>NC_071633.1:7535000-8735000 GCF_014839835.1 Dryobates pubescens
GTTGTTTGTTGTGTTTTGGTTGCATTTTTTTCCCTTGGCACTAGCAACTTTTTCTCCCCCAAACTCCCCGTCTTGTGATTAACTTCTTTTTTGGTCTTTAGATCTTCCCCTTTTTCACTGTACTGTGACACACGCTGTCTACCTCGCCTCACTGCTTTAAAAAGTAAGAACAGGAGGGGGTGAGAACTGTTAAACAAAGCCTACAGAAAGGGAACAATGGCCTCCATTCTGCTCCTCTACCCAAACCCCGAGTGCAGAAACCCAGGCTCCTTAACCGGCCGCGCAGCTTCCCAACTCAACGGACCAACAACCCTCCAACTTACAAAGAGCAGAGAAACAAGCCCCTTCTCCCTTCATTAGTGCCTGCCTTGACCCAGCGCCTGGACAGTCCCCAGCGCCTTTTTTTTTTTTCTTTACCCCCCCGCGCTCGCTCCCTCCCTCTTTCCCCTGCTCCCTCTCTCCTCCTCTCGTCACCTTCCCTCCCTCCTTTCCTCTCCTTCTTCTCGCTCCCCCTCCCCCCCCGCCCCCTATTTATTTATTTATTTATGCATCCCCATGTATTTATTTGAAATCATCGCGGGTGAAAATGGAAAAGTAATTTCTCGTTATAAATATCTGGCAGTAATTGTGTTACTGGTGCGAGTTGTTAGGGGTTGTAAAAAGATACAACAGCTCAGTGGGGTGCTCAATTGGGGAGGGACAATTACAATAAAGAGCCCATTCAAGGGGGTTGCTAAAAAAAAGGAGGTAAAATAATGAAATAGTCGCAGCCTTCATTTTCTCTCCTTTTTTTTTCGCCTAAAAATACCCATTCTCTTTCTTCTGTGCCTATAATGAATATTAATTTTACTCTTCCTGCATATGATGGAGAATTCAAACAGGCACGTTTCCCCATTCAGGACTAGCCACGGTATAATTTATTAAGTAGCTTTTAGTAATCTTAAATCCATAAAAATAAACATCAAACAAGTACTTTCTCGCAGCATGAAGACTTTAACTGGTAAATATTTACTGCTCTTTGGAGAGCTACCTGATTAGCAGCAAGGCAAGCTACACTGTACTTCAGTGGAGACGTGGCGATATCTCCTCCAGCTGAACTGAACGTGAAGCCATCCCTTTAATACACTAAACACGTCTGCATAGACACACACCGAACGGGAAACCCACTTCTTCAGACACAATTTCCTCACATATTTCACGCACAACTCATAAACGTGGGGCCTGCGGGGTTAATGAAGCCATCCAGAAAGCCACCATTAAACTTCCAGCCCTCAGCTCTGCCAACACGGACCTCAGAAATGACAATGAGTGGATTTAAAAGGGGAGGGGGGAGGGGGGAGAGAGGAAAGCGCCCCGAAACAAACCAAAACCAAACCCCAAACACAGCCGAAAGCCTCTTACAATAGAGGGCAAGGATAGCCAAATGCTTCAGCAAGGTGAGAGGAGGCATGGGGCCAGGGAGCAGCGGTTCTGCTCAGCAACTCTCCAACGCTTCCACCACCGTCCCTGGCGTCCCGGGCGGGTCCGGCGGACCCGCTCCCTGCAGCCATACGATCTCAAAATCTCCTTCTCTGTCTGGAACCCGGATCGGCCGCTCCCCGCAGGGACCTGCGGACCTGCACCCGGCTCCCGAGCGAGAGAGGAATGCGATTCGCCGTGTCCTAAGAGGCCGGGCCTAATCTGCAAGTCCTTTTTTAATCTCGAAATCTTCATATAATCTGATGGCGGATAACATTTTTTCCCCCTGTCCCGGTGAAGTCGTAATTAGACGTTAAGATGGCAAAGTTTCGTGTTCTGAGGCAAATTAGAAAAAGCTAAAAACGAATCGTTTTGCCATTAGGCGTTGGTAAAGGTCAGCAGCTATAAACATTTATTGTCAAGGGCCACTTTTATTATTTTATGTCCGTAAATTGGAGAACATGCATTCGCTTTTCTTCTCTAGGACATTGTCGTCGCTTTCCAAAACAGCCTCTGCCACGTACATTTAATAGTTCGAGAAAGTTTGTGTTTAAACTTTCCAGAGATTATTCCTGCTCTGTACCTCCGTCTAACAGCTCCGTTCAAAGCCTTAGAAGGTTAAATTCAAATCCAGATATTTTTTTTTCCGATTGCACTTGCGAGGAGAAAAGGAATCAAGTTTATTGTTGTGCTTTCCAGGAGGACTTTTTTTTCCCTATTTTCTTTTTGCATGGCGAAGAGTTTGCAACTTCTTTAAAAAAAAAAAAAAAAAAGAGAGAGAGAGAGAGAGAAAAAATGGGGGAAAAAAAAAAAAAAGCAGCCTTGCTGTGGTAGGGAATCACAGGACGGGGGGATAGAAGGGGGCATTACGTGGAACTTGCAGAAATAAGCGATTTAAAATTTCTATTAATTTAAAAAATATTTTGAAAGCATATGGATTTTAAAAAGCAGCAAAAAGATTCCCCAAAGAGGACACCGCGCGCCCCTGTGCCGAGGAGGGATGGGGTGGTGAGGGGGCGGCCGATGGGGTCCGCGGAAAACGGTGCGGGAAGATCCGCGCCCCCGGCGCTTCTCCCGCGCTGGATCTGGGAAAGTTGCAGGCACTAGGGACAAGTTGGGAAGATCCCCGGGTGGCTGATTAAAGCTGACAGCCCTTCAGCTCCGCTCAGCTCCCCGCCTGTACCGCGCCTGGGAGCTGACTTGGCCTAGGATGTGATTTATTCTTTTTGCCCTTTCCCCCCCCACCCCAATGCAACTCTCCCGGCCGCTTGTTCTTTCTTTCCCCCCACCATCACGGGTGATTATTTCCTAACCGAGAGCGCAGGAACACAAAGCAGAAGCCGCGGACGGGGCCGGCCCTGGGGCAACAAGGCGCCGTTTCCTTCCCTCCATCCCTCCCTCCTTCCCACGCGGCGTGGCGTGGGGCCGGAGCCCAGGTCGGGCCGTGGCCGTCCGGGACGGCAGCCCCGGGCTACGATCACGGCCCCAACCCGGCCCAGGCTCCGGCCTCGTCGTTCCTACAAGCTGGTGTACCGGCAGCTTCGGCAACACAGACACCGGCGCTTGTGGTCTCCCTGCCCAGCAAATGCTGCGTGGGAATTACTGCTGCTGGTGTTGGCATTGCTTTCCGAGTCAGATGCTGTAGCTTTTCCAGAGGACACGGACTCATGTGAAAGGCAGAAAGTTTGTGAGCTCCTAGGCTGGAAAGTTCCCGGGGAAGCTCTCCAGAATGCAAATGGCAATATGAGCGAGAGAGGGAGAAAGAGAGGAGGAGAGAGCAAGAGCCCTGCCTAAATATTAAAATGCAAGGAGGGAGAAGTTGGGAGAAGAAATGAGCAGACTCACCTTTATGAGGCATCCTGTCTTGTTGTCAAAGCTTCTGTCAATAGTTTAAGAGCGCACTGATTTGAAATGATGGTGCTTTAAAAAGAGTTGCCAGCAAAATAGTTTTTCTCCACTGAAGCTGCTGGTTGTGTGATCTTGGATTCCTGGGAAGGAGACAGAGATTGACAATAAAATGGGCTGTCAGTGACTGGAGAGCGAGAGATAAAAGAGTGTGTGAGTGAAGTGGGGAGAGAGAGACAGAGCACACCTATGCTGATTGGTGATGGTTCAAGTGTATTAATGTATGTGTGCCTTGGTCTCTGCCTCGCCTCCACTGCTCTTCACTGGCCCATTAGCAAAGCCTGACCTCTGTCATCATCTTCCAGCAAAACACTTCCTCCCTGCGCCTTAACCAGAGCGGGAAATGCGGCCGAGCCGGGGCTGGCTTTTCAAACCCACTAATCACTCCGCAACATGCAAATGCTTCCCTCGCTCCCACACAAAATATTGCTTTATGCAAAGTACTGCCAGCGCCTCCCCGCCGACGATTGGCCGCCCGCCGCCCGGCACGGCTCAATTGGCCCAGCCGTTTGAATATGAATACACTGGGCCCGGCTCCCCGCTCCGGCTCCGCACCCGCTGCCTGGCCCGGCCTGGGGCTCCACCGCCACCACCATCACCACCGCCGCCGGGCCCCGCGCACCGCGCCCGCCGCCTGCCAGCCGGGCCCCGGGGACCGGCGCGTTTTCAGGTCGGGCTGGGGGAGGGGGCCGCGGGTGGAGGGGTGGGAGGGGGTGGTGGAGGAGGAGGAGAATGGGGGGGGGGGGGGGAAAGGTCAATTTGCATTTAAACAGTTCGCTCCCGTCCGACAATGGAGATAAGGGGAAAATAACATTCAAATGGTAAAGACATAAATATTTGGGAGACAGGCGCTTTGTCAGAGGAGAATCACCCGGAGCTCCCCTAGCCCGGCACCGCCCCCCCTTCCCGCTCCCAGCGCCGGGGAGCGGGAGGCTCTGCCCGGCCGGGAAAGAGCAGAGCAAATACACCATTTACTTTGTGTATTGAGGGCTCTTGTGAAAGGCCCTGAAGAGTCCTTTACCAAACACTCACAAACTTCTCCCACGTGCCATTTGTTGACTAAGGGCTGCCGGTCTGGTGGGGTTTTTTTGGTGGTTGGTGGTGGGTTTTTTTTTGTGTGGTTTTTTGTTTTGTTTTGTTTTTAAGACACCGTGAATGACCTGAAAGAGGTTTGGGGGGGGGGTGGGGGTGGTAGTGTCCCACAGGCTGCGGCGGGGGCGGGCAACGGCCGGGAGCTGGGCAGTGCAGTCGTTTTGTGCCCGGCAGCAGAAGGGGTTTTCCCACCCCCGCCTTTTGCAAAGGGAGCCCCTTCACTGGCTGGCAGAAACTCGAGGGGGAAAGTAAGTAAATGACTTTGCTGCTCTGACCACACACCACAAGTACATTTGTTGAATGCCCGACTATTAAGACACACCTCAGTAAACTCTAAAGCAACCCCTCCGCGCATGCATTTAAGGTTACACTGGGAGCACCAGTCCGAGCTCAGGGTGTCCCAATCGGTTATGGCGAATGGGCCAGGGTGAACGGGGGGGTCTGCACAGGGAAAACAGAAGAAGAAGAAAAAAAAAAGGGAAAAAAAAAAAAAAAAGCTTGGAGGAAAGAAAGGGAAGAAGGAGAAGGGACAGGAAAAAGAAATTCCAGGAGTCACGGTGGAAAGTGGAGAGTATGAACGCGCAAAGCATAAAATGAAGTCGTAGCTGCATACACTTGACTTCTCTTGACATGTGAAAAGTGCTAAAAGTCAAAGCTCATCAATAAAGTATCTTGAAATTGAATAAGAGCCCTGACAACCATTGCATTCTTAAATAAAGTACAATGACGAGACAAACGACTCTGCCAAGGAGTTTGCATGTGAGTGAAAGGGCCCCTCAATGGGAACGGGATAATGGGCTGCCCAGCCGTCATGCACTGTCATCCCCGGTCCCGCCGAGAAGCTGCCACAGCTCCCTAATAGTACAAAATGGGCTCTTAAGAGACTACTGCTTTTCCCTCAGCCGCTCGCTCCTTTGCCCCTTCCCCCGCGGCCGGAGTGTCCCGATGGCCACCTCGCTCGGCGCCCGGCGCGGAGGCCCTGGAGGTTGAGGCCGAGGAGGGAAGCCTCTCCCTGGCCTCCGTTGAAATCGGGATCGGGCCGAATAAAATTTTTCCTCAGAGGCTGAGAGGAAGGGAGAGCCGCCAGCACTGCTGCCCCGGGACCCGCCGACGCGACCTGCATCGGCGAGGGACCAGAGCAGTTCCCCGTTCCCCACTCCTCGGCGCGGCTCTTGTCGCCTTCTCCAGGACTAAGTCAACATGACGGTTTGTTTCTTTATTTCCCCGAGTCATGCACATACGTAGAAACGGAGCTGAATATCGCAATGGACACACAGGAGCATCTGGTGTGGATCTCCTCTACAGGTAAGGTAGAGCAGGAGAACCCGGCCATGGGCCTGTGGGGCACCCCAAGGAGGACTTTGCCAAAACTAGGGTCTGGGACAGGACCCCTCTTCCCCGACCGCCCCCTATTCCCCGCTCTCGCTTTGTCTCCTCCTCCCCCAAACTTTCTAAAGTATCTGCTGCCATCAAGTTAACCTGCCCGTGGACAAACATCATCTCAGGGGCTCCGAGGAGATTATGCAGAGAGACAGAAGAGAACCAAAACAAGGGCCAAAACTAAGTACGAACCGATGTCCCGCTTGTATCCCCTCCAGGCTGGGTCCCGGCGAGCAGTCGTGGTGGATCCTGCCTGCCCTCCTACTTGCCGGTGGCAGAGGCCGGGCGTCCCGCCGCACGCATCCTGCGGGCGACAGAAAGAGGCTGCGATTTGTAAATTCGCACAAATCTCAGAGGCTCCAAAGGGATTTAAAAGCTGGAATCTAGTCCTTTTTCTCAGTTGAAGTCAGTCGTGTCCGTGGGTTTAAAATTTTTGTCTTGCTTTCCCCCACCCCTTTGGTTCTCTCCCTCTCTAGCAAATGAGCGATTTCTTTTTATTCTCGTCCACGGGGCGTTAAAGGGGAAAAAGAGAGAAACCACTTTGTCCAGAATCGCAGGCAAATATAATTTTTACAAGCTCTCAATTAGCCATCCCTTGGATTAGCACCTTCTTACGCCTCTTCGCAGGAATAAAGCAGCCGTAATCTTGTTGCTATTTTCCCCTCGGGCGCGGCGGGCTTTGTGTTCCCTCCCCCCAAAAGAACTTTTAACGCCCCCCTAGTCGGGGGAAAAAAAAAAAATTATATATACCCGGGCAAGGAGGGGAGGGCAGGGGTGAAGCCGGTGACGTCACGGTGGGGGAGGGGGGGCGCCGGTGGAGCGGGAGCCCCGAGAGAAAGTTGAGAGGAAGAAAGAGCAGCGGGGCGGGCCGCAGAGCCGCGCCTGCCCCAGTGCGGTACCGCCCGCCCCGTCGCGTCCCACGGAGCCGGGTTTGTCCCTGCGCGGAGCTCCGCGAGGTCCGGTCCGGCTCGGCGCCGCCATTTTAACTCCGCCCGCGGCCGCGGAGGCACTGAGCGGAACTGGGAACCACATCGGCCTAGCCCCACCGCCACCCTCAGGCCCGTTACCCCCTGCCCGTCCACCGGAGCAGGGGGCAGTTCGCCCGGTCCTGGCCTCCGCACCCTCTACGACGGCCCCTCGTCCCCAGGCCCGGAGTCCCCCGGCAGAGGTGCCCGGCCGGGAGAACCAGGACTTTCAGGGACTGCCGTGCCTAGATACCTCCAGAGGAAAGGCTGGCTTTGCTTTTTCTTTTTCCATTTTTTCCTACCTAGCAGCTTTCCAGCTGCCCCTCGCCCTTCCGAGAATGCTACCACCTTCCCCGCTTGCCCGGCCTGCTTTTTCTTTTTCCTCCATTTCCCCCCGTGATTTTAGTTTTAAGTTCGGTTGCTTTTTGTTTGGTTTGTTGTTTTTTTTTTCTTTAATCTTAATTAAAAGTGATTTTTCGACTTTCAAAAATGCTCCTCTCACCTTTTTAATTAGACGAGAGAAGAAGCACTGCTATGAGGTGCTCCACGTTCCCCCTTCCCGAAAGCCCTGCCCTCCTGCCAACGCAGACCGCTCCCCCTTCCACGGGAGAGAGCTGCGCCGTGGCATCCCGCAGCCCCAGGACCCTGCGGCTCCGGTAGTGGCTCTCGGCATCGACTTAGACACCCTTTGAAGATTTCTGTTTTTAAATCCCCATAGGATTATTGTAACTAGCATTTTTCTGCATCTGTTTGTTTCTCCTTCTCCCCTCCTCTTTTTTTTTTTTTTTTAAACTTTTCAAAACCAAACCAACAAACAAAAAAGGAAATTTAAAAAATGGGCATAATATATATATATTTTAAAGGTAAGTAACTATTATATATGAATTTTCTCCCCCTAATTAAAGGTTTGGTTTTTTTTTTTTACATGATCTCCTGTCTGGGTACTGATCTGTGCTAAACACCAGCGTTTGCTCCCCTTTACTATTTTCTTAAGCGTTGAAAGCAGAAAATGCTGAGTTAGGGACTCCAATATCGTCTCGTTGTATTAATATCCGGGCTGCAAACTACCTTTTTTAATACCCAGAAAAATGCTTAAAGTCCTCTTGTCCAGTTCGGTCTAAAACTGAGGAGATACACAAGTCCTGACGTCTTAGACTACAATGCTTTTGCCTTCAGGACACTTAATGCCTATTTGTATATGTAGAGACAGTGTTTGAAACCTATAATGCACAGGACACTGAGTTAAAGGGAGCTTTTCTAGTTTATAAACAATCTGCAAAAAGTTTGGAATCGATGTAACCTTTTTTTTTTTTTTTTTTTTTTTTTTTTTGGTTGGCCTTCTGCATAAGGTACACTTTTGGCTGATAGGATTTAAAATAAATAAATAAAAAAAAGGCTTTCTGGACCATTTTGAAGTTTCTCTGAAACTGGAAGACGAAAATACATCTTTCTGTACAAGAAAGCCTTCGATTATATATATATATATATATATGAAAAAAGTGTCATGCAACCGGACCCTCTCAAAAAGCCTTCGGAGGAGAAGGGGGGTTGGAAGCTTAGCGCATCCTGACGGGCTTTTTAAATGCTATTGATTGGGACAAGCTGTTCAAAACCCCAGTAACAGTTAATCTGCCTGTTAATCAAGCCACTAAGGAGCTCAATGCGAGTTTTATTAGCAACCGGAGAACACAGGCAGCAGAAAGGATCAAAAGCCTACACCCTTGATATTTGTAAAACCATCCTTTCCTAAAAATATATTTTCAATTACAGAGTAATTCGGAGCTTATCAGGGCTCGTTCGCAGCCCCGCGCAGATGGTTCCGCAGCCGCTGCCAACGCCACGAATCCCAGTGAGCCCCGCCGAGGTTGCGGGCTTAAAAAGCAACGCAGGGAAAAGGGGGTCCCGCGCTCTCCTCTCCCTCCCTCCCGGTTCTTCTGGCCTCCTGAATTAGCAGCAAAATCTAAATTTGGCAAACTGCGAGGAACCGATAGAGAAACTCCTCGGATTCACGTCAACTGTGTTATTAGGCTGAGGGGTCGAGGGCTCTTTTGCTTTTAGCAGGCATGTTTGATTTATCGCGGCAAGTTTGCAGGGTGCCTTTCCCTCTGCCCATCCCTTTGGTGGAGCCACTCATTTAATTCCTAAAAAAGGAGAAGTTTATATCACAAGATTCGTAATTTGGAGAGCCTGACAATAGAATTTCAATTAATTTAGTGACCAGAAATACTATTATATGGGCTAAAATCAACATTTGATCTTGTCATTTTTAATGCAAGCCAATTGCTTTATGTGTCAGCGAGATATGCATATAAAAGACTATCTGGTCAGAGGTAATTATGTCACAGCTTTTTCTCGGCATGACAGCTGGATAAACACCATCTCCAATAAACATCTCTAATTAGGGAGGAGGATCTGAGATAGATGGTGTTTGATTTATTACTGAAGGAGAATGTCCATTTACCGGTATACTATAGTGAAGCCTCGCAGGGAGAGTTCCCTCTAATGCACCGTAAGGAGTATTTGGAGATGCTCGAGGACAGGTAAGCAGTGATTTAGGTTTTATGGTGGTTTTTATTTTTGTTTTGTTTCGAGTTACTTCGGTGGAAGAATGACCTTTCTAGGGTCTCTCTCATTCCCACTGAAGCCCTGATTTAGCAGAGGTACTTAGTGTGGGGGAGGCAAGCCTGAGTTTTGGCGGCGAGAAGTGGTCGCCTCTTCTACTAGAATTTTCCCAGCCAGTACAGGGCGACCAAGCTCCCGCGGCGACAGGCGAGACCCCGGCGTTATCAGTGAAAGGCAGCTGGGACGTGGCCCCCGACGACAGCCTTCCTCGCCTCTCCTTCCCGCAGCCCCACCACCATCTCGCCTTTCCGCGCCCCTCCGAGGCGGCGTGAGGTCTAGCCGCACCGGACCCTCTGCACCCGCTCCCATCCCGTCCAGCTGAGTCCCGACCAGGCAGCCGGCTGCTCCGGGGGGCTCAGCGGGGCCCCCGACGGGTGTGGTAACCTGCAGCTGCCCCTGCCACCTGAGATGGGTAACGGCGAGGAAGCAGGGCTCGGGTCACTGGGCGGGGGGAAGGGGAGGGGGTTGTGCCGCCCGCGCGGGGAGGGGGAGGTTTGGGAAGCCGCTGGCCGCGCCGGCCACCCCCTCCGCCCCGGGGCGCCCCCTCCGACGGGCGGGCAGCGGCCGGAGCCGCTCCCTCCTTTCCTCCCTCCCACCCCCACCTGTTGTGCAGGGCTCTAGCCCGCTGCCCTAGCTTTTTCCCTCCATGGGGCTGAGGTGCCCCTGCTGCCCAGGGTCGGTCGGCCCTTTGGGCCGGCGACAAGGACCAGCCTGGTTAGGGCGAGCGGCAGGGGACGAGGCGGGGGCATGCGGAGACGTTACCTGTCAGCGGGCGCGCAGGGCCTGGGCACGGCGGTCCCGCGGCCAGGAGGAGGTACCTGGAGGCTCCAGTCGCCAATTTCCACGCAAGAACCTGCCACACAGTTTAAATGTCAATGACAGCAAAAGAGGGGTGCTGCCTTTGCACTAACTTTCCCTTAATATCCACGCCAGCGCCTCCCCCATTGGCTGGGCCGCCCCGGTGACGTCACGGTGGACAGTAGTTAGCTAATGAGACATTTTAGGCGACACGATCGCGGACGGCGAGAGCCCGGCCAGCGCCCGCCCCGACGGCGGAGACGGCCCGGCCCGGCCCCCGTTCCGGGGCTGGGCCGCGGGTCGGATCTCCCCGTGCAACGGCGAAGGCCGCTGTGTCCTCCGTTCGCCTCCCTGCCCACAGGGCTGCGGCCCGACGGCTCTCCCTATCTGCAGCGCTGCCGGCAGCCGGGTCCGTCCCTGAACTCCCACAGGCCAAGGATTAGGCTGAGATTCGGCTTCTTCACCTGTGAAACACCCTCGGAGGGGGGAAGGTGGTGCGTGGGTAGAAAAAAAAAAACCCAAACAAAATTTGTCCTGACCCTGCGGCTCCTGGGAAATGCTGTGGCCACCCCAGTCCGCCTGCAGCGCTCAGGCGGAGCGGGGCGCTGGACGGAGCCGCGATGCTCTCGGGACACGCGTGTGTCGGCTGGGCAGTCCCTCCTGCGCCGTGACAGCCCCTGCGGGTGACCCGGGCCCAGCAGATTCTGCCCGCGCTCTCCACTCTGCCCACCGCACCCTCTCCCATTAGAGAGGGAGGGAAGAGAGGCTGTTATTTGCACACACTTGTCAAGGTAAATAATTTATCAGAGAAGAGCCCCCCCGCCCCAGCCGATAGTTTTATTGAACTGCATTTAAATGTTTCATGAACCTGCCGCCCGCCTAGGATGAGGCGGGAGCTGCCAGATAGATTAGAGGCAGGCTTTGACGGGGGGCGGGGGGAGAGAGATTTGCGGGGTACCGGAGTGCCGCGGAGCTGCTCGTCTGGCCCCGGTCCCCGCTCCGGCTCTGTAGGCCGGGGTTCGGAGGCCGCGACCAGAGCAGGGAGCCCGAGGGGCCCGGTTCGGTTCACAGATGACCCTTTCTCCTTTACGCGGCCGGACCGCGTAAGTCGCGCGCGTTGGCAGGTAGCGACGGCCCCGGGGGGGCGGCCCCGGCGGCGCTGCCAGGAAGGGGTTTCGCGGCGCGTTTGGAACCGCTGCCATTAAGGGGCTTGTGGCTCCCTGCAACTCGGCAGGGTCCTCCAGGGAAGCGTTGGAAACACCACGGCTCCCGCCTGCTTATCTGGCTGTCAATAAAAGGAGATGGCTCCTAAAGCAGGGCCAGGTGCTGCCTCCCCTGCTCTCCAGCGCGCCGCTCTCCAGAAACTGCTCAGGCGTGAAGCCAAGTCTGCTTGGCCAGGCCTCGGCGGAGGCAGGCAAACAGTCCCCTCGCCAGAGCCAGGGCGCTCTCTGTTTGCCTTTTTATCTCCTGAAAAAAAAAAAAAGAAGAAAAAAAAAAAAGAAAAGAGGGAAGAGAGGCAGGAAGGTGGGGAAGCGCCCTGACCAGAGTCCGTATTTGGCTGTGAGATCGCCGCAGAGGCTTAAGAAAAAATAAAATAATTAAAAAAGGGGGGAAAAAAAGTAGATAAGAAGATAGGGGGAAATAAGCTGTGAAACGCGATGCCGTGAGGCAGCGAGACCACGGGGGGCTGTGGTGTCGGGCCGCCCGGCTCTCCCCTCGGGCCACCAGCTCAGGACGGACTGAAGCGGGGACTGGAGACACTCTTTGGATAGGACCCGTCTCACCCCTCGAGCCTGGAGCGGGGAATGTCCAGGCGCGCAGCGGGCCGCCACCCTTCGCGCAGTCGTGAGGGAGAGGCCGGAGAGCTCACGCCCCGCCGGGGACCGGGTGACTCTGGCAGAGAGCGGTGCCGGGGAAACTGGGAGAAAAGCACCCCTCCCTCCCCCTCTGTGTGTCCCCCGTTATTTCTGTTTTCTGTCACCGTCGGGGCCGCAGCCTTCACCTGGGCCGCGGAGGAGGGAGGCGGCTCCGTGGAACAGCGCGGAAGGAAGCTGGGCTCTGCGTAAGGCTCCGTGCCGGGCAAGGGATAGGAGTAGAGACACAGCAACGTGTTACAAATTTATAAGCATTATACATATTTGATTTACACCACTATAGGAAGTTGCGGTGGTGGTGGTGTTTGTTGTGGCTTTTTTGTTTTGTTTTGTTTTGTTTTTCTTTTCCCGAGGATGCCCCAAACCCCCGTGTTCACATAGATTGAGCAATTCTCAACACACACTGTAATAATGAGCTTTAATTCTCTATCCAAGCAGAACTTGAGCAATAATAATAAGCACATCAGAACAATTTGTTTACTGTGGCATTGCACAGGCTGCAGGGTCCAAGACCAGCTGCAATAAACGGTAAAAACCGAAAGGAAACTCTCTAGAACAGGAAAAATATTGAGATAGGAACGTGGTTTTGTCTTTCAAGGAAAAAGGCACTTGACTAGCATTTTAGCTGGGATATTTTTGCCCTTGTCCAAGGTATGTGGATTTAAATACTTTCTTTTTATTTACCCCACACGTTTCTTTGCTTGTCTAACATTTCTCTTTTGCCCCCAGGATTGCGTTTAAACCTTGGTGCAGAAATGTAATTTTGCTCTTGTTTTGGTTTAAGTTTTGTTTTCTTTTTTGTTTTTCCTTTATTATTCCTCTCGTCCTGTCGGTTCAGCCCTCTCGCAGTTTGATAGAAACTGAATAGCTCCATCTCTTCGAATAAAAAATACCTGAGTTGTTATTGAAATGGCTTTTCATGTGTCACCGTATAAAGGGTGAGAGCTTTCCGCCTGTTGTGTGGATGGCAGCCTGCGAGGCTCTCCTGCAACCTGGTAAACGGTTGCTCCTCGCCTTCTCCTGAGCATTCGCCAAGAGCGGGCTGAGCCGGCTGACACAGGGCACCCCGGTTTGTGAACCCTGACATGCTGGAAACTTGTTGTAACAAGCGGGATTAGCGTGCGGGAGTGTGTGGTTGGGGTGTGTGTATGTGTGTTTAATTTAAGAAGCTGCAAGAAACTTCTGTGAACTGAAGCGTCCTAAAGACAGAAATTTAGCAGAAAAATAACATTTCCCCTCGTGAAGGATCCCACTGTAGCTGACTGTATAATAAGACTATTATTTTCTATGCCGTAACCATGTTTTCTCATTAAAAACAAACAAACAAACAAAAAAGAATACTTCTTGCTTCAAAAAGAAACGTCCAGCTAGAAATAATTTCTTTATACCTTAACTTTGAAGCTGGGCTTTCTCTATTCTTTTTCCTGAGGACTCTTAGTGCTATTAATTTGTCTAAAACTTTATTCTGGGTTGTCTTGAATTATTTCCCTTCTCTATCCTTTAAAACATTTTCATAATAAGCGTGACTCCGGACAATGTTTGATTTGTTTTTCTCCCCTCATCCCGGTTTAGACTGAGACATTAGCTGAATTCCCTGGGGGTGATTGGATGCAATTCGCTGAAAGTCGACAGGCACGTCCTGGATGTTAGAAATTCACTTTTCCTCAACGTGACAAGGCTGAGTTCGATCTACAATTGTATTTGAAAGGGCAATGAGCGGAAAGATCTCCCATCATTAAAGCCTCCCTCTTCTTTAGCAAAATAACAAGATACTTCATTTGCACACAAACATTCAGGGGAAAAAAAAGTAATCCCCAAACCCCGAACGACCCGCGATAACTCTTTAATAAAACGCTATCTCTGCATAATTTGGGAGGGGGAGACGACATATCAAAAGGTATCGGAGGTCCCCCAAAGCGCCCATGTGATCAAGTTGACTTTTTAC
The DNA here is from genome assembly GCF_014839835.1 of Dryobates pubescens. Classification (NCBI taxonomy): domain Eukaryota; kingdom Metazoa; phylum Chordata; class Aves; order Piciformes; family Picidae; genus Dryobates; species Dryobates pubescens. Next base: position 7,549,040 of record NC_071633.1, read on the forward strand.
TTAAAATCTTGAATAAGATGTGAGTTGTAACAAGGGGATTTGCACTTACTCCATGACCCTTGTAATTGGATTAAATATAGACTGAGACGTACAAAAACATACCAAGATTGACACCTGCCAACTGGACTTCCTTATGATTGATTGTGATGCTTCGTGCTGGCAACAATAATGAAATAAATTGTATGGATAAAACAGCACATTTGTCATTTCCGTGCCATAAGAGAGGAAGGCAGCGTGTTAGGCAAGCTGTTATCTGACAGGCAGGAACAGCAGACACAACTAAAGAGCTAAACAAGGATTCCAGACATTGACAAGACAAATTATAACTTGTCACAACCTTTTTAAATTCAGAAGTTTTCAATTAACATATATATTGCTGTTACATATAAGATCGGGTGGACTTAAAACATAAACAGCCAGGGACAGAGGGCGTCGGGGGGCTGCGGGAGTCTGTGGCGTGCCGGCGTTACCCCGGCTGCTGCCGGCACTCACCGAAGCCGCGGCCCCGGGGACGACGCCCCGCAGCTGCCGCGCAAACTGCTCCTGCCCCAGGGATGTCTCTGCTGGGGCAGCGGGACGAACCGACCGGGCCGCTCCCGTCCACCTTTGCCCGCCCCGTCGCCCGGCCGTAACACGGAGGGGCGCGGAGGAGGAGGAGGTCTGGGGGGCGCGCAGGTAGCGCATTATTCGCGGCGTGCCGGGCTGCTGGTGTCCAAGCACCGTCCGCTCAGCCAGGGCTGCAAATCGCGCTCGGCGGCTATGTGCCTCGTAGTTAATTGATTTGGATTTATGGCTCCCGGAGGCAATTCGCGGCTGGGGGATGGATGCGGCACAGGCGGGCTGTCGCTCTGCTCCGCGCCCGACCGCACCCGCGCAGCGCGGGCAGCGTCAGGCTCGCAGAGACAGGCTCCAGCAGCGGGCCGGGCCGAGCAGGGCAGGATTCTCCACCTCCGCTGGCCACCGGGTCTGCAGGGAGAGGTCAGCCCCCGCGGGACCCCCCATGGAGGTCCGGGGCTAGGATCTACTCCTGACACCATTCTTTCTTCCCCAAGGGCAGCCCTGACCTTCGGCTTCCCTCGGCCACTCGTGACCGAGCTCTTCCCAACCCGGCCCGGATGCCCCAGCTTTAGTCCTGCCCAAGAAGGGGACCTTCCCTGAGTGGGGGTCACCTTGACATAAGGATTTGGGGTTGAGCTGGAGTTTCCAGGATGTCCAAACATAGAGCCCCATAGAGGGCTGAGACCGGCGTGGTGCGTCAGTGGCCAGATTTGGACCGTCCGGATCCTGCCAGGTCCTTTCTGGGTGAGCTCTGCCCTTCCCTGAGCACTCCGAGACGGGAGCGGGCTCACCGGGGCATGAAGCCGAACCTTCCGCCTCAGACTGCTCAAAATGCCAAGGGAACATCTGAGCCATTTCGCCCCGGTCCTGGTGCGCTGTGCCCGAGGAGATGGTGACCTAACTCTGGCCGGCCAGCCTCCCCTGGGAGTAGAGAGAAATCCTAATTCTCCCTGAAAACCGTCGGGTCCTACTCGAGGGGCAGCTCCATTGCTCGTGGAAATATTTTCCATCCCCGTCTCTTTTGTCTGAGAGTGCTTTTGCTGGGTCCGAGATGACGAGTAGTAAAAGTGCAGGGCTGCAGCTACGCGGCTCTCAGGGCCATCACCGGGGGCAGAGGTAAAGGACCCTCCCCGCAAAATCCCGAGTTCCAACTTGGGGAAAAAATAACTAATATTCCAAGGCGACCTTTCCATTTGCTATAATCACTGCCAAACTCATTCCTCTAAATTAAATGCTGCAAGTGATTTGAATCATTGTAAAGCAAAAACCCAAGTTCCATCGAATTAGTTGTAGCCTGCCTTCTTTCCCCAGTGACTGCATCTATTAACATTATAATCTCAAACACCATTTTTTATGTAACACTATTGTTAGTAAATCAACTCCTCAGGTCCACAGAGACGCTGACCCCTGGCAATTCAGTGAAAGTGTAATTATCTCTCAGAATCTTGGACAGATTTAAGAGATTACATTTCAACTAAATCTATATCAATGCTAATTTTTTCCAGACTCCAGGTGCTAGGCACTCCGAAATGGTGTTTCTGCCCAGCAGAATGGGTTACAAAGAGGAGAGGGCTTGCTGTGTAGAGGGCCAAAAGAAATGCAGCCCCACATAAAATTACACCTATTTTTTTGCCACAAAACCTGGTTCTTGTATGGCAAAGTTAAACAAAGCAGCTATGCTAAATTAGCGTTAAATAAAGGCTAGTTTAATGCTCGGTTACAGTCAACTGGTGTATATTTGATGGCTAATTGTCTATCAAAATTAAAAAGAAAAGAACAAATGATTCGTTATAAGAAGGTGTTAAAAGCTTCGACAAAAGGACATTTCACAAATATAATATCTGTGGATGGCGAATTGTCCTTTTGAACCTTTTTTAATGTACTAAAGGCCTGGGACTCCCTAGATATGAATAATGGGGAGAAACGCGTTCTTTTATTCGAAAAGAGCCTCTTTTAAACTAGTGGCTCTAATAAAGCGGCAAGGACAATATTCCGGGAGGAAGGAGAACGCGCGTTGCTGTGATTTCCGACGGCCACTTAAATAAATAATGCCCCGGCAGTAAAAAGGCATTTAAATGTTATTTGGTTTGCGTTTAAAGAGACCTAAGCTCCTTCCCGGCGGAGAGCAGCTCTCACTTGCAAATCAACCGCTGTCAGCAGGGGGAAAACAGTATTTGGAGGGCTGCGGGGACTGGGACGGATCCTGCCTCGGGTGCCCCGCGGCCAGGCGAGGTGCGGGGCCGCCCGCCCAGCATTTACTTCTTTATCAGAGTAATGGGCCAGGAAATATGCCAGGGAAGGGGGGGGGGGGGGGGGGGGGGGGGGGGGGGGGGAAGCGAGAGAGTGAGAGCCACAAAAATAAGAGGGGGGAAATGGTAAAACCAACCAACCAAGAAACGTCTTGTGCGAAGTTAATTAAAGAGGATGGAGACGAAGCGGCAATGGGGCAGGGTGAACCCCGCCAGTTCCGCGGGCGCGGAGCACTGTGTGGCCGGTCCGCGAGTGGAGGGAGAGGGTCTGTGCCCCCGCGGAGGGCGTGTGGGAGAGCTGGAGTATGCAAAAAAGCCCCGACTAAATCATGCAGCAAGAACGACAAACCGTCTGGAAAATGGACCCATGGAGCAGCAAGAATGTACTTTTTTATCTTTGACAACTTGTGTCCTAAAGAAACTATCTTGAAGATAATTGAAATGATTACAATTCATTGCTGCCTTACTTTGAGGAGAAACAGTCAAATAATGAAATCTTAGTAATACAGCAAAAATTTATTCTACATTACACCACTGCTCGAGGTTTCCTTCCCCCCCCGACTCTTTCTTTCTTTTTTTTTTTTATTCCCAACTTCCTCTCAAAATTTTATGTTCAAACGTAATTCAGTGCTTTGTTGCATTATTCATATTTTCAGGGTTATTTCCCATCCCCTTCTGCCCTTTCTCCTTCAGTAATGGTCTTCTCTGAAACTTCTAGGTGTGGGGATGTGCTCATCTGTAAGGGAAGTACCCTATGATGAAAGAAGGGACCCCAAAACTAATTCCAGTGAGACTGGGGTGTGTGGTGGAGACGTTTGTGCCCCACTGCCTGAGTGAAGGTTTTTGATACTCCCCATCTTCTGCAACCCCAGCTGCAGGAGCTGGGGGTTAGCAAAAATCTCCTTTCAGGCTGCCATGACCGAGGACCGGGCAGGCATGGTGTGTCCCATGGAGGAGGAGGTGGCAATGATTAATTTTTGGAAGCTGTTATGAGGCTCAGTCCTTCTATTATTATCAATTACTGTTGTTGTTGATGTTGTTCATAGTATCGCAGTATCATAGACTACCAATGTCACTCTTTTACTATTACTATTAATTACTAGTTTTGTAAAGAAAATGTTTCCTAGAAGCCACAGAGTGTTCCCAGTGATGGGGGGGTGTTGGCTGGGTTAGTATTTTCCAATCATTTTGTCTGGAAGCAAGGCAGTAGGGCTCACCTGGCTTGGGAAATGTGATGGTGCTGGGGTGACCCGCTGCCCTAAGTTACTCCTGGCTTCCCCCCAGCTCCCCACTAGCTAGCCTCACAGTTATTGGTTGTGGCACTGCCCAGGATGTCCGAGCCCCTTCTCAGCCTCTCGCCTTGCAGATTGTGAGGGAGGCAGCCTGCCTTTTAATCCAAGTCAGAAATGGACCAGGATACATCCTCAATGCAACTAACTGTTTCTAAAAAAAAGACCATCTGGTAATTGTCTTCCTTTAGATCTTCCCTTAATTATGCTTTTAATTAAAGATGGTTCAAGGCATTGGACCACATGAAGGGCAGTAATTACAAATTACATTACAAACCCAACAGATGTAGCTCTATCTGCTGGGAAAAAGGTACCGGAATAAAATTTCACTAAACTTTAGGATAAATTAATCCGCTGCCTTGAGAACAGAAGCACATTTTTTATTATGCAGACTCTAGCCAGGATTTAAGTTCTCTGTCATGATTGTTTTCATATTTCTTTGACATCTATTGATTTGGAGGCAGCTGCAAGGCTTTGTCACAAGAGAGAAGAGCAGTCACAATATATTAGCTTGATGGCATAACTCGAATATGAGTAGGAAGGATAGAAACATGACAGGGAGCCACGTGACCGAGTGATGGGTCTCCAACAAAATAAAGAAATTAATTTTTAATAAAAAGCTTTAAAAATACCACAGCTAGTGCAACAGTGAAAGGAATGACAGATCTTGTTAATTATCGAGTGTTGGAGCCTCTGAAATTTACCCCTGAAGCCTACAATGGGACAGGCTTTTAATTTCCAGTTAGGACTTATGTGTTTGGGCAGAAGTCACAGGGAGCAAAGCTCCTGTGTGGGGTGTGCTTGGCTAGAGCCCACCCTGCCCCAGCTGCCAGCCCCGGCCTGGGGACACTGGGGCACCTAGCTGCTGTGGCAAGGCTCCCCTTCCCTGCCAGGCACTGGAAATAATCATCCTACTTTGCCCAAGATCCACTCAGAGGCAAAACTAAGGAACCCCAAATGAAGTTAAAGTCCCCTCAAGTGAGAAGATGCAAACAATGCAGACCCGATAGCCCCTGTAATGAGGGAAGGCAGTGCAGGCTCAAAGATTTCCAGATTCCAAATATCACCCCACTAATCTGTGGTCTCTGATAAGCTACTTATAATGCATATTGATAAGCTACTTATAATGCATATTGTAGGGCTGCAGGAGCACAGCCATATGAACTCTCTGAATGCAACCTGGTTCACAGGGGGCTGGCTTGGCACCTCAGGAGGAGATCAAGAAATTATGGGTGTAAGGGTTTATGAAACCCAGTTCTGGTTCAGTGGATAAAGACATCACTGATGATCAAGGGGCTGTTTTGCAGTCTACCTCCAGTTCAAAGTATGCGCCTCTCTTGCATTTTGCCAAAATCCTGTGCTGAAGGTATAACTTGGGAGCTCAAAGTATTTGAACAGGTTTGGACAAGGTAACAGAATTTCCCTGTCTGGAGGAGTCTGTTTGTTAAAAGCAGTCATTGAAGTCAAGCTGGAGAGCAGGGACAGTGAGGATTCACATGTCAGACGCTCCATCAGACCATTAAAAAGAAATTAAGTTGGGATGTTTCGTCTTTCTCTCTCTCAACTCCACCTCTGTGGGAAAAACACAACAAAAATCCAGCCAGTGCCTTCATGTGTGGGGTGAGGCTGTCTCCCCTTCAAGCCACAACACAGTCTATGATGCCTTTGGCATCTCTTGAAGGTGGAATTGGACACAGGAGACTTTGGGTGCAAGGCTGCTTGGAGTTCCCCCTTTTTGCCTGCAACCACTTGCACCTGCATCCTCTGAGAACTTCCTGACAGTGGGAGCCATGCATGGGCACCCCAGGTACTCAGACTAGATGCACACAGGGTTGTATCATGTCTCTGGCTTCCCTCTCCCACACACAGACACAAATGGTAAGGCTCTTTCCATCCTGTCTCAGGCTTGATTTCCAGTATGCCTCTGCTTAGCTAAGCACGGCAGGACCTGGCCCAGCTGCTTTCTTCCCCAAAAGACTCCTCAGTGCAAACCAAAGGCAGATTAACGCACATGCACACCCCTTGCACCCAACCTCAGCTACACATTCACACTTTCACACACCCTCTGTTAATAGTGTCACATTTTTTTCCATCTGAGAAGCATGAGCCCCTGTGAGCATCTAACCCATTTTCTTACCAATTTCTGGATTTCATTCGGTGTACAGGGGAGAAACATGAACAGCTCCTCTTGGCTCCTCGGGGCCCTTGTGTCAGGAGGGTAGTTATTTGGACAGACCTCTTAAAATGTCTCCTAATAAGCCAAATCTGAGTTTCCAGTATTACTGTAATTTATGATAGCCATGTGTCAGTAGGTATGGTTACAGATACAATGTGCAATACGTGCAATACATCACAGCTCCTTGGCTCTCATTTTGTTTCAGAATGAGCAACGTAATCCTTCTCTATTTGTTCGCATTTTAACCCTCTATTTTGCTATCACTTCCCACTTTCTAAAGCTCACCCTGATGACAAAATCCTGTATCAGAAATGCAGAATAATTGCACATTTAAAAATGATGTTACATGGGAAAACCACATATGCTATCCAGGTGAACACATGTATATAATGGTCAGGAGGTGATTATAGATCCTCCTGAAAAGCTCAAACTGCTTATTTATATAAAAACTGTTTGGATGTCTTTTGCATATCAGCAGACAAAACCTCTTCCCTCAATTGCAATAATCCTTGTAGAGGGGACATAGAATAGAATTATTTAAATATAGTTACATCCATACATTAAATAAATATGTTTTTACCTGTACATTATATTGATACTCTGGATGGACTATTTTATATTCCATTAACTGAAATATTAACTTATATTTTAAATGGCATACAGACATATGCAAACAAATCCACATGGAGAATATATTTATATTTGATATAGACTATATAGGAATAGAATCTAGATTTGTAATACTGCATTTCTTTGTGATTTAATTGCTCTGCCTCTGGTCCTGTGCGTCGTCATTCAGAAAGGCTACAAAGTGTTACTGGACAAATGTTTCTTTGTGAGATAAAGACTACACAGATGTTTCACTGATCCGCTGGGCGAACCTCAGACCCTTTTTGGTGACGTGGTCTGTACTTGTTTACACAGCGAGGAAGCAAGCGAGGCGTGCTGTTCTTTGAGTTGCAAGACTCACCAGACATAAAGTTAAAGCCATATATGCAGCTCTGGCTTTCACAGGTCTGATCCAAAGCTCGCTGATGTGGTGGACAAATTCCCAGGTTCACGTGATACGGTCACTGGGCTGAAATCACAGCTCACAGGGTGTGTGATGGTGTTTATGTCAATAGCTGAATACCACAGCTGTTATTTCTATTCTTTCATGATCAATACTGAACACATTATTTTTCCTATTATAGCCTAAAATTGAGCTTTTTTTTCTTGAAAAATGAGAGTCCTTATAGCTATTTAGTGTGGAGAATCTACTGTCATACATGAATTACATGGCTCTAGGAGTCTGCCTTGGGTAGGGATGGAAAGCAGACAGAAGAGGATGTATGTGGAGGAGTCTGCGTCTTTAACAGTGTCTCACAGCCATGATCACTGTTCACGTGTGAAGTGTATTTCATGCAGTAATGATGTTGCATAAACTAGCAGTTTCAGAGGTGTAGAATAGATGCAATAATGTCAGCCTTTTTCAACACAGAAGAGCCTAGTCCTGGGAGTTTCTCCCAGCTAATGCTGTCTGCAGGAGGGTCCTGGCTTGGGAACAGCCATGGGATTCATAGTGGCAACACCTAGTTGAAGTGACCAGAAAATCCTTCTGCAAGGCTGGCTGTGCATTTTGCAAAGCTGTGTTTTTAAACATTTGTGTAGATAGAATATCACAATTCTGTCTCCATTTTTAAAGGCGGATTGTCTCAATAACACGTCAGCATAGGAAACAAAAGCCGAGAAAATACTCTCCACACAGAACAGAAGCCCAATTTAACCCTTTCAAAAAACACTGACAATTACTTTTCCTGGGAATATTGGTTTTAAGGTGTAATATTTTGGACTTCAGTCCTTGTTAGACATTTGTGTTAGGCATTGTGTTTGGGGTGTACCTTGCTCAGTGGTAGCAACTTCATCTATAGTGGGTCAGATATTGCAGGATTTACATGGAGACTGGAAAACTGCCCACTCTGCATCTCTGCCAGCATGTGGTTTTGTTTTTGTTTTGTTTTCCCCTTCCCAATTAAGTTTGGGAATAGGTTACAATTTGGGTGAAGAAAGAATATATACTGATATATTAATCTTAGAGTAAGCAGGAAAAGCTTGAAGCTGCTGTGGTATTTGGAAGTTTGCAATGACAGAAATAGTCCCCAGAGACAATATCCAAGGTTTTTGTGGGAATTCCCAGCAATTCTAAGATATATTATTACATGGGGTTCTTTTTTCAGTGTAGTACCCAAACATCTCATCTGTGTATGTATTAAATCTTTAACTGAAATCTGGAGATTTCTTCGTACATTTTGACTTTTCTTTCTGATTAGTTTAAAAGGGGAAAGTTTGAGATGTTGTTAGGAACTTTTGCCTGCATCCCTTAGCAAATTATTCAGTTGTCCTTAGCCAGTGAGCTGCAGATCATTTCTTGTAAACATTTGCATTGCACTGAAGTTCAGTTACATAAAACCTTGTGTAAGTGTGTATGTTTGGAGGAGCCTTTGTGTGTGCGCGCACTCATTCACACACTTACAGACATAGCCCCTCAGTTTTCTGCGTCTCAGAATCTCTCTTTTTGTTGGAAGGACACATTTATCCATATAAAAATCTGCTGTGGGGCAAGTATGTCAAAGGGATAACACTACAAATGCAAAATCCAGATACAGATGGAGTAGGACAGGATATTTTTCTGTATGTCCACTCTCACAAACAAGATTTACTGATTGGCACTGCTTCCTCCACATTACCACCTCGCCAATCCTGGCCAGGAGTGGTACCTATGATTGTACAATACAAGTGGATTCCAAAGCAAAGCAAATTCAGAGCAAAGCTGAAACATTTGCAATATTGAAGCTGTTCTCCTTTTCTTGCTTAAAAAAAAGAAAACTGTTTGCCGTTTTGCAATGTCTGGCTGTTAATTAGTTGTGAGCGTAACAGTTGGGTTTGGAAGGACACACGTGGTCCAGATCCTCCTCAGCTGGGCAGCAGCAGAGTGCTTTCTGCCTACATTAACATTTGCAGGGTTTCCCCAATGAAATCAGAAATCCCAAAGCAACACCACCATTGCTTGGGGACAATGTATATAGATTTGTCATGGTCTTTGGTGGACTGAGAATCCTAAGATCAATGAGTGGATTACACTGATCCATATTTGCAGATGTCTCAATAGATACAGTATTGATAGGTTGCTTCATTTTACTGAAGTGTTTCAGATCACCATGTAGGAAGGCACAATGGAAGGGTAATTGCATTTTCTGGTGTGAGAAAGACTACTTAAGGAAGCTGAAGTCACAACGTTTGGTGCGGCTGTAAATTGCTGCTACCTCCTGTGACACATCTGAGCATGTGATCGTGATACCACTATGCTGCACAACTTTTTGTAATAGACCCCCTACATTTGTGGTTCAAGCACTGGGGTGGAGACACACACACACAAGCATATGTATGTGTGCACAGGGAGACAGAGCCTGCCCTGAAGAGTTACATTGAAAATACCTGGTGTTGCTGTTTCACTACTGATTTCTCTAGGTACATTATCAGTGCTGTCAGGGTTCAGGGGAGTAAGGGGGTTTGTGACCAGGGTGTAAATTGATTTTTGTAAACAATATTTTAAAACACAGAGTAGAGAATACAGAGCAGTGAGCAATTGCTATATGCATGAAACAGAGATCCATATTGAGCTAAATAATTTGTGATTAACGCTAATCACAAATGGCAGAAGTGTACATCATAGCCCAAAGCCAGAGTTACACCTAGATGTGGAAACCAAAGACTAAAGCTGTGCAGAGCAAAGCTGAGTCCATCTGAGGGCTGAGGGAAAGTTAGGCTTTGCCCTCTCCTTTCCCTGTTTGCTGCTCAGGCTGTTAGTGCAGACATCACTTGATCCATGATCTGCAAGTCAAAGGAGAGATGTCACTGGGATGTTGCAAATGTTGCAGATTTTACACCCAAATATCCAGGTTTTCTGCACAACAATGTGTTTTTCTGAGTTTTTCCATGAAGTCCCTGTATCTTGCATGATTTTTCTCTGAGTCACAATCCAAATCCCCCCTTTTAAACAACAACAACAAAAATCTTCTTTTTACAGCAGCTTTATTGCTGATCTTTTTTCTTGTTTGTTTTTCTTGTCTTCAGCCATGTTCTTAGTGATGTTTGCTGCACATAGCAATATTCTTTGCGTATTTGGAGGAGTAAATGAAGCATCTATGTTACATGCATGTCTCTTGGAGCCTATACCTGATGCAAGATAAGAAAATGATCTACAATTAAGGGAGTGTTATGATTTCCTTAAAATGGGATATAAATAGTTTACTTTATAGTAAATAAGGGTACACAAATTCATTACTTTTAGCTACCAGCCTAACAGTTCCAGTTTGAATCCGACCAAATCACTGATAAAAAAGCAATGGTAAAGGCAGAAAACATCAGCGAGGATGAATAGACTTTGAGAGGGAGGAAAGTCTAATGAAAGGAAACCCAATATTGACAGATCCTGTAGAGCAGAAGGAGATGGGGTAGAAAAACACAGTCATACACAGACAGAAATATGCTGTTTAGCAGGAGGGGGCAGCTACATAAACCAGCACCAATCTGCACAATTTGCCCTTCCCCTAAAATGTGAGGCATACTTTCTTAAGTGCAGAAAACTTCCTGGAGCCCTGAATACTTGTGGGGAAAGGATGCAAAGGGAAGAAACACTGAGCCTTTGGTGACCTCTAAGCCACATACAGCCAACCTGCCTGCACCCTGGGTTGGCATTTCATGGGAGCAGATCCAATTCGTTTTGAATTGGACATGAGGCGATCATATCAGCCTGAGAGTGTGGGGTGAAACCTGCAGCAAGCTCCAACAGTGCAAGGGTGGCCCAGACAGGCTTTAAGGCAATTTATTTGTAATTTGTCCCTGACAAACTGTGTTTGCTGGAGTGTGGTGGTGGTCCTTAAGGGTTACTTCTGTAGACCTTTCTCCTAAAAATATTCTGCATGTGCTTTTGTAAGGGGTTTCACTGGGGTTCTGAGCTTCCCTGCTATACGAAGTGTAACAGCTCTCCCTGAATCTCTGCAGGCACAGAAATCTGTATTTCAATTCTAAAGCAGGATCCATGGGTGTAACTGATTTTTGGTTAAGAAAAATCTTTGTATATCCCATCTACTGAATGTGTCACTGCAGTGACAACAGAACAGGGCAGCCCTTGCATTGCAGAGCTTAGAAATGGACAGGACTTGCTTAGGTTTAATACACTGGTTTGCAAATTACTTTTGTCTCATGTTACATGAAACAGTTTTGGTTTACTGATATGAGATACTACAAAGTAATAAAGACTCTCCCAGTATTTGGGGCTTGCTTAATACTAACAACTTATGTTGATTGTGTGTGCTCTGCTTTAACCTTTATTCACCAGCTATAAATCAATCACCTGAGGAAATTCATTGTGAGAGCTGCAGAAATGCATTTTGAGCACAAACCTCCCACTCAGAATGCTGAAGTTTCACTAAGTGGATTTTACCTCCAGGAATAAAACATTGCATGCATTAATTTTGCACATTTTAAATTATATTTCATTGCCCAGCAAAGCATACTCACAAATATCTTCGTGTATAAAGAGCTGGCATTTCAGCAGAGCAGGTCGTGCCTGTGTCTGAAGGGGTTACTGAAAACTGGATGTGCAAGTTCCCACATGGCAGCGTAAGCCCACCAAATATTAACAGCAGTTTTTATAGGCTGCTTCAGTGCAGATCAGATGTAGCAAAAAATGTCTTACAGCCTGTGCACAAGTGGCACAAATACAGAAAAATACTACCCAGAGAGCAACTGCTTTTCAAACATGTCACATGGTCACAGTCATGTAATCATTTTGGAAGGCTCTCTGATGACAGCTTCATAATATGGACTAAAAGCCAGAAAAATGCAGTGTTAAAAAAGTTCAGCTGTACTCTGCCAAGCACAAACCAAGGCATCAAATACCAGGAAAAACACCATTACACTACAAGTATTGGTGGTTTTATTTTGTTTTGTTTTGGTTTTTTTGTTTTGTTTTTAATCAGGGCAAGAAGGTGTTCAGAGATGTTCAGTGTTCAGGACCCTCTTGAAATCCTCATGCCTGATTTTCAGAAGCTTTGTGCCCCTGCCCCTGGGATGGAGAAGAGGCCCTGCATGAATACCCCTGAAAGCTGTTAAGCACTGGCAATTTTCATTTGCTAGGAAAGCTTGACATATCTATCTCTATCATCTCTATCTGTCTAATATATCTATATCATCTATCTCTATCTCTATCTCTATCTCTATCTCTGTCTCTGTCTCTATCTCTATCTCTCTATCTCTATCTCTATCTCTATATATCTATCTCTATCTCTGTATCTATATCTACATCATCTATATCTATATCTATCTTGAGATCTGTATCTATATGTATTTATATATCTAATCTATCATCTATATAACTTATATGTATAGACAATACAACGAAATAAAAGGAAGACTCCAGATGCTATCTCAAAACTGTAAAGTGATTTCCCATTTTCAGCTGCCATCTGCAAAATATTATCAAAATATTAGCTGCACAGAGTAATAGGAGGGGGAATCACTCTTGGAAGATCTTAGGCTCATGAATGATTTCCTCTGGCAGCAAGAAAACCTAACACGCCGCCCTCCGCCCCGTACCCCCTCCCCCCAGTTTTAGGAAGAGCAAATATACTCACAGAAATGCCCATCAGTCTCTGCCCTGAAGCCAGCTACTTAACTTCAGGATCACTTTTATTTAAGTTTCTTACACTTCAGCAAAATGCAGCAGAGCTTGACAAATTCATTTTGCAAGAGAAAGTCTGCTACAACTTGTTTGCTTTCTGGGCTTGAAATGGGGGCACAGTGGAAAGCATTAAGAAATGATTTTTGTTTTCACCATGCTTAAGCTGAATTTTACAGGGACTGCAACTCTGTGATCTACACTGGCAGATATCAACATCAGTTAATAAGCAGTGTGGTTAAAAGTCCTCGTATACATTTCAGGTGCAGCTGAGTTATTTGAGCTTACAGATTTTACCCTCCTGGGTGAACAAAATGATTGTATTTGGAATAAGAACTAGCTGACTCCAAAGTTTTGAATAGTAAGAAATTAGTATTAGAAATTAACGAATTCTGTCAAGATCTTGAAATGATAAGCATGCACTGAACTGGATCGCTCAGTTTAATCTCCAATGTCTTTGACTTCACTAAGTAGGTCAGACCAGCAGCGAGTGCAGATGTCATAAAATAAGGTAAAACATCCAAGCAAAAATATGGAAAATGTGTGATCCCCAAACTCTGCAACTCAATGAATTCTTAAAATCCTTCAAACCTGTTCTTGGGTAAGAAGCAATATCTGCAGAAGATCTAAAGAAACAGTTTGGAGACAGCTCTTGGTGGCAGAGGCCATCTAAGGAGAAATGAGATTATCTATGAGTTCTTTCGGACTCTGTCCTTATTTTGTGCAGGGGGCTGTCTGCAGACAGTGGGATGGATCAGGCAGGACAGACTATATCCTTGCAAGTCTGTGTCCTGAGCAACAGAACTGTGCTTAAACAGCAGAAGCCATCCCAGCCATCCCTGGGAAAAGGCTCATGGGGCTCATTTCTGATTTAGGCTACAAATGCTGTGAGGAGCTTCACAGAAAATGATTTATTGCACTGGTGCTGCACAAAAATATTCCAAATGTATATTGTGCTTACCCTTGGAGGTCTGGGATTGTGGCAGCTGAAACAGGGTCCAGGGTGCAAGGCAGTGTTGAGAGTGTGCCCAGCTTTGGAGGAGGTGGGGTTTGCACCCTACTCGGGCACCACTGTCCGCTGTGCATACAGGCTGTGACCAGGATGGGTGTGTCCTGAGATGTGAGCAGAGATGACTTGTGCTGTGATGTGACCCAAGCTGGCATGTCCCAGGATGTGACACAGGCTGGCATTTGCCATGATGTGGCTGAGAGGAACAATTGCTCAAGGGCAGGGCTAGGACCAGAAGGGAACATGGGTGATACTTGACTCACAGAGGTGTTGTCAGGTCACCTCCATCTGTCAGCCCCAGTGGGCATAAGGGTGCAGCTTGGGCACTGCCCTTTCCATGAGAGTTCCTGGGCACCTCAGGGCATCACTGCAAGGCAGATGGCACTGGCCTCAGCTGTCTGGAGGTGCCCCCGGCTGGGGGACAAGCAGGTGGCACCAGGAATTAATATGCACAAATAATTTGTAAGGAGACTTAGACCATGAGTGCTGATTCAAACCTACAGAGAGTCTGGGCAGGGAGAAACATGTCCAGGCAAGGACTGACCTGTGGACACAATGCTGTCCGGACCACTTATGGTGACTGTTGTCTCTGCTGCCTCATCTTGCCTTCTGAAATGGTTTGTTGGTGCCCTTAAAATTGTGGAAACATGGTGAAAATAGCTCATTTATGGGTTCCTTTTGTCTCCTGCATTTTGAGGTCTCTTCCCAATTAGATGAACCTGAAACTTATCTCTCAAGGAATATTTAGCCCTTTACAGAAAAGCCTGACCCTGGGGATGAGATCCCAAACAGCAGCAAGTCCCACCCACCTCCAGAACACCTTTTGGAACACCTTCCAGAACCAGAGGCACTAGCAGCTTAGGAAGAGGCTGGTGTCTGTGTTGGAGCACTACCCTGTGGTGAGAGCATCCGAGTGCTTCAGGGAGGGTTGCTCAAAGTTTCACCTTCCCATGGCACAGGGAAGATACTGACAGAGGACGCTGATGTGTAGGGAGGGAGCTGGAAAGCACCCTGTCCATGTAGTGTCACACGCTGAGGTGGCCATTGCTCCTTGAGGCCAGAGAAGGCCTTTGTGGAGAATGTCCCAAACTGGAACCAGATAGCTCTGCACTGTCACTGCTGCAGGGGAGTGCAGTGGCCTGGGTGCTAGCAGAAGAAAGCCTTTCTCTTGCTCTAGACTCTTGAAATTCTCCTTCTCTAAAGACTTTCAAGACTCATTTGGATGTGTTCCTGTGTGACCTCCCCTAGGTGATTCTGCTTTGGCAGGGGGCTTGGGCTTGATGATCTCCAGAGATACCATTCCCAGAGCCTGGCTGTGCTCGATCCTTTACCTGTGGCAGGAGCCAGTGGGAGCGCAGGACACCAGGGCTGTCATCCCGGCTCGCTCTGCCTGCAGCGCTCGCTGCCGCCTGCCAAGCCAGCGGCGCAGGGGAGGCAGCGGATAAAGCACTGCTTTGTGCTCTCCCAGCACCTTTTTCTCTTCCACAGTCTAACCATTGTGCGCATTTTATCGCGATTAGCCTCCAGATGAACATCAAAGGGAAAGAAGTTCATCAAAACAGGAATGAAACAAAAGGCTTTTAAAATGTGGTTGTGGTGCACCAAGTGCTGCTTTTCAAGGGCAGAGAAGTTCACGTTCAATATAGACTACCTTCCTGGCACTGCCTTAATGGGGAGGGCACCCAGGCAGCCCTCAGTGCCAGCCGGGCTTGTTGCTGGAGCTGCTACAGCAAGTCCTTGTCCCCTGTTCGAGGCCCTGTCACGTGTGGATGCCGGCACTGGCTGAGGCCACTGGTGTGCAGGGACCAGCCAGCATCAGCCTGGGAAAGCACATGCTTTATTCATACAAGTGAGTGGCATTTTTCTGCTCAAAATAGAAATTGTGATTTCTTTTTTTTTTTTCCCCTAATGAAGTGCTCTCTAATGACAGTTGGGAGACTTTGCTTTTCCCCAGGTATACACGCTTGGGAACTCAAATGACCAGTGAATGGTTTTGCAATTTACAGTCATGTTTATAAGCTACAAACTGTGTAAAATGTACTGGCCCCTAGAGAATTTTAAAATCCAGTTGCAGTTCATGCATTTTTTTTTCTTTTTAAACTAAAAAGCCAAAAAAGAACTAGTGGGAGATGGGGCAAGGGAAGGGCTGGCTGTGGGATTAGCCAGGGAAGGCAAAGCAAGACTCCTTACAAAGAAGTCCCTTAGATAAGGTCATATTATTAGTCACCGTCCCTGGAGGTGCTCAAGAGGGGATTGCCACTTGGTGCCATGGTTTAGTCATGGGGTCTGTGGTGACAGGTTGGACTTGATGATCTTGGAGGTCTCTTCCAACCTTGGTGATTCTGTGATATTCCAAGAATGAGCCAAAGTTTGGTCCAAAGTCCTTGGCATGTGGGACAAGGAACAGTGGGGTTTTAAACTCATAAACTCATAAATAAGTATATGATTCTATAGGAGAAATTTCTTCATAGCCATCAGAATGGGCTGCCAGGGAGGTGGTGGAGTCACCGTCCCTGGAGGTGTTCAATGAGGGATTGGACGTGGCACTTGAAGCCATGGTTTAATAGTCATGAGGTGTTGGGTGACAGGTTGGACTTGATGATCTTTGAGGTCTTTTCCAACCTTATTGATTCTATGATTCTATGATTTATTGTTTACTTGATTACCTACATTTTTTCCCTTAAAATGGAATATTTTTTCATTAGGGCAGGTTGACATCTTCCCATTTCCCATGCAATAATTGATCCAGTGAGAGAAAACACAACAACGTGGAGCAGAAGTTGAGAAATATTTCAGCCATGAGTGAAGGGAGTGAATAAAACTCATAGGCTTGGAGACAATACAGGATTTTTTTTTTTTTTAATATCTGCAAATAAATAAACTGTTTATGGATTTTGAGAGATAGATCATAGGGTGAAAAAAAATAGCAGCCCCCTGTTTGCCAGCCCTGCAGTCACTGAGCATGCCAAGCTCCCATTGAGGTGGTGCTCACTTTGTTCCAGAAACAGCATATCACACAAAGCAGTTTTCATTCTCAGCTCTAGGAGTAAAGTTGGTAACCGTGGGTGTACACGGGGATTGACTTGTTCACCCCAAAAGTGGAAGCATGAGGATGATGGGCTGTAAGGTCTGGTTTGTGGAGGAAGGGGATACAGGCCACTTTCCCTGTTAAATCTGTAAAGTGACAGCTTTTGTAGGCAGAGCGAGCACCTTCATTTATCTAAAACAACACCCCTGCTATCAGTATCCAGAAGAACTGGAGGCAACAAATACAAACAAAAATCAGAGAGGAAAGAAAGCTTCTTAAAGTCTTGTATTATCAAAGCCAGCCATGCTCTCTCCGCTAGCTTAGTTTTAAAACGATCCATGCAGGGAATATACGCGCTGAAGAAATCCATGGGCTGAGGGGTATTACATGCCATGATCCAGACAAAGAGGATATTTTTTTGTAAGTCCATATAAAGCTGAACACAAAGATAATCCACAGCTACAGAAAGCCTGCAGGTTGCTACAAAAACCCCGAGAAAGCCTCTGCAAGAAGGGGTAAACAATTAACACAAATTTCAAATCAATGCGCTGTCACCTTAATAGCCAGCGAAGTCAGCTAAGATGGGTGTAATATGATGAGACAGTTTAATTCTTGTTATGACATTAACTGCAGACTTTTACAACAGCTGAAAATGCTGGAGTGAGAAGAGTTTCCAATTATCACTGAGCTACGATACACAACTCTGGATTAGACCGAGGCATGAACAAGGGCTCCTCAGCCTGACAAGCAACATGCAGGCAAAGTCAGAGAAGTTTCTGAAATCCAGTAAAGGTATTTTCCCCTTCTCTCCTCCTGACGAGATGCTTCTGAAAAGGTTTATTTCAGATAAAATAAGACCATTTTAAAAAGCCTAGCAGTGAAAGCAGCTCCCGAGCTGTGTGTGATACAGTATTATACATCATAAATCCGTACATCCAGGAGGTGAACTGAACCAATCTGAAGCGATTCTGTTTTCCCAGCATTAAGCTTCAAAAAATTAAAAGTCACCCAGGCTTGAAGTGCAGATAGACAGGTAATAAGCCATGACAGCACTTCACGGGAATCCACAGGAATAGGCAAGTAGGTCTGGGTGTCAGCCATATAAATATGATCATCAGACCCAAAGCTCCGAATAATACCGCCAAGTGTGAGCATGTCAATATTAAAGGCAAGCGGGCTGTGAACAGGAGCCCGAGGCAGCAGAGAGTTTTGTGGATGGCCTGCTGGCCAGGCAGGCTGCACCATTTCCCTGGAGAGGGGCTAAGCCAGACTGAAAATGCAGATCCTTGAGCTGGGAATGGGCTGTAATTCACACGCCTGCGGGAAGACTCTCCTTCTGGGTAATATGGAGCTGTGCTCACTGGAAGGTGGTTTTTTTTCTTCATATCTTGGGATGGTATTGCCCCAGTTTTATCTCATAGCTTGCTTTTTGATCTCTCTTTTTGTTTGTTTTGTTAATAAACTTCACAAGAACAACACTTCCCCTGGACCCTGTGTATGGAGAAGGATTTATCATGCCAAATCATGCACCTACTTGGTGGCTTTTGTCAGTCTCTTGGGGGCAATTGTGAACATGGGAAGCGCTGGGGACATCTGAAATAGCAATGCTTCAACCCAAAGGTGGCATGTTTTGTATTGCCTGTGTCTGGTGGCCTGCCTTTTTTTAATATTGATTTTGTAAAAATTGCTCACATTTTTTCTTTTCAGTCCATAAAGAGAGAAATCACTTTGTCAGGCCTCCCCCTGTATAGTGCTTCTGGGTTTCCTTTGTGTTGTTTTGTGTAGCTGAAAATAGAGAGACTAGAATGGAGAAAAGCAGCCTTGTACAAAGATAACTGGGGAAAGCCCCATCCTGAGCTGGGAAAAGTTTTTTGCTGAAAAATAAGTTATCATGCGCTAAAATGCCTTTTCCACTCTCATGAGAGCCTTGTGGGTGCTCCATGTTCACTGATTACATCCCATAAGTCCCTCCCTACCTCTGGTTTAGTAAAGCCTTTGCTGAAAAGTAAGTCATCTCTCTCTAAAATGCCTTTCCCCCCCTCTTTTAAAAGCCCTGTGAGCAAAGTCACCTGAACCACAGACAGCAGGGAGGGTCTGGCTGCTCGGTGCTATCTGACAGTAGGCAAGGAAAAAGAGAATTTCACAGCTGAAATACCACTCAGACCACCCCAAAACCTATCTGGTGAGACCTGTCTGAAGACAGTCTTTGTTCCTTTTTCTTTCTCAGCAATCTTTTCTTTGGCAATTCATTTTTGAAAAGGTTGACCTGAAAAGTCGCTGTGTCATGTGGTACCTTCCTTATTCTGCATGATAAGGTAAGTTCTCATTAAAAGGGTTGGCTTTCAGCCTCCTCCTGTCCCTGGTGGATGAATGAATAAATAAATACACACACTTGAATATGTTCTGGAAATGCTCTCTCTGCCATTTGAAGAGCAGAAAGGAGAACTTTGGGTTTGGCGTGCGTCATCCTCTCCCAGCCACTCTGGAGGATGAGAGGCAGCTAAGGGGTGGCCAAAGGGTGGTTGAGGGTTAGTTAAGGTGTATCTGAAGGTGTCCCCTGTCCTGCAAAACACTCCTTACCTTCTTGGCTCTGCTCAGCCGCTTTGCACACAGTTTCACTACCCTAGAGCAGCCCACAAAACTCTTCAGTTCAGAATTCATTTGCTGTCTGCTCCTCTCCCAGAAATTCATCTCTAGCTTTTTTATTCCTTAACGCCAAATCCCTGGAGTGAAAAGGGACTTTCATGCCTTTATATGGAATTGCAAACCTGTATTAAGCCTCAGAAGATGTTTTTATCAAAAAATCTCGACAGCTGCCAACTTCCCTAAATCCCAAACTATCATTATGCATTTAGTCTTAGACAGGGGATTTTTCTGGATCTTCCCTCCTGACCCAATGATAAAGCCAAGTTGGTTTGAGATTGAAGATTCATTTATCTCTCCTTGGCAATTATCTCTATTACTGCCCACAATCCTTCCCAATCTTTTTAAACAACATCCTGCTATTAAAGCCACTTGGCAAGCATTTAAAGCCCTGGGATAAGTTAACCATGCACAAAATATCCCACTTGGGGAAGGATCCAGCTATAAAAATAAATGGTTTACGTTCCGCAGGCCATGGTTCAGGATGGGTATTCTTCATTTGTGAAGAGAGGTCATCATTGCTGACAATAAAATTATGTAGGACCTGATCCTCCCCCACTGAGCTCAATAGCAAAATCCCTCCTGATTTCAATGGTGTTTTCCGGGGTCAGTCGCCGGGAAAGCCGACATTCCACAAACTTGCTGAAAATCTATAATTGGATATATTAAGAGGGCTTTCAAAGAGATGTCAGATTTGGAGGCTTAGTGTAAACCATGCTGCAAAGGGGATCATTTCATAGAATTGAATCTATAAAGCCTTTTTTTCTCCTTTTTTTTCTTTCTTTTTCCCCCCCCCCCTTTTTTTTTTTTTTTAATGTTACTGTTCATTTTGATCTCTGATGGGGGAAAAGCTAAACTCTGGAGACTCACCATCAGCACCGAGGAAGTGCTGGGAGCCTGGCTGGAGGGTGAGCCCAGTGGGAAGGATCCTGCCAAGTGACCTGGTGTAAGCTGCCAGTCTGAGGGGTGTAATCCTGCAAGCGTTTGATCCAGTGGCTTTGCTTACACTGTGGAGGTAACTCGTGCGTGTAAGCGCTGGAATACCAAGCTCTTATTCTCATGGGGTTGCTGGTCTCCTGTCACAACACATCTCATTGGGAGATATGACTGAGAGTTTTGATGAATTTTGCCTTGCCTTACATGCCTATATTTAGTAAAATGAAGCTTGCTTTCTATCTTTGGAACAAGATAAGAATTTATCTCCCAAACACCTTTTTTTTTTTTAAATCATGGCTTCATGTGCTTCAAAATGTTCTTTAATGCCACCTTGAAAATGCTCACTGGTAGCTCTTTAGCAGCTGGAAGTCTTCCATTTCTACTTATGGTGCTTTTCTGGCTGATAAGAATTGTTCTCCACTTGGCTCTCATGCAGAGAAAGCAGCTGTGCCAGGCAGGGTAGGTGCAGGGACAGGAGCCTCATGGAGATTGGCACTGGTGTGCCCAAGAGGAGCCCCAGGGAGGGACATTGGCCTGGGGTTTGCATCAGGTTGCTTCACCCTTGCAGCAGCCCAATATGTAAATGGGTGTGGGTCATCCCCGCTCCAGCATCCCCATGTCATGTACCCCAGCTGTGCAGGTGGAGATGGGGAGACGCTCACAGCTCCTGCAGGTGACGTTGTTATTGCTGTCATTGTGAACTGCCACAGGTCCCCTCTGTGTTTCAATCAAGCCTCCTCCATGGTTCAGTCACACTTTCACATTGTTTCTCTTTCCCTACCATCTTGGCGAAGCAGCCCTCCATGGGGTCACAGTCACAAAGCTTGCTCCTTGTTCCTAGAGAACCTGATTTCCCCCCCACACTGTTTTCTTTTCAGTGAAAGCTAAAATTCAGCAGAAGCTGATGAGACCACCACAGAGAAAAGCTGGTTCACCGCGCTGGCTAGTACCAGCTTGATCTGGCTCCGGCTCCGGGATGTGCAGCCTACAGACACAGTAGTGAAAAGAAATATTTTGAAAAGGATGAGTCAGCTGGAGGCCTGTGGGGAGAGCATGCGGGATCTGACTGGAATTTAAAAAGTTATGAGGCTACATGTTGTTTTGAGCCCTGCCAGCGGAGAAACTCACACATGCAAAATGCTTTGTCATCTGGTTACTTTGCTGATCATCTAGCAAACTCTTCAAAAGATCTTTTTAGACAACATGTTCATGAAATATAAAAGCTTCCTCTGACATCACCAACAAGAGCCTGCTTTATGTGTTTTTGCAAACTGTCTTTCCCAGGACCCCATCAGTCTGCTGAACGGCTACAAAATTGTTCTGTTACTATGTGTTAGATGGCTTACCCATTAAACCACTTGAGGTACCTTCATACCTTCACTTCTGTGCTGTAAGTCCAGCTGTGCTGATGTGAGCTGTGAGTACATCCACACTCATAGTGCAAACCATATCTCTACAACTGGTTTTTGCATGCTTGCATCAACTGGAACAGCAGCAGTTTTGTGTGAAGCTTCTTCAGTCACTGCTCTGGCTAGGTACCAACACATCCTTCCTACCTTCACTGAAAGCAGTGCCTGGCATTCAGGTTATCTGTGAGACAGATAACATCCAAAGATTTCAGGTTTTGGCTGTCAGATTCTTTAAATAAATCACATCAGTATTACATTTATTTGTTGTGTAAAAAGATGTACTTCCCATTCCATCCAGTCCCACTTCCCAAACCTGGTCAGATTAGCAGGGAGAGTCTGTGGTCATTTCTGGAGCATCTCGAAGCAGGAGATGGGAAGAAAATGCCACTGACCACGGCTGTGGCTGGGCACTCTTTGCAGGTGACCTGCTTTTCCTCCACTCCTTCATCTCTCCTTCCAATGAACCTTGGGTCTGACAGAGGTGCTGATATAAATTGTGTACCTGGTCATAAGAAGGATGGGTACCCACCAGTGGCCACGAGGCATAACCAATTGGTACTCCCTCTCAAAAACGTAGGTCTCTTTCTCACAATCTAGATAAACAAGACATCAGTTCAATCAGACTAAACCAGTACAGGGAACTTCTCAAAATTATTTCCTGTAATCATTTATAGGAAGCAGGGAAGTATCAACAGTGTTTTATCATTCTCATTGACTGGATGTGAGAGGTTATTCCCCAGCTGCCTGGGGTAGTTAGCAAAGGGCTCAAAGCGGACTAAGAGCCATTAGCAGTTTTCACTGAGGGCTTGCAGAGGACCCTTACTCTGGGAAAACCAACACTGGTGAGTCTTAGACAAGGCAACTCAGTTTTGGCCTCAGGAAAGTGCTGGAGCACATAATCATGCAACTATTTGTAAACACCCAGGGCGGTAGCTACCAATGGGGATTTGTCAAGAACAAACTATGTTAAAACACTCTACTTATGTTCTACAACAGGGGAAGTCCTGTCATGGGGAGAGAAGTGGTGGATGTACCTCTGCCTCCAGTTTTCTCTCACTTTAGGAAGGTAGCACTTCATATAATGTTTTTTTGAGCAATGCTGGGCAAAGTGGTTTGGATGAAGCTAGTGTAAGAGATGCTGCAAACCCATAGTATTAGTAAGAGATTAATAGCTTGTTCAATGAAAGTTCACACTGGCACTGATATAGGCTCAAGTGGGGTCAGTCTTGAAGCCAGCCAGTGCTAAACTGGGATTCCTGCCCTGGATTTACCTAAATACAGTCACGGATGACTCAAAGTAAAGAGAACAAGTGGTATGTGGGGAGGTGGGATAATGTTCATCATGACCATGTCAGGCTGCAAGAAATAAGGTGAAATGCAGGAGGGATAAGGGTGTTGTATCCAGGGATGGGGCAAAGTACAGCATTTGGATGCTTCAGGAGCTTGATATTTTGGATGTTTGAGAGACTTAAGAGGTGAGCAGTCAAAATAATGGAAGATCTAGAATATGTGACTAATAAGGAACAGATGAATAACCTGAGGTTGCTGAGTTTAAAAGAGAAGGTGCTGGGGAGGAAGAGTTTATACCAACCTTCAAAGATGTCAAAGAAGGTCACAAAGGGGAAGAGATGAACTTGTTCTCTATGTTCATCCTGGGTAAGACAGGAGCAAATGGGCTTAGTGTGCAGCAAAGAGATTCAGCTCAAACCTAAAGCAAGTTTCTCCTGACAGTAAGGCCAACAAGACACCAGGACAGGCTGCTGGACTGAGCCACAGAAGCCGCAGGAAGCCAGAGCATCTTGTCTAGAGGCAGAGAAATGGTCCAAATGACCTGCTGAGACCTCTTCATGGCCCTTTATTTTATGCTGCCATGAAACATCCTACAGATTTCATTAGGATGTGTTCTAGACCAATATTTCCTCCATGAGCATATTTCTCTCCCACAGCTCACCTGTGGAATCCTTTGCTCCAGTGCGAAGTGGGTGTGAAATGCTGCTGCTCAGATGTGTCTCTGTCATACACCTCCTCTCCAAAGTGCAAATAACTCCCCAGGCTGCAATCCCGGGGGGACAGGCCCACAGTAAGTGATGGGTTCTGATTGATGAATTTTCACAGCAGGTGAGAGCAGCAGGAGACACACACATTACAGATTTCATGTGCAGACAGTAGCACTCAGGAAGACAAAGAAGACAAATTGTCCAAATACTCCAAGATGTGGCTTCTGGGTCACTCACCAGCCTTTAGCACTACACAGTAGTGGACAAATCCCTGTCCTCAGCAGCAGTGTGGGGCTCAGAGGTGGTGCTCACCCTGTCTGTGCCTGCGAGATGGAGGGAGTGACGCTGCTCCCACGCCAGCTCCCAATTTTCCTCATTACCTGCTCTAAGCTCCTCTCAAAGATAAGTGGTTCATGTGCAAAGCTGCTAATTTAGTCCCAGAAAACAAGAAAATAAGTCTGGATGCAAAAGGCTGGTGGGATTTTGACAAGATGCATGTAGAGGTTGGGCAACTAGTCTTAATTAGGCCATCTTTGTTTACATTTGATGTTTATCAGCTAATTGGCATGGCAAGGTGTGAGTCACACAGCTTCCCTCTGGCATGAAATCAGTTCACAGGAGAAAAACTGGGAGAACAAATGATCCCAATTATAAGAAAACCCACTGTGCTAATTACCATCCCACGGACGACAGAGCCTCCCACCCGCGGCCTCGCACAGCCACCCGCCCCACCATCTCCTGTGCTTGGCCCTGCCACTGGCATGCTCCTCCTGCCCTTGTGCCCAGCCCCTTGCTCTGTCTAGGGACCCACCACATTCCCTCTTTCACCACAGGAGCAAAGGTGATGCTTTGCCAGCTGCTCATTTGGTGCTGCACAGCATTTCTCTGGGACTGGGGCTGCTGCCCACACCACAGCCCTTTTTTTTTCATCCCTTTTTCTTTCCTTCCCCCCTGCCCCGGTTTTAGCTTGGTGGAGACCATGTCACAACAGCCTCCCATAGAGAATGTCTTGTGCACCCATTATGGCAATGCCCATCAAATAAAGCTGAGATGTTTGCCATGGTGGAGCTAGACAGAACTGGAACCTCACTGCTTAAGCTAATTAAAATCAACATTCAAACCTTGCCTTGACTAAAGAGTCAAGGAGGAAAGCCTCCCTGCCACCTTTTCAGAATATTTTTAGACCATCTGTAAGCTGGCCAGTTTCCTGCTCTACTCTCCCCTTCTACTGCCTTGGCACTTGATTTCAAAGCACACGCTCACATCTACTTGCCTGTATGTACCTACTGTAAATCTCCATCTTTCTCCCTCTCTCTCTGTCCCTTGGGGAGATATGTTGCCCCTATACCCTTTCAGACACTTCCCCTATACACGAAGGGTCCAGTGCGCAGGAATGTTTCTTGGCTGCCCTTGAGTTGAATGATGATCCTGGAGGCTTGGAAAAGCCACAAAGCTCAATGCTCTCTGTCTCCCTGTGTCTCTCTTGTCTTCCCTTCTTAGTAGGGGTAACAGATGGCTGAGGCTTTCACCAACAGTCCTGAACACATTGTCACTCCCAACTGAAAGTGAAATATTCAGTGGCATTTAAATTAAATAGACTCTAATGCTTCAGTAATATTAATTACGGTTTCATTCATCCCTGGCCTAATAAATCAACACATAAAGATAGGATGATCCTGTGGCTGGCAGCAAAGCAGAGCTATTCTGCCCTTTGTAAGGTTATGCACACAAAGCTCCCATTCTTACAGGGACATGATGGCCCCCACAAACATCTGTGCTCAGCACCACTTGAGGAGAAGCCAAAGTGGTAACATTTAAACTTTTCTTGTCCAATTTGTCCACGCAACAGGGCTCAATTCAACAAGAACTTGCACGTTAAAATTATAAAACCCACATTAAGCGAGTGAAAACATTTTAGTGGTTCAGTTGAGGAGGTCAGACTTATTTCTGGCAGTGCTGGCTGAAGCCAAGGGCAGGGCGTCCATTCTCCCTGCTGAATTTGTTACCCCAGCTTCAACCTTTAAAAGAGGAGGGTGGGAGTGGAGAAGGCTTGAAGAATTTGAAAACCTCGTGGTGTTAAGCTAAATTTCAGGATTTGGGGAGGCCCTGGGCAACAATTTTTCACACAATTTTTTTGTGTGTGTGTGAATACCACAGGGGAAATAGGCCCTGTACTTCACCAACAACAGGGTTTCCCCCTCACTGCTATACATATGTAAAAGGAGACTAATAAAACAGTTGAAGAAAAGCTCACTGCTAGTAAATCTTCTGCAGACAAAACCCTCCACTTGTGATGCTTCAAAGCTGCCCAGAGCTACCAGTTTACCCCAAAAGTCTCAACTCAGAGCTGCTGATTGGAAAATAAAAAGCCCTGTGCATAAAAACTTCACTCCAATTGTTATGCAGTGAATGAAACGTTTACATACAGCAGCTTTACTTGACCAAATGACACCCAAGTATACAAATGAAAAGCTTATTGCCTAAACAGTTTAGCTCCTTTGGTAAGGTCCAGCTAAAGTAGGTTTATAATGAAAACAAAAAACCCGACCCCAAATAGAGTGACAAAGCAATGCCATATCTTGTAAGTGCATCACAGAAAGCTGGACAAGTTAAAAAAACCCCACAAAACAAAACAGATGAAAAAGCCACAGCACTGCTTGGTATGTCATTGGGAAGGTACCATTTGGCAGTAGCCCTTCAGGGAGGCAGGAGAGAGGAGCAGCCTTCTCCCTTCCCTGCAGAAGCACAGATCCCTTTCTGCCATTTTCGGTGTGGTGATGCCCTGTGGTGATGTCCACGCTGCAGCCGGCAGCCTGGCACAGTGGGGCTCCAGCTCACTGCAAGGAAGGCAGCACGACAGCCAGCAGGGATCTTGAGGCAGCCTGAAAAGAGTGACCAGGAGCCTGTTTCTGCCGGTAGCACACAGAGCCCAGCCCTACGCAGAGCCATCGCCTTTGGGAACATGCAGCTCCAATGAGGCTGGGCTGTGCCAACAAACCAACCTGTAGTTAAGTTCTTAAGAGAGGGATTTTCAGAGCCAATCCCTTAAGAGGAAAACTATTTAAACTACCCTGGGACTAAATGCTGAGGAGCTTACCCTAAATTCGGCCAGGTGGAGGTCTCCACTAATCCTGCTAGCCTGCATTGTACCTCTTCTGGCTTGTGCCGAGCCAATAACGCCATGCAGTACAGGTATTCCTGACCAGATGTCTCACTGATGGTATCTGCCACTGTCAGCCTGGGATTATCCCACTTAAACCCCATTAGCTGTTCAGATAACTCATTTGCCTTCCCTGTCACTAATGCCTACCAGTTTGAGACCGGTTTTAACGCTTTATCTTGGTATCCCAAAAGTCAGTATTTTGTGAAGGCATTCTGACAATGCTGCTTACCTGTAGCCTATGTTCAGGCCATCTGCTGGGGGCTCTACCCAGTCAGGTTTAGGAGCTGTGCCCCTCAATGCCAGCACTGAGGCTTCCCATCAACTGGGGGTGTAGCCACAGTGCTTTGGCAGCCTTGGTTGCAGTTTTGATATGTCAGTAACACCCACCTGGAAGCTCAGAACGTTGGTGTGCTTGCTCAGTGCTATTTTCTTCCTACTCTTTAAAGCAGAAAAAGAAGCAGTGTCACCTGGTTGACATACATCCCTTCTCCACTCTGTTTTTGTTACCAGTAGTGAGTTACAAAGCTAAAACAGAGGTATTGATGTGTGGCAGTCTCTCAGGGGTGGCTTTCAGCAGATGTGATCCATGAATTCAAGAGATCCATATGGGGCTTGGAGAAAATAAGCATGGTGATGGGATGTGCCAGTCACCCTGTGCTCACCATAGAGCAGTGCCCACAGAACCTGACCTGGTTGTGCGAGTGCAGATGACCTCTCACTGTTGAACACCTTTCCTGTTCAAGAGCAAGTGCAGAGCTTCTGAAAGGACTTACTTAAGTAGAAAGACTCTAACTTCCTTCCCACCACCGTTGCTCTCTCTCTGATTTTAGGCTTTGCATCTAATGTGGCACGGTTGGGTGTCCCCTGGGCTTGAGGCATAGGTCTGAGAGCGATTTTTGGGAAGCAGAACTCTCTTTTTCATGAGGAGAAAGACTGACACTGAAGATGGGTGACTGTGGGCCACCGATTGTCCCTGCTCTCCCCACTGTGGCTCCAAGAGAGAGCACGAGACAGGAGACCAGCGGCGATGCCAGCCCTGAGCGAGAGGCGGCAGTGGGTAAGGCAGAGCAAGGGCAGGGCTGCGGGCAAGCAGCCAGAACCCCTTAACTGGGAAGAAAGATGGGACGGGGCTGTGCTGCAGGGGGCTGAGGGGCCCAGGGAAGCCTGTCAGGGAGCAGCAGCTGCTGCTGCACCCCGGGGCACGGCTTGTCCTCTCCCGGCTGTGATTTCGCTGCCTCCACCAGCCTGCCTCTCCAGGCAACTGCCGATGTCGCCGGCGCCTAAAGCTGGCCCCGGGAGCCGGGCTGGCAGGGAGCTGCTGGGCTCCTTAACGCTCCAGCTGGCTCCGAGGCCGTCGCAGCAGCTGAATGAAGAGGACGCACTCCACTGCATGTCCTAGTTCCCATCAGCTGTCCGGGGCAGACCGTACGCCCGTTAAAAACAGACAAGGAGAGCACGTGTTGCTCCAGCCCGTCCTTACCCAAGCCTCTGATTCAGGATCACAAGAAAAAGAAACTGGGGCAGGAGCTGCACGAGATCCACGGCCGGCATGCTCGTGGTGTGGAGGTGGCTGAGCAGTGGTCCCTACACCAGTACCACAGAGGAACTGATGCTGGTCTCAGCTACAGAAGATAATGCATGGTTTTTTTTTAAGGCAAAGAAAAGTGTCCAAATGTAACTTCGTTTTTTTTTTTTTTTTGTTGTTGTTGTTGGTTTTTTTTTTTTCCCTAATCAAAATATTTAATAGAAATCTTAAATTAATCTCCTTGGACTCCTGGTTTGGAAAAACATATTTAAAATATCAGCACTCAAAAATTAGGGTATTCATGCAAATCAGCATTTTGTTCTACCCCTTTTTGGAAGAGAGCTTACCATGTGCTTAAATGCTTTAAACTACTCTTTACCAGCTATATTACAGCCCAGGTATATGGGCTCTTGCAGGCTCCTATCTTCAAAGTAGGACCATTCTCATGTCCTGATAGCTATACCAGTAACCAGTGGATGGATCTGCTCTCTCTGTCATGCATAAATACTTAACAAACCCATTATTTCTTCATTTAGGCTATATTCCATCCTGAAATACATCTCCATGGCCTGGCCTGTAGACAAGGAATTAGCCTTTGAGGAGACTGACCCGGAACATACTTCCTCCTCCATCTATTTATGAACCACTGGAAACATTTGAATGAATAATGTTGCTAAATCCTAGGCGGGGGGGAGAAAGTTACTTAAGTAATCAAGGAGGCATTGTTTACTCTTCATAGGCAAGGAAAAATGGAAGTTGATCATCCCTTCCCCAAGCAGAGGTGGACAGACATTTTTGAGTGATACGGAAAGCATACACTGTGGCCTGCATTTTGGAGGCAATTGGTGACACTTCCCAAATGTACAACATATCATGTTGTGCTCAGACAAAAACCTTATGTAACCTCTATTGGGCTAACATGAGAATAAGTAGAAAAGCAATTTTTATACAACAGAGATTAGCAGAGAACATTTCACTGAATTTATCTCAAGATATAATTTGCTAACATCATTCTCTGGTAGTTATTTTTAGTAATGACATCTTTATTTCTTGGTAAGGCACTTTGCATTTAATAGTAATAAGAAATAACATTATCTACTTTTTATGATTGAAGATTAAGGAGTCTATTCTAATAGCTTCAGTTGTCAACACAAGGTCCTCTGGTGCTATGTTTCTTTACTTCCCTGTTGTAAAAGAACATGTCTATGTAGATATTATTAATTTATCATTGCACAAAACAAAGTTTATGAACACTTAATATTTAATGTGCTGTGAATTTAATAATAAAAAATTAAGACTCTACCTTACATCATTTTTTAACTACCTGATTTTTATTCTTCTCATTAGCTCTTTACAGCTCTATTCGAACATTTTAACCCCCTGACTTGGGTTTAAAAGCTTTTGGTTGTGTATGCTGAAATGTAAATACTTAATCTCTAGCCTAGTTGAATACAAGGACCAGACCATGATGGTATTAAGCACCATGACATTTCTACCATACATAGAATGCAGAGATCTAAATAGCAAGCTATACTGAAGTAAGATGAGCTGCCCCAAGTTTCCTGACCTGAAGACCTAGGGTCTCTCCTTTACTAGCCACAACAGATTGGCATGCTTGCTGTTCTTTCAGAAACCCTGACACTTTGTGTAGTCATGCTTTGCCTGGCAACTGGGTAGGCACCCACTACAGATTCTCCAAGGCCCTATACCACTTCTGTCTGTCTGAATATTTTTTTCTGTAAGCATGATTAAAGAAAAATTGGGTTCTTTTTACTGCAAAAGATTAACATCTTATTTGTTATTAGGGGTTCAGCTTTCCTCAGCATGACCTGACAGATCTTGTTGTTATCTGGAAGGACTCTTTAGGCACTCAGAATAAATAAAGAAGGCTGGAGAAAATGTCTTTTGGTGCCAGTGGCATTACATGGTCCAGCCCAGGCTGAGGATCTGGCTCTGTGAAATCTTGACACACAGATAGTTATGGTATATGATTTTGTTCCTACATCATGATTCATTCTAAGTTTCAAGTAGTGATCATGATTCATACTCATTTCTTTCTTTACATTTGTATTATCTAGCCTAGCTGTTGAAGGTTTAGTCAGAAGAATAATTAATGTTCGGTTGATAATCTGAATCCCAACAGCTCATCCCAGACAATGTTTCCTGACAGCTAATCCTGCACCACAGAGATTAAGGGACAAATTTGCAAATGTCAGAAGGCTGCATGCAGAAGTGCAGGCCACGTCACCAGTGCACCCCATCCGCTCTGCTGTGCACTGACTGAACGTTCACCATGCACCATCACTGAGAGGCAGCCCCAGCTTGACATCATCATACAGACTGATCATGTATTTGGGAATGCAGACCACCAGACCTGTGTTTGAGTGGACATTTGCACATGTAATTATCTGACTTGCACACCCATCATGTCTGTGCCTCTTGGTATCAGCACACCCTTCAAGCCAGCGTAGCTGAGCTTTAAAGTGGCAGCAACAAAAACAGAGAGGAAGCCTTAATTTTGTTAAAAACCTGGCACCAATGTAACTTCCCTCCCCTCCCCCTCCCCCCCCCCCCAAATGAGACAGGAGGCAAATGTTCTCCAACAAAAGAGAAAAAAGAACAACATTCAGAGCTGGAATATTAATATGCCTGAATATGGGAAACAAGCAGGATGAGCCAGAAAGGAAAGCAAACAATGGAGCTCGTGCCTTGCTGGGTGATTATTCCAAGTGAAGATCCATTATCAGAGCTGCTTGCTTGGAGAGTAAGCATGCATGGTGAGAGGGAAGATGTGGTGTGCTCCATAAAAAAGAACTATAGAAAACTACTAGGAAAAGATTTGGAGTAGGAAAAAACAGGTTGTTGAGAATGGAGGGAAAAAAATGAAAACCAGGGACTGGTGACCATTGCATGCTGTCAGGCCTCCTTCAGAAGGAAGAACAGAAGGAATACTCATAATTGCCATGGACAGCTTAATTTGATACCTTGACCAGTGAACACCAGCAGATGAAGTTCAATTCCCTCTTTGCTTCAGCTGCCCTTGCTACTGGGACATCATCCCACAGGCAGTTGTGTTGCTTCTTCCTATGGAGAGGAGGAGGAAGAGATCCTTTGTAAGCTTGACTTTACAGGACACTACCTGCAGGTATTTTACTCAAGAGGAAACCAAGAATTTTTATGCCTGTATTTTATGAAATGAGGCTTCACATAGTGCTCCTCTGAACTCCAAGAAATGGCCATCATTTTACGACCACAAAAAGCCAAGGCAGCACTCATCTAAGGGAGAAATTTGGCCTTAATGGCTAAAGTATCTCAACAGGTTGTTTTATAGTATTAAAACTGTCACCACTGGAGAAAACATGGGAGAAGACCACCTGCTTCCTAGGCACAGCCATATTGAGCTAGTTCACTGGAAATGCCAGGTGTGAACAGCTTCCTGCCACTCACCACACCGATTACTGTGGCTGGGATGGGAGCGTGGTACGTGGAGCAAACAGAGCGGGGATTCCCTTGCTCACTCAGTCCTGCCAGACTCAGAGGTACCTCACTACTCCTGAGATTTAAGAGCTGTTAGAGGAAGATGATTTCAGGGAATGAATAAGCAAGCACAATGCTAGGAAGACAACTGTCATTGCCTGATATATCACAAATCACCTGCCAGTGTATCACATTATGTGTCCCCTCTTCCACTCTTCACCATTACTCTGAGAAGCTCACCTTCAGCTGCTCCAAGAAAGTGCCCTCACAGGTCAGAGTTGGTGTGAAAAAGATTTTCCTCTCACAGTCTTCATGTTGCAAAAGAAAATGACTCAATTCCTTCCCTCTTCTCTCTGGTTAACGGGACAATTGCTCACACAACTTGTCATTGACCTGGTTGTTACAGGTGACTTTCAGCACAACACCTAGGGGACAGAGCTGCTGAATGCCACCAAAGAAAAACCTTTAAGACAGTAAACAGCCTCCACCAAATATGAATGATGGTACCTTAGCTTTTTAAAAAGGAGTATCACTTACTTGACTAAAGTAAACACACCTGCAGTTCTTGGAGTCTGTTTCTGTTTCAGTCAATGACTGAGCTGAAACACGAATATTTAGCTTGAGAGACTTCTCCACCCACCAAGGCTTAGATGCTGTTTTATCTACCAGGATGGTTTGCTCTGACTGTAGCTAACTATCCCTCAAACCAAGGCTTGCCTCTCTTGGTGCTTTAATGATTCATAGTCCTCTGCAGACAAGTTAGTATCTAATCTTCCTCCTAAACAACAAACATCATATGTCAGACACAAAAAGCTACACAAAACAATAATGCAAGGACTAAATAACTAACAACCAAATGTCAAGTGTCCTAAGCAACTGACTGATCCTTGAGGCTGTCATGATTAAAGTGCTGCCATATGAAATTTTGGAATACATGTGTGTAACTGTTTCCTGCAAGTGTCTTTTTAAACTCAGGACAGATGCTTTAATTGCAAGGCTGGTGAAAGCTGCTTTGTAATTTGAAGAGGGTTTGTGTAATGCATGCACATACTTTGTGAGAGGTAATGAACCCTTCTTCACCTCCCATCCAATGAAGCATTAGCACCACCAGTTGGTCATCAAGCCTGAATAACACCCCGTCCCAACTGCAATAATAATCCAAGAGCTTTGTTCAGGTTCTTAAGACCAATGTGTTGTGTCATCCAGATAGATTGTTTAGCTGGCCTGAAGCTGAGGCAAGTCACATTAAACCTGCATAGGTGCACTTTTCTCTGGATTTGTTGATCGTACCTGATCTGTTCCAGCTTGGAATTTAAACCACACTAATTATGGAATCAAAAAACTGTAATAAGTAGCACAGCTAAATCCCAGATCTCTCAGCACAGTCACATTTTTCAGTGCACTGCTGAAAGACTGAAGAGGGTCCAGAGAAAATACTATTAATGTTTTGGTCATGATAAGCAAGACAAATGAGAGAAGGAAAAAAGGACTTAGAACTCACCTTTTCCCGCTGGAAAAGTTTTGACATTCTTTGTGGCACTCTTACCACATGCTTTATGATATACTTTTTCCTGTTTGCACTTGCACAAATAAGCAGAATAAAAATATTTTTCTTTTCTTTTTAATTTCATGTTTCCCCTCTTCCTTAGTCCAAATGAGCTTTGAGGTTATTCCCACAAAACCATATGCAATTGTTCAATACAAATATTCTGATGACTTCACTGATTAAGACACTGTGAGAGGTAAAACATGTAGAGCAAAATATCACAGCTCTCAGTATGATTTTGTGCCCAATGCTGGCACATCATGCTAACAAAGCAAGGTGCTTTACTCATGAGTAACACCAGATCTTCTCACCTGAGCAAGCATTTGTGGAATCCAAGCTTTTCCTTTGCAGAGTTGCAGGGTTTTTTGTAAGATTTTTTTTCTTTTCTTTCAAGGCTTATTAAAACTGAAAAAAATAGGCAACCCATTGCTTAGTTGTTTCTCATAGGCTTCACAGTGCTCAGAGATCTTATCTTCTTTGTACCTTGGTTCTCAGCTACACAGGCTCTCTCCTAAGAGGCTGGGCAATATTCAGTGCCATGTAACACTGAGAAGTAGCACTTAGACTGTAAATATTATATGCTGCTGTAAGAACATTGGAATGGTAATACTCAAGCAATTACTTTCCTTTCAAGATCATTAAACACAAATCTGACTTGTATTTTAATAGGACTGCCAATGTATTTAATGGGGGGCAGTAAAGGGTAGTTTTTTTCTAATGGATGAATGTTTATATTATTATCCACTCTGAGAGACCACATTAGGAGGAGACTGTGCAACACTCATGTGTTTTGCTTCAGTCCCTTTAGCACAGTATTCATTTTTTTCTTAGTTCTGCATCTTACTGTATGATGACAAAACTGCATCTACAATAAATCCCACAACCATATTCTGATTGTGAGGCAAAAAAATGACTGAACACAGTCATGCTGAAAAGAATTTGCAATTTGCATCTCCCTTTTGTCTGTCAAAAGTTTAGAAAAAGGCAATGCCTGGCAAGTTGTCAGGTTTGAACAATGGCACCTGCCATGCAGCCAGGGGACAGGCACTTGTAGGATCAAGAGCAACACCAGCTCCTCCATGACACCTTACAAACATATCAGGGGACTGCTTGGAATGATTCCTCAGTAGAGTTAGTAGGTGTTTCTGCCTCTCTGTCCATTCCCATCTCTACTTGGCCTGCCAAGAATGTCATCAATGTGAGACAGCTGTGGGTGGCTGAGTCAGTGTTGAATTCAGCAACTGCTTTGCCAAAGCACAGACCCACTGGCTGGAAAGTTAAAAAGGTCCCTAGTCTCTTGTCAACTTCATGAGAAATTTGGACAAACTTGTTCCCGACTACTTATATAATATTAGTAAAACATCTGCATTATCTTGTCACTGTGAATATAAGAGACATAATTTTGCTAAGGATAGAGTTTGAGGTGAGCTGGAAATCAAAGCCAGCCTGGGCCAGACCTCAACAGGCTCTGCATTTTGGGAGCTCAGGAAGGAACAAACACAGCAGTCTGTTTCCACTTTTCACTCACACCTCGAAAACCAAGGCTGGAAATGACTGTGTCACATGAGTGGTTAACAGCTGCCAATCTCTGGGCAGTAGTTAGAAAATTTTGACTATCTTTTCCATTCCACCTGCATACATAGACACTGACCCTTCTCTGCTAACTGCAGGGAAGGTTTTGCCTATGCTTCAGAGCAAAAGGAAGCTCTGTAGATTGCATAAAGTTATCACCTGTGCCTGAAAAGCAGGATGGAGAAGCACATTTCTCTAATGTCAGTGCTTTGGTAACAATCTGAATTTATCCATGGAGGTTTGTTTCAAAATTGTACCTAAGTCAACAGCTGAGCACATGCACATGAACCACCTGTATGCTCACTAAACTGTTTCAGGTGCAAATCTTGATGTCTCCCTGCTTGAGATTTGTGGGCTGTGGTTATTAAAAGGCTATCAAGTAGAATTTGGTAGAAGGGTGTGCTTTGTAAGCATTGCAATTAAAAACATCAGGAAGGTGGCTTTCAATGCAGAGGTCATGGAATTAAAACAAAAAGTGAGGTGGAAGATTTTCCACTACTTTGTTTTTAACTGGACAGCAGCAAAAGCCAACCAGAAATTGCCCCAGGACTAAATTTATAACCAGAATGTATCATGCTAAAAAATGGAGTGATAAGGGTGAGAGCTGCCAGTTATGAATGATTTCTGCAAGTTGCAGGCAGAAATAATGAAGATGAGCACTTTCATCTCCCCTCTCACCCTGGGGATCTGAGAAATCATACTGCACAAAGAGGTTCCTCATCCTTCTGTCTGCTTGATGTGGCTCTGCTCCAGCAGCACCTCTCTGAGCACCTGCTTGTCAAGAGCTTGGAGAGGGCTGTACCAGAAACTCTCACACTTAGAGGGGAGACACAGCACAGAGGGGACAGCAAAGGCACTGTACAACTGCAAGGGCAGAGAGTGTGTGGAACACAGTATCTAATAGCTGGGATGCAAAGACAGAACATGCTCAGTGGTGAGTAGGCTCACAGAAATGTATGGCTTGCCCACTCCTAAGAGCTGCTCCAAAGCTGCTGTGGTTGGGACTGTTATCATAGAAAACTGTTGATGTTCTCTGTGTTAAGGATGGTTATCAGGAACTAATGGAGTTTGATATGCTCTTTAAATAAGCATGTAAAGAGACTGATATGTGACACTTGTGGATTCAGATGTTCTGAAAAGTGACAATCCTGTATGGCAGAGAATAAGGCTTAGAAGAGGATATTATTTATAAAAGCACCACCACTGCACAGGCAGTGTTTATTTACCATTTAAATGCCTCATTTCTGTTCTGGCTGTCTGTGCTATAATTTGCACAGGCACTTAAACTTGAGTATAAATAAATGCAAGGAAGTAATGTTTATGCAGAGTTAAGATGAGGAAATCAAGCGCTAAAAGATGGAGGCCACTTCTGCAACATGAGTTCAGCCACCTTACCCAGTTTTGGCTTCTGCTGAGGGCCCCTTTAGTGGCAAACAAGAAGCCATCCACACTTGTGTTTGCAGAGCTTGATCAGGATACTAGTCTTGAAGACATGGCTGAGATTTAATGAGCAGGTGAGCAGTGTGAGCCAAGCATGCATGGGATGTGATGAAGCACCTCAAGCATCTTGCCAAGACCCTCAAAATGGGAAATGTTTACACCTGGGCAAGGTGAGACATTAAACCCTCCTCCAGAATGAAGGTGGCAAGTGCCAGAGAACCGTCCCAGGATGGCAGGCTGCAGTGGGAGACATTTGTCACTATCCCCTGCGAGTGTTGGAAAAGGGGCAACTAAACCGCACCTCCTCGTTGAGCTTCCACACATTTAACTCTCTCCCCTGTCCTTATGGACATGTATATGGGAGAAGTGAGGTCATGTCACATGTGCACAGTCTCATGGGGACATGGTGCAAAGACACGCTCTTCCCATGGGAGAGGGCACAGGACAGGGAATGTGTGGAGGTTCCCACAGTGGCAGGGTGCCTTGATCTCAATCTCTGGACTTGGTAGGAGCAAGTTTTCACCAGTTTATGTCTGTGTTTAAGGAAAGAAATCTGTGTTGGGGTTTGAATAAAATATTACGAGTATAAATCCCTCATCTGGTCCCCTCTGTTTGTCCAGGCAGCAGAAGTGAGTTATTTTGGCAAAGGAAAGGCAGGACCTCTTGCTTACCGTGTCTATTAAAAGGGTGGAAAAGTCACATCTTTTTGCATCATGTTACAACACATTTCTGCCCTTGGCTCCTGAGAACAGACAGTAGGATGAGAAATGGGTGCAAGGAAAGGTTATGCTTCTTACCTACCCTATTTGCTCTGTTGCATGGGGAAGGTCTCCTCCCCGAGTTGTCCTCTTGCATAACAATGTCTGTGATGATTTTTCCAGCACTGCCTCTTCAGCAAGTACCTGTGAAGCCTCTCTGTACTGAGAGAGCAAGCGTGGGTCAGGAAGAACAAGTGGGGAAATGAGAGGGCACCAAATTCTGGCAGGCCTGTTTCAGACTTGCAGTCACAGAAGATGTGTCTGTATTTGCAGCAAGTCCTGTCTGGAACACCAGATCTTCCTATGCTTCTGCTTTGACTGCATCAAAGAGAAAAGTCTGTGACCAGTGAGATATTCAACATCAATTGAATAACAAAGAGGTGATTTGGCACAATCAGCATGGCTTCACCAAGGGCAAATCCTGCCTGACAAACCTGGTGGCCTTCTATGACAAGGTCACAACATTAATAGATGAAGGTTGAGCAACTGATGTCCTTTACCTGGACCTGAGCAAAGCCTTCAACACTGTCCCGTACCACATCCTGGTCTCCAAGCTGGTGCAGAATGTGTTTGATGGATGGACCATTCAGTGGATAAAGAACTGGCTTGATCGCTGCACCCAAAGGGTGGCTGTCAATGGGTCCATGTCCAAGTGGAGGCCAGTGACAAGTGGAGTCCGTCAGGGATCAGTACTGGGACCAGTCTTGTTTAACACCTATGTTGGTGACACGGACAGTGGCATTGAGTGCACCCTCAGCAAGTTTGCTGATGATACCAAGCTGTGTGGTGCAGCAGACATGCTGGAGGGAAGGGATGTCATCCAGAGGGTCCTCGACAGGCTGGAGAGGTGGCCCCATGACAACCTCATGAGGTTCAACAAGGTCAAGTGCAAGGTCCTGCATCTGGGTCAGGGCAATCCCAGGCACAGATATAGGCTGGGCATGGACTGGCTTGAGAGCAGCCCTGAAGAAAAGGACCTGGGGGTGTTGGTGGATGAGAAGCTCAGCGTGAGTTGCCAGTGTGCACTTGCAGCTCAGAAAGCCAACCGCATTGTGGGCTGCGTCAAGAGAAGCATAGCCAGCAGGTTGAGGGAGGTGATTCTCTCCCTCTACTCTGCTCTGGTGAGACCCCACCTGAAGTACTGTGTCCAGTTCTGGAGCCCTTATTACAGGAAGGATCTGGACGTGCTGGAAGGTGTCCAGAGAAGGGCCACAAGGATGATTAGAGGGCTGGAGCACCTCTCCTATGAGGACAGACTAAGGGAGTTGGGGCTGTTCAGTCTGGAGAAAAGAAGGCTCCAATGAGACTTAATTATGGCCTTCCAGTATCTTAAGGGGGGCTACAAGAAAGCTGGGGAGGGACTTTTTAGGGTGTCAGGTAGTGATAGGACTAGGGGGAATGAAAAAAGAAAAAGAAATGGGCAGATTCAGATTGGATGTTAGGAAGAAGTTCTTCACCATGAGGGTGGTGAGACACTGGAACAGGTTGCTCAGAGAGGTGGTGGAAGCCTCATCCCTGGAGGTTTTGAAGGCCAGCCTGGATGTGGCTCTGGGCATCCTGATGTAGTGTGTGGTGCCCCTGCCCGTGGCAGGGGGGTTGGAACTAGATGATCCTTGAGGTCCCTTCCAACCCTAACAATTCTATGATTCTATGAATTAACTTGCAGATGAAAGAGAGGAAATGCTGTTCAGGGTCTGCTTTGGCTTCAAGTGGGGATTGGGCAGCATCAGTGCCATGCTACCGTTTGTGGCTCTAACTTGTCTGAGGAACCATCCTTACCTTTCTGAGACCAACGTTACCACTGATACCAGTACAGCATTATCCAACATGCATGTTACCACTGCAAAAGCATTTTCTTATGTCTTGCCTTTTTCTGTAGGGAAATCCAACAACTGAGACATGTATTATGGCTACGAGATCACACCTTTTCCCACACGGGGGCAGGGGCATGAAGCAGCACACAGGCAGCCTGCAGGACTCAGAGGAATTAGCAGGCCAGCAGACACAGCCATACCAGGCTCGTGGTGTGGCACTGGGGACCTTAGCACTGCACACAGAGTCAACCCTTCTACAGCACAGCTGGGCACCAGGGCTGCAGCGTGCCCAGGGCTCTCATAGCTCAGGTCCTGGCCATGCAACAGCAACTTTAAAGCTGAATGCATTGGTCCCTGGCCAGTACCAATGAGCTGTCACGTTTGCAAGGTATTAGAGGGAAAGACAAGCTGTCCTTAATGATCACGAGGGAATATCATGTTGTTGTTCCTCTCATGCTTCCCTAACAATTCTCCAGCTTTGCCCACAGCAGCACGTTTGCTCTCAGTTGTATTTTGATTTAGTTACCATTAGCTTTGGGAGCAGCCCCCGTCATTACTGACAGCAATGGCACACAGCCTATTGACTTCAGTAGGAGGGGAATGTCACCCCTTCTGCACATATGTGTGTGCTTGGATGTCTTTTGAAAAGCACCAGCCATACATTAGTACTAATATCTAAGACCACTATTCCTTTGAGTCTGCCTGATAGGCAGCAGGCAGGGTGTGAACTGCCCTATGTATCAATTAAGTGAAAAATAGATTATAGAGCGAAAGCAATATATTCAACAGTGTTTTCACTGTCATATACATATTTATTAGATATCAAAGATAATGCTGCTCATATGATTGTTTATGTTCATCATGAAGACCTAAAGTAATTTGTGGTATCACAGTTGAAATGATACAAGTCAGTTGCAGCAGCATCGCCGTATTCCACAAAGCAAGCTTGCTGATAAAACTCTGCTTTTTAGTTGTTATTTCTTCCATACACTTGGTCCATTATTCATGGGACATCATCTGCATGGGACATCAGACTTTTCCAGAGTAAGACAATAAAATTAATTTCTAGAGATATATATATATATATATATATATATATATATATATATATTCCCCCCCCCCCCCCCCCAGTTTGGAAGTTTTAATGCAACTATATCCTGGTTATCTCATCTTTAAAGGGAGACAGAGGGAGCAGGATTATTTAATGAAGGTGCAGTGTGTGGGTGAGGTGAATCAGGAAACAGCAAAAGTACAATGGGATTTGTTGGATGTATGAGTAGCAAGGGGGCTGCCTCCTGAAACATGGTTAAATATGTAAACGCTGCCTAGGAAAAATGTTTATTTACCTAGATTGACAGCGATCAAGGTAAAAAGCACTCAAGATAAATGGCTCTTTAGGCAACTTTAATTTGTTGATGGATGGATTGATGGGAGGATGGTCAAAGAAATGACAACATAACTCTCTGTAATGGAGATATCCTGTCTGCTGGAGTTTGCAGTACCATTTGGTCTAATTATTCCTGATCTATCTATGAGCAAACTTTGCTCCCAGTGAGACAAGTTGTCATTCCTTTTCTTTAAATAAAAAGACGAGGAGGTAAAATCAAGAACAATTAAAGCAAAGCATGACGACATCTTCTGCAGTCAAAAATAGATACCAAATAATGTGTATTTCTTAAAGATGGTTCACTATATTAACTGAAATAGTTGTGCCTTCTATTAAGCAGTTTGTATGGAAACAGATGGCTCATTTCACAGATTAAGCCTTGCCTTTTTTTTACGTTGCTTCAACAAAATAATGGTGAGTGAACACTGCTATTGTAACTGATCTTGAGTTCAACCCTGTAATATCAGAATGGACTGTGCTTTTCTGGTGGAAGTTAGTTAGAAAACACAGAAATCAATCATAGAGCTGTAGACTGGTTTGGGTCGGAAGAGATCTTGAAGGGTCATCTAGTTCAACTCGCCCTGCAATAAGCAGGGACATCAAATTGCTCAGAGCCCTGTCCAGCCTTACTCTTAATGTTTCCATGGATGAAGCATCTATCACCTTTCTGGGCAACCTGTTCCACTGTTTCAGGACCCCCACTTTAAAAAGAAAATAATAATTTTTAAAAATCACATTTATATGTAGTCTAAATCTTCCCTTCTTAGACATAGTACTCCAAGTGGGATGTCATCAGAGTGAGGTAAAGGGGCAGAATCACCTCCCTCAACCAGCTGGCCATACTGCTTTTTATGCAGCTGAGGATAGGGTTGGCTTTCTGAGACATGAGTGCACACTGCTGGTTCATGAACGGTTTGTGGTCTGTAGTGACAATGGTTTCTCAGTAGCAATGACAGAGTTGAGAAAGAGTCATGTATGTGGCTGTGCTTTGTTCAGCTGATCAGTCAGAGGTGACTGCTTGCAAAGCATCCTGAGGAACCACAGAAATACTCTGCTGTTGTTAATGCACTTACTGCAGAAGAAAAAGCTGCCAATCAGCAGCATAAACTGATGTCTCAGATTTTCTGATCTGGTTGAAATATGCTTGCTCCAGGACTAGCAATAAAAGAGCAAATACAAGTAGCTGCTTCCCTAGCCAGCAGGGTGGCTGTCCTTAGCACAACCACGGGCAGCCATGAGGTTGCTCCAAGGCAGCACAGCCAGCGCTAACACTTTTTTTCCAGGGGTGGATAGTCTGCAGTTTCTAAAGAATCAGTTCCCCCTTAGTTTGGATTCCCCAAATTTGAGTTAACCCCTGTCAGTGTGCTACTGTAAATTGTATCTGCAGTGCAGCTTGTTTTGTGTGGGCTGGCACAGGGATGGATGGCATGAAGGAGGGCTGCAGCTAAGAGCAACTGCATGTGAAGCGGGTGCTGGTGTCAGCTCACATCACCACAAACAACCTGAGCGTGAGCTCTGCATGGGCCTCTCAGAGGAAAATTCATGGGGGTTGGGGGTGGAACTAAATTACTTTGGCACCAAATTCACTTACCCTGGACCCACTGAACAGGTGGGCCTGCCCACCAATGTTTGCTGAATGGGAGTCAGGCAGCCCCTCCCTTCACTGACATCGGGGCGTCATTGCAGAGCCAAAGCCCTACCCACAGACAACTGCCAGCAGCACAGAGGCCACCAGCAGCAATTAGCCACTGCTCTGAGACCTACTGCTGACTGCAAACTCTTCCTGGCATCAGGATGAGGCCAGAATGAAGGACCAGGTACATGCTGTGAGGAGCAAGGGACCTCCAGGAGACCATAGCTCCATCATGTCATCATGCTGGGATGGCTGGTCCATGGTTGGGGATAACCAGGAGCCCTTCAACAACTCTTCTCACGAGCACAACACTGCAGGGTTACTGTGGGCAGGACCTTATCCAACGCGCTTCTGCATGGCTTGGATCAGCCCCAACTACACTACAAGCACATATGCTGCTGCTGGAAATTTTATGTGGAAAAAACCTAGCCTAGATTGTAGTTTATAGTTCTTTCAGCAGGACTGCATGAAGCTAATGACACAGAA
Source organism: Dryobates pubescens (assembly GCF_014839835.1). Lineage (NCBI taxonomy): Eukaryota > Metazoa > Chordata > Aves > Piciformes > Picidae > Dryobates > Dryobates pubescens. The sequence goes on from NC_071633.1 coordinate 7,591,856, forward strand.
AGCCATTAGGGTTAAATTGTGAAACTGAAAGATGCAGCACCTGTTTTTATGCTTCACGTGCTACTAAAAATACTTCTTCCTTTCAAAAAATGCAACTCAAATTACAATACAAAAGAAAACTCTACAATGACTTTAGTGACATATTTGAGAGGGGGTTCATCAGCGTCTCTGTACACAGAAAGATGGAAAAAAGACAGCAGAAACAGAAGACATCTTTATTGTGTAAACCCACGGTGCATCCATGTCTGTTCATTGCCATCCTGGTCTCTCCATGTTAAAAAGGGGATAATGGTAGGTTTTAGACAGGAGAGATGAGAATGATCCAAAGTATGGAAGGGCTTCCATGTGAGGAGAAACTGAGTAACATCTATTTTTCCTGAAAAAAAAAGATTCCTGAGGGGACAAACATGGAAAAGAGGTATGGATGAGGTGAATCAAGACATGAAGTACTTCAACAGATAAACGAGAGTGAAGGCTTTAGAGACAAACAAACAAAAGAGAACTGAAATCTAACATTTGAGGGGGAGGCGTGGAAGCCATATGAAGTAAATGGTTCAAACAAGAGGTTATGCTGACCCTCCTGGGGACAGCAGCCCTGGGGCCACTGAGAGCAACATGGTGTAAAGGCTACCCAGCCTGGCCGCAGGCAGGGATCCCACCTGTGCTGGGGCAGAGATTGTGGTTGGCCATGCCCTCATCCCCCACCCCATGTCAGCTCAAGCAATGGGTATGGCTGAGCACATAGATGCCCACCTCAGCAGGCATGGGGGACTCCAGGGCAGCTTCCTCCAAGAGGTGCTGCTGGGAGGACCCTTCTTGCTGTGGGTGCAGCTCACATGATTTAAACACCACATCTACTCTTAAACATTTTTGTCTCCACTCTTCCAAATCGAACTAAAATCCCTGACTTCAGCAAAATTTTTACCAGTGAAAAGGAAGCATTGCCAGAGACTATGAACCCCCGTAGAGATTTTACTTTTGCTATTGATTTTATGCGTGAGATGCTTAGCTACTCTGATGCTATCTGACAGTATAAGAAGCCAGCGAGAGAATAGAAAGGTTAATACAGTAACAATGTCACCAGGATAACTGGTAGCATTTTTGGAAATCATGGTTTAAAAATCTGACTGAAACACCTTATTGTTCATCAAGATGAGGAGTGGTTTGACCAGAAAAAAAAAAAAAAAAGATCCTCCTCTCATGAGGAGTTTTAATTTTTTTATTGCTATTTTTGTGAGAAGGACATGAAAGGTACAATGGGGTATGTTAGAGAACTAGAAATGCTTCAGAGAAGGGAAAAAAGAAATGTAAGTGGAAGACATTTAAGCAGTGAGCTGAGGCATTCACAGTGAAGGTACATACATTTCCTACCTTGCTTTGTGGCTTAGGTTGCGTTGCTATTATGACAGTTTCTTGAGTGTTAAAATCCCTCATTGCAAACAGTATTTTTTTAATAAAGATGTCTCTGAATAACAGCATTGCTCCTCTGGGACAATGAAGACCAGAAGGCATGGGGATGTGGGACAAGGCATCCTCAGCTCCTCTGGCGCCTCAGAAGACATGCAGCCAGATCTGTCCTTTACACAAAAAGCTGCTCTAACAAGCAAGGCAGCTCTCTGAAGACATCTACCCTTCCAAAATAAAACTTAGAGCCAAATGTTTTCTAGAACAATGTTATTTTCAAGGATAGATTGCTTTAAACAAACAAACAAACAAACAAAAGAGATTTAACTGAAATGTTGGCTGCAGTTCAGTTGCTGCGTGGGTTTTATTGCTCTCCTGGGCATAACAGTTTGGATCTTTTTGGATCGAGGAGGCACTTGAATTCTTATCAGTCCCTTCCTGGGCAAGTGGTCTCATATCAAGGGTCTTCAATGTAAAGCATAACATATTGCATTTTAAAAGTGCAGGTCCGAACAGCTGAACTCTGGGAGAAGTGCAATTGCACTCTTCAAGGTTCCAGGTGGCTAATGTCAGGACCCTCTCCATGCATCGTCCAGAGAACCTGGGCTTCATGTTGGGCTTCACACGAGTGGCCCACCTGTAAAAAACAGAGAGATCTCTGACCTGTGCTGGACTTCTGCTGCTGGTAGCAGATCTGTCCACACATGTGCCTTGTTTTGGGCACTTGAATTACGTGTCAGAAATATTTATTCATTAGGAAAAAAAAAAAAGAGTGCTTTCCATAGAGTTACTTGAGGATTGTGTGCCAAGAGACTAAAATATCTTTCATTTCAATTCATTTAGTTCAGCAAGTCTGCCCACTGTAACTGTAATCCACTCTTCTGTCAGGGAATGTACTGGAGCTACCGCCGAGTAAGAGAACCAAAAAATATACATTTGAAGTGACAGCTTGAAAAAAGTGAATGGGGGTGAAAGATAATTAGCTGAGGCAAGGACAAGTAGGTAAGTCTCCACAGTCATAATTTATGTGGGATATTGTTAGAGTTATTACCATGCAATTTAACAGGAATACACCAGAGCAATTTTCGGATCTTAAAACATGTAGATGCACTCACATATATGTATGAGAAAAGTCTCAGAACTCAAATCATCCAAAATAATCAAGAAAGTTATTATCATAAACAGTACAATTAACACAGGGATCACAAGGGATGAGTCTCCATTTCTGATAATCTTAAGAGAAAATGAAAGCATTATTAAAACTTCAGTGTAGAAGGAGTAGCTACATTCACATCTCTGCACATCACCAGCACTCCGTAGTCTTTGTCAATCCCTTCTCTACTGTTCCTTTGCCAGTCCCAGAGCCAACAGCTTATGTAGATTTGAGATGTCCTGAACCAACAGAGGGCACAGATGGTACTGAAAAATATTTGGACTGTCCTTGCCAGTTTAAACTGACTTTTTTTTCTTTTTCTTTTTTCTTTTTTTTTTTTTTTTACTAGAGAGGAGCAGTTTTCAGTTATTAAAGAGGAGCAGTTTTCAATTGCTAAAGAGGAGGAGGAGAAGGAGGTATGGCCACTATGGGTACAAGCTTCTGGGAATTTAAAGTTTCAAAGAGAAAAATGGTGCTTTATGATGGTCTGTTCTACCATCCATAATTTACAGGCTTCTTTTTAATATTGCTGTCAATACAGTATTTCTACCAGTAACATGAAATAAAGTGCTACCATTTCAACAAAAGGAGACATTCATCATTTTAATTCACACTTAAATTGCTGAAGATTATCCACTGTCCATTAGATTTCAACAATATCCAAACGCAAAGCGGTTCTAATCGTATGCTAAAATACAATAACCACCAACTCTCAGAACCATCTGAAAAAAACCTGTCACTCCCACACTGATCAAGTTTCTGTCTCCCTCAGAAAGTTTTTTTTTTGTCTTCTATTCCTGTATTGACATGTGCCCAGTGTGCTTTCAACTTAATACACAGCCATCCTGTGACTCCTCATAGTTTGCCACTTAAGGTGACTAGCTTGTGTATGTACATGTTTTAGTCTACTATGTACAGTTTAGAAAGAGATGCTTTTGACTTGGGGCATGAAGATAGGCTGGAAGAGCTCCTGAGGTAAACTGCTGTCTTTAAAAATCTGTTCCTTAAGCTTAAAAATGTTGCCCCAGATTTGGAAACCAAGCACTTACTCGAGAAGGAGAGATGAAGTACCACAGCTGCCAGTGCCATTTCTGGATCACAAAATAATTTTCTATTTGCCATATAATGAAATAACCACAAAATGAATCTCCAGATAAGGCAGTTTAGTGGGTTTTATCTTTTTCATGTTGATCCTAGAGGTGAGTAGGGACCAAAGAGCCCTGTCACACTGAATCTGCCTTGCCAGCAAATCACTCTTCAGTTAAAGCGAGAGACACTTGCTCTGCTCTTACGAATTAAGGCTTATGCGTGCTTGTTTAGATCTGCATTTTAAAGGCATCAAATAAAAGAAAGCCCATTATGTTATTCTGGGGTTTGGGTGTTTTCTTCCTTTTCATAATTTCTTTTCTAATACTGTGCTAGTCCACGTCTGTAAAAATCTTCTTCCCTCTGTTTGCTGAATCATGCCTGGAATCCATATTAGAAGTCAAGTGTAAAAAGAAGGAGGGGAAGCTGTGCTACAGGCAGCTGTTGTTGTCAATGCCCTTTCCTTCCCTGAAATAAAAGTCACACAGAAACTTAAAAATCTTGCCAGGCCTCTGCTCCTTACTTCCAGCATTACCACCCTTCAGGTCTGTAAAAGGGGAAATCTTTTCCTAGCAACAGCGTTAACCCATTCACAAGGTTTCGAAAACAGGCTTTCTGCCTTTCCCACAGCTGATGCCACCTCGTACTGTTCTTACATGCCTGTGGCTTAGCATGTTCTAGTCTCTTAGCACTTGGAACTGCTTCACAGATCTAAAAAGAGCAAAGACACAGAAAAACTGGACAGCTGCATTTGTTCTGCTCTAATCAAGGCACTGAGTTAAAAGTAAGAGTGATGAAAGAGCTACTGATAGCACATCAGAGGTAAATCTTACAAACACACAGCTATGGCAGAAAGTTTTACAATCCAGTATTGATTGGAATACATGGGAATATTCCAATAAAATCTCAAGTCAATAATGAGGCTGCGAGTTGACAAGACACTTACCCCTGTCTCAGTAAGAGTCATGATCATAGTCCTTAATCATTGTACACTGCTCCTGGAATAGGAAGCAAGTTGGGTAAGCACAACCATGTGAGAAAGACCTGCAGCTGATTTCACATCTATTAAAAAAAAAGATATAGAGATATATTTTGTTGCAGCACCTAAAATGTTTTATGGATGTACTTATCTAGCTCCTGGACCAAACTGCACTTGATTCCTTTTTCACACACCACCAATTCAATAGTCTTATTTCCTGTCGCCAGTGTGAGGCACCGACACATTTGTCTGCATCTCTTATGGAGACAACACATAACACTGTTAAGCTGGGACAAAAATGAAATTCAGATGATAAAAGGCAAACAGTGCTTTCCTACCCACCTCCTGTGTACATGCAAAATTGTGGTACCTGTGTATTCAAAAGACAGGCAGTTCCAAAAGAGAGTGGTCATCACTTAAAACACATAATTCCAGACCAGCCAGTAAACTGAGTTTTTTTATTATGATGCTACTAATATTTAGTGAGATACCAGCACTCCTGGAACCCACTGACATTTCTCATTCAAGACAAGGATGAAACCTAAAGATGCATATTTGGTGATGTGTCAATGCTGAGATGAAATGAGGAATAGAAACCCTGTGTGATTTTTGCAGTATTTCCTACCAGTTAAGAGCTAGGCATTTTATCACAATTGTTGACAAGAATTCTTGATCCAGAAGTTATCAAAGAAAGTCTCTGGACAGCTCACCACAGTGAGTATCCAGAAGTATTCTTAATTCTCTCTTTTTTTTTTTTTTCCAAAAGGAAGCAAGAGGCAGCATCTTGTAATCTGCCCCTCAACCTATTATCTTCTTGCCAGCAGATGGTATGGATTTGGAGAGACTGGACAGGCACTTGAAAGAGATCTCTACTGAGGGGACTTAAATAGATAAATTGCATTAGATTTGGGCAAGCTGTTGAAACGAGATCAGTTTGAGACCAGGAGAGTAATATCATATGGAAATACCATCGATGCATGTCTTGCTTGTACTCTACCCTAGGAATTTGCAACGGCCACTGCTGGAGACAGGATGCCGAGATGTGCCTTCCTCTGAGCCCTTATGGTTATTCTTATGTTCCAGTGAAATCACAGTCAAAGTGCTGTTGGCAGGAATGCCATGCTGGCTTCGTGTTGACTTCATGTTGGCATGAAGCATGTGCTTAGCTGTCCATCTTATTTTATTTTATTTTTAAAATTTATTTTCTAGTCCTCAGGGCTCCATTTACCTCTCAAGTCTATAGCTAAATAGTTGTTAATTCCTGGTGATGCATAAATGGTCATTCTGATGAATTTTAGAACGCATTACATCTCAGGTGTTTCAGACAACAGAGGTGAGTTGGCTTCCTTTATACTTCTGTGGTACACTTGAGAAAGTGGTGACACATCCAGAGCAATTTCTCTGCCTTGCAGTTCTTTCCCCATACACATAGTCATCCCTTCTTTCTTTTTTGCTTTTTTACTACTTAGTGTATTTTTGTGTGTTGACTTTGCTTTTCCCTACTGTGAAGTTATATAAGGTGATTAATGCTCTTTGTGTAATGACTTCATTTGATTTGTGAAAAAAATAATTAGAGAAGAAAGAAACCGCCCTTAATAAAAAACAACATGAAACCAGATGGAAATGTACGGCCTGGGCGTGGGAATGGCTGCATATTAGTTTTGGGGGAACAATCACTTGGTGATTTTGCTCTCTTTTGTTTCCTCAGTGATGATCTCAGTGACCTGTGTCTCTTCTAAATTATTAGAAAAGTTTAGGACAGAAATTTATTAGTGAATTTTGCCCTTCTTGGCCAACAGATTCATCTGAGTTAATCCTCTCTGAAAGATTTGACCAGCCAAGGAAGTCCTTCCCCATAACTTCAGTATTTATCAGAGGGTTTGGTTCAGTTTCAGAGGACAAATCATCAGGCTAGCATCTACACACCCAGGTGGGAGTGAATACAGACCAACCTCTGCCAAAATAATAACAATAATAAAGCAAGATGAATTGACTAGTACTTGTGCTCAGCCACTTCCTCCACTAATGAAGCATGAAACAAAGGAGAGAGTACAGAAAACAAATGCAACACAATGTCATCTGCTAGCACTTACCACTGTCATCTTGCAGAGGAGGCTTCATACCTCAGTGGTGTAGATTTAGGACTGTACACCTTGTAACAGACCTTAAATATCTTTTGGCCTTTTACATAGGATTTGTGATAACAAGTAAAAAGCACATGAGGTTGTGTGGCTCTTACTGTCCGAAAGGCTGTATAGGAACCTGACCTTAAACATAAGGAACTATTTGACTCAACATGTTGCATGCCCCTGAAATAAGACTGACATTTCAGAGGCGTTCTATCTTTATTCGCTTGAAAAGTTTTCCTCCTAAAAAATATTTCCCAGAAACATCCAAGGGTACTAGAAATCTGGAAAAGGCACCTATTCCTGCAGATTTTCTCACCACCTTTCAAGGTCAGAAGCTTGTGGCTTCATTCAGGCCATGCATGTTAGCATGATAAGGCTCAGTTGGTGTTGATCACCAAAATTACATTGCTTTACGCAGCACTGAGTAGTTTGCTGCATCTGGCAGGAATTAATGCACCATCTTCCTGCACACATACAACAATGGTTTCCATCAAACTTTTGGACCAAAATCCCCTAAAAACTCACTCATTAAAATAGGTCTACCAACTCTTCCATCCCAAGATTCTTCTTCCTCTCTAGTTAAAACAGCCTGGCTTTTCTAGGACACATTTTATTTGGTCTGAGAATCCAGTGACCAGGACAAGGCACAACACAAGTAATTCCACTGAGGTCCACCGTGATCTCAGAGGCTTTCAGCTGGAGACATTTTAGAGCTGGAACCAGTTCTACACAGTTCTGAAAAGCATCAAGCCAAGTTTTGACATGTCATAAAATATTTATTTCTAACCTGAGAACTTGTGCAGCAGCTGAAACAGGTTTAAAAGAAAAAGACCCACAGTGTGGGTCTACATGTAAAGGTTCTGATTCACTCTTGTGTTCCTCTATTGTATCTTAATTTTGCTACATCATATTGATTGAAGTTATAAAACAATATCCCACCTCCACAAAATACGAACAGTTAAGAGCTGTACTTTGGGTCTAATTCCACTCTCCAGAAAAGCCAGGGTGTGCAGAAGGTTCGTTCTTTTCAGTCTTGGAAGCACTTATTATGTTAAAATCCAGATTACCTGTACTGGCTCATTTAAATAGGAGTGATGAAAATTCTAGGACTTGGGGAAGCAAATATCAGGACTGTAAAGTGTAAGATTTCTCTGTTTAAATTCCCAAAGTTTTTCTAGCTAAAATGTCTAAATGCTGAAATCCACACACATATATTTGTTAAATATGCTGAAATGCACACCCATATATATGTGACACCAAGAAAAGCATGGGATTTCAGAAACTTCTCAGCATTTGTGGATAGAGAGAACCAGCTGGGACACAAATCTAGTATTGATTAACTGCTCTCTTAGCATAATATTTAGCTTTGCAATGTCTACTTAATTAGGTAGCTACTTGTGGCACATATCACAGGGAGGCTATCTATTTATTTATTATGAAGAAAGAATGTTCTTAAAATCCTATTTACTTCTGAAAAATGAATGGGACTGAGTAACCAGTGCCAGGGATGAGTAATCAGTGCCAGGTTAATCATGCTTCACTGGCCTGCGAGGGATGGGAAGCTTACAGGCACAGCAGATCATCAGCCCAGACTTACCATTGCCTGGCTCCACGTCTGGTCACTGTGGATTCCCACTGTGCCACATTCCGCCACCTCAGATGGCTGTGTCGCTCAAGTGGTTATTAACTATTTCTGCCTTTTTGAGGCAGGTATCTCCTTGTTTGTCCTGTAAAGGTGCTTCAGTTGTGCCTGTGACACAAACCATAACTGAGATTGGTAAATACTATGCAGTTCTATCAGGTGTACCAACAAGTTTTCACAATAACACCGTAGGCAAATTTTCTAGCTCTATGTTTCCTCCTGGGGGGGAATCATTCCCCATCAAGTGAGTGAGAATCATGAGTGAGCAGTGCTGCACTCCTTCGAGAAGAGCAAGAGGTCTGCTCATTTCCCAAATAGAAATTCAGGTGTTAGAGAAGTGTTTAAATAAGGCTTGGTGATGCAGACACAATTAGTGGATGCTGCACCTGCCAGACCTGCAGCACATATTAATATTCCTTAGAAAAAAGGGTCAGGAACAGAGATGTCAGTCTGAGACTCCTAGGGAAATTATGCTGTCAGCAAAAGGCCAGGCGGACCCCCGAGACAGGAGACCGCGCCAGGAAGTTCCTTTCACTGGGAATGCAGTTTCCCCTGTGGGGAGTGGGGGTTGGCAGCTGCACACCTGCCTCCTCTGCAGCTTCCAAAGTGCCTCCCCAGATGGGAGCATTTGCTGGAGATGGCCCACACTGATCCAAACAGCTTCCTGAGCCCTGTGGCTGCTGTCAGGGGAAGTAACAGTATGTGAGACATGGCATTGCTTCATCTCACTAAGAGGAAGCAATGGATGAAATAATATTCACAGTTTCCACGTGTCTCTCAATACTGGTGCTTAAAAGCATTGTTTGAATACAGTGGATCCGCACAGGCACACTGAGAGGAGTTTTAAAACACTTTTAAATTGCACTGCAACAAATTCCCTCAATTTTTTTCCATTTTTCAGTCTCCATAACCACGACACATAAGTAAATTGATGTAGTGATTTACTCACATACCTGCTTGTTCTTGAAGCCACTGGGGATGCTTTGCACTTGGAGTATTCTCCTTGCATTTCGACACTGAAGAGCTTGCACTAAAAAGTAAAAGAGCTTTGTTGACACTTCACCTGTGAAAGGCTACAAGACAGGATAGAAGCCCTGGAGCCACAAGATTTAGCATGCCTGATTTCTAGAGACCTGGGCCAGTAAATGCTGTCACACACCTGTAGCCTCTGTCTGCAGTGATGGGTGAGAATGAGGGATTTCAAAAGGGAACCTGGCTCTCCAAACTTCCTGCACTGCCCTGCAGCCTGGCTGCTGCCCAGTGTATTGCTTGGAGGTAGCCCCTGGAGAACAGGGTTCCCTCTCCTGTCTGCCCCTCACAGGCCAGCTGCCCTGTTTGGTAGCAATGCAAGCAATGCTTGTCTGAGATCCAGTGCCAGGAAACATCTCCTTCAAACAAGATCCTTCAGCTTTTTCTTTTTCTTCCATGAAGAGATCATAGAACACTTTTAACTTTAAAATGTGATTAAGGGAAGTGATGGAGCGGTGACAAATCAGTTAGAGCACTCACCAGAACAGAAGGACTTGGGATCTCCTTAGCAGCCTAACGGCAGTTGTGGCTTTGAAGTTTAATCCTGAAAAAAAATACCCCAAACTGGGTAAATTATCCCAGGAGCAAGACCAATGCCCAGGTCTTCCCCAGTGAACACTCTAAGTGACACTAATGCTTTCTTCTTCTCTTTGGCCCAATAAAATCTGAGTCACTTCCTGGAAAGTTCAAATCCATTGTAAGTATCTCCTGATCTGCAGTAAGGAAACGAGCTTGAATAATTGCTACAATATGAGATAAAAACTCTGCTCTCTTCTCCCGCTTCCACAGCCTCTTCTCCCACCTTATTTCCTAGAAATATTTATTTGCATTCTCTGATTGAGTGTCACTGCAGCCAGCCACACTGAGACTTCACTTGCAGTGCTCACTGAAGCACCACCCCAACTGCTCAAACTTCAGCAAGCTTCTTGCAGCAGCATAAAACCCTCAACGCATCAACAGGACATCTTAATACACTTACAAAATTAAGTGAAGGGCACTGAAAGAGGGATATTCTGTCACCTAGTCATTTCTCCTTTTGTGAAGCCACACATAACACAAAGTTAATTAAACCTTCTACTCTGAGAAAAAGGAATGTTCCATTTGGTAAATTTAGAAACAGCTGGTTAGTTTTATCCATTACTTTTGTGCTAACATCAGTTGAGCTCATTCAGCTCTCTCTTTTTATGAAGCTGTCCTTCCTATGCTACCTGATAGCTACTAATTGCTGCAACTACATTTCTGAATTGCAAATTTTCTGCACTGATAAAAACTTTGATTGCCTGTCAGCTACACATAAGGAAAAGATCACCAGTGCTAAATGAGGTGTTCCACGCTTGGATAATAATGCCTAATGAATTATTCAAAAAAGAATGCTTGAATGAAGCAAACAATTTGAAGGGTTACTAGCAGCCGTAACAGTTCAACAGCCAAAAGAACAAAAGTATCATCCTGAAAATTACACTAATGATTAAAAAATGTGTATTAATTCTACATTTGGGGAAAAAAGAAATGCCAATCTGATTTTAAAGGTTAATCATTATTTTTTCACTAGTGCTCTAATCTCTGGGAAAAACACCCTTTACCAATATTTTGGGACATATAATATTATGACATAACATATTTATATGATTTTCCAGGCATTAACCCTCTCTGCAAATTTCAGATTTCACTGTGAAAGAACCAAAAGCCATGTTTAAAAGCTATTATTGCCCACAGGATTCTTTCTATTGCTTCAAATGAACCTCAGATCAGGCTCGGTTTCCAACACAGCCACGTCATACTGGTTGCATTGTGGTCAAGCACCATTAAGGTGCCAGAGCTCAGCCTCAGCCACACCAAAACACAGTCCAGAGTGTGTGAATTACTCTAGACTGATTTTGGTGTGCTGAAGCCAGAGTCTGGCTCTCACCACTCATTTTATGACAATATTTGCTAAATGAGAAGTGATGTGTGATGGAAACAAGAACCACATATTCAAATCGTAATAAGAACAACAGCTATGTTCACATAAGTGCTGTAATAAGTAACTCCTTCCAGCCCAGATTTAAGCATATCTTTAATAAAACAAAGAAAAAAGAAAAAAAGTGGATGGTTAGGAGGGAAAGAAATATTTTCCCTAAATGCTGCTGTCTAAAGGGAGAAGGATAAAAGAAAAAGAAATCCTTAATAAACCATGAGAATTTCATGGATGTCCAATGCTGACACATTTTCAGCTTTCATAAAAAATATATTTCCCAAACCAAAAGTGATAATTTATCATGACAGACTCTCTCTGGTTGCCAAAAACCAAGAAAAAAAAATCTGAGAACCAAATCCTAACAAACATCTCCTGCAAAATATTAGCGTTACAGATAGATGAAAAATAACAGGACAATGGCAGTGACATGTTCCTCTGCTTTGCTGTTCAAACACTGTCCATTGTTGCATTTGGAACTGAGCTAATGAAGACACACCATCATAAGCAGAGAGGTCTCCCAATGCTATTGCAATGTTGACTGTGCTGAGGAAGGATTTGTAAAATAGCATTTAGTAAAATTAAACCCAGTCAAGCACTCAGCTACCTCTGATGCAATTTTACAGCTATAAAGCCTTTGGTATTAAAGGCCAATTAGTGATTTTATTATAAAGATGTTCAATGTCAGGATAACACTTCTTCTCATTTCTGGCAGTGACACTGAATGGTGGATAGAAGAAATGACTTCAGGAAAGCTTAGCTGACCATCTGCTTAGGCCTGCTCACTCACTGATGATTAATCCTTTCCCTCGAGGACAATGTCTCCATGTGTTTCTCTTGCTGTCTTTTTGATGTCACAAAAAGAGGTTGATAAACACATTCAAGTCACAATTAAAAAACATTTTAACTGACCAGTTGCCACTGATGATATTATTAGACAGTTTTAGTCACCGTTGTAACAATGTGTTTAGTGGTGTTGATGTGAAGTAGAGATGAAGTTTCTTTAATGTGTCTGCTACCTATTTTTATGTTTAAGTGACATTTCAGTGTTCACCTTCATGCTGGCAAACAAGCAGTTTGCAAAGGAGAGGGGGAGAGGGTAATTTTTCAGCCTCCAGAAGCAAAACCTCTGGAAGCAACATTTGCAGGAGTCCAAGGAGGCTGCTGTGTTTCCAGCCTGGGGTAGGGAAGGAGGAGCAAAAGACCCAGTAAAGGTTTTAGGTAGATTGGAGTGATTACTTCTAGATCCACATATGTGTTGGACAAATGCACAAGTGGCTGATTTCCTGTTTCCTCACCATAGGTCAGAGCACAGTGGTGGGCTCATGCGCCTTGAGAACACACAGGAGTCATATGTGTGCAGGGCCATCCAATTGGTGACATGGAAGCTGTTGCAATAATGGATAGAACAGTGTTGACTCCCGTCTGTCCTCTTATCTCTCATGGATGATGGTATGGATTCTGCTCCATGTCGGAGGCAGGTTCATGCTTGTTACTTTTCAGAGCTGTCACGATGGAAGTGGTGGTTAGTGAGTGACTAGCTGCTGACAAATGAGAGGACCAGCCTTCAGGAGGACTGGTAGTTGCAGCATCTCTGGCCACAAGATTACTTTCTATTCATGTTCTCAAATGTGTTTTAGGGGGCTAACATCCAGTGCTCATATTCTGACCTTTCTTTTCTGCCCAGCCTTTTATTTCATAGCATACTTTTATTCCTCAAATTAATCTGCACATGCAAACAACAGAATCACATTTCTTGGCAGTCCCAGAGTGGAGGTGCTATAATTACTAAGCAGTTGGGCTTATCACCAATCTGATCTAAAGCAAATTTGACCGGCAGCAGGGATGACGATGATCTGCTGGCAATGGAGTCTAAATGTTGTCCTTCACCTGTGAGAGTGGCTTTCAAACTCTTTATCCACATCATTATACTTGCTTTCATGAAGTCTCACACTGGGAGTATATCAACCCCAATCAAATAAAATATATTGAGTGAGGACTTCATAAATGAGAAATCAAACAGCCTTAAAGGAAGCACAGGATCTAGTGATGTGAATCTTTATGCTTTATTAGTGTGAAGGAAGGCCTGGTGGAGAGCATTTTCACAATTCTAGTGATGAATTTGAGAATCTTTGCATAAATCACCTCTTAGAGTTTCCTTTACCTTTTGCAGACATTCATCTGCATTACTGCCCCTCATTAGATTAAGGGACTTAAACCATCCTGTGACTTGGTGACATTTCTACATCTCTGAAAGTTTCCACACTAACACGCACACTGCCTTTCACTGTCAAAGCCAGACAGTGTTTTCTAGGAGACTGACCCAGAGAACTGCTATTGTCCCTTCTGTGGCTATACTGGGTGGAGACAGACATTTCTTGGTACAATCATATCCTTCTCTTGCAAGCTGATCTCTCAGTAAGAATTTTACTCATTAACTGAGGTCACAATAAGGCCCTGAATGGTCCTACCTCTCCTTCAGTTGTTGTAATGTCTTAGCATCACATGCACACATGAAGCATGGCAAGATTATGAATATGCACTATAATTACCTGGCAAAGTTATTACATATGCCAATAACATAATCTTCAACATGAAAAGGTAAAGAAAAGGCTTTCTGGCACAGAAAAGATTCAATGGTGGAATATAACAGAGAAGGAGAGGTGATTACTGATGTGGGCCTTTAAGATGATTTTGGCTGAAGTATTTTTTCCATCTGATGGCAGCATGAATGGATACTGAAAATTTATTTTCTCTTTAACCAAACCCAAAAAAGTAATAAAGAAAATGGCAGGGTTTTAAACTCTACAAGTAAGAAAAATGTGGTGCCTATAAATAGTTTCTTTGCAAAACATCAGGGTATATATGTCAATTTTTAGTGGAATCACATAGATGTCTTATAAGGGGAGAAGAGGAATAATGCTTGTAGAGGCTCTCAAGGGATGGTTGCTGACATGGAAAACCATTTGCCCCAATCAAACTTTTGGTTTTAATCTGAGATGAAGGATCTAAGTCATTTAAGGGTGTTTCTGTTTACCCCTCAAGCTTCCTGGAGGCAAGAGAGAAGCTTCTATGATCAATAGCATCAAATGGCATGAAGAAGCATAGAGCAATACATATGAATGTACTTGCTTTTTCAAAAGCAGAGATCAAGTACTAGATAGCATGGCACTTTCCACATCATAACCTACAATTAGTCAAACAGACCAATCTGGTGTAGTGGTAGGGGATGAAAAGACAACTGGTTTACTAGAGTTCTTTGAAAACAGAAATGAAGCAGTAGGTGGTACCTTGAGCAAAATTTTGAGGGTGGATTGCTGCAACAGATCAAGAAAGCACTAGCTAGTAGTGTTTTTTTTAATGTCACTTAAAATCTTCATCCTGAGAAACTTCCCTATGCTTATTACAGAAACAGCATTTTCTCCAGCAGACTTGTGACAGTGTCTTCATAAAGCTGGATACGAGAGGAAAAAGGAATTAATTTCCAACACCTAGTTCATATATCATCCAACTTTAAATAAGTGATACCTCATTTATCACTTTAAGAAACTGTTTCCAGCGATAAGCTACCTTCTGTTTTAATGTCTTATCACTGCATGTTACTTTCACTTAATGATTATAAAATCTTTCATTCTAAGAATTTTGGCAGAACAGTAGACAAGACTCTCCCTTCTCATAATAAAAGGCTACCACCTTTTGTTGGATCAATGATAAATTTCAGTTCAAATTTTATGACCAAAAATTCCTGACTTGAAACTTTTGGAAGCCAAATTATTCATGAGTTTCAAGGAGACCATTTAAAAATTGAGATACTAAGAGTGCCCAGACACTCAAGAACATGGGCTTTTACTTTAAAACTGCCTGCTGAGCCCATGAGAAGTGTAATTTAACATTAAATGACAAGGCCAGTTGCATTGACGATTGCTAAAGCAGGAATGGATCTGGCCTGTAATGTTGAACTAGAAACTTGGTATCAACAAGAGCTGAATCAAATATTGGTGTGTTTGCAGCTGAGTTCTAGCAGGGGGAACCCCAGGGAAAAGTAAAATGTGCTACAAAGATAAGCCTTGTCATTTATCTTTCTTTCTATGTTTGGTTTGTGAGATGTTTCCAAATCACAAAAAGATGGCTTTGTAAATAGAATGTGTAACACGATCCCGAGAAAGAGGCAACTCCTTGCCTTCATGAAGCAGAACTCAGATGGCAAAAGAAATGAAGTAAAAAAATTAAGAAAATAGTGACAGATTTTCATAGAGACGTTTCAAAATGTTGACATTTAAAGTAAATTCAAAGAGATTAAATGGCTTTGAGTAGTCAAGGAACAAATCGCATAGATCTGTCATCGGCATACCACCAGGAGCTGAAACCAAAACTATCCTGATGGCTGAAAGAATAAAAAGAAGAGAACACACCACAGAAGTAAATCTGCATCCACCAGCAGCAATTAAAATGACTGATTCTGATGAGATATTAATTTTAATGAGTCACACAGTTAAGTGTGTTATGATTATAATCAAGGTGTTAGTAAAGGTCCCATGGTCATCAGAAGCATTCAGGACAGCTGTCCTGTGACTGTCTCTCTCCCTTTGCTGCAATGAATTTAAGCACTACAGACTTCTGCCCAAAATGTCACAGTTTAGCCCTTCCTAAAAGGAAAACCAAAACCAACAAACAAAAAAAAGAAGTCAGATATATCTTTGTTTGTTTGTTTTGTTTCTGTTCTGTCACTATTGGCAACCTTGACAACCTGTTTGGCCATGTTCTCTACAAAGGTCTGTATTTTTCTCTGGTGGCTGTTTGTGCCTAGAAGGCCTTAACCCTACTCTTTCTTTCATCACCAGTTCTCCCATAATGTTCACCTGAGCACCAGCTCCTATTGCCAGCTAGCAGGCAACTGCCTATTATACCTGCAAAAGTGACCTGGAAATTCAGGACTAAAAATAGAAAAGTAGACTCCATCTTGACTAAATCAGAGATGCATGACTTTAAGGGAGATGAAAATTGGTGTTGGGAATCACAGCAGCCACACACAAAGATAAAGGGAAGTGATAGTGTTAACACTGAGAGACCCAAACAAATGATAGAGACACAGTCCTGGCCTGTTAGATCTGGATTAAGTAATTAGTTCACCAGATCTCCCAAGATCCAGGTGTGTGCCTCAAATCTTAGCCATAAGCTGTTTTAACAACAACACAGAGCGTGCACATTATGGAAACCCAGGTACGTGACCAAACCCACATCACCCATTTCACTTGAGCCTTAATGCAATGTCCTAAGAAATAGTTATTTTCATTTGCCTTTACCATACTGCCACCAATACAAGGGTAAGATAGATGGTGTTTTCAGGGTGGTTGTTACAGCACATTTAAAAAGTTTAATTATTGTACTTTCCTTGCCTTTCCAGCTCCAAGACTGAGGGACTTCAAGCATCCAGCTCAGTTCTTTGTTTTTCATCCCAATAAAACCACAATATACGGAGAGATTTCAGAAAACCTGAACGACTTAAGAGCTTTGCATTGAACTGGAAAAGCAAGTAATAAATGGGTAGGAGCAATACACTGCAACTGAGGAAAAGCTAAGTGCCAAACCCAGTCCCATCTATGTTTAGCTTTTCAAGCATTTCTCTCCCTGTATATGTTGCCTAGGACAGCTATCTTCTACTAAAGGCTGTTTTGTCAAAATGTTCTAGAGGCACTTGATGTTTGTCATCTCTATATCAAGAACAATGTGCATTATTTCACATTTCTCAGTAATAAATTTAATTTGCCATGTGTCAGCTCAATTACTGAGCTGATCTAAGGCACAATGAATATTTCTTGCCACTCATTTTGTGCTCAGTATGCATCATAATTTAGTATCATCAGCACATACCGTGAGTTGCAGTGGGTCTTTCTAGGTAGGTAATTTATTTAAAATCAAAGTATGAATCCAGATATTAATCACACTTAACTCTCCCCTTTTGGGGGACAAAGATACCTCAGCACAGAAAATTCATTTTCTTTCGTGTATTTCTGTGCCATGTCCTTCTCAGCCCGTTAGGTTCATCTTCAGAAACAGCCTGTCATGTAGATCCTTATCAGAGATTTTCTGAAAACCTAGATAAAATATGTCATATGCACTGCAATTATCTACTTTATAACTCCTAAGCTCATTAAAGAGGTCAATTAGTCATTATTGCCTTTTTTAAACCCCCTCTGGCAGCCTCAGGTTAGGCTTTGGCTCCTTAATGCAGGCAGTACTGAAACAGAGCGAGTGCTCCCAGGAGCCAAGAGCTTCTGCAGCCAGAGCTGAGTACCAGCACTTTTAGAGGGAAAAGAAAAGGAAGGCAACTGCCCACTTTTCCACTCACATATTAAATATTGATGAAAAGACTGAGAAAATAGAGCTGGAAATGTAAGGAAATCACATTTGACTGAAGAAAAAAAAAATCATGGAGAGAACAGGAGGAAGGGGGGAGTAAATGCTGCAGAGCACTTTTGTAAGCAGAAGCTGAAATTAGCAGGGGGGGCATCTATTTACAAGCAGAACAAATACAATTAGATGGTCCTCCTGCTAATTCTGGCTTCTGGTTGCACAAGTGCACTGCAGGGCACACACCGTTCTTACCATTTCCTCCTGTTCTGTGCATTTCAGGTGATATCTGTGAAACAGCAAAGGAGGAGCATCTTCATTTTGAGCACTGACCGTAAGCACCTGGCTGGGATGATTCCTAGCAATTTGTTATGAAAATAAGCACACGGAGATTTGGGGTTATTTGTAACAAAACCTTCCTCACAGCACTGCTCCAGGGAGGTGCACTGGTGGATAAACCAATAGAGCCAAGCATCCAAGAAGTCTCAAAACTGCCTCATTCTTGGCCCATCTCTGTGAGTCCCAGACAGGATCACACAGAGTCATGTGAAGATGGAGAAACCAACCTCAGTGGGGAGGACACAGAGAGGTGTGTCCCACCTCCAGCTGAAACTTCATTTAGGACCCCTCCCTGTTGACCCTCACCTCTTCCTAACTCATCTCCTCGATGTTTTCTTTGCCATTGTTGTGCTGCAAATTGGAGGAGAGAAATGGAATAAGAGAATAAAAGGTTATTCCTTCCCCAATTTCATTATCACTGCTGAAAAAAAAAAAAAAAAAAAAGAGCAGTCAAGGCAGTGAGAAACAAAATCTCTGAGGAGTGCTCAGTCCAGGCCGAGAAAACAGCAAGAGAGGGAGAGAGAGCACTAATACGTGCTTTTCAAACAACTGTGTTCCAATTTACTACTGGATTCTAGTCTCTTTTATTAATTTAGGAGTGTTTCTAGTTTATTCTGTCATTTGTGTTCCACATTTTACTGAATTAGATTTCTATTTCCCTTTTTCTATTCCTTTTTTTTTGGTCAGTTACAGATGATCACATTTTCTTCCATTTGCAAATCTGCTTTATCTTTATTTCACGGTTGCAATCTGGGCTGTCCACTCTCTTATTACTGCGTGATAAGTGATATCTGTTATAACTGCACGTGAACTCATTTTTCTCTCTTCCTTGCATACCCCTCCAAAGCTGGCTCATCCAAAATAACAAACTGTCTTGCAGCTGCCAATTAGTAGTTTGGGCTTACTAGTTTTGATCTCTAAGGTAATTTAATGTGTAACCTTATTATAGTTACGCAAAGCTCAGGACTCTAAAGACCAATTTGATTTTACCTTCTTAGCCATTAATTGCGACCTAGTTGGGCTGTGCATGTATTGGCATGAAGAACAGTTTCATCAACAAAGCCCTGCATCATTTGCTAATACCCATGGTTTTAGGGTATCAGCTTAATGAGGACAACTTCTATGCTGAGGTAGGGAACAGGTTATACTATTTGTGAGAGTAGCTCTTGTGTTTACTAGGGTTCAGGTTAACAACATAAGAGAAAGGGGTGGGTCTTTTTAATGGAATAAGCCAGTCTTGCACTATGACAAGATTAAAGATTTATTAATATCTTAATATCTGTGATATACTGAGTCAAATTTCTTTTTCTGTATGCACTTCTGCTATTTATGCCCCTGAGCCCTCTGTTTCATCCTTGCAGGTGGAACTTTATATCCATGCTGAATCCTACAGTTCTATCCAGAGGTCTCCTCAGAGGTAGGGCTATTTCCACTTGCAGCCACACACAGACAGCTGAGTTAGGCCAAATGAAAAATACTCAGATTTTTTGCATTGCTTCCCAAACCAGACATGTTAATTATTAACCTTTTCTTTTCCAAATGACCTAAGATGGATTAATTGTGCTAAAATTCCTGATGACCTAGAGCTCAAAAAGCTGATGTAGCTGAAATTTATTAAAAACTTGGAGGAGTCTATAATAATGCAACAAAAAGAAAAGCTCCATCCTGAAGAAAGAGTCAGTGCTAAGAGATCAAAAGTGAAGCATTGAAAGCTATTTGAATGGTATCACCGGCACGAGAGAAACATATGAACAAATAGTTATGAAAGTAAGTTATAATGAATATCTTAATGCTAGAAGAGCACTTAGGGGTTTTGTTTTAGAGCTGAGAAGACAGCACAGCAGCAGGGAAGTTAGTCTGTGAATCTGACTCTTCACATCAAATAGGTGATGTTTTACTCTCCTTCATATATTTATGTAGATGTTTCCCTGTTTGTTAGAACATAGAATCTTTTTTTTTTCTTTTGGGTAGCTATGGGTGTGTGCTAACATGCTCTTCTCTTCATAAATACAGTTGTACAAATCTGTACCTTCTTGAGAAATAACTGTATGTGTTTGCTACTGTCAAAAGGGTTTCCTATGGTGATCACTGAGTCCAGGGAGAAAGCAATATAATTGGAAATTTTGTTAGCACTCCTGAATCCTCAGCCATCTCCTCTCTGGGAAGGAACACTCTGATAAGAGTGTTCCATAGATAAGAGCCCTTGCAGACCTCCACCTGAGAACTATGACTATTTCAAAATATTTCAATCCCCAGACCTTTAGATTTTCAGCTGTGCTCAGACCTGCACTTCTGGAATACCAACCCCACTAAATATTCTGTATTAAAACTGTAAGTCTGGGAGTGAAAATCCTGTTTTCCTAACTAAAGGCTATTTTTCCTGCCATGCAGTCCCTGCCAGGACCATAGGCATTAAAGGAAAGTGCTATGTAAATCAAATATGGGCTCACCTGCCAGGCAGCATATGTTTTGCTACTGTCAAACCCAAGGGTTCTGTAAAGAGTTGAGACAGATGCTTATCTCACCTTCTGCACCTTTTGGAGAGATCATGTCGCAGCATCCACATCATTGGAATGCATTATTGTGAAACACAGCACCCTTTTTAACACTAGTTTGCCAGCAACCTGAGACTTGCTGGTAAAGGTTTTCTTCCATGCCAGCCAGTCTTGGCTACCTTAAGTTTTCCTAAAGTGACATGTTGGAATTCCCTCCCTGCATACCAACCAGGAGATATGCGAGGTTCAGTGAATTGTAAACTTTCACAACTGATTTACATGTTCCAGGTTTTAATACCCTCTCAATTCTTAAACGGATTAAGGAGGACAGTCTTTAGTTGCATTTGACAGAGATTGTTCCCGACATGGCCTATTTTTCATGGTAGTCGTTTATTGTACTTGGTAATTAGCTATATGGCCCTTTTGCATTGATTTTTCTTTCTGAATCTACTTCAGGTCTGCTCCCTAAATGCTGGAGATGGTGTTTACTGACACCATTTTTGTTTATTCTGCAGTCTGGCATATTTGATAATTCATTCACTTCTTCACACGACATAAATTGGCAATGAATAAGCTAAGGTTGGAAATAAAATGGTTTTGGCTGCCATGGGATGGATAAGAGCCCTGGAATGGCTGCCCAGTAATAGGGATACTGAGGGCCAAAAACCCAAGTGCTTTTTCAGATGGAGCTTAATCAGTTTCTGAAAAGGTTTAAGACCTAACATAGTGGCTCTGATAATGAGGAAATGGGTCCCAAAATACAGAAAGCCTTTTCCAGGCATATGAGGGATGAGTGTGCAGGCACAAGATGATTCATCCTCACAAAATATCACAGCATTTTCTTAGGTGTGCATAAAACAAACAAAAAAAAATTAATCATAGTTTGTTACTGGTAAGCTTTCCTTTGTGCCTTGGAAAGGGTAACTCTAACTTTGAAAAACTGTTGTTTCTATAAGGGAAGTCTGACTGTTACAGAATTTAGAGGCACATGCATTCAGCTCCTGATACAGCAGGTACTTGCAGCTTCTAAGGCTGTACATCTTAGCAGGCAGCCAGATCCTGGTTCTATGATATTTTTCTTTACACAGCTGCAGCTTTGCTTATTTATTGTTTTTTTTTTTTGTCTTCAGACACATACAAAAACCTGAAGGAGACTTTGGAAGGTTGTGAGAAGCACAGAGAGCCTAAAAGCAGTGAAAGAAATGCACACAGAGCAAGTATTCCTGCTTCAACTTCTCCAAATGCTGGTGATGGATTACCTTCAAGCTCTCAGCAACAAGGATGAGACATCAGTGAAGACATGTGAAAGGACTACGTGGCAAGTTAGGGCTACATAGCAAGTTTTGGCTACATCAGGACAGTGCATGGAGCTGTTTGTGTGCAAAATTCATAAATGCAATGCAGCTTGATAGATGAGGACATGTTTGGACTCCCCTACAGCTCACACAAATATCAACACAGGCAGAGTAAGATAGAGAGCTGATGCCCAAGGTCCCTACTAATGCACCACATCCATTCTGCTCCCACTCTTTGTTCTGCTGCTTTTGTCTCCCATGTATCTCCCAATTCTGGAGGTCCTTGCAGCACAGATTGCATTTTTGGACCTATGGTCCCTTTTCTTGGATAGTAGCAATTGACAGAATTCAGTGGCTGCTCCTTTTTGGTGAATTCTTAATTTTCACCATACCTCTGACATTACTGGAGAGGGCCGGGAATCATAGTAACACAGGAAAAAAAAACCCAACCACCCTTCAAACCCTTCAGTTTAGCAGAAGAATCAAATAACATCCACGTCTACAAACTGTATCTGTAACCTTGATGCTGAGATCTCCTTGTGCAGCTCAAGACAAGTAGAATCTGCTCCAGAATGGCTAACAAAACCCCTTGAAGAGCCTTAGCAAGGGACAAGCCCAGCTTTACATGCCCTGGTACTCACTGCCTCACACAAAAAGCCCTGTAACTGCTAAAGCCCCCTAAAAGAGAACAGACAAGCATTTCCTGCCCTTCTGTGTACCTGTAATGACAACAGATACCATGACTTTGGCAGTTTGGTAGCAGACCCACGGGACTCATTGTGTATCAATGTGAAAGTGAAAGGCAAACACAAGTAGAAAGGCAAAAGGAAGCAGAAGAATGCTGAGCATAAGCATTTCAACAAATCAATATGCTGCTTTCCAGAAGCAAGCTCTCCACCAGAGAGTGGAGTGCAATCTCAGTTTGGTTTATCACAATCTCTTAAAATACATAAAATATTTACTCTTGGAAGTGTGAAAGAAAATGCAGAAACTGAATTGAAAATCAGTGCAAAGGTGTGACGACTCCAGCAACATAATACCTTTGTATGATGGACTACTAAGAAAATGTCTTATATCATCAGATGCACAACAAAAATGCCTTCCCATGTATCAGATAAAATGTGGAGTACTTATTTGGTATCAAAACTAGCTGCTGTTCCTTCAACATCCATCCCATTTACAGCAGCTTTAGAAAGAACAAGACAGAGAAGCATGAGGGAAGAGAAAGAAGACAGTGATAAAAATATGAAAAATGTGTGATTAATTATGCTTCAGATTTTATCTCTGTTTCATATGAGCTCTGTCTCTTCCTCCTCCAACAGAAAAAAACTGGTGTGTGCTGTATTTTGAAAGTGGATTGACACAAAGAAAGAGAATTGGCCATGTCTCCTGGCATTAATCTCCCTCCACAACAGTCTGTGATTCAGTCAGAGCTATTATTCTCTTTCAGGTCTGAGTCACTATCAAAAAGGATGCTGTTTCTCCAGCATCCTTTCCAGCGGGGATATGCACTGCCTGGCAGAGATGGTGCAGAGCACTTCAAGTCCTGCAGAATTTACTCCAGCTCTTGCTTTTGACCTGTTCACAGCTCATTCTATGAAAAGCACAAAACCTAAAAAAGGACAAGGAAATAGTATTGCTGTTCCAGTTTCTTATTGTCTCCTTTCTTACATGCTTCTTCTTCTGCAGTTTACTCCATGACAGCATCTAAAATGTTTTATTCCTCACTGTAACCACACTGCTCACTGATCCTTAGTTTGAAACCTCAGTTCTTTATCTAACTCCATCCCTCTTTTAAAGCAGAGCTTTTGATTTGAGTGGTGAAGTGGAAGAGAGTGACTTCAGATGCTGCCCTTCCTCCCTGAGATATTCCAGCTCTCACTAAAATTTATAGGCAGCTAGGATTTAGTGCACTTGGGATAGAGAGCAGACACCTTTCAGCCTTCCCCCAGCAATGACAGTGCTGGTCTCATGGCAGAATCAGCACGTTGAATGCTGATCCTAACATGCTTCTGGGCCTGCTCTGCTATGAATCTGAAGAACATCTAAACTCTCTTTATTTGATATCTTACTTTGTTCTCTTCAATGAGTACCTGAGTACTTTCCTTAGACAAATTTCTCAGCTCACCACCTGCTTTTCCTGCAAACACCTATCAAGATCTGATGGCAGAAATGTGTCTGTTGCTGCAGTTATGAAAATATTGCTCATTACATGCAGGAGATCACATTCCACTATGTCCATTAGCAAAAGGATGTTTCATCAACACAACTGGGTGCCAGTGTTTAGGGCACTCATCCTTTGTCACCTCAGCCGCTTAGATACTAGTGCTCTAGAGCGGAGTCCCTTCTAGTACTTGAGAAGCTGACAGGACTAACTACATCCTTTTTATTTAGTTAGTTATTTATTTAAATTTCCCTGTCATCTGAAAAAAAGTTGAACAACAGCTTTGGTACATCTTTGCATCTGGACAAAGAGCTGTCACTTAATCCCTTCATCCAACATCATACTTCGCTTAAGTGACTTTCCAGAACTAAGCCTGTATGGAACTGACTGTAGTATTTTATCCGTGCTGTGAAATATTCTTCCCTTTTGTGACACCAACTAGTCTTGAAATGCTGTAAAAATGCTGACAGAAGAAATACCAGAGAACGGTTTCAAAAAGCTTGTGAAGGTCCAGAGGTGTTTTTTTCAGCACTGGAACAGCTAGGGGACATTTAAAACCAAACGGAAAAAATTCTAGAGGACACAGAAGATTTAGTGCATTTGAGGGAGTCACCAACATGAAAGGTAACATATTTTGGTGGAGGCTGGAGGGGACAGGATCTGATGGACAGTATGTCAGCCCTATAGTAGTAAGAGGGAGGGGGGCAGGCAGCACTACTGGAACATGAGGAAAGCAATGAAATGAGAAAGGTAAATGAAGCGAAGTGCAGCATCAGGCAGAGGCCCCAACATCACAAACACAGTGGCAGTGCACAGTCTCATAGATCCCCTGAGTTTTACATTGAAGAGAAGTGACAAAATCATCAGGAGAGAAATGAGAATGACCAGCAGAAGCCTGAGGAGGAACAGCGTGAGAAGGGAGTCAAAAACACTAAAGAGCTGCCTGAGGTTAGTGCTACTGGACTACGATTTATGAAGGGATACATTCTAAACTGCCTCAAAGGTTAAATGTGAAGCTTGGACCAGAGAATAAGAGGAAAAAAATTCTTCAAGTGTCCAAGATGTAAGCAAGATACATGGCATGTACAGTTCAGCTAGCACAATTACACTGTGAAACTGAATTCCAGAACAGCAGCTCTTTGCTTTGCTGTCCTGAAGTGGCACTCCCAGTCAAGTCTCTGTCATTTGAACCCTGCTGGCTTCCACTGCTATAGCACCTGCACCACAACAAACAAAGGAGCCTTAAAATAAGGCTGTGGAAAGTTCATTAAAATCATGCTAGTCTTCCAGGATTTAATTTTCAAATGTAAGCACCAGTTCACATCTATGCTTACAATACAGGTGCATGCATACATGTAGGGATACATATACACACATAGATTAGGTTGCATATTCTGCTTCTCATCGTGACTCTTAAAATACTACTTAGTTGTGTTTTAAAGCCTTCCTAAGAAATCCAGATCTAAATAAAAGTAATAGATGCAAACATGTCCCACAGTCTCACTTTGGAGACTAAAGAGGTACTTTCTCAGTCACCCAAACAAAAATTACAGTAGGGTTAAATTTTTAAAACCCTCTCTCATTTAGGCTGTCCCCAGTTTTTCCTGCATTCTGTAGGAAGCCTTTCACCTTCCAAAAGCAATAGTCTCACGGGCTCTTCCCTAGACCCACACCCTTTGCATTTGTCCAGTTACATCGAGTCTTGCCCACCTATGGATTGCAGTATGCAGCTCCTGAAAGGTGGAATTTATGTCCAGTTAGTTTGATTTTTCACCCTGTATAATTATGGGGATTATTCTGCCTTTCTTTGAAATCACATAGCCATTTTGCACTTGTCTTTGTTACATCTTTAATTACGACCTTAGGTTGAGGTGGCATAATTTTACTTTAAGAGATATGTCAGAACTCAAGTACTGACATCTCCAGGTTTCATAGAAATTGCAGGGATCATAGGAATTTAACCTGATAATTACCTCAATATTTCAAGTCAGACAATCACCATATAAAATAATTATGGGTTGTTGTTTTCCAAATTCACTTTGTGGGCTACTGTAGGTTACTGCAGGTTACAATATAGGTATAGAAATAGAGATTAAAAGGTAAAATATACCTAAAACACAAGATTATGAGACCAGATGCATAAAGAATGCCAAAAGACAAAGAAAGATGCCTCTTTAAAATGCATAAAATACCAAATACCACATTTCCAATGAAGGAATGTCAGAGTGAGGTTTCTTTTCCATCATCTTTCTAAGCCATAGGAATTTCTTACCACATGTGACTTGGAAAGATCCAAAATGGCATAAATGGGAGCAAAATTACCTTTTGTACACTTCTTGTATGAAATCTTCAGTAACTGTCCCCTCTGTCAGCCATATAAGCTCTTTTCTTTTGCTCTTAGACAGCATTTCATCATGTTCCTTGGCACAATTATGGTGATTTAAGCTATAAGGTACTACTTGGTGAGGTTTTCTTTCTTGGGTTTTAAAAGAGCAGTTAACAAAGACTAAAAAGGGAATACTTTAATATACTGTAATATGATTATATTTTGTGTCTTCATTTCCCCTTCAAAATGCCAATGCTTTTGTTATCTCTTGCATGTAAAGATGGAGAAAAAAATTACTTGGCATGATTTCCGTCATGTTGATTCTTCTGGGTTCTCAAATATTATGATCCATGGAAAGTCTGGATTCATGCTTACTTCTACTCTTCATTAAGTCAGTTGTAGTTGAATTGCTGGTAGGGCAGGCTGCTGATACAGTAGGTGGGCATGCTGAATAAAATACATACCACAGCTGTACCTGCACTTGTCAGAGAGCCAACCTGCTTTATGCCAGTCTGTTCTCCACTGCTTCCTGGTCATAGCCCATCTGTTTCTGAATTCATAAAATGCTGAAGAACACAAATATCTGAACCTATTATAGGTAACATGCTTCAATTAAATTCTGATTGTGGAGCTGTGCTTACCAGCCTAACATTAGTAATGTATCTCTTCCAAATTTGTCAATAAAATAGACATTCATGCATAGATATTTCTGTGGAATTCAGAGGCTTTTCTACATAGTGACTTCTACATATGGTGCATCTGGCCAATATTCTTGCAGTGGCAAACAAAATCAAAACCAAAAATAACTGCCAAATCAGAGTATAGAAGGTTACTAAGACAGATTAGATAAACCCCTACATACAGGGAGAGGTTCCACAGTAGGAGCGCTTACAGGTGAAGTAAGCCAGATAGCTATTAACCTGAAGTTTACCGATAGCTTAAAGGAGGGTTTTGCTTTTCAGTTGGATTCAGTGATAACACAGAATGATAGCACACACAAAAATGATGAAACTAGTAAGTTTAGCTTGTACATAATAATTTTTGCACTGGGGCTGAAACACTTAACTTTACAAGGTCAGCTTCATAAAAACTAGGAATTAGAGAAACTCAGCAGGCTCTCCAAAACTGATTAAATAGGAACAGACTTTAAAGAGAAAAAGCAGGTGAGGGATATATCCCCAGGAAATTTGCTGAGGATACATACAGTACCTATGGTTAAACTATCTGTCCTCTGGATGTCATCATTGCTCTTTTTTATATGCTGTTGGTTAAAGGTATATTTAGATAGAAGATAACTGCAGTCCTGAGGAAGCTGGCTTGGGTGCATCAGTTTTGGTAGCTCGAGTGCAAGTCTAATTAGAACTGAAGACACAAGAGTGTGATCCAGATCATTATTGTTTATAATCTACAATGAACCATTTTCTATAATGCAGTGAAAAAAAAAGAAATAAATCACCCCCTGTGCACATTTCATTTGATATGAATTCACATCTCTGCTTCAAGAAGCACTTTATGCCTCTTCACTGAAAATTTCCATCTTTCCATATGTGCAGCTGAGACATAGCTGCCAGTCAGCAATAGTGTTTGCAGTATTTGCAAAAATCTTTGCTTTGACATGGAACCAGAACTTAAAATTTCAAAATAAGGGGCTTGGTTTCTCCAGTGAGGGAATACTCCATTAGTGCTGATGCACCAGTGCAGGAAGGAAAAAATTTGGAATACATCTTACTATAGCAGAGAGGTTTGATAGAGAGCACAGACCAAAGTGGGGTACTGCAGGTATTTACCATAATTCTACAAGACCTTTTAGAGGATACACCAAAACAGTCTAAGTAGAGGCAGATTCTAGGCTGAATCATTCTCCCAGCATGAGGCATAAGGGTGAATTAAAATCTTCTCAGTACCTTTCACATCCAGATGAATCCAAAGGCAAGGAGGTTCTGGCTGTCCTAGATTGGTTGAGTCTGCTGGCAGGTTGTTTGTTAATTGTATATTTTGTACATATTCAATGCATTCCATTGTAGAGCGTAGTTTTTGCTTGTAAATACAGCTTC
This sequence comes from Dryobates pubescens, assembly GCF_014839835.1. Taxonomy (NCBI): domain Eukaryota; kingdom Metazoa; phylum Chordata; class Aves; order Piciformes; family Picidae; genus Dryobates; species Dryobates pubescens. Next base: position 7,620,256 of record NC_071633.1, read on the forward strand.
CACTTTGCTTCTAACTGAGTTGGTCTGGTAAAGTAAATGCTGGGGGGAAACAACCTACCACACACACCTGAAACAGTGTCAATTTTGGCAGCATGGGGACCACTCCAGAAGACTTAGAAATACAAGTATGATGTCCTTCTTCCTTCTGCATGGCACACAAAGTGATTTGTCAGAGAGCTACATCGCACCAAAAAATCCCTACAGCTTTCACAGAGGAATTAGAATGGATCTTTCAGAGAGACACTGCCCAAGTTGACCAAGCTAATGTTTAACATATTTCTTCCCAGTACTCCTCACAAAAAAAAAATGACCAAGGCTGAATCTTGCACAGGGCCAGGGGGAGCAGGTGCTCCATTCTGAGCTTTATCCAAAGTATTAGATGGCATTCAGCAAATCACTTACACTCGAGTCTTCAGAAAGCACCTAGACTGAGCCTTGCAAGAAACAGATGGTTTCTAAGATCATGGTCCACCAAGCAGAGAGGTGCTTATAGTCTCAGTTTTCTATGTGCTTATGATTTTGTGAACACTCAAAAGCCCCACAAAATTATCAGGGCTGATAATTTTCATGGCTGAGCCTTGTGAGGATTACAAAATTTGATATTCTTGTAAATAGCTCACAGGTGGAGCAGAATATGTTAGGTGAGCTAACTGGGCGAACCCCTCAAAAAGGACACTTACCTTTCCTTCAAGGAAGAGGCAGAGGGTTCTCTTGTCCTTTTAACCAACAGCTAATAGGTTTGTAGGAACTAACACTAACATTGGAGGGAAAAGGTCATTTCCAGTGGTTCTTACTTCTATTTAAACTGAAATGCAGTAACAGGTCACAGAACAGCGATAAATGTCAGGATTCCATGCTCCCAGGAAAATGCCTTAGTCATATAAACAATATGGTTCGCACTTGCTCCCTTCAGTACAATTAATCCTTTCAGTTTCATGCATTTCCTTTCCCATACTGCAATAGCCTCTAAGTGGAAGATAGCACTTCTGTGGGAGGCAGGAAAATATATTCAGACAGTGATGTATTTGGAGTTCCCAAATGCTGGCTGCTGGACTGTTCTTTTGGTGTGGGCACCAACACTACTTTGGAAGGATAGATGCTGGGTTTTATTTGGAAAAAAGGATGCCTCTGCCTTCAGGAAAAGATCTCTAACTCCAGGTAAACAGCCTAATAATACAGGGCATACCTATTGGCTTGTTTAAATGCTGCTCCACACTCAGTCTGCTGGGGGTTTGTGCATTTCCCACAAAGGTAGGGCATGGGCAGGTAGACCAGGACCCCTTCACTTGCTTATCACAGGATCGGGGCATGGGCCAACACTGACGTGAATGTGATAGAGCTGCATTGGCCCAGTACTGACAGGCTCAAACTTTGAGGAAGGCTTATTGCATCAAACATAGCAATGTGTAACTATGAATTTTTGGCCCCAGTGTCACCTGGGATGCAGAAAGACTGCACCTAGAGAAGCCTTACATGCCAAACAAGGTTGTGGAATCACTGGCTATCACAGAGCCAAATCCTTTGGAGGATGTGCACTGTAGCTTTACTATGTTGTCTTGTCTTAACCACCCAAGATTTTCAGAGGAGCTGTGCCAATTCATTTTTTTTAGAGATGGCACACCATTTTGTAGTGAAGCAGCATCATTAAAAGATGTACTTTAGGATGTTCAGTCTATTGTTTTTAAGCATCCTCTGGAGATGCAAATACACGGCTAGAGAAAGAGCTTTGATGTGCTGCCCCATTTCAACACTGGAGTTTTGCCTTGCATGTTAATGTGTATGTTTTCATGCCTCAGCTACACTAACTGTACTCCTTTCCTGTTTCTATTTATTTTGGAAGCTATATATGTTTACTAAATCAGTTGAAAAGTGTTAATGATCAGTTCACAGAATACTAATGTGGATTCAGATTACTTTCACATGAATCAAGACAAATTAAAAAAAGTACTATTTGATCATAAAGTGCTTCAAAAGCCTGCCATAAGAATTCTACCTTGAAATAATGATTTTTTTTCCCCCTCTTTTTTTTCTTTTCATTTTGTCAGTGTTTCATTAGATATTTAAATTGGTGAAAAAGGTGTGGGGACAAGAATGTGTGGATTCTCGGTGTATTCTATGTACTCTCTGTGTGGATTCTGTGTGTGGCTGGTGTAACAGAGAAGAATGAAATAAACCCTCTGTCTGTATGCATGCATGGCAGGAGGAAGGGTATCAAGACCACTGCACCACAAGCAATGTCTTTTCCATGTGCCTGGAAAGGAAGAAGGATTCATCTAAGTACAAGCAAAGAGTTGTGATGAAGGTACAACTAGTCCTGACATGTAGCATATTATCCAGCCCCAAGAAATAAATGTGAAACCTGAAGACTGGTAACATATGTGGACACTGGGTCACAATGTTTCCAACAGAAATTTTTATTGCTCTCAAAAAATTAACCGAAATTGAGGTATATTCCAGTGATAAACTGATTTCAGTGCACTGAGGCTTAGTCTCATCTTGATCTGAAGCAAAGCTGTGCTTCAGAACTGCCTTTCAAGTATATCTTATATTCTAAAGGTAAGAACTTCCAAACTATGAAATTCCTACAGGTTTTAATGGAAGAGAGTAACTAAATTCAGTGACCTCCACCGGGAAAAGGCAGACAACTCAGACATAACAATACACATGCTGTTTGGGAGCAGTATGCTAGCTAAGAGCATATGCCATACCCACTGGCCATACCTACATACAGGTGACAAGGAGCACACAACCTCTAGCAAACCAGACTCCAGTAGTTCTGCTGCTCATAGAAAGCTTTTTTTATTTCCTTTTTGCCTTTTTTTTTTGTCTTCCCATCTGTTAAAATCTGCCTTTTCCAGGCTCCCTGATGTTTCGAGTTAACCTCTTAGTGCTTTCTTCTCCCAGTAGAAAGCAGATAGCTGACAGTAATAATGCTAATCATTACATCTGCCTTGCAAGCTGAGCCATGAGGAGCTAGTATAAAGTAAAAACTTACCTCTTTGCTTGCCTTTTCCTTACCCATGAAGGAATAAGTGCAGTTGCAACAATTCCTTGACCATAGTTGTCCTGAATTGTGGTTTAGGAATGTAAACCAGGATGTGAGGCTGGGCTCAGCTCCTCCACTACCATTTTGCAGAGACCAGGTAGAATGTTCAGCTTTACTCTTTTAAGTACAAAAATGTCATCTATCATGGATATTTTATGCATGACAATTAAGACTCATCTAGGAAACTATCAGAAGGAGCAGGCTTTCCAACCTACTCTATTTCATCTAACCAATTTTTAACAAATTTAAAACATTGCCCATATCTACTCCAGCTATGAGGCACTGGTAATCAAGTCAAGCACCATTGACTATGAGAATAGTGAACTGTAGAAAATGACTTCTCAGCATTATGTAGTGCCATAGCACAATTTAAATAACATGTTCATTATTCAAGGTCTCATAATTTGTACATATAGAAATAGATACAGGGAGCTGAAAGAGGCTTTCAAGCTTTCAACAGTTAAATAAATAAGTGCCCTGTATCATTACAAGTGTACTGTACATTCCTCAAATATCTGATGGGTTGTTGGAAAGTCCTTGCAAAACTAAATCCAATAATACAAAGTGTTAATTTAGGAAGAGAGATGCATTTACAGTAGTGATGGCTATTACATATTGACACTGCTTTTAAATGAAGGAACAGAAGGTTTTAGAGAATCTCTGCTTTCTGGCTAGGAATTTCAGACATTACTATCTTCATCTACAAAAGGGCTCTTACAATTGTGATTATAGAGATCTAATGTTAAAGTCATGCTCTTTCCTTTGATTTCAGTGGATATGTACTTATTTCTGTGCAAGGTGGAACTTATTGCAGAGGTAATTTTCTTGATTTTCATATGCATTTAGATTTCAAAGTGAAATTGTTGCACTTTCTATCTGATGCTTCTGGTTAGAATAGAATAGAATAGAATAGAATAGAATAGACCAGGTTGGAAGAGACCTTCGAGATCACTGAGTCCAACCTATCATCCAACACCATGGTTGAAGAAGACCATTCTACAGTTTTATTATAGTACTCAAACCCAGGTTCATGGAATTTCCTATAACTCTCCTATAACTCAGTAATTTCATATTATGCTTAGATGAATGTGAGTTTTCTGTATTGGTTGAATTTAAGTTTTGATGAATTTATGCCATGCTGCTTAGTATTCCATCAGAAAACATTTTTCCTTCTCTGAGAATAAAGTCTGTGTGTCTAGACAGAGGCAGGGCAGGCAGCTGTATTCCCTCCCCCCCACTGAGGAGTAGAGGAGAAACACTCTTCTGACTGACACTGGAGTAAGTCTTTCAGAGGCCTGGTGGTTCTGGGGCATCTATGAGCTTACTATTCACTCACTGTTGACCTCACAAAGCTGCCTTCACAAAGGAAAGCAATTTCCCTCACCTCAGGACACAGAGGGAGGTCCATGTGCTCCTCTTTCTTGAGTAGTCCTGCCCAGACATCCATTTACCACTGAGGCAGAGATTGAAAGTATTCCTGAAGCATTGTAAACCTTTGCCATTTGTCATCTTCATTCATAATCTGAGTTTACTCCTTTGTCTCTCAGTCCCAGACATGAATATATAGCCTGCCTACATCACTCTCTCTGTTTCAAAAATTCTTGCTCCTATTGCCTCATCCAGTCTTTATAGCAGGCCGTCAGATGTGCCTGATGTAATCGTAATCCCTTCTGAATCACTCCACTGCTCTCTCCTAACTTCCTTCCCCTCTTCTGTTCCACTGTATTATGTATAATTTCCTTTAGTATTTTGTCTTGGCCTTGTTATCACATGTCCTATATCTAAAGCATTCTCTTTTTTTCTTAATACTTCTCAAAATTACCAAGTTTGTGAAGGTTTAATCCAGCCTTTAGGCATTGCTTCCATTTGTTCATGGGAAACTTCTACATAGACTTTCTTTTCCATGCTGATTACTTCTCCATACACAGGCTTTCTGGAAAAGCATTTCAAATTTGCCAAAGGATAAGAGCACACACAAACTGTCACTGGTGATCTGTAAGCCCCTACTCCAGCAGGTCTTGGTATCTTGTTTATGCAGCCTTACTCTCATCTCAAAACAGGCTGGATCTATCCTGTCAAGAATATCTGCTCCACAGCACATCTAGAATCCTTTCCTGGGTACTCTTGCTGCTGTTCAGCTGTACAGTTGGATTTTGTGCACCTTCCTCTGTACACCTTGCTTTCCTCTGGTAGAAAAACTGGCTCTGTGCATAGCAAGGATGCTACTACAGATCCCACAAAATCTCACAGTCTGGATGGTCAGATCAACATTACAGGCACACTGTCGAAAACATCCCTATAGTGCACCAACTGTCTCTCCACTTAGAGCTAGTGTAAACTGGCTGTACTGGGATCAGCTGAGCTGCATTAAGAAGCAGTGGATTTGGCTTTGTATTATGTGGCTATTAAAAAAACATAACGAGGCTATGTCACTCATTCAGTGAGCATACCCTATATCCTGATGCCTTCTCTGCTCTCTTGGAGAGCATACACAAACATATCCCTGTGGGTCAGACCAAAATCCATCCTTGCCCTGTATCCTGTCTTTGGGCTATTAGCAGGAGAATCTTCGAGGATGAGAATAAGAAGACAAATCAGAACTCCCTGTGCATATTCTCTCAGCTTCCAGCAATCAGCTGCTTGGAGGACTTCCTGAACTAGAGCTTGCCACAGCACCATCATGTTAATAGTCCCCCATGGACCTATCGTCAGTAATACAGCTTATTGTTTTGAACTCCTAACATCCTGTGGAATGAGTTCCACAAAATAATTATGCCCTGCATGACAAAAGTTTGCTTTAAATTCCCTCTGTGCTTGCAACATTGGAACACCCTTAGGTCCTGTATTGTCAGAAACAATGCATTAGTCACTCCCTAATCACTTTCTCCATGACACTCATTATTGTGCACATCTCTGTCGTTTTCCCCTTAGTGGATCCTCTGAAGGGCCTAGACTATTTCCTCTCTCCCTGTTATCTTCTCCTGTACCTCTCCTAGTTCTATCCCTTTGAAACACAGCAATCAACAGAATGCAAGATTCAAGATGAGGGCACATTAGAAATGTGCATGGCACAGATATTAAAAGTCTAATTTGACTGTCCCTTCTTGTCACCAAATAGTACTTAGCAGGTTTGGCCACCACCAGGACAATTAACATAGTATTGGCTAACAAATGGTAGTAATAACAAAAAGACAGGTTTCTCAGGGGACAACATGAAACAAGCAAAGACAAAACAAGTGGAATAAAAAATAATCACAAGATAATTTTCAAAACTAAACAGTCAGTTCTTTACCCCAACATCTAGTGAAAGCTTCTTTGCTCTGGGAGGAAATTCTTAAAGAAGTTTACCACTTCAGGGGAAGGAAAAATAAGGGAAATTCAGCGTTGACTCTCGAGGTCTCTGCGATACAGCAGACAATTGCATCTGCTCTGCTATTGACCCCTTGAACAGGGTTTCAGAAAATCCATGCATTTAAGAAACACTACATGACAGCTTATTACTTGCTGGAACTGTCACTTATCTCTAGCTGCAAGTGACTCAGCTGAACAAATATCATCTCATACATTATCATGTATCTGTTAGCTACAAGATTGGTTTATTATGCATGGTCAGCACAACACTTTTTCTCTTATGAAGGCAAAAAACTAGGGTATATTTAGGCTGAAGAGCTCAGTATTTTAATAAGACACTTCTAGAGGCAGCAGCACCTCTGGACATCCTCAAAGCACCTATATCAGGAGTTGGGCTCCCCAGCATTTGTGCTTTGTGCTGGCAAACCCTCCCCATTTCTCTCTAATTCACAGCAGGATCAAGGCACCCATTCACTAGGACAAAGCACGTTGGCAATCACAGTTAGCTAATGGGAAGTACAATCCTAGCAGGGATGTGACAGTCTGCAATTGGTTCAGTCCCTTCACTGGCTGAGCCTCGCACAGCCATTGCAAACTGCCATGTCCTCATTACAGTTTTCTCTTACTCACACTTTTTTCCCTAATTAAACAAAACTTTCTCAATCAAAATATGCCTTTAATAGAGCAGCCACTCACCAATTTAACAGTCAGTAATTGAGGCTACCTCACTGGGATCTGGAATTGACCTCTTCTAACTATCCTTAAGAACTAGTACCCTTAATGACATGTGGAGTTAGCAACCAAGCTCTTGTCTGGTGCAAGGAGCCTCTGCAGGTGACAGAGATCCAGACAATCTGTCAATAATTATGCAAGATCATACTCCTACGTACCATGCCCAGTGTAACTGAAAGCATTGCTGTGTTCTTTCATCTTTTAAGTCAGTGGATATTTGGATATTCTTCGAGGAAACACTGATTTGCCAAGTTGCTTGTTATCATTTAGAAAACAATAAAGAGGTTCAGCAGGCATCTCTTGTTCTGCTGGCTTTACTAATCTAAAAGTTCACCTTGGCAATTGACAGGCCACTATCACAAATTCCATGAAATCTGGCTGACAAGAACTTCTTTCTCTATGTTGCTGAATAGAAGTGGAAAAATGGAGTGTGTTGTTACTTGTTTGTTACTGAATAAGTATCTCAAATTTCTTCTCAAGCAGCAAAGGACTTGCATCTAACTCCAATGAATGTGCACCCCACTGCAGAAGCAAACCCAAAGCACTGCTGTTTCCTTAGGGCAAATCCTCCTCTTCCACAGCTGCAAACCTGAATGGACACCAGGGCCCTCATGGCATAAAATTCATGACCAAACTGAGAAGAATGACTCTATCTATAGATCCAGCCAGAGCATTTTGACCCCACTCTGTGCTTTCCTTCTTACTTGCTCTCTCTTTTAAAATTGAGCATAGTAGGTTTTACAACAGAAGTGATGCTGACTCATCAAGATGAGTCCTCAGGCTGGTGTGAAGACACTAATGTACCTCACTAGTGCAAGGCTAGTAAATCAGAGTAGCAAGCCAAGACTGGGAAGCCAGTTTCTTCAAGGGACAAAGAGTAGCTCATACTGCTTGTTCAGATGGTAACATTTACACTTCCACTGCCCAGATATAATTGGACATGGTATGAGTAGAATCATTTAGGTTGGGAAAGATCTTTAAGATCATTGAGTCCACCAGCAAATCCAACACTGCCAAGCCCACCACTAAACACGTCCCTAAGTGTCACATCTACATGTCTTTTAAGTCCCTCTGGGGGTAGTGGCTACATTACTTCCCTGGGCTTGACAAACACTTTTGGTAAGAAATTTTTGCTAATCTTTAACCTAAACCTTCCCAGGAGCAACTTAAGGTCATTTCCTGCTGTCCTATTGCTTGCTTCTTGGGAGAAGAGGCCAACATGGAAGATGAAGTCTCCTCTGGTGGGAATTTTTAAGAGACTTTTATGAGACCTGTTCACAGTGTATGGCCACGAGAGAAGATGAAAAAATATTATGTAAACCAGATTTAATGCTCACTTGTGCCATCCCCAGGGAGCTGGTGGAGTCACCATCCCTGGAGGTGCTCAAGAGGGGATTGGATGTGGCACTTGGTGCCATGGTTTAGTCAGGAGGTCTGTGGTGACAGGTTGTACTTGATGATCTTTGAGGTCTCTTCCAACCTTGGTGATTCTGTGATTCTGTGAAGGAGGAGAGAAATATTCTGGTAACTGTCTAAATCCAGGCAATCTGAGAAAGGGCTTAAATACAATCTCCAGAGTAGATGGTGTAAAAAGGTAAGGAAAGCAGCTTTTCACCTGCACAAAATGAAGGAGCTACAGACGCAGAGAAATTCACAAAGTGTGGAAGACCCATTTGGAGTGGGAATTTTGTCTAAGATGATGCTTTGGAGAAATTACCACAGATTATGATGAATAAAATGTCGAGAAATGAGAACATAATGAATAGTCACTATATGAGAAGCATGATTGCTTTTTATTTAATTAAAAAATGGTTTCCAAAAATAATGGCATTTGCATTTTTAATTCCTAGTTTTGAAAGGTTTTGCATTACCCTCTGTTAAAACCCAACACAACTGAAAATGTGTAACACAGTAAAACATAGTAAAACCTGACAAAAGCACTGTTATTGGTTATCAAATCTGAATATGGGTGCATCTAGTAGTGTTTTCAATGTTCCTATTACTTAAAAAAAACCAAAAACCAGAGAGAACACTTCAAATATTTTAAACTGGCTGCTTTGACTCTATACAAGGAAAAATAAATTGGTCAAAGAATCATTGGAGAAGTAAAGACTGGTCAGGTATAATCTGCTATTCCAATCAGCTTGTAAAATGAAGTCACATTTTAAAAAAGGTTTTAATACAGGCAGACACAAAGTCAGATATGTCAAAAGAGAGAATGTAGGTCACACTAACAACACAGAATGCCATATCCTGAAATGCAGTGACACTGAAAAGGACTTCAGAAAATCAATTTACCATGAATTCCCTGTGCAATCTATGGGCTAAGGTTAATGCAATACTTGCATGATTATGCAGGAGACTATAATATTACAGGTAGGTATCACTGATGGGACCAGCATTGCCATGTCCAGTTCTGATATCCAATTTTTAAAATAATGATGATTCTGGAATATTGCAAAGGAACTAATAATGAGTCACTAAATTATTTGAGATTGTGGAAGCCCTCCCTGTGCATAACAAACTGTAGCGAGACATCCTCCCACCAAAAGTAGAAATAACTCATCACAGTGCCAGGAAGTGCTGGAAAGGGATAATCATGACACCAATGGACTTTCAACTAGGAATCAAAATCATAAAAATAATAGTTATTGAGAAATAGAAGGCAGACAAATGCAGGGGGGAGGGGGCGCGGGGAGAGGAATTTTCTGTTCTTTTAACGAGTGAAGTAAGTATTAGGTTAAATTTAACTCACTGAAAGCAATAGCTATAAAAACCTGTTGTCTTCTTAGTAATAAGCCTTTACAAAAGATACACTGAAGCTCACCTGGGACCTGGGGGCTGAAATCACATGGCTGGCATGATGCAAGAAACAACACTAGACATTCTTAATAAAGCCTCAAAATCATAATACATTCACTAGAGTACAGATACATAGAGGAAGCAGAAGTCAAGGAAACCGAGATATTTATGTTTACATGGCAAGCAGTTTACCACTTTGCTTTCAAAGCAGAAGAATCCACTGCTTTAAGAAATGCAGGACAGAAGTTAAGCCTGTGGAAAAAAAAATCCTCAGCAAGCAGTGAAAATAAAATAAGTAAATACTTTCATACGTCCGCACAGACAGAGGCATATACCCAAGAAGTAGGAGGACTGAAGGAGGAACAAATGACCATTTAAGAATGATGTGTCCAAAGATCCCAAATATTTTATCTCCACCTGTGTTTAAAAGAGGATTTTAAGATGTCATTTCAGCACATCCATTCTCCTATGTATGAAAAAGAAAAGAATATTAAAGATTGTTTTCAAGGCAGAAAGGGCTGCAAAATTTGCATTTGGGAGCAACAGATCTCCAGAACTGGCTTGTGTGCATGCAAATATTTGCAAGGAAGTGTCAGAGGAACTAATTAAAACCTCTACATCCTTGTTCATTACCATCAGCTGCTGGAGAGCGAGAAGCTGCTGTATGAGTACCAACTTTAAAATAACATGTTGAGCTAGCCTGGAAAATTGCTAAACTCTACAAACAAAACTCTTAACAGAAAAATAAAGTATGAAAACAACCCCATTATCAGTACATCAAAAAGAGACAATAGTGCAGAATTTTTTTGTAAGAAAACTGCCTCGAGTAGCAGCATATCTGATTCATCTGCTGCTCTTTCTAAAAACAGCTGTTAGCCTTCACCACAAAAAAGTGACAAAGGGAACAAAATCAACTTGGGAAGTAAAAATCACCAAAGAAGAGGAAGAATAAAAGGCTTTCAATTGCTTGGACAATGAGGTGACTCAAAGAACTGTTAGGTACGGCATTGTTTAATGTTAGCAAATGGGAGAAAGGGCTTCAAAATCGAGCTGGTAACACTGGAATTTGATACAATTATTGAGACTTGTCCAATATCATGAGAATATTATGAACCACTTCAGAAGGACCTAATAAACTAACTAAACAGTCAGAGAGGTGGCAAATGAAGGTCAGTGGAGAGAGAGAGACATATGTGAATGCATATTAGAAAGAATTACTCCCATGCATCTGTGCTATAAAGCCTGCACTGACACCACCTTCCAGTACACACAAACCTATGTTTGCGGATAGTGCTGCTGACATTGCTGGAAGAGCTCGGTAAGGAAACAAAATGATTGTCTGGATCAAGACCTATGCTAAATATGTGATTGTTATGGGGGGAGGTGGAATGGAGTAAAACTGTGGGCAGCTGGCTGAAAATCTGTCCCTGTGCAAGAACAGGCAAAGAAATACAGCAAAACAAAACATGTTCCTTCTGTTCTACCATAAACAACCCAGCCACAAAAAGACAAGGAACAGACTAGGCTAGAAATAGTGAGGCCATTACAATTTCATTTTGTAAAGGAGTGATTTGGTCTTTCTGCTCAGTATAGCCCAAGGAACTGCAAAAAATGAAACGGGTCCCAGAAGAGGCCATAGAAATGATTAGCAGAGAGCAGAGGAAGGCTCACCCCTGGTGATGTGACCATCCGCTCCCCACAAGAGCCGAGCTGGCACAAGCAGATTCTGGTAAGAAGGTGTAGTGAATTACCCTTGGGGAATTACCCTGATGAATTATCCCAGGGATTCAGGGGAGGGTCAGAAGAGGACTGTGGTGGAGCCACATTCCCAGCCTCTGCAGAAAGCGAGGCTAGGAGCCCTCTGAACCTCAGGACAGGAATTAGGGTCCCACTGCAGTGACCACAGCTCAGGAGGCCCACCCAGCACGGGAATCTCCATCCCTGCAAGAGATTTTGAAGTGTTCTTTAAGCTAAGGGTCAAATGCCTTAAGCACTCCAATAAATGTATCTGAGGTCCAGAGATTTTGGAACAGTACTGGTTTCATTTATGTGAAAATGGAAGCTTCATGTTAGCCTTAGAATTCTGACTACATAGCAAGTTTCAAGACTAAAAAAAAAAAGGTCTATCTTCATAATGGAAAGAATAACGTTTTATTATAACTAAGTTTCTGAAGATATTAGTGACAAAACACGAACTGTTCAGTATTTTCTGGTGTAACGAGCAGATACAGAACAGAATAAGAAAGTCTCTGGGTGTCTTGCATTATGCTTTTATATATTGTGCACTGAGCTTGCCTAAGAGCTAAACAGCATTTGATTTGTGGCTAACAATAAATAGAAAAAGGATTGCCAATTAAGAATGTGGAGCATCTATTTTTAACAGAATGGTTTTAAACTTTGGGCTGGCTACAAGAGACAGGCAGTGCCATCTGTTGGGGAAAGCCAGCTGGTTCAGGAGACCACAGCGGGCACAGCGCTGCCTCGCCTGCCCTAGAACAAAAGCCCAGTTAGATTCAGTATATGACAAGCCTGCTTTGAGGCCAGATAAACTTTTGCTGGTGAACAGCAAGGAGAGATAAAACAATCTGGGTGCATCCAGCACGGAACCAAGTTAAAGAGCAGCTATGAGAAGTGGTTAGTACCTTTGTGCTCCTTTCCAGCAGCAGGTTCGGATTGGTGGAGGCCGGACACGAGGCACAGGCTGGAGTGAGAAGGGCAGGAGAAGTCAGGGTGGGGTAAATCCACACGACTTCATCCACAGCAGCAGCGACAGGAACTCTCCTTCCTTGCCGTTTCATGAGTCAGCGCTTCTGATGTCAGGACTTCACACTCAGATTGAAACAAGCAGCAGTCCTGAGTGGAAGGAAGATAAACCTGGCAAGCTTAGGTGGTCTGTCAATACTTGGGGCTCGTGTAATTTTTACTCAGCGTTGTGCTGGTGATTTAGCTTTAAATATACAGCAGTTGAATGTCTGTAGCTAAATGCAGGTTTTGATGGTTGCACTGAATTCAGAAGCTCGTGTATTTAACATTTAAATACACTGCATGCACCTTATGAATTATTTACTTACAGCATCCTTTCTGGAGATGTATGTATATTCTCACACCCACACACGCACAGCTGCACAAACACACCTATGTGTATCAGCTGAGTCTTTTAGCTAATCATCTTTTTCTGTAGCTATTTAGCACGTTACTATTTTCATTTACAGGTCAGGGTAGGGCAGCAGATATCAAATATGGACATTTTTTTGTGCCCAGTGAGGGCCTGACACATCGGCTAGAATCACGTTGATGGTTATTCAACAGAACTGCAGTAGCCGCTATTTTTGCTCCATTCCCACAGCAGCAATAAAACAGTAACACAAAACAGAAAGTGACACACCAGATACATTGAACAGCAGCTGCCCTTAAAATCCAAGCAGCCCCCATGGACTGATTTGCCATTCACAAATGGCTACCTTTTCCTTTCTTTTTTCGTTTGTGCTGGGAGGTGTGTGTGTAATTAAAGAAGAAGGGGGGGAAATGGGGTCCTGTTAGTCGTATGAGCAAAGAGACCAGAATTACATTTCCTTAGTTAAATAATTATGCTTTGAGAGTTGTGTGGAGAGGAACACACCAGTGAGTTGGTTTCTTTAAGAAAAGATTACCATGACTGGCAGGTGGACTTCACTGTCCAGTCCTTGCTTGATTGATAAAAATTAATTTTCCAGCCAACACCGAAGCAGCTCTGTATAAAAGCCACATAAGTGGTGAAAGCATACATCAAATGTGCCTTTGGGCAGGATTTATGTACAGAGAAGCTTTTGGAAAAGATTTTTTTTTCTTTGTTAAATGGATAAATGTGTCTTGAACTAAGCCAGAAAGACTTATTTTTGAGGTGCTCCATGCTGCCCATCATAAAGACACAAAATGGAAAAAAAAGCACTTCTCTGGTGCCAAAGGGGAGAGTGACTTAAAAACCCTCACAGAAGGACCATTTTACTTGTAAACCATGCACTCTCTTGGTTTATTTCCAGCTACACTCCGTAACTGTGCAAAGTACAACCAAACAGAATATTAATATTTGATGAAATAAACCTAAAATTGTATAGTTTTGGGCTGCAGATATAATTATATTGTATTCAAATGCCAGGGGTTCTTTCTGAATAAATACAAAGTATTCTGTGAAGTAATATTCCATGGGGAGGCTGGACTAAATAGCAGCTTCAAACTCAAGACAATATACAGGCCAACCAGAACCAGAATTGAAGGTAAAAATATCCAATGATCCTATCACTGCATAGTCTTCTTTTCATAACATATGTTCACAGATATGTCATCATCTGTTTTCAGACTAGTGGCAAGAAAAGACTTGCAAATTTTCCTAGATTTTTCATATCTCTGCTTGTTCCAGCAGTAACATTGCCCATTTCCCTTTTATTCATCATGTCTGGCATGTTCTACTAATTCTCACTCCTAATAAGATCTTGTGTCCTCAATATTTTTTTGCCTTTTTTTTTTTTCAGTTTTACAGCAATTTATCTTCTTTTTTTTGATGTTGTTAGGTTTTTTCCCTTTCTTTTTTCTTTTTCTTTTTTTCCCCTTATCTGTATTATGTTTATTTCTTCTGATTCAGGAAGGACAGTAATCCCCTTCTGTATCTTCCACACACCACCAATGGTTTAAGACTTAAGTCATCCTTTTGATTAATAATAAAACAAACAAACCAGCCATACTGGCTGAACATGCAACCACCAACACTGCAGAGCTCACCTGAAAGGCCTGGCCCCGGTGCTTCTAGCCTGGGGATCTGAAAACACCATCCAGCTTCTGTCACTGTTTTGCCTATATGTCAGAATGAGTCCCAAGTCTTAACCAAATCTGATTTTCACTGGAAGAAGGCCAAAGTGTACAGGTTAGAAACAAGTCACAGCCTGCTGTAATAGGTCTGCATGATCTGAACAGGGCACTGGTACTACAGGGTACAGCCATAGGATGTAACAAGGATTTTACTATTTACAGCATTGGAATGGACTTTTTTTGCTCTAAACTCAAGAAATCACAGTACAGAGGATTCATTCCAAAGGGAGAGAAAAATCAAATATTACCATTAGTGTCTGATACCCATTGCTAGAATTCTTTCATCATACCCAGTAAGGCACAGCTATGGTCAAAATCTGTTATTCTGTTTAGACAGGCCAGGATCAGCAAGCAAATTAAGTATGTGCACTTACTCAAGTGAGTAAGCAGAGAATGATACTAAAACCAGTATATTGTTAGTGCTCACAACAGGTCAAATCTGTCCACTAGATGAATTCCACCAGGGATGTCACACCAAACATGCAGATTTTAAGGCTACATTAGATTGCCTGCTCCTGGTGAAATTGTAACCTCAATCTAGAAAGTATCTGGGCCTGAAGGAGTCTGGAGGTGCCAATAGTCACTAGCAGGTGATGAGTGGCCGTGCTGAAAGATCCCATTTAAAATTCTGCCAAGCATCTACTTGCCTCTTCAGACCCTTAGTTACTTTAGTGTATCTGGGCTTTGTTATTTGGAGGGCCTTTGGTTTTTTCTTCTTTCTATAGTCTTTTGTCTTTGAAGGATTGATTTATTGCTATCTGATATGAGCTACGTAATCCAGGAAAATTGCCTTGTCTCAATAGTTTACAGTTCAGATCAAGATTTATGTTTCATCCATCCTTCCAAACAAAGTACTTGCTTTTTTTCTTTTTTTTTTTTAAATGAATTTAAGTGTTTGTCTATTCAGAAATCAAATCCGCTTTTAAGAAAGGAAATTGACCTAAACTCTGAATCACTTTAAATGCTGAGATAGCTCAGTTTAGGATGTGCATTTTGTAACATTAAAACACATGTTCTCTGCCATCCTTGCTCCCTTGTGCATTTTTCTTGATGCACTCAGATTGTTCCTACTCCTTACTCCTTCCTTGGAACTTCCTCACTTTCTGCCCAGTCTTCTCTTTCCTTATTGTTGTTTCACCTTGTTCAATGCATTTCGTCCAACACAATTTTCATTGGTCTAACAATTATCTTCAACATCCTCCATTTCATGAGAACAACTTGCAAGCAAATACATAAAGAAGGCCAAATATGCAGTTTTCACACCAATAAAACTCATTTAAAATGAGAGTGTTGTGGAAATTAAAGCCTCTGAAAAATCAGGTGACCTTTATATGGACCCCTTGACTTGCCTGTATAGCTCCTTTTCTTCAAAGGTGCCTCTATGCCCTTCATCAGAAGGTACAGATTATTGATGTCTTTTAAGAATAAATCCATTAGATTGGATGCCATTGACCTCTGCAGCAGTGATTATCATAGAATCATAGAATCAATAAGGTTGGGAGAGACCTCAAGGATCATCAAGTCCAACCTGTCACCCAAGACCTCACAACTACTAAACCAGGACACCAAGTGCCATGTCCAATCCCCTCTTGAACACCTCCAGGGATGGTGACTCCACCACCTCCCTGGGCAGCCCATTCCAAAGGCTAACAACTCTCTCTGTGAAGAACTTTCTTTTCACCTCGAGCCTAAACTTCCCCTGGTGCAGCTTGAGACTGCGTCCTCTTGTTCTGGGGGTGTGGCCTAACCAGGGCTGAGTACAGGGGCACAATGACTTCCCTGCTCCTGTTTGCCACACTATTCTTGATGCAGGCCAGGATGCCATTATGCACAAAATAAGATAACAGTAAATATTTCATTTCAAACCATGTATTTCTGATTGAGACAGTCAGTCAGTCCCTATCACAGTTTGCACCTAAACCTTCTTAAAGTCTGTAACAAGCTCTTATCAAAAAAAGGACCGATGACTAACTTTAGGTGTGCAAGCAAATATTTTTAACCCCAGAATGGAACTGAGGTTGGCCAGGTAAGCTTTGCTGCTCTCAACTAAGCTCCATATGGGACTTATGATCTGATTATTCACATTTATGATGACTGTCAATCCAACATCTGCTTTTACCATATTGGACTGTGAATATTTCAGATCAACAACTGAAATCCAGATGTGTTTGTGTCATGAGCTCTATGCACTCTACTTGAAATGATTTGTCTTTGAAACAGAATTAAGGATGCACTCATGCTTGCAAGACTAACCTGAAATATTCCTAGTGCGCAGCAGAGCTTTTGTGGGAGAATCCAACCACCTGGGTCTGAATTCCCTAACACTCTGGGCAAGAGGCACGTGCAGTTGGCACTTGCTTCTCAGCGTGACAGCTGGAAGCACAAGACAAACCATCATCACATTCTACACCACTATTATCCCCACTTTTAATTCTCTTGCACTAAGCATCCCATCTTTGCCAATACAGTCTCCCAAGTAAGAATAGCAGAAAACTTTATGTATGGTCAAAAAATCAGCAAAAGCAATATATTTTCCCTGTGTCTCTCCACACAGTTGTTAATTTAAAAAAAAGAAAATGGTTTATACAAGCAGTACCTTTGCTACATTTTATCAACTTCCTTGACCCTATTAGTCTTTTTCACTATTCAAGTGGAGTATTTCTGCCCTGGTCAGTGGTTTCCCTTTCCTTCCCTCATGTAGGGGAAATGGATAGATGAAAGCTGGAGGAATTATATGGGGCAAAAGGGGCAGCACAGGCTATAGAGCACATCATGTAACCTCTGGGTACAGCTGTAAGAAGTTTTCAGACTGAACTTATGAGGACCATGCAGTTATCCTAAATACTAAACATGGGAAATTTTGCATGTATCGGATTGTGTTAACAACCACCCTGCCCCCTGCCAAAAGGTAGAATATTTCTGGTTACAACACAGGAAAGTTGGTGGCAAGACTCCACTCATATCAGAACTTTCTAAGACCTGTTGTTAGATTTTTTTCTTTCCTTTGTTTTGTCTTTCCACCAAACTTGAATACTAACTGGTGTTCTACATGGAGTTAATGTGCACACACACAAAGGCCACACATCCAGCTGCTCGCTTGCACTTTGGAATCAAACATGGATGCCTGGCCACTGGCACCTAGCTCTTGCCAAATTCCTTACCAAAAAGAAAATAGATGTTCACAAATGTGACCAGCTCCATCTGGAGTTTAAAGTATTGATGCCTTCAAAAGGGTATAGTTTGACTGCTTAATTCTCTCTGTGGGATAGAACATGCAAAATTGCTCTCTGTCTACCATTAGTGTGTTCTAATGTGGCTTCCAGACTACCTGCAACATGATGGAGAAGCCCAGGAGCACGTGCAACCACCTGGCAACTCCCCTCAATCACTAGGGAAGCTGTGCATAGCCATGCTCCAGCCTGTAGATAAAAGTGTACCCGGAGGACAAAGAATCGATTCACTCTTACTAGAGTTACACTTTAGGGCTGTGCTGCAGAACTCAAAAACACACCACTGAGTAAGGTAAAAAGATGGGAAAGAGACAGAGGGAACTGCCCACCATAGCCAAGGGACCTACATTTAACAGTCTGGGTCTTGAATGCGGTTTATTTTCCTAATTCCTGCTAACTGATTTATTGGATCACCTAGTTCAGATGTGTGCAACTACAGAAGCATGTTCCTTCTTTGTTAAAGGTTCATGGCACTTATCATATTCTAAGGAGAATTCATACTTTTAGACAAGAGCCTAACTGCTTTTAAGAAAATAGCTACAACCAGTCAGGAGTATTCTGACAAAATTTTTTTCACTGGAAAACACTGATTTATGAAGGAGGTCAGAGAAATGTTTTTCAGAACTCTAAGAGAGGGTTTTTTTGGGGAAAAAAAAATAACACCAATAGAGAATAAAGACATTACTGTATTCACCTGAGACACAGGAGACCTAGATTCAACTTGGAGCTTTATCTGATTTGATTTTGGCCTCAGCACATCCCAGGTGAATGCCCTGACCAAATGCATGCGTCTCAGCCTCAGGTACTGGCCTTGGGAATTTATGAGGCCTTGGAATTAAAAATGTTCCTTGGACACTCATCAAGAAGGCAGGACAATGGCAGGAGTGGGACCCAAATCTGCACAATTCATGGGAAAGAAAAACAGGTGCAAAACCAAATTTGCCCAAATGACATGAAAAACCCCTCCTCATTTTACAAGATTACTCAGAAAATGCTCTAAACCAGTAAGATGCTTAGTTCCTCTTCCATCAGGACTGAAATCCCCATTTATGATGATAAATACGCTTTAACCACCCTCTTGGGAAAAAATAAACAAAACAACCAACCCCCAAACCCAACAAAAAACCCACCAAAACCCAACCCCCTAAACCCCCCAAACAAAACCAACTGAAAAAAAAAAAAAAGGATCATCAAATTTGAATATCCCTAAGTCTTAGGAAAATTCCAAGTCACTTTATTAAGAGTTTTATCTTGATGAATACAGATCTTGGAGTTCAGGAGGTGGCCCTGAAATTACAGGGTCACATCTCCTCAGCTGCACAACTGAACATAAAACAACCAAGCTCAAAAGGAATCACCCAGGATTCTGAAATTCTTCTTCTCCCCCTAAGGCATCATGCAGCAATACACAAGTTGCAAATGTGATGTGTAATTTCCTTTCTATTTGCCAAGATTTGGATTCCTTTTCTGGTCCAGGCTATTGTGCTATCACATTGCCACAGCAGTCTCAGTAAATGCCAGAAGATGCTACAAGTCCATGGTTTCTCAGACTCTGCATTTCCCACGCTGCTTAGATTTACTTGTCACTATTTTCCTGCTTGATAACTGCAGGGATGAGAATATTAGGAGTGGCAGTCTAATCAGTGACCACTCTGGGCATTCAACCTGTCAGAGCTGAAAACTCATGAATGAGCTGCAGTGGGTCAGTGATATGCTAACACATCAACTAGAGCAGGAGGTCACTTAACAACAGGGCTCCTCTTCATCATTTACCCAAGAGAGAAATGGAAACCATAAAATAAAACAAACAAACAACCCCCCCTAAGCCAAAATCAAGCAAGGATCAAAAAAACCACACAACACAGATGTCTTTCCTCAGCTTGGTGAAAATATACCAAAAAATATATTTGCCCTTTAGTATCAGGCAGATATTGAACTAAAGAGAAATTTATTTTTTCAAAGCCTTATCCAGGATCTGACTGTTTTGCACATAGTGGATCCAAAACCATTAAAAATTAAAATACTCTTACAAATTTCAATGATAGCCTTTTAAAAAATACATATAACAAAACCCACAAGTCCAAGTAAATGAATTCAAATGTTCACGTTGCTCAATTAAAGCTCAGCCAGAGATGGGCCTGGGCAGCTATGGCCCCAGTTCAACAAACCACTTAAGCATATGCTTAAAACAAGCTCTGGATCAATTCCCAGTGAGGATTAATGCATATTCGTAAATGCTTCTCTCCTTTGGAGACCACAGAACAAAATACCCCTGGAAAAGCCTTAAAAAGTAAGTGCACAGTTTTGGTTGCTTGTTTTCGAGTGAGTTTAAGCTACACTGAATATTCTAGACTCAGCAAACTCTCCACAGACAAATGTTTACTTTCATTCTACAGCACCTTGTGCAATGAAATTAAAATTCCAGAATGCAGGACAGAGAGGCTGGAGGGAAAGGTGATGGCAGAAGGTGGAGGTTAATGCAGAAGCACTGCCTCAGCTTTCCACATACATTAGAAAGCATGTGAATAGGATGGCTAAGCTGGTAAATACTGATAAATCAATCTATTGCTATTTCTGCAGCTTTGCAAGATGTACATGTCCCGACACTCTTGTTTATGGATTAAACCGAGAATGTGAATTGATACAAAGTGAAATGCTTTATTTCCCTCAAGCTCCTTCTGTGCCTAGATGGACTGATGTTCGCACTCCACTTTTTTCCTTTGGTTAACCAAAGAAATAAATTCTTGATTAGATCCACATTATTCATGTTTTGCAGAGAATTTTTGCCTACACATACAAGTCCTGCTGGGGCAAGCCAGCAGAGACCTATTGACTTAGTGTCGTAGCAAATTACATGGCCCTATAGTCAGATGAAATATTAACTCAAGGGACTGATATTTTCACTGGATCAAAGACCAGCTAATGAGAAACAGAATACTGGTTTTCAAAGAGGGTTTAAAAAGTTAGAACAGAACACAGATCACTTAGTATACTGCAAAAGTTGCAGTAACTTCCTGACAGTTTGCTTGCCTACAAACCTCTTAGCCCTGATTTATTAATATTAGATACTGTGCCAAGTTCATGTCATAAAGGATAGATGCTGCGTGCCCACGCTCTGCTTGGAACTGCATAAACATGATCATCAACTAAATTTGACATCATAATCAAAACAATGAAAATAACTTTAAAGTGGCAGGCAATACCTGAGAAACTGTATTAAACACCTCTGTCTACATTAAAGAAAAGAAAATTTGTCTCCACTAATGGAGGAAAGGACCTTTTTTTTCCAAAGGAATTCAGGTGCTTAAAGAAGCAGATGGGTGCTCAGTGGGATTTTTAGAAGCTCTTAGATGGCAACTCCCACTGAAATCACTGTGTATTAGGCAGCTAGGTATTTCGGAAAATTCACATTACCTGCATCTTTAAGCACCTAAATACCTTTAAATATTTGGCCCAAAGACAGCATACTGTAACGTCATAGGAAACAGAATAGTCCTTGCTCAAGGGAAAGTAGTTTATTGTATGGTCAATTAATTTTCAAGCAGGAGAAATCCATATAAGCAATTAGCAAGAGATATAAGGCCAGAGCTCTTGAGCTATGACTTCTGAACAGTGGTTTGTAATTGAAAGAGATATGGTGCACAAATAAATCTTGGGCACTTTTTGCAAGATTATAACTGAGATGATACAGGTCATCTGGTCATCTTCAACTGGAGCACATCCAGAATGCATGGCCTTAATCCCACCAAAGAGTGAAAGACAAATGTGGTGCCTCGGTGTTTGTGAAGGGAGTCGGGGGCTGGTAAGTGCAAGGGCTACAGGAGGGACACACACCCTGCAGAGAAGGCAGGCAAATGGACATAGGCATCATTTGTCTCTTTGGTTCAGGAGAAAGGCATCAGCAATTACATTTTCTATCCAGAGGAAGCTCAGGAATTCCAAAGATGGACCTGTAAGGTTTATAGGGACATTTATGTCTGCCACTATGACAGGAAGAGAACACTGCAGATGGCACAGAGGTGAGACTGCATCCAAACTGGCTCATTGCCATTTAGTTTTCCAATTCCACTGGTGCAAACTGAAGAGGTCCAAGAAAGCAAATCCCATACAAATCCTTTGAGTTCTGCTTCAGCAGAGGGAGCCACAGAAAGGTTTGCACTGCCTTGCACCCAGGCTTTGCCCCACTAGCCTGATGCTCAGGAAATCAAATAAGTTTCTTGGCTTATCTTTTGCAGAGGAGGAAAATAACAGTTACATTTTTGCACTGTGCCACCTTTTAGTGGCAGAAGAGGCTTTATCCTGCATCACCAATCTGTGTATCCCATCCAAGTTACTTCATTTAATGTGGAAACAAATAAGCAATGATGGAACAGGACCCTTAAGTCATGCTCCTAGCATAATGCGTCCACAAGAATTTAACAAGTGGGATTTACTTAACTGGTCACTAAGTGTTAGCATTGCTTTAAAGACATATGGCTGAAAGTGTTTCTCTGGCCATAAAGAAACAGAACCAAGAGAGCAGAGAAAATGCCTGGCAAGCAAACTCTCCCTTTTGTGTAATAGCTCTCTACAGACTTGTAAGCCTAGAAAAAGCTTCATTAAAGTTAATGGACAAATATTCCACACTTAAGTGTTACTAGTTTTGGTCTGAGCATGCAAAATTTCTCTTCCTTGCTGGGCTCGCTCCAAGATAGCAATCTTCAGGCAGAATTACATAAATATTGACAGCTTTCAGGCTGGCTTTCTATCTCAGACCCGAGGAGTGACTGGCAGAGTTCACAGGCCAGGTTCACAAGCCTTGTAAGTGGGCACAGCTTCACTGAAGTCAGTGGGAGACCTGAACACATTACAGAAACCTTCCATAAATAGAATAGAGCTGAGTCCATTTGTACCAGAAATGACTGCAAATTACTGCCAACAATATCACAGAGAACATTTTTCACCCTGTAGACTTCAGGCAAACAGTTCCTGAAGATACCACACAAAAATATCACCACCGCTCCAAATTACTTCCTTAGCTACTGCCATGGCACCCTTTCCCTTAACATTTAAACCCTCTCATACACACCAGTTCCAACAGTGATTAGCTTCGCTATACCTCCAGTGTGATAGCATGCTTACTCTCTGAGGTGACTTGTGGACAGGCTGTTTTGCAGTAGGTCTCAGTGAGTTGATGGGGAGACACAGCAAGGTACTGAGATATAAACAAACAAACAAAATCAATAAAGCAAACAAACAAAAAACCCCAATGAAAACTGAATGTAATTCCTTATATGATGGACTTAACAGTCTTTACCTATAACAGACAGTTCACAGAAGAAATACATTAAATATCTTTGTTGATTCACAGTACAGAAAGAAGTAAACTTAACCTGATGTATGCTTCTACAGCAAAAATTTAAAAAAGCTCAGTTAAGAAACTCAGAAGACCCATACATGTTGCCATATTTTAGGTTTCAGATTATGTTTTAAATGGTTGGCCAACAGACACACACACACCCCTGCCCAACTCACACCCTAAGATGGGCAAAACTGTAGTCGTGGCAGGGACTCTGCACAAAGACCATATTCCAGTACCAAAAAACCTGAGGTGAGACATAGCAAACACAATCTGCAGTTCCCATTTGGGTGTTGAAAAGTGTAAAACCACTGTTTGAGACGTCCTGTTCTTGCCAGACATGAATGCTGCAATCAAAGATAAAGTATCCTGCTGTGAAGTCTGCAGTTCATACAGGGAGCAGAATGTAACAGAGACCACTTACACAACACGAGGCTCCTGACTGTCCTTGGTACAAGGTTGGTAGAGACCTTTTCTGGATGAACAGGAAGGAATCATTTCTCATTAATGGACTGTTCCTAAAAGTTTGACATCCTACATCATCACAAGACAGTATGATACTGCCAACTGCTCTTTGCTCAAACTAATGCAGTTAAAACAACAGAATGGATGGGGTTTGATGCATAAGTGTCCTGTTGGGGCAATTTTCAACTGTGTATCAGTAAAGCGCATTGTCTCGTGGCTTCTTTAATCAGAGTCAAGTGCACTAGAAGAAAAACCAGCAAAATACTCAAAAAAAGATTTCAAAAATCTTGAGGGGATTTAAGATGTCAGGCTACTCAGCAAAACCCACAGGCTTTTAGTACTGACTGCCAGCCTATAAGCACAGAACAAAAAATATAGGTCCGACAACCCTTCCGTAAGCCAGAAGACTGAACACTTAAGTAGTCACTGGAAAAACTGACAAGGCTGTCTTTGACAGAAAGGAAAATATGGATAAATAAATAAATACCCCCCCTCTCATTTTCCCCATAAAAATTAAGGGGAAGAAATCCAACACTGAGCAAATTTAGCAATCCAGGTTTAGGTTTAGGATTAACAGTGCAGTACAGGGGACCTGATGTATGTGCCTTTTTGGTCCCCAGCATATGGTGAAGTTTCTGCACAGCTATTCTAATTTGCACTTGAAGACACGCTGACCCCAACAGGGCTCAGATTGCTACAGATATTTACATGTTTATGTCCTGACCAACCTCCTGAAGAGAGCTGAGTGAATACCTGCTCTTTAAAGCTGACCTTCATGTTTTAGGAATAATCTAATCACAATACATAATCTAATTTATGCAGACTCTTAACTTTTTACTTTAACTTAGCTTCTTAAGTTTTTACTTTCAAATAATAATAATAATAAAAAAGCATTAACACTGACTTCCCTAATTTTTAACAAAATGTCAGTCTTCATGACTTTGCAATATCTGAAGGGCCAGAAGGCTTTCAAGAACTCCCAACAGCTTTAAAAGATGGAGACAAATATGTATTAGCCCATGATACACACAGGGGAAGGTTATTAGCCAGAAACAGATTTCCTTCCACAATCCCGCTCACAGCTCTACTCTCTATGTGCAGTCATGGTTACTGCAACTTTCATGTTCATTATTCCTGCAGCTGTTGAACTGCATGTCTTCACCTGAGCAGGTGCCCTAGTTCACACTTTCCACTTCCCAAAAAGGCTATTCACTTGAAATATTTTTCTCCAGTCTCTAGTTGTCAGTCTTCTTTGGATCGGACACCATAAAACTACTTCTCTGGATTAATCTATCATCTGGAACTTTGTACCTGGATTAAGTACTCTTTGTGGCAGTGTCAGCTTTTTGTTCTGTTTGCACAGTACTTCCCATAAGGGCTTTCATGTGATAACTGAAATAGAGAATACACAATCTCTGCATCATTAAAGAGATTCACTGTCAAAAGGAGGAAATGAGTAAATACTGATACCCATCATGTTAATCTGAGGATTATGCTTCCTCTGTGTGACCACAGAGATCCAATGGAATAATTAAAACCGATCAGTGTCGTCGTTTCAACATTAGATGCAGAACTTAAAATCAGGAACTGAGAAGCTGCAAGGGTTACTTGAAAGCCAGTGTAAGTATCACTGTGTTTGCCTGTAGGTAAAGTGGTGAGACTGAAGGTAATACTGACTCACAGCATGGTAAAAGTGCTTTCCTCCAACATTTTCCAGCAGGCTTCTCTGCAAAGATATCAGAACTAAAATGAATTTGGAAAAATGTTCTTCAGGAACTCCATAGCCAAAGAGAGGGGATTTTACCACTTTTTCTAAAGCATGCTAGTATAACTTGACAAATTTTTGTCACATTGATTCAAATTCACTTTTTCCCCTGAGAAGTATAAGGATTCATCAGCTTTCCCTGTCTGATTTCTGCTGTCAAACACATCAGAAAGCATGCACCTCTCCATAATTCAAATTCTTTCCTGCCCACCTTAATTGTATGTCTCTTTCCTAAATGTAACATAGTAAGAATGGGCTGTCTCAAAAGGAGATTCCTCTAGATGTCCTTATATGGCAGGGATGCATGATCACTGAAGGATAAGCCCTATGCATAATTCTTCTGTCATCAATTTATTTTATGTCTCTGTGCTCCATGACAGCCATTTTGACTGTCTTGTCTACAGGGAATATTGCCATGAACTTCCTTAGACTCTGCAAGGAACGGGAGGAAATTTGTACCTCCTAGTATAAGTAATTCCAGCTGTTTTAGAAGAAAGTAAAATGATAAATTCATGCTCCTCAGAAGCAGTAAAACAAATCCTGGTTTAGCTAATTCCCTGAACACAGGAGAATAGCTTCACCTTGCTGTGGAAGCCAGTTAAGAGCTCACGTATTTCCATTTACCTTTAACAACTTCCAGTCAGTCGATAAGCAGATTTGTTGATAACAAGAGGTTGGTGTGACAGACAGTAATTGCTAGAAAAGAGTAGGTGTTCATCTCTGTGCTTCAAGTTTCACAGAGCTCTAGCAGACTGTAGATCCCAGAATTAGGATGCATTTGGCTTTTTGGTTATTCTGACCCTGTCCCCAGTGTTATGCAGAAGGCATTTCTGCCCTCCTGTAATTGTGCTACATCTTCAGGGATTAGAGTGCTGCATCTCCACCCTTTTAACTCCAAATGTCACATATCTTTAAAAATACTTAAAATTTGATCTGCTGTCCTTCAATGCAGCAGCTTTCTGAAACATCTTCACCGTGATATGAGGATTGTACACATCAGTAGAGGTAAGAAAAAGAAAAGAAGAAATTTATTTGCACCATACCATATAAACATTGGAGGGGTGGGGGTGGTGAAGAGAAGAATGGAAAGAGAAGGAAGACAAGCCAACTGTAATGAGGAAAGATGTTCTTACCTTAATACATTGGGGACTTCTGAAAAGAGTTCACAACTCAGTGGTGCGAAAATATGTCGAGGTTATTGAACGTAAGGCATGTCTCTGCTAACTATCTGTTGCTTGCTCTGCTTGACCTTTAGAAGCCTGCTTACTGAGCCTCCTGAGGACTTTGTAAAGTGGACAAAATGTATCCTTTACACTAGATGACCAATACTTTGGGCTAAATTCTCATTCTTACCAGCCACCAAATAGCCATTCTGTCCAAACACCCATCATCTCTGAACGTCATTGTAAACATCTGGATGCCTCAGAATATGTTTATATACAGTTTGATGTACAAAACGCTGTTTTTGTATTCTCCCAACATTCCAGAGTATTTATAGTGGATATTTGTCTTCTTTTAAAGCTGGAAACTTCCTAAGACTTCTGATTGTATGATATATTTTCAGTCTTACAATTATTCAAACAATTTCTCATTCAGTTAAACCAGTACATCATTAGAAACCTGATATTTGGTGCTGTATGTATTCCTTGATTCTCTCAGCAAGTCTAAAGCTATAGATCTATGGGGAAAAAAAACCCAACCCACAAAACAAACCAAAAAAACCCAACCCCAAACCACAAAATCCTGTCTCCCCAAAATCTGGATGAAATGGCATCAGTAGCTGTGCTTGAGAGACCTTATTCTTGACCTTCTTTTCCTTGCCCTGATTAGACAGATTCAACCTTGAAAGAATCCTGCCATTGCCTACTGCTGGCTGAAGCCCCTTCCTGTTAAAGTCAGGGAGAATCAGAATAAGGTTTGCAAAAACATGAGAATAAAAATAAAACAATCACCCAGCAAACAGAGTAAAAAGAAATTGTAAGCAAGTATTTGTATCAGTAAACTTGAAAAGCATCATCTGCTGTCTTCACTTAATGTCAATAGTTACTGACGTCCACTCTCATAAATATCATCTTGTAACTGGCTTTTCATCCCTTTCCATATATGACATCCCTCCCCCTCAACACACACTCTGTTGTGATATACAGGAAAATTGAGCTCAGTGAGTAAATTCCAGGCTGGTGCATTGGCAAATCTCAACAGATTTCCACAGAGTGCTGGCAATTTACACTGATGGCTAATTTGACCCATTAAAGAAGTTATTCTGGTCAATGAATTAGTTTGTTTATGAGTAAAAGGAAGTAGTAACTGTAAACTAAAGTGCTATTTGAATATTCCTTATTTACAAACTCTGGTTCAGCAAGGCTCACACTGCAGTTGCATTTCATTAGAACTGATTCTGTGGTGCAACTTGAGCCTAGGTTGTTTAATGAGTATCTAATTAAAATAACACTTTTTACTAATAAATGGTAATACTCTATGCTACCTCTGCTCTTCCAACTATTTCAGGGGGAAAAAAAGTCCATAAATATGCATACATCGTTCATATGCCTGAAGGCCAAGTGAATATACTTAGTGCTAGTTGAAATAAGACAGTTGAACGCTGCTGAAATCTTACTGAAGTAGCTAGCATAGCAAAAGGCCTGAGGAACAGAACACAATAAGCGTTCAGAAACATCTCACAATGTAATAATCAATGTGTAATATGAGCTAGGGGTTAGTTAAATAAAATGTGAAAGCTGTATTAATGAACCCTTTCGCTGTCCAACACAGCATTTCATTTTCTTTCATAGGCTGCATAATGCAGGGCCCGAGAATAAATTATAGATGAAACCCCCATCATATGTTTATAAATACACTAACATTAGCATTTTACTTCCTCATAAATCTGCACCAAACATTCAGGCACAAGATAGAAAGCCCTGTAAAACAATGATATATTCTCTGCTTGCAAGACTTGCCTAGTGGCCCATTCATTTCTACCGCTGTTCTTCAAACATTACTTTCTTCGCTCATGCCCCCTCATTTAAAATCCATTTTAATTTAAAGATGTTCGATGCAGTCCTAGTGGTACATTTACTCATCCTGGTTATACATCATGGAGCAGGGAAAAGAAAATTGTTTAATCTAGAGATACGGTTCACTGTGGTCACCACTGAACAGTGGAGTAATTACCAGATCAGCTCCGCTAAAAATGCACTCAGGGTGTTCTGTGACCTATCATCTTCTAATCTGCATAGTGAAGTATAGCTTCATAACTATAAATTGCTGACTTAATTAAAACCAGGACCTTTCTGTCATTTAATTACAGGGAGAAAGGTTATTGCTTAAATGCAATTTTCCAAATGTGATTTCTTAACAGTTATTAACTGCTTCACCATCATTTATTGTTTCAGATTTTTCAATTTGAAAATAGTCCCTGTGACAGAAGTAATGACTTCATGAAAAACTCAATCTAGATGGAGCTGAGCAGACCCATTTGTTTCTCGTAAGTGGAGCAGACAGAAAACTTGAAAATGTCACAGGAGGATCCTGTGATTGCTCCACTTTACAGGAGTAATTAAAAACCAAGAGGTTGCATTAAAGGTGAAGAGAGGAGCTTTATGAGAATTTCAAGGTTTCCCCCCCCCTCCCCCTTACCAAAATATTGTGCTTGCATTTTCAACTCTATTAGGAAAGGTATGGATTAATAATTGTTCATTTATCTGAGTCCAGTAAATGATACTAGTACCAACAGCCTAAGATAAGCCAGTTAGCTCTGCTGCTTTTCTATTCATCTTCTTCTGAGCCACCTTAATTTGAAGCAAAACAAGTTCCATACGATTTCCCTCTGTACATATACCTTTTCACTTCCAAAAACTGCTTCCATGAAATACACAACTAAAATTTGAACAAGGCCATGCTGTCTAAGACAGCCCTTCTCATCCAAGAATGAACTTGGTTCTGCAAAGCCACTTTTATACCAATCTGAGTTCAGTGAGAGAGTAATCAGCATCAAGGCCTCTTCTGCAGAGTACTGCATGAAATTCCGCTTGAAGGACAAAACTGACCATTATAACTCAGGGAAACAGCTAAAGCCTGAAAGACCTCTTGCAGGGCACTGCAAATCCAATGCAAGGCTTAAAAAAACCCCTCCAAAACAAAACACCCCAAAACAAACATACCAAAACAAAACAAACAAAAAAAAAACCCTAAATCCCCCAAACCACATAAAAAGCCCAGATGGTTGCTGTTACCAAGACAACAATTTCTTACTTCAAATAAGAACACCTTTTAATCTGAATTTTCCTTGGATCCTATTTTGTGCAATGAATGGCCCTTCCAAAAGGAATGCATGACTGTTACATACAAGAGCTTTTGCAGATCAGGGAAGCTTCATTGTTCAAGAACAACCATAGAGAGATAAGAAGCTTTGTACCAGGTAGTCACATACTCCTTTTGCCCCTGTGGTGAGACTCCTACATTCACATACAATTTTAGTGACATCACTGACAGGGGATTTAAGGTATTGGAGGAACTAGTAGCAGATATGGCAGCTAGCACTAAAAATGCATTCGTTTTTAACAGCTTTATGATCCCATAAGCATATCATAGTCTTCAACTCATTAACTTTCCACCTCCTCATTAGTGAGGGGGGAGATGCTTTCTCCAGGTCATTGGTGTGGAGCTGGAGGAGAGAGACCACATCACTATGGTCTGGGACCCAGGAACAGAGTTTTCCTTTCCTCAAGAAACAAGGATTAATTTTATGTCCACTTTTCTGAGGTATTCAGCTGTACGTGAACTAAATACATGAATCTTAATGGGAACTGCTACTTAGTAGTTAAATTCTGCAGAGCAGTTTGCTGCAGATACTCACCGTATGCTTGTTGCTGGCTGGATTGCATAAGCCATGTGGCAATGTTTCCTCTCCCTGCAGCAACACAGCTGAATATTGCCCATTCAGAATTTGCTTTCAATGTACTGTTAACCCTGCACTCAAAATATTTTCAAACCATGTGTCACCTCTGTTTCAAATTGAATTACTAAGTGGAATACAAGCTTTTAACTCTTTTTTGTTTTGTTTTTTTTCCTCCCCCTTTTTGTTGTGAGATGAAATCATGTCTTTGGTTAGTCACCAAACATATGCGGTATTGGTTTTGTTCCCTGACTGGTAGACTTGCATAACTTAGCAGTGGAATCAAAACTGTAAACAGACAACATATGTGCATGTACAATGTGTAGTTTGCTTTCAGCTAATGATCAAGCGCTCTGAGTTACAGTTTGCCCTTGGCAAGTATCTGTACCAGCATAGCTTGAATCCTTACATGTTTACACTCACTGCTGGCAGGGGAGTGGCAGTGTGGCACAGGACATAGCATGAGGGAACGTGAATTATCTATTTTAGGACTCTCTGGACAGGGTCTCTGCAAGACTAGAAACTACAGAGAAAGAAAATGCAACAGAGATTAAGGGATGGGGGAGAGTGGACAGAAAAGGAAGGGCTTAGGAGAAAACAGGGAAGAAAAATACAGCCACCAGAGAGAGAGAATAGGAATGGTGGCATACAATTACACAGACAGATAACACATGCCCTGGAATGAAAATGCAGCAGCTCTGAGCAGAAAGCACCAGGCACAGACAGTAGACAAGGACTCAAAATCTGGACTACCCTGCCAGGCCAAAGCAGCACCTTAGTGATATAAACTGTGGCTTTGCCAGTTTATTTAGAAAATGGTGGTGCTGCTGTGTTTGTGGTAGGGCTAATAAATTACATGATTTTTGTGACCTTTTCACTACACAGAGGAAAGCCTCACTTCTCGCTGAGAGATCTACCAGACTGCAGAAGAAAATCTCATAAAGAAAACAACGCACCTTCCATCCCCACTGAAAACAAAGATAGAAATGATGCTCTGGCGGACTGGGCACTACTCCAGTGCACCAGAGGAGTTTGGTAACAATTTCCTGGTCTTAGTTCTACACTAAAAACACTTCTGCTTCATCCCCCAAAGCCAATAACTACTCTACAGATGGAGGAGGGAGGTCAGAGCCTGACACTGCAGTCCTCCTGCTGGATGTATCCTGTGGAGGTTGCAAAAGAGCTCCCTACTAGCACATTCATGCTTGGTGAGAGTTTTCATAAAGCATGATGAATGAAACATGATCCAGGTGGACTTGGTTTCTCCTTCCCAGGAGGAGGGGTCCCCTGGGTGTAAGTTGGTCTGTTCCACTCCCCCTTCTTGTCCAGCAAGACTATAAAGAGGAGGGCATGACGGCCAACTCATTTTCCAAAAGTGAAGGACATTTCCTCCAGGCTGCTTTTTGACTGTTTGTGTCAGTAGAAAAAGAAAACAAAACAACACTTATGAATATTTCAGAGCAGAAGATATTCCTTGGTGCCTGTATTCCCTGTTTCATCTCAACAGAATAATGAGGTTATTCCTTCCCTTTTTTCCTACACCCCCCCCTCCCCCCCCATTCTGTCCTCTTTTTCCTTTATCAGGAAGAAGGAAGGGGGAGTGGGGAGGAATTATCAGTTTGCTACCATCTGAGCTCTTAAATTCCAGTTAAGGCTCAAACCACAACAAGGCATCTTTTGTTTTCAGCTCTCCGCAAACATTTTATCTCTTAGCAGAGGACAGATCTCTTCCACAGAAGAATTTCCAGACTGTGATCACTATTATGAAGTTTAACTGAAATTAAAAAATAAGTAAACTTAATAAATTCCACTTGACATTTTTCATTTCCCCTTGCAGCTGCTGGGGCTCTAAAGGCAACAGGACCCCTACAGTGGTTCAGGAACTTGGGAAAGTGCATTGAGGACAGCGACAGTTACTTTACAATTACCTGAGGACTAAATTCAAGTGAAGCCACTAATATCAAAGCTGTTTCTTCTTTAACACCTGAGAGATTCTCTGTAAAGCAGGAACTCTTTTAGTGAACACCAAAATAGTAATGGATTCCCACACATGAGTTAAATTCAGCATTTAGCCTTGGCTATGTTTGGGATTAGTTATCTCTGAAGCAAACTTCTCATGCTCACCTATTCAGAAACAGCAGTTCTGTTCCACAGGCAGAACTGACCTGATCAAGTGAAACACAACCAGCTTTTCCAGTGAGGTCTGCCCAAGCATGTGCTTACAAATACCATCATGCAAAGCTGTCTTATGAGCCTGACATGATTCTCTATGAATCACAAAACCACATACTCTGGGAGGAGCAACACATGGATTGCAAACCACACCATTATAAAAGGATATAATGGCCACGCAGGTTAATAGCCTGAAAACACAGAATGAGCCTTTTTTGTAATTCCCTATAGTTTGCTCATTTGATTAATTGAGCCCATTCAATTTCCATTTAAGACTATTAAGAAGTCTGTAGCTCTAGCTATTTTTGTCTGTGAGACTCAGCTTGGAGATTTCAGAAGCTTAACATTCTAGCTGCATGTCACTGCCACCATTGTCTCTTGTCACAATTCTAATTCTATGTTCTGATAATAAAATTTCATTAGTGTCTGCACATCCTTTGCCTTACCTTTGAAGTACTGTCGTGTGCTGAAACGATTAGCAGTACTTTACGTCATATCACTTGACTGTTTGACAGCCATTGTGAGTGAGCTAAACGGGGAGAAATTAAAATTTCTGACAATTTCCATTACATCTAAATTGCTGAGAAATTAAGGGATATTTACTTCTACAAATATTAAAGGTTGTTTAAAATGTAAACTGACTTCATTTTATTAGTAGATTCCACAATATGCTAATTCAAAATGACTACATGGCCTTATGTGAATAAATTACCAACTCATTTTCCAAAAGCGAAGGACATTTCCTCCAGGCTGCTTTTTGACTGTTTGTGTCAGTAGAAAAAGAAAACAAAACAACACTTATGAATATTTCAGAGCAGAAGATATTCCTTGGTGCCTGTATTCCCTGTTTCATCTCAACAGAATAATGAGGTTGTTCCTGTATGATATGATTTTTTAACAACTTGACAAAAAGCACGCCATGAATCACTGAGTTTATCATTCGATGTTAATTTGTCTTGCAAGGGGTCTCTTCCCTGATCAGTGTCTTGATCTTTGTTAATCCAGACAACTGCACCCTACACTGCCATCCATACAATGACTGAGCTTCATTTTAAAACTAGTTTAGATTTTTCTATACCACTTTCTCCTATGCACTCTGCCCAAGAACCTCCCAACTTTGAGAGGTATATACACAGGTATACAGGATGTAGCTTTCTTCTTTCCAAATTAACTGTCTGCCTTTCTCTTTGAACTCACCAGCCAGACTTCCATCTCACATGCTGTGACTTCAAGTCACAAAATTTTCATGTTTGATACCACAGTTTCTTCAAAACTAACCTCTGGATTCTCTTCTGTTCTAGCTTTCCTTCCAGATGGATGAACCTCCATTCCATCATTTATTAATTTGGTTGGGTTTTTTTTAATCTCAAATTTTTTCCATGACTAATTAGAGCTTTCTCCACAAATTCTTTTTTAAAAGGGTTTCTGTGCAAGGCCTGAAGACAAACACTGCTCCTAAAAGTCCTAATGCTTTGCCTTATAGGTACCTCCTTTATAGACTTAATTGTAGACAGCATTCACATGATCATTCTAGGATGAAACCCTGAATGGCTGTCCATAGCGTGGTGGCATGTTGAATGCAGCTTATTCCATGAAGTCTGGCACCCATAAAATGGGTATAATAGTTACCTACCACATAGGATGTTGTAAGGCTTAATTTATTACTGCTGTAAAGCATTTTAGACCCTTAGAAGAAGGGTGTTACAAAAACATAAAGCACTATTGCCATAAAACATTTGTCTGGCTGAAAGCTCTCTTATAACACTGGTCTGCCTGAAAAACAAAGAGGGATGTAGGGAATCAGAGTGTCTTACCAGGCATTTTCCATTAAGCAAAAGAGTACTGCCTTAATTTATTTGGTGTCAGCACACATATTCTAAGACTCTTGGTGATGGAGAAGGAGGAAGAGCAGTGAGTATGTCTACTGCATAAAGCATATCTGAATAAAAGATTACTAGGACACGGAAAAGCATACAAGCTACTTCTTGTCAGCTAAGCAACAAGAGAAACATATGCAAATACAGGAACTTTTGAAACTTTAAGTCTTTCAGATTAAAGCAAATCATTATGAATAATACAAACTGTGTGAGAAACACCGAGTGAGGACGTGAAAAAGGAGAAAGATTGCAGTATTTTTGTTGACTGGTTTGTGAGCAAGCGCTCTGTTTTGCTGGGATTTTTGAGAAGCAAGTAGCACGGCAGTAAATGCAGCTAAGTTCAGGGACTGCCACCAAAGCTCACTGTGCTTGAAATTCTTTTTTACATGCTTTGCTGAATCAGGACTCTAGCACATGAAATATACTTTGGTCTTGACAGTAGTTCAAGTCTTTTCCTTAAAGTCAAAGACCATTTGGGATTATTTTTGTTTTTTGCCTCGGCACACTATCAAGCTCATGCACGTTCTTTGTCAAAGTAGATCTTTATAATAGGCTTATAATAAATAGTTCTTTTAACAGTTCATTTAGGATTCCAAAATGATGAGGCTTGCAAAAATGCAAAGAAAAATCACAGATTTTTTTTCAGCAAACAAACTCTAACAACCCCTGAATTAATACTACTACTACTGGAAGAAAATTCAATCTATGTGACCTAAAGGCCTTAGGACAGCACACAGCAATATGCTAAAGACAGACTCATAACCACAAGCAACATTTAGGACTCAACTCACATATGAGTGGCACATTTCAAATGTTCTTCTACTCCTTAAAATAGATATGCACTTACCAGATGCTGACAACTGGCCACTCCATAAATGGGTAAAGAAAGATTTCTTCTTGTTTATATTTGGTGTTCCCTTGCATTCTCTTGTCATGTCCAGCTTCTGTTCACATTCTACTGAGTCAAAAATAGAGCTAATCCATGAGAAATGTTGATGCGTGGTATTTTCGATCTGCCCAGAAGAAACCATAGCATGTGACAGCACGTATTTCTTAGAGGATTTTTATTGAATTTGCTAGAAATCCCCACATAGGTGCTTATATTTTGATTCCATTAATCAGAGGTTGTAAGTCTCAAAAGGACCTTTAAGACCCAGGGCTGCCCTCCAGCAAAACAAAGACCACAATGCTCCTCCAGCAAATTGGAAAGATTCAGCGAAGTATCTCAACTTTCAGGAATATACTTAGATCAATCTTCCAAACCTCTTCCAACAATATGAAAACAGAAAGAAAAAACTGTCAGGTGCATCTTTGGCAATGTCATGCAACATAAAAATCATGAGGCAGTTAACTGAAGTGACTGGAAATCAAGTAGATAATCTAAATATATACATCCACCCTGTGAAGTCTGTTACATTGCAGCTGGACTTCCAAAAACTTTGTGAAGAAACCAGCTGTAGCATCTACTATTAAGCAGCACAAAGTAAACCTCATTTTAAATTCAGTTTAAATTCATGACTAGTATTTTATCCTAGAATACAACTATAGGAGGAAATCCAGCTTATGTGAATTCATCACGCAATGATCAACTTCACAACACCTTGTCTGTGCTCTCCCTCACTGGAAGTGTCCTCTCACTGCTGCATACATAAATATATCCTGAGTCCATACCTTACCTTGCTTCACAGCAATTTGTATAAGCATACCTGGAGAAGGGGAAACCATCATGATCATGTCAACAGACATTGATCTTCAAGGCTACTTGACTGACACAGAGGATACTTGTTGCTAGTAAAACCATGGCTTGCTGTAGGTTGAACATGAGATATTGCTACCCATGAAATGGCAGCACTATGGCTTCCAGGGTAGCAACTACATTTGTAATGTTGTGGTAACATTTTGCAAGTGTCTGCCCCAGGGATATCAGATCTTTGGTATCAGACTGTGCAAAGGTGGAGAATTCTACCTTCAGACCACAGCCTTTCCCCTTATAGAAAGCATTGTTAAGCAAATCAAGCCCACAACTTGGTCAGCATGCTGCCTACACCTAAGCACCAGTTTTACAGTGTCACTTCTGCATTTGTTTCTTGTGCACTAATGAAGGAGCCTAACAAACTTAAGTATTCCACTCTAATTGACTTCAGCCTTGGAAATTTCAATCTTAAGAGAACAGTTTCACTGATTGGGTAGTGGCAAATGGAAGATTGTCACTTGTTTTTAAAGTGCTTGCTTTTTACAGTGAAGAGCATGAAGTGTACCAGCAATGTTAACCTTCCGGAAACACACAATATTTAAATTACATTGCTCAGAGCACAGTAATTGAGCCAAACAGACATAAGTTCATATCCAGTGAGCTTTCAACGTAGCAAATGCTGCCATCAATCCCTCTGAAATGCCCTAAGGATGGTTCCTATGCCCAGAATGTTGTGTATTTTTTTCCAACTCTAGCAGTAGATTTAGTAAATGAAAAACTTCCCCTTACAAATCTTACCTCAGCCATGTAATCTGGGGCTGTTCGGACTGTTGGCTAATTCAGATATTTTTAACATGCTTAGCTAAAAACCTGAGTAAATAATAAAATACCTTTATATAATGTATTTACCTCTATATAATGTATACAGAGCCATCCTGAGGGAAAGGACTTAGGGATGCTGGTTGATGAGAAGCTCAGCATGAGCTAGCAATGTGCACTTGCAGCCCAGAAAACCAGCTGTGTCGGGCTGCATCAAAAGAAGCGCGGCCAGCAGGTTGAGGGAGGTGTCTCTACCCAGTGCAGTGAGGGTGGAGGATCTTCAAGGTCCTTTATGACTCTATGATTCTGGTTTGCTCCACTTTTGAGTAGACTGGTAGGAGTTCATGCATAGCCATGATCATACATTTATTAAACTGCCATGTTTATAAAGGGTCACCACATTACTTACAAGCATTTTAAGAGAAGATTAACTAGTCGCTCCAGAGTTCCCTACTTGTTTATTATTTGTACTTAATAACAGAAGCAATGCTTTCCATAAAGACTGTCATATGCTTCTTTCTTCAGAGGGCCAGATTCCTCTTCATCAGTCTTTACTACATTATTTCCATTTTAAAAAAATAAATAGAAAAAGTCTTGCAGTGAAATGAACAAACCTATGGTGATAATTCAAAAGACATCAAGAAATGAAGTTCTCTTTCCTCTGTATGTCATGCACTGACTTTCTGGAATCACTGCACTTTGTGGCAGTCATGACATTTTAAGTTCTTGCAGGGTAAGTTCTCTATGGAGAATCTGCACGTGGTATATGAACCACTACTGTGCCTCCCTAATACTCAGAGCAAAATACATTCACCCCTTCTGAGAATATCAAAAAGTGCTGTGCCTTCCCTGCTGGGTTACACAGACACAAAGTAGATCAGGCAGAGACACAAGCAAACACATTTACTCGTCTAAGAAATCCAAACATCCTCTTAAAAATTAAGGTCTAAACACTCTTTTTGAGAGAAAGTGTACTATGTTAATGAATAAAATAAATATCAGTGTGATCTGGTAAGACCTGGTGGTTAAGCACTTTTTGTTTTATTGACTTTAAAAATCTTACTTCATAATGAATCCAACTCCCAATATGCAGGAAAAGAGCAGACGCTCAACGTTACCTATTAGCTACCCTATCAGCCTATCAAAATGACAAACAAGCTTAATAACAGATTATAAATATAAATTTTATAGCATCTGTAAAACACATGCTATGTCAACAACACAAAGGGGTTTACAGTGCCAGCTGAAGCCAGTTTTCCTGGATTTTTTTCAGAGTAGGTATCTTGGAAGAAGCTCTCAAATAATGACAGAACTTTAGTTCTACTCACTAACAAATTAAATGATATAAACTATCCTGAATCCCCAGACTCTCCCAAAATAAATAACAACTACTTTTTGATCTACTTCTACCTGTACATATCATATCTTATAAACAGGAATAACAGCATGTACTCTCAATTTCACATTTCTAATGTGAGTCTACAGAATCTTCATAAGCAAAGCATTGGGAATTTCATTGAAGTGCCAGAATTTGCTGTTCTGAATCCCTCACTGTAAGATATCACACTGAAAGCTAGAAAACTCTTCTAAAATAAGAGAGTAGATGGGGAGACAGTGATTATTTTAGCTGTAGGTTTGTCCTAGGGTAAGAAAAGCTGATGGTCTAGATCCTGCTTCTGCAACAGCCACTTTGACTGAAACAGAGTGGTTATTGAAGAGGCATGAGCTGAAGTACCTTCATGACATAAAAATATTTTCCTGCTCCAAAAGCATCCTAGTCTCAAATGAACTCTGCTCTGTAAATAAGCCTTACTCCTGATCGCTGTGCTTATCTCATACAAGCAGCAGTACAGTTTTTAAAAGCACTCTTAATACATTAAGACTCTATCCTTTTTACACCTGTTGTTTAAGAAAAGTCTCATATTTATTTTCCTTCATACTCTAGGCAGACTTGTTTACAGCGTTCTTGTCTCTAAAGAGAATATATAAATATATAAAGTCACCCTCCTCAGACCAGAATAAATCCATCTCAGCAACCGTTATTATACCTTGCCTTTGTAACTTTTCATCACTCGCAGAGAATTCTTGAAATAAAATGCTGGCACAAGCAAAAGATCAGGGTTATTATCACCAACCACTTTGTGTAAATTTA
The DNA here is from genome assembly GCF_014839835.1 of Dryobates pubescens. Classification (NCBI taxonomy): domain Eukaryota; kingdom Metazoa; phylum Chordata; class Aves; order Piciformes; family Picidae; genus Dryobates; species Dryobates pubescens. Next base: position 7,659,437 of record NC_071633.1, read on the forward strand.
CTTAGTGCTTTACCAGCAGAGATAAGATGTACTTCCTACCCCTAAGACCTTAGAATCAACGTAAGATATGACAAGTCATACAGACCGCAAAGAATTGGGTGTAAAAGGGAGAATTCAGGGCTGTGAGAGGGCGATAAGTGCTGGGACAATCTGCAGTGACTGCTGGCACAGTCAGAGCGCCTGGAAGGACCCAGCCGCTTCCTCCCTGGCCAACAGCAGGTGGGGCTGCTGCAGTACCGGCGCTGCCAGGGCACGGCTGGCATCCCTACCAGGGCCCGCACAACTGGCAACCTCTGGCATGTCAGACTCACCTGCAGGAAACAAAATTCTCGATCTGAGAACCACAGCATAAACGGCCTGATTTTCAGATGACTTGTTTCATCCTTTGGTACACACGGCCTTAGCAAGATTTACCAAATCTCCAGAGTGTTTGTGTGTGACACAAACACAGATTCAGTAAGACACAGGCCATAGACTTGTCCCAGATCTGGATCAGACCTTTAGTGGCAAAGCTCCACTGGCTTATGGTACAAAATCAGTCTACACCGTTTGAGGAGCACACCTGAATGACCCCTAAAAAACTTCAGTGCATATGATTTAGAACATGTATTGCAGAACAAAACTAGCTACTTACAATACAAGGGTCAACTCCATTCCCATTATTCTAGTTAGCAGCACACAGAAATGATGTACAAAGGAGAATGCAAGAAAATGTCCTGAGGACAAATGTTAGTCAAATGACTGAGATTTTCAAGCCCAAAGGTGCAGTTCTGTTGGACTGAACAGGAAGCTGTGCCCTTTTCCAGGAGAAGGAATGAGCACAGAAAGGCAGTGTTTGGTTTACCATCCAAAAAACACCTACAAGTATGATAGATCGAAGTTCCAGACTCCGCCAAGCAAGGCACAGTTCAGTGAGAAGTACTGGCTGCCACTGCAGAGCCCAAATGTTCAGTTCAGCTCTGTGGACCTTCATTAGCCTGACAGCTTACATAAGCCATGCCATAGGGTAGGACATGAGAGCCCCAGGGATCACCCTGTAGCAGGTAACATCCATAGATCCTTGTTCAGGGTTTGAGGCCCAGTTTTCATGCTCTATTTCTACCACATCTGAAGCAGTGGTAGGTTGTTCTGCAACATGAAACAGTCTCTGCCAGCACTTTGCTTCATTCAGAATTAGGCATTGTGGGAGGGTTTTAACAGTCTTGGTCATAATTTTTCTGTCATGGGCTCATACCTCCAGCACTACAGCACAAGTCTCACTTTTTTCCCATACCTCCACTGACATGATATCTGTAAAGTTGTTCTGCATAGGAGTCAGCCTTCTCTTTGTCTTGTTTTCTGTCTCTAGTCTTTTAGCATTGATTCCATACATGCTGAAGATGCATCTGGGTGTACATTTACACTCTTAATCCATAACACTGCCACTGTTTCCCATTAGCTGAACCAGCTGCATTCCACAGGATCCACAGCACCGTTAGTACTCAGGACAAGCTGCAAAAACCACCAGAAAAGCAGAATAAACATTGTGGCAATTATTTAACTCAGTCTTTGCTAAGTGACAGATCACTCATTGTGAGCTATTTCAGGGTATCCCTGCAAGCAGCAGGCACTGCAGCATCAACATACTTTGAGATACCTAGGTAAGGTCTCTGGAGACATTATAACTTGGATGCTAGCCAGAGCTGCTGCATCCTCACTGTTACTATCACTTCAGCCAGTTAAATTAAGACAGGCCAACATACTACAATCACACCTTATTTTTGCCAGGTAGACCTAAAGAGATAAAGACAGCCCCAAATCAAAAGAAAGTCCCCAGTGAGAGTGAAAGACAAACACATAAAAGACAGCCCAAACTGTAATTCTTCTGGAGAACACAAAAATTCTGCTTTGAAGAGCAATGCACATAACCAAAAGATGCTAAAACCAAGCGTGGGGCTGGCCACACCTCAGACACTGCTGAGGTAGATAAAGCTGCTTCCTAACAAGTGCACAACACCTCTCAGGCCCAGGTTCCCTGCCAGCCAGCTATGGCAGGACAGCAAGAGTGTGTAAGGAACAGTAAGAGGCCATGATAACAAATTAAGGACTCTTTTGGCCTTTTTTTAACTTAGTGATGCTATCTTTCCTCACCTTTCCGTCACCTGTGTGATGTCCTTATGTGCTGGGCCATGCACAGGTCCATGATAATTGCAGTGCCTGACCTTGGAGACACAGCAGGTTTTACCACTCACACAGGAAGAAATTGCCAGATGGAAGCATGAGGAACAGACAAGGAAGAAACAAACAGTTGTATTCACCTTCAGAGGAAAACAGAAGATAACACTGCTCTTTATCCAGCAATTTTTGCATTCGCGATAGAAATGCCTGGCTAGAGGAGAGGCACTCTACAGGGAGAGGATGGCAAGTACTAGAGGCAGAGCTTTTAATGTCCATACACATCACTTTGGCTAATCCTTATTCCAACACATGATGTGCTTTCTTACCGACTTGTATTACACTAGGGACTGCAAGGAGCCTTTGAAATCAGAAAGTCTGATTCTTCCCCAAAACCATTTTTATACCAGACCAAGTTCACTTTCTTCAGCAGGCTTAGTCCTGATTTGCACTTTGCTTGTGAGCAGAATCAGACCCACAGATCTTATGAGATGCTGAATTCATGTCAATGTTTTTTTTCAAGAAGCATCATTCCAAATAGACACCTATCCTTCACAGAAGGGCACAGTCTTAAATGTGGTAATTAACAGGCAGCATTACAACAAATGCCATAAGCATTAGTAATACAAAATCTTTAGAGATTTTTTTGCATCTGCTTGTAGTAAATTTGTTTGGGGTTTTTTGGTTGTTTTTTTTTCCCATGGAGGACAAAGCAGCAACAGTGTGTAAATTACTCTAATGTCAACTGCTAAAATGCAATAATGCACCACTGTAGAACATGCAGAGAAATGACTGCTTTGCCATGTATTTTGTAACCTAACCATCTGAGTAAAGCTGAATAATCTGTTATGCAAGCTCAGAACAGCCCAGGAGCTCTTACATGTGGTGATTTGGAATTGGCAAATCACACTTCCCATGGAAAACAAAGACCAAATGGTACAGAGAAATTTCCTTACCCACATCAGATGAATGCCTGGAAAGAAGCCCAACTAGACCACCTAGAACAATGTCCCATGCTTACTCCTTGCAGCATTAAAGGCTGCAATATCCAAACAACAGAACTAGTGGCCCATTCTCCCCATCCAACTTCAATATTGTTCTCTCTAACTGTGTTGGACTGCAAGCAGTCTCATCCATGGAAAAAATTACATAGTATTCCTGCCTCAGGACACTCCTAACTCTCTGTTACTTTAATACAGAAATCCAAGAAGAGGCTTTTGAAATAGGAATGTCTTCCTTCTCCTCATATGTACTTTAAAGCAGCAGAGAAAAATGTCAGTAGCCAAGGAGGAAATCTGGATTTGCAAATGCAACAGCTCTCCTGCTCCAGACACTTCATCCTGTTCTTGTAACTCTGTCCTCTAGAGTTGCCAGCACAGGGCAGATTGCTGCCACTTATCTGCTGGAGAAATCCCTACTTGGAAGGGTGAGCTGTGGTTTGAGAATTGGCACAGCCAGCATCTGACATTTCCTTGCTGTGGTTGCCCTTACAGAGGAAAGTTGACTTTGGCTGGAGGACTGTGTGTTCTGGCTAACCAAGCTGGCAGTCAAATCCCCAGGGACTCCTTGCAGTTCAAACCAGAGCAGCCTGGGGCTGCCCTCTTATATTCAGGAAAGCCTGGGGGCAGAGACACTGAGTCCAGTGCAGAGTCCAGCCTTCATTGCCCCCATAAAAGCCTGAGCCAGCTTACAGTGAGGTTGGTGCCAAGGCTCCTGTATGAAAGGGAACCCAGATTGTTCAGAACAATGTCTTCTGTGTCACTGCCAAACCCCGCAGGATCTTGGGTCCAGCGTTAGTTATGCCGCTGGTGGCACTACACATTTATGGAGTCTGTTTTTTGAGGCTTTGCCATTTACTGCTTTGTTCATTGAAGAAAGTCAAGTTGGCTTAGTCTTATTTTGTTAAAAGACCTAAATATGGACATAAAGAACTTGAGCATAAATAAGCACAATGAATATGAGTCTCTCATTCATTCCTGCATAGTTCACAGTAAATTGCCAGCACAGCCTTTTCAGTTTACTAACATCTTCAGGCTTGGCCTCACAAAGATTACATTCCCTACTCAGCAATTGAACCTCCTTCTAATACTTTTAAAACAGAGGAAAGGCCAAGACCCATAGGGAAGATGCCAAATATTGAATGGTTGGTCCTGAAAGCAGATGAACTGCAACAGGCAGTAAGGCAAACAAACCATGCCAAGAGTGGTGCTCTCAAGCAAAGAAAGTACAGTTTCTGTTCTGGCATCCACATAACCCAAACACTTACACACACAATGCAGATCTCTGCAAGGCAACAGTAAGCATCCACTTGGTAAGGGTCTTTGCTACATGGAACTTAGTCAGGCTTTCTTGATGCTGTCGTTTTCTTATGCCTGCCTCACCCTTGTGATCATTTTGGAAAAAGAAATTTACTGGAGCCCACACTTACTGGACCCCAGAAAGCTGCAACAGCTAAAGGCTGGAATATACTGGGCAATATTTTGCTTTCTTTCTAACAAGGAAGGACTTTCATTTCCCTCAGAACCACAGTGAACACACATCAGGAAACAAGCATTTGCAAGGCTGAAGTCTCAGCATCGAGCATTATTTAAATTTGTAGGGCTATTTAATGTTTGCCACACACTTGATCCTAACAGTGCAAGTGATTTTCTATCAGAGCACTTTTTTTTCCACTTCAACAGGGAAAACTGCCCCTCCAAATATAACCACTGCTTGTTATTTTGAGGCAGTGAGGCAAAACATGCAGCACACAGACCACATTTGGCTTGCTTAGCAGATGTCTACAGATCACTTGATGTTAATTTCAACATAAAAGCTATTATATTTCTGGCCTTGCCCTATTAGTTGTTAAATAATTATTTATGCTTGGCAGATAAATTCTAGGAACCTTGAATAAAGCCCATCAGACCTACTAAACTAACCGCATTTGACACAACATTTTTCACTCATAGAAGACCCTAGATGCAATGTTTGTTGCCTATATGATTCTGTTTCTCAAGCTAAAAGGTAATCCCATATTTATATTTAAACAAAGTGCATGTAATATACGTTCCAACATTACTTCACAGGCAGGGAATTAGCTTGACTAGTTCACTGACATTTACAGCTCCATACCATAGCTACTTTCAGTCCATAACTCAGGTTATCTAAATAATCTCTTATTCACTTCACCATTTTGTCACTGATTATTATGCTTTTCCATAAATGTTTTGGCTTTGCCTATCCAGTTCACCATACTTGTGATCAGTTAGGAACTGGTGTGCTGCAGCCTCAGTGGCTACAAACCAAACCAATAACTGGAAATGAAGACTTCCTTTAATTAACATATTTAAGCAGCTACCCCTTTCTACAGGAGTGCGAGTTATACACGCTCAAAACCGCAGTGGTTGTGCATTCTAGTTGAATGGTTTGTAAATTTCAAATGGCCAATCTACAACAAAGCTCAGAAAAGGTATTGAGTGCAAGGCTCTGCATGAAGGTCTTTCAACCAAGACTTTGAACACTCATGCGTTGTTGACTGAAGACATTTAGTCAATGTGTTGTCCTTTGTGAGCATATTTTAGTGTAATTACACTTTTGTATACTTAACAGATAAGCTAGAATTCAAAGATTTGGAAAAACATGGAATTTTAATGTCTCACTAAAACTTATTCAATTTCCATATATCTGATTAAAAGAGCACAGCTCCTCTCATCACATAAATATGCTATGTCTGCACTTAAGATCATGTACAATTTATGATTTGTTTATGTGATAAACAAAAACTAATGATCAAAAAAAAGAGCAAAAGGAATTTGTATTGCTTACAGCACACTGCACTTCCTGCCCTAAAATCCACACACACAGTTTGCACTTTTGGCAATTAAACCAAACTCACTAAAGTTACTAAAACATTTTCAGCTGATTTCAGTGGACATTGGACAGACCCCTTTTGCAGGATACCAATCCCTCTATTTCAAGGTAGCTTCATTTCAGGAGGTAATTTTTCTAGATATATCTTGATAAAAACTGTCTAAGCTTAGAAGCAGTTTCCCCCTTTAATTTACAAGCCAAACCTATTCTGCTTCTCACAGGAAGCCAGACCGCCCAGTGAGGACCAAGGTTCATGTTTCTTTCCACTTACACCTGCAAGCCTCCAGTATCTCTGCAGCAGTTTGCTTCAGGACTGCAAGCTATGCTGTCAGGCTCCAGTATCTGCCCAAAAAAAGACTTTAATCAAAGCAGGGAAACCACTGTCAGGTCTGAAAGGAGAGAGAGAGGAGGAATCTGGAGGCAGGCACGGTAACACATCAGACAGCCACAGTTGCCAGTAACCATATCAGTGTTTTCAGAAATCTCTGAAGGACTAACAGAGGAATCCGTGGGTGTTTCAGAAAGTGAAATATTAAGCAGGCTTCTTGTGCCATTTCTCCCATGGCAGAAACAAAATGGTCAATCTTAACTGGAAGAATAAACATTTAATAATACCCTACAAACAAGCTAGGCAAGAAAGCTGAGTTCCCCCATTCTGGATACCTACATTCCAGGATCCTCTGCAGCTATGGCCTTGAAGTATTTCTCAGCCTTGTGATAAGTCCTGTCTACATTTGACTTTTGCACATGGAGATTTTAACCCTGGGTTAAACATAATCAACAGATAAGAGCTGTAGATGTTGTTTCACTTCTGCACCCAGGAAGCAGAGGTTGTGGCCAAAAGCAGGGTTTATTGTACGGTTGGTTTTACAATTATTATTAACGACAAGCCAATTTCTCTCTGGTGATGTCTGCTGGATGTGATAACACAACATTTCCTTGAACATCATATCATAAACTAGCCAAGGTGAACAACTGGTGAGGTGGAAAAAGTGAGAAGAGACAGTAAATAAAATCATGCACATCAAATATTATTTATTAAACACACATGATTTTTTGACATATGAATTTGATATTATTATTTCTTTTGCTTTCTGATAAAAGAAACTGTTAAGTCCAAACTGCACAGCTGGTTAATAGAGTAGTTTTTCACATGCTGGCAGCTTCCCTTAGTTTTGTTAGCGAGAAGTAAATAAAAATGTGGAGAGTACATAGCACAGGGAGGAAGGTAACAGAGCAGGAAACAAGAATCACTAACCAAACATTAACCCCACATATGACATTAAGTTAGGCAAATCTTTCCTCACATATACCTTTTCCCATGTGTTGGAATGATGCTGCAGCAATGAGGGAAGCTTTGCAATGTTAACAGTTTCTGTGATGAGCTTTTAAAATCTTCAACTGAATGCCAGTGCTATGAGCTTCATTAACAACTGACATAACTCCTCAGGCATTCCTAGGTTACATGCAGCATTTTCGGTTTTAATCCATCTCATCTTTAATCCCACTCTATAAATAAAGATAATAAATCAAAACCATATGGACGTATGGTTTAGCAACAAGAGCACAAGGAAGCAAAAATAATATGCCAGTAACAATAGTCATTGCCCTATGAACTTGTGTTAGGCAGTGGTCAGTTCACTCCTGAGGAAGATATCTTAGCCATAAAAAGCAGAAGACTGGATAATTACAGTCAAGTATTTTGTCTTGCTGTGACATCGGTCAAAGAAACTGGCCTACAAACAGGGTTTCAGGAGGTCTAGCAGAGCTGTTACTATGAATTTTTTATCAAAGAGAGTGTGTATTTAACTTGCCAGGACCTCAGTTTGGCTATCCCTGTAATTCCAAGACACCTACTGTTCCCTTGTATGTGATATGGAGTCTAAGGAGAGGCCATCCAGAGACAATCACATTCTGAATATAAAAATGACACAGAAAAGTCCACTATATGCAAAACAGGCAGACAGGCAAAAACTTCAGCAGAGAGTTAGACTCCATAGTTTCTCTCAGATGATAAAAAGACTGACTTTATACATATTGTATATTTTTATTTTCTGGTGCAGTTTGTTTCTCTAAGGTAGGTATCCTAGAAGGTGTTTTTTTTTAAAAACCCCTCCAATGTAAATCAGGTAAATCTGTAGCTCCAAGCACTGTTGCAGGGTTTAACAACAAACTGGATTACCTAGACATGGATACCTCTCAAATTCCACCGCCATCAATAGCAATTCTTGGCAGGCTGGCACAGCTGAAAAGTGCTATCACTGCTACCATTGGCTAAAGTATCAAATTGCTAATTTACAGGGAAATTAGAGGGTAAAATATTAAACCTTACAATCTGGGCTTTGTAGGCAGACCTGTAAGACTGGCAAACACCCTGTACAGATACCAGGGGATACAGATTGGCAGTATTTTAATCTCCAATTAATTAACACTCTCTGCATCTACTACCTCTAGCACAAATAAAGTTGCTCAGTGAGTTCAGCAATGTTGTTTCCACTCCCCACCATTGCTCTGTACGAGACAGACCATGTTTTTATGATTAAGACAATTCAATGCTGGCCTAATGAATAGCTCAATTTGCTTCAGGAACATTTTCCTTACAGACTAGGATCATACATACATACCTTCGGCTGCCTCATTTAGTGGCCTGGGCAGCATAGCCTTCAGTAATCAGTAACTTCAGCACCCACTGCAGGACTAACACTCACATTCCCACTATTTAACCACAAAGCAAAAAGATTCAGCAACAATTCCATTCTTCACCAGGAAAAGCTAAATGTTCACTTAACCAATTCCCTACGCCCGCTTTTCAAACCTTTAACAAAATATTCTAGTTTCAGATTAGAGGCTTATTTTCATACCTTCAGGGTTCTAAGGTTAGGCAACAACTAGCATTCATGGAGATTTTTTTTGCTTGTTTCACTCGCTTGTGACTAAACAAGGGGTAACTGTTCCCAGCCTTCTCTCCGCTGATCATCTCAGTTAACAATGCACTGGCCCTGATAAGTACTCAGCTACAGCATATCTGCTTTGAAAAGCAAAGCTGCTCTCCCATATCCTCTGCAAATGATTTGAGGAGGTTTACACCTCAGTCCAAACATCTGTGGCTCCAATTCCACCCCTACATGCTCACACTGGGGGGTTACAAATGCAAGAACTTGGGTTTAAGCAAAATATGGTCCTGCAGTGTATCCAAGTCTCTAGACTTTTATGCCCTACATACACTGTGGAATTTCCACTGTGCCTACAAAATTATTCATGACAGAAACACTGAAGGACCACTCTTCCCCTCCCTCTTTGTGAATACCAATGAGAAAAATAGCAAGAGGTTTTCTTTTCCTTCCTGATCATAGTGAGGAAAGGAAATTTAAAAACAGCACGTATGGGGGAGGGGAAGGGAGAGTTGCTGCAAAATGTTGAAGACCAGGGGTGTGAGTACATACTTGTATTAACATCTTCCATCCCTGGAGCTGCAGTAATTTGCATGACATTATCTACCTGGGATGTTGCTATGGTTATCACCATACATAAGTAATTACCAGGGCAAATTGCACATACACTGCACAGATTCATGCTGTCAGAAGCAAAGGATCTTTTTATACACTTGAAAATGTAAATGTTTGAAAAAACACTAATCACAAAGATTCCTGATAAGATAAAAACTTTAGGTCTGCTTCTGAGTGATCTCAAATTGCTGTTACCGATGCTTATTGACACGGGTGTCTTAAGGGCCAACTCAGATCGTGGCAAAGTGCGCCAGACACAGCGCAGTACCATCTGCATCAGTAGAAACAGTAACTGGTAGCACTAACCAGAAACTAATCAGTACAAACAGCAGAAAAAATCCCTGCCTGAAGAGTTTACAGTGCAATTAGATGAGAAAAGTGCAGAGTGAGAAAAGTGGTATATCACACTGAGGAAACAAGATTGTCAGCCTCATGGTATTGGCATGATTGTTTTGGGTAAGTTATGCCAAGTTACTTCTGGCAAGTTAGGCACAAACAGATAAAAAGAGAAGGAGGGGAGAGTGATATAGACTACACCCATGCAAAAAACCAACAACAAACCAATGCAATCAACCAGCCCAGAACAGGGGCATGGTGTGATAAACATCTAGTCAGGACAGGTCAAAACTAAGCCTAATCAAAATGATTCTATGAAAGCTTGCCCACTTCCTTTCTGTAATGTTTCTGCTGCTACTTGCAGGCTGGGATCTGATTGTGCTCTGATCTCTTCATTTTAGTTTCTAGCTTTCAACCCACCACACCACAGAAGCTGAGACAGAAGTTACAGTCCATCTGCAATCACACACCCAGGATGAAGAGAGCAATTGACATGTAACAGGATTTGGCTGAAAGTACCAGTACCAAGGTATCTAATAGCAGATCATCCAAAACAAGTTAGACATATAAAGCTCATTCTGAGACACTCCTACCATTACATTTCCAATAAAATACAGCAGTACTATATACAAACAGCTTGAGCTGCAATCTACTGCTGTCAATGGACATTTTTCACTAACTTTGATGAAGGTGTTCTGTGCCTTAAAGAAAAGACACAGCTGCTGCTTTGACATGAGTAAAGCATACTAGGCTAATTAGAATGCAAAATAAATCTGAAAAAGACAAAATAGGTTTCTATAATTTAATTTGAGGTGACACACTTTAGTTTCATACCCATTCAAACCTATCATACATTCTGTGTAGAGAGGAATACTATAATTTTGTTATGCTGGATTTCCATAGTATATTAGAATTAAGGAGGGAAAGTGTAATATTTTCCAATTTTAGCTTCTCTGAAAAACAAATTCTTATGCTTAGTTAGAAACCATTTGCTTCTTGCAGACACTGATCTTTAACTTCTAATAATAAGAGTTATCATCAAAGATTGCAATTCTCCCTGACTGAGCTGCAGAACGCATTTTTCTTCAGTGCTGAAATAGGCTCTTGTTTTAGACCTAGCCTTTCACAGTCCTTCTGGAGAAACCAGACAGTATGCCACACTGACCCTGAGAATGAAGGTACTTCCCTACACTCACCACTAGTAAGTTAAGCTCACTTGTGTTTCAGCATCCAGCCCCAGAAAACCATCATCCCCTGATAACAAAGTGCCACCATGAGAGCCTGGACTGATGAGTTAAATCCACTCCCTCATTCCTCCAGGTTGCCTCAAGGGACTATTAATCATTGCTACATGAGACTCTGAAATGTACTCAATTTGTTGATGAGAAAACCAGTGAGCGTATCAGTGCTTTACCTATTTACATAGGGATCTCTGTGTAAATGGAGCCAAGCTCCATGAGGTATTGCATGGGAGCAGGAAATAAACAAATGAATTCTGCAAAGGACAGAAGAGAAGCTTCAACATCAGTGTGTCTTTGCCTGATGATTAGGAATGCTGCACAGTCCGTAAAGATTTAGATGAAGCAGAAGATTTCAAGCAGTTTTGCAGGCTGAGTTTTTAACTGGGGATGCATTTGCACTCTAAGAACTCTTAAGGGATACATCAGTCAATACATTCACCATATCTTTTCAAACCAAAGTAAGCCTCAGTCTTTAGGCCTGAATCTCATTGTAGTTGTAATATGGACTTCAATGTAAATAAGAGCACAAAAAGGTGCTTACTCAGAAAACTACACTATGACACCATCAAGTATTTTGACTTGACACCATCAAGTATTTTAGCAGATGGGACTCACATGCATAGAAACTATATGCTCTGAGAAGAGTTTTTGCTTCTGAGAGCATCATGAAGATGGCTGTTAGCCAGCAGGCATCAGGAAACACAACTTCACTTGGGGATCAGTTACCTGGCTGCTGGAAAGGCACAAATGAACAATGTCCAGAAACATTGACAAAAGATGTAAGAATACCCTCACTAGGATAAATGCAGACTAAAAACAAAGTAGGATATAAAACAAATCATCTCATGCTTTAAGCAGGTAACTGGACCTACACAATGACTGGCATATTGTAGCTCTAGGTATATTTCATACAAAATAGTTTGTTGACTGTAAATATATCCATGAAAGGGAAAGTAAATATGTGAAGAGCAAAACGCAAGATGGAAAAAATGAGATAAATATTGTTAGATTCAGGGGAAAAATGCTATAAACAGTAAGCAAAGCTCTTTGATTTGCTCTGTTTTCCAGCCCATAAAACCCTAATATCTGCCAGTGTTTCATTAAAAGCTTATAAACTACCCAGCATGCCTGCTGTTGCATAAATGTATTGCTAAAACACATTGTGGATGTTGCAGACCTGGTATTTTGCAATATTTCAAAGAAACCTTATGGGTATAAACCTCAGACACATTACTGAAAGAAGTGTGGATTACAAAAATAGCACCTTAAAGTCTAAACCTAATTAATATTAATCATTCAGTAGCAGTAGGTTTCTCTCAGCAGAGGTGTTCATAGCAATACTACTAAAACATAAACCACCAACATTTTCAGTGAAAATTCTTCGGTATTTTAAGAAACAAGTGTTGTGGATAAAGGGTTTAAGAGAAAACGTCTGCCTTTTTTTGGTGAATTGAATAAAAGGAGCAGAAGGTATGACTCTTCGTAGGGAATTGACAGTTCAGGGGTCAGTATTGGGACCAGTACAATTCAATACCCTGGATGAGAGAAACAAAGGCACTGTCAGCAGGTTTGCTGATGGCACCAAACTGGGAGGAGTGGCTGACACACCTGAAGGCTGTGACATGCAGCAAGACCTGGACAGGCTGGAGAGTTGGGTGGGGAGAAATTGAATGAATACAACAAGGACAAGTGCAGAGTCTTGCATTTGGAAAGGAATAACTTCATAGACCAGTGTAGGTCGGAGACTGACCTGCTGGAGAGCAGCATAGAGGAAAGGGACCTGGCAGTCCTGGTGGACAATAGGATGGCCATGAGCCAGCAATGTGCCCTTCTGGACAAAAGGCCAATGGTATTCTGGGGTGTATTGGAAGGGGTGTGATTAGTAGGTTGAGAGATTCTCCTCCTCATTTACGCTGCCCTGGTGAGGCCACTTCTAGAATATTGTGTCCAGTTCTGAGCTCCTCAGTTCAAGAATGGTCTCAGGGAACTGGTTGAAAGAATCCAGTGCAGAGCCACAAAGGTGCTGAAAGGAGTGGAACATCTCCCTTGTGAGGAAAGGCTAAGGGAGCTGGGGGCCTTTAGCCTGGAGAAAAGCAGACTGAGGGATGACCTCATTCATGTTTATAAAGATGTGAATGGTAACTGTCAGGAGGATGGAGCCGGGCTCTTCTCAGGGATGTCCAGCAATAGGACAAGGAGCAACGCGTGCAAGCTGGAGCAGAGAGGTTCCATGTGAACCTAAGAAAGAACTTTTTCACTATAAGGGTAACAGAACACTGAAACTTCCCAGAAAGGTTGTGAAGTCTCCTTGTCTGGAAACACTCAAAACCAGCCTGAATGTGTTCCGCTATGACCTACTCTAGGTGATCCTGCTCTGGCAGGAGAGTTGGACTAGGTGATCTTTCGAGGTCCCTTCCCACCCCAACATTCTGGGATTCTGTGACTCTGCTATAAGAAATATCCTTCTTGGGAGTGCTGCAACCTATTTTTCTACTTTTTTTTTTTTTTGGGTGGTGGTGTGTAACACTCAAGACAGAGTCACTTCTTTTTTTGTTTTGTTTTACTTGTAGTCTTTTTGCCACCTACCTTGAAAACAAAAAGAATCACTATTTCATACTTCCATCCTCTCCTAAAAAATTTAGGATGACAGCAGAAGCCATCAACCCGATAGCCTGAACAAACTACCCAGAGTAACAGAAAGGAGCCGCTACTTTGTGCTGACGTGTTTTCCTAAGAGTGTAAGCTCAGAACGCCACGATGACAACCCAGGGGAAGAGGACCACTTTGATTTCCTCAACGGTTCGCATTGGCAAACGCCTCGTACACCCGCGGCGGCGGCGGGCAGACCCCACCACGCTGCAGACGTGGCGCCGGGCCGGGCCGGGCCGCTCTCCCGGCGGCCGCTGCCCAATCGCGCCCACCCCCGTGACCGGCCAGGGGAGGAGCGGGGCGGGGCGGTGGCGGCGAGCGGGGCCGTGATCGGCCTCGGTCTGCACTGGGCAGGGTAGTAGGAAGGGTAGTAAGCCGCTGGCGCGGCGGGACTCTCGGGGCGCGGGGAATGGGGGACAGCGGGGCGAGCTGGTGCCTGGCGCTGGCACTGCTGCTGCTGCCGGCTAGCCTGGGCAAGCCGACGGCGTGGCAGGAGCGGCCGCGGCCCGGCACCGCGCAGCACGAGGACCGGTCAGGCTTCCAGTACGACCACGAGGCCTTCCTGGGCAAGGAGGAGGCGCGGAGCTTCGACCAGCTCAGCCCGGAGGAGAGCCGGCAGCGGCTGGGGTAAGAGGCGCAGGCGAGGGCCTGCGGAAACGTGGCAGGGGGCGGGCGCAGCAAGGGCGGCCCGGCAGGGGGGCGGCGTGGGGCCGCATGTGGTTTGTCCCAGGGGGTGGTGGGGGCTCGGCCGAAGTAGGGAGAGCGGCAGGAGGCCGCTGGACGCTGCTTGCATCGCTCCAGCTCCCCGGCCCCGAGGGGGAAGCTGGTCCCTGCTCATGTGGCAGTGCGCTGTAGCCGAGTCTAACCAGCGCAGCCTCTGCGGTTAACACTTCGTGCACACACCGATTTTGCAAACCAGCAATCAACAATTCATCACGTTTGCGTTTTTCTCTCCTGCCTTTTCTGGTTCTACAGCAATAAGCCTCGTGGAGGGATCTACTGTCTGTGGTGCTGTGCCCAGTGTTGGACAGACCTCACACAATGGTGGAGAGCTTTGCTGCTATAGCTCCTTGCTTCTGGGTCACTTACCCGGACCAGATTAGTGTGAACCAAGTTTAAAGCCTTCCTTCTTCACAGCCCCATTTATACAGTGCCACCTCTCACACATGACTGTCTTTAAAGTGGCAGATTTAATGAAAAGTTATTTTTAAGTGCTTTCTGGGAGAAAACAGGAATGTACACTCTGCTGCACTAACCAAAGTGTATGCTGCTGTGTTTCTAAGACATTTTACCATGCTTAGGAAGGGTGAGAGCACATTGGTCATCTCATTGACTAATGCTTGAAAGGGAATTACAGGGCCAGACAGCACTGATGCAAAGCTACCCTCACGTTCTTCCAGCAAAGAGAAACAAACTAGCTAGTATGCAGAAAAAGCCATGTATGCTTAACTACTTGCAGCCTCTGTAAAGGAGCAGCTGCACAGTATAGGCATGGTTTGACATGGCACATACCAGCCCATAATTGTATTGTGACCTGAGAGTGTGCCTGCCCTTAACACAGATTCTGCTTGAGAAGGAATCACTGGAAAAGCAAAGAATCACACATGGCCCACCCATGCACAGTACCACAACTCAACTGGGCCTTGGAGAAACATGACAATGCTGGTGCAGCATCCAAGAACTCTTATTAAGGGAATGGAAGATGGGCTAATGAGGAGGGCAGTGGGGCTACCGTGCTCTGAACTTTCTGCCTGCCATTTGTAATGGGCCTGTCACTTTCAGAGAACATAAAAAACAACTACAGATCCTCAAAATACAAATGTTTCTGGTTTTTATGCAGGCCAAGGCCAGAGTTTATCAACATATAGTTGTACTCACACCAGGTGCAGAGTGGAAGTGGTCTCCATGCAGTCACTTGGTAGCAGTTTCCTTGCCCCAGCTGTGTTTCATCACCAGAGGTCTTCACAGAGTGGCAGCTTAAATCTGTCTAGTAGCAGTCTGTACATACCTGTTGCTAGTGCCCTCTAGCTCCTTATTATAAGGTGGGAAACTAGTACTGACTGCAATCCCACCCCAGTTAAAAGGAGGAAGTAAGCTTTCAGGTATTACACACTTGTACATGTCAAGTCCTGCATATGAGCTGGCTTTTTTCTGTGTTAACCTACTCCCTGGATTTTTTCTGTATTTGAGAATTAACAAAATAAAGGCACTAAGGCTTTTCAGACTGGTCAATGTACATGAGCTCTACTACAAAACTTAGAATTATCCTGAGCCACTTTACAGGTATTATAACTATGAAAAGTGAGGCCCACAGTCCCTGTGATAGCTTCTTACCTGTACCTTTGGGAGCTTGTGGGCAAGACTATTTCTTTGTCCCCATCTGCAGCTGGGAAGCTGAATGAAATAGTGCACATTGATGCAATGCACCTATAAGAAGAGGTAAAGAGAAAGAGGCATGAAACATTTTCTAGCAAATAGTCTTGACTTCCATGGTACTAAAAATGCCAAATTTCTGCTAGCATAATTATTTATTGTAACTAATACATTTAACAATAGAAAGAAATACCAGCTAAACCAATTAAATCAAGCTCATTGTAGGGCTAATTTATTGACAAATACAGTCCATCATGCAACGAAAGGCACCCTTGGCAGTCAATTCATCATGGAATTTATACAATAGAGAAAAAGCTTTCCAGTCATTTTATATGTTACTACTTCAGAACGCATATCCAGCATCTCCCTTTTCCCTCCCATAGCTCAGAAATAACATATTTATAAATTCAGTTCAATACCATCAGACTCACACAGGATTGCTAGAAATTCAGCAGATGCTGTTACCTGACTCTGGTAACCACTTTCATAACTAAGGCTTAGGAAAAGCTTGCTTCACTAGTTGCTAAGTTCCAGTTGGCAAGGGCCAGTTTCTCTCTGCAGAATTAGGATGTTGAATTGGAGAGAGCTTTTCTGTGTATCCTTTGGCTGCCTGGATGTTTAGGGAATTCACCTGTTGAATCTCAAATCAAGATTTAGACAAGATAACTCCATCTTTTACCCCTTGTTACAAGTGATGTATAACTAGTCTATAGGCAATGTGATTGAGCCCATGAGGACCAGTCGTTCAGATGATACGGAGTTGGTCATTGAGGGGTCAAACTACAGTTTGCAGCTGTACCCCATGAGCAGTAGGAGTACAAGGGGTAAAACTGCTGATGAGCCTAAACCCAATTTGGATGCACAGAGGAGATTTGATGCTGGATGACACTGTTCCAAGAGCAGGTTCCACAGTTTCCCACAGGCCAGTGCCTAGATTATAACAACACTATCACAGGTGTACCTACAAGTTGTGGAATTAAAGCTGCATTCTTACTTTAAAGAGAAGGTTTTACTATCTAGTCTACCGTTGTAGCTGGGACAGAAGACAGTTTTATAAGCTCAAACCCAAACTGGTAGCATTTAGCAATTACAGGCATCCCTTGAGACATTTCTTGCAGAGAACCTAAATAGTAGAGGAACGCGTGGCCTCCTTTTTAAAAAACAAAACAAAGCAAAACCCAAACCAACATGCATAATTTTTCAGGTCAGTTTTATCTGCAGCTATGTGCAGAACTTTTCAGTGGTGAAAGCTTCCCTAGGAGTACACCAGTACGTTTCACTCCTGATTTCAACAGGACTTAAGGCTAGCAGCTTTACAGAGGGCAGTGGCGTGTATCCCAGCTGTCAGCAATGACTGGAGACCTGCTGCAGACTGGCTGTTGTTTTAGCAAGTAACAGGCATTCCTGGCAACACAAACAATACAGCTTTTTGTTGGGAAAGAGGGAAGAAACAAATGGAGAGACAGGAGTGTACATGCTCAGTATTACACAGTCACCTCACTCTGTCCTAATGTCAGTCTGCTGGAGAGCCACCAGAGAAACTGGAAGTGACCATGTATCCTAGATTCTTGCTCTGGTTGCCTCCAGCAAATTCCCATGCAGATTTTCTCTGAAGGTGAAGTTAGGGTGTCCTTCACTCAACGAGTGTGGCCACTGCGTCCAAAAGTGAAGAGCAGGTCCTGCTAAGTTAGTGGATACAACCTATGAAGTACAGATACTTTGGTCACTAATTTTGGTCATGTGAGTTCTGTTTCAGTTATTCAGAGCAATACTGAATAGTGAGTAGAGACATATCCCTTAAAATAATCTGCAAAATGCCAGAAAGCCTTAGCCAGTAGGATAGCTTTGTAAATTCTGGGCACGCCATTTGTGTGGAAAATCATGGCCAGATACAGATTACTAAAACGACATGCAGTTTGTTTCTGTGTCAGCTTTTAAGGATTGCTGGTCTCTTTTTACAGGAAGATTGTGGATAGAATAGATGACAACAAAGATGGCTATCTCACAACAGAGGAATTAAAAACCTGGATTAAACGGGTACAGAAGCGCTACATCTATGAAAATGTGGCTAAAGTTTGGAAAGACTATGATCTAAACAAGGACAATAAAATTGCCTGGGAAGAATACAAACAAGCCACATATGGTTATTATCTAGGTAAGATAATACTTTTAGATCATATGCTTCAATCTTACTGAGATTATAAAGCATGATTTCATGCCTTGCAGTCAACAGGACTTTGGTGTCACATTTAGGACTCGGGAAAATCACATTAAATTTTATAGACGTGCAGAGGTCAAAAGCACTTCTTAGTTGCTTACTGCAGACTTTTCCCACGTGGGTCTCCAGCACACAGAAGGTTTTATAGAGGGATTATTAAATGTACTGACAAAGATGAATTCATGTCTTCTTCAGTTAGAAATATATTCTGTTTTAAACATTAAAAATGGTACTGTAATTTAACAAATAATATATTGCATAAATAATGAGTATTTGGTTCAGTCTCTAAAAATCGTAAGAGTATAGGCTGAACTTAAGCTATCCTAAAGTTACTGATTAAAAGAGGTCTTGCAGAATAACATGCTTCAGACGGGGATCAACTGCAAATGAAAGTCCTTAACAACTCAGGCGAAAGAAACACATATTGAAAAATATACCTGCATCTTCCTCCCCCCATACCTTCCCTTTGCTTTTCATAAGTTAATTAAGGAAAAAGGAGGTAAGAGATCACTTAAGCTAAAGGGCAATGCTGACAGACCAACAAATCAATATTAATTGACCATTTAAACTTACTGAAAATGAGAAGACAATATCTACCTACCACAGAGGCAGTTTCTGGAGCAAGCTTCCAGTGGCAGTAATAATTTCAAATTCTACCTGAGATTAAAGTGGAGTTTACTAGGTTTGCAGAAGGAAATACATGACACAGTCCCTGCAGCAGAATCTCGGGGAGCCTTTTGTCTTTGCTCTTTGTAATCCCGCAGATTTAGAGAACATTGTGGTCTTGTGTTAATGCACACTTAACAATTCCCATCTGTGGTTCCTGGCCTAACCTTTTTCAACAGTGTTTGTCTCCCAACATGTGAATTTCAAAATTGTTATGAGTATTTGTCATGTTGTGGTCAGTTTAGTGATCCTATTTTAAAAATGAGATCAAATATCGTTTGATTCATGCCACTGAACACATTGAAAAATGTAATTGTTTTAATATGAAAATAATTGTTAGGTTGCCTGTAACAGAGTTGTAGCAGTTAGATAATTTCAGTCAGTCTTCTATCTTCTGAAACCACTTTTGTTTTGCTTGCTTTTTGAAACTGAAGCTCTGTATGCTGATTCCTGAGAAGAATAAAACTTGTGTGAGTCAAATCTACTCCAAATACTGCCTAAGCAATGGTTGTAAAATCAGATTAAAAAACCCCCAAACAACTCTGTGAAGGTTACAACACTGCAAAATCCCTCATCCTGGTTTGCAACAGAAAGCTTAGTGAGATATTTAATAAGTCACCTTGAAAAAACCATACAAAATACACAACCTCTGAGTTCAAAGCTTAACAGCAAAGAAATTCCATTTTAACACAGCTGCTGTCCTAGCAATAAGCCTTTCTATTTCTAGAGCCTAACAGCAAACCGGGATGCTTTGTTGTGGTAATGTGTTTAAAGGGGAGCATGCTTCTGAGATTGCCTTGATTAACTTGCAGAAAATCCAGAAGAATTCCAAGATGCAACTGATCAGCACAGTTTTAAGAAAATGCTGCCTAGGGATGAAAGACGATTCAAAACTGCAGATCTGGATGGAGATTTAGCTGCCACTCGTGAAGAATTCACTGCCTTCCTTCACCCAGAGGAGTTTGAGCATATGAAAAACATCGTTGTCTTAGTAAGCAGAGCAGAAGCAATGCCATTATTTTTACTTTACTTTTTTTGATGAGCTTTGAAGTGCTTCTTTAGCCTTTCTGTGCAGAGTTTTGTAGAAAGAGACATACATGTAATAGCTAATTGGGGAACAGAAGGGGATGCCTTTCATGAAGTTCACTTGATTTAGAGCTTTCAGTATAAGAAAGACTTGTTAAATGCATTTAGCTCCTAAATGGAATCAAGAAACAGGGGCATGGAGTTACACCAAAAAAAAAGATATGCTGACATGTGGCAGCAAAGTGTTTAATGCAAGCTTGTATCTGCTCAAACTTAAAACTTAAGCCTGATGTCGAGTTCATTTGTACATCATTTCATGTTCATTTTGCAACATGAAAGGGTATTTGTGTATTAATTCTATAAACAACAATTACCCTGGAGTCAGTGAGAGCATGCTTGGCTGCATGCAAGGGGCAGGCCAAAGCCTCAAAACATTAAGTGATCAAGAGATGAGTACCCAGAATGCTTGGTTCTCTCTCAATCATTTCAATGCAAAACTATTTTTCAGGAAACTTTAGAAGATATAGACAAAAATGAGGATGGTTTTGTGGATCAAGATGAGTACATTGGTAAGTGTTGGGATGCATTTCTTACATAATCTCCAGTCCATTTGTCTATCTTCTCTCAAATTTGCAGCAAAATTTGACCCAAAGCTGAACACTTGTGTGCTGCAGTTCAACCATCCAACCCAGAAAGTTGAATTTCTTTTCACACACCAGCAAAAGTATCCTTACACTTTACAGCATCAGATTCTCCT
This sequence comes from Dryobates pubescens, assembly GCF_014839835.1. Classification (NCBI taxonomy): domain Eukaryota; kingdom Metazoa; phylum Chordata; class Aves; order Piciformes; family Picidae; genus Dryobates; species Dryobates pubescens. The sequence goes on from NC_071633.1 coordinate 7,680,215, forward strand.
TTTACTCTCACATAATTTGGCTAAGAGGGTGGGTAATAACATTTTTCATGACAAGAATATCCTTAGTATACTTCACCACATTAAGAGCTTTTTGTTTAGAAATGCAAGAGGATTAGAAAGTGAATGAAGTCTCTTCCCAAGTTTGACTGGTGGCTGACCATGTGAAATAGCTGGGAAGCACACACTGCAAAAAAAGAAAATTCATGGTTTTTCTATTGGTAATTTTCCTACTGTAAGTAAAAAACCCTGTACTTCTCTGATGGTGATGCCATTATTTTTCTTCTAGGTACAGAAGATGCTGATTTCACACAGTCCATTTTCAGAAATGAACTGTGCAAAAGCAGCACTAAGATTTAAGATTCTCAAGTGATGGGCATGAAAGTTAGCTGTGCTTTAATTCAGTGACAGAAAGAGAACAAAAAATGGGAAACATGAACAGCAGATCAGTCACAGTTGATCTGCACAAGCTGTAGTCACACTAGGTAGGTTGGCTGCTGTCTTGTACTTATGAAAACAAAACAGAAGCAGGACAGGAGATCAGCAGTACATAATACGTTTTAGCCTTCAGAATCATGCTGATATCAAAAGTTAACTTTTTTCCACTGCACTCACTTTGATGGGTTTTAAATCAAAAAAGTAGCACCAGAAAAGCATTAGTGCAAACTGAGATGAATCTTTCTGTTTCTAGTGGTGCTATAAAGATCACTTCACATATAATAGGAACAATATACACACGTTAATTAATGGCAGGGAGGTTCTATTCCTTGTAAATTATATTTAGCCTCAGAATGTGAATGCTATTCATTTATGACTGAAATAACAGAGCAGCATAATTTCCACAGTAATTTCAGTTCATTCACTGACATTACCTACATATAATTATAAGGTAATTGTCAACATTTGTTACCATGTGAATGCTGGTTTTTTCTTGTCTTCTATAGATAGGAACATAGAATGTTCTAGTCACGATCACCCCACATTGGCAAGGATGATAAAAATCAAATTGATGGGACATGTCAGTTGCTTCAAATAAACAATATAATTTGCACTTTAAAAAATGGAAAAAAGAAAGTGAATGTGTTGTCTGAAGTTTTCTTCATCAGTTCAGGAAAACTATGGTTACAATATTCCTGCTTCCCCTTTCAGATGTAGTATTTTTTGGTTTTGATGAAGCTGGGCATAAAAAACAACCACCACCACCAAAACCAAATCTCTTCTTTGGTAATTTATAAGGAACAACAAAAATACATCAAAACATTTCAATCTCTGGGTTCAGGTATTTGATGGAGAAATCTGCTGAAGATTTCCTTCAAATAGAAAAATCATCCTATTTTGTCTTTTACAAAATTTGGTTTAGATTTTACACAGGCAGCAAGACAAAAATATTCCTAGTTGTGTTAAGCAAAAAGAATTAAATTCTTACTGTGCACAAGCAGGTAACAGAGTATTTAAAGGCCTCTGGACAGTTCTACCAGTAGAGAACTTCAGCCTAGTGTATATGCTCACACTGCAGGGTAAGGGAAGTTATTCCTAGAATTCATACATCCTGTACATACTAGCCAGCCTTTGGCCCCGAGACCATCCATCTGGGGTGCACATTTCCTTAGTGCATCCTGAAAACCAAACTCAAAAGGCATAGAAGTAGTATCAGAAAGCAAGTCTTAATTAGAAATAGAAATTGGAAAGCCTAAGGAATAGAGAGGCTTGATAAACAGAAAACAACTGATTTGCCACGGTACCCAGAAGAATAAAAGTGGACACACTACTCACCATTCAGAATGGTTATATGTCATTTGCTTTTAATAGGCACTGCTACTCTCCCAACTCTGTTTATACAGATAGCTGCTGCCACTGTGGGATCCTCTTAAACACAGGACAGGACTGATGTACAGAGCCACTCATGTATATGATCCTGCATCACAAATGATGCATCCTACATCACAAATGGTACTCTATCCCAAGGTACCAATCCATGACAAGTGCACTGCCTGTGGTTTCTCACACAGAATGATTCATGACTTCTCCAGATCTGTGGAATGCTTTCTACTGGAGTATGCTGCGGCACTGCATGGTTAAAAAAAGGACTCATCTACCAAGATGAATTCCTCTTACACAGACCTCTCCAAAAGTAGGACAAAAGTGTTCAAGTTCTGTTTAGGGACTTCAAAAGTAGGACAAAAGATTTTTGTTTTCCTAAATGTTCCCTGTACCTTTTTTTTCCTTACCCATTCTCTGCTGGCTGGAGCCTGATCTTATCCACAAAAACATTTCACTGGGAGGAACAGGATAGAATTGCTGAGCTCCTTTCTTCCTGTGTAACTGAGCCTAGCACTAAAGCTAATGACTGCTATTTGTCTAAAGATCCTTACAAGATTTTCATTCTGAAATTCAGTGGACGATGTCTTTCACCTCTCACGGTTGCCTGACAAAGGTAATGTAAGGATGGACAGCATCACCAGCAGTGAAGAAACAGGCCTGAGAGAAGCAGCACACAGCTATTAACAGCCCACATTTCATTTTCTGTACAAAGAAACACTGTGAAAAGTTTAGTCTTCCTCTGATGAATAGTCAGTCTTAAGTTTGTACATAATTTGCAAATTAAATATGACTCCAGTGAGACTTTTTTTTTTCCTCTCCAGCTGATATGTTTGCAAATGAAGAGGGTGGACCAGAGCCTGACTGGGTAATCACAGAGCGTGAGCAGTTTTCAGATTTCCGTGATCTCAACAAGGATGGAAAGATGGACAAAGAGGAAATTCAGCACTGGATTCTCCCACAAGACTATGATCATGCACTAGCTGAAGCCAGGCACTTAGTCTATGAATCGGATGTAGACAAGGTACTTAGTGCTTCTTAAGAAATTTATATAAGGTGGTGTGGTTTTTCTTAATGATATCAGATTGCAAGAATTTATTCCTTATGATTTTTCTTATTAGTACACTTCAAATGGAGTTTTGCAGACTAGAATTGCTAATGCATTAATGCATCAATGTTAGTTTCAGTTGGTAGGGTTAGAATCACAAAGTAAAAGTAGTAAAACAGTTTATCAGCTCTAGAATTCCCCTTGGCTTTCATTAGGTTTATTATTTATCACCATGGCTTTTGTATACTAATTAAACTGCAAGAGAAAAATAAAAGATAAATTACATAGGGGCTAGCCAAACCCTGCCCACACACACATTTCTGTAGATTCATAGAATAGTTTAGGTTGGAAGGGACCTTAAAGATCATGTAGTTTCAACCCCCCTGCCATGGGCAGGGACGTCTTCCACTAAACCAGGTCACTCAAGGCCTCATCCAGCCTGACTTTGAATACCTCCAGGGAGGGGGCATCAGATACACTTCCTTGACTGAAAGACTGGCTCAGCACATCCAGTTCATCTAACCTGGGAGATTAATGGTTCAGTAGATCCCAGATGGTGATCTTCAGAATTGTAATGTGATTGAAGCTGGAACCTGAAAAGCCAGAACAATTTGCATAGACAGCTTGTAAATTGCTAATGTAAGAACCATCTTCAACAAAGTACACCAGAGGATTTTCTATTTTGTTGCCAAGAAGGCAAAACCAAACCACAGAGCAAAACTGCTTTCCAGAGAACCCATACCCTGTTTGGCAGTAAATTAATTACAAAGAACTTTCAATTAGCAGTTTGACCTAGATGAAGCCAGTGGGAATTGCATCTTCCACCGGGGTCCAAATTTCACTCTCCATGACAGCTACAATGATCCCTGAACCCGCAGTCTGCTGCTTCAAAGAAATGTTTTCCAGGGCTCTTGTAAGTCTGTGCTGGTGTGTCTTTTACTTAGCTTTTAAAATGTTCTTACTGAGATTTTTTATTTTCTTCTCACCAGGATCAAAAACTAACAAAAGAGGAGGTTCTGGACAACTGGAATATGTTCGTTGGAAGTCAAGCTACTAATTACGGGGAGGACCTCACAAGAAACCATGATGAACTATGATACAGTACAGCAGCCACTATGTCACAGACCTTTTCTCTGCTTTATTGAAATCACCATGTCCACCCTCTCTTTTTGGAGAAAGTGGGCAAGGGACATACTCACAAATGACTGACTTGTATTAATATATTTTTAATATGCCAGTTTGTTACCTCAGAAACCACATAGAGATAGATTTTTACTCTTTACAGATAGCTAAATACACTATCTTAACTACTACAGTTTTATTTTGGGAAAAGTAAAAAGGTAACTTTTTTTAATAGGTTAGAGCCTGACCTGACAAAGGCACTTCTGAAAACAGGGATCTTTAATAGTGAAATATTTTCCATAAATACCCACTTTTACCATAGTAAAATGCAGCTTGGATTAGAAAGAAACCTAATCTTTAAAACAGACTAAGTTATTTAGTTATCTTTTTCAACAGAAATAACAATTTAGAGTTATACTTTGACTCTTTTTCCAGAGAAAAGGTTTGACATAAGATCCACAGACTTCTCCTCCACGCTATTTTTCTCTTCTGGTGTGGACCAGAGGTGCTGCAGAGGGTGACCAGCAACCCTCTGGGTCATGGCTTTCCAAGTGCAACATACCCAGATGCCCCTTCTTTCTAAACGCCCATCCCAGTGCAGAGACAGCACACGTGGCCCAGCACCCTGTGCCGGCATTCCTCAGCGAGGGTTGTAGAGTTCATAGTGACAGCTGCTCCTCCTGACAACAGAATAACATACAATTGTTTGTGGGCTGTTGGTTATGCTCTTTCCTGGGAGGAATTATGCCACATGGAGCATAATTTGTCTCACGCTTTTCGCACTTTACCCAAGCCATAGTCTTGCTCACACAGTGTGAATGGCAGCAGTTCTGTGATGGAGAAAGAATGAGACATATCAACCCTCTGGGCCTTCTGTCTTCTCTGCCACATAAGAGGACAGATTCATGTGGCTAAAGCTCTGGTTTTGTATGTATATATGTATAACTACGTGTTACTGAAGCAACTAAATGAAGGTGGCTTTCCTTCCAAAGAAAGGGGTAAGCTTTCCACACAGGTGCTTTCTTTTTTACAGTATAATGTGAGCTATTGCTTGTATATTTTCATATACCAAACAGATCTAAGTTTGGTTCTTTTCAAATGTACTGGTTTTAAAATAAGCACAACAAAACCAATACATCATTTTGATACTATGAAGGTGCAATAACACTAACACAGGCTAGCAAAAAGGGATGGTGTTTGAACGTATGAACCAAGCCTTTAAAGCCAGTAGTTCTCAAAGCACAGGGTCAGTGGCAGCTCCTGCAGCACTGGGTGGTCATCTACAAACTATCTGGACTTACGGTATCATCTGTTTCGCTTCACCTCATTAAAAACAACAACAACAAAGCAATAAACAAGCTAGAAATAAGCCCAATATACATAGCTGCTGTCACTGGAATTTGTTTTGAACACCAACGCTAGGAAATCAGAGCTCCACAGCAGGGTTGGTTCAGTTCCTTGAAGGTTTGGTGTATAGCATCACACGCTGGTGATCACATTGAGAGAGGAAGCTTTGAGAAAATAAATTTGTGAAAAACATGAAACAATGCAAAACTGACCTCCATGAAGAGTGTCATTTTTATAAGGGCAATAAGAACTGTGGTGAAATCTTTTAACATCTTCCAATTGAAGATAATTAAATGTAGATACCAGTGTCTGGCAGAGATTACATATTCTTGCTAGCACAATTACTAAGCATTTTGGTGTGCACTTAGGACATTGCCAACAATGTCTCTGAAAAGTCCCTACCTCTAACATGCAGTAGGACAAATGTCATAAGACATAAGTGAACTGCTTCTGCTTTTCCAGTACCCTCAAGTTAAATAAATGCCTAAACGCAGTGTTATCTGAGAAGCAATAAAATTGTATCTTGGCACATGTGAAAGAGTATCTGTTTTGTTTGTGACCTTGATTTGGAAAAGCTTATTGCTTGCTGTGACCTTAACAATCTTGAGAACTTTTTTTTTACTAGTCCTTTCATACTCAAATTTAACATTTTAATGTTTTAATAATAGAATTGCAGTACTCTCTCTACACTCAGTGCTGTTTAAGGAAACAATGCCTTGAAAGGCGGGGGGGGAAAAGCTTGTTTCCTGCAAGTGAAAGTGCAGCTCGGACTAGATACTAAGCCAAGGATTTGCACTGAAGCCCAAGGGAAGGTTGTTTGCTAACTCTTGTTGAAATTCAGTGGGAGCTGGGTGCTGAGACACTAAACATTGTTGCCTTCAGCTAAACATGACACTTCCAAATCCACTGCATGCATACTGTCCCAACAAAAACCAGCATCTGAGCTTTGGCAAGCAATCACATTTTCTTCCACATTACTCAATGAGTTTGGGGTAGAATTAGCATTGCACAGGAGATAAATCTTATTCTTGTGTTATTAATGACAAAGCCAATTAAAGTCGATTGAAAGCAGTTTTAATTTGAAAAGAGCAATTTTAAGGCAATAAAGAGACATGCAAAACAGTGCTGGGTGCAATAATGCACACTAAACACAATCTAACTCCCCTTTAAATATTCTACTCCTAATACATTTGCATATAAAGGTGGGTTTATTTAAACTAATCCATCCTTCTGGTGGTCTTTCAATGATGTAATCTGGTCAGCACGGCTGGTGGGTTGTGTGCTGAGTCCTTGTGATTGTATCTTTTTAGCTCTGTTGTTACAATCAATGTCCTTCCCAGGGATGGGTTGCATGTAGGTTCTCATGATTCTCACATTTGTCTCTTGTGTTCACATCTTCTGTAGCAATATCTCTTCCTTTATCATTCTTGAACAACTTATTGTTTCATAATATTTCAACTGTTAGCTGTTAGTTCCTAACATTTCACTAGGGCCTTTGTATACTTATTAAAACAAATCAAATTAATAAACAATCTTACTCTATATTAAAGCAAATCAAATTAATCATAAACAACTGATTATAATAAAGCCTAAAACCAATCTTACTCTAGTTACATATGTCAGTTCCCAGTGTCTGATCCCTTGCTTCACCATTCATGCCCTTGCTTTAGCTTTAATCAAAACAATCTAATTGACATGAATTATCATTCGTGGGTTTGTTCTCGATTCCTATTAATGCTTGGAACATATTGGGCATTTTTCAGTGTAAAACTAGACTTATATAAGTAAGAATGCTGAAATCAGAACAGCTGCTCATGGAAACAGGTATGGGAAACTCAGACCCAAAGTATTTTACAGTAAAATCTCTTTACCTTTTGTTTGTTTGTTTGGTTTTTTCAGAAGTAGTGCTCAGGTAGACTGTATCCATCCAGCTATGAGAAAGGCAGACATGCCACATAGAATGGGGTTTAAAATAATCAAATTATTTATCAATAAGGAACAATGGGGTCATATAAAGGTTGGGAGCTGGTTTTGTAAAGCAGAATATACAAATCTTTTTTAGAGAACATAAGTATCATGAATGCTATTTCACTCTAACGGCTGCCCTCTTCTTTCTGCAGCACTTCATAGTGTTTCCCATGTTCAGTAATGCACAGTACATTTCATGCACTAAATTTTCCTTTCAAGCTCAATGCACTAAGGAGGAGTAGCTCCAAAAGAGACTAGAGCTTCTGGGTTTAAATTTAACACTATTTAAGGAACGCAAACCTTTGCTAGGGGACATAACTGTTAACATTGTGATTTTTCAAGCCTAAGGTTTCTAATGGAGTTTGACTGTTCCAGAGATAACATTTTTTTTTCCTAGGTAACATATTTCAAGTCGCATTATGAGCAAATGTTACAAAATTTTAGTGTAATGTGAAATACTGTAATGTCAGATAGCATTATTTATCTGCTTAATATGACTAAAACCATTAATTGCTGGGAGCCATACTTCATCCCAGCAACATGAAAATCCATTTTGTGCCTATCTTGTCAGTTATTGCCGATTTTCTTAATGAATTGTGACGCAGTGAAATTCTGCTGGGGAACATGTTTATATATTTCCAACTGCAGGTTCTGTGTGGTAACTTTTTATTACACAGATCCTCCATTAACCCAATGTTTTCATTAGGTCTGTGCCACAACATATCAAAGGTGCATTTTTCTTTCTTAGATATCTGGACTAGGCATTATTATTGCACATGCAGTTTTAATTATTAGAATTTCTGAAATGAACTAAGTGGCTAATGTTCATTGTCTTATATTTCCATTTAATGGTTCAATCAGGTTAAATCTGCCTCCTATTCCAATCAAGGTACTGTGCATAACTCCCTGAGGACAGGAGAATGCAGCCCATCCTGGTCTAATTACACAAGTATCTTACAACAGGTGCATAATGCTTTACTACTTGCAATGCAGAAGTTGATCTTAATCCCAGTGAAGCTAATGGCAAAGCTCCTAGTCCTTATATTGAGGCACTAAAGCCTTGGCCACCCAAAGGGAAGCAGAACAGCAGCATGGAGGGACTGGAGGTTAGAAATAACTTCATGAACATCAGATCCTGGTGGTCTTATTACTACTATTACTGAATACCAACTTTTAGGAATTGAGACCAGCTGATGTTCATGTCAGATAGGGCATAAGTCTAGTTCATAGATTACAGTGTCTAATGTTTTACTAGGTAAACTTAAATATTTTATTGAGTGATGGTAGTGCCACTCCTAGCCAGCAAGTTACCATTAGCACATGGAACTATTTTTACTGGGTGACAGAAGCAGACAGAGAAAACATTTCAAGGCCAAAGATTTTGCAAAACCTGACTCAGCTTGTGGTTGAGCAATTGGAAGCATCCTTCAATAATAAGCCATGCCCTTCTCTTTTCATCACTCCACTTTAATATGCTCCTTGCTGGACATATTAAGTGGAATGTAGCACGTGCTAATCATACTCACTAATTAACAAGGAAGAATTTAGGATTTTTTTTCCCCACTGAAGTTTCAGGCACTAGTAAGAGTGATGTCCCTCAAGCTTATGTGCTATATAGAATATTCCAAACATGCTGAATTTCAAAGCAGCCTCCCATAGTGTGAAATAGTGTACAAGGGACGTACATGTGTCTGTGACACAACAGGCAGTTTCACACCTGCATTCTGTCTCTCCACAGGATAAGGCAAAATACCTTTAACAGATGGGAGCGCCTCTTCGCTATGCCAGTGACAAGAATACAATTATTGTGTATACACAGTACTCTTCTTATTGATAATTAAGGGATATCCATCTTCAGAGGAAGATGGCTGTGGTGAGGGCAGCAGAGTTCTGGAGCTCAGTTTCATCCTCACCATTTTCCTTGTGGAAGGATTTCTTTCATAATGATAGAGTGTTTAAACAAGATCTGGTTAGCTAGCATTTGAAGTTTTAGTATTTGCTTAAGTGTTTTGTAGTTGGCCTCACATTTGCGAGGTTGGCCACATTTGTGGTCTGAAACCACCACATACCTGAAATTCCAGGACAGCTCTAGAGAGCAAGTCATGGCATGATGCTGAATCTGAATAGTAATTAAGGGTGACACATACATTGGAAATGACAACGTTTCATCATATCAACAAGCATTTAGATACGCATCAAGACCTTTCACAGTTAAGTGGGAACAGCCTGACAACCTCTAAAATGAAAGTCTATTGGACCAATGGGGTTGCAAAAACTCGATGAGAAATTAGTATTGCTTTTGAAGACATACTTGGAAACCCTTAGCAAGGCTCCTTGGTGCTTTTGGGGATGGTGTCATAGAAACATGAGTTGATAATCCCATAGCACATGCCCATTATGAAACAGTTGTAGTACAGCAAGAAACAGCCACCACTGAAGATGCTGCATTTATACCAAACAGATTGCTGAGGTTTAGGCAAAAAGAAAGAAAGTTACTTACTAGGCTGTTCCAAGCATGCTATTTCTTCTCCCACCTAAGGCTGCTCTGGAATTTTGCAAGCCAACAAATGCTGTTTTGATCACCAGGAATCCCACAACTATAATTCACGTTAACAAGTTGGTAGCAAGGCCACAGTAGCTAGGAAGGAGAAAAAAAAATCATCATTCTAATTGTCAGTTACTGAATTCCCAAGAGCATGATGTTCTCAGTACTTCTCAGGACCTACCTTCTGTTTGGATAAAAGCCAGTGAATTTAGTGTTTCAGGAAAACAAAACCCAAACAAACCAAACCCCCAAAACCCCCAAACAAATACCACCACCCCACAAACAACCCAACAAAACCCAACTAAACCACAACAACAAAACAAAACACCGGGAGAAGAGTGTTTGGCATTAGATCAACTGTAAGAACACGGACATTCCAAAAATAGTATTGACTAGGTTGACAGGTTAGATGCATCCCCTCCAAATTGCTCCCAGTGCCCCCTGTTGCCAGCGTTAAACTCAGCTACTCTGAAATTTTGCTGACATTGCTCTCATTGCATCTCATGGGGGTTTGGTTGCTGGGACACAGAACAGAAAGGAATGCTAGTTGAGAATACATCAGATAGAGAAGTGCAAAAGAGTTCAGATAGCTAAAACTTCCTGAAACCTTTAGTTGGCAAAATGTGGATGAAAGATTCTTAAATCACAGGGAAGATATTTTTTAAAAGGTGAATTCACAAGTGAACTCCACAGGCAGTGGAAATGAAGGGAAAAGTGTGTTTTAAGAGGCATCCTAGAAGCTAACAAACCCAAAGGTTCTTTTCTCCTTTCCTGTTCTTCATTTAGAGTATTCCGCATTATTTCCTTTGCCTGGCTCTCCCTTTTCTTTGTCCTCCAAATATAAACTCAGTTAACAGTATAGATATTTCTGGGAACACCCAAACCTCCCTAAGTCACTAATAACTTTGAAATGCCTTATCCCAAAGGAAATTTTCACAGCTATTATATCAGCTCAAAACTGTATACAGCAAAATACAGTTAACCAGTTCAACCAAATGCAAGAGACTAAAAAGACTAGTGTCCTATTGTTCGCATCTATATTCATAAACAAAATTGTGTGTAAGATGAAAGATGGAACATTTAATTTACATACTTCTTGTAGGCTAGAGTACTGCTTTCCTAGAGAATAAACACAGTAAATCATATTTGAGTTTAGACAAACTAGCCAATGCTTCCTACATGGGTCATTCTTCAGTGTAGTTGCATGACTATTAAAGTTCTAGGACACTTACTTGAGTTAACAAGCAAATCCCAGGACTTTATTGCAAGGCTGCCCACTCAGTTTCTTAATAATAATGCAAGAAATAAATAAATAAACCTCTGTTCTAGTCAGGCCTGCAATTGCTGCATGTGCTGGCTGCAAAGTTTGTAAACTTTCAATCATCACAAAAAGGTTATGAAATTATTTCAGTATAAAATAGACCCTTCAAAAGTCTTGCTATCAACTAGCATTAGGTTTACAGCATGGTTTTGCAAACATCTGAACAGATACAATAATTTATTTTCTCTCTTTTTGCAAGGAAATCACTTCTCATATTTGCCTACCCCAAAGCTTGTAAAGAGCCAGTGTGCATACAAGACACTAAAATGGGTCCTCTGGGATAAGGAACTTGGGGGTAAGGTTGGTTTTCCCTCAGACTATCTATGATGCAGCTTTGCAGTGCATTCAGAGAATTCTCTAGGCATGCAACTGTGATGTAAATAAACATTAGCTTAATGGTGGGAACCGAGGTCCAAAATGTAGTCAAATAGAGAAGTTACAGCTTCAGAAGGTATAATTATGGGTACATAAAGCAGACAGTGCAAATATCCTCCCTTTATGTTTCTGCATCCCTTCATAACATACACAAACACAGCTGAACTAAAACAGGCAGGATGAAGAGCAATGAGAAACGACATGATGAAATGCCGCCTTGAAAGTCTACTTTATTCAACTGGAAACAAAACATGTTAAAAGGTGATAATGCTCTAAAAGCTATTTAACTCACCAGCCAAATCAAACTGACCAAAATCTAATTTATTCCTTGTCTTGTTTAGCAGATGCTTAAAAGATCAATATAGTTGTCTCTGTGGATCGGCATGAAATATTAACCAGTCTGAGTGTTCTGAAGCTTTTTACAACATATTCAGCCTCATTAAACATTAAGAAGCCTTGCAATATAAATATGAAATAACTATCAGCTTCCTACCCTTCAGACACAGAAGAAAGGTAGTTCAAATGTGGGAAGCAGGAGGGAAAAATATTAAATGAACTGGGAATTCACAGAGAAGTTAACTTGGGAAAGCTGTCAGTATAAATTGACTCAATCAGATACACTTTACCATAAGGAATGAGACTATTACAACGTCAGAAGAATATCTTCTGAGGAACAAAACAATAGTGTGATATTTATACCATGAGAAATCTGTAAAAAATTATGCCTCTGACCACAAATACACTCATCTTGGGCCCAATCCTCATTTATACTTAAGCTAGCTTCACATATTTGCTGTAAGACCCTTCCACAGGTTCAGTGAGAACGAAGCCCACTTTCTCTGCTTTTTGTTAACATCTGGTATGTTAAAAATATCTGGGCAATACAGCAGGAAAAAAAAAGAGTTTCAGGTTCACCAAAGGGAAATGTCAACTTTGCAATTCACTGAAAGTAACTGGACATAAACTGTCAAAATAAGTCAGTGAAACGGTGTGGTTATTGTCAGTACCTACCAATCCGAGATGGGGCTAGAGGTTGTAGACAATATAGCAAGATGGTTCTACCCTGATGTACAGATCAACTGAGCTACAAATTTTAATATATGCAGCACATTTACTACCTCTTCCTCCCATTTCTCTGCTTGCCTTATTATTACTGGATAGTGATAGCAAAGAATAAAATCCAGCCTCACATATTATTGCCTTTACACTATAGAGTCTGTTAGGGGAGGTTGACATAGTTTTCTTATTGCTGCTTCTACTAGTATTGTTACCAGACCAGATGTACCACTGTAGAATTTATTACAGCTGCCTTCTCTCAGTTTGGTGAGATAGTAACAGCAAGAAGTGAAACTATGTAGGATTCGTTCCCCAGCAGAGATTTTGTAAATAGTATACTACGCTATTAAGCCAGAATTATCAAGTTCTGTTATACAACATGGTGGCAGCAACGTCCTTAATCAGTCATTGCAAAAAATCCATAAGGAGTTGAGAATGAAATCAAGAAATTAAGGGAGGGAAGGGAGGGAAGGGAGGGAAGGGAGGGAAGGGAGGGAAGGGAGAGAAGGGAGGGAAGGGAGGGAAGGGAGGGAAGGGAGGGAAGGGAGGGAAGGGAGGGAAGGGAGGGAAGGGAGGGAAGGGAGAGAAGGGAGAGAAGGGAGAGAAGGGAGAGAAGGGAGAGAAGGGAGAGAAGGGAGAGAAGGGAGAGAAGGGAGAGAAGGGAGAGAAGGGAGAGAAGGGAGAGAAGGGAGAGAAGGGAGAGAAGGGAGAGAAGGGAGAGAAGGGAGAGAAGGGATTTTTAAACTTACTGTGGCATAAGCAAGATATCAGTGGGCTCACATAAAAAATAAGTGTATCAGACATATTAAGAAATGATATTCAAATCATGTTTGACATTAGGCTATTTTTACTTCATTCTCAGAGTAGAACTGGAAAGAGACTTTTGCTTTCCTCAGCATTACACCATGTTTTCATATTTTCTCTACCTGTATGCTACACTGTTAATAAGCATTGATTAGCATCAAATCAAATGTTTTATACTTACTTGCATGACAGATTTTCAGATGTGCTTTGTGGACAGGTTTGCACCATCTCCAAAGACAAATTCTTAAATCAAACTAAAAGATATACATTTAATGGGAAAATATTATACATGCTGTGAGCATATCCTGGCACCTTGAAGTTTAGTCAAAGGGGCAAATTATAGCCTAACCACAACACAGGCTCAAGGAGGGAAAGTAAAGCCTGCAGGTTGTTTGGGAAGAAAGGTAATTTGACAGTAGTGTAAAGCATCTTTTTGATACCATGGTACATCACAGAGGAATTGAGCAACACTATTTTCTTGCTGAGATTACCATAGGTCTTTCATCCAAAAATCCTCTTCTCTCAAGGTTATGCTCATTCATGTGTCATCCTTGCATCTCACTGAGCTTCTGGCATATAGGAAACAAGCCAAACACCACAGTTAGAAGGTCACCTAAGTGCTATGAAATTGGCATTGAAGCTTAGGGTAGAAGCAGCAGGCACAAAGATGGGGATATACAGGCAGCAATTGTATTGCAAACAGATAGGAATTTTACCTGTCCAAATGCTCTCCTCCAATCAGTCTTGGAAAACTAGCTTATACACAGATGAAATCCATTTCACTTTTTGTGTTCTACCCCCCTTGATAACTTGAGAGAGATGAAAAACACTAGTGCCAAATGTACTGTAAATATCTACTCACGCAAGAAGTAACAGTTTGCTTTGATCAAGTTGCACTTAGACTTTTCTTGGACATCCATCCAAAGCCAGTTTCTGGAATGCAGTCTTTGAAGTCTTGCAGATTCTTTTTATAGAAGATTTCTCCTGTCCATCCACACAGCCAAACCTTTTAACTGGGCAGTTCCTCATGACTTAAAACTTTATTAGTTCAATATCTTTTTTCTGACAACAGACTTGTTCCTGCACATGGTCAGCCCAAAGCACTACACAAAGCAGAGCAAATGCTCCACTCGCTCCACTCCACCAAACTCCAAGTGACTCATCTTCACTTTCATAGTTCTTCACAGCTTGCAGTTCCCAATATCCCTGCTCACTCATCCACTGCCGGAAGCGTTCCCTCCATTACTAACCCACACCACTAACAGTTAATTTTTCAAAGGCAAATAGAAGCCAAAACCTGTGTGTAATCTCACATGCTGTTCCTCATATTTAAGAGGGTTTTTCAATGTGTTAGCTCACAATGATCTCCCAAAGCTCTCCTCAGCCACATCTTCTGAGAAGGTGACTGCCAACCACCATATTATTACATTTTCTCAGTCAGCAAGACAGAAATGGAGATGAAGAAAGGAATCTTTCTAATAAAGCAGTGGACATTTCAGAGAGCAAGAGGAGGAAGAAACTTCTTAGGACTTCCACCAGTCCCATGCTGGATGTCAATGCAGACTGTGTGTGTTTCTGCTTTTCCTCCACCCATGTGTTTTCCCTTTTCTTGTGCTGTAAATTCCTCAACGATGTCTTTTGGTTCAGTGCTGGTACAGTGTTTAGGACAGTAAAATTGTACCTCATGACATGGATTCCTAAGAGTTACAGTTATACAAGTAATCAAGCAACCACACTTTTAGCTTCATTTGACTAAAATTCCTACTTCAAGGTGACCAAACCATGAACAAACAGCACATAAATACACAGAGATTAGAATGGCACACTACAAATGGATCAAGCCTCAGCAAACATTAATTTGTATGTATTTTATCTCTTTTTCAACATACCTCTGCTCATTTGCATTTTAAATAGGCACTGTTTAAATAAACTTGGCCATGAACTATCCTCCTAGATAAAAAGGAGTACTGAGATAAGCACCCCTGGATATTTTTTTCTGCTGCTGTAGAAGATGTGTAATGGATGTGCAGCAGCACATGAAAGACAGATGATGAAAATTATTCAGCTATTTGGATTAAAATAATATAAAGTGTTAAACATATATGCAAATTTATTTCATTGTGGTCTATAAAGATATCCTGGTACTGCTGAAGCTTTCCATTGCTTCTAGAAAGATTGAAAACCTATTTAAGATCAAGACAAAGACAGGTAAACACATATGATAAAGCAGTGAGAACATCAAAATGTGTCAACAGGGATTTGTGCTGGTTTTGACTGGGATAGAGTTAATTTTTCCATAGTAGCTTGTACAAGACCATGTTTGGGATTTGTGCTGAAAACAGTGTTGATAATTCAAGGATGTTTTGGTCATGGCTAAGCAGCGTTTACACAGAGCCAAGTCCTTTTATGCTCCTCACACTGCCCCACCAGTGAGGAGGCTGGGGAGGCACAAGAAGTTGGGTGGGAACACAGCTGGGACAGCTGACCCAACTGACCAAAGGGATATTCCATACCATAAGACATCATGCTAAGCAATAAACACTGGAAGAAGAAAATGGGACAAAGTGATGCCATTTGTTTTTCCAAGTCTTTCCTGGAGATGGCTGAACACCTGCCTGCTGATGGGAAGTGATGAATTAATTCTTTGGTTTGTTTTGTGTGCACAGGTTTTGCTTTACCTATTAAACTGTTTTTGTCTCAACTCACAAGTTTACTCACTTTTATTCTTCCAGTTCTCTCCCTGGTCCCACCGGAGCAGAATGAGCAAGCAGCTCATAAACCACAACAGAATATGTGAGATCTTTTGGAACATCCTAATAGGAATCTGTGACCTGCTCAAAAACCTTTGAAACTTTATTTAAAAAAAAAAAAAAAAAAGTTTCTGGAGAAGATCTTCTAATATAACTAACTTACTTTCTTCAGAAGTTAAATGATGATTTGATGCACAAGCTCACACAGAACATAGATGAACTACTATCAGTAAAGTCCCTTGATCATTTATTGTCTTAAAACGTCTGATATTCTTCAGTAAGTTTATTTTCAGAAGACATTGTGCTAGATTTGCAAACAGTCTGGAAAAAACTAATTAGAACTAACTATTGTTGGGAAATGTTAATGTGGAATGGAAGGCATTTAAAGAACGGTAACAGAGTTTAAAATATAAGTTCGTTCCAGTAAATCAGTGTCAAAATGACAAGAGAAGCCAGCATGGTTCAAGACAGATATGGAATAATATGTAAGATAAACAAACAACAACAACAAAAGCTTTTTGAACCCATCCATAGAATATGAGAAGTGAAAGATTTGATCAAGTATTAAGAGAAAAAGGGTGAACCAAATGAAACAAAAGAAAAAGTGAACCATACAGCTCAAAATGTCTCAGTATGAGGTTTGGTTGGGTTTTTGTTGGGTTTTTTCCTTTCTTTCTTATGTTTTGATTTTTTAAACTTTTGTTTGTTTTAAATCAGGACAAAACCAAAAAGAACTGAGAATTTCCTTTGCAGAATGCAAGTTTAAAAGATTGAACTAAACCACAATGACTACATGGAATATTGAAAGAATTGATTTGCAACTATTCTAAGATACAAGCATATCTGGTGCAGCATACATGAATATTCCTATAAAGGTTTTCAGGCTTTTTCCAACCTTTACTGCTTTCTTGTGCCCATGCAAATTATGCATTGACAGCACTTAGCACTGACAGCATTAAGGGCAAGTACTCTGATACACATTCAGGCAAACTTCATGAACAGTGATCACCGTGTGAAGTACCACCAGGGCTTGACAAGACTTACCTCTGCAGCAGCAGACATTTGAGAGAATTCCTTCTCTTGGTTTTTGCAGTTATTGCAGGCATCTTCATTCAGGATGAGTGATGGTCACAGGCCTCCTCATAGGCTCTAATTATTGGGGTGTGATGACTGGGAACTGTAAGCATTTCCTGATCAAGGGCCTTCAGATGCTTTAGTAGAACATGGGGCTGTAACTCATTACACACTACCCTTCCCCACCTCAGCCTCAGAGCATTCCCAGCATGATACCTCTCTGGCTGACATGATGGTAGATGGCACAGGTGCCACAAACCATATCAGCCCTTTGCAAGGACTGATTTGCAACAGGTTACTGAGGCAAAGTGGCTTTAGCAGACCTATCTGGCTCCTTATCCTGTAATAATGATAAAAAGTGGAAAGGTGAAGTTTCTTACGGTAATTGAGCTCTACTGAGTTAAAAGAAGTATAATAGCACCATTTTTTAACATGATTCATCTAAATCAAATTAAACTTTTGAGAGAAACAAGTTAAAATTACCACTATACTAGGGCTTCTATAACTCTTCCTTAATCTTTTCTGAAAGGTTTGCTGTAACTTTGACTCTACATGTGAACCAGAGCTATATCCTAAAGGACTTCACTGCTATTTTAGTCCAAGCTTTCTAACTGTGATTGGACAACCAAACTAAGGGTGAAAGCACTTTATTGGCATGTCCTGTTATAACCAGTCACAATCATTTACTGTTTGATCCACTGGTAATGTGAACTATACCAAGTTTTGCCTGGTGTAACTTATTTTTCTCTATCAGCGTGGCAGCAGTAGCAGCTACTCCTTTACATTGTGCAAGGAGATAGGGGAGTGACTTATGTCCCTTCCTTCTCTTGCAAAATGATGTACAGCAGCTTATAACAGAGCCCTAAAGAAGCCTACAAACTAGCCATCAGATATCCAAGATAGCAAAAAAAGGGGGAACAGAAATTGAGAGAAGTCTTCACTGACAGTTTGTGTAGTTCAAGAGAGCTCCCTGAAGACAAGAAAGAGACCATCATAATGCCATTAGTTAAGGGAAAGCCTAGGGAAACTGAAAACATATGTAGGGGAAACTTAAAAAGCATTTCAGAAAACCATGTGAGGGAAACACTTTAAACAAACACACCAGTGGTTCAATTAAGGGTTTCAGAGATGCCTGCAGGAGAAAATCTCCAGGGATATTACTGCTAGGATAGTCAAAGGGAGCAATGGGAATCTGATGTGGAGATGTACAGAATGATTTCCCCAAGTTTCATATTGGAAGCTAAATGCATTAAAAAATTTAGAACAGCAAATGTATTCCAGAGACACAAACAAAGTGCATTTGATAAGCTGTTTAATCATATATTGGCACAAACAGTGGGTTAGGCTAGTAATTTTGCAAACAGAAACAGCACTGAAATGCAAAAAAAAAGGAAGCCTTGATTAATAAGGTGGGCAGAGAGGACAGAAGAGATAATTTACTTTTCAATAAAATGATTTGGACATTTGTTAAAAGACAAAAGTCCATCAGCTTGGCTTGTGTTCACAGAGGTAGGAAGGATGAAGAGCAGAGGGTGGTGCTAGCTGGGCTGGTTATCCGGCACTCAGTCTTTGGCAGGGACAACAGCCTGCAAAATAATGGCCTCAACAGCTTCTGAGGCCGCTTGCTGTTATAATCTGTGTAATAAGTATTAGTTTAGGTTTTCTTATGGAAATTTAATCCCCTAATAATATTTCAAATTACTGAATAGCCTTTGGGGGAAAAAAAAAATAATAAAATCACAGCTACCATTCAGAAACCTGTGCTGCAATCAGCTACCACAAGATATACGGCATTCTGTAATTAGCACACACCTTTCAGACTTGCCTAATTATCTCTTATGAATTATTCCCCCCACCACAAGCCACTATACTTCAGAGGAGGAAAAAAAAAAAGACAGACAAAAAAAAAAAGAAGAAAAAAGAAGAAGAGATAAGCTCTATACTTCTAAGGCATCTGAAAATTCAGTAAGATAATGTCATTGATCTGGTTATTTCCAGGTGAACATCAGGTTATTCAACCTAAGTGAATTTAATGATTCTGGACAGGTTGTGCAATGAATTTTACTATAAATCACTTCTAATTGCAAACATAAAAATTAAAAATCAGTCTGAAGAGGGAGATAGCACAGTATTAATGATGGAAAGCAGTAATCTACAGATAGTGGTGCTGCCATTTTAATTGAGACTGTTCTGATTAAATGCTTCTGAACCTCATGGGGAGAGGACTAGGATGAAGATGATTTGGTATCTAATCTGCAAGAGGTTTCAAATAACTACATGTGTTTGCCAAACATGTTTCAAATATACTGACACAAAAACTTCAGCTTTCCATCTCTAGTACAATGTTCTTTTGCATTTATCCAAATGACCAAGCTCAGCTTGGCCTTCTGCACACCTTCCCCAGTATCCGTTACCAGATGGCTATTACCTCTGTGCTGATCCACAGATTAGGTGATTTTGCTTGCATTTGTATCCCAAATCATCATTTTTAGCTTCTCTGCTCATGGCAGAGGGATGGAACTACATGATTTTTAATGTCCCTCCTAACCCAAAGCATACTATGATTCTGTGAATGATGCAGAGCATTTCTGGTAGCAAATTTCCTGAGAAGAGTTCCTCTCTTACATGTCTGAGTGCTGATCAGCTCACCAACATGACCCTACTCACATAAAAGCAGTCGGGACAACCTGGATTGGGGAAGACTTGTGCCCAGCTTGATGGCAGTACAGAATCCTCTAGTTCAGTTGATGGAGTGTCCTGTCCTGTGACACAGCCTACCATGTCTGCCTTCCCTTCTTATTCTTTCAAGCACCAGGTCTATCTCATTTGTAGGTGTTAAAATACAAGGGCTGGCACAACACCTCTGGCCCTGCCCTGCAGCTCCACAGTCCTTCTGGAAATAGTCACTGTACAACCCAAGCATGGCGAGTATGATGAATAGCAAAAGGACAGCTGACTCCAGACCAGTCACAAGACCACTACTATTACTTAGAATGGCAACTGCAAAACACAGCTTTTGGTCTTCACACCAAAAAAAGAGGGAACAGGCTGTGTTCTCCTCTCCTCAGCTGCCAAGAGCATGCAGCAAAGGGCTACACATGCAGCAAGAAGAGAGCACATCCTGTGACCTGTTTCATCACCTTTCAGCAGAAAACTCAGGTCTTAATCATGGATCTCATCTAATGAAGAAATCATGCACTTTTGAAAGTAAGTGTATATTAATTTATCAGCTTTTCTGAGTTTTATTTTAGACCAAAACTCTTAGGAATATTAGCTGTGTCAAAAGGAAAAACAAAAAATATATATTGAAAGCCACAGTAGAGACTTTTAGAATTAGAAACTACTTAGATTTAAATACAGGAGCCAAATTCATCTACTTTGTCCTGTATGAAGTTTGGAGCCAAGATTAAAACTAGGCTTTTTCTGGCCATAATTCAGATAAGATTGAACTTTTCTGACGTTAACCATTTTTATCGGATTTTGGCTCCAGATGAAAGAAACCTTGCAGGTACAATCATACAGCCAAATGACTAACTGCCACCCTTTGTGACTGTTAATTATTTCTGGCCAAGGCATTTTGTGCATAATGGAGCATGGACAGCTTTTTTTTTTTCCTCTCCTCCTTCTTAAAAAAATAAATAGAAATAAAAATTGGCTTCTAGGTCAACATTTTGAGCAGTCCACACTTGCTTTGCTGAAAGTCAAGGGATATGCAGCCTGGAACACTTTGGCTTGTTTTGTGTAGGTACTCAGTCTTTGCAGCTCCCAATGGCTTTTAGCTAGAAATGCGAGAGCAACCGTAATTATAAAAATCAGGCCCAAACCTCTTCAAAATTAATCACTTCAAAAACCCAGGAACTATTAAACAAATGTGGACATGATGTTGAAGAAAGGAGGAAGAAGCTTCATCCTTGGAAAAATCATGAACTCCTTGTCCAAAGCCATTGTATTTTAACTTTCTGATACTTGTCATGGGACAGAGATATTGAAATCTTTCTATGGTATCACATTAATATAAAATCATTCTTTTTTTCTTGTGTGATAGTGAAGTGTAGTCACGTTAGCACATTTCATTGTAAGTTAGTAAAAATGAACATTAATATGACCTGATACTAATCCACCATGACAGAAAATTCCTAATACGATAAAACTTTCATATCATATTAGCAGAAAAAAGTCAGTTCCTGCCTGTTCCAGGTCACTTTCAATGCTGCCTTTGAGCATAAAGTCATGGCAAGCATTTGTCTGTCTGCAAAAAGGGTTCCTAGCACTGTTCAATCATAAAATAAAAATTATATTCAAACGTTCCCCCTTATGTGTGACAGAAAATTGCAGGACAGCCCTCAATAAATCCTATAAATTTGTTTTCATTTCTAAGCTTTAACTCTGAAGTACTCAGAGTGCCTCTTGTAATGAAGACCAATCTCTTTTTAAATGGTTGTTTCCTCATGCTAGAAATACAACAGCTGCAGAAATAAGTATTCAGTCCACCATTACTCCTCTCTTCATTTTCATGGTCAGTCTTTAAAAGGAAACAGCCAACCAAGAACAGCAGCATGATCAGGCAGTCCTAAGAGTTGCAGATACTGAGCCTCCTCACGTAGGTTGCGTAATTCACAAGTTAAAGTTAGCATTACAGAGAATTCAGATTTTCAGTGCAAAGATTCAATTTTACTCATAGAAACATATCCAAAGAACTAAAAAAGCATCAACTTGATTTACTTTTTTCCCACCAGAAAATGAGAGGCACAAAGGGTTCAGTTTAAACTGCTGCAGAACAGTACTGAAGATAAATTGCGCAAATGGAGCAGCCCAGCCTGGAGAACACCCCACAAGTCAACCAGTGCCATACATACTTCAGTTTGTTATTTAATTCCAATTATGGGTTACATTTCTATGTTGAAGATGCTAAAATAGCCCCGAAACATTTAAGTAACTTCACTGCTGCACCTTAAGGGGAAAAGTAAAGTGGTTCTGGTGAGGAAAGGCCAGGTTACTACAAACAAAAAAAGGAGTAATTTGTAGTTATACTATTGCCTGTGAAACACGACAAGTGCAAAATGTAATTGCCTTAATGCTATTTTTGATATCATATCAGCAAATTACACTGAGTTCCTACTGTGACACTTATATCAGGGTAAGAATTATCCTGTTGTGAGTGTCGATCCCAGGGGAAAATGAGGCAGCATAAATGGCTGTGATTCTGGAGCAATTAGCTGCTCCAAGGCTGCAGATATTCTTATTCAAAAGATACTTATGGAATGTTTAACCTGTAAACATCTTGAACATTTACCTCCTATTTGTTTTTTCAGTAATTAAGCCTCCAGGGGATCATCCTATGTAACAAGCATTTCTTCCTTATTTTGCCACCCATTTTCCTTTTTAATCATGAGAAAATCCCTTTCTGCTATTAAGATACACACCGTGAAGTTTGGAATTGTTTGTAATAACTATGTCGCTCCATTAGTACTAATACCCTAATGCCACAGGAAAGCCATGTAGTGTGCTGAAGGATTAGATAACTTCACGTTGAGCAAAAAGAAATTACAAGTTCCAATCACCTTTGGGAGTTCTTCAGTTTTCAAAGTTCTTTAACAGTTACCGTGGGAAGAGAGAAACATTGATCTAATTTAAAATCTCAGGCATTTACTCCAGAGTCAGAGATGCCAGTATGAAAGAGGCAAAAGTGCAAACAACTGGGTAAGTCAAGGGCTACATTAACACGTGATGATAAAAGCACAGGATACAGAACAGTTCTGCTGTAGGGTATCAAAGGTATACACAGCTCTTCAAGGAAATTTTATGCACCAGCGAGAGGAGAGGAATGTTATATTAATGCAACAGTACTATTTCATCATCAAATTATTCAATAATATCTATAACCCTACTTCACATTTTGAAATTTGGAAACTTGTATGCCACAATCAAAACTCTGGACAAATGTAGACCTTCTATTTTTGCATGAATCTATACAAGTACAAGGCAGCCAGAGTTATCACTGAAGTAAAAGCACATGTGAAAAGACACCTCAAAATTTAAAAAGTGTGCACCTTGAAGACCATTTTCAACTCTGAGCACAAATGGAAGACATTCTGGAAAAGAATCCAGACATCCTGATGTGCTTATTGCATAAGCAATAACTTCTTGTAACACTGATTTCTAGACAAAATATAACTGCATGAAAACATCAGCGTATAATTATGCACTTTAAAACAAAACCAACAAAGCAAACAAACTCCTCACAAAACGCTAAACGAGGTCAGTCTTCATGTAACAAGAATCAGTGACATAGAGAACATTGGTTCTACATCTCCAAATTTCTGATATTCTATAACTCTGCTGAAAGTCATTCTTTTAAACTAAACTAAATTACAACTATTACCACATTTCCATCATTTTAATGCACCACTGAAGCAAACTGAAAGTATATGCTTTGGTAAACATGGAAATTATTGATTTGTTAAATCTTTTATATGACACATACAAGACAGAATTATCCATATATATGCCAAATTATTCTACAGTTTTTTTCTTTTTCCATTTCCTTCTTTGACTTACAGCACCAAACTTTTTCTCCTGTCTAATAACCAATTTTTCTCATATAATTACCTCTTTAGCAGATGCTACATTCTGTTTGAAAACAGCAACAAAAGAGTTTTCTTTACAGTAGTTTAAGGGCCTTGAAATGCACTGGCAAATGCAATAAACTCTGCTCCAGCTGTTGGGAATTTTAAATCCAGACATTGTGATCTTGTTATTGGCTGCATGTGTCTCACTACAGCTGCTACAGAGCCCTGTGCTGCTCATGTGAAGAAAGACCATGGACAAAGGACAAAGCTGCCTTGCACCATGGTAAACACAAGACTTATTTTTCTCCTGGCAGGACAAAGGTGCTGTTAAAAGCACAAAACATTTGAAAACAGCAACAGCAGCAAAGTCTGCTGAAACATTTCTGCATTCATCCTTACTCTTGCCAACTGCATCAAATTCTCCTGGGTCCCATTTAATACAATAGCAAGTTATAAAGCATAACAGATTTTTCTCAATACTAAGACGACCATGAAAACAAGTAGCTTTGCCTGCACTATACTTTTCCACTAAGTATCTGAATAAAAGCATTCATATTAATCCCTTCATATGAATTCTGACATCTCTGGCAATAGAATACAGGTTCAAAATCTCATTTAGTGATCACTGGAGTTAGCTTAGCCTACACTGGCAGAGGAAAAAGGTTGATTAAGTGAAAAATGACTCATTATAATGCAATGCTTTGAAATAGTGCATGCCTACAAATATCAATAATACTGCCAATTACCTTTAACACACCAAAAGCTGTGCATGGCCATATTTAAAATCCACTTGAGAAAAACAGATAACAACAAATACTTGAGAACTATCCAAACATCACCAGTATATTAATAACAAAAACCATGGGAAACTATCAGAAATGTCCATAAACTATGTACAGTTTAAATTGCCTGAAAATATCTCTGATGAAAACACACATCATACAATTCTTAGAAAACAGATCTATCCTACATGCATTTTCCATACCTCCCAGATCACCGATGGTGCCTTCCTCACCAGCAACAACAGACAAACACAAAATGCTTACCAGTGTGCCCTTCCTGGTCACTAAAACAATGTTCCTCACACTGAATCTGCATTAATAAGACCTATGCCCGTCAGAATCACAATTCTGACAATAAATTCTCTAAACACCCATTAATTTAAAATACTATCATTGCAGAAACCTATAAAGCAAAAAGGATTAGGAAGCAGCAACGAACAGCTGGATTTGAACTGTCAAGATATTAGAGGGCAGTATCTTTATTTCCTCATAATTAGTGTTAAGTGATATGTAGAGAAAAAATTGGACAGAATTGGGCTGGTCTTTCTTTTGCTGCTTGGTATTTCCCTTCTGTGTTATCATCCTGTTATGTTTCATTATGCTCTTCTGCCACAAAAGATCAAACTGAAATTAAAAGAGGGAGAGTGCACTTCATGGGAACAGTCTGCCTAGCAATCACCAGTATAAATCTAACAACAGCAGTAGAAGCAAACAATACCTGCACCACGAGAACTGGTCCCATCTTTAAAATCTGTTGTAAAACAGAACAAACAGGAGAGGCCCCCACATACCATTTGAGGGATTCGATATTTGAGGCACTCAGATCTTTCATTCTCATTTTCTTTGCCCGGAAAATGACACAAGCACTATTACTTACACAAAATACTTTGACGCAGTTACTCTCCCAGACCAGCTAAACTTGCTGCCTCAGAATTTCTCTTTGCAGAAAGCACTATAATCAAAGAGAGATTGGTGGGTGGGTTTTGTTTGCTTTTTCCTTTTTGGGAGGTACATCATAAATCCAAGTGTAAATATGATAAAGATTGTCTGCAGTTAGTAACAATGAACCTTGCTGGCTTGGAAGAATGCAAATTAAAAAGGGTCAAATCTTGTCAGAAGCAGAGTACTTTTAAATCTCCCATGATACTTATTTTTATGAGAAAGTCTACTTGAAAACAAGATCATTAAGTAGTTGTTCTAACAGTATCATTATTTTAGTAGTAACAGAGAGAGAGATTTTACAAGAAAACAAAATACTTCATAGTAATCTGTAATAGAGCTAAAGTAGAACTTAAAATTACCTTAACTAAATAATGGTCTTTGTCCAAACTACACATTCCTAATAAATATAGGGAAAAAAGTGTTTGCACAAAATACTGACATGACCTTAAGAATAGCTTTGTAATGGGTAAAAAGAGGGGGAGGAAAAAGAAAATAGGAAAAAAAAAGAAGAAAAAAGGTCATATAAAGCAAAGGTAATTTAGAACAAAAAAATAAAAGAATATATTTCTATACAAGGCTAAGTATAAATATTTATCAGATGCATAGACAGTCTAAAGATATTAAGAAAAATAGTGAAAAATTACTCTTTCATTGTCATATGCCTCTTGCAAATACATGCTGGGCTAACGCTTCAGCTATAATAGAACTGTTCATTATCTGGAGATGCAGTAACAGGAGAAAAAACATCATTTATATTGCTGAGAACAATTCTGTGGAGGCAGCGAAAGACTACAGAAACAGAGATTCCTTTTAAATATTTGATGTTTATGTAGGTTGATTGAAATGGAATTATTAAAATCATTTAATTAGAAACTGGACAAGAGAATTCTTTGCAATAGAACAGTACATGTATTTGTTCAAACTCCCAACATCCAGATTGGTAGTATTACAAAAATCATTTTGAGGGCAGAGGGGAAAGAAACTGGCAGACAATCTTTGTGCTGCTCTACAGCTGACCAGAATGTATTTGATTCAGTGTTTGCCATATGGGCACAGTATTGGATGTGCTATTCAGGATGTACAGTTCTCCAGATCTCACTGTTTATCTGGCGACCCTAACAGGATTGCTCTGCCTCCACTACTCTGTATATACACACTGTGTGCAATAGCTCTTATCTATAAGCCACATTGAGTTATTAATGGCAGTCTAATGCTAAAATAGTATCAGTCTAATTCCTGTAAAGAAATTACAGGGAGTGTAGTTACTCAAGTAATGTGGATTTTATTTTTTATCTTTCTGCAGATAAAACTTAGACAGTAGATGTGCACAAGAGCAAAAAAAAACAACCCTGTTTAATAACAATACTACTTTCGTCCATTTAAAGGCTTAGAGAGGTTCTCTATTATCTATTGTCATCCCACACTATACTGAGAAAGTATTATTTTCTTTAAGTAATGAGGATGAGAGCAGCAAGATGTGAAGCAATTTACTTGTGGAGAGCCGTTAGCTGGTCTGAGCTGAAAGCTCAGGAATTCCTGGATGTTATTACTGCACTTCTCTCCATAATCTGGTGCTGCCTTTGCTGTAATAATCTCCCAGCAGTATTTGTATTAATCATTTGCACTGCTATAGCATCCAAAGGGCCCAGTCTGGCCTGTTACAGCAGTTCATTTACATATACAGAAAGAAACAGAGCATCGACATTAAGAATAAAGCACCTTAATTTTTAATTAAAACAAAACAAATAAACCAACAAAGGCAGAGAAAGAGCAAGAATCTAAACTGCAAAATGGACAGCACATGACAAGCATGTCTATTGCTTCCACCTTGTGACACAACAAACAGTGCAATAACAGCTTTTTTTACCACACTACTAACCTAAACATTAGGAATCTTTGCTGGTTTAAAGTTCCTTCCCCCTTTGTTTTGTTTTTGGGTTTTGTTGGGGGTTTTTTTGGGTGTGTGCAATGCAATGTAACTTTAACTTTCTTATGTGCCAAGGGTTAGAAAAAGTTGTATCTTCTTCTCTGTATCAAATAGTATCTTTCTGGTTTCCTGTCAGTGCTATTCTTTTTTGTTTTGTTTTCAGAAAAATTTTAATTTTAGAAGAATTTAATTTTTATGATAGAATATTTTTATATACATTGACATCAGATTGTGACACAGTGTTCATAAAGCATTCCAGGTATTTTATTTTTTTTTTTTTCAGCTATATCAGCATTATTTATCAGTCAGGACCACTACAATGTTTTGCTTTCAGACTCCCATATGTTCACTCTGAAAATTAACAACAGATCTACACTATGCAAGACAGGTAAGTACCATATTTTTTTTATATTTGCAAAATAACAGTATCTGCCAGCTGTGGATCTGCTGACAGCATCTGTCAGTATTCATGTTATGGGAGCATGGAGGTCCTCCATGACAGCACCATGCAAAGGGATATGTGCCTGGGATACATGGTGTCAGCACTCACACCTGTCCTGGCTATGCAGCCCTAGGGCAGAGCACCTCCAAGTCACTCCCTGATTATTACAATGTCAAATAGCAACAAGAAATGGTGGCCTGCCCAAAAGTAAAGTTCAGGCATTCTGGGGCTTGGTAGATTTTCATCTGCAACATACCCAAGATTGTGAGTCAGAAGAAAAATGCTTCATTGAAAAGGTCTTGCTGTCATTTTTGGCATGGATCTGGAAGAATTCACATATAAGTTAGATCCAGGCATTCAAATCTAACCTGAGACTTGGTTCCTGGTTTCTCCATACTGCACACCTTGCTCTAGCAGAACTGAGGAAGAGAAGGACTACACAGAGAGCTCCAAGTCTGCCTCTCACACACATTCAGGACCAACTTCAGCCATGTAGCTGAGCCCAGAACTGACAGATATTCTGACCTGAACTAGACAGAGTTCACTGAGCACGATTCTGCCTGGCAATGTCCATGGTCAGGCTTCATTCTGCTTTCACCTCTTTCTGGGACATTTAAGAGTTGCAGGGAATTCCCCTTGGCAACAGCTGGGGAGAAGCTCTTCTTCCCAACACCCTGAGGAACAGGGGCCAAATTGGCTGCATTTCATAGCTGAAAAAAGAAACAGCCCTTAGAGCAGATGGCAGGCATCAAAGAGTGGTGTTGGAAACAACCTTTCAAAGCAATTCAATCCAAAAATCACAATTCCACACAGATCCCAAGTGAGACCCCAGATACCTGAAAAATCCTTAACATCCTAGCAAAGATATTTCTCATTCTTAAAAAAACACAAAGGTAAAAATATGACATCAATGATTATTAAAAGC
This sequence comes from Dryobates pubescens, assembly GCF_014839835.1. Taxonomy (NCBI): domain Eukaryota; kingdom Metazoa; phylum Chordata; class Aves; order Piciformes; family Picidae; genus Dryobates; species Dryobates pubescens. Next base: position 7,709,027 of record NC_071633.1, read on the forward strand.
AAAGGCACATCAGTACAGATTAGTGTCTGGACACCACCACCAGAGATGCAATAGAAAGAGACAACCACAACACCACCACATTCTCTGCCTCTATATAGATATCAGAAGTAGCAGGCAGCCTGATTTTCAGCAACAATATGAAACTCACAGCAAAAAAAGTGTTCATTGAGATCACTCTGAGGGAACATATTTTGCCACAGGACTGGAAGTATCACATCCTCCTTGCTGGCCAGAACTCGCTCTAGACTACAACATTTTTGTGTCAAACAGTATATATAGTAATATAACTATAATAATAGATACTGAACTGATTAGTTTCACGCCATGCTAAATTGGCTTACTCTGAGATTTAAATTTAGAGTGCTAATGGTATTCAAAGAATTTATTGCCCAATTTTACTCAACATAGCTCACGCTGCTGTTAGCTGCTAAATATCAACATCATTTATGTGCCCCCTTGCCCGTTCTGCCAATTACAATCACCCCAAAAGTACAACATCAAAAAGATTATGTTTTCTTTAAGATGACCTTTAAAACTGAAGTTTACAATGCCCTGGTAAGAACTTAACATCTTCATTTACATAATTTTCTTCTAAATTACAAGTCATGTTTTATCAGAACAGAGTAAGCCAGAGGACATGAGGAAGCTATGAGCCAGCAGCAAAACATTCAAACCCCAGTGGGCTAAAAAGTTCTTACAGACAGGTTATACAATGCAAGAAAAACAACTAACACAAACAAAACCCCCCATCTGCTATTGAATTACATCCCCCTCTTTCCCTTGGGCATTGCCAGTATTTTGTTCATTCTCAGTATTTTAAATTAATATCTAAATAGGATGGAAATAAAAGTTAACACGTGTTGGATTGCTAGGATTGTTCATATCCATCTGGAATGACAAGGCAGCACAACTTCCTGAAATAAGAAAGGTTGTTTCCTTCACTTACTGCATGGAACAACATAAGAAATGAAAGTTGTTAAGACCAGTTCTGGCCCCATCAGCATCACAGAAAATTAACATCAATTCAGAAGCAACAGAACGATGACCATTGGATTCAGTGTTCTGGTTAGAGGAAAGGTTCCCTCAGCACATGTTAACACCCAGCGTTCATCAAATATATTACTGTTCCTTGACAATTGTATGAAAATACAGAGTGGGGCCCAAGAATAGTTGAAATCTGGAAAGTGTTTCCTGCATTGAAGCAAATTTGAAGACATTTCCTGGGTGAAATTGTATTAAAGACCTGTATTCAAGCATCATGACACATTTCAAGGCCACATGCTAGATTTCCAGTAACTTAAAAGTACAGCTCTGATGGGAAGCTCTTTTAAAATTCTTAAGAGGAAACTACAGAGCTACTTTTGTGTTTTCTTTAGTGTGATTACTCTTGTTTAGAGCACCTAATAGAATGGAAATGAGAACATACTTGGCATCTCTCCCAAAATACATTACATGATGTGCTAGGAAATATTTGTTTTTCTCCATATTGACTAACCCATGATTAAAAGAATAGACACATCTATTGCAATGTTTACATGTTTGATTTCCTAGTGTATCACACACATTTGATAAAACATACACACGTCTTCTTAGCAAGGACTTAGACTAGAAAGAGGCAGGTTTGCTGAGCAAAACCAAGTAAGCTACTCTAGAGCAATCTCTACAGATCAGGTCTCTGCATTATACCAGGGATAAGTCTGCATGCCAATGTCAACTCCAAATTCCAGCTCTTTGTTGGACTGCCCTTCTGTCAAATTAAACACAAATACTCAAGGAAGAAATATATATATTTAATACTTAATTTCCTTTTAAATACTATGATTCAATAAGAGTATTTAAATTCATTTGTTTATTAAAAAGCCTTTCTCTGATTCCCAGTGGAGAGCGTGCTCATTATTATTAAATCAATTGTTCCTCTCTAATAACTTGTTCAGTGTTAGCTTCTTGCACCTTGACTAACTGCAGGCAGGAAATAACATGCTGAGCCATGTTGACTTTTGCCAGCCAAAAGCACCCATGCGGCCACTCATCTCTCTGTACACAGGCAGCTATCCTACCAAAAGCTGTTTCCCAAGCTTTCAGCATGGGAAAAATGGAGAAGGCAGAGTTTTGCAATCAGTGAGCCTTCCAAGTCTTATTTAGGTGCCATCTCTGAAATCCTCAAGCTCTTCTAGCAAACTATCAGTGGCAATCAAATTCATTTACATTACAAAGCTGCTCTCAAGAGATTACCGAAATCCCCCTGATTTCACTTATTTAATTTGATAAGCAGACTGTGTTGCTGCAAAGTAGATTTCTCATCTGGGTGAACCCTTAGTGTATGCAAAACACAATGCTGAATGCAGGCTCACAGAACAAGTTTATTTTTGTAATGGGGCTGGTGCTGTCAAAGAGGTGCACAAAGGGAAAAGGAAAAACAAAAAAGAAGAAGAAAAGAAAAAAAACTGCAAATTTTTGGCCTCATGACTACATTATGGTGGATAGAGCTGCAGAACACCAACTCTGTGCAGATGCTTCACTTGCATGCTCAAGCTCTCATCTTGCTAGTGCTGTAGTCCCGATTTCAAGCAGCACTGTAATAAGGGAAAAACAAAAAATAAATCGTATTTTGCATTAATAGTTACTCTTACTTATTGCATCATTTGCACAGCCACCTGGTTGGATAAAATCCCCCCTGTGGATACAATCACATCTGAAGATATTTAAGAAATAAAACCACTTCATTGGTCCACTGCTTTAGAGCTTTCCTGCACAGTGACTCTAATCTCATCCAGAATTGTAAAGCACGTTTATCAGCTCTCTGAGCACTACTGTGAAAGCTTGCCATGTAAAAGTGTCATCTGCCTTTTGTGGTGACAGCTATAAACGTGAGCTACGAGTTTCAACAGGAAGTAGCATTTCACAGGACGGCTAGACCTCCTCCTCTCCCGTTACGAGCCAACGTAAATGTTAGCTGCGTTTACTGGAGAGGACTGCTCTGTAAAAGGGTACAGAAGGCAAGAAGCCACCTCTCAGCTTTCACTGTGGAGGCTGCAATTGAAATAGCCCTGCCTCTGGCTCAGCTGCCCAGCAGTAGATGCAACAGACCTGGCTTGCACAGATGGGGAAATGTGAAATCTGTTTAAAAAACACTAGGAAACAGTTTACTGCAGAAAAGTAGAAATATGCTGCAACAGAGACAGTACTTGTCAGTGTGGCCTCACAAAGCCAGACTTTGATATTCTCTCAAACACAATGCTCTCTTCCACAGTTCTGCACAGGATAAGAGATAAATAGAGAAGATAACTATTTACTCTGGAGATCAGACAAAAGTAACTTGCTCTGCTCATCTTATAAAATTCTATACATGCAATCCATCCAAGACTGGGCAATTTCTCTCTCACCCACATGCACAGGAGGTACCATATTAACTCTGCTTTTGAAAGGTAAACAGAAGAATAACCGGCTCAAATAGACTGATAAATTAGTCTGAATTATTACAAAGGTGTATTATAGGATTTCATGCCCATTTTTAACATTTTTATAGTGTTGATATACACAGATTTTTATACAGACAAGATGTATTTTGAAAGCAAGTATTACACTTGACCCACACAAGGAATAAGGCTTTCCTCCTTCACGGTAATCTATTTCTTTTATGATGTCATGTTGCCTTGGGAATTACATTTTCTAGCCTCCTTTCATCACTCCTCTACCTTCATAACAGCATTTCTAGTTTTTGAAGAATGCAGAAATGTTTTCTAGGTAAGGCAGCCCAGTATGAAGATAATAATTTCCACCCCTTATGCTTGCAAGGAGCATCTGACAAATGGGGTGGCTTTTAACCAGTCTCCCTGTAAAAAATGACAGGGTAGTTTGGGCAATGCATAATTATCTGTTTAAACACAAAGCACTAACAGCTGAAGCAGGTTTGCAGTCTGAGCTTTGCCAAAGTACTGTAAAAGGTGAGACCTCACCAGTGCCAAATTCATGAGGAATTTGGTGGCCTCAGCACATGACCACATGAAAGGGGGCTGCAGGACCTCTCACTGCACAGGAACGGTGTCACTCAAATTTCCTGTGCTGACCTGCCATGTACACAGCCTATTGACAGAGCTGCCCAGGACTTAATTCACAACAGGCACAACCAATTGAAGTCTTCCTAAGTTTCAACAATTTCCTTCTCCCACATCAGAAGGGCAGAATATTCATTTAAAGTGTACTATAAAACACAACTTTTCCCAATTATGTTAAGTATCTGCAACAGTAACTTCAAGTTATAATCCTCATACTGTCCTCAAAACAATTAAATACAAGTGTCTGTTACTGTACCTGAGGTATGGGTTTTGTTTGTTGGGGGGTTTATGGGTTTGGGTTTGTTTGTCATTGTATTGCATTTTTCTAAGGAGAAAGAAAAGCTCTATTCAGCTGCAAGCACCTAACTACTAATTAAACCTGTAAAAGACACCCTGGAGCTTTGTTTCTATCATTTTCTGAGTAAACAGGGAATCCATGTGCACTGTACTGGCCTTGCCAGGGCTCTGCATAGCCTTTGCTTTCAAGAGTGAAGTAAACAGCTTAAGAAGAGCGAGCTTTGAGGATTGTGTCATACAAGCATTAGTATAATGCTCACATCAGCAGCACTGTGGCTTTTTAATTTAAAGCATGTATTCCTTTGAGAATCAGCATTATCTCATTTTTTTTTGCACTCTACCTATTGTACAATTCTTTTCGCAGATCTTAACGAGACTGCCATGGCTTCTGAAAAGCAGCAATCGCTACCCCCAGCCACCACCAGCCCTTTAAAAGGGCCCAGAGGGGGAAAGCCGGCACATCAATTGTTACAGCTTTCAATGCGTCTTTTCAGAAGGAAGAGTTAAGTGTTATTTTATATATTTTTCATGCATAATTTCAGTTATTTCGCAGTAAACATATATCCCAGGGCCCTGGAATTTCATCACAGGAGTTTAATTGAGAAAGGGGGTCGAATGCAAAAGCAGGGGGGCGTGGGAAGGTGGGGGGCTGCTCAGCCTTGGGAGGGAGTGGTGCGGAGGGCCAGCCCCGCGGTGAGAGGAGGCGGCCGTCTTCGACTCCCCTCTGCAACCGCCGCCGCCGGGCCCGTCCCGCGGGGCCGCGGCGAGCGCGGCGTTATGGCGCCCCCTGGCGTCACGGGGCGTGGAGGGGCCTGATGCGGTACTGCCACCACCAGCCAGGCGGGCAGCCCAGGGAAGGGACGGGAAGGGGGGGGCGCCAGCCTCGCTTGATGACTACACGATGAGGAGTGATATATTTTAATTTAAACACCATAAACCTATTGAGTGCTTAATTAACTTTAACCGTCTTTAGGGGAATGAAGCCAATTTGAGGGGGTCAAAAGGAGTTGTTTCAATATCAAACAGTTTTACATAGTCAATCCATTCATTCGTCCTACAGCTACTGATTAACACACAAAATTAACATGTTAGTAAAAATTCATATTCAGGTCTCTGGGGAAATTAAGATGCACATGCACAGAGCATGATTAGCACAACTATTGTTTTCTCGCAACAATATAATTTAATGGGTTTTCAGAATTACAGAAAGAGAGACTCGGTGCTGGTTTGAATTGATTATTTGCCACAAAGCTTTGAAATATAGAGAAGATGGAAAACATCCCTAGCCAAGAGGCCAGCAAAAGAGGAAAACATGAGCAGAGCAGGTTCCCACTGCAGAAGGGTATGGCTGGAGCAAGAGAGCAGGCAAGCACCAGACCCTCAGGTGTCTTGCCATGCAGCCTCCCCTGAAGCCTGATCTGCCTCTCCAAGAGTATTCCCTTTGTCCTTGCCCACTGACACCTTCCTCTCCTCACCTCCTTCCCTTTCATGTCTCAAAGTTATTTTTCCATTGTGTCATTTGTTTTAGTAAGAGAACAAGCAGTTCAACGCTTCTTCCTATGACTCAAAACATTGCACATGCCAATTACTTTTCAGAAATAAGAGGATTAGGATGGGTGCCAAAGAGACAAAGCAAAGGTGAATAAAAGGGGTGATATTTTCAAAATATACAACTGGCAAGCCCAGAGAACCTGGCTTGAGCAGCACTGAAATACAATGAGAAATCTTCAGCAGCCTCAGTAGTTTTTGGACCTGGCCCTCACTCATGGGCATTTCCCCCACCATGATGTCCCACCCATCCTATAGAGCAAACTGTCACTTCCAGTGTAGAGAGGCACCAGGAAAGTTACCTGCTACACAAGATGGGTCATAAGAGGCCACAAAAGCCTTAAAGTCAACAGCAGATCAGGAAAGCAGAAAGTAGCTGATGTCTGATTTCTTGCATCACTAAGCTATCAGTAGGCTTCTCATGTTCAGGAGGTTAAAAAAAAAAAAAAGAAAGAAAGAAAAAATGTAGTCATATGGGGTTCAGTTAAACCATTCTGGGTGAAAAAAAATTCCCTTCTTCCTCTTGTCTGAGTGACATTTATAGAAAGATAAACTGTCAAACTAATAAAGGACTTACGACTGGCAAATGGTTCTCCAGATTTCTAGGTTTCATGTATTGTTTTGCAACAGTGAAGTCAGAGACAGGCTATTCTCTCATCATGAATGCATCTGGCCTTGCATGCAGCTGGTTAGAACATCCATCTACTATGCTTGAGCTACCAGACCTCAGATTCCACGTTGCCCCGATCTGCATTGCAAAAGAAGCTTATAGCTACAGAGCCTGTGGGTACCAACGACATCCACTCACCCACATGCACTGGGGAGAGTCTGGAGCAGAAACTGGTGATCTTTCATGAGATATTTAGGATGAAATAGGTGTTCAGAAACACTGCACAGTCTCCATCCATGCCATTTTTTTTCAAAACCCAATTGCACTTAAACTCCCATGCAACCTGATGCAGCCTTTGGATTAGCTCAGCCTACAGCTAGAGATTGGACTAAATGACTTCCACAGATCCCTTCCCACTGACATTATTCTATGATTTAAATCAAGCATTCCAGCAGAGTGCTTCCTGATGCCTAGAAGTCAGGAGCCATACCTCACACAGCACCAGGATGTTGTTGAAAAACAGCACCTAACCATGCCACAGAGAGCAGTACTTGGACTCCAGCTTATGATAAGTCTCAAGCTCAGGAAAAGCCAAGAGCACCATTCTCTAGAAACTGGGAACACACCCATGAACATAATAAAATGCTGCCCTCTTCCATAATCCACAAAGAATACTTAAATTCAGGGTTATGATGATTCAGGAATCTCAAAATCTTTATAAAAAGTATGTTAGAATTAGAATCCCAAGTGCCAGAACAAGAACATAGATATCTACTTACTTGCCATTGCAGAAGCATTTGGCAAAGGGAAGCAAAACAAAGTCTAATGGAGAAATCAACATGCACTTAGTTGGGTCAAATTATTCCATTTACCTGAACAACACGTACAGTTCTGCTTCCACAGTTTGTCACAGGGGCACACAATTCCAAGTGAACAAGTGCCTTTGTACACATCTACTTTAAATACTTAACAATGAAATCATTAGGATAACTGCAACAGTTATGAGTCTATATCTGAATGAACACTTTTTGGAACAAAGACGAATGAGAACAATAGCATAATCCCATTCATACTTTTATGTGATTTCCATTCTACACCACAGTAGTTTAATGTATAGAAAATTTTAAAGACCCAAGAATTTGAAAGACATCTGGAGTCTCTAGATCAGAAAACTGCATTAAGCATAATACTGGGGGTAGTGGAGCAGAATGAGATGGGGAAAAACTGGCTGAATGTCTTATGAGAGCACAGAATAACAAATTAATGTTTGGTTTAGCATCAGCTGATTTTCACAAAAACTGTGATGAAGGCAGTGGAACATCTCTCTTATGAGGAAAGGCTGCTCGGGCTCTTTAGCTTGGAGAAAAGCAGACTGAGGGCTGACCTCATTCATGTTTTAAAAAGATGTGAAGGGCAAGTGTTGGGAAGATGGAGCCTGGCTCTTCTCAGGGATGTCCAGAAATAGAACAAGGGGTAACAGGTGCAAGCTGGAGCATAGGAGATTTCATGGGAACACAGGGAAAAACATTCACTGTAAGGGTGACAGAACGCTGGAACAGGCTGCCTGGAAACACTGTGGAGTCTCCTTTGGAGGCATTCAAAACCAACCTGGTTGCATTCCTATGTGATCTGCTCCAAGTGATCCTGCTCTGGCAGGGGGGGTTGGACTAGATGATTTTTTGGTGGTCCCTTCCAACCCCTAACATTCTGTGTAATTCTGTGAACTGCGTGTGCTTTCCACCGAAACTGCACAGGCTGGTGCTATATGACAGGACATACACATACATACTTTTAGAGGTTGAGAGTGGTATGTTCCAGAAGGCTATGTGGCTTTGGAGTTGTAAAATAGGGCTCTTTATTCTGTGGATATGACTGAAAATAGTACTTGGTTCAATGACATTTTTTTGTGAACTTCTTATATAACACAAGTGATAGTCTGAACTCCATTTAAAAACAGAGGAGCAAAAGCTTTTCCTATTATGATCTTTTCAAGCAGAATAAGTGAAGAGTTATGGCAAGTTCATACCACTTCTAAGATGTTTAACACAAGTATCGTAATTGTCACTTAATGGGTCAGGAAACAAAGACAGACTTGTCTCAGTGGTGTTGTCTGTTCTCTATAGATCACACTTATTTTCCTTTCATATTTAGGAAATGTAATTATGTCTAATTCAAATTACAAGAGAGAATAATTACACAAAGCCATTTTTTCTTTACAGTTAATCCTCTGAATATTTTATTTGCCAAGGCATACAATTTTCCAAAAGGAAAACATTAACTTATGTGGCCTGCATGGAATTTATTTAATTATATGATATTCCAATAAGATTCCCTGCAATTTATTATGTTAATTGGTTAGATTATGTGTGAAACATTTTATAATGAGCTCATTTCTTTACTTCATATGTATTCTTTTAAAGCCATCTAATTAACCATTTCCCTGCAGTTTGAGAGATAGCTGGGCTTGTTCAAACTGCAAAGACTTCTTATAATTTATATCAGCATTGACTTACTGAAGATTTTGAGAACCTTAAGCAGGTGTTTTGTGAGACTGCAGTCTCCTTCCTATAATGGAACACAATGGATAACATTGTGCATTTGGTATCATAACTGAATTCTACACTACTTTGAGAGCAAATGCCTATTCTTCATTACAACTGGCAGAGGGGAAAAAAAAGCTAAAAAAGGAAAAGACCTCCAGCCAGAAGGGAAGAAGAGGATTAAAAAGAAACCTCTAACAATCAGCATGCACAAATCTTTTGGAAATGGGTCAACAAGCTAGACCAATGTGGATTTTTACAAGGAAGCAAGTTTTGTCTCCTACAGGTTACTGCTACCATGTGATCAGAGAAAGATTGACTGTAAAAATCCCTTCCACAATGTCTTCTATGCAATATGTTATGAAGCAGTCCTGGGGTACTGTCTCATTCAAAATTTCATTTTACATAAGCAATTTTCCTATAACAAAATGTGAGCACCTTTAGGTAGGTACAGACTTTCTGTGCCAACATCAGCCTTATGAATCAGGACTGGAATAAGATTTACAGGGCCACCACACTGGGATGCCTAGTATGTTCTGCATTTAGCTGGGAATTGATATCTGGATATTTAATTCCCAAAAACACCCTTTCAGTCCAAACCATTCTATGATTCAGAGAATCATAGACTCAATAAGGGTGGAAAAGACCTCATCAAGTCCAACCTGTCACCCAACACCTCATGGCTACTAAACCATGGCTTCAAGTGTCACGTCCAATCCCTTTCTGAACACCTCCAGGGATGGTGACTCCACCACCTCCCTGGGCATTGCATTCCAATGGCAAACAACTCTTTCTGTGATGAACTTTCTCCTTACCTCAAGCCTAAACTTCCCCTGGCACAGTTTGAAACTATGTCCTCTTGTTCTGGTGCTGGTTGCCTGGGAGAAGAGACCAACCCCCACCTGGCTACAACCTCCCTTCAGGTAGTTGTAGACAGCAATAAGATCTCCCCTGAGCCTCCTCTTCTCCAGGCTAAACAACCCCAGCTGCCTCAGCCTCTCCTCACAGGGCTTGTGCTCAAGGCCTTTTGCCAGCCACATTGCCCTTCTCTGGACACATTCAAGAGTCTCAATGTCCTTAAATTGAGGGTCCCAGAACTGGACACAGTACTCATTCTGTAAACAGAACAAAATCTCACTTCTCTCACCACTGTCCTCATCCCAGTGCTGCACCCCATATCACAGCGCAACACTCTACCCAAAGACGCACAGGTTCATAGAAAAAAGTAGAGGTGAACTGGGATGACAGAACAAGTCTTAAATAACATTTATCCATCACAAACTCACTTTAACAAGAACTTGGTAATATAAACAGTCTCTCAGATAGCAAAAAGAGGAATCCAGGCCTAGAGATCATAATAGGATGTATCTTTTGCAGATATATCTTTTGCAGTCATTCGTTTGCAGGTGATAGAGGACAGAAATAGGGTCACAAAAAGCCCTGCTACTGAATGGTGAGCACATTGGATGCTTAACACCAAAAAAAACCACATCCACAAAGAAATTCAAGATGAATCAGCCTCTCTCCCTAGATCCTGATAGGTTTTGCCTCTATGTCATCTGAAAATAGATTAACACTACAGAATCACTAATGTTGGCCCAAATGTCACATTTAAGTCAGTTTCCAATTATTATCTTACCCATTTATATTCATTTTCCCTTAATGGGAACACTGTTAGAACACTATAAAAAAAAAATTCTGCTGTGGTCACACACATTTCAAAGACTTGACAGGCCAGACAGCTGCAGAAGCCCTATAAATATTTCAGATGACCTAAATTTTTTTGACCAACAGATACTGTTGTAATCATAAAAATAATAGATGGAGGCAGAGAAGAAGGGATCAGGGTATATTCCAACCTAAACTAAGCTTGTGTTGATCTCCTCCAACTGTTATATTCAAGTCACATTCACTTTCATGCACAGTCCACATCCTTAAAGTGTTTCTATACATTCTTTTTGGGGTTTTGTTTGTTTGTTTGGCTTTATCATTAACAACCCAAGAAAGCTCAGGACAACGCTACTGCTTATCTCTGGAAGAAAAATGGAAGTATTGCTGCATGTCAGAATGAATGCAGCACACCTGGTAACAGACACTGCATCTCATGAATACATCCTGAATTTTGGCTGCACTGGAGATTTTGCCAGCATTAGGTCCACCAAACCTGACCCAAATCATTAAAAATTGCAAACAAAAATGATCTGTGATTAATTTCTGTTGTATTTCATAAGGTATGACCAAAATCCAAACATAGTTTCTACGTTAGCAAGTAACTGATTCCTATATTGTATTTTGTATGTCTCAATACTAAAGCTAGTATTGAGAACCAAAAAGACAATCTTACCAAAGCTGGTTATTTAAATACATTCCTGTGTTACTATACACAGGAAACATCAACTATAAAATAACCAACACAGATAAAGTAAAATATTTATATTCTTTTATTTTAATAGAAAACTCCCTTGCTCCTGAAAGACTGCTCAGTGAAGGAGCTCTCTGGTGTATGTTCCTTTAGCAGGCATCCTTGAATTAAAATGCCATGATAAGTTTGCTAGGCTAAGAAGGTATCTACTACTCTCTGTAAAACTGCAAATTTTTCCAGATTAAATGTCTTAAATGGTGCTGGACAAGAAGTCCTATGAACAAGAAGCAGCTTTTGTCTTCTATCTCACTGTCTCCTGGATCACACTGACCAGCAAGAGGAAGGAAAACTATCTAAATGGCCACCACCACTTCCTCAGAGATCTCCCACAATGATTGCTTGCAGGTCACAGCTGAGAGCACACCATGGACTAATAATTTACTTCACGGTGCAAGTTCTTAGAATATCATTAAAGGCATACCTAACAGTGAGCCTTTATAGTGCCTTGTCTTGCTTTAATGCTCTTTAGAAAATAATTTAATAGGACTCACAATGAAGTTTGCATAAACAGCTCAAGAATTCCTGCACTACGCTCCATTTTTTTTTCCTTTTCAGAAAGTACTGACCAGATACAAAACAGGTTCTGTCCTCACTACTAAATATCTTTGTGTATCACAACTTGTCTCATCACTTCCTTATGACCTAGCCACCAACAAGTGTCTTTGCCTATCAACACAACAGGCACTGTCGGAGCAGGGGTTACCAGTCCATGTTACGCTTTGACTGGCAGCAGCTGGCACACTCAAGATCAGTTCTTGACTCTTTTTGTGATAGTTGCTGGATGCAACTCCACCAACCACATGGTGTTAAGTTGCAGGACTGAATCAGCCTTGACAAGTCTTTCCTATTAAAAAACAGAACAAAACAAAAAAAAGGCCATGGAGTTCCTCAGTTCTTCACTCCAAGCCTTTCAATAATGCTACAGTCCTAAATTAAATAATGGTGAGGAACAAATATTCTTTCCTCATGTATTGTACTCTTCAATATGCCACTGACAGTTTTAAAAACTCATGCATTAAAATCATTGTCTAGCTACGTATTTAAAACAGTAAAGTCATCATTAATTCTGTAAATGCCATAATAGGCTTTTAGAAATTACAAAAGAATCCCTGTCCACGACATACATTGATATGATATTTGTCTAACCAGGTGAACTGCTTATTATGCACTAATGTAATGCTTTCTTAAAATGTGTAGCAACAAAATGCACAAAGGAGCAAAGTTACCCTCTGTAATTAGTTTGGCAACCTAAGTTTTGAAATTCTGCTGTGCCCAGCTGACTGAAAACACGCGTGCCACCACACGACCTCCCAATTCACTTTCTACCAAAGAGTTAATCTTGCACACTCTATATCCTACCTCAAACAAGAATAATTGTAGCGAGAAGCGAGTTCTTACGGTAGCCTTAGTAAGACCATGCTACTTCTTCAGAACAGTAAAAAAGCCATGCAAATGGAGATGAATGGAGCACAAGCCACCGAGGTAATTAAAAATGTATTTTCCATCTCCTAGTAATTGAATTGTGTACAAGCTGCAAGTTAATGAGGTCATCTACACTCGAGCACTGACAGGAAAGCAGGAATAATTATCTTTCAATTTTTTCTTATGTAGCAATTAATTTTAACCATTCGCCTACAGTCCACTCCCACTTCCCTCATTCCAGTCAGTCAAAGTCATGGCTAAGCCGAATTGACAAGCAATTGATATGGTAGCGGCACGGAGCCGCCGAGGCGGGCAAGGTAATCAAGGGGCTGCAGCTGTTGAGGGCTAAGCGCTTCCAGGTGAATGTCACCTGAGATTTTGCATTCTGCCACTCGGAGGACTTGGGACACACAGTAGCGCCTGACAGCACATCTGGTGCCAGGTGGGCAGGGAGGGGACCTTGCCGATTCAGGAAGGGAACAGAAGGATGGACAAGGATTGATGAATGGACAAGGCTTGAAACAAACATGGCTCTTTTTTTCTTTTCATTTCTTTAGGGCTTATCTACTATCATTGATTATTGCATACTCCATTTGGGAGCTGTAAGAAAAAAGTGTTATGGGTTGGTTTTTAATTAAAAAACACAAAGATTGATTAGATTCAAACCCTTACGATGTGTCCTGTAACAAGCTGACAAGGACTTACAGCAACCATACACTTAAAAGGAACTAAACATATGCCAAATCAAATTGGTGATAGTGGGACACAAAGAGCAGTTTGGCACTTTGACCTTTGGACCAAGGCCTTGCAAGCTCTGTGCAGATGCCCACAGAGCATATAATTGGGCTGGCAATCTCTGTGGTTCTCCCTTTGACCTGCATCATCCTTCAACAGCTAAAATGAGCAGCTTTGCTCATGAAAAAAGCAGGCAGCTAGGAGTCCTTCAACAATGACAATGCCACCAGTGTAACAAATGTACTCAAACATTTCACTAAAGAGGTTAAGATCAAAAGTGAGGAGGCCTAAGTATTTGGTTATTAATACAACTCCTACATCTTCCCCCTCAGTTAAGAGTACAAGTATTATCAGCACATTGAATACTAGATGTAGCACACAGAGATAGCCATATGAACCAATACTACAATGACAGCTTGTCCCTGTGTGTCAGTGTATGTCAACTTGTCCCAGTTGCCCTCAAGCTAAATTTCTTCTACTTTCTTTTTTTGGCTAGTATTTTTAGGAGGAAACCCTTTCCCAACATCTCTTACCTTGATCAATTATGACAATGATTGTGTCTTACCTGGCAGAGCAGAGTAGCAAGCCTGCCTGCCAGGTAAAAGTCCTTCACAATTGCAAGATGTATTGAAAGAAAAGGGAAAAAACCAACAAACAAACCCCAAACCCACACAACAAACAAAACAAAACAATCTTTCTGATATGCACTACTATTACTGGAGAAAAATAGTTGTGAAGATGGTAGAAATTATTCTATATGAAGGGTGGTATAAACAGAGAAGAAATCTCAGACTGTTTCCTTAGACTCCCAAGTTCACACTCCAAATGCCTCTTCCTTTTACTATTCAATTCAAGGGAGGATTATTTTTTTAAGTAGATTCTATGAATTTCAAAAGTTTCCAACAAATATAATTCCTTTTAGATGGACACAATTTTCAAAGCATAACTCTGAAGAAAATGTAGCCCTGGTGCGCCTTACTTCATTAGAAATGCAAATAATGATTATTGTGTAGGTGATAGTTAGCAGGCAACACCTGGGAAAATGGTGCATATAAAGGTCACCTCAGCTTCACCGTAAAATCAGCATCAGGAACAAAATCAAATGCCAACATGTGGAGGCTGGAGGGAAAAGGACTCATCACTTTCTTTTGAGCACATAAAGAAAATAACAACACATGACAGTGCAGTAATATGGCAATAGTTGCAATATCTATACATTTATTTTATCACCTAATGTTCTTTGTACTTTGCAATGGAGTCTTCTACTTTTCCTCCCATTGAGACTAGAAACTAGTCTCTAAGAAAACAGAAATTAAACCAAGGGCACTGACTCCCATTTAACCAACCAGAAATTAATATTATTGGGTAGCCACAGAATAAAAACCAAAACTTTTGCTCAGGATTGGAACAACAACAAAAACCCACAAGAAAACTGAACAAAACCTCATCTTCCTCCACAAGGCCCAGTAGCTTAACTAACTGCAGCTAAGTGCAAACCTGAGACAGTTGTGAACACTTGTGACAAGTCCAGATGTGAAGTAATCAGTTACAGTATTACAGAGAAAAGCACATCCATAAAGCTAGTATTCATCACTCATAATTAAATTCATCTGAAAACACTACACACATGGACATGATGGAAAGACATGAATTGTACTACAAAGACAAAATCATTCTCAGTGGTTAGTTAAATGTTGTCAGTCAATCCTAACCATTTCACAGCCAGCTTTCTCTCTGTAATAGCAGATTAAACTTGGCAGACTTGATGGGGCGTAATAAACTTCATGTAGCTACCACTCCTCCTCTTTTTTGCAAAGCTGGGACATGTTCATCCCTTTAGGTTTACTCCAGAAAGCCCAGATAAAACAAGAATATCAGTTTCCATGTTCTCTGGAGGTTCTCCAGCTCTCATTAGATGGGAAAGTTCACACATAAGCATAAACTGAGGAAACTGCTTCATCCTCTCTCCTGCCTCTGAAGTGCAAAAGAGCACAGGAATGAAGTGCACACTCAAACAGTGCCAGTGATCAAAGAGAAGGCTTAAATAAAAGGTTAACATCATACAAGCTTCTTCTCTTCCGAGTACATGCAATGTTCTACTGCATCAGACATACGGTCAATGCTGGGGGGGAGGAGACGGTATTTGGTAAGAGCAACCTTGATCATTTTTTCCGTGGTTTGTTTCCCTTGCATCTCCCAGCATCCAAAATTGTTATTGCAGCATATTTCTAGGGCACATCCCTACCTAATCCTTAATCTGTAGTCCATCAATTTGTCTACTCTCTCTTTGAATATGAAGATACTGTGTCACTGCAATTCTGGGGGGAAACTGATATTAGAGTTTTAGTATCCACTGTGTTAATACTTTCTGTGCTTGCCTGCCTTCTGATTTTTTTTAAGTTCTCATATTACAACAACAAGATGTCCTTTAACCTGATCTCCTCCTGTCACAAACTGATCCCAACAGTAGGAACAGGAGGTGGTTACTCCTGAAGTTCATTGTAAATCACAGGACTTGAGAAAGGAAGGGAAGGGGGGGGGGGGGGGGGGGGATAAAATAAACCCCCTTGAAATCAGAAGTAAAATTTTTGCCATAACTGGAAAATTTGTTTCCCAGAAATCCATGACACTACATCCTTACTTTCAAAGACTTTACCTTAAATATCCCAAATTTAGTACAGACTGTCCAGGTAATGGTAAGCCAAATTGAATCATTTGACATGGAAATGACAGGACAAATGAAAATAAAATCTAAGTGTTTAGAATAGCCTCCAATGAGCAGCAGGTAAATTGTGACAACAGAAAAAAATTGGCAGGTTGTCGGGGGGTATTTTGGCACTCACAAATTTTGTCCCACAGACTGATATCAGACATATTTACATCTTTTCACATTAAAACATTTTGGGGATGTTAGCATACCTAAACTGGGCCAATCTGCAAAAGACTATGGTCCCACTCTAGAGGCATGTCCAACACAATTTCAAGTTCAGCTCTGAGTTTTCCATTTACAGTATTTAATTCCTGATATAATCAATGCAAAGGTAAAATCCTGCCCAAACATTTTTTTTTTTGAAGTCTCAGAGACATCAACATAATTACTTGCCTGACTAATACATCTCCTGTAAGTACTTACAGACGATAACTTTTTCTAATGCTAGAATAACTTATTACATAAACTTGCACTCATGAAAGATTTTAGGCTGTACCATTAAATACTTCTCATTGAGCAAACCAGCAGACAGAAGCAGCTGGTTTGCCCTCTCTGCACATTTTCATCTCTCCATAGAAATTTCTTCCTTAAGTGAAAGCCACAACTCGTCACAGTAGTGACTCTTCTGACAGAAACACACACCCATGATGGACTTGTCAATTGCTCCACTAGGTCAGCCAGGATGTTGCAACACCTGTTAAAGTAGAGTGTGTTTTTTTTCCAGTCCTGGACTAAACAAAAATCAAAGATACAGTCTATTCAGCTTATCCTTAATCATCTCCAGCCATTGAAATATTCTACATTTTAAAGTCTGAGATCTCAAGTCTAAATTTTTATGTCTACACTCTCACTTTCTTCCAGTAGTGGTGGCTGCCCATGACTGAAAGCATATCTAGAGAAGAACAACCTTGTGACAGTTTGCTAGCTGTGGTGCTGGAGCATTCTACCTGCATTACCAAAGCTCTCCTCCTGCTCTCTGTAGCCACAAAAATCACTATGCCTTCAGAAAGATCCTGATCACCTCTTCATAATTCATGAAGCCCACTCTATGCCTGCTCTGGCAGTCAGTCTTACACCTTTTTCACCTAGAAGACATACACTATGAATTAAAATGTTTTGTGGCATGGCTTGTTGTTTTTTTTTCCCTTCCAGTAAAATAGAATCTTCCCTAAGGTCCTTCCCTTCCCCCCCAGTTTATGTGGCACAGACCAGCTCACAATAATCAAACCAGAGCCATTTAGTGTATAGTCTAGTCTTGCTGTGACTAATAAGATGATTGGTTGTATAGCTCCTTTATGGTTGTTCATTATATCACCCTTACATAAAGTAATTTAATTTCAGTGGGATAATTAGGGTATTTCTAATCTAACTGATAGTCTGAATGAAATGAGATTCTCAGAGGGAGATTTGTGTACCAGGAGATTGGTGACCTTCGACCCCAATTTTCACACAATGTATTAAGCTGACAGCCTTACTTCCAAGCCCGGCTGCATTGGCTCTTCACCACTTGTGCACATCTATGTGCTACAGACAGCAAGACTGGGTGAGATTCTCCTACCCCAAATCCCATTGTTAAAGGAAACTGTAAGATCTTATTTGAATTTCACAAAAAATAATCCAGGCCACCATTCACTAGTCGGAAAAGCAGCACTATAATTAATCTGCCATGGAAAGCATGTAACTACATTCTTGATTTTAGGCTGTATCTTACAAGGCAACATCAAGCATATACAACATTCACTTCATCAACACCTACACTTTTATAAGTACTGAAAAGAAAAACTTCCCCCTCCCAACTCCAGTTTTCTGGAAACATAAGCAAAGTTGAAAACAGCAGCGTCTGTATCACTGACAAACTGTATCAATGCTATATTGTATTTATGAAGCAAACCAGTAAGTTTCTCTGCCTTTAGCTTGTTGCTGTCAAGACCAGATTGTCTGGCAGGTTAACAGAAAAGGCCCTCCATTTCTTCACTGACACACACCAGCACATTTCTTTCGGTCTCTTTCTGTTCTCTGAAAACTGACCTAGTCCTTTCTCACTTCCACTGTCAGGGCTCTGACCAGACCAACCCTCTGAAAGGGTTACCTTTGGGTAAGTGTGGATTGAATCTGGCTTCAGTAACCTAAGCCATCATCACGCTTGCCATGTCGTCCCTGCGGTTGCACATTCCTCTGTTGATCCTTGTCTTTACAAAGGATGATACCCTTAAATACCTGAAGCCTTCATCCACACACCTTTGAAATTATTTCAGTGTAGTTAGTGAACATCTTCAACCTCAACAGCTTAGCCTTTAATCCTAAGAGCTAACAGGAGTAAAAAAGGCCTAATGAAAACACTTTGCTCTGTCCTATTATTTGTCATGTTCCCTTATTTGATTAGACTGCAGATCATTTATATGAGCTTTCAGGCTTCTTGTCCCAGACTAGCATAAGGAGCCCAAGTGAGGGACTGAAGACATTGTTCACAGTTTTTCTTTTCCAGACTCAGTGAAATCCTGTATAAAGTGAAGTCAGAGCTGCCACTCACTTCAAAAACATTGCAATTTCACCTAGAGTTCTCCAGTTGCACACAAATACTCAATCTATTGTTTATTCAATCTTCATTTCACTCAGTCTCTCACCTCTATTATTCAGTAATGGTCACTTTGTGGCTTTTTGTTTGTTGTTTGTTTTCTTCCATCAGCCTTTGCACTTGCAGCTATGTCAGGCCACTTCCCTGGGAGTTTGCCATTATCAAGCCACTAACCTGAAATATGGCAATTGCCCATTTACAGAAGCAGCAGTCTTGTGAGCAGACATGTTTAGGAGGCTCTGAAGTTCATAGCTCATCGACCAGATAAAACAAAGAGGCAATTCAAGTTAAATCCCCTACAAGTAGTATAGGATTTATACTAAAGATGACAAAGGGCCATTTTCTACTTTTTGTCTATCATAAAGTTAATTTAAAAACCATTTTCAGAAAGAAAATAATATCAATCAAAATTGCTTAAACATAATACGTGTTTTATAGTGCCTTCACTGGATGGCTATACCAACATAGTCCTCTTGGTCAAAGGAAAGACAAAACTCACTCCTTTGGATGCTTATAGATAATTTTGTATTAAGTGATTCCTCAAAAAGAATCTTTAGGATTAAGAATATTTCCTACAATGAATCTGCTATACATTAAATCATGAAAGCTTAGAAGGGCAAATCAAAAGCAAAGCTTCCTTATTATATCAGTGAATTTAAGAGAACTGACAATGGATAGTAAAGGATTCTGCTCTATTTCTGCATCTTCCAGCAAGTCAACACAACTCAATAGATACTTAATTTGAGAATTTAATGCTAAAATACACAACATGGAAACTGTATCCGTGGTCAGATGCAGATCTGCTGATTAGCATGGCCTCATTATTTTGCATGCACATGGAAACAACTGGCCTAAAAGTCACAGTATCCCCAAGGTTGGAAGAGACCTCAAAGATCATCAAGCCCAACCTGTCACCACAAACCTCATGACTAAACCATGGCACCAAGTGTCACATCCAATCCCCTCTTGAACACCCCCAGGGATGGGGACTCCACAACCTCCCTGGGCAGTCATAGCAGTAGGTTCCTCTCTTGCCAGCCAAGACAGCCTTTCAGCACAACTATGCTGCCTCGGTCTGCTTCTGTTCTGGATCCTTTCAACCCTGCAAGCACTTAATTTCTTACACTTTTAAGATAAATTAAAAGATTGTGCAACTCTATGGAGACCTGAAGATCAGTTATCTTCCCAGGAGGTTAGGAGGTAAGTAGGAGACCCCCATGCCACAGTCCACTTCTAATCAATTAGGAAGACCAGCCTCCTACTCAACTGAACCTTGTTTTATGTGCAAGCCAGGCTGGAGCTACAGGAACAAACCAAGGTGGAAGGTGGAAGCAAGGGGGGGGGGGGGGGGGGGCCGGGCCCAGAAATCATCTGGCCAATCAAGCACATTTTGAAAACTGGCTACTCTGCAGACCCTGTATACAAGTTCAAAAAAAAAAAAGTTCCTTTTGCTGAGCCTCTATAAAAGCTGAAGGTACTGAACAGCTCCCAAATGATGGTTCGTTGCCCCATTGGAATTCATCCTTTACCTCTGAAGAGGGGCACAAAGTATTTTAAATAGACAGCAGAAAATTATCTTTTCTGTATAACTAGTAAGCTATGTGCTGATATCAAACTGAGCAAAAGCACACAAAAAACATTCCCCTCTACTCTTCAAAAAAAAACAAAAAACCATCTTTATTCTTACTACAGTTAAGAGAGTGACAAATTGCTACAGTATAGAGAATGTCAGGAAAAGAGAAGACATCTACTTTCATACATTTCAGCAACATTCAAACCATGCCAGCATTAACAATGATATACTTCAATCACAAGAAGTCTTACTAAAGCTCCATTTTAAAAAGCCACAACTGCTACGAAGACATGATTATAAAATTGCTTTATTTCTTACCCATTATATTACTGCCACCAAATAAAATACTTCAATTAAAACAATCCAGACTGTTCCAGGAGGAGTCAAGTAGCATCACTGTCAGCACTGCTTGGAGGTGGGAGACAGACAAACAGAAAGAAAAAAAGAAAATACATATCAGAATTTAAAGCAAAAATAACCCTTTATTAAATTGTATTAAGCAATTATTCTACTATAATTTTTACTTTCATATTCTACCTTTTGGGGTTTTTTAATTCAGATGCAGAGTTAGTGTTGTCCTTAAAAGCCACACAATATTAAAGTGCTCTGTAAAATAACTGCAATTGTTAGGTCTCCAATGAAAATTACAAATCATACCATTGGTGGTGTAATTTGTTCAGTGCTTAAAACCCTCAACACTCTCCACAAAGAAGTTACCTATACAGATGTGTTATATAAAAATCATTAACTACATAAACTTTGCATCACATTTCAGCACAACCCATGTAACTAAATTAGGAGTAATTCTCCAGCACTGCAATGAGAAAACAATTTAAAAAGACAAATCTACATTCCATTACAAAATTTGTACATTCTTCAGGCAATGTGCTAGAGTTTGGGTTTTCCTGGGCACAGTAATTGCTTACCTTGTTTCATCCATTTCTATTGTCTCCATTGATTACTGGAATCACATTTCTAGGGTAAACAAGGTGAAAAAAAACCTTCTTTCCCACTATCCCACTTTGTCAGGAAGGTTTGAAAGCAAAGTAGGCCTCCCAATAAGTTTCCTAATCCAGATAAGCAGGGCTAAGATATCTGACAGCTGTTTCACGCTCTTCATCATCATCTGAAACAATCAGTACGCATTAGAGAGTACTTTTCCCTTTACAAAGGTGATAATTAGATAACAAGCTGAGATTAAAGTAATTACAGTTAGACAGCTGGCAAGGCAGCACAGTCATGTTGAAATATTGTTGATACTTCAGCATCTGGTTCTAATAACAGCACAGGCTAAAAGATTTTACATTAATTACAGCACATAATTTAATATAAACATATTTAATTACAATTGATGAGCGATAAACTGTTCAAGAATGACTTAACCCCTTACACATGTCAAAATGATTGGAACTTCATATATATTTTTTCACTTTAGGAGCAAGCCACAGTTGGTATGAAAGGTTAGGAATCTCCATTTTTAAGAAAAGCCTGTAACTGGAAAGATGAATTATTGATATGCTATTCAAATCTACATCAAAAACATGTTAAAACTGACAGCATACTACAGAATTCAGGACCAACTCCAGTAAGGTATTTTGGTAGAGTTGCAGCTAAGCCCAAAATTGCTTTCTCATAAATTCCATTGCAATTGCCACCCAACCCTGAAGCATCTACAGCTGCCTGGTGCCTGTGTAATTTTCCCAAAGGTACTCCCAGTTCCTCTGATCTTATCAAAGCTAGGCAACACAAACCCTCTGCTCCTTCCTAAACCACCTTGAATTGGGATACAAGGGCCTGCTCCATGAGCACAAGGGATCTAAGAGATCTCCAGTGTATATGAAACAGTCACTGACTATGATGCCAAACAGTCTTAGGAGAGTATTTGGCAAGTCCTCAGAATTACTGGTCCAAATCATTAGCTTTCTGCACCACACTCACTTTTGTACTCCTCTCTGATTCTGTCAACATTTTAATTTCTTGTATGTACCCAATAAAAACTATTTGGGATAGGGAAGGTCCCAACAAGATTACTACAACTTAATAAAATTACAGCAGTGTCAAGGAATGGTAGAAATGAAGCAAGATAAATCACCTGACAAAAATGCAGGAAATGAAGCCTGATTTCCTGGGAACACATTTCACTCACCAATAGCATGAGGAGTCCAGTACTTGCTTCCTTCACCTACATTCTTCTATTGCAATTTGTCTGTGAGAAGGAACACTCCTTTTTCCTCTTCTTACCAGCCCCCCAGAACAGAAGCAGGGCTCTATCTTACTGTGTTACTCTCAGTCTCTTGTCACGTGAATTTCTATGAAGTGTTAAATCCGGAAGGGTAAAACCACTCAGTTATCTTTTTGGAGTTACAGCCTCTCCAGTCCTTTTTGCTCAGACTCTTCTTTCCTGTCCTTTCAACTCTTCTGAACTACAAACTAAATGCAGATTTTCTGCTGACCTCAGAAAATTATGTGATCTCACTGTTCTCCATAGTGTGCTCTGTAGCAAGGAGAAACTTGCTACAGTTTCTCCTGTAAGAAAGGGTATCAGGATAGACACATTATTCCATTTCAGCATTTCCTCTCATCACATAGAACCATTGTGACCTCACAACAGTCGAAGATACTGAAATACAGAGCTAAGTTAATACAAACTTCAGCTTGAGAAGGGAGATAGACATTAACCAGTGAAGGAGGAGGAAGGAGAGATAGTGGTGAGGGAAGAGAAAAAGACACCTTCATCTCTTTCATCCCTAGCCATTATTCTCTTATGCAACAAGCCACAGGTTGTGTTTTCAGAAGAGCTTCAGGTCAAGAGAACCTCATTTCCACTCCATATTTTAAGGCTTAGAATTCACTGACTCAAAAGAAGTAGTTAAAAGCCTATTTGCAGTTCAAGACCACTCGTATTACCTCATCTTAGACAACACAGCAGTTTCAGGGCAGGGGAGCCTCTGAGGAGACAAGTATCTATATATTTTTAATTGCTCTGTCCAGAGTCACTGAGGTGCACTTGACTTTCTAAACACAAAAATATACAAGGATATCAGGTGTGCCCTGGTGTTTTGTGGTAGATTATCATATTTTAGTAAAGGATGATGCATGGGGAAACAAAACAAAACAAAAAACAAACCAAACCCCAAACCAAACCAAAACAGGAAAGTGAAAGGAGGAAAAAACTGCTTACACTGCATCCAATGCAGAAATCCTAATGGGGACATCACACCTTCAGAATTCATTTCATGATGCACTGGCATGGGAGCAGAGCAAGATGAAAACTTTATCTACATGCTTGTTCCCTCGTGTGCAGAGCTGTCATTCCTTAGGGTGCTGTTAATACAGCTGACTGTGGGATCACAGTATAAGTCCACCAATAAAAAAATTCAAGGCGGGGGGAGGGGGAGAATAACAATTTAAAAAGAGACAGATTTGGATTTGAGATTGTTCAGGCTTATTGGTGATCATGGTATTCTTTGCCACACAACTGCTAGTCGAGAGCAACACAGCAAGAGCAAAGAGTGAACTTCCTCTGTCAAAGCAGGACTTCATGGATAGACCACTTCAGTTTGCCTGCAAATTCAATGGCCTGCTTCAGCATCCTTCAAACCCTGTCAGTGAAGTGTTACCTAACACGGAAGTGCATTTTGAAATCACCGATGTAAATACATGTACTAATCCCCATGGAGACCCACACATATCTGATCAGATAATGGTTGGTTATAGTGTCAAAGTAACTATAATAAGCTACCAAGAATGTTCAGAGTCACATAGTTTTAGGGTCATGCCTCTAATACTAGCTGGCATGCAAAAGGTTTGTACTCCTCTCTTCTCACTTCTGCATACACATATCACCTTCACTCTAGCACCATTCATCCCTGCTCTCATTCTGGTTGAGGAGAGACTATGTTTATCTTGCCACCCATTAATTCTCACAGCTCGTGCTTAACTTTTTTATATAGTCATGGTTTAGGCATTTTATACACAGAAGAAAGAAGCCCAAGGATCCAAATACTCAACCACATTTCTCTTCCATATTCAACTTTTTTGCTTCCCCAATATACTCATGCCTTTATAGTTTTGGTTTGGGCTCTTCACATACTGCTATATATGATTCAACCTCTTGATTACAGACAGTATAGGCATGTAGGGCAAACCAGTGTCCCAATTTATTTCTCCTCCTCCTCTATTCAAAACAGAAAACCTCAACCAAACAAAGAAAGAAAAAAGAAACCTGAAAACCACATCTGCTCAACAAAGCACTCCAGATGCAGTGCCTACTGGCCATGCTGCAATTGTTCTGTGCGACTGCTCATGCCTCTTTAGAGCTGACATGCTTCAGGGCAGAAATTCCTTTGTTTGGCACATCTACCTTTTGTGTATCACAGTGTACAGCTGGAGGTGAACACAGGGCACGCAGTTTGATGCAGGTTCAAAAAAAGTACTCCTACAAATCAGGTCATCAATAGAGATAAAAATTAAAGCCCAGGCTTTAAGAGCTTCTTCATCTGCACTGGACAGATTTCAGAGAGGCATCAACTGTATCTATTCACTAAATCTAACACAAAGGAGAGGTTATTGATAAAATTTGAAGGGAAAGGAGATGATATACAAGTCTAGATACAAATGCCCCTAAGTTTTGGAGGCATTCAATTCTAACTCACTCCAGGTACCTTGCATTCCATGACTCCAGTGCACATCATTTCCTCACTGGGAGTTGTTTCTCTTTTATATAGAGTACACAAATAATCAAGTCCATCTACAAGGACAGAACCTTCATTTCATTCTTAACCATTTAGAATAGATTAAGACTCCAGGTGGGATTTTAAAAGAGGCAATATTTAAAAATTAGCATATTTACTATAACCATTTTGAAGCCATTTGCATCCAGCAATTTGCATCCATCAATTCTTCTTGCAGGTTACATACGTGTTAATGTCCACCCATGTGGACACATCACTGTACTGAAGAAAGAAAAGCTGTATGTGTCTGAAGAGTAGTAGGCACTTTTGATAGACATGTGCTGCAAGGGCAACAGGGCTACTTAATAGAAAGCAGCTAGAAAGAGTTGAGCTGGAAGAAGCTGTTGGACTGCAGCGCTGCATGCTAGCACAGTTTGATCTTTTTCATTCCATTAGAGGGAAAAAAAAAAAAAAAAAAAGGAAAGAAACAAACAACTTGCTATGCAGCCCTCAAGAACCTAGAAATGGAAGCTGGGGAGGGAGGGGAAAAAAAAAAAATCCCTTGCTTTGCTTTTTTATCCTTGCTTTGCTTTTTATTCTCCTGGGAGAATTATATTTGACTTCCCAAACCAGAAATTCATCAAGAAAACAAGTTCCAAATACACATTTGTTTTGATAAAACTGTTCACAAGATGAAAAAGTACATTTTTAATATTTTTTTTTTAATTTAATGAAAAAGTACTCATCTTTTTGATAGGTGATAATTAACCATTATTCTGTCATAAACAGAAAAGAAAGATGTACCTATGCATTTAACTGAGCATTGTGCTAATCATACAGCAGTGACTCAAAAGAGTGAGGATTCTTATATGAAGTGTTCCTTTTGCCAAGCAAAATACAGCCTTAATATCCCTGAAAGGTAATTCATGATCACAGAAATGAACCTTTAATTCAGTTTTGCCCAATCTATTTTAGTTAGATTTCAAAGACATGGCATCTGATCAGCTGTCATGGTATTTAAATCATTTAGTTATGCTGAATATTAAGGATTAGAAACTTCTCAGCATGCACAGTTGTAGGAACTTGGGAGTAACACTTCAGTTCACCTTTTCAAAAAAGCAATAACCACACACATTCACCATGATATACACTGCCTTCTTCAAAATGACAGCCAATACTCCCCACAAACCAGTTAAGTCCAAAGGTAAGATCACCAACCACAATGGTTTGGGTCAGAAGAGACCTCCAATGGTCATCTAGATCAACTGCCCTGCAGTCAGTAGGGACATCCTCCACTACATCGGGTTGCTCAGAGCCTTGTCAAGCCTGACCTCGAGTATCTCTAGGTATGGAGCCTCAACTGTTTCCCTGGCCATCCTGTTGCAGTGTCCCAGAACTCTCATGGTAAAGAACTTGCTCCTAACATTCAGTCTAAATCTCCTATTTTCTGCTTTCAAACCATTGCCCCTCAAAAAATCACTACAGGCTTGTGTAAACAGTCCCTCTCCAGCCTTCTTGTAGGTACTAGAAGGCCACTATTAGGTCTTCCAAGAGCCTTCCCTTCTCCAGTCTGAACAATCCCAGCTCCCTCAGCCTGTCCTTGGAGGAGAGGTATTTCAGACCCTTGATTACTTTTGTGTCCCCCTTCTGGACACACTCCGTCAGGTCCACATCCTTCCTGTGCTGAGGGCTCCAGAGCTGGATGCAGTACAGTAAGGTCTTACCAGAGCACAAAACATCAGCTAGAACCTTTAACATGGAATTTTTAATTTTATTTTTTTTTTAATTTAAATGTAGGAAAGACAAAAAAATGTGTGGGTTAAAATATACTATTTTAAGCAGTGTGAAGAACAATAAAATTAGACATAAAGACATCAAATGTTGCCTACTTTTGCAATTTGGGGATTTATTTTTTAAATGGATTTTCCTTCTTTTCTCCAAACACAGGAATATGAATATACATCCTTCTCCTAATGGAAGAACAGTTTTGAGGGATTTAAATACTGTACATAAATGTCTTTGAGTGGATACACTGGCATGGCTGATCCTACAGAAATCTATAAATTATTTGACAGGCCTCTAAGAGTCCAATAATGGCTCCAGTTCAGCAGTTATATGATTAATATAACCAATACACTACTGGATTTCACTTCCATCCTATTTAGAGAAAATATACAAGCCAATATGACCCAGTTCAGTCTTGCTTGAAACCTCCAGAGAATTATGCATATATCTATGACACGAGAAAACTCATTTAAGAACAGATTAACATGCAAATCTGGTTTGAATTATTCACTTTACAGCATTTATATTTCTCCAAAAAAAGTTGGGCAAGACAGACTGTGCTTTCAGAAAAGTTCTTGCATACATGAGCTGCTACCATCTACTGTAACATTTTATGTTTTCTTAAACCAAACAATATATGCAAGCCAGACAAAAATTGTGGCAGATGGATTTTTCCCTGAAGATAATGCCTCATTAAATAAAGGAAACGGGGGGAAAAAGGGGGAATTTGTACTAATGACCTCATTCTAAAAGTAGGACAGAGTAGTTTGGCCTATCTAGACACAGCTGTAATGACCTCAGCATCTTCAGTATGTACATCGCCATCCAGTCACTTGAAGGCAGTAGGAGAGCCCTGCACTAGGTAAGAAATATTCATTCAGTCCATATGTGCAAAACAAACGAATACAAAGCCCTAAAAACAAAGTAAAAAAGGTGATTTCAAAGGAATCCAAATACACACACTCTATCTGTCTGCATAAGATTCTGTCTTTCTAAGACAGTCTCCTCAGCCTGTATGAGACCCTGAAGAAGTTACAATAAAAGTAAGGACTTGGGGATAAAAGTTCACAGAACAGATAAAACTATCATCAACTGCAGCAGTATGAACATTCTTTCACAAGTGATTTTCCCCTCCAATATCTAATTGCAAAATATCTCACTTAAAAAAATAAAGTAAACTTAAGGGGGGACACTGTTCTTTCCCAATCTGTTGCTTACCACCACCATTTCCACATCTTCAGTCCTGAAGCTGGTTTGGGACTCCAAGACATCCAAATCTGAGCTCTGCTTTAATCCAAAGCACACAGAAAAATCAGGTCTCTAAGTGTGTGTACATATTTTTTTATGCACATATATAGACACCCACCCCCCCACCTCCCCCAAGTCTATATATGCACATACATAAATGGTATAGACACATAAATAAGTGGCATATATACCTATGTCTATATGCTCATATGCACACAAAAATGTGTGTGAGACTGTAGAGGAAACAAAATTACCTCCCAGGCCAAGGATGACAATGATGCATAAATTCTATATATTCAATATATATTCAAATACTAGAAATCAAAAAGGAGCTCACTGATATACTGTCTGCTGGAATATTTCATTGCAGTTGGAATTATCATAGCAGAGAACAGTTCCCATTACCACCAGCGACAGTCCAGTTCCTGTTTTTCCAACCTCTTTGCTTCCTGGCCGCTCAAGATAGTAATGGCTTCACAGTGACTGCTTGGAACAGAACCAAACACTGAGAAGAGAACCAGACTTCCTCTGTTGAGATGGCTTCACCAATTTGTACAAACACCACATGAGTGTTGCTTCTGACCTTTTCACTCTCTACCCCCAAAATTGACAGCACACACACATCCTGAAAACACAATACATATCTGATTGCTGAAGCTGCAGAGACTGACAAGATCCCACAACTTCAGAATGGTAAATCTGACAGCATAATCACAGAACTGATGCCTGTCCCAAGCCTTCTTCAGGACAGGAGGCCTCTTTTGCACCTTCAAGGACACAATGAATGAAAAGATCCTACGTTATCTGAAATGTAACCAAATACTGCTCCCCCAAGTCATGAAAATATGATAACAACCAAGTTCTCACTAAAAGCAATAAACTGGACTCCACATGATCAAGCACTAGGGAAACAGAGATGGCACACAGCTCTAGAAAAACTTTGCTACATAGAAAACTGTTACTAGCACACCTTAGTGCTTGCATGAGTAGCTCCAGACAACCAGGTAAAGCTGAATCAAAAGAAGTCTACGGCAAATGTGCTGAACAGTTTGGAGCTACTGGTTTTCTTGACTGCTGGTGCATACACACAGCTGATTAATCCAGTGGACCAGCCTTGCATGTTTCTGCAAAACCAGAGGGTTCAAAATCAGAAACTGAGCCTTCAAGAAGGAGCAATCACACACACACAAAAAGTTAGAGTTCTGATAAATGCCACTGCAGACATGCAAATACACATACATATGAATTACTTATTTGGTTGGGTTTAAGTGTGTTTAGTGGAAATACAGTGCTGTGAAATTAAGAACAGTTAAAAGCACAGGTGGTTTCCAAAGATATGCCTGTCTATGGTCAAAACATGTTTTTTTTCTTAGGTCCTTGTCTGTCTGATTGGCTACATGTGTTCACAAAATGATAATACCTACACTAAAATATAAATTACCTGAAGAAACTTAAACCACAAACAACTTACCTGCTAGAAAAATTAAACTGGTACCTACATTAATCTAGTGAAATGAGTTCCAAGTTAAAGACTGATACTCTTTATCTTTTTTTAAATATACAAAGCCAAAATGGAATTAATATGAAAGGACAGCTACTAGTAAGAGTCAGATAGTTCAGAGTTAAATAGAATAATCTGTTGTCCCTCAGCGCTGACACACATATTCCCAGTAACATCTAAGAACCTATCTGTTCTAACCTCGACTGAGCAGTATTGTTGCTAATTGAACATGGAGAATGGGTTTGTTCCATCAGACATGTTCATTTCTTCTAAGAACACCCTATGGAATATCAAATGTACTAAATATAGCTGTCAACATTAAAAGCATGCAACGTGAAAGTGCTATTAAAGAGCTAAGTGTACTTCACTTGGCATTATAAAGCCAAAGCCCTCTTTAAACATACATCATGTTATTAGAGACTATTCACATTAATGCAAAAATCATCATTCTTAATATATTTTACAAGACATGTCTAGGCTACTTCCAGGCTCAAGAGTTCCTCAATTTCTCCTGCATTTACTGATAATTACATAAATGAATCACTCCATTTCAAATAGGACAAAGAGAGATGGTTAACTGTAGCAAATCGATACATTAGCTTTCCATTGCAAACTGTGTCCAGGTAAAGCTTCATAATAAGAAATAACACAACATCTACAAATGTTCACCACCATTTTATGCTGCTGTGTTTTCTATTGAAGTGCCCAGGTGCTATAAATTTTCAGATATGACCCTGTTTAATTATTACAAGTTTATAGTAAGAAGCATCAGGAGACTCCTAGGGAAACCTCTGCTCAGTGATTCACAGAGGTTATTTGCCTTCTCTAGCGCAAATACACATGAGATTCATGAGGGGGCAGGGAATAATGCAACAAATTAAAGCACAAGGGAACCTCGAAGTAACTAAGCCTGAGGAATAGGTCACTAAAATCACAAGTGTTGTTCCTATGTCATAAGCAGAATTACAGTACATATGCTTACTTGCAGTAGCCTCTTGCTTCTACCTCCATCCAAATTAACAGCACCACACTGATAGTGTTTTAAAGCTAAATCTAACATTTGTAGCTGGTATTTGATCTCTGTCAGAAAGGTCTCAAACACAAATGGAAGCTCGTTTAAGCACCACCAGTAAAAGTAATAACATAGAAGACTTCAGGAAAAATATATTCCTTCAACATGACCCTTCCTACATACCCCTCTGTTAATATACTTGTTCCCAAAACATGCAAAATTCATTTCAGGGATATATGATTTTAAGCAACATGTTGTTAAGCTCAGCAAGCAATTTGTGCATCTCTCAACTTCCTTCTGTTTCTAGTTTGTGGGAATTTATATAATTTTAACTGTTTTATTTCTCCTCTAAAGAATGCACTGAGATCACCAACTTATTCTAAAAGTGTCTCAAGTTAAGCAGAAGCTGTGCTTCCAGAAGGTTAAAACACACCCAACAATACTTTCAGGAGCAGCATGCAGTCTTCTCTTCAGTAACTGGATACTGACTTAAATTAGAGAGTAAAATCAGCCCACTTATAAAACAGCTCTTGGTAAATAGTCTAGAAATTCAAATATAGGCTGCATAACCCTCAGCTGTCTCAATTCCAGCAAGCCAGATAGATAAATAAAGGACTAGATCACCTAGTGCACTTCGGTAAACAAGAAATTCTCTGAAAGAAATAGTCTCTGCAGTAAATTTGGTAAGTTTGAAATACTAACAGAACTGTGGTCCAGTAATAGCTCTTCTAGAATTCAGAATGCTGCTTGGCAGAGCACTACCAAAAAAGCCCAACTAATTCTGGCTTTTGCCATAGTGACTGAAGCATTCATGTTATTAATAGCAGCATGGTCTAGAATTGAAAACATACCCATAGTCAAACACAGTACTCATGGATGAAAAACTGCTGTTTTGGTTTGGGTTGCACCCCACCCCCACCCTGGATAAAGCCCACTTAATATTAATGTCTGGAGTTAAACACTGATCTTGTTCTTCCAACCAGGGGGGAGCGGGGGAAATCAGAGGAAGGAACAAGAGCTACAAAAACATAAACTATCATCCAGAAAAGACTTCTCCCTTGTTTATTCTGTAAACCACACATTATTAGAGCCAAATCCCTTAGGCCTTGTTTAGGTCAGAATTCCCACCAACTTCAGAAGCCATTTTGCCCATTTTTCCCCTCATCCAGGAAAGACAAATGTGATCTTTTTGTGACACAACAGAACCCTCTTATATTGCTCATCGTCTCTTTATTATTGCTTGCTGTCATAGGGCAGTGACTTCTGTATGGTTATGATTTTCCCATTGCAAGCACTCAATGAGGAATAGTCAAACTCTTTTGTAATATCTAGATATTACAAAACCTTCTCTGAAGGCTTTCTGAACCACAGCCAGTGGGATTCCCTGCAGCATTAAGGGCCAGTCTTGCTCCCACTACAGTCCGTGGGAATTTTGCCAAGGATATAAGTGGCGTTATGACTGGTCTCCAGCAGCAGATATTACCCATCACACTCAACCCTTGATTAAAGACCTACCCACCTGCAAATATATAATAAAGGGCTTAATTGCATAATCCATTATAAGGACTTTTAATCCACAATAGACAACACCATAGGTTTTAGCTAGCCCACACACAAAAAAATTCATTAGATCAGTATTTGCTTGACATGAGTTTGCAGGAAGATTGCAGAGGGATTCAAAAGTTACATATTTTCAGGAACCAGAGAACACAAGAAGCAGCAATAAAATAAAACTAAATGAAAAGAACACCACCACAGGGTAGACCTATGGGCAGGAATAATTTCATACTGCGTCCACAAGCTTCTGAGAAAGGTTTTCTTAACAATATATGCATGGCAGGCAGTGATTTTGAATAGTAAACACAGTGCTGATACTAGACTTTTCCTTTTCCAAGGCACCAGGCAAAGATGTAGCAGTGTGCACAAGTGGGGTGTAAAGTCAATGGGATTACATTTTCCTAATTATTTTCTGCTTGAGGTTTACATCACATACACGAAATGAGATCAGCCGGGACTTGCCTCTCTAACAAATCACTCAGACTTAAACATTGCTCAGATAAACAAAAGGGGGGGGGCAAGGCTGAGAAAAGGGAGAGAAGTGCTTCTTCAATCACAGTTGCAAGGAACAAAAACCTGGAGGGGGAAAAAAGCTGTTGAACCGCCACCAAATCTCCCCCCACTAGAGACAAGAGCCCATCTGCTGAGCTCTGCAACTTAGCTTTAACTACCATTCAACTCGCGTCTCTGCAGAGATCAATCTACAGAGCTGGCAGATGGACCCCTGCTTCCCTGAGTCGCTGTGTTATTTGTTTAATAAATTTAATTAATATCCATACTGCATTGGATTGCTCCCAGAAAGGGGGCTGCAGCTCTCTCTTTCTCCAATAGCAACATGATGAGTGATTTCCCAGAAAAGACCAGATAACAGTACCCCCAGGCCACTGAAAAATTAAAAGTGCCATGTGCTTACATTACTTCGCATGTATTAATTTTTGCAGTGCACAAATTTGTTCTTGAAGCCTATTTTAACTTCGTGAAAGTCTGGGATTTTGAAAAAGTCATAATTAATTGTGGTTTCTATCAGTTGCAAAATTAGTTGGAAAGGAAAAATTTTTTTTAAAGGCACCAAATTTAATTGGAGTTCCAAAAATTTTTATCTGCTTGCAAGAAAGAAACAAATTGTTAACGAGGGTGTCTCCTCGGGCAATATATATTGTCACAGTTTCTGCCAACAAGTTACAGGCATTCAGGGTCGTGTTGGACATGCTTTACTTTATTGGTTAAAATAAGTATGTTCTTAAGCATTAAGGACAGATTCAGCTCACATAAAGAATTTTGGTTTTTTGATCTTGAAGGATGAAAGAGCACAAAATTACTAGCAAATTTTTACAGGGGAAAGCATAGCGAAACACCAAGTGCCAAGATATTCCAGTGGCGAGAGAAAGCACAAAATATGCACCAATGTTGAGAGCAAAAATGTTATTTGTCCTCAATATTAGCAGTTCATCTTTGCTCCATTTTAAAGTGCTTCATGTTTCATCCTAAAAAAATTAAATTGAGACATAAGTAAGAGAATGATTTCAGTCAAGCCTATTTAACTCCTAGAGTCAAGTTAAATGGATATGCTTCTCTTTGGGCCCCATTTCATTGCTAGCACACCTTATGGCTGGAATATTTCACCTTCATGCTTATTAGTTCAGGTCCAGCAGCAGGTGTCCTATGGGGGAGTACAGGCTTGCCAATGTACTTGCTTCGGCATCTAACCTTACCCAATGCCTTTTTCCAGAAGTAACTGTGGCAGAAAGGTTAAGCATACTTAAATACTTACCTCTGCTTCTGGCAGGGGAAGGTGAGAGCTAAACCTGATCCTGGCACAAACTCTCTAGTCCACTTCACTTGAAGTCAGCATTATTTATTCAAATAATGAGATTAAACATGAGACAGCTACTATCTTAGGTGACTCTGAGTGAAGCAGCTTAAGGAACACACAATCTTGCACACAAATACAATGAGGCATTTAACTGCTTTCAGTTAACTACTACTCCCTCTCCTCTTGCTGGTAGTCTTTCCCTACACATTGACCTTTTCTACCACTGGTGCCATTTTCATAGTGAATGCCTAACCTTACCTTCAGAAAGCAAAACAGTAGGAATACCAGTGACCACAGGCAATCTATCACCATCAAAGACAGCAGTGATGAAAGTCAGGAAATAAGGGCCAGTACACATCAGTCGTGTCCAAAAGGCAATTATCTTCTAGTTCCAGAATTAAGTTCATCTGACAGAGGATCCAGGAAAGCAATCCTGCATGGAAGGGGGAAACAAATGAGAAGACCTACTCAAAACAGCAAGACTGATCTGCATACTCTGGCCACAGGCTTTGCAGTGGCAGCTCCTGGAGAAGCAAAAACAGGGACAGCTACATGACACAGAGCCTGGCAACATCCCCAAAAGCAGGAGCCACAGCAAAACAAGAGGTGCCAGAGAATTAGAGTTGCTCTGTGGATAACTTTTGGGACACTTTTCCTTCCAGATCTCAAATATTGCTACACAGACATCACAGAAAGAATGTTTCAAGGATGTATTTATTACAAAAAGTACTTGTACAGTTCAAAAAAGGTTGGCATATTCATTGACAAATTATTTTGCCTGTATGGGACATTTGACTGTGTTCTCAAACAGATTAAGATTCCACTTCCCCACCTCCCAACCCCCCTCATAATGTTGAAACACTCTTTTCTCTTATACCTCTAACCTTCTGAAGTATTTATGAAGCCAAATGACAAGGAAATAACAACTGGCTACTGAATATGTACATTACAGTTTTTGTTCATTAAAAGTATTGGGATTTTCAAACAAAGTATTATTTTTGACTCCTGTCCTGTAAGCAGAGAAGCTGAGACAAAAAGAGACAGCAGCTTGCCACAATCACCCCACCAAGGTCAGCTCTGCAGTCAAGAGTAGATCCCTTATTCACTCACTCCTGTTCTGAAACTCCTCCTTGGCCAGTGTCTAGAAAAATCATAGTAAAAAGCTGGAGTCCCAAACAGAGTGAATATTTAAAATTAGACCTTTTTTTTTTTTTAAACAGGATTTACATTTCAGAGTGATAGAAAGGAGGAAGTACCACAGAACAAGCCACAAATATAGTGTATTCTACTAGTTTCAAGGGCTTTAAAATCAGATACTTTCATACACAGCATTACATCACCCAGAATAACTCTGCCACACTTGAACAGGGCAGGTTTGATACTCCAAGAAATAAAAGTCCTCCCTGCAGTGACAAAACAGCCATTGCACAGTGTTAGTTAAAATTTCATGCACCTCAACCATGACTAGTGAAATCCTATGGGGCGAGGGCACAGTTCATCCTTTGTACAGAAGACATCACTGGCTTCTCTGCCAGGAAATGATGGGAGGCTGCAGACCCTCTCTATTAAGAGAAACATGCAATGGACTCACCATTTCCCATAGGCTATGAATGCCTCACAACTTGTGACTTGACTTAGAAGAGAAGTTTGTAGCTCTGTTTTTCACTGCCTTGGCAACCTCATTTCCTTACTATGATTGAGTTTTGTTTGCCAAAAGGAGGCTGGTCATTCATTGCCTCATCATACTGAGCTGCCTTGATATGATTAACTTCTTTTTTTTAAGCCTCATTTCTCCCTCCATAACATTTTTGTAAACTCTTATTTATCATCCTCTAAACCTGAAATGAAAAATGTCTTGAACTACTTCTATACTTTAATGTTATTTGGGGAAATGAAATAAGTTTTTTAAAGCTGCAAGGAAAAGGGGAAGAAGAGTAGGACTGGAGGGAGAGGAGAGAGGTGTTATATTATTTTGGTTTGTCAACTTCTCCCTGAAAACTGTCAGCAAAATCATCATGAAGGATTGACTCTTTTAAAAAAAGAAGTCAGAATTTTCAGATATCAAGTTCATACTTAGATGTTTGAAAAGGAAGTTAATTTGAATGCAACATAAATATCGGTATCCTTTAAATGAGAATCATGCAGTTACATTCAGAACAAGCAGATTTCTTGAATCAAAACCTGTCTACTTTCACAGCAGTTCTGATTTTCACAGACTAAGACACACTCTTAGTGGTACAGGAGTTAATCAGACTTCATCTGCCTAAATTTATTTTCTTGTTCTCACTGATATCTTACTAATTGGAAGACTAATTCACCTGACAGCCATTAAAGATGCACAATAACATTATTCATATTCCTCTGTGAAGTTATATGCTTGTAAAATATCAAAAGCAGCACAGAAAAGCAGCCACTTATATAACATGCGCTGTAAACACCACACAAGCTGTTTATAGGACATTAAAACCTAACTTCTCTAACAGATTTACACCTGACCTTATTCCCTGTTAAAAAAAAAGAATAAAATTAAATTAAAAATTCAGTGGGTGTGGTGGGTTGAAAATTCCACCCCCCAACATTAAATTTGCCAGACCAGCTCAGCTGGAAGCAAATGAAAGCTGTACTTACAAGCAAAACTACACTGGAATGCAATGAATGTGTACAACATATACAGTGTTTACAATATTTACAGGTATTTACAATTAATAAACAGCACAAGAACCCCCCTGGCTAAGAACCAGAGGAAGCTACTAGCTTCTCTCTCCCTGCCTCCCCCTTACTCCCTCTGTACAAAAGGGACAAGAGACAGAAGCAGAGAAGTTAATACCAATCACAACAAAAGCAGCACAGCCAAGGTCAAGCAGAAGCTAGTTAGTATCTCCCAGCCCAAGGAAGCAAGAAGAGAGATTGTTTCAGTACAACCAGTTTTAGTTCCTTATTCTCTTCCAATGGGATTGTTTAAAACTATCTTTATTTTCCTTTTTACACCCAATAGCAGTTTGCTGACATTTTACTACTTTCTATTCAAGATCTATGAAAAAAAATCTTAAATGCATAGCCTAAAACTACTACAATGGGCTTTTACATTCAGGAGTACATAGTTCTTTCCAAGTCATTTTCCTCTATTGAAAAAAAATTATCTCAAAACACTACAATGACCAAAAAAAAAAAAAAAAAAAAGAGAGGTATGGTTACAGCCCAAATGCTGAAAAGACCCAAAAGGCAGATCAAATGCTGACAAATTAAAGGAAATGTAGCTGATGTGACTCTACCATATAAAGCAGGCATGCAGGTCTTAAGTCTGCTTTATCACTTATGTCAACACGCTCTGCATTATTCTTGCAAGCACAAACATTTTGCTCAACAGGAGCTGTGTGGACTAACAAGGACTTGAGGAAATTCTCCAGATATTATCCTCTTCAATTGCAATGCAGAGGGGAGAAGTTATTTGTAAAAGTAAATGAATATAACACTCTTAACCTTCATCTTGTCTTTTCCAAATCAGTCACAAGCTGAACTGATGAGGCAGCTTCCAGAACAATGCAAAAAGTCCCGGTCCTTCAATATGCTCATGAGTTTAACATTTGGTTGGTTAGTTGGGAGGGTGGTTTTTTGACTCTGATTTTTTTTTCCCTTTATTTTTACAATTTCCAAGTAAAAAAAAAGGATTTCAAGTTAATAGTAGTGCAATTCATCTGCTTCTAAAACCTTACCTGAGTTTAATGATAAATTTAAAACAAGTAGTGAAACACTACCACTGCTTGTCAGTTTAGTACATTACTGTATGTACCAAAAAAACCCAAAACCAAAATCCCAACCCAACATAATCTTCCCCCATGTCTGATTCCCTGGACATAATCAATAAGGAAGATCATAAGAGGAGCAATTACAAAGCCGTCAGATCATTATGCACTTAAATAAAGGCAGGCAGAAATCTGTGGGTAGGATCGGAGAGACAATGTAGCACTTCACAACATAAACCAGCATGCTTTTATTTTCCTTTCATCTCATTTTGAGCAGATGACCTGGGAAGTACGTTAGAAATGCCTCACCTCAATCAACTGATGCTACCAATTGGTACAGGAAGATGGGATCTTATCATTAACATCTCCATGTATATCTTTTCTTTGGTTATTATTTTGGACAAAGTTGTTAAACCAGGGAGCATTTTCCACAGGCTCACATAACACTGCTAATCTAAGGTCAAAGCAGCTAATGGAAGAATTTGCCATGAAAAGGGAGAGCTGTCTGTCCTTAGGGCAGGGAGGTATCACCAACATGAAAGGTTAGTAAAACATGGGTTCAAGAGAGCAAGTAGAGCTTCAAGTTCATCTCTCATCACATGATCAGGGACAGAGAATTAACTTCTTTACATAAAATAAAAAGCTAAGGAAGACATTCCAATACCCAGACACTACAATTACAATATAACTGACAAACACAATGGTATGCTTTGACAACATGACAAATATATATTGACTGTTATTTAAAGTATCAGCTAGAAATTCTTCAGGATTATCTTTAGATATCAAATGGACTTTTTGGAGAGCAGAAATACCGTAAAATGGACAAAATTCCTTTGTGCTGAGTTCCAGAGTCCACATGTGTAATTATTCCATAGCCAGGTGAAATAGCTAAAACTAAAAACCTTAAGAGGCTGCAGAAAGTCCTTTGAGGACATGTTGCAGCATCTAAGGCTGGCTTGCCACTTGCTCACTTGGGCAATTGCTAAGTAGCAGTGGACATTTAATTACATATTCAGAAGGGAACATAATGTTTCCTTAATTGTTTTAGCCATGTGAGTGTGAGGAAAGAAGCCAATAAGAGCAACACTACTTTTCACAGATGTTGTTGACCCCAGTTATTGTTGAAATCTGGGATTCACTTCAAGTAAGAGTTAGTAACAGAGGGAGAAAAGGTGGGAGAAGAAAAATCAATCCCATGTTCCAAAAGCTCCACACAGAGGCTGTAACTAGAAGTGGATTACTTGGAGTTTCTGCAGTAGCTGTTGACAGTTAATTTGTAGAACAAATAACAAGGAAAACTCTTACTGAGGTCTAGTGAGTGGGCATTATCCACCTGGAAGATGAATCATCATTTACAGAATTCAAGTGCACTTAATGATGACAAACTCATTCTAATAATGCAATCTGACAGGCTGACATTCCCTATTACTGACTTCTGAGGTCACTCAGTGACTTTTTGCATAACCAGGTTTTTTCCTCCATAGTCGACTAATATATTGAGTGCTAAACCCCTGTCACAATCTGATGTCTTCTACTAGTGTACCTGAATCATACCAAGAGTGCTAAGTCACTAAAAAAAAGTAGAGGAGACTTTAGAAAACAGATGCTCTGAGAAACAACTT
This sequence comes from Dryobates pubescens, assembly GCF_014839835.1. Lineage (NCBI taxonomy): Eukaryota > Metazoa > Chordata > Aves > Piciformes > Picidae > Dryobates > Dryobates pubescens. The sequence goes on from NC_071633.1 coordinate 7,748,471, forward strand.
TTTGGAGAGAAAGTATCCTAGCATCCTTGTGAAGACAAGGTAGCATCATAAAGAGACACTGCACAATTAGAAGGTAAGATTTCCTGGTTCTGTTGTGTCACACTTACAACCAGAAACAAACATATAACCTTAATGTAAATATGATTGTTTAGATTTTTTTTTCCCATTAATCCATCTGTCTGCATATTATTTGAGAAGTTTGACTCCCAGAATGCCTTAAAATTAAACACACAAACTAGGAAAAAAAAGGTGATGATGACAAGCAAAATGCAACTGCACTACAACTAAGCCTAAATTTTATTGCAGAATGTAAACAATTTGAGGTGTAGCTGGCTGCAGCTGCCTGTAGTAGGCCAGGAATCCTGAAAGAAAAGAAAAAAGTAAACATATATCAATTCCAGAGAGTTAGAAATTCAAAAGAATGGAGGAATCGTCCTTTATACATGTGTATGAGATATGTATTATGCATATGAGACCGAATAAAGAGAATGTCTAAAATGCCATGAGAGCAAAAATTGTTTTGGAAGCTTTGCTGAGTAATTTACCTACAGTGTATGGTATGACTTAGCACTACTCAGAAAACCTACAGCTAATATACAAGAATTTCAGCCTCTTGATAATCTTGCATAACTCTTGAAGTCAGTGGCAAGTCAGGATATTCTACATATGCTGAAGAGCTAAAAGAGGAACACCACAAACCTACTGACACATACACTGCTAAATATCTTTAAAATTAGTAATATTGTATAAATAAAAAGCCTGAATGTGTTATAAAGGAGGAAGATCCACTACCAGGCTCTTCAGCAAATCCCTGTCTTTCTGACCCGAGTTCCTTTTCTTTGGGACAACATCATTTTATGATGTTGTGAGGGCTGGAGGCTAGATGGAGTCTACAGCTTTCCTGTGGGATTTTTGGCCAAACAGCAACCTGAAACTCAGTCTGGCAACATAAATGTTGTTGTTTCAAAAACAAAACAAGGCGGGGGGGAGGGGAAGTCAAAACCTGTAAAAGACAGAATAAACCTTTCTGCAACAAAACAAATAACATCAGCCTTCTATTATTTATAAGTGACACAGCATCAAGTAAACTGTTTCACACTGCTCAAAATTAATTTCACGCTGAATAACCTGACTAAATGTTTCATGTCAAAAACTAATCTTCACAAAAGACACTGTCTGATCTACATCACTTTATTCAAACTTGCAATGAAAAAAAAAAAGTCATTCCTTGAAACATTTTTTTCCATTTAAAATACTTGTGTGTCATTAGAGGATGACCATTAAATACCTTAATTGATGAGAACAAAGTAGTTTGATATCTTCTGAATATTGGATGAAAGCTAAACAGTGGATTCCACTCATCTGAGCAGGGAGTACATCGCTCTGTTTGGCACCTCACACCATCATCCCTCATGTACCACCATCCCAGCTCCAGCCCTAAACACTTTGCTTCCAGAGAAACAACCCACAGTTTTATGCAAGAAAGCTAAGCAAACTTTGTGTATATTTAATCACATACCAGTATCATCTCCTTAAATCTGGGCCACAGCAAACCACCTGTTTTTGAAAAGCCAACATATGAACCTTTATAAATTCAGCCTGGTTTAGTCCAATCTCATATTTCATAGAATCAATAAGGTTGGAAAAGACCTCAAAGATCATCAAGTCCAACCTGTCACCCAAGACCTCATGACTATTAAGCCATGGCACCAAGTGCCACGTCCAATCCCCTCTTAAACACCTCCATATTTTCCAAAGACTAAGCTTTTTTATATTTGTGAAAATGCCACAATGGAGTGCATTTAGTCTCTTGAGAAGCTTCTACCTTTCCTTTAAACTAGAACAGTTTACCGATTTTACTTGGTGGATTTCTCCACTCCTTCCTCCAAGTCCCATCTTCTTGACCACACTGGGATACTGAACACACTACCGTAAGTCCTTCTGTGCTGTATGAGTCAACCATCTCCAACAGGCAAGGAAATCCTGATGGCCCTGAAGAAAACTATGTAGGGACAGGCTAGTATTTCTCCTCCACAGACCTGGCCATTCTTAACATTACCTCTGCTTGAAAACACTTGCAATGCTTTTCTCTCTGGAACTATTTCTGTTGAATTTGAGACAGATGAATTTAGAAGTAACTTGAAAGTATTCTAAAGTCAAGCAGCAGGTCATGCAGCCTTTGAGTCATTCTTAGGTCCTTGAGAAGGAAAAAAAAAGAAAAGGAAGAGGAAAAAAAATATTAAATCCCAATGTTTTCCTCAACTTCCTTAGAAAACAGTTTTTGTAAATCAAAGCTTTTCTGACACTCATATCAGCTTGTTTCCAAGCACAGGATTGGATTTCCACTTACATAAGACACGGCTCCCAGAATGACCCTCACTTTAATGAGGCTCTTGCACATTATAAACATTGCATGCATGACAAATGCTCTAGAATCTGTACAAGCCACTTACTAGTGGAACTTAAGATATTCATTGTAAGTATCAATTAACTCAAGTGAAGGAAAGCTTTTCTTTTTATTATCTGCTACCACTTCAGCACTTACTGGAGTGCATTTAAGATAGTCATCCTTAAGAACTTGGGATCCCAAATATGCCCTTGGTCTAAAACTATCAAAGAAGTAGAAACCCTTTGAACGCTGTAAAAGTCACTCAGTTTGTGAGGTTTCATGTACAACTTGAGACCAAATTATCTTTTGCAGACTGCTGATAAATTACCACCTCTCTGAATAGCAAAGACTGCTGGCTTGTGAAGTTTATTTTTAACTGATAGTTAACTTTAACTTACAGTTATATTGTAATTTATAGTTATTTAAAATTTAATTACAGTCATGTCACTCAAAGCTTTGTACAGGCTTTCTCTTTTAATGGTAGACATAAATCTGGAAAATAAATTAAGTGCCACTGACTGCTACATAGTTACACATCAAATTAATGAAATCACTCAGGAATACACAGGTAATATAGGCATAAACAATATTATATCCAACAAGTGGGGGCAAACGCACAGGCAAACCTGTCATGCAGCCATGAGAGAAGCTGGGGGTACACAATGAGAGACAGCTATCTACACATTTTAAGTAGCAGCATACACACAAACTTCAGTTATTCACCCACATCTTAGCAAACCTGCAGCACTTGCTGGGGCAGTTTCCTCCTAGTTTTTCAGGAAGTTCTACTGGCAGCTTACCAGGCTTGTGCTGCGTCGTCTCTTCCTATGGCCTATTTTATAAATGACAAACGATGTACCTATTGGACATCTGCTGCTCATGTGCACATACTTCAAGGCTGAGTGTTGGGAACAGCGTGTTACTGTCTAAAGGCTTCTGAAGGGCTTCCACTATGTTTGCTTCCCCTTTGTGGCTGCCAATCACAGCCCCAGTTTGGACATTCATCTAACTCCACAACCCCACTGATAGGCTAAGATTGCCAAACTATGTCTTAACTGAGAAGTCTTGAAGCAATCCCAAAACCTGCAGTATACACAGATTGTGATTCTGTAAGGAAAGAAAAATAATAATATGTATTTTCTTCAGGTCTCCACTGATCCAGTTCACAAGTTATGAGAAAAATATACTGAATTTCAGGGGTAATGCATTTCTGGAGATGCTAGTTTCTGAATAAAATGTAATGCAGCCACTGTGTCCTCTTCTTATGATGAAAGGTCTCTTTTCTGAAGACCAGGAATATTAACCCCAGTGCCCTAACCCAATCCTGAAACAGATATTGCAGCTAATTTCTGACTGTAAATAGCCTATCCATTTTCAGTTTGATGGGCTATTTTTTTCCCCTCCTAAAAATCTTCTGTAGTCCTACTGCTCACTGTTAGACAGCTTCTGAGTTTCACTGCCGAGGTGCTACATGTCAGGGGTGGATGAAGTGATCCTTTTATATCAATTAGCAATTACTGTAAAGTGCTTTGGGGTGAAATGCCACAAAGGATTAGAACTTCAAGGGAAGAATAACCAGCAGGAGCACATGAACTCATAAATGGCATAGATCCTATTTTATGTAAATTGCCCTGGTAATAAAGAATGAGCAAAAGGTCAGATAAATACAGAAAATGACATATAAGCAGAGGAGTCTCTAAATAGAATATTTTTTCCCCCTAGTTTTCTCAGGCACTAGTGTGTCTCCAGGCCAATAGCTCCCTCATCTGAGCATCTGTAATATTCAGTAATACAACATTCTTCACTTTTACCACCCTGTGAGTTAATTTCATTCCAGGTTAACATAATTTGAGCTCCTAAAGAAACAAAAATTTCCTTAAATTTGTTAATGAAACAAAAAAACCCCATATAAACCTCTTTTCCCAGGAGATGCACACCTACTCTTCACACATATCTCATTCCAGAAAGATCACTGTTCCTGGAGCAATTTCATACATGATTAATGAATATACACGGTATAAAGACAAAATCTAAAGTACACATAAAGACTGGCACACATCAATACATATATGAGCAGCATTGAAATTTGGGATGGTACAGTTCCATTCAAAAGAAAACTCTTTTCCATGCAAAAGAAAACTCTTTTCCCTTCTGTGCTTTTTCAGACTAGAATAACCAATCCTGCATTAGCTTTAAAAAAGGCTGTATTACAGTGCTTTCCCACAAACATGTAAAAGGACAACAAGAAAATCATTAATCCCTGATAAAAGCATTACCTTTGTTTTACTGCCAATACATCAAATCTACTTTTCATTAAATAGCAGCCAAAAGCTGAAGTGAAAAAAAAAAACATGTTGTTCACATTGGGAGTTTAAAAGCTGTGGAAAGAAATGAAGGATCATTTACCCAAAACTCAGCTAGGGGAAGAAGAAACAAAAAATATAACCAACAAGACACAGCAAGTCGTGTTTGATTGTGAACTCTATTAGTAATGCATTCACCATTCTACATAAAAGCAACATGTCCTATATAATTAGCAATATGGCTTTTCACAGCACCAGCAGTTCATGTGCTAGCCCTTTTAGTCTATCTTTACCTCTATACAACTCCTCATTTAACATTGAGAAATTACATGTGAAGAGAAGAAATTACACACAGTATGTAGTGGCACATTTAGAAGTATTCCCCCAAGCATGCAACAAAAAGCTTCATTAATAACATTTTTAAATACTTCTATTATATTTAATTCTTTCCTAATACTTTCTGAGCGGTAAATATGTCAGTAAATAAACTATCTTAAAAATACACCAAACTCTGTAAAACAAACTCATTTCCTTTCTATTTCAGTGTAAAAAAAGAAAAAGGCCCACTGCCTCATGTCCTGCTTGGCATGCTTTTCAGATGGTGCACATATACAATTTCTACCTCATTAACTCATCTTCCTATGTTTCCAAATGTCTTGCAGTTCTGCTGGGTAAGCATTAGTTCCTTCGTGGTGTTAAAAATGCTACCTTTTATACACTGGATATTTCACTTGTGCAGTTACTTAATGCACAGCTACTGTGGCTGCAAGAATAAACAACAAGCTAGCAGATGGAAAAGGATCTCAAAACTGTTTCTCCTGTGAATTCAAATTTACTCCTTTTAGATTGGTTGGTTAAAATTTTACCTAAAAAACCCACAATCATCTACCTTTTATATACATGGTATGTGGTATTTAATTCAGTACAATTATGCAATTGCAATATGGCCTTGTAATGCTCTGTATACACATGAAACAGGCATGAATGAAAAGGCAGAGGGTAAAAGAGAGGTCACAAATGAGAAAGAGCAATCTCTTGCTGAAGGAGAGAGCTGAGAGAAGAAAGATTTTCCAGTTCTGTCACAGACTGAGTATATCACCAGTCTGTTTGGAACTAGTCTCTCTCTGCCTTTTCTTACCCACAAAGCAAGTAAGCCTTCTCTCTGACCTCACAGAGATGTGATGATGCTTCATGTGTTAATACTTACAAAGCATTCCTGTCTGCACACATCTGTATACATGGGACCATCATTGCCTCTGATAAAACACTGCAGAAGTGTTTTACCACCAGTGTGTCTCATTTTGAAAAGAATAAAATAAAATCTAGAGAATAGATACTTCAGACTGCTAGCCAGTGGTTAACATTGACTTGAAATGAAACTTGTTGAATGCCAAAGAAATGTTACAGAAAACTTTACCACTACATTGGGTACTGAAAAACATTTATGGTAAAGCACCTATCAAAATTGGCAGTTAGGCATGAAACAACCATTCCCAGTCACTGACACTGCTGCCCAGCTCTGCCCTCTGTACCATCTCTCAGCTTCTCTTTTCTACACATCTAGTCAAAAGGCAATATACTTTCCTAGAAAAGAAGCCCGGGGGGGGGGGGGTGGGGGGGGAATAATGAAAAAAAATCTTTCAGTTTGTTCTTATCTAGCTCCCACAGCTCACTTTAGCAATGATATTTTAGTTCCAACATCTTAAAATTATTTACATATATCTTAAATAGATATAGAAATACATAACACTGAATAAATGCATACACTGAAGAGTGTAAATATATGTTTTATAAACAGAAGTTTGGCCTCAAAAGCTATTTATTCCTCTAGATACTTTCCCTCAGGATTCCTGTCGTCAGCTATTCCACTTAGGCTTTTTTCTTCTCCTGTTTTCTAGTCTGGTGAAGTTGGAAGGCATGGTAACAGTAAAAACATTAAAGATTCATTAGGAATATTTTGCACATTTTTAAAGTCCATCCCTATTTAAAAAAAATAATAATAAATCAGTTTAAGGCAATCTAGTTGATCCAGGGGGGAAGGCAGTGAAGGAGTTTACACTGCTTTGCCAACATGGACACCTAAAGACACAGAAAGGTATCGGCAGCACTGTGCAGAGACATGGTTCTCAAGAGGGCTAATCAGCATGGCGAGACTGGCATTCTGATATGACTGCTCTGCCCAAGGGATCCAAACTGATTTCTTTTCTAGACAGTCAATCTACATCTGTGTGTAGCCCAAATCAAGGTGACCTGGTTCGCTTTATTTTGGTTTGCTCAATCACTATGTGGCATTCAGATGTCTGTCAGGCAGACATCCAGGTTTTCCCTCCAACTGCCAAGACATTTTTCTATTCACTCAATTTGGGGGAGGTCCACTGCCTGCTGTATAAAACTCTTATGTTTGCAGTTGATATTTTGTATTTCATATTTGAAAACTACTAAAGTAGGAATTCATTCTTTGTTATAATTATCTCCCTTCCCTTCTTCCCAATATGTTACTTCAGGTTCTAAAGTCAAGAACATTCCACAATGTCAATTTTCAGGGTTTACAGCTCACAACAACTCAGACTAGCTTGTTGTTTGTTGGAGGTTTTGGTTGTGCTGTTGAGGGGTTTGGTTGGTGTTTTTATAGGGATGGGGGGTCATCCCAAAAGAATTTGCATGGTACAGTCCTCTGTTCAAAAGTGGTGCTGATTTTGAGGTTTCTAATGGCCTGGTCCCGTCTAGTTCTGAGTCTAAGGACAGAAATCTCACATATTGCCTCTCAGTGAAAACTTCCATTTACCAGGCATTCTATTCTAAGAAAGTAATTTCTAAAAGTCTTTAGGATCCCTCAGAATCTACTAAAACTCTATGCAGGAGGAATAAAATATTACTGTACACTACTATTATATTTTTAAACTTATTTATAACTAAACACATATTCACAGAGTACTAATATTAAACTTGTAAATAGACTATACATATCAGAACCTATGAATATACATCTCAGAACCTATTATAGCTAGCATGCCCCCTTGCTTTCAAAAGATTAATTTTAGTCACATTTCCAAGTAATAGAATAGCATCACAGAACGTTTGGGGTTGGAAGATACCTTAAAGAGCATCTAGTTTCAACACTCCTGCCATAACTGCATCTTGTAAAGACACCACTGATCCAAGAATCAAGTGAAAGGGAACACTAAATAGCTGAAACTTACTCTTCCTTTAATTGTCTCAAATTTGGCCCTTTTTTTCCTTTTTTTTTGGTGTCACAGTGGAGAAGTTCCTGAATAGGAGTCAAAAACATCTACAATTTTCTATATTAAAAATTCAATCATAAAGCTCCACCAAGTGGAAATCCTTAAAACTACACTGAGCAAATGCATGAACAAAATTTCCTGTCAATAATTAGAACCAACACTCAAAATGCTAATTACATGCAATGAATAGCAAAGCTGGCTGCCCCTAGCTATAACCCATTGCTTTTACTAGTGTACACTAATCACATTTTTGACTGGGGAGGAAGGGAAGAATAATTTTTCAATAATTTACATTTCCCCTCTTTTTAGATGTGCAGTTTTTGCTAGCTCAAAGTGTTTTCAGTGTGGACTAAAATGATCTCTAGACACTGATTTACTGCTTCAAAAAAAGTCATCCTCTGACTTGCTGAAATTCCTATGGGCAACATTAAGTTCCCTTTCTTAATATGCAGTTTTAGTTATTTACACAAATTAACAGACATTGCTGGTTTGGGTAGCAGAAGACTCTTGAGCAAATGTAGTTTGTTAAATGGTTTGCTCTCACTGTTGAAATATTCATCACCTGTGTAATTTTAACAACCTGATAAGAACTGTTAAAAGCATAGCTGTGCTGCCCAGCAGGTAGTGCCATTTTTAATGAAACCATAACTCCCATAAATAAATAATCAGCTCATGAAGTATTCATAATGTACCTCAACTTCCAGAAGAGAATTTGTTTTGGTATGGGACTGCAAAATATGCCATAAGTATTCTCATCCAGTAAAAGAATTCACAGAGAGATGTTCTGAGCCAAAATTTTGGGTTGTTCTTTTTTCCCCTCTCAAGCCATTAAAAAAATTTTTGTTCTGCACAGAATAAGTAATTTTTATGCACAGAGTTCAGAGAGGTCGGAACTCACTTGGTGCTTTTGAGAACACAATGCCTCTCACACAGTCTAGCAGAAGCAGGAACATGTACTTCCCTTTTGAAGTGATTCATTTTCTTCTGCATGAATGTATCGTCCCAACTTCTACGTGAGGACTTCTGATATGTGCCAGATAACATACTTCAAATACAACGTGGGTCACTACCTGCATTCAGAGAACACTACAGAAAGGTATCAGCATAGACACTTGATCCTATTTTATACAGTAGAGAATGCAAGGCAGGCTTGAAAAGCCCAAAGGCATCAACTTGGAATGTGTCTATAACAGCATTTAGTTCAGATCACATGTGGGCTTTTGAAGTGTATTTCAGCCACCGCTCTCAAGTAGTTGCAACGGGGAGATGAAACAAAACCAGAAAACACCTTCCAAATAGTAACAGACATCTAGTCTGCAGTAGAGGACAGAGCTGGTTCAAAATACCCAAACCCTTGTAGTGCAGAGACACCAGGTCCTCAGCACCAATTGCAAGAGGCAGAATGAAATACAGCTCTTACAAAGAGGAGGAAATTCTTTCTATACTATCACTCACTAGGCAACATGTGAAACACTAACTAGCAGGAAAGGTGTTTAAACCTCCAGGATCAGACAAGCAGGTCTTTGAAAGATTTAGGTTTGTTTTCCAGAATGGGGTGTTTCCTCTTAGAAGGAATTCTAGAGCTGGAAAAGTTCTGATGCTTTATCATTATTTTAAAAGGTTAGTAGTAGATGGCCCAATTAATTGCAGGCTAGTCAGATTAACATCAATACAAAGCTAAATCATGACAAGGTAGTGTATGCAAACAGGACTGAAGGGCAGCAAGATAATTAACAATAACCAGCACAGTTATGTGGAAAGTAGAGCTTGACAAACCTTTTAAAATATATTACAAAACCAACTGGTAGGTGAATGGGTTGACACTAAGCATGGCTTGTAACAGATGTGACTGCATAACATCTTCTTTGAAGCACAGCATTTCTATAGTGGTAGTTGCCACTCCACAAAAATTAATGAGGTTCCCACCATGACTGAAAAGCAGTGAAGAGCTATCACAAAAGCTATATAACATGGAATCATTTAAGAGAGATGTTTGCAAGAGTATCAGAGAGTTTGAGGCAGTGGTGGTACTTTTATCAGTTACTGGAAGAAAATGGATAAATGGGGGGGGGGGGCCAGAATCACTGGTACTAAACACTGTATAGCAGAAGTCAGTGAATTGGATCACATCAGTTACACAGATGAGCTAAGCTCACCTGAATTCCAACATAATCACAAGTAACAATGCTTAAGAACAAAAAATCCCACAGATCACTTTCAAGATGGCAACCTCACCCAAAGCCTAACAAAGCAGAAATATTAGTTTATCTCAACAGCAAGAATCCTGGGGAGATGCAGCGATGAGAGTGAAACAATGTAAAGCACTAAACCTGCAGCCTGGACAGTGCTGCCCTAACAGCCATTTTTAAATTGCAAAAAGTCTAGAAGCAGCTCAGAAGGAGTTTGCTGCTACAGGAGAGATGACTTCTGCCCATAGTCTTGAGAAAGCTCTAATCAATGTGCTTTTTCAACAGGCAGTGAGGAAGATAATTCATCAGAGATCAGCTGATACTTGCACAGAGAAGATGCTTCTAATCAGCAATGGATCTTTAATGCAGAAAGAAAAGATCTTATCAGGTGCAGTCACTGAATGCCAAAGCTAAAACAACTCAGAGTAAAAAAAAAAGAAGAAGAATTTAACCGCAGCAGTAGATAATTATTGGAGCAATACACCCAGGATTCTCCATCACTGGAAATATTTCTTTCAGAATCAGACTTATTATTCAAAGAATAGTTTCCATAGCTCAGGAGGGAATTAAAAGCTTCATGATGATTTATTAACCAAAAATGCCTGGTCCAAGCGGCACAGGTCAAGCCATTTGACTAGAAGGGTCCCACCGGTATTTAAAAATCCCAGCATCTGTGACAGGCACCCTAGTCGAGAACTGAATCTCTCACTATTTAAACACAACTTTGTGCTGTAAGCATTAGCAATATGGTACCTCTGATACATTTCACTGGGCTGATAATTGAAATTCCAGTAAAAATATGGTTTATTTATGCTCATTGATGCACTCAAAACAATTTGCGAACAGCAAAAGCATCAGGCTGAGTGATCAGAATAATGGCTGTGCTTCTGTAGAGTACATACAGGTCTCTATTATTTTTTTCCACTCATTTAAATCAATATGAATAATTTCTGCCTACCTGTAAGGAATATTTCTACAAGCATTATACCCTGCTCTTTGGGAACATCCTCTCTTTATTTTGTTTCACAGAAATAGAGTGTTATGATCACAAATTAGCACTACAATCAAATAGCCTTCAAAGAAACTGCAGTTGTGACACTCAAAAATACTTTTTGGAAAGCTAGGTGTTAGAAGAAAGCTTTTGTGTCTGCTCTGGTATTTGGTTGCAGCCTAATAAAAGTAACTTCTGACCATTAACAGTTCATGCAGTTGGTTTATGTCAGTAAATGAAAACCCAACTACTACAGGGAGCCTTGTTAGTCAGCTGCATTTCACCAATACTTCCTGAGGTGCTATCAACTGCACCAAAGTGAAACATCAGTGAAGGCCAAGCTGTTGTCACAAAAATCTGCCTTTACTCAGATTAATGGCTGCTTGGAAGGTAGTACCACTTCTGTGGAATTCCAGAGCTGCATTAATGCACATAATCCTTCTGTAGTAACTAAATTACTGTTCTTTCCAGCACTTTAAACATCTAACTGTAGAATTCCCAATTTATCTACTCCTCAGCTGTGCTTTTGGTTTGAATTGCTTGTCCTAGCATCCTGTCAAGGTGACCCGTAGCTGCTGGTGACAAAGTTATTCAATTGTGTCATCACATGCCCCATATCCTCCTCTTTTTTGGGGGCCCTCTCTGTCGCCTGCACTGTTTATCCAGCTGTTTTAGGAACATCGGAATCATTTCAGGTAAGCAAGGTTGTGGGTTAGTCTCCAATTCCAGAGCAGCTGGTTAGCTGCTTCATGTAAATTCACAGGTGATTTTTCAGACAGAATGAAGGGTAAAGCCCAGCTTATTATTACTGTGTTCAAACACTGCAAAAGGCATTGTCAATAGCTTTGCCAACCCCCTGTTGTTTTTTCATTGGCAGTGTTTGCAATTGGCTAAGTATGACCAAACCGTGAGCACTGAGACATGCTAAGCACTTACCAGACATTTTGAAATTATAGTAATATTGGTGTGTTTGTGGGGGGATACTAAACATTCTAACATTGTGAAAATGTCACACAAAGGAAGATTGGGGGGGGGGGGGGGGGGTCATAAATTAAAATTACTTTACAGCAAGAAAGGCAGCACCTCACAAACAACTCACCTTGTAGCAGTCAGTTCCCTTTCTGTAGAACTCAACTTCACCAGAAAACCTGATTTGAAATGTTTGGGGTTTTTTTCCCCTACCCTACTGGATAACATTTGAATGTTCTAAAACATAAGAAATGTAGAACATCTAAAAACCATGCTTAAAATCCAAACCAAGTTTCCTAAAAAGGCCTTTTCTGCCGACCCATTGTAAACAGAGACACCGAATCTATGAAAGAAGAGGAATGACTTCAAGTGTGCTTCAGTTGCACCTACTGAACTGTGTTTAAACTTACCAGTTGACTGCAGGACTCCTCGTTCTGTGCTGCCCTCTTCCCAGACAGTTAATCCTGTCTCCTCTGACCTGTCTCCCTGCCCCATTATTTGGTAGTGTCTGTTCAGAACACATCCACTACCCCCCACTCCCTGCCGCCTGGCAATCGCCTCTGAGTGTTTACAAGAGGGCAAACTCCCTTCAGTTCTCTTCCATGGGCCTTGGAGACAGGGGTAGGCAATAGTTTCTTAATGTATTTCATTACATTCTTCATTAGACAAGGAAGTAATTCCACGGTTTTAAAATCAAATAATGTATTTCTATATATCTTTCACTTCCTCTCCCACTATCACCCATATAGTCTCTCCCCTTAACAGTAAATCTGTCACTAAACAAAAAACATAGAACATGAAAGAGAGGTTCTTGAACTCACCCCACACAATAAAGGCAAATATCTCAAAAAGGAAACAAAAAAAAATGAACAGAAGTTTGCTTTTGTTAGTTTCATGCAACATGGTAAAGAAATTCTTTTATGCCAGCTACCAGCAAAGATTGTGATTTTAGCTTATGGACACAGAAGATCCCCAAAGACTAAAGCAAGAAACAATAGCAAATTGAGATATTCTTCAGAAGAATAACCTAGTGAATAACTCTAAGTGTGAAACTGTCCTAAATTTCTTCAAGTTTGTTTATTCCACTTTGGATGTTAGGTCTTACCCAAATTATTCCTGATTTAATGATGAAAGTGTAACGTAAGCCCAGGAAATGAAACAAGAAAGCAATTCTCTCAGGATTCCATTCTGTGAATTTTATACTTGTTGCAGTGCAAAAACATCTAAGGAAAAAAGAAAAAGAAGAAAGAAACAAAAACCAAAATACACCAAACAAAAACCACCCCACCAATAAAAACCACAAACAACAGCCAAGCAAAAAAAACCCCACAAGCCTAAAACCAACCAAAACAAACAATCCTTGCTGTTTCTACATGCACCAAAAAAATTAAGGAGCTGTGTACTCTGTACATGAGGTGTGAATGTCACATTGCACACAGCTATTCAGCATGCAAGCAGTCTACAACTAATGCTACAGATGTCCAGCTACATGTGAAACCATTTTTTCTGATCTTTCTTTACCTGTAAAGTCAAAGCCAGTTCACATAACACAGATTTTCTCCAGCAGGAAAAGCTGCATCATTGGAGCACTCTTGGTACAGCTGGGAGAAGGTTAATGGGAAGTGTACTTCAGGAGTAATCTTCACTTGGAACACAATGAACCTGCTGTCCTTGCAGACAAGCCTCGATAACAACCTTGCATACATTGCACAGCCATGTTTAAGTTTAGCACAAAATTAAAAGCATTTGGTTTCCCACCAGCTTTCTGAGGCATATTATCCAAAGAAAGTGGTTCACCTGATTTTTTCAGACTTAAAGTATGTGTTTTTAGCCAATAGAAACTTATGCACACTACATACAGAAACACAGAGCACACATAGCAAGTTATGGAATTAATTATTGGGGCAAAGAATTCCAGTCACAAATACACTGGGGTTTGTGTTGTTTATTACAGCAGAATATCTGCCATTTCACATTCAAAAGCTGTTCAAAGTTACTAAGAACAAAACAAAGAAATGCCACAAAACAACCATCCAACAAATAAAGTTGGTCAGTCTCCCTCTGAAGAAACAAAAACAGTATAAACACAATAAAGCAATGAATCTTCAGCAAGTAGATCTTCAGTAAGATCTACTTTCATCTGTGTGTATGTACTATATTTAGGGATGACTCTCCAGACCCAGGCCAAGCTCTCAAAAACCTGACTTTTTGTTATTTAAACGTTAATTGGATCAGGCTCTTGGCCGTTTCTTTCTCAATGCTAGTATGACCAAAATGGTTAGCTGGAACAGCAAGCTAAAGTTTCACTTACCTCTGTAGTCTTGTACCAATTTACACCAGTACATAATTTTATTTCACTTTTCATTTCTTTCTTTCAATGCCACTCAAGAGCATTCAGATTCCAAGCTGACCTTTATCTTTACGCTAATAGCTTTTCTTATCAGCAACAAAATCGCTACATCTTCCACACAGCTGACCTGTCACTGTGTTTGGAATAATCTTTTACCCTAACATTTGGTGCTGACTATTAATAAATTAAGAACTAACAGCAAAATAATTACCCTTTCACCTAGGAAAACACTGGTGGCCGCCACAGAACGCTCCCTGGGTGACACGGTGTTTTGCCCTGTGTAATTGATGCAAATGTGTAACAGGATCCTGTTCTGTTCTCTGCACTAGCTGTCACTTTCACACACATACTATTTGTCTCCATATTAGGGCAGATGCAATGGTCTACTGCAAGGGGCTTTTGTTTGTTTATTAGAAACAACTATTTTTTAATGTCAAACTATTCCTTTACTATGACAAGAAAGATAAACCCCTTCCCCATCCTCCACTCCCCACCCCACCCCACCCCACCCCCCCCAAAAGAAAGGCTACAGATAGTGGTGGTGTGTGACACTATCTTACATTTCACTTCCAGATAAAATTGAACCTTCCAACAAAAGCCAAAAGTATTTATTTCCAGCTTGTATATATAATGAGCATGACTGAAAACTGGCAAAACTTTCTTATCTGCTAGCAGCAAATGCATCATAAATTACGTTGCATAGAAAAATTCAGCATTTCACCTTGCATAAGCATATAATTCATAGAATAGTGCAGATGAAGGAGCAGAGATCTCTCTTCTCCACTACCAATAAATTAACGTCGGACTTTGTTTTATACATCTGCCAGCACAGTGGTGAACTGAGGTGTTGCAGGCGCCATTGTGATGGACTAAGGAAATGCTAAGGTCTGTTGCTTTACCTCATCAATCTGGAACCCGAATGGAGCTTTCCCTGAAGGTTGCCTCCAAACGCATTCCTGAGGAGCACTGACTGGTGACCAGAGCCGCTGGCTGGAAAAAAACAAGTTGTGCAGCATAGTAACAGTGTTAACAGCTCTTCACCAAGACATGCTACCTATTTAAGGAGGTTTTTTTTTCCACCAGAACCGAGTAAGAGGCTGACCTGTCCTTGCAGCAGATAAAACTCTGAAAGTGAGGCTTGGGGTTGTTTGGGTTTGTTGTTTTGGTTTGGTTGGTTGGTTGGTTTTCTAATTGGTGGTGGTGGTGGTAGGGTTTGGGTTGTTTTGTTTTTAATTAACTCTGTAGTATTTTCACATGGTAATTTTTCTTTTCCTTTCCACATCGTTCACATACTCATTAAAGTTAAGCAGCAGACTATACACAGGGCAATGCAACCGTCAAAGCTGTTTGTTTACTTTCTTAACATATGCAATAGAAAGGGAAGTGCCGTGAAAGCATATTCCTTCTACAGCACTTAAGGCACCCTGCGGAGCTAATTAGCAGATAGGGACTTTATTCTCAGCCCAGGGAGTACCCTCCTGCTTCACTTTCTCCTTCCACAGCCTAGAAATAGCCACACTCGCCCCTCTATTTTTTCCTTTTTCTTTTTTTTTTTCTTTTTTTCGGTAAAAGTGGTAAAATTTCTAGTAAGAAAAGAAAGACATTAAAGGATAAATGTCACTACAAGGAAGTTTTTTTACTGACAAGAAGATTTAGCTATCTACAACAGAGGCTAATAACAACAAACATTATTTACAAAGGATAAATTAAACTATATAAACTGTCACTGAATTATCTAATTGGCATTTTCTCCTTCCCAAATGCACTCCAGATTAAGTATGTATTCACAAAGGCTCCTAAGTCTTCAAACTATTTATAACTCTGCTAAACATTGAAATAATGTATTTACATCAGGATTAATCATCACTATAATTTAATTAGCGTTTGACAAGAATTGATTTGGCAGAACTTTTTCCCTTAATAATAGGAAATGGCCATAAACCAGGGGAATGGCCATAAACTAAATACACTGCTTTTTCTCTCCATCTGCTTCTGGTAAGATGCATTCTTCAGCCGCTAATTCAGTCAAGATCTCAGCTTCATTTATCCAGTTAATTAGAGTCAGATGCTGACAACATCAAGATTATAAATCAAATCTGAGTATGCAGGCAAAAAGGAAGCTGCTGCTAACACCAGTGTACATGTTTTGATTTCTTACAGACCTACATATGAAAGAAGAGGATAAACTAGTAGCACGTTGGAAGCAGAATTACAATTCGATTCCAGAAGAGGTGAGCCTAGAAGTTACAAACTAAAGCAGTAACCTTGTAAACACATGGACTCAAAAGCCAGGGCTAGAACCTCACTCCATGGCCAAGCTGCAGAGGAAACTGAAGTTGGGTATTCTACTTTTAGGGCACTGGCTCCAGCTGGGAGGATTGATGCAAGAAGTTCTTTTCCACCTCCTTCAGTTATGTTTCAAAGACAGTGATACTGACCTCTGTATGTTTTCAGAGAGCCTGATAACCCAACCACTCATCAGGAGCTCCCAGAGCAAACCTGTTAAATCCTTCTCCATCAGCCCTAAATGCCCCAGCTTAGTGAAGAGGGACCTATTTGAGGCATGCAGAAATATGCAGTTTTATTATCTGCAGAACTTAAAAAAATCCAAAGGGATGTTCAGTCTAGCTATAACTGGAATAAAGCTGTACACATCCTGGGGCTTTCACGATCATATTTTTCTTCTTGAGAACCTATGCACTTGCACATTTTTAGAGGGTAATAAGCCTCAAAACTAAAAGGGGGGGGGGGGGGGGAGTGGTAGTAAGCAATTTTTCTTTCAGCAAAACAAAACAGAAAGAAAGCTGCCCTTCATTCTAAAGCATAGAACAAGTTATTGCAGAGTGTAAAGCTTAACAGAACCCTTGGGTTTTCTGCTGAGTCCACACAACAATGTGGATTCAGAACAACAGTTCTAAAATGATCTACACACACAAAGCACACATGTTATTTCAGGATATACAGACTCCTGACTCACTTAGTCCAGTCTCAAGCCACCAAAATGTTTTCCTGTATCTTTGATAATATTCCACAACTAAGATTGGGGTACATCTGACTGTTTCTAGAGTGAAAAGAAATACAATTAACTACGGTCCATAGGCAATCACAAATGATTTTTCAAACTCTTTTCTCCAAGTATCACAGGGCTCATTACAATCCTTCCTAAACTTGACCAAAATCTCCTCTGTCCATGAAAAACCGCACTACACAATGGCATTCCTCAGCTGACATTTTCAGTGTATCCTTTCTCAAGGTCTCACAAGTTTGCCACATTTCAAGTCACGCAGCATGGCCTCAATGACATTCACTTACCACAGTGTGAGTCATTTTCCTTTTACAGGCTAACAGCCCTTTATGGGATGTAGAAGAGCTCAACACCAGTTCTGGGACTCACTGTCATAATTTTTGACTTCCAAACGTCAAACCCAAAAGTTTTAGAGACTCACCCAACTACAGAGCACTTCCAGATGCCATCACATAGAAGATCAGAAAGATCACAGCTAAAGGTTATACCTTTTGAGTTTAACTGTTTGGTTTTAACCGTGTGTGAGTAGCTCTAAGAGATTATGCTGGACACCCAGAAAGCAATAGTAAGCTTATCCAAAGCTGACATGCCTTGAAACTGCCAAAGAAGTAAAAAGCAGATTTATACAGGAAATTACATTTTCTTTCTAAGTGCCCCAGTTCCACACTGATACCATGTGGCACTCCTATCCTGTCTTTCTCTAGATTACTCTTGACAGCAACTCACTGCCTTTACTTAGGGGAACTTTAACAATCTCAGACAGAAACATCTTGGCAGTAAAGATGAAAAACTCTCAATTCATTCTGGCAGGTGCCACAGGCATCAGCTGTTCAGGTACAGGACTTAAACATCTCAAGCAAGAGAATGAAAACAGCAGCCAAGGTGAGGGGCACAGTCAAGAGCAGGCATAATTGCTTTGCGAGGTGGCCACGCTGGATTCAGCACAGTAAGACAACCAAAGACCAGTCTGCCCAAAGGGAAACAATTACAGTAAATGACAAATGTTGCCTTATCAGTAAGCCTATACCTCCACAGGAAATACTAAGCTTTGGACAAAGTGGACACAAATGTACAGATTTATGTGAATCACTCTTCCTCTCCTGGAAAAGTCCATGCCAGTTGTAGAAGGTGAGTGCCCTCCCTCACAGTGAGCTTGTGGGATTGTCCTGAACTCATGGATGAAATACAGCTTATGGACAGGACACACAATCACAATTCCAAACTGAAGCCTGTCATCACCTCAGTCTTCAAGGCAGTATTCACAAAACATTACTATAAACAGACAGCCCAAACCAGTCCTTAGCACACTGGTTAATTTCACTCCACTTAATTCATGCTGCCAAAAATCTTATTTTTTCCAAACTGTGGTAGTAAACACAAATGCTTTCAGTTACAGAAGCAAAGAGCACAAATTATCCTCAGCATATCCTTAGCACTAAGCCACAGGGGATGCTTCCACCAATGACCTCAAGTTATTTGGGGGTTTTCACCAGACTACACGTTCCGCCAGCTAAGATGAAGGAAAAGGGCTAACCCTATATAAAAACGTATCTTCTTACTGCAGCTATTTAGTTTGTCTCAGGTACTGGCCCTCCAGGAAGCTGGGGAGGGACCTTTTAGGATGTTGGGTAGTGATAGGACTAGGGGGAATGGAGCGAAACTAGAAATGGGTAGATTCAGATTGAATATTAGGAAGAAGTTCCTCACCATGAAGGTGGTGAGACACTGGAACAGGTTGCCCAGGGAGGTGGTAGAAGCCTTATCCCTGGAGGTTTTTGAGGCCAGGCTGGATGTGGCTCTGAGCAACCTGATCTAGTGTGAGGTGTCCCTGCCCATGGCAGGGGGGTAGGAACTAGATGATCCTTGAGGTCCCTTCCAACCCTAACAATTCTGTGATTGCTAGCCAAGTGAATTATGACTTCTATGGAATCTGAGTTTATACTCTTATTATCAAATAAGGATTTTTGCACACTGAACCGTCAGCTACACTTCAAATGGGGAAGTGTTTCCACAAAAATACTGCTCAAATATGCACATTCTCAAACGGGACATGATTGTTGAACCTCTCAGGTGTATACAAACTTTACTTTTTATGAAAGCATTTGAAAGTTCCACATGTTTACTTCAAATGCCTGACTCTTCTTTAAACTATAAGTTTATCCTCCATAGTATTTGAAAGTTCACTTAGGCTTTTCTGTCCTTTATATAACCTGCATCTCAGTTTTTACCAGAGTACCAACCTAAGCTATGAAACAATATTCATTCTGAGCCAACAAGTGATCTCATTTCATACGCACATTCTCTGTCTGGGTCCAAGTCCCTACAAGGCCAGTACACAATGAGATTTCCTGCAAAAGAAAACCTCTCAAATTAGTCAGGCTGACAAGAAACTCAGATTAGACTTGGCAAAAAGGTTCACAAAGACACAGTCAAATTGGTTGTTTCTGATTTCTAG
This sequence comes from Dryobates pubescens, assembly GCF_014839835.1. NCBI lineage: Eukaryota > Metazoa > Chordata > Aves > Piciformes > Picidae > Dryobates > Dryobates pubescens. Next base: position 7,768,384 of record NC_071633.1, read on the forward strand.
TGACACCTGAAATCATGTTTGAGCCACTCCACTTTCTACATATCATGATCCCAGTGTAGCAAACTCCTGTTTCTTTTCCAGACCAGTTCCCTCCCACAGCACCACAAATCAGCAAGGCAACAACTGATCTGTAATAAACAAGTCCTTACTGAGATATTTTAAGTATTACATGTAGAATGAGACTGTCACATACTCAGCAGCATCACAAGATCCACAAACTAAAATAAGACCGCTGAAACCAGAATCCTCCCAAAAACTGCAAGTGAAAAACTTCATGCCTGCAAAACAGAGCAATGCTGTTTCAAAAATTAAGACACCTCATGCAAACCAAAATACATCCTCTGTGAGAAAGCAGAGGCCAGCCTCAGACACTGGTTTAGACACATGGCAGTTCTCTATAGGAAATAAACCTAAACACCGTGGAAGGAGGTGCACAGCAAACATATCAATGTGAAGTTAGTATTCAAAAATGCATGGGAAACCTTATTCCACTGCAACTAAAACAGAGTTTTGACAAGCATGAAACCAATCTAGTTACAGCTACATTGTGGATTTTAGCCTAACAGAGCTAAGTTACAAATACCTGCAGGCCCACTGAAAATAAGCTGGACTTAAAACTCACTGCATTTTGGTTTTATATCCATATTTCTTATCTTCCAATATAAGCAGGTTTTAATGAACGGAATGCTTTCACATCAGCAAATCATTTCACCAGCCAAGCATGAAGCACACCAAATCACCTTCTAAAAGACAGACAGACCATAATTAGAAAGGGTTAGTTTGCAAAACTCCTATCACTGCATGCTACTTTTTTGGGGGTGAGAAATTGATCCAGTTATGAATTTGCAGATATTTACCTCTTTTGCTTATTAGCATATTCTTCTGTGCTCTTACACTTCAACTTCTTTTCATTTAAAACTAAAGTGATCTAATTTGCATGGCCCAGGACAGAAAAGAAGGTAAGTCATCAGAGCCTAGAATCCTCTCATGTGGTATTTCCATAGTTTGAGACTTTCACAGGAAACTGAGGCAGAAGATGCATATTGACAGCTACCAACTTATTTGGAGTAGTTCACTTTATTTTCCCATGCCTTGGTTGCTTTTCCAAGTGAACACAAGAGGGCACAGCTCTTGTGCAATCTCAGACAATATTTGTATTCAGCACATACCAAACCAAAATCACTCCTTCCTACATGCAAATCATCCTGCTGTGGAAACCTCGCATACCAAAATGAGGCAAGATGACAAACCAAACATTTTCGTTACAAATCATTTCAGCTGCTATATGAAAGCTGAAATGCCGTAAGTGAAATAACATAAGATAACCATGTAGTAAATCAGGACTTCAAAAAGCAATGTGTAGAATGCACAAGTTAAAAATACCCATTTCAGGAAATCTAACACTGATTTAACTAACATCTGAAGATCCTGAGTATAAAACACCCTGGAAAAGGAAATACAGACTGACTCAGGAAAAAGGTCAGCCTGATAACAGGGGGGAAACTGAGCATATAGGATTCCTCCCTGCATGAATCCTTTGAGGCCAAGCTTATCAGTCTATTTTTAACACAATTATTGAAACACCCAACAAAAAAAAATCTCACTGGTTTCTGTACTCTACAATAGCATATCAACTATTCCACTTAAAGTTTTGCCTTCCAAGATAATCCAAAGCAATTTTTAAAATGTTAGTTGTAAAGAATAGGTAATGGTCAGTAACTTAGCTTTTGCTAAGTTAAAAACCCAACAATGAGCTGTGCAGTAGGGGTGAGCAATATGCATATTCAGAAGCTACCTGCAATCAAAACAAAAGGCAGGAGCTGATAAGAAATACTGGTCAGAGCCAACAACGTTAATGCTGCACCTTCCAGCCACAACTCACACACTTTATACCAGATTTTTCTTCCAGTGCAGAGTCAGACAGGTAAAAGACACCAGATATTTGGCCATCTCCTCACCCCCTTCCTAGACCTTGGACTGATGAAAAATCCCTGCCTTCATCTGTGCAGCACCACATCGCACGAGGCACAGAATTTTTCATTCAGGCACCTCCAGTCACAATCAGACAAACCCCACCATGGTGTGATACCACCACACACTATTTCTGTAAGTGAGCAAAACCCCTGGCTCCTAACAGCAGAGCAGGAGGACTCTCAACAGGTAGGCTGTGGCACTTGACTGTGTTGCCAGCACAGCACTTGCTGTGTCAGTTGCATTATTTACAGCATATCCTGCCTTCAGAGGAACCAAGCCTGTGAATTCACCTGCCCAAAGAACGGAGCACATGTAGTCATTACCAGTAACTGCAAGCAGCTTTTGCTTTTTGCACACATTGGCAATTCACATAAGCAGCAAACTGCTCTGTCTTCTTGGTTTAAAAACACCTGTCTTTGTGGAGAAGGGAAAGCCTGAGGAAATCTGCTGTGAGATCAAAATGAGAAAGATGCAGTCTGAAAAGCAGCTCACAAGAAACATGCAAATGAAAACAGGAGTTGACATCAACTCTACAGTGGAAATCTGCTCTTAAAAGAAGACTGTTATACAGCACAGATTCAGTCACAGCAACCCCATGCAGCACTACAGACTGGGGTCAGAGGGGCTGGAGAGCAGCCAGGCAGAAAGGGACCTGGGGGTACTGATTGACAGTAGGCTGAACATGAGCCAGCAGTGTGCCCAGGCAGCCAAGAAGGCCAATGGCATCCTGGCCTGTATCAGGAACAGTGTGGCCAGCAGGAGCACAGAGGTCATTCTCTCCTTGTACACCGCACTGGTTAGGCCACACCTTGAGTACTGTGTCCAGTTCTGGGACTCTCAGTTTAGGAAAGATGTTGAGTTGCTGGAACATGTCCAGAGAAGGGCAACAAAGCTGGGGAGTGGTTTGGAGCACAGCCCTGTGAGGAGAGGCTGAGGCAGCTGGAGTTGCTTAGCCTGGAGAAGAGAAGGCTCAGGGGAGACCTTATTGCTCTCTACAACTACCTGAAGGGAAGTTGTAGACAGGTGGGGGCTGGTCTTTTCTCCCAGGCAACCAGCACCAGAGCAAGAGGACACAGTCTCAAGCTGTGCCAGGGGACTGAATGTTAGGAAGAAATTCTTCATAGAGAGAGTGATTGCCCATTGGAATGGGCTGCCCAGGGAGGTGGTGGAGTCCCCATCACTGGAGGTGTTTAGGAGGAGACTTGATGGGGTGCTTGGTGCTGTGGTTTAGTTGATTAGGTGGTGTTGGATGATAGGTTGGACACGATGGTCTCAAAGGTCTCTTCCAACCTGGTTTATTCTGTTCTGTTCTATTCTATATTAGCCCTCCTGTGGCACCTGCCAGAATCTTTACATCCAACAGGCAACTTCTGGTGAAGAATCTTGTGGCTTGTCTGCATCACTGGGGTGGCTAACCCCAAGAAGATTTGAGATTTTAAATACAAGCTTTTTTTCAGATTTTGCCCTATTCCTACCTGACCGGGGGGCCACCAGGCCCCCCGGCCTTTGTTGTCACCACCACCATCACCCAGTGTGCACCATGGGCACTCACCAGCGATGAGAGGAGGCTCCTCAGCCCAGATGGGCTCAGCTTAAGGCTTCTGCCTTTCCTGGGTGGGGATTAAATAGGGGAATGGGTGGGGAGACTAAGTGGCCATACCTGGAGTGGGAGGAGACTCCAACAGAGCCCAGGTGCTCTGAGTTTAAGGGGAAAAAGGGGGGGAATGGGGCAGGTGAGGGAGGGACTTTTAGGGTGTATGGGAGTGATAGAACTAAAGGGGAAAAAATAGAAATGGGTAGATTCAGATTGGATGTTAGGAAGAAGCTTTTCACCATGAGGGTGGTGAGACACTAGAACGGTTTGCACAGGGAAGTGGTGGAAGCCTCATCCCTGGGGGTTTTTAGGCTAGGCTGGATGTAGCTGTGAGCAATCTGATTTACTGTGAGGAGGGGTTGGCAGGGGGGTTGGAACTAGATGATCCTTGAGGTCCTCTCCAACCCCAACAATTCCATGATTCTAAAACAATTTTTGCAGTTTAGGCTGGATGTTAGGAAGAAATTCTTCACAGAAAGAGAGATTGGCCCTTGGAATGAGCTGCCCAGGGAGGCAGTGGAGTTACTGTCGCTGAAAGTGTTTAAAATAAGACTGGATGAAGCATTTAGTGCCATGGTTTAGTTGATTAAATGGTGTTAGGTGATAGTTTGGACTTGGTGATCTTGAAGGTCTTTTCCAACCTGGTTAATTCTGTGATTCTGTAGTTTCTAGGGTGCATCACAAATATGCAAACATCTTTGGCTACAAGATTTAAAGGCCTTTTTTCTACGTTGTTGGTCTTGGCACAGTGGGTTTTTTCCAAATAAATACTTTGTGTTTACCACCAAAATCTTACAAAACAGGAGCTGGACTGTGTTGTAAAGGAGAGACATAAAACGTGCAGCTAGCAGCCACTGATTTATTGCAATTAAATCTGCTGTCCTTCCGACACAATAGAATTACAGGTTCAGATGTCAGGTGGGAAAATGCTGTTGCACAACTAGCTAAACTGTTTGGAGAGAGGAAACAAAAAGCATGAACAACTCAGAAAAAGGAAAATCTCCCACAAATAGCCAGGATGTATATACATATACCCTCACCAAGGGTGGGGTGAGGTTCTTTAGGTTCTGTTCTAAAAGGGTGAAGTTCCGAGCGGCAAGGCTGCTTCAGTGGAGCGAGAGCAAGAGCGCCCCTCTATGGCAGAACTCCGTTTATACCCCTGTCGGTTTGACTATGGTTAATTGCTCAATTAGCTCGAGGGACGGTTCCTCCAAGCACACAAAAGAACCTTGGGCCGAGGGGCACCAGAGACAAAGAGAAACTGATCTTTATCAGCTTCTAGCAAGCTTCGAAATCCCTGCTCGCAGGATCACTTGGGGGCGGGGGAGCGTTTTGTATCTGCCACAGACTGGAAGGACACTCCTGTCATGGCATTGCTGCAAATGAGACATCAGACAGGACTTAAATATGGCAAATCTCAGCATCGAGTTGATTGGTTGTAAGTTCTCAGACATGTCTGAAACTCCACCTTCCTCCTAGGTGAGATTCTTCCTCACATCCCGACCGCCCATCTTGCCCTTCGGATGCCTATGTCATCTTGTATACAGGTGATCAGCTCCCTTTCCTTTGAAATAACCCCAGCAAAACCAACATTTTTTATCTAACAGTGATTAGGGTGTCCAACAAGCAAGAAACCTGAAAGCACATCCTTGGAGGAAAAAAAATGGGTCAAAACACTTCTTCCATACAACTGCCTAGACTGCTAGGCAGCAGCACCCCAAAGGCATCTGCCACCTCCCCTACAATGGCACATGGCTGAACACTCACAAGGTCTGGTCACCAGAAGGAAAAAAAATTACACTTCCCTCCTCCATTTAGTATTATTTATATTTGCCAGAACACTCTCTGTTTGCTCTCAGTATATAAGATAGAACTAAAAGGTAAAGATGTCAAAAGGCAGTTCTAGTATGTCCAGAGCTGAGTGCCAAAAGACACCAAGTTCAGGAAAAAGAAAGCAGAACAGAAAGAGGAAGGAATAAGCCCATCACCACAACAAAAGAGCAGATGCTTCTTCCAATTAACTTATCAGGCACAGTATGTAATTTTAAGCAAAATTATTTTCAAGATCAAAACTAATTCCCAAAACTTACAGCCCAATGAAACGAGGCAAATCTAACCATTTCCCTTTGCCTCCTTCAGTAGTACTGATACAAATTTGTCCTAGGAGCAGAACTAATTTTTTATTCTTTTCAGAAGCAACCATCCCAAAAGTAGTAACAGGCTTTAAAAGAAAGCAAAGATCACATCAGCCTGCATTAGTTCCTGGCTCCGTTCTCTGAAATGCTATATGTTATTGTGCACGTGTTTGTTTTTATCTGTCAGTGTGGTTTATTGTTGGGGAAGTGTAGTATCAGCTGTCTCTTCCCTGCCATCAAAGCTACTTTGTTAAAGTTAATAGTGTTTGACTTCTAGAGGATCTTTTACCCAGGTAACACAAAAACTTTCTGCTCTTCATTATTTTTCCAGCAGTAAAGACACCAAGTGGATGCAATATCCCCTTTACCTTTTCTTCTAAAAATAAGTAAATAAATAAATAATTAGAACAATCCATTGCATTAATCCATTGAAAGTGTTGAAGAATACTGTTTGTCATTTACTAAATGACCTTAGCTGTGGGCAATCAAAACGTTAACCACACGCCATCTGATGGCACACCACACTATTAATGAATATCTGCTGTGGTTTGTGGACAACTACTGTACAAAAGTTCCTCTGCACCTGCGTTAACCTACACCGCCTTCTCTCTGACCTTACCCCTTGATGGCTGCAACTGCTTCTGTGTACCCACCTAAAACATTTAGCAATGCCCAGCCCCCAGCCCAAATGTACATGTTCAGTCATAAATGAAGAAGGTTTAGAGAATTTAACATTGATTTCGTTAATCATTTGTGCTTGGTTTTAATTCAGCTAACTCTAAATGAAGACGTGTTTGATAAGCTGTATAACATTAAAAGATTTTTCTACCCTTCTAAAAAAAAATATTCCTGATACTGTCATTGGTTTTTAGTCTCTTTACATCCCTTCTCATCTCTATTTTCTGCAAGATGCTATAGCTACATCTGATTTAAAGAATAAGAGTCTTTCCAAGTAACTGTCATTATTGGAGGAAGGAGAACTGGCAATACATTTTATTACTTTTAATCAGAAATTACCAATTCTGAGAATATGTTTTCTACTAATAAATATATTAAATTTTACAAGTGCAGGAACATAATCAAACACCATCAAATTTTGCACTGAAAAGTATTTGTGCACTTGGATTCCACCCTGGTGAGGCCACAGCTCAAGTACTGTTTCCAATTCTGGGCACCACAGTATAGGAAAGACATTGAGCATGGAGCATTTCCAGAGAAGAGCAACAAGGATAGTGAGAGGTTTGGAGGGCCTGGGATACAAAAAGCAGCTGAAGGAGCTGGAGTTTTTTATTCTGTAGAAGAGAAGGCTAAGGGGAGATCTTATTGCTCTCTGCAACAACCTGAAAGGAGTTTGGAGTGAGGCAGGTTCTGGTCTCTTCTCACAAGTAACTAGCAATAGGATGAGAGGAAAAGGGTTTAAGTTGTGCCAGGAGAGGTTTAGATTGGACATTAGGAAAAACTTCTCTACTGAGAGAACGGTGAGGCATTGGAACAGGCTGCCCAGGGAGGAGGTGGAGTTACCAACCCTGGAGTGTGTAGATGTGGACTTTCAGGATATGGTTTCCTGGTCATAGTTATTGGGTTACCGTTAGAGTCAATCACCTTAAAGGCCATATCCAATATGAATGATTCTATGATTCTAACTGGCATTGCTGAGGATGAGACACTAAGGCATCTCCACAGCATTTTACTCTGTTTTGAAAAAGAGTACCTTATTCAATACACTCTTCATCTTCCTAAGTATGTACATATGTGTGTACAGAACTATTTTGTCTATCAGAAAATCATGTCAGTTGAAGGGTTCAAAGACCAGCAAACAATGTTTCATCGCGCAGAATCCGCGGTATAGTTACTCCATGTAAAGTTGCTGAAGGCAATAAAACTGACTGTGTATTGCATGACTCTTAGTAATAAGACTTGCAAAACAAGTACAAAAGAATGTACCTCCAGACTGTGGCTAGGAGCAGGGCGGTGTGTGAACAAAGCCCTCGGTCGCCAGCACAAGAGGGAGCAGTTGGGTAACACTAACATGGTTTGTGACCCTACTTGAAGAGGTTCAAGATGCGGATTTACAGAACCTGCTCGCAGCCTACCGGACAGCAGCTGTTCAGAAACTCCCTGACATGCCCTCAAACGAGCATCTACAAAAGAACAAAAGCTATCTTGGTCAAAACCACCCTCTCCACATGCATAATCCAAACCACGGCTTTGTCAGTTTCACCATGCTGCTTGATGCAATGATTGCAGCTGTTTCTCAAAAAGCAAAAGGAGTAATTACAGCTGCAGTCTGGTTGCAATTTTTCCCTCAGCCACAATATCCAAGTGTTTCTGTGGAGGAGAGAACATCTATACAATTACTTCATTTTGCTAATACAGCAACACTGCACATCAAATGAATTACAAGGCAGCAGAGAGTATCAAGTCTCTATGTTCTCCTGCATTTCAACTCATTTCAAGTATTATAAGAAAATTCTAAATGTCAGCTTTTCCTCTATCCTAAGGGAACAGGAAAGTTGCAGTGCATGTTGAAATACACTGAAAGGAATTTGTAAGTCCTTGGCCCTCATGAAATTTTTTGGTTTACTGACAGAAGTGATCCTTCTACAGAAATCTGGAAGAAGATCCTCAACCCAAGTTCGTTGTCACAGTTCACTGTGATGTTATTTCAGAATAATACAGCTGTAGCACTTCCTGTGTTTGCTGTCTGGAAACCACCTTCTCTGATACCCAGGACTGTACAGTCTTGAAGGACTCAGAATCCTTTCAATTTCAGATTCTCAAAACACAAAGTTAAACACAAGCACTTTCTGTCTGTAACTAGAAATCTTTACTACTACAACAAAACACTGTTTAAAAAAATCCTTAAAATATAATTATCATGATAAAAAAGTAACTTTTCACACTGAGATGCCAAATGAAAACTGACTAAAAGTAAAATTCTCCAAGTAACTAGAATACAAGCAGTGAAATAAGCAAATTCACTTCTAATGCAGGGCTTCAATCAATAACTGCCTCCTACATAACAGATACATTTCATATGTGAATTTATACTACTATTTATTTAAATCTTCCTAACAACTCCAAGAAGACTAAAATAACAAACAGAAAAAGCCTCCGTCTAGCAACTAATCATACTGGTACTTATTCCACTTTTCAGATAACTTTGTAAAACAAGTTCATATGCCCAAAGCCCCACCCAAATTCCACAGAAGCCAGTGTGATTCCTTCCACAGAAGCCTGTGAGAGCTTCACTGACTTCATACTGTTCGTTGCACCACAGACCACAAACCATCCATTAATATTTCAAAAGCCTTTAAAATACTAACTCTTCATACTCAAGTAAGACACAATAAGTATTTAAATCTAAAAACCCAAACAACACAAACCCTTTAAATTCTTGCAGGTACAGTTTTATAAAAGCTTTCCAGAAGTTAGAAGGATCATTGCCTTAGTCAAGCTTTAAAACTATTACTCTGCAACACCTGCAAGCAACTGTTATTTCCACAGAATTGCTGAAGTTAAGTTTCACCAGCTGAGGAGCTTATGATCATCATTAAAAGAAAGGCAACAAAATCCCTTCAGCACAGCAGAATCTGAACCATAGGTCCAATAAATCAGCCAGTTAGTTTAATTATAAAGAGTGTATTTATAGTGGAACCACTCCAAAAACATCACAGAGAGGCCAATTAATTACAGTCTTCTCTCAGAGTAAAGTGAACGTAAGCTGTATTCCTACTTCTGTAGGTTACATGAAGATTTTCATCTGGAAGGAAAACTTTCCCCATTTCAATCCACATTGTTCTTTGTTTTCAACTTACTGCACAGTGTTGTTAACTGAAGGAAAGATTTAAGGGTTTTTAACTAAAGTATCTGTTGGAAGTTCCAAGTAAAGCCTTGACAGGGCCCAGCTTGCCAAGAATTGAGCTTTCTACCAGTAAGCAAGGAAATCTATCCAGACTTTTTTTTTTTTTTTTTAAGAGAAAGGGGGAAAAAAAGAAAGAAAGAAAAAAAAAAAAAAAGACATTTCCTTTGGAATTTCTCTTCTAACAATTATGGGGGCTCACTGCCTGACACAAACACATACCTTTCCTTAAGGACAGGGAACCCAGGGAGGCTGGAGCAGTGAGGCTACCCTGTCTGAGCACTGCTGCTAGAGAAGGCTAAGAAATGACTGGGGGTAGAGAAAAGGTCTTAACCTTTGAGTGTGTGTTTTAAGGAAAGAGGCAGTCTTTTTGGCCCTTGCATTTCACACAGACACCCACAGAATCACACGGAATGGTAGGGGTTGGAAAGGACCTCTGAAGATCATCTAGTCCAATCCACCTGCTGGAGTAGGATCACCTAGAGTCAATCACACAACAACACACCCAGGTGGGTTTTGAATCCCTCCAGAGATGGAGACACCACAACCTCTCTAGGCAGCCTCTTCCAATGTTCTTCCACCCTCAAAGTGAAGAAGTTTTTTCCTTAGGTTTACGTGGAACCTCCTGTGTTTGTGTCCATTGCCCCTTTCCTGTTACTGGGTACCACCATTCTCCTGACACTCACCCTTTGGATATTTATAAACGTCAAAAAGATCCCTTCTCAGTCTGCTCATCCCCAGCTCCCTCAGCCTTCCCTCATAAGGTAGAAGTTCCAGACCCCTAACCATCTTAGTGGCTGTCCTCTGGACTCTCTCCTCCTTGCATGAGGAAAATGCTATAATCTGAAGGACTGCTCTTTTATTTTTAAGGATAATTGTTCTAAATACATGCTTCATCAGTATGATAGACTGATAGATAAATAAAATGAGTGTGTTCCAAACTGTTCATTACACAGTACCTCATACATTAGACTGCAACACTGACCACTTGATGAATCCAGTTGATAAAACGGTGCTGACATCCCTGATGTGCCGCTGAAGAAAAGAGACACTTGTTTTATTTGTTCTAGATGGTCAGAAGGTAGACAGCCTTCATGCTGTCACCTGATCCAGGACTAGTTTAGCTGACAGCACAAAGCAGATGTGTAGTACATGGTTATCTGAGGTTTTCTTCTCTAAAGACTATGTTATATCACAGTGAAGGATACATACAATCTAATGAGGAAGCAGTGAGAGTATCAGAGCAAGCCTGGCTTTCATGGAAGTATTATCCCTGGGCAGGTTATTAAAAGAGCCTCTGGAGTGTAGTCATAAAAAGAGGAATGAATTTAAAAGGTAACTCAACACAACAAATAGCTGAGCAGGAACAACTTCATGTAACTGCCAAGTAGAATATGGCTGACGCTCAAAAATTCAAAAAGAGCAGAAACATGATAAGAATAGAAAGGATGTTCATTTTCAAGCAGAAGATAAGATGTGGATTAAAGTTCATTCTCAGAATAGTGCAGAGAAGGATTTTATGGCTACACTAGCCCCAAACCAGGAGATTATTTAAGTAAAAGGGTAAAGTGAACCATCGTGCTTGATGTACGCAATGTGTGCTGCTGTGGGATGTAAATCCTGACACACTTACATTACTGGGGATTCTGGCAGCCTCTATCCTGGAGCTGTGGTAGAATTCAATTTTTATTTTCTTTACATGTTCCTCTCTGATTTTATCTACATGGATGTTAACTTTATTCATTCTTTTATTTTCTTTCCCTCAGTCATTCAGTTTTTAGCTCTCCCTTAAGAAAAAGAAATCAACACAAAAAGGGTGACAGCCTCTCACAAATGATGTTAACTTTCTTTCCTTTTCCCATTACATATGTTTAATTTCTATCCATGTGTATCTTGGCCTAATTATGATTATTACTTAATACATTGGAAAAAGAGAGCTTGGGAAGGGTGAGGTGCTGGACAACAAGGGTCACCTCAGGGAAAGGATTTCTCACTTTCTGATCAGCATGGCACGCCCTGAAAATTTAACTGGAGAAGCAGAAAACAAATGGATTGGCAAGGCTTGTATCATCAGCAAAAGAAGACAGAGGAAAGGACTGGGAACAGTATCAGTTAGGAAGGGACAGGCAAAGCTGTACATGGGTTTAAGTGAAGGAAAGAAACTCAAAGTAGAATAAAAATCTACTAGGGAAATTTATTGTTTCTTATAGACATGTCTTTGAAAATGATCTCAAGCACTCCTAAAGGGTACAGTGTGAGTATATTGAGCCTATTATTCAAAACAGGAATTAATCTGAATAATCTTCAGCTGTTAGGAGGCTGGTGCTGCAATTATAACTTAGTGGAAGTGTTGCAGGTTCACATACTGAGTCTCAGTTTCACCACCATTTTATCTTTCTCCATATCCTTGGGCCAGTCACTTGATCCTGGAAGATGTCTGCTCGTAATATTTCCCTTTGGCCATTCTTTGTTCAAATGGACAATAAACTCTCCTGGAAAAGGACAAATTCTTGCATAAAAGCACTGCAGTAATAAAAATAATGATTTCTGAGGTTTTCTTCAGACTGTCAATTCTTAATTTTGAAAGGTTTGAAAGGTTTGAAAGACTTGATGACAATTCTGAAATGTCATGAAATATTATTGATGAGAATACACCAGAATTCACCAGAAATTCATTAGCTACCTTTTCAGGCTATGAAGATTAGTTACACTCTTTGATTAGTGTACAGCAGGAACAGCAGACTTTTCCAGTGCCCCTCTTGTCCTACTGGTCCTTTCATACTTTTCTCCCACTCTTAGCTTCACTTCTTTTTCCATGGTGCCTCTTGTAGTTTGAATAACTTCCCATCTGCCACATGCCAAATCTCCTTTAGATGCTTCCTTAAAACCTACTTCCTTCACACAGCCTACTTATGCTGATATTTTCACCAAAACATCTCCATTCATTCCCCATCTGAACTATTGTCCCATAAATCATATTTGTCTTGCTTAGATTGTCAGCACTAAACATAAAGCATGTCCCGGACATTCTAGCAGTCATTGCTAGTCTGCTGCCACATGAATGATAGCAGGGTCTTGTATCAATTTCTGTACATTTCCCAGAAGGACAGAGGAGAAAAAATAATTCAAAGAACTTCACAACAGCCCTCAAGGCTTGTCAGTATTACACAGCTGGGAACAAACATTTCTTCCTCCTGTGAACTACAACTCATAACATTATTAGTTAACCAAAGGTTAAATGCAAGTAACAAATGTTTGTTCCTACTGCACCCAACAGTTCCTTACAGATACAGAGATATCTCAGCAGATATTTAGACGTGCCTTTCCTTTTGGTTCTGGAAGTGGATGTTTCAAATGACACAGCAACTGAACCTGAAGAGAAAGAATCATTATTAGTCCTTAACAGTCAGTAACAAATAAGAATTACTTAAAATTTGATGAGAAAGATCTGTGAACAGTTTTAAAAGTTGATTTTGTCAGGTCATAATTAGTCAACAGCTCTCCATTTCAATTGTGGAGATTAATGGGTTTTCCATGAAACTAATGCCAAAACTTTGACTCACTGGAAATAAAACATTAGTTTAAAGAGCTACTCATTATCATTTGTTTCACAGTAAAAAATAAATTTCATGAATTAAGATATAAAGCATTTTGTCACATAATAGTATGTTGGAGAAGGCGTGGAAGGTGACCTGTGTACAAATAGTTCATCCATCGTTGCCAAGTTCCCAACTACTGTAACACTTGCACGGTTTACATGGGAAGAGAGAAGTTTCACTTGCTCAGACTGTTGACTTAGGTTAGCTCTCCTCTGTAAAACAGAGATTATAATGGAGCGTGATTAACTATAGTGTGTGGAACCCTCCCCCGTATGCTAATGCCTGCTGGCCTAATACCAGCACTGCTCTGGATGCACACTCAGTGAGATCTTCTGGCACATGACACTTTTACCTATGTGAGTAGAGAGTTCTCATACATAGAGGTTTTCAGAAAACAAAAATAGCCAAGGTAGGGCAAAGTGGTTGTAGAGGTTGTAACTACAAAGCAATGAGCATTTTCTTGGAAGTACTTCTGCACCTTTAGCACGTATTGCTGCTTACATGAAAAACATTCCCAATACACACCACGGTCACCTTCTCACCCTCAAAGACTCTATTCCCACAAGGAAGCAGGAAAAACTTGGAAGGTTTCAAGTAATTCTGAGGAATGATGAACGAAAATGGATGGTGTGCAGCATCTTGCAGGATATAGTCACATTTGTCTGAAATCAATATAAAAAGCTGTATCAAATATCTAAGGAAGACAAGAAAAAAGGAAGTATAGGATTCTGATTTTGATTTTTCATACATAATGACATTAACTGTCAGTGCTGGAGTATCAAAAAATACCATTCCAGGAATTCTTGCAAATTTTGTAAATCCCTAACTTTAAATTATCCTGCATTTTCCAGAAAATGCCATGGACAGGAGCTGTCATTCTACCAAATATACCTCATTTTATACTGCTTTTAAGCTTTCTTCTGTTTGTTTGGTTTGTTTTGTGACACAAATTGGTTTTGCCAATTTTGCATTCAGACTAGATTATTTTTTCAGCTTTTTTTTCCCCTTCATGTAATGGACTCATTCTTAACCTACAGAGGTCTAGAACTGGTGTTGTTGACTTTCTGGATGCTCTAAAATGACAACACTGGGAAAATACTGGCAGATAGTGCCTTTGCAAGTGGGGACAGATGCTCTGCCAAGGCTGAGAAGATAAGGAATCTGCAGAATTCCTAAACTCCAGTGAGTTTAATGCTCCTTGTTGCCTCTAAAATACCAATGCTTTGATGTGTGTCCCCTTTCCTGGCCCATTCACTAGCACTGTGAATTTTAGGAGCTTTGCAGAGTGTGTAACTTTTCACTTCTGAATATACATCCTAAATATTTTGGAATACTGGATTTTCTGAGGAAACTGTTGATAAATGTGAAAATGTTGATAAAGGTAATTCAGAGCACATGTAAATAATCTCAAATGGTTTTCCTCTGCATTAGATGATTTTTCCAAAGTTCCTAATAATAACTTTGGTTCTGCAATATAAAATGCTTTGAAAAGGTTGGGATTTTTCAGAGGACAGATGAATAATTTCAGGAAACAATACATCTTCCTTTTAGAAAACAATGCATCCTCAGTGTGCCCCCCACTTGGCTACTTAAAAATGGAAGCATTCAAAGTTTCTAGTTACCATGGATAAGTTGGGCATACATAAACCCACTGTGGTTTTTCATGCTGACTGCCTCTTGTTCCATGTCCAAAAGTGTGTTGTTTGCAAAACTCAACTTTCTCTACTGCCAGCTTCCCAAGCTCCTTTGGATCTTAATATTTACAAGATAGACTTTTCATGCTTTTCACATTTTTGCAGACTATAATTGTTTAGGTACATCTGTGAGAGCTCACCACCTTCATCTCAACCCCTCTGGTTCTAACTCAGGAATGCACTTCAGCAAATCCATCATTTCTGAGCACTGCGTAGACTACAGACATATGCAACAGTTTTCTGAATGGGAATACTTTCTCATAGATAATACAGCTGGAACCTACTAAATCCTTATTGTAATGCAGCACAAGAAAGAATTATATCCATTCTTCCCAGGATTAACTGTTCTTGGAATTAAAAGAAGAACAACCAAAAAAAAAAAAGGGGGGGGGGGGGGTTGGGGGGAAAGGCAAAAAACCACAACCAAATCAACCAACCAACCAAAGACAAGGCACTAACAAAAACAAAGGAAAGACATTGTTCTAGGTATAAAGATGCTAGATACAAGTGAAGGAAGGTTCCTGGAACCAGCAATTTTATGTTGCCATCTTTGAAAGACAAACTGGGCTTCAACAGCTGAGTTAAAAGCAGTAGCTACATGGATACAGACATTACAAAAAAGAGAGCTGAGAATTAAAGAGACTGCCTGAAGGAGACAGGTTTTGTTAAAGTACATTTGATGTCCTAATAGCCTGAGAGGTAGTGAGTGACACTGTTGTTAGGAAACTGGCAGCGTGGACGCAGTGCACAGTTAAATCCCATCTGTGGTGTGAGGGAGCGATCTAGTAGTGCCAGCCCATAGAGAGGACAGTTACCCTCGAGGAAGCTACAGTTTGCATCTCAGAAGTTTGCATGCTTTTACAAAGCAATGAGGCACCTTCTGATTACAGCAAAGTATTTTAGGATCCATACTTACATCCATTTAAAGACTTCAGGAAAGTCCAAGTATTGTGTGCCCAAGGGATATTGTACTGAGCACATTGTTCATTTCTCGGTTCAATAAAATCTCCTTTGTTGAAGCCACTCAGCATCGCCACAGGATTTCCAGTCTGCTAGTAAAGTTCAGGGCTGTTATCCCAGCAGCCTATTCTGGTTTGCTACATGACATAGAAAATATTTCTTGTAACTGATTAGCAATAGATTGTTTTTATAACAGTGTGTTTCTGTACACATGCCCTCCTCCAATATCCCTTCCCTATTCCCAGGACAGAGACACCAACTCAGTAGTCAGAGACTACTATATTACATCAGAGAGCCTCATTAAATCACTGTAGACACAATTATCTTTTGTACCCATCAAACCATGAAAGGTTACCTGAGTTACTAAAAAATTCCAGGCGTGTCTTCCTAATAAACAACAGTATAGTGATTAATTGCTGAAAGAATCTGGTGCTTTAGGAGAAGCTTTTATTTGGAAAGTTTAACATACTCATTCACCAGACAACTGAACTCTCCACTTCTCACTTTCTCAGGTCACCTGCAAGCACTAAAGATTTATGTGAGCAAGAAATATTGTTACTTTTTAACATGGCGATGTTTTTTTAAGCAACATATTTCAGATAGAGATTTAGCCCCATGATGCATACAAAGAAAGAGACTTTGCCTGGAGAGGATTTGGTATGAACTGGGTCACAAAGGCAATTAAAAGTCGTAAACCAGATGTATTATGTCTGCTCTATCCTTTTCATTTGTGTCAACGGGTGAAATTGCAGCATGGTACACCCTGGTTCATTTTGTCATTCTAAAGCTAAAAACGATGTAAACAACAAAAAAAGGCAGCTCTCATATGTTTTTTAGTACTGTGAAAGACAGTGATTTTATGCCACTTCAATAAATGATACATTTGAAGCAGAAAAAGCATGTGTGTTTTTAAATATTCTGACTCTATAGCGTGCATTGCCTACTCTGGATTCGCTTTAATCGTGATTAATTAGTTTTGTTCTGTATGCCACAGGATCTACACATAGGCTGAACCATATAAATAAATCACACCATTAACACTGTGTTTTCATTCACCTATGGAATCCTTCACAATAATTACTGGTTCATTTTAAAGTACACACTTTAAATTCCACACCACTGAGCTGAGCTTCCACTGTGCCTTCTGCTTCCATGGAAGACCAGTTTAAACACAGTGGAACGAGTAAATCATGTATGTGGTTGCTCAGTACAGAGTTCCTCCAGTTAATTATATGTCTGTTGTTTTTGGCTGGTAACTAATGCTACAATATTTACTTTAATAAGCTGAAGTAAGCGCTGAGCCTCTTTAAAAATCACACTCTGTAGAGTGCAAAAACTGTAAACACTGCAGAATGAGGATTCCACTTGAAAACAGATTCATTACTTATTGCCAAACTTCCTGCAAACGGGAGGATTTGCTATTCCCATAAGGTATCTTTAGATGTAAGTGCTGAGAAAATGGTTGCAATAACTTGGTGGCACTCAGCAGCTGGTGCAGTGGCATCATTCTTAAATAAATGCCATTGGGGTAGAGAGTAAAAGTTTCTTTGGCTTCTTTGCTACCTATCAGTGGCAATCAGTACCTAGTAAGTTCATAAAATAAACTAGCTTACACGTCCTCTTCACTGCTGGAGTCCCAAAGAGCCACTGCGTCTGGCTGCCCAGCAGATCTCCAGAAGTGTAGGATGCTGTAGCATAATGTTACCCTCATTCATTCAGGTTCCCTCTGTTCCATGTGATACCAGTCCTTGAGGCAAAACTAATCAAAATGAGTAGAGATTTCTATGACTGCACCTCAGCAAGTCCACCTTCATTAACCAACCAGTTCTTTCTTCAGCTTGCATTGTTTTGGTCATATTTGTGCTGTGGGACTCTCAGACTCATGCCCAATACAGTTATCTGCATTTTGGGGGGAGGGGGATCCTATGTAGCTTACTTTCCACATCTCACTTTCCATAGCTAGACAGAAATGTGCCTGTAATTTGCTTTATACTGCCAATAGTTTTTGTGAGAGGAAATTGTTGGGGCACTGAAAGTTATTTATTTTCCCCTACATTTTATTAGGTTATTTCCTGTTTTTCTTCCTGTTCCTTTGCTCTGTCTAATTTGGCAGATTGATTTTCTTCTTGCACTTTCCTTCCTTTTACTTTGTTCTCCCAGTCCTAGTCACCATCTACTTGTCCAAATTGTCTGGACATCAGTTGAAGAGCTCTCAGAAAGTAGAGCTGGCCAAGGATTTTATCATTTAAAATCTGGATAAAGCTTTTCAACTAATTAAATCCTTCAGATTTGCCATTAGAGTTACATCCAAATCCAGAAAGCAGCCATGGCTTCTGTGATTACCTTTTTTTTGCATATTTATTTTTCCTGTTATTTTCCCCAAATTTATGCTAGTCTCTGCTTCATCTTTTTCCCATTCCCACTGAAGCCAGACTAGCTCAGCTCTTGTTACTTCCTATTTTAGGTATTAGCACGTTCCCAAAGACCCAGGCACTTCAGTGGGCGTTCAACATTCAGACTGGGAATGGTAGAGGGCAAAAGAACTGGGAAATAACATAACACTCCTGGTACCACCTGAGGAGTATTCAGCAAACCAGAATATTTGTTTGGGATTGTGTAGGCTTGCCTGGACTAAGATGTTTATGGCTGAACACAGTCACCTTCCTTCTCTGTTAATCTTTGTAAAGTATAATTATATTAAAAGCTTTTACTTACCTGTGAGTACAATAGTCAGCTATGGACTTCAGCTCCGTCTCTGCTTTGTACTGTGTACTTTATTCTTTTGTTAGGAAGCAAAAATTGCTCATTGCATGATAAAAATTCACCATATTTGTCTGGAGGTGAATTTTTGTAACCTGCCAGCTCACAAATTTCTAGTGAAATGCTCTACGCTTCAGGAAACAAGTCCCTCTAAAGTTATGTGCCCCTCTAGACTGAGATAAATTGAAGAACATTAGATGCATCTATACCTTGGGACAAGAGATCATTGAGTTCAACTCACAGAGAAAGAGCCTCAAGGGATCCTGAGCTTATTCAGGCTAGCCAAAGGCCATAGCCAGCACAGAAAAAAAATTCCAAAATTTGACATACTTAAGCTATTCATTTGAATTGCCAAATAGTCTTTAGTCATATAGTTACAGAGCCCTGAAGTGGAATTACTCAGTGGTTAATTTTACTCATCAACACACACTCAGCTGGATCAACACATGTTCAAGGAATTATTATTACTATTATTATTCCTGCAGCATTTTATGATTTCCCTCTTTAAAAAAAAAACACACCAGGATTTGCATTTATTTTTAGCAGAGACATTATTTTTGTCATAACTCTTCGAAGTAAACAGAGCTGTTACAGCAAGCTATTGATTCACTTCAATAAGGCATTAAACAACTGAAGAAACTCAGCTAAGTTATATCATTACAAAACCCAAACGAGGAAAACTCATTTCTTCTAATTAAATATTTAGTAGTAACTGTGCACAAACCATCAAAACTGGAGAGGGAAACTCCTACCATTGCTTCCCTAATCAGCTTCTCAAATGTTATCGGAGTTTCAGCATTTGTTAACTAAGCACAAATTTGATATCATTGAGGGGAAGCAATACACTCAAAAGAGATTACAGAGACAAGAATATGCTGATACCAAAGGCAGTGAAAAAATATTTTTTATGCCAAGAAAGAAAAAAAAACCTCAGGGTATGACCTGGAAATTTGAACACTTGAAGAACAAGGGTTGAGATTTGGTTGAGGCTGGGTTGTTAGCTGGTTTTTTTTTTCATTTTTGGCACACACTGTTCACTCCAATTTACTGCTCATGCATTTGGACACAGATTCAACTGTCTCCTGTATCCAAGGATAATGACCTACCACTCCAGTGATTTAGTAAACCTCAACTCTGTGCAGCCACTCAATCAGTGATGGACTAATCCCTTAATGGCCATTTGTGTCTTTCCAATGCATCCTAAAGAGTTCTGCAACACTCTGATTCTGCTGCACAGAATTATGTGCACTTCTTCCACCCTCTTTATCTTATCGGGTAGCTAATTCCCACAAATGATCATGCAGTTTCAACTTTAAGATGAAATTGCAATCGAATCATAAATTTGTCACTCTCCAGACAGCTGCTAAGTCAGTTAAAAACTTGATCAAGTGGGGATTAGTCACTGGATTGAACAATTAAGACCTGTGAGTACATCTGGCCCTCTGTCAGAGACATGTTTATTGATAAAAAAAAAATAGTTTATGTAGAGGTTTAAAATGTTATTAATTCTTAAGTGGGGCATAATCCTTTATCTAGTATATTGTGACACATAGCTAACTACCCCACTAATGTTGTGTTCTGCTCAAATGACTATTTAAACAGAATTAATCTTTTGAAATAATGATGACTGTGAGCCTTTATAAATTACCAGAGTGCAGTGAGAGATGTCATTTACCAAAGTTGTTTGCATCTGTGGTTTCTTCTCATTTTTTCTTTTAATCTGTGAAGGGAGACAGCCTTCCAGATCATCACCTTGTTATGCTTCTATTAAAATGTTCATATAGATTAAGCAATGCATTTCCTACACAAGAAGAAGATGTTTCCTGCAGAGAACTGTCATGTACACACATCTCTGAGGCCTGTTTTGAAAAACTTCAGGCACAATGGGATACTGAAGTCTATTTTGCATTGCTTTGTTACATAATGGAAACAAATAGAGAAGATAAGCACTTCCCTCAAGTTAGTGACCCCTATTCAAAGAGTTCTTTAGCAGAGATTTTTCCCATTGTATCACATATCCATGTCCTACCATGATCTATTTTTCTTCGTTTATTATGGGAAACAATAGATCTCTAAAATGTGAAATATTGCTGTTCCATGGCTGTACATTTTACACCTTTCATATTTTGAACATTGAGATAGTTTCTTAACTACAGGTATAGGTGGATTGAATTTTTGGCTACTGCTGTAATTCTTCAGTTATGGAGTTTTCATTGTGCAGAAAACCAGCTGTGAAATGCTCAGCAGAGACTAAAAGCCTCATTTCAGGCGTAATACTTATGGCAGCAATTTTTGTTCATCTTTGTTCTGACTGAGACTTCACCTACTGAATTAAAACTAAGTGATGTAAGATATAATTTGCCATGAATGTGCACAGCCTTGTTACCTGACAGATTCAGCATCTGCCAGATCTCTAGTAGGTGATCACTGACCAAGCTCTTCCAATGCCACCAGCATCAGCTTTTCCAATTTATCCAGTGTAACTAAAGTAAAAGCAGCATTCCTGTATTTGTAGATAAAAATGACATTTCCTTGCCTGATACCTTTAGCAGGATCCCTGAAGTGCCTAATTCACTTCCAGCTACAAGCTATAGCACACAAAAGTTCTAGTCACTGCTTAGTCAAAGGCAACAGTCATGGGCAACATTGCACAGAGGTGGCCAAGTGCTCCTCATTTGGGCTCTGCTCACTGCAGCTTTAGCACTGGTGGTTGGTTAGGTGAGTGTTTGGGGCTCAGCCACATACACCTGCTGAAGCTGGACTGTTTAAATTTGTACTCACTGTGGCAAATTCTTGCTCAGTATCACACCCTATGTTCTTTGTCAAATCACAGCTGAAGGGCCTCTTGCTCAAGGAATGCAGCTCAAATTCTTCTGACAACCAGGTTGGATTAGGTGATTTAGCTCATGCATCAGACAGAACATGCCCTGCACTAGCCATTGCTTTTCCATGCTGCTAAGAAGCATCATTTTGTAAATACTCCCAAATCCTACTCTCATGGGTCACAGTCATTTTGTTTTGCCCTTGCCTGTGGCTGATTAATGCAAATTAAATTTCATGCCAGTCAGCTCAAGCAATCTGTACAGTGTACAGAAATCCAGAGCTTCCATTAGAATGCAAAATTGTTTTCACCAGTCACTCATGTTTTGAGTAAAGGTCAGAATTCTAAATTCACTGACATAAAGAGAATTTTAAAAATCAATCACAACAATCTGTGATTTAAAAGCACAATTGAAAAATCCATCTAGTTGCTTAAGATAATTTTTTTTTCTGAGTTTAGTATATGTCTGAATAAAAACATTAAAAATACAAAACAGTGCCTTTAAAGACGGATGTCTGCAATAAGAGCCAGGAATGCACTAAGCTACTTCCAGTGAATAGCCAAGTTAAACAACAGACAACGACAAAATTCCCCTGACTAGAACCAATGTTATACATTTTGTGACTATTCACTGCATTGCACCTAAAGTGAGTTCATGTTTTGAGCCAGTATTTCACCTGCGTGTCAAGATAGCTCACCCATAACCTCTAACATTAAATACTCATTTCAAGCAGAGAAAGGAAGTTAAAAAAAAAACAACAAACAAGCAAACAGACACTACAAAACCACAAACAAATAACCTGACCTAGGTTTCTCTGTCACCTGAAATTTTATTCTACTTAAATAACATACAAATCTTACCATGTTAAATGCAGAACCAGCTGTCAGAGGTACTTGGATCCAGCTGAACTACACAACATACAAAATATAATCCAAATATATAGACCTTCCTGCAGTCTTATTATCAATGTGACAGAACATTCTCTAACTATACACACATTTAGAACAACTAGGACAACTCAGTTATCTTAAGGTCTTTCCCAACCAGGCAATTTTATGATTCTGTTTGTCATTATGGATATAGAATAGTCTCCTAATAGCTGACTGTCTCTTATTTAGGCCAAGCTCAGAATAAAACCTCTGACTGAATGATCAGTGATTGATGTGAAAGGAGCCTGGGGACTTCAGTCCAGCTACTAGTGGCTGCATTCTCCACCTGTGCAGTCGCAAAACACAAAAGCCAAAGAGTGGGAGGGCAGGAAGAGCAACCTGTCACCTCCCAACAGGAGACAAGTCTAAGACTCCCCAGCATGGATCTGAAGTACAGTGGTAAAGGTCTGAAGTGAAAAATACACAGCTACTGCCTAGTCTCTCTGTGTTGTGTAGCTAAAAGCAAGACTCTACCACGTGGAGCAGGAATATTTCCCCATCAGTGCATTCATTCATTTTCTGCCTTTACCAGTTAATAATTTGTTAAGAAGACAATGAAAATGTCTTCAGTGTTTGATTAAGCTTTCATGGGGGAAAAGGGAGCTTCTGAAAGACTTAACTGTTAAACTGTGTGGTAGATGAGAACTAAAGGGTTAAAAAAATAATTGTAGGCAGCCATCAAGCATCAGAGAGTAGCAAACATACTGGACAAAAGCAGGTGATAAAAGCTGATAAGAGAGATGACAAAATTAAGAAAATAAAGAACACTGCTATAAAGATTTATAGATCAGCTAAAGCAGAGCAAAATAAATGATAACAAACACTGATAAAAATGAAATGGGGCATCGGCCATATAAACACACAGGAAACTTCAATGCTTCTGTATAGTACTATGACACTGCTTTGTTTACACCAGCATTGACCTATTGCTCCCAAAGAAGTTTATTAACCATCTTGGTCTTTCTTTGTGTTGCTTTATTCATCAAGAGAAAGTTGTACAGGGTTGATTCTGATGAATGGCTTTTTCAGAAAGTCAAGTTATCCTTGACTAGATGCAGATGGCCTAGTAAAAAATGAATGCTGCCAGCAGACATTGTCTTTATCAGTAGTAAAAGTTCAACAGGGACTAGACTTCCTCATCTCTGGCCAGAGAAACCCAGCCTTCTGTTTCAGCACCATATCACATATTGTCCTAATGAATTCTTGTAACACACTGCAGCCCAGATAAATATGCTTATATTAATGTTTTTGGCAGTCTGGGGCATGGTACAGAATTGACACAAGTGTTTGGACTCTGCCTGCAGCAGACACTAAGAATTTACACAGCCTAAAATTATTAGATGGTGGTAGCTTGTTTGTGCTGTGTGATGACCTTCAGTATTGCAATCTGCAGCTCATCCTCCCCAGACTAACTTCACAAAGTAGCAGCCTGTAGCATGACACACTGGAGTCCTGCAGCTAGGAGCAGAGCAAGGAAGCAGCTCAGTCACAAGATAGTTTCATTCATTACACAACACTACTAAAAACCAAGTCGAGATTTGTGTTTTGGAAGGTCCCGTGGATGTTCGCCAGGGCAATCCAAATCCTGCTGCCATGTGACCTTTCCTTTCATTGATTCTCTGTTAATTTTTCCTCCCAATACCAGAAACATGAATCTTGCAACTTCTGAGGTAATAAGCAGCGAGTAATTCACAGGACCCCTCTTTTCAGAGCATGAAGCACCATCCTGGGCAGCCTCGAGGACAGTAGGAGCTTAGTTTTTGAAGACTGTCCCAGACAAACAGGTTTTTCAAACTCTCTAAAGGTCAGTAGCTGCTACCCAGATCCACTGCTGTAACTACATCAACAGCACAACACCATAACCAAGCTACTGAACAGTATTTTGAGCTGTGTTATGTGACAGCCTTCAGCTCTGACTGATGCTTCCTGAGTCTTGTACCTTTCTGCTGCAAGTCAGGAAACTCCTCCAGTTGCAGCAGCTTGGCTGCATTGGATTCCCAGAAAGGCAGCTGTCCTGAAAGCAAGCAAAAACCTCCTGAGCCGTCTAGTGGCTGAGAGTGCACTCGCTCTCCTGCTCTAAATGCAGGTCTTTGTTGGGGCTGCAGCGTCTGCCATACCGTAGATAAACCCCGCTTTATTTGCCTTCACAATGTACCTTTGCTGTGCAGCTAGACCAATAGCTTAACCCAAAAGCCTCCATGATAACAGTTAAAAATATCAGAGACCTTCCCGGGAGGAAACATGAAGCAGATGTGATTATTGGAGGAGCAGAGTACATGCAGGAGGACATAGCATTTCCAGGCAGAGTTTTTTCTGGGCAGTGAGGTAACTTTTTTTTCCTTGGTAGTTGTGTGTTTCAACATCTCATCCAAATGAATGGGAGTTCTGAGGCATGACTCAGATGAGAAAGAGCCATAAAAAGAAACAGACTGAGAATAAACATGGTTGTATTTCTCTGCTCCAAACAAAGGTGTCTCAGTGCCCTGGGGAGTTTTAGGATGCTCTTGCACCTGAAAAGTTTTTTGATGCTGAAGAAGGGCAGCTAGTTTTATATTAGATTTGTCTAGTCATCCAAGCCAGGAGGATCAACCAGGTATTTCCACTACTGCTGAGCCTATTTTTGCAGATTAAGATCTTAATTCTGTCAGAGTTCATCAGACACTAACAAGCCTGTTTCTCATTAAAAAAGCGATGCTCTTAAATGATACTTATACCTCTGGCAGAGGCATTTAGTTATCAGGAGCTGAAAAAGTTACCTGGGACTACACATTCTCATTCAAGGTTTTCAGTGCCTCTGAACACTTGTCTTTTGAAGCCTTATCTATGACTTACAAGCTCTTCAGGGCAGTCTTCCTGCTACTCAGTGTTCCTACAGCACCTAGCACAAGATCTGTCCATGTTAGGTGTGCCCTCTAGGAGAATACCTGCTTTCAAGGCCATCCTCACTACTCAGACCCCTTGGAGGCATCAAAGGCAACTTTTTTAGCTGGCATTTGTGTTTGGATTGCAACTTAGAAAATGGAACTTTATTTATTTGGTGCTCCACCTTACTTAAAGTATCCATACTGGTCTTGGTTCCCTCACCACCATCATTTAACAACTTTACTGTGCTGGTGGAACCACACCTTCTTGTCAGTGCAGAGATGGTCAAACTTAATGCTTTAGAATAGGCTTTATGGTGCTGCTGTTTGAAGCTACAGAAGCTCTGTCAACTTTGTTTATGAGACTTGACACAGGCTGTGCTGACACCATGAAAGCAAGCAAAGCTTCATACAAGCAGAGAAGAACATAACCCTTTTATGCTTTGCCTTTGCCTCATATTCTAGCCAATCCTGTTCTTTCCTACAGTCTTCCATGGGAAAAAGAAAATTAAAAGGGAGTTCTTTCTCTGTTTTTGCTATTGGTGTCTCTTCCTGGGCTTTGTGTTGGTAATTTGCAGCAGGCCATGCTGATCAGGTAGAATTTCTTCAAAAACCTGGTTTTAAGCAAGTCTGTCAGGGCATCCCTCTGGTAAAATCAAGGTCAGCACGTGGGGCCAGTGTACTGAGAGCACATCCATTCCTACTGCCAGGCTCATCTCCCTTGCAAATTGTTTGGCAGTTTCCCTTTGTGGCTCATAGGACGCAGCCAACAGCCCTGGTAAGTCTCCCCCAAACACCAAGAGCTGCCCTGCTGAGCAACTGGGGATCAGAGCACTCTCTGAGGCTTTTGGCCCACCGTGCCTGTCCTCCAGGTTTATCTCAACTCTACCCCCGGTTTTGTCACTGTATCCTTCAATCCCCTCTCTCCCCATAAAAGTGTCTAGCTGTCTCTTAAACTCACTTTACCATTTGCTTCTTTGACCTCACTTGGCAACTTATCCTTGTGTTTATTATTTGAGGTGGAATAGTTCTGGCTACATTCCTGGTTTTACTCTTAATTGTCTAATTTTTAGGATGGTGTCAGTGGGGTTGGGATTTGGGTTGGGCTGTTTTTAACTTGTCACTGTTGTGACCAGGTCTTCTGTTTCACTATGCTCCTTTCTGTCATCAGGACTTCCTATAGCTAAAAGAATCCTAATGAATATTTTATTGGATCTTTCCAAATATTGCAGCTGGGCTTTCTTCTTCATTAGTGCCATTCTGAACTCCCCTTAATTACCTTTTTGTTAATTGGAGAGGAGGGACTGGTAAGGAGGATTTTCCCCAACTAAAAGCTGAGTGCTTCTCCCTGCATGTACTTGCCCCAAGGCAAAGGCACAAATAGGGCTCAAGCAGAACTTTTTCATATCCTCTGGCAGCATAGCTCTGCTAATGGTTGCCTTCATTTATCCACATCATGCTAAGTCCAGGCAGCCCTGAGGTGTGGGTCTGCAGGCACCTCCTCAGAGCCCCTTGATCCACTCCAGAGCTTTTTGGGGCTTTTGGACAAAGTGCTGGCAGCAGCTTGCTTACCATATCAGATCTGCTGTCAGGTCACATTGATGGTGGGGAAAGACTGCATATGACAGAGCTTTCCCTGTGCTTGTCTGGGGAAAGGGATGGAAGAAGAAACATTGGTTTAAGGCACCCACCTGGATGTTCAGGAACTGTTCCCAGTTGCAGTAAGGTTAGTTGGTGGAGCAGTGAAATTAAGCCTACTGACATCCTGAAACACATAGGCCTGGTTGGAGTGGTTTCTAAAATGAACTCACCTAATCCACCATGGAAAGAGCAGGAAAGCAGGAAAGAGTTACTTCCTTGCAAATGCCCTCTGTCCCTTACAGGAATCAGTACATGTCTAAAGGATGGACAACCTTCAGGTTGGCTTCCTAGTTGCATCAAAATAACACCTTTGTATCCCCTATTGGGTCAGTAAAGTTTGTACTCTTAGGAATATGACATGCACCAGCAGAGGTTACAACTCAGGCACGTAACCCCTCATGTTTTCCCAAAGCAAAGGGACACTTTGCTGGATTCACCTACCTTGAAAAAAATTGGTGTAAGTGAACCCTTGAATCCCAGCTGACACCATCAGAAAAAGATGACATTTCCTTTCCTACCCAAAAGATCTGTGCATCATGAAGTGACAAGAAAACATAGAAATGTTATCTATATAATTAACATTCTTCATTCTAGGGGACCATGGAAGCTGCAGGACAGGAATAGTGTGCCAGTCAGAGTTAAGATATTAACCATCAGCCAAAGTAACATCTGTCACTATTTTCAGTTTAAGAACAGAGGGCAGAGGCACAAAAGATTTGCTCAATTAATCGTGGGATTGAAAATTTTCCAGAGAGCTAAGGATACTTGTAAGATATAATAGAGTGCAGCCCCCTCATCCTTCATATGGAGGTCAAGCTCACAGAAACTCAGCCTGCTGAGCAGTTTCTGCTCACTGCAAAATGAGGAATTGCACACTGCAAGACCCAGCATCTGGGGGCTGCTTCTGAGAAATTCCTGTAGTAAAGCACTTCAATAAAGGTGGCTTACCTTGCTGATGGAATCCTGAAAAGAGGGAAATGAAAATGAGAGACATAAAATGCCTCTCATGACAAAGACTAAAATAACTAAAGGCGGGGGGAATAGTCTTGTAAGCATTTACCATCATCCTCACTGCACACAGCGGGTTGGAGATGTAATGGTCATCAAACAGCAGCAATAAGTACCTTCATTGAAAAAGTGGCAACAGCAAAAACAAAAGGACACTCTCTGTCACTCATCAACCCACACTTCACTTTCTGTAGCCATCTACCATTATTATGTGGCAGGCGATTCACTACTCAGCAAACCCCTGGCTGTAGTTATTTACAGGTCACTGGAAGTCTGGCCTGTGCTGCAGTGCAGTTTTGGTTGTATTTCACAGGAGATATTTTTGTTTGTGTTTGACTAATGCAGGCACAACTGGAGGCCGATTTTTCTCTTTCTTTTTTTTTTTTGGCTTTTAGCATAAACACTCGTGGCAGCTCTCTATTTTGGGTGCAGACTGGAAAACAGATTGCTTTGCAGTTGCAGAAGACTGAGGGGTAAATCAGAGGACGTCGTTATTGCAAGTGATCTTTTCCCTGGAGAAAGCAGCAGTTGCTTTGTGTTTTCATTCCGCACACTTTTATACACACCGTTCACTCCAAACAGTTGATGTTTGCCACGCTTGTTATGAGTTTCTCCAGAGAGATGCCGTCTTTTGGCAGCAAAAGATAAAGTTGACTGATACAAATGAGTCACAGTACCCCAACAGTAATTAACAGTGATGCAATACCCATGCGAAAAAGAAGACTTGAAGAATTAACTGTTGAGCTTTCTCGACGATGCAGCTGCACTTTGAGAGAGAAAGCTCAACCCATCATAGAACTCCATTGTGTACATTAGAGAAAAAAGCTTGGCAAGATACATTAAAGATTTTTGCTAAAGAGATACAAATATTTTGCAAGGTCAAAGGGCCTTGAGGCAGGCTGTACTTACTTCCAAAGAAAAAGTAGGCAGCATAACAAAGAAACAGTAATATTTTTTTATCTTCATTTTCACACTTCATCATCTAAGAAAGACTGTCTTTTTCAACCTGCTGAACTGATTTAAGCCACTCCAACTCTGAGTTAACTTTTACTTAAAAGTCAGTCTATGACACCCTAATCTAAGAAGTTATCTGTGCTTATGGTTTCGGTGCAGTTCTACAGAGGGCCAGTGCAGCTATTTATAAACTGGATTTCACTCTTCTGCAGCGCTCCTATACAAATCTTATGGGCTGAAAGAAAAGGAATAGCTTGGTAAGAAGACGAACGGTTGAAACAACCGCTTTACAGCACAATATGAAACTCGACACTGTTTTCTGCTGCCAGTATGATTCCCAAGTGAGATGGATAAATTGTGGTCAAGACCTGGACAGGTTAACTAGTGGTCATCAGTGCTGGTGGTACCTTTATATACAAAAAAAAAAAAAGATACTATTGGACAGGGCATTTGAAATTTAATACCAGACATGAAACAAGACATCTGTTGGACTCTCGTGTGTTTCTCTTTGAATGGGCTTTAATTGAAAGCTCAGTGAAAAATGCAGGTTACATTCTTAGTGTTATCAATAGTTTGTAACAGCAACAACATCAGAACAGTGATGCGTCTAGTATTTATACACATTCTAATTTTAGATGTCTAAGAGCAATACATTATCAGATATATATATACACACAATTTCAAGCAATTCAAAGTAAATAATAAACCCCTCCTCCCAAAACCCTGAAACAATATATTTCCTTACACTAATAATGTCTTTTTTTTTTTTGTCTTTTTTTTTTTTCACATATACTTGACAAAGAGTCTTTTTAAGTTACTTATCTTAAGAGTAATCTGTTAATGGAGATCCTGGACCAGCCCCATTAAAAGTTCAGTTTTAAGTTTATACAGCTTGCTAGCCACATAACCAGTGTGGCTTTACATTGTAAACAAATCCCATATGTCTACAATGATTGGAATTAGTTTTGTGTAAAGGAGATCTATGCATCTCGTGATAGAATAAATTTAAAACAATACATTAAAGAGAAAGAGAGAGAGAGAGAAAAGGAGTTAATTGACAAACAAAACAGTTTTGGGGGTCAACTATGTGATTACTTTAAAAACAAGTTAACTTAATGGTAAGATTGTTATTTTCTGTACAGAGAGGCTCTGGTTCGACTAGCTTTAGCTACTGTAGAAATACATCCTTTTTAAAAAGGTTTGGTTTGTGATATTCAAAACAGGAGCTTCCCAGTTTAAAAGCTTGCCTTCTGGCAGTATGACTACAAAGTTTACCAAAAGTATCTCAGGTGATTGTTTCCTCTCATTTTGTGAGTTCAGCTGTGCCAGCATTTGGAAACCTCAGCACATGTACAGATGAAGTAAGCAAAGAATTTGCCTTCAGCAGGGAGGAATCTCCCTACCCACTGCAGGATATAAAATGGTACAACAATTTGTACCTACAAAAACTCAAGTGAAAACAAACCCAGAAAGCTTACTGGGTTAAAGACAGACTTACTTTTTAACACAATTACAAATAAAAATCTCTTGAACTCATTGAATAAGAAATTTGAATACTGAAATGGAAGACAAGGCCGAGCAGAATCCTACAGTTTAGTTAACTTGTGTCAAATGGGATGCGAAGGCAGCTGCAGCTTTCTGACAGAGGTGATCGAAGATGGCTGATAAAGTTTGCAGTAACTCATAAGGTCCCATCTGGTTTATTCACTTGTTTGAACTGTCTAAAGGGCCAACTGCAGTTTAGTCATGTTCCTCTGGTGCATGTTGTGATGACGAACTAATTCATCAGACCTGGCAAATTTTTTTTGACAGCTGGGCCACCGGCAACTGAAAGGCTTTTCACCTGTTAACAAAACACCCTGTTATTAACTGGGTACACAGCTCGCCTGAGACACCGCTATTTGTTTTCTTTCTGCAGGGTTATGAGGAGTTAGGCACAACCCCTGTCAAGAGAAAAGGCATCCCGGGCTGTCCCGAGCGGGGGTGGGAGTGCCCTCAGTTCCTGTTCACAGCAGCACTCAGTGCTGTCCCACATCTCCCTCAGCTGATGTTTAACAACAGCCACAGAACACTTTGCAGCACTTCATTCCTGAAGACAGGCCCTTACAGAACACTGTGTTGCCATGTCCATGCCACTCTCAGCTCCTGGACAAACTAGTTCAAAAGTCACTCTAGCATAAAACAAGCTTCAGTCACACCTTGGACTGTGGTGCAGGCATACTGTCAGTCACTGTAAAAATTGTCAGTGACTATTTAGAGTTTGAGCTCAAGTCAAGGAGAGTTTTTCCAGCTAGTCCAATGAGTTTTGACTGAAGTTCCTTGAAGCTAATGAGTGTGAGTGAATATAGTAGAAGCAACAGAGTTTAGCATAAAGTCTGCTGAGCCAGACTAAAAGTTTCCCACTACTGTCTCAGGTAGCTTCACATCTATGGCTCAACATCTATGGTGTTTAAGGCTCAAAGTATTCAGTATTTTTCTAATGTTCCCATGAGGACAACATTCACTAAAAATGGCCTCAATTAAAGCACATTCAATTGTAACAAAAACTGCCATCACCTGTTAACAGTTTATTCTGGTCTCTTGATTTTCTACAACGTTTAAGAGGAATTTCAGGCTGTGTTTCTGATGCCACAGGAATGCTGATGGAATGCTTTTATTAGCTCAGAGCAGTGCCTGGTGACTCATGTTTCTTTTAGAACTTCAGTTTGCTTTTTTTTCCCCAAAAAAATAAATGCCATATTTTAAAGTAGGTTCAGCTCTGGGGCTGGGCTCTTCAATGCTGTCTACACACCTTGTGCTCTCCAACTCATGGTACACTGGGGTGGTACAAGCTCCCCTAGAAGTCTTCTCCTCTTCCCACTTTGTGTACTTCACAAATATTCACATTAAGGATCTGGGATTAGCATAAAGGTGGAAGTCACCTGTGCTTTGCTTCATCATGATTTAACATGGAGCAAGTTAACCTGAGCTAAGTGTTTTCTTGCAAAATTTAGGGGGCACAAGAAAGAGGAATGAAGGTACAGGGCAAGACGGAGATGAAAACCCCACCCACCCACCACTCATGCTCATTCCCCTCAGGATATTTTACCATCCAGGGAGCATGATACATCCAAAACTGTTGTAAGGAGCATTACTAGCGCATGCACCTGGGCTACAGCTTGCACAAAGCTCTGTGCCATGAGCTACCAATGCTCAAGCGAGGCTGCTTTCAGCCATGAGTGCATGTGGGCTTGAAGCACATGGAGCAAGCAAGAATTACAACCGGGAGATGAGAACAGCAAGTTCTTCACTGATATTACT
Organism: Dryobates pubescens; assembly: GCF_014839835.1. Classification (NCBI taxonomy): domain Eukaryota; kingdom Metazoa; phylum Chordata; class Aves; order Piciformes; family Picidae; genus Dryobates; species Dryobates pubescens. The sequence goes on from NC_071633.1 coordinate 7,800,477, forward strand.
GAAAGTCTTGAACTGGCAGATCAGTTTGCAATGAAATTTGATGGGGAATGTAGTTTATTCCGGCTTGCTAGTATGTACAACTGCTTGCTAGTTTGTCTCTACCAGAATGTTACCTCTTGCTGGTCAATAAAACATCTTTCTTCATGCAAATGCACACAGACCCAGGCCCTGAAACTCATCACAAGACTATGGGGAGAAGTCAGGAACACAGCCATGCCCTTTACCATTTGTAGTTTGCACATGCAGATATGACCCTTACTTGAAGCATTCATTTGGCCAGTGCCACAGAAAATATCATTGCTCTCAGGTGAATCATTTCCTCCATTAAAATTTCTCTTCTATTTTTTTAAAGTCTTAAATATGTGGATTTATTGTCCAGAGGGAAAAAAGAGTCCTTAGGAGGGAGAAAAAGATTTTCAGGCTTCTTGTCCATCTGTACAGAGACTGAACTTAAAAGATTAAGACCATGTAGAAAACACTGTGACATCTAATAACATGTCAAAGTGCTCAGTGAACAATTGCTTGGTAGAAATACTGCATACATAGTGGAACAGAAAATGATAGTTCATAGGAGTTATTCTAGAACATAAAATTAAAATAGAGAGGTTGATGCAGTTGCTCCTTTAATGGTGTTTACACTTACGTGAGGGCAAAGTAGACTAAAATGGCCTCCCATTTTCCCCCCTCCCCTGTATTTATATGAAATATTATGGTTTCTACAAAAAGAAATAATCCTTGAATATTTGAGTAAGCTTTTACTCTAGTGTCTGTCAGTGTGAGTTTGCAAAAGGCACTGCTTTTATCTTCTGGAGAGATTACAGTACAAGCAGCAACAGCAAGAGCTTTGCTGTGCTATCCTGCATTAGGCTCAACTGACACTTAGGAGAAGCATGAGTAGGCAGAATACTTTAGATTACAGACCTTCAGCTCAAGCTAGAATTAAAATTTCTATCTTGTAGGGTTTTTTTTCAGTAAAGGCAGTTGATCATCTTGACATTTGTGGGCTGAGACCATGATGCTCATTTCACAATAGCTGACAAAAATGCATTTTGCCAAGCTGAAATTTCTGTAAACCTGAAGAAAGAAAGTGTCATTTCCAAAATCACCTGAAATCCCTTTGTGAAAAGTGACTATGATAGTTGGGGAATGCAGTCAACTGAAAAAAATCAGCATACTCTGAAATTCCTTGTGTTGTTTTGAATATTTAACTCCCAGCCAAGAGACTTTCTAATCATGTAATTTACAACAACATTAATTTAAAGTTTAAAACAAACAAACAAACAAACAAAAAGAAATATAAATGTGAAGAAAAGTTTACGCACTTGTTTTACCTGTATGAGTCCTGGTATGAGTCTTCAGATGATCAGATCTGGAGAACTTTCTCTGACAGGTTTTACACTGGAAGGGCTTCACACCTGAAAAGACAAAATACACTCATTCTTATATCCCAGTACCTTTTGGAAGGGTGAATAAATTCCGCTACTTCTGCATTTTTCAAAAGCCTGGGTTGGTTTGTACTAGTTACTGTAACTGCTCCTCCCAGCCTACACATTACAGAAAGTCATTAATCAGTACCATCTGCTCATAACCTCCACATCCGAGGTTTGGGTCTGAAGCATCCAAAAAGCACCATCATGAACACCCACTTACACTGTTGGGCTAAGGAGGATCTGCAATCGTTGTTAATTCTGATGCAACGGCTTTGCACCATTGGCACCATGTAAGAGCAAAAATGACCAAAGAAGAATAGAAGTGCAGAGGTATGTTTCTACCTACTTCAAATAGGCTTAACTTACCCTACGCTTCTACTGCTTGCTTTAGATGCTGCACAGAAGTCTTGGAGACTGCTTACCACAGATATGTTCTAGCATACAGTTGCTACAAATGTATCACGCCCCCCCCCCCCCAGCTTTCAGAGACACTTCCTATATCTCTCAATGACACCATTTAAATAGGCTAGAAAATCCTTAGCAAGAAAGGCAGTAGGCAGAAACCCACCACCCAGCAGTGTGTCAGATACAGGAGACTTGGATGAAATTCCTTGTTGTGACTCCTCCAGAGGAGTGTCCTCAAGTCCTTACTCATACTCCATGCAAAGTGCCCTCATGTTTCTACTCCAGCCAGAAGGCTGGAGTCATCAATGTCTTCTCTTCTGTGACTCTGAGAAGGGCAGCTGTCTTCCCTGTCAGCCTATCTAGATCTCCAAGAACTCCTGAAATGCAGAAACTTGATGTCTTGGTGCATGCATGAAAGCAGCTTGCTGAATTTGGACTGAATTCACAAAGAGTTTTGGTTTTCTCAGAACATTTCTCCCAGTAAATGATTCATTGAGAAAGAAGCACAAGTCTTACTAGGACCCTGAGGTCTAGCAGGGCTACCACTGCCTTCTCTGCTGTACATGAACACTTTCCAGGCTGTCTATGAAGTCCAAGCAGCCAGCTCTGCGACATTTCTCTCTCTAGTGGGTTGAAACTACCACACTCTCCCTGGTGCTCCTAGAATCCTTCTTTAGTTGGCAGAATTCAAAAAAGGCTCTAATCTAATCTTAAGTGGTTTGCTGAATTACAGACTCAGGGATAATAACTGGTGTGGCCTTTTCTTTGCCATGTCTGCTTTCCACATACAAGTGCACAGGAATTCCATCAGCCTTCGAGGTTATGCATGTGCAGCATCCACCTGTTAGTACTGCCACACAAACACTGGAATACCAACAGTAGTGCTTTTCAGGTTACTCATTGGCAACTTTTTCCTTGCAGAACTGTTTTGTTTTTAAAGATAACATAATCCCTACATTGGAGGACCAGTGTAGAGCAAACACAGTTTCATTAAGAGAGCAGTAGCAAAAGGATGACAGCAGGATGAAAGTATCACCTATACAAACACAGGAGTGCTGAAATGCCAATGAACCTTGCTAGAGCAAATTTCAAGGACTTGGCACTATGGGTATTGAGTATGAGCAGACACAACATCAGAAAAACAGTTAGAAATAGGCTTTTTGCTTCTAAATTCACATACAAAGATGAATTGTAATGAATAGAGATGTGCTGTCAACAAACCTGTGTGTCGTCTTTGGTGTCGTTTGAGTTGGTCTGAACGAGAAAATCTTCGTTCACAGTCCTTAAAATCACACTGATAAGGTTTTTCACCTGTAAGGGACAAAAGGTTTATCAGAAAATGTGACTAAATGAGGGAACGTGTCATCTAGAATCAGAAGGTGAAGCATGTTACACTAAAACACTTAGGCCTCTCTCCTGTCTGAAGCAGTCTGGTGATACATCAGGACTCATTTGCTAAAAGACCCTACAACTCTGTTGGAGTCAGCAGGGAAAGGCTGGCATAACTCTACTGCATTGACATTGATATTGCTTAGTCTGAAAAAAATAGCCCATTAGGTGAGAACAACCCAAAAAAAAATTCAGCTTACATGACTTCTTTTTTATTGTTTTCTGCTGGAAAAGAACAGAAATCTCTTGTTCTATATTCCTCTGAAAACCACAGGAAGACTTTTCCACCTGTTTCAGTAACACATCATTTGTACAAGGAAAGATAGTTTGCTCCAAATTGTATTTTAAGCAAAAACTGAAGAAATTACATCCATGCAGGTGGCAATTTTAACCACACTAAATGACTTTAAAGAAACTGAACAGATTTCAACCACAGAAGAATACATATTATTCCCCAAAACACACGTGATGTTTCCTTTATAAAGCACCATTAAACAGAACTTCTCATGTAGCTGCCACCTCCCACTGATGAATTACTGCAAAGCCCCAAGTAAATATAAATTCTGCCTCCACCTTCTGTACAGGTCAGCAGAGATCCTCAGGATGGTTGTTTCGGTTTTTTTCCCTCTGGGATAAAAAGTGACATTCTGACTTTTAAAAAAAATTCAATCCCTCCAAGCTCCTGTCTCAAATGAACATGAGTTTTGATGCAAAAGACTTCACCAACCACACAAGCATGTGAAAAGAAATGCAGCAACTGAGCTTGAAGAAAGAGGGAGACACTATGGACATACAGGATACAACAGTTGGTGAAATTCAGCCAGCGCAAAAGAAGTATTTTAAATCCTTATGCTGTTACAGGAGGAGCTGTGTGACCTTTCAGAGCTGATTCACATCTAGACCAAGGCCCCTTTGCACAACACAAATGCAAGTGTCTGCATTTCTGATTTTACTGTGATGGGGAAATGTATTCTGAGAAGACCACTGCAAACCATTTTAGTTTAAAGCAGAAGCATTCTGATCCAGGTAACACCCTCTAAGAAGCATATTAAGAGCATTCCCAGTTCATACAGATGTGTCTTAGATCAAATTTTCATGGAAGCGACTGAATCTGCAAGAAAAAGCTAACTTCCTGTGACAGTCACCCAAAGGAGTTACTGATTCACGAACCTAGGTGTGGACAATTTCCATGTCTGCTGTGCTTAATTTATTAGCAGAAGGGATTAAAGTTGCCACAGGTGTTTGAAATAGTTCCGTACACTTTGACCGCAAGGACTCCCTGGGGGGTGCCTGCTTTTCAGAAACCACTTAGTTCCAAGGAATTCAGCCCTTTGGCAGATTTAAGAGGGGGAATGTCAGCAGAGCAGAATGCAGTGACAGGATGATTGTCTGCTAATTGCAATATAAATGCAGATGGCTAAGGAGGCATTTGAATAAAACAGTATGGTGGGTCTGATAGTATGCATGTGAAAGTATTTCTCTGAATATCTTGAAATGTAATTTGGATTAAATTAAGGATTAATTCAACCAGTGTATATATTAAAGGAATCAGTCCAAGACTGGATAGATAGGGTGACACTGTGCAGAAAACAAAAAGCAAGCAAACAAAAAGAGGCAAAATATTTGGACAGAAATCTTAATTTTCCTTTTCTTCTACATCTTCCACATCAGGCAAGCAAAATGTCCACTAAAGCCAGCTGTCACCTACCTGTTAACTCCCATAAATTTCATGAAACAGGATGACAGAAACCTCTCAGATTAGAAAAGGTCTGTAGGTACCTCATTAAATCACAATATCAAGAAGGGTTAGAGCAGTGTCTAGTTTCCCCAGGCCTATTAAAGCCTCTGTAGTAAAAGGCTAAAGTATCTTAATGTATGAAAAATAACCCACAATGCTGTCACCTTCCTATGTGACCCCATACAATTTCAAATCAAAACAGGAGGTGAAGATGAAACTTCGCCAATCCTTCCACCTGTGACTCAGAGGCTTCCACGGCTGTTTACATTTCATCCCTGAGAGGGCACACAAAGAAAGACTAAACTTAGTACGTAATGAAATAGTGAAGATGAGAGAGGATTGAGGGAACAGCAATTCTTTAGCATCTGGGAAAAACATTTAGAAAAACTAAAGCTCAGCAACCACAGAACAAGTAGGAAAAAGCCTTTGCATGCATTGCAATAAATGCTTCTAGTAAAGTAAACTCACTTTCTCAAAAACAGTTAAACTAGAGGAATAATGCACATTTTCTCTGGAGCAAACTCATTTGCCCAAATGCAGGGGAAAATGGGAATTCCTGCTGCTGTAGGAATAGAGTGCTGCAAGGGCTAAAGTCCACTGCTAACAAGAGAACATGAAGAGAGAAGGCTGATCTTGAAAGCAGAGAATCTGAAGGCTTGTCTATACCCCCTTCATCAATTTAAACGCTTTTCCTTGTATTGCCACTTAATCAAATGAGTACAACCCCATAATCATAACTTTACCTTACAAATACAGTATTTTTTTATTCAATATAATTTGTTTTAGCAAACTTAGATAAAAATGTATGTTTCTTTATTTAGGAGGGAGGCTAAGATTCCTGTCACCTTAGAGTTCAGGTGTGAGTTGTCATGACTGGTTTGAAACCAATTTTTACTTTAAACATGTAAGTATCCTTATATTATGCCATAGAAATGGAAGCCTAAAAGCAGTCAATGGTGGGGTGAGGCCAAAGGTCCATTCAGCCCAGCAATGTCTCACCATGGCCCACCACAGATGCCTGCAGGAGAGTAGAAGATTGCAAGGGTACAGCATTACTTCCTCTGGACACTCTCCCAGTATCCAGCAGTCCATGAGTCAGCTGCTTTCTGAGCCAAAGGTGGCTGTGTGTCTAACACTTATCAATGGAGATGCTTTCCATTAACTTGTCCAGTTGTTTCCTGGACCCACGTAAGCTTTCTGTTTCCACAGTGTTTTACAGAGTAGTATTCCACAGCTTAAGTATGAAAGTCAATAGTTCAAAACAGCATTAGTGACAGAGTGCTATCCTGGAAGTTACCACCCTGAGCTCTTAAGGGGAGAATCTCTGCAGGCACAACTACACCCATTCACCAGTTTATCATCTCTGTATATAGAAGACATACATCTGGCTTTCAAACTGGTGTATTGATGAACTGCACTAAGGACTGGAAGGCATTTAGCAGCACATAGTGGAAAATTATTTGCTTTTGTCAAGGCAAAGAAATCATTATTAGATGGTTTGCATAAAATTCATTATTAAACTGCATTACTTAAACCCTTTATAGTCTCAGAAATTCACCATGGGGAGCTGAATCCTTTATCACATACAGGACAACCTTCCTGATTTAGTTTCTCATACTTCACTGTACAAATGCATATATCCCTGGCAAACAGGCAGGATATTTTCCTCTGCAAAGATGCTCAGTTTTCTGTTAGGATAAATCCAGTTTCTCCAGTGCATGGCACAGAACCCAGAGGGTCTCTGGCAAGAATGTTGATGTTTCCACCATAAATGAAATTTATGGAGGTCTAGACACCAATTTGTTTCTGCAAAGAAGTCTCTGAAGTCTAACACAGGATGACAACTCACATTAATTGTTGTATTGTTGGAAAGTTATATGAATTTTTGCATTTCTTTTCAGAGGTCTATCTGCTGCAGCAAAATACACCAAGATAAGAAAAAAGCTTTTTTGGCTGTACATGTTTCAAAAACAGCATTGTTCACAATGGATAAGCTGTCTTGGAGGGTACAAAATGTTAACGTACTTTCAACTAAGGCTGTGTTGAAACATTGGTAAAAACTGATTACAGAATCCAGTTTTATGTTTCAGGGCCCTGCTTCTTTTTACAATAGTGCAACCAGTGAAGAATGGAAGATCTGATGAGCCAGTCCTCTGTAAGTATCTATTGTAGAAGGAAAAATAATAATCAAGAGCCAACATTATTCTGCAAAGATACTATCTGCAGGTTCAATATTAGATACATGTAACAGCTTGTTTTCAAATCATAAGATGATAATTTAAAGCATTGACCTACCACTACAGTAAGAAAGAGCTTAAAACCCATGAGTTCAGAACTACCTTAAAGGAGAAGACAAAAGTCTGCCAGTCCATCAATCCTAAAACTGACTGCAACTTACTCAAACAATTACCAGCAGGGCACCAACCCTTGCTTTCTCTCTTTAGCTGCAACCAATCTCAAAAGCTTACATGGTCTTATCAATGGCAGTAATGGTATCAGCAGAAACAAGCTTTGGGAATCAAGTTGGCCTTTTATGGAAAGCGTCTTCAAAGGTTTGTGAAATAAAGAAGTTTTGTTGTAAACATATCAAAATATAGTAGCAGAAAACCTAGGCCCACCTGCACAGAAGAGGTACTGGGGGGTGGGGAAGGTCCATTATTGCAGAAACCGAAGGAGGAGAAAGGGACATGCAGGACTACAAAGGCAATGGGAGGAATCTCTCTAGGGATACTAGACAGCTACAGTCCTATTTCCTACGCCTTCTGGGACTCTTGTGGCTTTACATGCCTAGATTATATGTGGTATAATGCTGGAAATCTCCTCTAGTTAAGGCCAAAAAAATGTATGCAAGCTGAAGTTTCTTGTGATGAATCCAAAAATAACATCATGAAAGCCAAGCAACTAAATTGAATAAAATACAAGACCAAAACAAACAAATCATGGCTGTTAAAATACAGAGTAATCACTTTAACTATGAAAGAAATAGTGACTCTAAGAAAAATCCAGAACTGTTTAGACATACTCAAGAAAAATATCACAATTAATGGATCCCAAAAGATCTCCAAATTTTCTTGTTTCCAATTTATTAGCAGAAAGTAGAATAGTATTTCTGTAGACCTTCAGCTCTAAAGACCAAATTCCAGTTACAGTCTAAATTATTTTGACTGTGTAATCTGAGCAACACTGAAGATTTCTACCTGAAAATATTCTGACTTGCCTATTCAGAAATTAAAAATTATTTGTAATGTTCATTCCTCACCTATAAATATTTTACACAATTAATTAATGTCACCACGTGGTCTCCAAAATGAGAAGTCTGTAACTGATTTTTTTGTTAAATATTAGGCCATCTGCTAGGTCACAGCAGTAGGAGCTGCCTTTCTGCTGTATGTTTCACCTTTTTGACCTACCATCATAGCAATGGTGAGCTGAGTGCAGCATCCATATTTACAGATTTTACCCACAGATTTCTAGATTAGCAGAAAAAGAACTGTCTAAATAAAAGTACGAAGGCCATCAAAAACAAATGCACAAGGAGCACAGCCAAAGGTGTATCGTACTTATGCATTTGCAAAAAGACTAGGATCCACAGCCCTGAATGATTGTCCTGTAACAGTAAGAGAGGGAGGTGATGTACTAGCTGTCAGCACTGCTCTGCACTTTTCTTCACGAGATTCAGAGCCTTCTGCACCCAAAAGAGGGATTGCCCAGATGACAGAGCGCATACATACTCATCTGACAGATCCTCGCTGCCCCTGACCTGGCAGATCATTTCTTGCACCTTTTGCTATTTTAAAATTGCCCTGCCCGCTTCGCTGTGCAGTGATGTAAGGTGATTTATACCCACCCAGGCTGACACTTACCAGTGTGCTTTCTGCTGTGCATCTGTAAATGGGACAACTTAAAGTATCTCTTGTTGCAGCCGGGGTAGGCGCACATGAAGGGGCGTTTCTCGTTTGTCTCGCTTGCTGACCGGACAATAGTCGGAGCTACTCCTGGCACCCGTCGGACATCCTGCAACAACAGACTTGCTAATGCAACAGGTATCTTCTCAAGCTTTTACTTAACACATTCAAGCAATCAGAGGCACTTCTCCAGGACAAAGAAATACTTCAATATAATATACTGTAAACAGGCTATTTTATTTTATTTTACATTAATGGAGTACAGCCTTACTATGCCTTAGTCTGTTCTTTGCAGAGTATTAAAGTTGTCTGAAGGTGAAATACCCTGAACTCTACCTATTAAATTCTCTCACCAATATTTACATGCAAGATTTAGGACTACATTCTCACCTCATGTATAATCACACAATGCTGGAAGAGCAATCATTGGCATATAAAATAGCTTTAGTTTTATACCAGTGTAAGAGGTAAGAGCATCACCATGGCAGCATTCCCCTCCTTATTTTAAATACTTACATGAAGTTAAAGGACAGGGAAATGAATGTATTAGGTTAATACAAACTGGTAAAAAACAACCAAACAAAACCCAAAACAGACAGAAATACTCAAAAGAAAAAAAAAAGAAGACAAAAACAATACACAAAACAAAACTAAAACTAAACAACAGAAACCAACCAAAAAGGAAAAAAATAATAGGTGGAGCTGGAGTGGAGTTCAGCCTTAATGCATTTTGGCCAGTGTCACAATGTTCCATTAAGGATGGTCTTCTTCTTCTGGGATAATTAACTTCCTTAAACAATGTCAACTGCTAACTTTTATTCACTCAACAATAGCTGGCTCACCAGCACCAGCCTATTTCTGAGAGCTTGCCACTAAATAATGACTTGTTAAACTATAGAGAAAGGAAAAGGAGAAAAGATGCTATCTGAAAACACTGATGTATGTTGACAACAGAGCAACACAGAAGAGACAGATACTCTGTAATGACTTTGCCATCAGTTTTTAGAAGGTATATCTTTTACAGTGGTGTTTATTGATGATATGACTGTTTCAGAAAGGGAGGAAATTGACTCCCATGAATTCCTTTCGAATATTCACTAATTACTTAGTCATTAGGAAGCCATCACTTACTAAATTTTGTTTTAAGGAAATATGTTTGAATTAGTAAATTTTCAGAAATTCATAAAAGCAAAATGTGATCTAACACTTCCTTATATACAGTTATCAGACACGATCCATTGTAACTACAGAAGCTTCACACAGCCATAGTGACTGGAGCTAGAAGTTGGAAATGTATAGAATTGTTTTGGTTGGAAAAGACCTCTAAGATCATTGAGTCCAACTGTTGATCATCCTGAGAAGCTGGTAATATATGCAGATATACTTTAGAAGGAAAAATAAACAATTTTAAATGTCTGTGTCAGAAAGAGATCTTACATTATACTTCAGTGAAGTCAGGACATTTAAGTAAAGTATTTCATGATACCACAGGGAAACAGCAAAACAAGCGTGGGCTTAATAATATTGGTGAAGTAGTAAATGAACATTATAAACAGGCAGCAGTTTTACCTCCCTGTGAAGAATGTCCTGCTATACTCACTTGTATGCCTCTAAAAACTCCATGGGTGTGTATTCTGTATTGGGCCCCACAGCTGTATAACATGGGAGCACTGTGGTTCTCATTCTCATATCCTGCTGTATGGCTGTAAATAAAGAAAGGAATAATGGAAAAATGAAATATTTTTCAATATTCAGCTCCACATGAGAGGTTTCATTTCTTAAGTTGGTGATAACATATGCAGAGTTTGCTTTTAGAGACAACATATCCAAGTTCAAATGAAATTCATTAAAGGAAGCCTGTTTTACCTTTATGTGGATCTGCTCCCACTGGCACAATGCACTGACTCCATACATACATCTACCAGTATCCATTAAGACAGTCCAGTTAAAAAAAAAATAGTCATGATTTGAACTGTGATGTATTTCCACAAAGATTTTAGGTAAGAGGAAAAAATTCACATAGCAGCATAACTGTGTCATGTGCACATGTACACGTTATTTATCAGTTAAATGTGGGGCTGGCTATTGCTAATATCTTTTGGAATGAGCAAAATGCCTCAAGTTTCACATTAAGTGCAGTGGATTTTTGTCAGCACCTCATGACTCAGATATTACCAGATACTACCAAGAAAGTGATGACATTTATAAGAATAGCAGTCATGTACTCATAAACAGTGATTACAAATCAGTGTCCAAACTATTTATCCCACATATCAGCTTGCAAGATGCACTACAAATTAACCCTTTATAAAAATAAAACTGTTTAAAAAAAGAGAGAAAACAAAACAGCCTATCCCTCTTAGGCACAAATGTTCAGCATTAGTTGTGTTTTGAGGGTGTCACAACCACATGTTTTAACTATGCTCTTCAAAATCCTATGCTCTCCTGTCCAGAAGGTTTGGAACATTGCTGTGTTTCCTGATTGCAACCTTCTTAATGTCAAAATTATGTAAATAAACTACAGGTTTTGGGTTTTATCTATTATGTTAGTATGCACATTGCCACATAAAATAATATACACTGGCAATGGTAAATGTGCATGTTTTACACTTCACTAGAAATTAGAAAGCCCAGAACAAAGCCCAAGGGCACACAGCTAGGGACAAAGATGGATACATAGGATGTTATCCCAGTCCTTGCCAAATGCTTGCAATAGCAATTTGAAGGGGTCCCTGAGGCCCAGACTCTCATTTCACTGGTCCTTCCTTTCTCTTCACTCAAAGTTCATGTGCAGAGTAGAATTACAAGGAAGCTTTAAACCTCTTAAGTGATTTGCAGAACAGTCAGTGGAACTGGAACGCTGGAGAAGTTTGTGAACCTCACTAAACAGAAGGGGAGCAGTACTTGGGAACAGCTCTTACTGCAGCATTCCACATTATTCATCCCCAGAGCAGCTTTAAGACCTTGCCACCTGGCAGACGTTCCTTCAGATCAATTCCTTTGCTGTTTGAAATACTAGTTTCAAATCCTGCCCCACCTGGCTAGCCAAATCAAAGGCCACACCTTTCCGGCAACTGTGCTCAGCTTATTTCAGTTTTAAGTGGCAAACAGGTGACGATAATGAACTAAGTTATAGAGTGGCCACAAGGAAGTATCTCTGATCTCGTAGCTACATCTGCAATGATAAAGATACTGCTATCTGGTTTAAATGGATTCAGCTCTTTTTGAATGTCCATCTAAACAGGGTCTCCTGTCTGCCCAGGGCCCAGATGTGGTCTTTTGTTCCCTAATACAAGTAACAAACTACCATTTGCTCTCATCACTTGCTCAGTTCAGGTTCCCTATCATCATCAAATTTTCCTCTTTGTTTAAAGGAACAAGTCCAGAGATGGTTAAAAGAAAAAGAAGTTGAAGAGCACCCAAGCCCTGGTGATACCTGTGTTGATCACAAATTAAACAGTGCATTGAAAACCAAAACTAAATGAGAACTACCACTTATAGGAAGAAGTCCTGCAAGTGAATCTATCACTGATCTGTAACACAGCAGCAAATCAAGGGTAAATATGAACTTCAGCATTAGTCACCCTGAGTAACCATGTAACCTCTCATTCATGCCTGTGCTAGCAACCTCACACATTACAATAAACAAGAGACACAAAGTTAGATAAGAAAAATTCCCAGGACAGAAACTTTAGAAGGAGAAACAGGAATACACAGTAAAAGCTTATACCATAAAACACAGCCTAACTTTCCTTCCAAATTCACGTGGTTTTCATCTTTCTCTGATAACCATTTTTGTAAAGACCAGTCAATTATGAAATAATTCCTCCCAGGAATAAGAAGCAGAACAAAAACCCTGTCTGTGCCCTAAGGAATGGCTCTATGAATGGGAGGCGTCCTCCAGATGATCTCCATCTCAATTTTTATTGCACAGTTGGGAAGCCTTCCTCAACATTCTGCCTTTTTCATATTTCCTCCCATTATTTCTAGTTATACTTCACTAAAACCGAACCTACAGCTGCAAAACCTTAAAGATTAAAACCAGTTTTCTGAGCCTCTTGAACCATAATATACTAAGTAATGAATAGCTATCTCCTTAACCAGCTCCCTAGGAGAGACATTTTAATAATCAGGAACCCCAGCTCCCATTTTACATTGGGCACACTTCCATCGACACTGGCTGGTACTCAGCGTGGTCATATGGATGATGACAGCAAAATGGATCACTTGAAATTTCTTAGTTCAAATATTATTTGTTCATTATGAAGCAGTAAGGAATAATTTGGCCTTTGGGGAGAGAGAAATTCACAGGTGAATGTTCTTTCCAGTCAGTGCAGAAGGAGTTTTCATAAATTATCCCCACACCACTGCTCTCTTGAACTTCAACCTTACTCTGCACCAATTGAAACCTCATTGTGAGATGCAGTTAATATTTTATTTTTTTTTAATTCCAGCCTTTTCTACTCAGTATGCTACAAAACCTGTACCACAGTTTGCACAACTGGCTTGTTTCATACTGCTGAAACTTACATAGTAAAATAAAAGCACTGGTAGAACAACCAATATAAATCTCCCAAATACATTACTGAAGCTCAGATACCTGCTTCATTGCATATGAGAGATACTGATCAGACGCCATGCCCCATACATGAGGAGTACAAGGAACTGATGAATTCATACCTGCAATACTCTAACTAAATGGAAATTTAATGGGGCAGGAGTTTCCTTAACTTTCATCTTTTCTAGTCAGGCACTCTCTGTTAACTAGGAAAAGAGACAATGCCTGATATACTTAGGCCACCAAATCTGAGATAATAGTAATGAAAAATTATCCTGATGGACTCTCAGGACTAGATAACAACCTAGATTTCCAACAAAGCACTTCAACGTGTACACTGTACACCCCACTAGCAATGCAAGCATTGTAAATTAAAATGATGCACTAGAGATGACATTATGCTGTTCAGATGGACAGTGATAATCCAGGGTAGGTAAACCTTGATACTTTGGAAGAGACAGGCTTCTGGGAGCAGGACCCACAAGTTCTCCCCCAGCAGGATGGGCTGCTCAGGCAACACCACAGCAGCTTGGAGAACTGCCAAAGGAGCTGCTCACTGTCCCACTGCAAGTGCACTCAGAGCACAGCTGAGAAAGTGGCCAAAACTCCTATGCTGTGTCTTCCCCTGCTCCAGGGGGTTAGTAGCCCCCAGGAGAAATTCAGTGAAAGCTAGGGAGTAATCAGGGAGTGAACAGCTGAATTAACAAAGAAAAGGAGAGAAAAAAAAAAAAAAAGAAAAAAAAACAACAGTAAGGCTCAGAGTCCTAGTTAGGTGAGACACAAGACTGATCCCTCCACAAGTCCTACAAGGAGTCAAAAACTAAGCAAGCCCAGACTCAGCCAAACTGTCCCGCCAGGATCCAACAGAAATTTTTGAGCAAGGACTGAAGGATTTGGCTTCCCAGTCTAGTTCTGCCTTTACTTGTAAACATACAACTCCCTCAAACTTCAATGGGAACTGCACAAAGGCAGAATTGGATTATAAATATTTAGCGTTTGAGTTAGTTCATGCAAAAAAGGACTCGGTGTATTTTGTTTTCTGGTTCTAGGCAGCCAGAAACAGATGTGGAAACACAGCCATAAAATGTAACTCTAGATAACTGTGAAACAAAGACTGATACTTAGGCAACATAAAACGCTAAGCAAGCGCCCTGTGTAGTGGAGCATTTAGAAGAGCTTGCTTTTACCATTAGCCCAGCAAATCCTCGACACTCGGAGAGTAGCTCTTTTAAAATGATTAATCGCAAAGCTGTACAGATTGTACAAAGATTAATAAAAATGAAGGTTTTACAGATGAGAATGTGTGATGAAAAACAGAGCAGCTTTAGAGAGTTGTATCAATCTAAGTGGTTATATAAAAAAAAAAAAAAACACAAACCACCACCAACTCATAAAAGATGACATTCTAATCTGAATATTTTTTTAACAAATAATCAAGCTGTAATTTCTCTCTCACACCATTTTTACTTTGTTAAACTGAAACTGTCTGCCTAATGCATGAAGCAGTTACAACTTAATCTGAAGAGCCAAGCTTTTTATTATTATTTCGTAAACCAAAAAAGGGAAGCTTTAGGGCATACGGAAGAGAGAAAATTTCAGATGAAATGTGAATACACATTGATTCATGAGATTCAGACTTGGAAGAATGAAAAGGGGGGGGGGGGAAAAAGGCAGAAAGCAAGATTACATAAAACAGGCACCACATTAAGCCTCAATTTAATTGTGTTTCAATGCAGGAACAGGAATTTTAGGGTTTAGAAACAGAGCCAAAAATGAGGCAAAGTGAGGGTGTGGGCTTGTCCCGTTGATAACAGAACATAAAGGAAGAGAAGTAGAGTTAATTCCCTCTGCTAAAATATTTACCATCCTAGCACCCTGGGAAAACTGTATGGAGACAGCAAAAAGATTCTGGTTAGTTATATAGAAGATCATGTTTCTGCCTGGTTTTTGTCTGATAATGTTACAGAGGGCAGAGTAGAAAGCTGCATTTTTATCTACACTTTCCGAGGCAAAAGAATATTAAAAAATGGGATTTCACAGCCTTTCTGCCACCTTCAATGAGAAAACCAGCTGGCTGATGGAAGGAAGGCACTGGATTTTCAGGAGACCCTAGTCTCTCTGACTTCAATGGTCTTTGTTTGGTTTGTGATTTTTTACCATGGACATGAGTGAAATCAAGATTTCACCCAACACTTCTCTTCAAAATGAGACCCTCAGTTATCAATGGGAAAAGGGAAATTCAGTACTAGAGACAACAGGTCTTTGTCCATTTCCAGGCCATCTGATCGCAGAACTGAACTCAAGGAAGAAGCTTTGCACATCCAAATTTTACTACTGATATCAGTAAAGCTAAATAGAAATAGCTTCACAATTCACTACTAGACAAAACAGTTGTTCATTCTCTCATTTTAGAAGCAGTTTTAATAGTGTTCCACAGACATCATACCAAATTTTCCTTCCAGTGAGCCTGTCCAAACAAAAATAAATACAAATTTGTGTGGAACATGCTGACTATTTAATACTCAAGTAAAACCAAAAGGGTTTTTCTGGCTATACACTTGATCTCAAATGATTGTTGGAAATATGGATCAAAACATTTAACTGCAGCTGAAGAGATAACTGAGCAACATTGCTGTTGTTGGGTATATGGCTACACTTCTTATGTGCTCTGCCATATCACTTCCTGCTTGGTATAAGTTATTTCCATGTCACTTTTATATAGAGCTCATCAAAATATCAAGGAGAAGCTTTTAGTCATGAAGTCTACCTCTACAACACCACCATCAAGGGAAGCAGTATTTTCCACATTGGACAAATGAGAAAGCAACACCAAAAAAAAAATTAAGGACAGAAAGTGAAGGAAAAGGTGTCCACTAATGCAGGACATCCATTCTGAGATGTTTGGGAGCTGATTTCTCAGGGTAATAAGCAAAGCATTCAATTTCCCTGCAACAGTATACATCTGATCTCAACTGCTCCAAACAAACTACCACAAAACAAGGAACAAACCATCAGCAAACAGTCTGAAGAGATAAAATCCAGTCCCACCGCGATGTTCAGTGCCCTAACCATGAAGCTTTCCTTTTGGATCCTTGAAACTGCTGGTTTGTGTGACAGCTCTCACAGACCATAAGCCAGCCTTCCCTCTTACCTACCCGAAGTTCAGAAGGTGACAGAGAAGTCCCTGGACAAACTGACAACACATAATGAAGGCACTAGCTCACAAGTCACTGTTCTTCCCTCACACAAGTTGTAAGCACAGCTGGAACTCAACTTTTGGTGTTCAGAACCTAAGCAAAACTCTACAATACATATTCAACTCGCTTGGACCCTACGGTATGTGTAGCAGGTTGTCTTCTATAGGGACAACTCCATGCAGAGAAAAGCTCATTTGGGCCTTCAGACCTCCTTTTGGCTTGCCACAAGTGGAAACATCTAGAATTCATGGCTGTAGCCTCTTCTATCTGCTTCCCCATTTACACCTCTTTCACCTTGCCCTGCCACTCTGTCATGTTGTCACATTCTGTCAGAAGACATCTCTGCTGACTTTATGTGTCTCTCTCCACTATTTAGCAATGGCTCACCAGGCACTTCATTCCATACCTTCAGCTGCACACCTCCGCTTGTCACTCAGGCCTACTGAAAGCACTCAAAGAGTAAAACCCACCAAGACAAACAATCTTGCCCACAGTTCCAATATCTGACATTAAAATAACCAGGGCAGAAAAAACATTCAGGAAAGAAGTCTTCTAAGGCCTTAAAGCCATAGGCTTGGAGCAGATAAAATCACTTCATAGTTTATAAGCCAGGCTTTTCTGATCACGCACAAACAGGACTGTTCATAAGGTTGCAATTCAATAGGAATGATCTTTACAGTGAGAGAAAGGGACATAGCTTTGGCCACCTGACAGTACTCCCTGCCAAATGTCAAACTTTTAATCTGGAGTGAGGAGATTCTGGAGCTGATCAACCAAATATTGGCAAGACACTAAACAGCTAAAACCAGAAATTTCTCAGATGAACAGATAGATAACTTCAGCATAGAAGTTGCTAACTAACTCTATGTGAAATGGACAGCAACAGCTTCATTTCAAGATGTTAAACTTATGCTGAACATGAGCCTAGAAAGCAAGCTATTGAACTGGTCTGCTGTCAAGTACAAAGGGTATGGCCCATAAGTTTTATATAACTGTGGAGTTCTCTAACAATTTGCAGAACTTACTGGTAATGTTTTCTTCCTGCTTACAATGTGCAAAAGTTTTATCAAAGCCAGGAAGAAGTGCTGGGGAGAACTCAAGGAAGGGAGCTAAACAAGAACTGTCATCATCAGACATAATCTAGAAGCTCTATATTTCAGCAGAAAGATTGATTCCAACATTTTTACATTACAACTACAAGATTGAGAAAAGCATCTGAAATACTAAACGCCTGGGAATCACTTATGAACAGTTCATATATTTTAAAGATGTAAATCTTGGGAAGAATACCTTATGTTCATGGCAACCGAGATTGGAGGTACTGTGTATTGTAACTCTCAGCCAGAAAAGACAGATAACTCTTTTGGCTCATATTACCAGTGATGAGGCTATGTCTAGCACTGATTTTCCACAGATTCTACAATCTTGGCCTATACCAAAACTTTCAGCTTTGTTTTACCATAGATCATTCATCTTGATTTCTTCATTTCCCACCCCCCTCCTTTCATGCATCTTAGGTCACATACTTTATACTGCTAACAGTCTGACTTCTGGAGAAGTAAGAAGCCATTTATTTTGTTCAGTACTCTTTTAATATTTCTATTGTGTTGGGTTTGTTGTGTGGGTTTTTTTTCTTTTTCTCGCTGAGATCCCCAAAGAATAACCTCTTCCTTGCTTTAATAACTTGGACCTTGGTCAAGGTTGATGTGTTTCTCTATTTCGCAGGATATTTTCTTCAGAAGAGACAAAACAGTGTCTAATATTGCAATTAGTGATCTTTACAGGGTACAGATTAAAGAGGAAATCAAAAACACTTATAAAAAATTATATTAAAAAGTAGGAAATAACCTCTTAAAAGAGAGGACCAGTAGCAAAGACACTCAACTGTATGCAACTGTAGGATTTGGGAATCTTCCCTAACCACAAGAGAGCTCCATGTTCATCTCAATACAGATAGTTTACTATGCTACTGTCTTCTTCTGACCTTCAAACGCCATTTGTGAATGAGCTAATAACAGACCCATAACGTTTTTTTCCTTTATCATGCCACAGCACCAAGTCCATCTTGAACAAGATTTTCACATTTATGGAAAACTACGTGAAAACATAGATCTGTGTGGGGACTTCTGTTCTTCACTCGAGACTGCACACTGAGAACATCCCAAAGCAAGTTGGTGGTACCTACCTTCAGTAGGGAAGCCTTCATAACCGATTATCTACCCAGAGTAGAGCAGGCAATCTTTGGCTTTATCTTGGCCAAGATCAAAAGGTGCCTCTTTCACTCATGCTAGTAGTCACAGGTGACACAAGGCAAAGATACAGCATTGTACCAACCTATTGGGTCTCCATCTGACACTCACTAGGTGCGTCAGAGGACAACCAACCCACAGCACCGTGTGCTTCCCACTGCCTTGCTCCCTCCTTCTCCCTGTCCTTCCTCGGCGTCCTTCCCTCAGCCCAGGGGCCGGGAGCTGGAGGCCGGGTGCGGGCTGGGGCTGCCCGGCTGGGGCCGGAGCTCCGTGTCCCCCCCAGGAGGCCGCCACCCCGGCGGGGCCCCGCGGCGCCTCGGGGCCTTCCTGCCCGCCCAGCCGCAGGAAGCCCCGCGGGGGAGGCGGGCTGGAGCCTCTTCCCGGCAGGTGGGAGGGCGACAATGGTCAGGAGGAAGGAAGCCGGGAGGCGGCGGGGCCGGGACACAGGACGCAAGGCCCGGCGAAGGGAGGGAAAGGAAAGAAGGATGGTAGGAAAGGGCGACAGCTCGGGGAGAGCGTGGAGGAGCCGCCGCTGCCTCCTCAGCAGCGGGGCCTCGGCCCGGCAGCACTGCCCTCGGTTGAGGTGTAGCTCCGGGCGGCAGAGCAGGGGCTGTAGCCTGCCCCGGGGAGCTGCGCCTTTCACTACCTGCTGCTTCACCCGATGAGTCTGACCTGGGCAGCGCCCGAGTGCTTAGCTCAGCATATGTTGTCAATATACCCGTAAACTACAGCCAGAAGGTGAGCCGCTGTACCAGCGTTTACTCCTGGTAGTGACCAGATTCGCCTCGTAAAATACAAGATAAAGTTAGCTAGGACAGAAGATTATAAAAGAACAAAGCGTCTTACCCCTTCAGCGTGGATCCCAAGTTCATTTGATTCCATGTCATGCACTCAAGCTGTGAGGTCATTTGGTATAAATTGTCACTGTTGTGAAAACAGGTAGAATTAGAACTAAAATTACAAAGATCAAATTAAAATCGATATGCCAAGACGGCAACAGTTTCCTTGTTTAAGTATGTAGCAGTAGAAAATTCGTTTGTTTTATATAATCAATTGTATCAATGTATAATGAAATATTATTTTAAAGAAAATAAAATAACAGGGAGTGTATTGAAAAGTACATTTCATTCTACAAGCCTGACCATTTGTTAATAGCTAGAAGTGTGGACATAAAACATTTTCCATATAGAAAAGCAATATCCGATACTGACACGTTGAAATCGATGAAACGAATATGGGCTGCCGGGGACTAACGAAGCAGGTTATTTGTTTTTAAAAGGCAAATCTGTTAACTGTTCTAACTAGGAGGGCGAGAGACCACGCAGTGAATGGAGTGCAGCAGCTATCGTGGCTAATGATGGATGTGGCTACATAGAGGGGCTTGACAAGCGGGAGAAAAATGGAGTGGCTGAGCGATAAGCGAAGCTCACCGCTGGAACACGCTCTTTCCCCGCCAGTACGCACCGAAGCCAGCTCGGGGGGCTGCTGCAGACCGTGGCTTCCCGACCACTGCTTTCTACTCAGAAGCGGCAAACCCGGGCAGCGTGGTTGCGGTGGACGACTGTGGGATGCAGCGGGCAGTGGCGATCCCGCAGCCGCTGCAGCCGCGGAGCCGCTAGCCCGGCAGGGTTTCCCCTGTCATGCTGCAAAGCCCAAAAGGTGCCGCTGCGCCCCCCGCCCCGGAGCAGACTGCGGGGGCTCCTCAGCTCCGAGCTCTCCACAGCGCGCAGCTGCCGGGGCCCTCAGCCGGGTCCGTTATTGATGCCGGCGGACAGCCGCTCACAATGAACGAGAGTTTCCCCATGATTAATTACACCTAAACTCGCTGGACGTCACTCGACGCGGTGAATTGGTATCAGCCTGTTATTAGATGAGGGTATTTTTTTGTTCTTACATTTTTCCTTCGTGGCAGGTAGAAGCGACCTAAAAAAGTTCGATTCCAGTGGGAAGCTTTTGCATATAAAAACAAATTAAGTGACTTCAATCCTGAAGTATGCGTAATACCATTTGTCAGTATCACTGGACACTATTATTCATTAGTGTGTCTGAACTGCTATTATGCTACTACAATGTCCTGCATATCAGCTCAGGAATTGTTAAACTCTCCTGCAGCTTCCCCATTTGCAATAGCAGTCCGTACTGGTCTGTGCCAACTACGTTTTGCAATTCCACGAATTCTTCCTGTAATGCTGCTGTAATTAATTCCTCCAGGACCCTGATTTTTATTAGAAGTGCCCGCCCGATGCATTTACAGCAGGAGATTTCCCTTTAACTTTCTTTCGCTTGACAGTTCATTTATAAGAACCTCCCCCACGATATCCACTTTTTCCCCTCCTTTGCTTTTTCATAAAGCAATACACTTATTCATCTTGTCACTAGCTCGCAGCCACTGTATTGCGTGCCGCCTTTGGGTGACAGTGTCCAAAACAAACTGCTTCGAAACCAGCGCAACGTCCAGCTCACCATCTTCGCCTCCCCGTCTGAAGCTCCCTCCTGCCCTCCCCGATTTACGGCCGCGCTTCGCTCCTGGGTTTGCAGCTCAGACAAGGGCTTAATGGTTGAGCCCGAGCTGGCTTCAGTTTGTGGCTTTCGAGCAGGCTGGGCGTCCTGTGTAGTCCTGGGAGAAGAGGCAAAGCCAAACCCCACTCTTGCTGCCAGAGGAGTGAGTGCCGCGGGAGCCCCAACTCGGCTCCCCGACTCGGCACCCTATGCCACCCCACTACACTACGGTATCTCGGCACGCCCCCGGGTGGCCTAAGTCCCAGCACTGGGTGCCCATGGAGGGGCACCCCCACACCGGATGCAGAGGGGTCTTTGTGATCTCTGCTGCCAGAAGTGGACAAGGAGAGAAATTTCTTTCCTGTGGAGACGCTGAGCCCACGACCCTGCGAGGTGTACATCTAGAAAAACCCGGGGCTGCCCAAGATTTGGCCAAACCGTGTGAAAGCGGCCCAAGGCCGAGAGGCAGGTGGGCACCTCCGGTAAACCCAGAGGCAGGAACGGCCTCGCTGGCCGCCATTTGCCCGGGGGGCACCGGGCATCGACATAGGACTGAACATCTCGTATCTGACATGTGAGAGAATAGGACATCTGAGACTCCATTTACGCCTCGCCATGGTTTGTTATCGACAGTACCATGAGGTGATCTCATGGAATTAACGGCTCCTCTTCAAACCTCGCCTTTGGACGAGGTTTGAATGATGAGAAGGAAAGCGGGGTCTCTGGGGATGTGCCTGCACTGATTCCAATCAGAATCCTTGGCCCTCCAAACGGCCACAAAGACGACACTAAAAATAACTTATTTTCATTACAGAGATGCTTTTAAAGAGAAACGAGAGGAAGAGGGGGAACGTTTCTACAGCGGGGATTAATGTAAGTTGGAGTGGAATAAAAGGAAGTCAACGTTGAGCAAAAAGGGAACTTAAAAGGAAGCCAGTAGTAGATCATATAGAGTTTGTTTTGGCCTGCATTGCAGTATTACCGAGTTCTTGACCTCTGCACAGAAAGAGCTATAATCTGAACCGAGACTCCTCCACTTTTAAAGTCCTTGTAAGTGTGACTCACAGTAAATTTTCAACATCGAGCATGTTTACTACATTAAACAGTGCGAGGTAGAAAAGTTCACATCACCATTTTAATGGACCCACAAATGCTAGTCATCTAAAGCACACTTGCAATCTGTGCGGGTTTGTCATCCATGTCCAGCTATCAACAACAGGCGCAGTATTCCTTGGCAGAGGAGCAAGCTGCGCTGCAAACACAGAGCAAGTAGTTGTCGAGGCGAGAGATTTCAGAGATACTTTTGCTTCCAGTAGAAGAATTATGATCTTTTGACCATTTCTTGCAAGCTGTCGCCTTCCTGACTGTTTTGCCTTGGTACTGGAGGGAAGGGAACGCTCCTCAGCCCCAGGTCCGCCCCAGCACCCCCCACAGCAGCGGCCGTGCCAGGCTGAAGGACAGAGCAGGGAAGCCGAGAGCGGCTTCTTGCGGCCTCTTATACCTAGCTGGTGAGATGGCGGGGAGGGACAAGAGAGCATCAGGTGGAGGCGGTTCACTCCTGCGTTTCCTCGCAAATGCTTTCTTGTGGGTGCAAGGCTGGACGGACTCGAAGCCTTGCCCGGGAGAGTGGGCGAGGGAACGCGACGCCCTTGTGCTACTCGAGTGTCCTGGGGGAGGCGTGAAGGAAAGGCGGTGCCGGGCAAGCACCAGCCGTCCCACCTCACGGGCGCGTCCCATTCCCGAGCTCGGTTCCTCCTGCTACACTGCCCCCTCTCCACTGCTACAGGCGAACGGGAGCGCCTGCTGTCCGCAGCCAGTGCAATGGACCCCGTCAAGGTGGGGACGAGACCACCCCCTGCGCGCCCCGCGCAACGGTGGTGATGCTGGGTGCACGAAGCGCGCAGCAGACATGGCCGCGGACAGCCTGAATGCCACGTCCCTGACACTCCCGCAGCTCATGTGCGGCAACAGATGTCAAAGCTGAGCTGCCAAACTTGCCCCGAACCGCGAAAAGCAAAAGGAATCTTCGAAAGGAAGGTACGAGATTAATGCTGGTTTAACAAAACTAGCAATACAGATTCCGCCCGATTATCTGGGTATGAAAACTGGCTGGGACAGTGCAGGAAGTCTTCAGGCCTTTGGAAATGTGGTTGAGGCACGCCAGATTTTGCACCATAACTAGTTACACAATTTCATGACAACACTTTCTAGAAAGAACACTTGTGTAGGAGAAACATCGTTTTTATCCAGATGCTTTTGGACATGGGCAGGAGGGGACATGGGAAGGCCGCGCCGAGCTCACCCACCTGTTTAGGCTCAGGTGTTGGAATAGGCTTCGTGCAACTGGAGCGGCCCTCGGCATGGGATAGCTTCTGCCCTGACTCGCACTCCCACGCATCAGTATTGGCTTGAGTGAGGTTTAAGGACTTAACCCCTTAGCCTACTGAAGTAAGCAGTAAACCTCCCTGGGAGCAGAGCAGGACTAAAGCTAAGGTTGGCAAGAAATCGTCCCCCCAGCGCTGCCCACTAGCGCCGGGGTCGGGGCCCGCAGCGCTGGGTGGAGGGTGGCTGTGTTCGGGCGACGCCAGGTTGTGCTCGGCGCCCCGCCCCCCCCACCCCGGCATCTCTCGGCGGAGGCACGTGGAGCAGAGAGTTCTCGTCCTAAGCAATGGATTCCTATTGGAATCACACCTCCCAGGATCGCGGTCGCTGCACAAAAGGGACAAACAGGCTCCGCGGCAGGGAGCGCCCGCGGTGCAGGGAACTCCGACACGGGAGCAGGGCATGGGGGAAAGAAGCAAGCCCCGGCGGGCGGCGAGGCCGGGGAGAGTGGCAGCTGACCGTGGTGGCTCGGAACTGCCCTCCTCAAGCCTCCCTACAACTCATATTTATAGATTTCCCTGCAAGGCGAGCAATCTCTGTCACTTCAGCGAAGGACTTCACCCCGCCAATTATTCTGCAAGCTAATCTCTCTGGATAGGCTTCTTTCCTTCCTTCATTACCTCATTCCCTCCTTCCCTTGACGTCAACTCACGTTCATTAGCGAAGTGGCTTCTGGAAGTGACAGAATTTTGTTGTCCCATGTCCAGTGTTGATTAATCAGGAATGATATAACTGGCCTACAAGAGGAGCCGCACGGCTTCCTTCACCAAGCATATTGTTTTGTGTGCGAGAGTTACTTAGCAACTCCAAGACATGGGACAGGCTCCAAGTTCACAAAAAGTTGAAGAATAAATTTTGGGGAACTTCTTTGCTCACTAAACACATTGTAAAACTGCAAGAGACGTGCCCAGCCCCCATGCCAGACCGAAGCAAAAGGGAAGCCGCGCTTGCAATGGCTCAATCTGTTGGCAGAGAGTTGTGCTTGCAGCCGAGCTCCAGACGCACCTTTCTCCCAGCGAGGAAATCCGATTTATTTATCCGGGGGTTTATTGCCCCGTTTTCAATAAATAACCTCCCTGCAGGCCAGTCTCCGTCATTCCGAGGAGCCTTTGGGAGGGCTCTTGGTTTTGCAAGACGAAGCCCCTGGACAGAGTTGAGTTTTAATTGCTTATACCACACTCTGTCCATCGCTGCTGCTCACCAGCGAGCACTCCTACACCTTTCCGGCCTTCGGGAAGGGCGGCTGGGCTCCTTGGACGTCGGATCTTGTCACTGGGGCCTGCAGCCTGAGATGCAGCAGAGGAGGACCAGGATGCTCAGGAGCACGATTTGGACCGGGCTCCGCGGCGGAGCCCTGCAGCCAAACCCTACATCCTTAGCACCCGCGGTCTCCGGGACAAGCGGGCTCTCGCTCCGCAGCGGTAGCAGACACCGGGCGCCGCTGGAGAGCGGTTCCCCGATCAGGCAGCACTGTGCCGGAGCCCTGTCGGGGGTGCTCGGCCAGCGGCGACCCCCGCAAAGGCTCGGGAGGGTGAGGCTTCTTAGGAAACGCAGCGATGAAACGCTGCGAGGCCTGGGGTAGAGGGCGCGTCGTGGGTTTTGTTTGTTTATTTTGTTTGGTGGATGGGGGAGTGCTCTTTCTTTGTGGCTTTGTTTTGTTTCGTTGTGGTTTTGGTTTTTTTTTTTGGTTGTTATTTGTTTACATGTGAAACCTTCTTTCTTTCTTTCTTTCTTTCTTTCTTTCTCTTTCTTTCATTTTTTTTTTCCTGATAAAGGAAAAATAAATCTATTTCCTGTCAGAAAGGAGAAAGCTGTTTGCTCGGACGTGGGCTCTCCCACCACGCTGTTCAAAGACCCGCGCAAAAGAGGCAAAACGAAGCTCGCTGCCGGCAGAGGTACCTGTTGTAGGGAGTCCGGAGGAGCAGGGCCTGGCTGCCCGTGCAACTGTCGGTGGGTGTGTGACAGCCGTACACCGGAGGAGGTACCGAGTACTGCTGATCCCCTGCGGAGAAAACGGCAAAATATTAACCTCTGCGACGACCCACCGTTCTCCCTCGCCCTACGCTGTAGAGGGGGCTCCAGGGCCTTGTCCTCCAGCGTTTGGGCAGCTCTAGCTCCATGAGAGCCCTGCGGGGGGGGTGCAGAGGCGCGACTCCGGAGTCACTCCCTTTGAAACGAGCCCCCAGGCCGGGAGTGAAGTCTGAACCCCGCGGAGGCTGCAATTACCTAGCGAGGATTGCTGGCTGATGGGGTCCTCGTGTTTGAAGGAGTGGTTTGTAAACTGAGCAGCGTGGTGGGAC
The DNA here is from genome assembly GCF_014839835.1 of Dryobates pubescens. Lineage (NCBI taxonomy): Eukaryota > Metazoa > Chordata > Aves > Piciformes > Picidae > Dryobates > Dryobates pubescens. The sequence continues at coordinate 7,826,529 of NC_071633.1, forward strand.
GGCGTGTGGCCATAGCTCGGGGTCCCGTCAAACGCCACGGTGCTGTAACCTGCCGAAGAGACCACAGCGGGGTTAGGAGGAGCTTTGAGCCCTCTCGGCCGCCAGCTCCCCGCGACGCCTCTCCAGACAAGCGTCGAGCGAGAGGAGCACACGCCCGGCAGTGTGCCGCAGGTTCTCAACGCCCGACGGCACGCCGCGGGCTGCTGAAACGCAAAAAGGACACACAGAGGCTGTGCCCCACCGTTCACTGTCTCGCAGCACCCCTCTGCCCAGGACACGCCTTTCGTAAGGCTGCGGGGGCGGTGGAACCCCCTCGGAACCCTCTCGGGCCGCGGAGAAGCGAGCCGGGCAGCCCGTTCCGAAGGCGGAAAGTCGGAAGTCTCGTTCGTGCTTAAAGAGAACAGATCGGCTTCAGTAATAAAAAGGATGTTTTCATTAATTGTTGCTCATATTAAAGAGGAAGATTCCCATCTGTTCAGTGTACTCCTCTGCCGTCTCCAGTTTAGAAGTTACCCTTTAATCTTTCATTCTTTTTTTCTCTCTTTTTTTTTTTTTTAGAGCAGCTTTCTGAAGAGTCTGCAATAAAGAGGCGGAATGAAAAAATAAAACTCCTCCTTTCAGCGAAAATTGCTCTCCAAAATAATAAACAGCCTATTTTGTTTCCTACAGCGAGCAGATTCAGATGGAAAGAGAGCACCTCTGCTGACCCTGGGCCGACACCAAATCGTAAATCAGGTGCTTGGACACCAACTTTCATTAATGACTTGGAGCTGGCTAAACAACTTCAGCTAAAAAAGTAATTACAAAGTAATATTATCTCAGAGGCTTCTCGGCTCATCAGCATTTACCCCGAGAACCATGCTCCCCGAGAGTCACTCTTCCAAAAAAACAAAAACAAAAACAAAACAAAACAAAAAGTCCGACGAGGGCTGGGAAAAGAAACTAAAGCGACGACGAGCACTCCCTCCCTCCTTCACACCCCTCTCTCTTAACCCGCTAATTCCAGCACGGGCATCCTCCACACCCCTCTCTGGATGTGGCATGTGACTGGGGGGGATGATTTTGCTAATGGACAGGGAATATTCGGGTCTATTTCCAGGCTCTCTGTTCCTGTCGGTGCCGGCTGTTCGGTGCTGTACAGATCTCAGCTCACCACTGCCGGAAGAAAACCATCGTGGGGTTCAGACAAAATAAAACGGGCGAGAGCAACAAAGCAATCCGATAGTTGTTTCTCCCTTTTGTTTTCTCTGCACACGGTCTGGATCCAGTGACATTAGAGGACTTCATGAACCTACAGGGTTTCGCGAGAAAAATTAAGGGAGCACTGGGAAAGGGGGAAAAAATCCAGAAGACTGAAACTTTCACCTTCGCAATGATTTTAAACCGGCCCGGAGACAGCCCTGAGATGTAAGTGGAACTGGTGTGTGCCCGGCTAAATCTCTCTCACATCCTCTTTGCCCCAGGAGCAGAGCTCCTTTCGCGGCGATCCGAGCAGCGATGACAAGCCAGTACCTTACGGGCTCCCATCCCACAGCTGTTCCTCGCTCCTTGTCTCCTCCCTCGGCCCTCGGAGTAGAGGTTCAGCCTTCAACTCCCTTTTCCCCATTTCTCTCTGCCTCTTATTTTAACTTTCAGAAAACACTGACACTTTCTACGTTACTTTTGGCCAGGCGTAGACTTTCGGTGACCTTCAAAACTCAGCTCGGAGCAGAACGCGGTTTTGGCCGCATTTTCCGGTGTTGCCTGACCCAAAGCTTCAGGAATGTGATAAGAAAGTTGAGTTCTGAACCGAGATGCCGATAGTGAGGTCTCTTTAATTAGGGCGTTATCAGAGCCAGGTCTGATTAAAATGTGCTGAAAATAATTGAAAGTTGTACATCTGCTGGAGAACGGGGCCCGCTGGAGGCATCCAGTTGTTGGAGGAGCCCAGCTGCATGAAAAAGACAGGCGAATGAGAAGAGGAAAATTGGGCAGAGGTTTCAAAGCCTTAGTTCTTTAACCCCCCCATCCCAGACTTGGCAAAGATGTCATCACAGAGCCAAGGTAGCGTCTTTCCCACGGTCGGAGGAATCAGACTGGGGGGGCGGGGGGGAGGGAAAGTAGTTCGACCCTGAGGAAAGCCAAAGCAAGAACATTTTATCCATCCACCAAAAAAATAAAAGCAAACACTCTTTGCCGAAATCCTTACCGAAGGAGCTCGCTATGTGCCGCGAAACCAGTTGCGACTAAACCCCAGTGCCATCCGTGCGGGGATGCAGCCCCCAGCTGAGGGAACAACACCCCCTCCCACCTCCGCCCCGGAGCGGCTGCTCAGCCTGGCGGAACGCGTGAGCCGTGTCGCGGCTCCCCAAGACGGTGCCTTCCTCCAAGCCCTTGAAGGGTCTCGATGCACCCGGGACCGGGCCGGTGTAGAGCTGCGGACCCTCGAGTAGGCGCAGGTGTGTGCAGCGCTGGTGGTACCGCCCGCAAGGCAAGCAAAGCCCAGCGCGGACTCTGTGCTTTGGCGCAGTAAAGGCTCTGTTTCTTTCCGGGAAAGTTAAGCTTAGACTACAGGGTGACGCGGGGTCGCAGCTATTTTGTTCTTTGCCCACCCAGGGCCGAGTTTATTTTCCTCACCTTCCTCTCTACCTTCTCGTCACTCTTTGGGCCTAGTGATCACAAATCTTTTTTAATGTCTAGAATTATTGCAAATGTCTAAAAAATATCCTCGGCAGAGGTCCCTGGCCTCTCCCGGAGCTTCAGCGACGCCGTCCACCTTTCCCATCCGGGCTCGGCGGCCTGGCTCAGGCCCCTGGCTCCACGGCTTCCGAAGTTAGAGACCGGCGCTGGGAGGACAGCAGCCGGGAGACAAAGACAGCAGAGCGACGGCACTGGGACCGCGACCCGGCGTTGCCAAGACAGGGCCTGTGCGCGGCCCCGCTGCTGAACAACCACTTCCCCTACACCCATCGCCTCCCCTCGCTATAAACGTCGCTCCGGGACGCCTTACCGGCCTCGGGCCACCCCTCACGACTAGAACAGAGCGAGCCCGTCCGGCTTCGCTCTGGCCTCTGCCTTCGCCAGCCGGAAACGCCCCAGTACTCCACTCGCCCCCAGTCCCTCTCTGTGGGTGCGTGGTTGCCCCTGCAGTGCACAGCAAGGCCGGGTGGGTGGGTGCAGAGAACCCTGCGACATAAGCGGCAAGACCCCGGCGAGTCGTCCCGTTCCTTCTGGGCCGCGTAGCCTCTGACTGCCCGACCCGCCTCGGCCAGAACCCCCCCGGCGCTTCGCTCGGGACCAGGGAGTGCGGAGCAGGAGTTCGACAACACGGGGCAGGCTGAAGGAGGAAGAATAAGACCCGAAAGCTCTTGGGCAAGCGCTCCGCAATCTCGCCCCCTCTCCCTTCCTCCTCGCGTTTGAGCCAGCAGATGTTTATACTGCAGCCACTGGAAGAAAAACGATTAGATGATGATCCCGGTGCCACACGCAGGGGATAATCCATCGCCCTGCCGTGCAGCCCACGCAAATTTCTCAGTGCTGTGCAAACCGCAGCCTGTCCCGGTCACGGAGATGCTGAAAATATACTGTGTGGCGGCCCTGTTTGTGTGTCCCGACCTGGGGGCATTCAGCACTCCCGAGGTTAATAGAAGGGGCTAGGAAAACACTGGCATGGGGACAGCGGTTTTCGGATTTAGGAGGAGGTTTGGAGGTAACACACACACACACACACACACACACACCCTCCCACACACTCCCCCGCTTCCCCCAGATTTGCAGAGAGAAATGTCTCGGGGCACCGTTCCCATCTCCGTTCCAGGTCCTGCGCCGTCCCCAGCCCGAATAAACCTTTGGAAGCGAGAGGCCGCTCAGCGACGGGAAGGGGCCGTGTGGGCTCCAGCCCGACTGGGAGAGCCGTCCGCCGCAGCCTGCTGCCCCGCAAGAGTGGTGGGGGCGAGCAGCTGGTGGCTCCTAAAACTCCCCGGAGCTACGTGGCTGACTTGCGAAGAGGGCAAAGAGGCACAGAAGGGATGGCTTTCCTACCCCTGCCCGGCTGCCGCGGGGAAAGGCTGGGCTCGGTGTTTACACCGAGCGCGGCCCGGCGAGGATAAGCGGGCGCCCTCGGGGGCCGCACCTCCGAGCCCGGGGTTCCTGTCAGTGCCGCTCTTACCCTGGTTGCGGATCGCTTGCTGGCTCTCCAAGCAGTTGGGCAAGTAGGGCCCGTTAGGGAACATCCGAGCCTGGCCGGAGGGCGGCTGGCTGGGCGGCGGGGCGCCGAAGGGCCCATAGCGGCAAGCCCCTGCAGTGCCGGTGAACTGGCCGGAGAAGTGGACGGTGAAGGCGCTCAGGTACTGCTCCTCGTGCGGGTCCGACCCGTTCCAGCTGGGCTCCTGCTTGATGAAGGAGTGTGGCCCCAGAGAGCCGTAGGAGGCCCCCGGAGGGAAGTCCAGAACGGGAGCCCACTGCGCTGCGCTGCTCACCGGCATGGTACAGTTGCTGTTGCCCGGCAGGGAGGGCACGGAGGGCAGCAGAGCGTTGAGGTCTCGGACATCGGAACCCATTTGCTCGCAGACCTTCTGCCTGCCGCCGGGCAGCCAGTCTCCTCCCGGGCCGCACTTGTTCCAGGATACCTGGCCCCTGCCCGCCAAGCCGGAGGCCGGCTCCGGCTGCAGGCACCAGGCTGGCGAGCTCAGCCCTTTGGGGGAAGTTTGCTCCGCGACGCAGCTCCCCGGGTCCAGCCCTGCGGGAGCTGGCAACAGCGACAGGGAAAGGTTGTTCTCCAGGATCGCCTCCGGGTTTGCACCCGCTCGCAGGGCAGGGCACGGTACGGCAGGGCAGGGCAGGGTGTGCCTGCGTCTGTGCGTGTGTCCGTCTGTCCGTACTCGGGGGGCACAACTGCCTCGTACGCCTCACCTCGGATGCCTGCTCACCCTCAACTTTGCAAAGCTCAAATAGAGGCGCTTGCAGGGGAGGAGGAGCCAGCCACGCCGATCCTCCATTCACACAGGCTCCGCCGAGGGGCTGCCCACAGCCCGCTCCGCTGAACCCAGCCGGACCAGACACGCGGGGGGGGGAAGGGGTGGACGAGGAGAGCCGGGTATGAAGGGGGAGAGGTTACTGTGGGAGAATATATCTCCCCTACACATCACTCCCACCCCACTTCTGGTGCAAGCGCCACTAAATCTCACCATAACATCCCTTCGCTTTAGGAGAGACTTGCGAGCCTATTAGAGGGATCCAGGTGGCCAGTAAGTACGTGCTGGACGACTTCCTCCGCCAGTCCCGTGCGTGTCCGTGGGGACTCCCGAGGGCGGTGGGGTCGCAGGCCCTGGGGACCTCACTGAGAAGCCTCCGCCCTTGCAGGAATGGGGGGAAGTGACACAGCCCGGGGCGGGCGAACCTGAGAAGGGAAAGCGCCTTTCCAGGTGCCTCTCCCGCTATGGGAGGAATCCGCATCTCCCTCATCTTCTGTGAGCTGCGAGCTGCCTGCCCGAGTCCCCGTCTCCCCACAGTGGGTGCTCCCAGTCCCGGACACCGGGCCGCGGCACGTTGCTCAGAGCTAGCCGTGCCAGGGTACCGGGGGCTCCGTTGGGGAGGAGAGGGCTGAGTCCCCTTTGCAAGGGGACCGAGGCTGGCGCATGACAGGTCCCAACTCCGTCTCTCTGACCTGCCCGTGTGTGAGAGGGAAGGACATGGCTGGGCAGGTGGGGGAGGATTGCAGCGCCATAAGTAACTTGCTTTTGGAAGATTGACTTGGCACTGTTCCTGAGAAGCCCTGGACTCTCTTCTTTCCCCAGCCAGCAGGTCCTTCCTCAGAGTGCATCCCGGAGGCGGTGGCCGGAGAGCCCTCGATGGCATCTTACTTGTCAGTCCTACCAGGCGACACAGCGGGTTTCGGGTCAGCCCTGGCAGCGAGGGATGCCATGATTCCGGCAGTGAGGGACCGGCGGGAAGCCCCGGGGCGGGCGGCAGCGCCCAGGGGACGTGGCGGTACGCGCGGTGGCCGGGCGCCGGCTAGGACCCGAGGCAGAGGCGAGCCCGCAGCCTCGCCCGCGGGAGATGCGCTCACCGAATACCAGAAAAGGCATTCTGCTGCCTTTCTTCAGAACTACCCGGGAGAGTGTGGGGTGGTGTGATTCTACGAGCACGCACGGGACTGCCACAGGGAGCTGCGAAGGCGGAGTACGCGGGGGAGCACCGCGACCCGCCTGCCCTATCCCCTGCGCAGCTGCGCCGGCCGCTGCTCACATCGTGGCACAGAAGCCACTGCTGGAGCCGTAGCAACACCCATCAGAGCTCAGCCGTGTCCTCCGCCGCCTCGCCCTCTCTTTCCAGCTAAAATAATAACGGAAACACCAAGACCATTTACCTGCTGCTGTAAAGACCGAGCCCGTTGTCCTCCCGGTTACAACTTACACTGCGGTACTTCCTCCCGCATCAGTAAAGGTTACCGCAAGTGTCACCAACCTCGAACCGATATTTTAAAATTCAAAGGGTAAACACTGCAACAGAGGAAATTAAAATAGGTCGTTATTAGAGTAGCCAAGTATAATTTATTTTTCTCTTTAAACTTTACAACCAAAACAGTCAGGTTTTGTTATTAGTGAAATTACCTTAATTTTCACAAATTATCTTCTGAGAATTCCCTTAAAAAAACCCTATGTTATAATGCGTAAATATCTTTATTACGGAAATCTATGTGTACGGTGAGAGCGAAAGATTTGTTGATTATCTTTGCCGATATTAAAGATCGAAGTTCACAAGATCTGTCGCTTTTTATGAGTACACACGAAGCTAAACCACTCTGGGAGGGCAGCCGGCGCCGGGAGCGGGGAGTGCGCTGCTCTTGCTGCCCCTGTCGGCCCCGCCGCTTGCTCCTGCACCGGAGCTGCCCGCACACCAAAGGCACCCTGAACCCACGGGGACCTTGTGGGGCTCTTGCGGAGAGCTGCAGAGCCGAGAGCGAGGCTGCTGCTGGACTATTCATTTCTATGAACGGACCGACACCTGACGCTGGCCCCCATCAGCCCCGGCTCTGAAATCCACAGTGTCCATACGAAGATAAGAGCCTTTGGCCAGCCCAGACGGAGTATTAAATTTCCCGTGAAAACTAGACCTCTCTTTGTGCAAACAGAAAAAAACTTCCCGCAGCAGACTATTTTTCAAACAAGTGTGTGTGGTGTTAGTTAGTTTGTTTGTTTGTTTTCCTTGAAATAACCTTGTTTGATAAATCTTATAAGGGAAAGATGTTTTCTCGACTTCTTAGGTATGCGTTATTCCACCTGGGAGGAAGTACTGCCGCAGTCCTTCCAAGCCTTCGCCTCTGTCGCTCTTTCCAGCGATGGAACCTTTGTCCGTCAGCGCATCCTTCCTCCCCGTGTATGGTGCCCACAGAGCAGGGCTCAGCCCTATGCAGCACCGTGCACCAGCACCTGCGCTCTCCCGGGGTATCCCGGCTGAGTAGGGCCGGCGCGTCCAGGGAATGTCCCGGGTGAAACATTCAGGTGCAGCCTGAGAAGGAGGGAAGCCCGGACCCTTCATTCTGAGACTGGCTAGGGACTTTTGAGAAACGGCCAGCACCACTTTCTACAGCCGTTCCCTTACAGACAACACTAGAGACGGAAGAAAATCTCCGTCCCGCACGTCTCTATCTCAGGCCGAGAGTGGGGGCAGAAGGTCCCCTTGGGAGCGCGTCGGCATGCCGAGAGAAGCTGCTCCTTCCGTGCAAAGGACATCTGCTTCCCTGCTGCCCGGAGATCCCGACTCCGATTCCAGTCGTAAATCACCCTATGCCCCGCAAACCAGGCGCCTGCGCCCGGGCCTCGGTGCCCAGCTGAAAACAATAGCCAGCGAGATGGCAGTTCAGGGACAGCATCTCCTTTGCTGGGGTCCAGACTCAGAAGGTCGGGAACTTTTTACCGTCTTCCCTCCGAACGCAGCCCAATACAATCTCTGCCAAGCAGCAATCAGGGGTAATTGCTTTGCCCACTATTCCAAAGCGACTCCAATTTCCGATGACACTCAGTTTTCGATTGTGCTCGAAGGCATGCTCTACAAGAGTAAACAACTGATATTTCCTGGACGAGGATTATTCTATTGGGATTCCCATTCTATCCCGGGCAAAACGGGCTCGGGAACCTGCTCCAACCTGAGCAACGCTGAAGCACCTCCCAGCCGGCGTTTTCCCGTTCCGCTCCCTCCCCTGCCATCCTAACCAATTGAGAGACCGATAATTCTTCCTGCACTTTCCTAAACTTACAAACGATCCGGCTGCGGCTCGGTGGTGGGGGAGACTGACTTAAACAGAGATAAATTCCTATCCCTTCCAATCCTGCTCACACCATTTATAGCTCTCATGGGGATCTGTCTCCTTTCGCTTAGGGAGCTGATCAGAGTTTGATTGTTTAAGTGCTAAGACCAGCAGAAACAAAGCTGCGAGGCATCTACAGGAGCTCAGGGCGCAGAGGAGCAGGAACTCATCACGGCATTCCTCGCTGTTTCTCCGTCGGGCACTCCGGATAGTATGGGAGCCCCCGCCAGGGCGGGACTGGCCTTCCCCGCCTGGTCTGACGGGGGCACTGACACGCTTTGGAGCTGGGGGGAGGACATTTTGCTTATCCTTTCAGGGGGGAAAAAAATAAACCACTCTTTTTTTTTTTTTTTTTTTTTTTTTTTTTTTTTTTTTTTTTTTAGGCACATGGAGAGAAGGTTGTGTGTCCGCTCCCCGGCTCTCCGCGGAGCAGAGCAGCACACAGGCGTCTCTGGCGCTAGGGTCTCGCCGAGAACTGCGGCGAGGTTCGAAAAGCAGCCGCAGCGGGGCTGCGCGGCGGACAACCCCTGGACGCCGGGGCACCGGTGCATCACCCTTCCTCCTGCTCCAGCCCCCGCCACTCTGGGCAGCGAGAACACTCCCCACTCCCACGCTGTTGCAGGCCCCTCCGCCCCGGCACCGGGGAGAGGAGCAGCAGCGGAGGCGGGCGACCTCGCTGAGGCGGGCGAGCTCACGGCCCCGGGCTCTCTCCGCAGCGCCTCGGCTGCCGTACGGCGGCGGAGCGCCGAACGCCGGGCTGGCCGGTGGGGCTAAGACCATTATTGTACCGTAAATCTTTGAAACGCTGGATCTAATTAAGGAGAGGATATGTCTCAATTTGTTCCGCATTAGTGCCGCGCCGGGACGCAGGCACTGAGAACGGGGAAATTGATGAACCCGACCCGGCCCAGCCTCGCCGGGCCGGGCGGCCCTGACCCCACGTTCAACCCGGCGGGCAGCCCGAGGCCGACCGTGCTCGCTCCTCCCCCCGCACCTGCCGTCCAGCCGCACCGTCCCGGGCCGATCGCACCCCACCAAATTCCGGGGTGGTGCCCACCTCAGAGCCGGAGCGGTGCTGAATGGGGCTCAGATGGAGGCCGAAGCAGTACCGGGGCTCTTCTGAATATATTGTCGTACTGCTAAGGCGAGGTGCGGTATAAATCACTGCGTCGTATTATGGCTGTAAAGCATCTGTACATACTCTGCCTGCTTCCTCATCTCGGTGAAGAGGCGTTCATGGAAAGCTGGGCATGAGTGACATCTGTCAGATCTGGCACAGGTGACATTTTAACACTTGACAGATATACAAAGGTATATACTGAGGGAGCAGCTAAAACTACGATACAGAGTTTTCAGAGGTATGTGGTGCTTACATACAAGAGAAACTGGGAGGAGAAAAAGCTTTTAGGTAATATGTTCAGTTCCTGGTGTTACCCCTAACAGGTTTGAAAGCAATAAAATTACTATACAACATAGTACATTACAAATGGATGTATGCCAACTGAGATCTTAGGAATTAATTCCTCCCTTCATATAGAACATGGATTGCACTACAATGGCATAAATGGCTCTAAATGTAATAACACAGAAACAAATCAGCGGCAATACCTGTCACACACACAGATCTGAAGAATTCTTTGGAACAACATCTTTGAATATGAGCATAGGGCAGAAATGTAAACCAAACTGATGCATTCAAAAGTTTCAGGAAAGCTCCAGCTGTGGCACACACTGGAACTTTTGGTACCTCATGGGTAAGGAGAGGCAGTTTGCAACTGACGCCACCAGCAGCCTTGGGTGTCACTAGCCGTATTACAGGTTGGGGGCAGAAGATGAATTCTCCTTTGCCTGTTCTTCCAGTAGACTGGCCATGAACACATTTTCCGAAATGTTAACCATCCATGCTTTCATCTTTCATCTTCATTCTTGAACAGACATGCTTTAAAAACACAAGCAAAATCCAAATCTCATGTTGTCCTTGCAAAGCATTTTTGTACTCCTGTGTGAAGACACTCTTGACCAGTGCTCCTCAGTGGAAAACTAGTGGGGCTCCAATGAGGCTGGTCTGTCTTACACCAACTAGAAAAAGGCAAACCCCATGCCACAAGATTTTGTTCTCATTCTTACCCACTTCAGAGGAATTCACACATGTAAGCACTTGACTAAGGGTGCTTTAGAGCAAGAGTGGGCCACTGAAACCAGTGCTTAAGGACTTCAGTCAGCCAGGGTCTAACTTACACCTTATACCACACAGTGGGGAAAGCCAAGCATATCCTATTTGCCTATGGATATTCAGAGACTGCAGAAGACAAGAGGTGAAGACAATGTGCCTAATGCATAAAGCAGGTGAAGAAGAAAAGCTCCTGGGCTCTGTTCAACACTTTCTGCATGCTCCAGAGAAATGAAAGAGGTGATAATAGTTTTGCCAGAACACTGTGGGACTCCAGCAATACCTGTGGAGTGCTTGGAGACCTTGGGTAAGCAAAGAAATGCAGATGGTTGTTGTGTTATGCAGCACTGCTCTGTGTCATCTGCCATGTGAGAGGGCAGCGGAGCTGGATCTGGAGAGCTATTGCAACACGTCCAGTCCCTGCTGCCAGCCCCCTTAAAACAGCACAGCCAATGGCTCCTCCACAGCCTGGGGGAAGATTCCACCACCTTCAGCCTCCAGCACAGCCCTTTAGCTTCATTAGTAACTGAGCATATGCACTCTTTCATTTAACTGCAGCTACATCAAGGTCTCTGTCTCTCTGGACCATATGTACTGATACGTGTGGATTGCAGCAATACACAAAAGGCAAACAAGTTCATTTTTCTAATCTAGTTGGCTGGAATCAAGAGGCAGCAAAAACACAGCTCCAACCAAAACAAGAGCTTTCCCAGTTCTTTACTCTGTTCTTTATTCTGAGGCTTCCCACTCAGTGTATTTTCTTCAAAACCAAAGCTTTACACCCAGTGTTTCTATTGTGTATTACATGTTGCTGCATTGGATATCTGCTCTGGCCACAAGGGTGAATGCTCATTTGAGAACTCCATGGCTTCAGGGCCTCAGCCCAAGAGAGATCAGCTGCAGGCAGGGACAGAAGTCCTTGATGTTGTCCACCTAACTGGGCTTTGCAGGTGCCTGCATGGTTCTCATCAGCTTGTCACTGCAAGGCTTTGCTGTTGTCACATTTGTGACTGTCACTGTTCAGTACCCGTCCTTTCTGACCCTACTGCCATCAACAGTGGCTCATGCTGAGAGTGAGCTATGCAGGAACAGTTTGAGGTGAAGCTTGCAGGGAGAGGTGGGGGAAGAAAGGAGAGGGAGGAAGCCCATATATTGAACTTGTCTTACAAGTCAGATTTCTTGTTCATCAGACAGAGGAGATTCATTTCCCCTCAGATTTTATGTATGTTTGTGCTAAATTTGTCTGAGTACTGCTATGCTGCAGGAATTAAAAGCACTGAGAATTTGCTGTAGCCATTGAGTCATGAACTCAGGCTGATCACATTTACTACTTGTTTTTCCTTCTTATTACATGAAAGCAGGGCTCAACAAAGTTCAGATAAAAACTGAGACCTACTTTTGTGATGTCTTGACAAACTGCTTGAAATACTGAACATGGTGAAAAGAAAGAAGCACAAAGAGACTCTGTCACTTGTTATTTATGTGTTTTTAAAATGAAACAATGAAAGGAACAAGTCAGTAAGTGTGATTCCTTTCTCTAGTTTGTGCTGTCAGAGATTAATAGCTCTATGAACAGATTTGCAAGTAGCACCATCATGCTAATCAAGATATTAAAAAACTTTATGAGCAGTTGCGTAGAAAAAACAAGATAAAGCCTATGGAAATCTGATACTGGTCAGTGGTGCATTTATTCAAAACATAATACTGACTTCAGGTCTCCATAAATCCTTTGCAAATGAAACTTCCATTGTGATCACTGTTCCAGATCTAAATGATTTGTAATATTTCTTTGGTAGACAAGAGATATACCTCAAAATGTACCAGTTATGTACCTATTGATACAGAGTTAATCATGCCCCCATGAGATAAGAAATATTAAATTCAAACAAGAAGATAACTCAAAGACCTTATAAGAAGATTTTACTATTATTATTTATTAGTGGATTAACTTACAGGAAAACCCTCACATTTCTGGGTGATTTGTTTCAAACTTCAAGGCTTCCACAGTTCCAATCAGTTAGACATTGGATTGTGTGCAGTTTCAAAACTGAGTTCTTAGCAATATTTATCTCATTGCTTTATTCTGAGCAGCAGTGACCTTTGCAGTTTCTAAGTGCATTTGAGCAAATGGGTTCTACTGCTTTGAGCAGCTCCTACAAAACAAGGAATATACTGAAAGATCAAGCAGAAGAGACCCAGCAGGAAAACAGTCAGGCAGCCCATTTTCCTGACTCCATGATTTGAGCCTCCCAATTTGTAGAAGCCTCGTGGTCTTTACTGCCTCTGGGTTTTTACATTCTTCTCTTGTAGTTCAAATCCAACTGGATTCTCAGTTATCAGTTTACTCTGAGAACCTCCAGGCAGAAGTCAAAATAAGTTCAGCAAATTGGTTGGACATCAGCTAAAAACACACTTAATTTTTCATCAGATAAACTTCTCTCAGAGGAACTACTGATGTCAGCTTTAGCCAGATCCCAGATATATAACAAAATAATTCTATGTATGGGTAACATGAACACCTTGTAACAGCTACGTATGCTTTGTCACAGACTGAATGTCCTTGAATATATTGATCAAGTGTAATAATTTTCCTTATTTCACTAGTTTATGTTCAGTCATATAAAACCTCTCTGGCTAAAAAAGGATTTCAGATTATTTCACACTTGCAAGATACTCCATGCCAACACCATATCAATTCCATGCAGATACATAAAGTCTGGACTCAGATTTATGAGGACATAAACACAGGCATACACAATTGTCACCTTCTGGATAGCTGAATCCAACCTTGCAATCTATGGCACTTATCATCAACAAAACAGTCTCATAACCTCAGTAAGCACATTTGCATGCACAAGCCCTGAGGAGGTAGGTTTTTCTTTCTTTACTATTATTTAATAGTCCTAACCAAAAGAGAAGCCACAGACTGACTGGTACACAAGGGATGCTCTGGGCTGCTCAGCAAAATCAAGGAATCCAAAGAACCTCAAACACTGTCCACTCCTGGATACCAAGTTATTAGGTGACTACAGGGCTTTGCTTTGTGGAGCACTGTGAGGCTCTTAATAGTCTTGTACTACTTTTCCCAAATTGCAGAATTCCCCTGAGAAACTTCAGTAATCAAATAAGATCTCGCGGTCAGGAAGCTTTTCTTCATCCAGCCAATTTTACTTCCCCTTCATCATTTCATCTATTACTCATTACATCCTCCTGCCAAAGTTGACATAATTCTTCTCTCTTTCATGCTTACATGGTTCAGTTACATATAGACCGTTATGGCCTTTCATCTCAGCTTTTCCTACCCCCTATTCAGGCTGGACATGCTCAGTCCTTTTCATTTTTCCTGTCGTCCTCTTCTGAGCTCCCTCTGACAGCACCTCTCCAGAACACAAGCACCCAGAGCTGAACTAAACATTCTGCAAACAATTACATTTGGCAGTCTTTAAATGTAAGAATGCACAAACCAATGACTAAATCACCTTGAACAACTGAGAGTTCAAAGCCATAAAATTGTCAAATCAGGGTAGGGAACTTTGGATGACACTGCAAGATCAACTTTGCAGGAAGCCCTCAAGTAATGATATCTGCAAAAAACCTCTCTGGTCTGCATTATGGTCCTTGTCTCAAGGAATGTGTCATCAAGTGAATATTTGTAGTGAATTTTATGTACAAAATCGTTGATAAGCATTCTGCCACTGAGACATAAGGAAGATACTGGTAAGTGCAGGTTACCCTTCTGATCTTACAATATATTCTTCGCTATTTTTCTAAGATACTGCAGTTCGTTCAAAGGCAACTTTTTACCCAATTAAATTACTTATTGTTGAGCAATTCATGCTTAAACCAGTGGAACATCACTGCCTTATGCAGTTACAACAGTTTGCTTCTATCATCACATCCTGCTTCAAAGAAACAGCTTCCCCAGCCTCTCAATGCTAGAAACATGTGGCTCTTGCCCATGAGTAAGGCAAGGTCATTCCAGACACCAGAGTGAATTATACCTCATCAACATAACTTACAACTTTATAAGCTCAGGTTGAAAGATTTCAAGTTTAGTCATCTGAAGATGGCGAACATGCTAATTTATCTCTTCAAAACCCAGGAGCACTATATATTTGGAACTAGCCTTGCATCCAGTTAGGAAAGACAGTTATCTCTAGATACCCATTTTTGCTAAACTTTATCAGCTTTATGACTAGACACTAATAATGGTGTATGTTTGTGTAAGGTGCCAAAACTGATGCAGCACTACATTATCACTCCCTGAGCTCAGAGCCTGATTTTCCTTTTACAGCACAAAAGACAGGTAAAGTCACTGGAACTTCAGAGCACACATCAGCCCCAGGGAAAGAGGCAACGGACAGGTACTGGTGCTGTGACATGGAGTGCAGCATGCAGCAAGCTGTGTGGACACATAGAGAAGCAGTGACTTCTTTTGTAATCCATGGAAGGTTTCCAGTTCAGAGTGAGCCGCGATGGTCTCTGGGCCCTTGCCTAAAGTGTCTGCTGTGACTGAGCAGTCCATTTGGAGTCACTGAAATTTTCACCATGCCTGGGAGAAGAATGATGGTTGCACAACTGACAACTACTATGTGACCTGCAGGAGCTCTCAGTGCCTGAGCAAGAAACATCTGGGTATCTTTCAAAATGGAAAAAGCAATGGGCAGATTTAAAGGATTGTAAGTTCACAATAGGAAGGAGACTTCTCAGTGATGCACCTGCATCTGCCTGCTATGACTGCACCTCCATGGAGCAAAAGTAGCACATAATGTGCGTGCCCCAAGCCAGGTGTAAATATTTGCACTAGCACTACATTCTTTCAGGATGGATTTTGTCTTTCCATAAAGCTACTCTTTGCATCTACCTCAATTTTCTGTGCTTTTATTTTCCCCTCCAGTTTGTTCTTGTTATCATAGAGACGAATGCACTCCATTTCAGTCTTTCTTAGGAGGAGCTAACCAACATACAGCATTTACAGATAATTTTCATGCCAAACATACAAAGTTGCTCCAATTACCTGACATGCATTTACCAGGGAAAAGGGGAATCTTAGCCCTCCTCCCCGTTCCCTTGCCTGCTGCATATGGCTCCCCCTCACCTCATGTAGTCCTGGACTCTCAGCTGCTCTCTGACTTTTCCCACTGTGAACTGGGGTCACGTTCTTTCTCGATTATGGCCAGAAAAAATAGGTGGCACAAGGTATGCAAGGTATCAGGCCCTATGACTGATGACAAATCTCTAGCTGCTTATGTGGATTATGTTGGAAGCATATTCCTAGAGATACGGTTCTTGTTTATAAAGTCTTTTGGGGTAAATGTTGCACAATGGAAAAGCAGCATAGAAATTTAACAGCAGCCACGCTGCAAAATGTAAAAACAAAACAAAAAAGTAACTCTCCCACAGGAACTGAAAGGCATTTCATACATGTCCAGTGAGACATTAAAAATAATTATGTGGAAGACTAATAGCTCCCTTGGTTGTTTTAATATATTTTTGTCCACAAACAAGAAACGTTCTCTAAACTGCTGCCTTGGCTTGGCTTGAAAGGTCTCTCAAACAAAAGCCCTTCAAGTGACCCTTAGATTATTAAAGCTCAGTAACAATGAATGTGGATCTCAGTTCAAACAAAGACTGTAAAAATAAAAAGACAGCAGTTTTGGTCTTGGAAATGAGTATGCCTCAATAAACTGGAAACACATAGAATGTATTTTTGATCAATAGCCATACCTTTTCTGAACAAACCCGAAACTTTTTGTCTGAAGTTTTGGACAGCTTTTTTTCCCCCCTCTCGAATAATAACTGCAAATAGCCACACTTCTACTACAAACAGAAAGGTTGGACCTTGTGTCTGAACTGAAACTTACCAGGGTTCATTAGAGAGCAATTCAGATCACCAAGGTGTGTTTTTTTTCTTTCTTTGTTGGTTTTTTTTTTTTCCCCATTCTGTTCTTAATGATTTTTCCTCCAAAACTTGCTAAATGTCATTAGTATCATTGGAAACGTCTGTGGTGAACAAAAAATGCCAGCAACGCCAAATTACAAAGCTTAACCGCTCTGATCTGTGTCTCCCATGAGAAAGATACAAAGGTTGAGATGTTCAATGACAGACATTAATGTCAGATGCCAAAGCAGGAAAAGCAAACACAGGAGTGGGGAGAGATATATAGGCCCCACAGAATATCATGTTTTGAAAGTCATATGTCATTTAAATGGCCTTTATAACTAAGAAGTTAATTAAGAATATATTTTTGTGTAGTTTGATGGCAGAACATACTCTGCTGCCTGCTGATAGTCAGTTTTGCACATGTGAACTGGAGCCACAGCATTTTCATATCTGTTTCACTGTAGTCCCTGCTTCTTCAGTTTCACTGCAGTTCCTGCTTCTACTTCCACTGAACTGTGGCTATTGCTGGGAGAAGGTGACAGCCTCCCTACAGAATCTGCTCTTTCACTGAGCTCACTATGCAGCTCACCAGACCCTCGGCACCCTTCCATGTGTGCCCTAGTCTTTCTTTTCCCTCCTATTCTCCTCCTGTTAGCAGAAGCAGCCCAGCTCTCCCACCTCCATGGCACACCCCTCAAATTTGTATGATGAGCTCCATTTGCTATTATCAACAGTGTCATCAAGCAAACACAAGGATTTAGCCATTTCTTAGCTGGGTTAGACCATGCCCTATTAAAACTCTCTTATATTTTCATTATGGAAGTTCACCACCACTGGGATTATTGGTTGAGTTGAACAGGTGGATGAAAACACAACACATTTTCCCAAACCAAATACCCTCTACCCATTATCAAAGGCAGACAATGAATGTGTAGAAATGATTCCTCTCATTTGCCACGGCCAACCAATCTATGTCTTTCTTGCCAAATTTCTGAACATAAAACTGCTTGATATTTGCAATAGAGAAAGTACAGACAAAGCTCTGCAGCTGCTTTAACAGCCTGGAAGCCATAGCATCACTTCTCTACACGGGGATGCTTAATGGCTGGAACTGGATTAGCATCCTTACTGACCAAAGCTTTCTATTCAACCTATTTCTATTCAGAGCACTAAATTAGCTGCCTTTGTGTTGTGCTTGATTCCTGCCCAGGGGGTTAGGGAGATGTTTGTTCTTCAAAACCATGGCAACAAAGCTGGCAATTAGCATCAAGTTTGGCTGTTCCTGTGAATGGGAATTACCCTGCAAAGTCCATTTACCAGACACCAAGCAGCTAGCAGTGTGATAATGATGCATTTAATGCTGTGATGCATTCTGTACCACCAAGATTGGATTTTAATACAGTAATAATAAAAAACAGTATAACCTACCAATCTACCTCCTTCCTCCTTGCACCCATGTTTTGAGACCTTTGTATTTTCTCTTAGATTTAGTGGTCATCTCTTTCCTGTCTTAACCATCATTTTGCAAAGACTAATGCATTAGACCTCACCTGCAGCATGGAGTGATCACACAGTTCCCTGAAAGTACAACTTCTCTGCATACACTACACAATGCATTAAATGAAATACAGGACAAAAACTAATAAGTATATGCAGACTGAAAATGTTTCTGAATGAGATCTGGAAATGAAGACAGATGAAAAGACATAATTTACTCAAGAGATGAATAGTTGATAACGTCATTACATGTTCTACAAAGCACTGATTTAGTTTTTTATAAGAATTCACAAGAATTCACTCCTTTAAAGACAGGAGTATCCCCTCTGTTCTGTGTTTATCTAGTGCATAGAACATTATGGCATTTGTCTGTCCCCAGAACTTCTAGGTGCTTCAATGGTACAAATAAAGAAGAGCAGCAAATGAAAACTGCTTAGCTTAGCATCTGGTACTAATAACCTGGAGCCTGGGTTTCCACACAATTCTTCTCAGAATTGCTGATGCTTTTGCCAGTTGCATCATAGTTCATACAACTCTAAAGTTAGACAGATGATAGCCTTCATGGACTCCTGTACTTAGCTTTTTACAACTGTTCTTTCTATACAACAGTATAATGATAGCAACATGCTCCTTAGTCAGAAAAGAAACTGCAATCATTTTGTGTCTCTGCAAATACCAAGAGCACACAATAGTGCATTACGAAATGCTGATCATAATTGTAGAATGAGTTAGGAAAAGGAAGATGAATTTGAGAGAAACTGAGTCTAGTGAATGAGATATTTAAGATTCATATCTTCCTTTTTCACAAAGATAGACAATTTATTGTGATAGCTGCTATGCTCAGAGGAGGAAAACTAAATACAAATAGGAAAACATTTATTGTTAAATATGGCATAGCAATACCTGCCATAAGACCCCATCCTGGTGTTCATTTCTGCCAAGAAAGAAAGCCCAAACAGAAGCATGATGTCTGCTCAAGGAAAGGGCAAGCTAGGACTTGTCATTTCAAAAGGCAATGATTTATCAATACTTAAGGTGTACCCAGCCATTTCTTTATATTTTTTGATTATCCATATGAAGTAAGCTACTGAACACGTGAGCACCTGAAACCATGCAAAGGTGAGGGGAAAACCATTTCTGGACCAGTATCATAACCTTTTAAGAAGTCAGCAATGTCTTAAAGATACCATGTATTTCTCCCACAAAGACATTAATATTTCAGTAATTCATCAAACAGAGAGGGAAAGAAGAGAGGTATCAAAGGAGTATCATCATGACGGCAAAAACGTTGTGAAGCCAACATAAACTAGGCAGGACTAGCTGTGCCATGCGTTGCTTGTAAAATATGTAAAGACATAAATCCACTGCTATTTTTTTAACTAACAAAATATGCATAAACGGATAGAACAGTACTAGTATGCTGAAAGTATCATTTCATAAGCATATTTAGCTTAACAAGCCTTGGAAAACAAAGCATTCGAAAGCAGGTTCCCTTAGGAAACAAGGCTTATGTGATTGCACTGCCAGTCCATCTGTCTCTCAGACTCTCAGATAGCTTCTCAACCTCAGACCTGTTTCAGCCAAATTCTGTAAAGACATGACATTCCCAGCAATGCTAAGTGTGCACAAACTTCAAGAAATTGGCAACTCAGTAGAAACAAAGGATCTAAACTCGTGCCCCCGCTAAGGCAGCACTGCTGTGTGAGCTCAGCAGTTATTTGCAGTTTGGCTCCCTCCTGGCCAGTTACTCATCAGAACTAACTACAATATGTGCTACCACTGCCCAGCTGTTATCTGGGGAGAAATGAGAGAAGTGAAGGTAATGGAAGGGGAGGGAATCATGGGGGACATGTAGGGACCAGGGGTTGAGGGGTGGGCAAACAGCTCTGAGGCAAGGTTTCAAATCCAGGCAGCCAGCATTAATTAGTTCCACTGTGACAGAATAACTTGTTTCTCAGTTTACAGTTCAGCCAAGAAACTAGCAACAGGATTATTTGCACAGCTCAGCTGATGTTGGGCTTTCAGAACCTTTATTTGCTGGAATTTCATATCCTGTTTCCAACCATGGTGGCTTGTGCAGGGAGAAGATCTATACTCAGAGACATGAACTGAACATTTATGTTGATGTGGGACAGAAATGATGACATTGATTTAGAGGTGCAAAAACCCATCAAGTTGCTTTAAATACTCCAGAGAAGAGCTTGTATCCTTCCAAAGCAGGATATTTTCTGCTTCTTTTCATCTGCACCACTGTCTCCTATAAACCAACGTTATATTCTGCTTGGGAACAGTAGAATGTGTAAGGACAGAGTTTACTAAATGTTCAATTAGTTGGGATTGATTTAACCATTTAGGCCTTCACTTGTGCTTAGGGAAATGTGTTGAACTTTGAAGTTGTTTGATGTAATTTTTTCTAAGCAGGATGTAAAATGAGTCTCTTCAGTTTCCTATAAATGATCCCATAAAAGGTTGTCCTGTGACATACACAAAAGCAGGCCAGGGGGAAAAAAAAAAAAAAAGAAAAAGGAAAAGGAAAAGGAAAAGGAAAAGGAAAAGGAAAAAGAAAAAGGAAAAAGAAAAAGAAAAAAAGAAAAAAAAAAGCCCAGCTGACAAAATCCACCCCAGAGGGATGTATTTGTGATCTATATATCAATTCCTTGCTCTTTCATAAACTGGCTAGATGATATAAACACACCTGGGTCACTCAAGAATACATAATCTTACAAGAAAAAATTCAGCCTTCTCATCTTTGTTTTTCAGTTTTCCCCACATGACAAATCCTGTGACACCAGCTCCCTTCCTGACTATCATTAAGCATACAGTGACATCTAAAATCAGCTTCAGTTTTGTTCTAGGTAGAACAAAGAGCCAGCCATGAATAGGGGCTTGACAAGGGCAGAAGCAGAATTATCACCGAAGGAGTGAGTTCTAATGCTGAATGTTCTCTAGGTGCCACCTAACAGTTTGTGTGAGGAAAAAAGATTTAAAATAAGGTGGACATGGTGGTGAGGAGTGAGCTTTCACACCACAAAATCCACAGCTGCTCTTTTGGTAGTCAGAGTTGGATGTAATTACTTCCTAATGCTGGCCTTCCATTCTTAGATTTCCTATTGTCCAGACAAGGGCTCTGCCAGGGCTGATTGGCTCCACAGCCAGCAGATAAACCCAGAGCATATCAGCATCTCATATATTAGTGTCTCATATAATGCACCACTGACTTCCCATACTTTCAAAACAGATCCAAGAAGAGACACCAGCTACAAGAATGCTGCATATAAGCTACAGAATCCCTTGCTTAGAAATCAAGCAGGGTTATGTAGACACATGCTTCAGCAGTGGACCTACTTCTACTCAGCAGCACCTAGGGCTGCATAAAAGGAAAAGAGGGATTTCAAGGCAAGTGCTCTTGTTTGAAACGTTATCTTATTTTCACTGAACAAGGCTTTCATGAATCATAACTCAGAACTGTTCAGAACTGAGGTTCACCTGCTCTTCAGCAGATGACAAAGAGGGCTGGTGGGGTTTTTTGCTATGCTTCACAAAAGGAACATTGTCACAGATCTCTGCACAGCAACTGCAGCCAGAGGTATCTAAAATCTAACCTTGGTTCTGACACAAATCCTTCCAGGGGTCTGTTACTGGCCTTCAGTACTTTAGTTTTCCTTCTGACTCAAACTAGGATGTGAATGATGTTGCTGCGGCTAGCACACAGCACAGCATGGAGCATCCTGCAGCTCTCTGGATCATCTGTGGTAGGATCAAGTAACTTCTTTAGAAATTAAGCTTTAATTGAACTTGAGTGACTAATATGTTCAAACCAGAAACTTTCCTGTGGGTTTTTAAAAATTAATTATATTCCAGCCCTCAAATTTTCCTAGTGGTACTCATTGAAAATACACAGCTGCGCTGGTGAAGCTGTCAGTGAAAGGAAGTTAGAGGGTCTGGCAGCTGCACAGAAGGGAAGAGGTGAGGCCATGGACTCATGAGAAGGCGTTGGAGACAGTTTAGGTTTGGAGATCTCGGGAGTCCGCTGACATTTTTGGCGATCTGAAGAAAACTCATTTCATCCCCACCCTTTTGTGAGCAAGGCAGAGGTGACTAGGTTACAAGGCAGTAGGTCTTAGTGGAGCTCTTTCAGTGACATATCGTATGACCGCAGCCAAAGACAGCTTGGTTCCTAGCTCCATCTGTAAAAAAGGAGGAGGTGTACTTTCTGAGATGAACATCAAAATCTGGGGCAGTTTAGGAGGAGAGTTCTTAGTTCTATGAAACAGATGTGTTTTAGCCCAAAAGTGCTTAAGGCACACACTGATATTCCCAGCATGGATTTTAGCTCAGGAGTGCTGCATACATGGTTCTGAGCTAGATGATCTTCCCAGGAAAGAACACGTTCATGATACAAGTCACTCCGAAGAAGATACACCGAGCAAAAGAACAGCCTTCCTGGTATTTATTTCCCTCTGCCACAAGCATATTTCCCATACCACAGAAATATTTTCTCCCTCTCTGAAGCAAAGTGCACCTTTTCCTACATTTATTCCTCTCCTCTGTGACTGGAGAGGAAGACAGCAGTGTGGCTCCAAGGCACTGAGACAGAATAAAAGAATAACAAAAGTAGTAATTCTCTAGGGAATTTATTTTCTGCCTATATTTTAATCACTTAAAATGTAACAGAGAAAAGTGAAGCCCACAAGACACACCAATATCTAAATCCAAACAA
This sequence comes from Dryobates pubescens, assembly GCF_014839835.1. Lineage (NCBI taxonomy): Eukaryota > Metazoa > Chordata > Aves > Piciformes > Picidae > Dryobates > Dryobates pubescens. Next base: position 7,849,087 of record NC_071633.1, read on the forward strand.
ATTCCTGAGGTTGTGAAATACCATAGGAAAAGTGCTATATAAGAATTGACTGTCATTAATTCTTACTGCTATTTGAGGAGTCTACACTATATATGAGAGGCAACTCCTTCCCAGCCATGCGGTATAATAAGACACTTTTGACAGAGAAAAAAAAAAACATCTTTCAAAGCAGAACTTTACAGGAAGAGGTTCAAAACAAAAGTCACACAGCATTACACTGTTACTGACATCGGTATCAGCCTTGCAGAGCGTTGCAGGGGATAGGAGGATTTTATTCTTGAACTCTGCTCACTTTTAAACTATGCAAACAACATGTATTTGTATTTGTAGAGTTTCCTGTATTTAGAGCTCCTCTCTCTGCACTGCCTGGGAGATGTTCTGCATTCACATTGCAGTACAAGTATTACAAGGTATTGTATAATCCAAATAAAATAAGGAGATGAAATAAAGACATATCGTTGGGAGGAAGAGATTTGTGGCATCTCTAAGAGATATTGATGGCTAAAACAGCACAAATCTCACAAAGGAGTGTTTATGGAAGTGGGAAGGAGCTGTCTTCTCCACATTTCACAAACCTGAGCTACCAACTGCTCAGTTATGTGGCTAACAACGCACCTCTCACAACTGCATGTCCGTCTATGAAAAGGTAAGAGCTCACCATTCCCCCTTGCAGCTCTTGCAATAGAGATAAAAGTCTTACTGATGCCAGTTCTGAAGGACTCTGCCTTACACACACTGTGCAGGTGTATATGAATTGGTGATATCTAAGGAGTTGTTAATTGAGACCTGCTGCTTCAGCAGATACAAAAGGAAAATAGTGCCTCACACTGTGAAATCCTCTCTTTCCTGCTTGGCAGAACCAGCCCCTCAAGCCCTCCTTGATGTGGTAAATGTAATAGCAGACCAAAAAGAAACATGCAGCTTTCAGCAGTGTACATCAATAAGGGAACCAAAATAGGTTTATCAAAGAAAAACGTGACTCTGACCCATCATTGGAACCAAATCAAAGAGTATCTAATGGCAGCTGTAGGTCTGCAAGAAGAAAACAAAGCCAAACTAGTTTAAAATAGATCCAAACAAGAATACATGGGGGTTTTGTTGTGCTCATTGCCAGCCAGATTATGATTGGTTACAAATGTCAAGGGCCCTTGAGTTGCCTGAGTCTTTAATTCATCAAAGTGGTCATCACTATGTGCCAAGCAATGACCTCAGTCAAAAGCCATAAATCATCGCTCAAGAACCAAGCCTTCAAGCTCCCTCAAGTACTGCTTCTCTCAGCACTTGTGAATGGGGAAGGCAGGATGCCGAGGAGTTTGGATTATCTGATTTACACAGAGGAAGACAAAAGAGCTCTCAGCTCTGAGTACCAAATTTTGCCTTAATAGAAGCTGGCATGGTGTCTGAATAAAAGTAATATCAGAGTGTGCTTTGTGTGTGGGTTAAGAGCTGAAAGATCTGCTTCCTTATCTTGTGATGGCAGTAAGATTTAAAGCAGCATGGAAGGAGTTAAAGATAACCTTGTTAATCTTCTTGCAAGCCACCTCTTAGTTACTACGCTTCATAATGCATGCTGTTAACCAACTCTTACAGGAGATTGCCAGCACATTAATTCCCCACTCAGAAGCAAAGGAATCACTAGCCGTATTCTATTTGGCATGTGCAGCAAATATGATGAAGCCCTTTTTTAAGTATGAAAGTTAATTAATGTCTAATTATGTAAATAAAGCATGTGTTCACTGACAAAACATTTTTCAATAGGAACTAATGATGAACGTGCCCTTAAAAGCCTGTTGTTATGAGGATCTTGAGAAGCCAGCAGAATGCACATGGGGGAGAAAGAACATTTAAAGCAGTAAAGAAAAATTGTGGTCACATATTTCACCACTCAGAACTTTCCAGCAAACTGTGTTTCCTGTGGTAGGGCATCTTTTGTGAAGCCTTCCACCATCTATCTTTATATTCCACTGACTGTTAGTATTGTTTTTCAAACACTTGTATGTTTGTATAAACAAATGATTAAGCAAACAAGTAAATAGTTAAATGGCATTAATCAACAGAATTATAAATAACAGTAAAAACACATGCCAGGGCAGAAGTTCATTGTTCACTAGTGCACTTCCTAATCTGCCAGTCTTGCACCTCCTTATCAAAAGCTCAACTGAAGAGTCTGTTTCTGGCATGCCTCCATCGAAAGTCCTGGGAACTGTCTGAGAACTCACTGCAGCTAAGGCCACTGTTCCACTCGTCTGTTAGGTTGGCTGGTAGAGCCAAAGTTGAGGCTTGAATCAAGATGCCACATCTACAGCACTGAACCTTAAAACAATGCCTCAATGACACACTTCTAATGAATTGTTCAGGGGGATCTAAATGAAACAGGCTTCTAAGAAATGCCTGGCAACACTCATTTTTATTCAGCTTTCTTTTTTTTTCTGGATGGGAATAATACAGTTTTCTCTGTAAACAAACAAACTAACAAAAAACAACATTGAGGTGCTGTGTAGTTAAATACAGACATTTCCAAGGCAGTTTGGCGCTAAAGACTGTTGCATAATAACCTGTAGAAAGTCTTAATCTTGCAAGCATTTTGCACGTCCCAGATTAGGCTGTAGTAACTGTAGAAGAGGCAGTCACATTATTAATTCAAATGTAAATGTAAGACTGAGCCCTTACAGGGATGGGCTGTATCTTGGCAATGAAATCTTACCTCTCACAGCCTGAAGTATTATCTTAAATGATAATTCATCAGAACGAAAAGCATTAGCAAAGTAACTGGGGGTTTTGTAGTTTGTTTTTAAATGCTTTTGGCAGTTAATGTCTTAATTTTTAAAATTCCATGGCATTAATAGGAAATTGACTGCTTAAGCTGAAGGGACTTAAAGTGATGATGACTTATTTACCCCTTTCAGTTTCAAACACTCCCAAGGAATAAAACCCTACACAAAGAGCGTGAAGTGACTAGAGTTTCATGGCAGGATGCTCTCACAGACTATGGAGGGACAGAACAACTCTGTACCTGCTACAGTGCCTTGGAACACAAGATTTCTGGTTCCAGTAAGGCTGTGAAATTCTGCCACCGGGCCAAATCTAGTCACGACTTCACCCTCCTGCTGCAAAAGGCATCAGGACTGGAGACAGCTTTTTACCACATGCTCATGTGCTCTTTTCCATGCACCTGCCCCACCGGTTCTTTTTGAAATTTGTGTGCCTCCTGATATTTAGGAAACTGAGAATCACAGTTGAGCTTTGGGCAGGAATCATTGAACATAATGTAATCCAGTCCCCCCAGATTTACAGTGGCGCTACAGTCAGCAACTTGCTGGACATCCACTGGTTGCAGAAAGCTTGGGTTTTGACCCAAGAAGCACAACATAGAAGGCAATTTAAAATATACAACTACCAATGCAACACGGTGTCTTTTTTGGCAGAGAAGATAAAAATAGCAAAGAAACAACAGCTCTGTTCTTTTTATGAAAGCCTGGCCATTCTCCAGTAGAGACTTAAGTACTTTTTGTACTTTGGGGGAAAAAAATATGGGATGTGGTCCAAGACTGGTCATACAAACCTGAGAAATATGGAACAAGAGGCTGGGCTGAAGCAGCCAAAGTGGTACCACCAGCTGCAGCCTCATTAATTAATGTTCTGCAGTATGTAGCTGTAAGAATGACCCAGATACTCACTGAACACAAGCAGATAACTTTTACAGAGCAGCTATGCTGCTCTTACAGAGGTATATTTATCCAAGAAGTACCTTCCCCCCATCTCACTGGGCAGTAAATTAGTTCTAATTGCAAAGGTATGTGGTAAAAGCCATGCTCAGCCTTCTGCAGCATTTGAAGATTTATTTTACAGTTTTAGGTCTTTTCTGGATGTCTGAAATTGGGGAGAGAGGAACATGAGAAAAAAAAAAGCAGGTTTTATAGATCTATAAAATTATGTTACTTCAAATAAATAAGTGTTTCTCTGCAACTTAAACAATGTAACTGAAAACTATGTTCTGTGGCTGACAGTGCAGTGCACTGGAGTATAGATTTCTTTCTGTTAGATGTTCTTTTAATTTGGAAAGAATGACCATGTTATCTGCTTAGAGAGGAAATTATGACCACTACAAAAAGCTATTTTAACATATTCTGGATTTATTAATAATTTTGGGGGGAAAAAAGTACTGAGAGCAGTCACGGAACAAAATTCTACAGCTCCACTGACAACACAGGTGTGCATATACTAGCAACCAGCTTCCGGGACATGAGCTGGGTCCAATCCTAAAGCCCAAGATTTTGAGTCCCTCTTCTGTGCCAAATACCATCAGCTGGATGTTGCCTCTAGACACTGTGTGGCATTCAGCCATACTCTAAACCCTCTTTTATAAATATTAATTTTCTTTGTCCCTTTGGTCTGTTCTACCTTGCTGCTGTAAGGGAACCTCCAGACTAACATCAGTCAGGGAACACCAGCTACCCACACCAGCTACTCACTCCTTTTCAGAGCCAGATTGTTCTGATAGTTGTAAACTTGACAAACAGGCTGAGGATTTAATCTTAAATCAAAGCTGTTGTGCTGGTCCAAGAAAACAATGTTTATATCTGACTCCACAGAATACAACTTGCATATTCTGTGCAGATGGTGGACACTTAACATATTTCATTTAGCAATGGGCTGCCTGTTTCAGTTGAGGGATCTGACACACAGAGGAAATAATATACATAGAATATACATAGAATAAACCAGGTTGGAAGAGACCTTCAAGATCATCGCGTCCAACCCATCAACCAATCCAACTCCGCCCAAGCAACTAACCCACGGCATCAAGCACCCCGTCAAGTCTTCTCCTAAAAACCTCCAGCGATGGCGACTCCACCACCTCCCCAGGCAGCCCATTCCAAAGTGCAATCACTCTTTCTGTATAGAACTTTTTTCTAACATCCAGCCTGTATCTCCCCTGGCACAGCCTGAGACTGTGTCCTCTTGTTCTGGTACTGCTTGCCTGGGAGAAGAGACCAACATCCGTCTGTCTACAACCTCCCTTCAGGTAGTTGTAGAGAGTAATAAGGTCACCCCTGAGTCTCCTCTTCTCCGGGCTAAGCAACCCCAGCTCCCTCAGCCTCTCCTCGTAGGGCTTATGTTCCAAACTTGTTTCTCAGTAAGTTCCTGAAAGGCACCACTTCCTCTGACCAAAATCCAGCACCTACAGATTTGTAAGCTTGTAAATGAAATAACAAACAAACAATCAAAAAGCAGTCACCTAAATCAAGGTCAAACAAGAGAAGCAAAGACAAGAGAAAGTTTTTGGGCTGGCTGGCTCTTCTGGGAATGCAGCTGTGCATTCCAGCAGGCAGCAAGAATGTGGGGTTTTCCACTATCACTGCTCATGAGCCTTGCTACTTTCTGGGCAAAAGCATTCACCCTCCATATATATGGCTCAGATAGACACTCTTCACGAAATAACACTGCTTTGAATGAAAGAATGAAAATTAAATAGATTCTGTAAAAGTCTTCTAATGATAGCCAGCATCAGAGGGTTTGTGTTTCATGTAGTTCTCTGTAACAAATTAATAGGATCAGAGAGACTCCCTAGGTCACTAAGTTTTCCTGTCACTCCAGAGTCACAAAGAGTTGGCTTTTCTAGTGCTTCTAACTTTGGCTGAAACCCCTTGTGCTGATGCCAATGTGAACAAAAAGGTATCAAGGAACTTCCAAGAAAAGTTCCCCCTGAGCTGCTACCCACTGTGTTGTTACAACTAATCCTATAGCTAATAACTAAACTAGTGGAAAAGGTTCTTAAAACTGATTCTTACTGCCAAACAGCACAAAGCTTAAATAGCATCCCTTGCTTCCTCAAGTATGCTGCACTGAAAACAGATCCTTGTTACCTTCTGAGACAGCACTGCAGAAAAAGAAGCCAAAACCACAAAATCCACCTTTTTTGGCAACCATCTCATAATGACATGACAAAAACGACCCATGAGATAAGGTGATTCACAGGACAATGTGTTGTCATCCCTTCCTCTACATGACCTTCAAAACATGTGGTTTGCTGATTTCAAAAAGTAAGTTGAGCATCATGAAAACACCCAATGTATTGCCTGTCTCCAACGGCATTCAGCACAAACCTGGCCAGCTTCATTTCTTTGCCGTGTTTTCTAACAACGTTGAAATGTGGAAACAGACAGAAATTGCCTGACATCGTGACTGGTCCTTCACTTGGGGATATATATTTGCTTAAAGCTGTGCCTCCACTCAGAGCAAGTACCTACCTGCTGCACCAGTAGGTGGCTCCTACCTCCCTTTAGCAGGACGCATTTTAAAGTTAGAGCTCTGTCACCTCTCAAAGGAAAAAGTGTTCCATCCTACAGAATGCCTACAAAAGCCGTTTGGAACTATGGTCTGGGGTCTCAGTAATTTCAAGGGGAGTTGGAAAAAGCACTAGAAGAGCTTAAAAAAAAAATAAAATCAAACCAACCAAAACAAACAATGAGAAAGAATAGGATATAAAAATAAAATTTATTGCCTCCAAATATGCCCCATTCTCTTTTTTACCTTTCAATAATGGTTACATGTTTTCTGCACATTTAAGCATCAGAACAACACATAAACTATTTTTATTGCACACAGCAAAAATTTATCTATGTATTTCAGCTTAGATCTGCAAGAATCCACTTAAATTTTAAAACTGGAGAGAGAAAACAAAGAGCAATTACTCCAGCTGTCAGCACAAGTCACTTTTACTGCTAAAGAAAAGTGTGAAGCACCAAGCGGATCCCACAAAAATAATACAAGTTTATTTAAGAAGGCCACATCTCTTCTGTAGTTTTTCAACACGGCAAAGCAGATTACCAAGCAGCATTAAAAGGAATGAAAATACCATGCCATGCATCCAAGGGAGAAATGGAAGCATTTCTTTAGCACGAAGGAGAACCGAAGTTAGTGCTGAGTTTCAAAAACATTTACAGATCTTCTGCCACTCTCCCACGCTTCGCTGTGCAGTGTGAGATTCTGCTGCTAGTGTAGTCAAAAGGAGCTTTGCTATCAACTTCAGTGGAAGTCACAGATGTACCCACTTTTTATTAGCTAAGTCCACAGTCCTAAAATTTAGCCCTGTGGAATTTGTCTTCAACAATAAAGGAAGATATTCAGCATTTGCTGCAAGGTGGTGAGTTTTTCAACTAACTACTGGTTATGCTGACCACCATTCAGACTGTGATCTGTCTGTCATGAAGGCATATTTCTGGAAGTGTCACACTTCAGGAATTTAATCAGTATAAAAATGGTGAGACTAATTTAATTTTGACAATTCTGTAAGTCTCATTTTCTTTTAAACAAAACACAAGATAAAATCCAAATTTGAAATCTAAAGTGGATGGTAAAGGATATTACTAAAAAATTCTCATCTGGACTCTGCTCCAGGTCATACTCGTGTAAATACTGTGTATTTCTACTGCTTCCCTTGGCTGCCTCAGCATTTACACCTGAAAGGGAATAAATCCTAGAACTACAGTATGAAATTTGCCTGAACAGTTTAATTAGTACTTGCTGCAAAAATGCAGCTCATGTGTATGGTGTAGAAAAACAGCAGATTATAGAAAGGGGGGGGGGAAAAGGCAAGCAAACCTCTAATGAAATGAAATTATACGCCACCCAAACCCAGGACAAATACTCATAGCTCATCTAGTTTAGAAGCCATTGTAAGTGAAATGGGTAATGTATAAACACAAAGTGCTTTATCTGGGGTATGGCTGGAAGCTCCAAGATTGTAACGTCCTTTAAGATAACATTCCAAACCTATCCTTTTAAGTTTTCAGCCAAGAATTTGTTTTTATAATTTCTTTGCTCTTGGCAAAAGGAAACTATACTTCAGGCTCAGTTCTCCCTCTCATTCAATGCCACTAGCACTCCCCCATTTTTTGCCAAAGAAACGATACAAGTGTTTTGAAACCCAGAGCTGCAGGGGACTGGCTCTAGTTGCTCTTTGTGGCGGTTTCTTTCTTTATCATGTTTACCATGAGGTATCACAAGACGGTTCATTAAAAACACAAATAATATTGTTGTTTTATCTACAATGGGATCCCACCCTGCAGTTCCCACTCGGATACCATAGATACTGCCAGCTGAGCTGAGAGAAGCCTCCACTTGTTCAGAAAAGGCCTGCTTCCTATCTAGGGTGGCAGACTTGGCTGAGAGGCCCTCTGCGTGGACAAGTAAGCTCAAGATTAGTACAACACCACTGCTGAAATACTTCTTGAGAACACAGTTCTCACTTGCCCATGAGTAACAGATTCTAATCCTGTGTTGTAGGCTGTTTTGTCACATAGAGCAGTGCTCAGTGCACTCTTAGGAACCCAAAGGGCTTAAATCTCCCCAGACTGTCTATAGGCCACTAGGAACACCTCTAGTTCCCAGTTAACCCCCTCCCTTCAAATATGCACTATGTGATGAGGTCATTTATTGAGCATGACCATTAATAAAACCACAGAAGGGAGATTTTTAGGGAGTGTCCACTCCCTTCTCTGCCAGCTGCAGGGATTTTCTAATCACTTCATACTGCCGTAGCACTATCTGAGATTCAGCTGTATTTCTCAGGGGAAGAAAAAAAGCTGCTGCAGGATAAATATGAAGGTATTGCTAAGCAGTTTTGAAAAATCTTAGCATAAAATAATTATAAATAACCTCACTCTTAATTGCACTTTTTAAAAGGGAAAAGATAGTGCAGTTTTTCCTGATAGCCATACTACCTACATATAAAGCTGAAGTAAATACTATGTATCACTTTTCTGAGCAATAACTAAGTGCAGCTACATCGCTCTAAAATCCTCCTTTCCTTGTTTAATATAGCATAGATTTAAACACTCTCAGTTCACAAGGCTGAATCTGGCACAGAAGTCTTGCAGGGTGCCTGTACAGAAACGTTCTCTAAAAAAGCAAGCAGGTAACTAATAGTACAAAAGGTGTGCAGCAAATTTCTGGTGAGGGGATACAAGCAGAGAGTTTGTGTGCAAGTGTGACTGACTGTTTGTGTAAGCCTCACGCTGTTGCTCGTAGTCTCCTGATTGATGAAGCCTAGTTCGTGCTCTGCTGAGAGTCGGAGCTTGTTTTTTCAGTGAGAATCGCTGTATTTTGTCTCCTGTCTTTGGGATACTCAGGGGGGAAAAGAAACCTTTCAGTGTAGTATGAACAATCCCTTTTTCATCCTCATCCCCGGACACTGTTCAGAATTTTAGGAGAGAAACAAAGGCCTTCCTCAAATAAAAAATCCCCCTCAAACACGGAAAAGGAAAAGAATCTCGTATCCACCTGAGACTCAGAGTTAAATAGAATTTTACCTTTATTCTCCTAACAAATGAAAACCCAGACAAAGGGAGAGCTTGTCACAGAGTACTTACTCTAAGAGCCTCTGAGGCGGCAAGGAGAAACAGAGACAGGTTCATGACCGACTGGATTCCTCCCCTGTTCCAGTTAATTCAGAGAACTGTTCAAATTCACGGCCATTGCTGACTCTTCCACCACCAGATTTACAGCTTCTGCAGATCCTGCTTTAGAGGCTGTGTTTGTTAGACTGTTCATGCTGCTCTCCCAGTTTAGGCATGTTTTAAACGTTGCCTTCCCTTGTGAAAAGGGTACATTCTGGCTTCTTTTACTGAATTCAAAGGCCTTTCTCTGGGCTTAAGTAATTTCACCTGGTATCAGCAGCGATATCAGGAGCTCATGAACTTAAGCACTTGCAATTCAAAAACTTGAATCTCTTGTTAAATTTTACACTCCAAAAAACATAACAAATCCCTGCCTTTGAGGAGATGTCCAGCCCAAGTTGGAATTTCCACGACAAAAATCATGCAAGACTTTTCACGAGAATGTGGAAAGTTAATGCTCACAAAACAATGATTATTGATGGTGTCTGCATAGTGTGTATCCTATTAGACAATATGGATTAAAAAACACTAAAGAAAAAAGAAATATGTGCATATATTATGAATAAACAGAGACTGGTGTGTGCAAATAATAATAACAATCCCCCAGATGAAGGACTAGCATCAAAGAATGAAATGTTTTCCCTCTGGAATTAGCACAACCAAGGTCAGACAATTTCCTGAAAATAAATATCTAAGTATTTTTCTGCTATTTTCTTCCTTTGTTTTTTGACCAGTATTTGCTAAAAGCTCGGAGTGCTCAGCACACAAGTGTTTGGTCTACAGCTCAGTGCTAGAGAGGCAAAGACACAGCATTCCGTGACATTTACAGAACACCCTGGGCCAGTGACTTCTTTATGCTTTACAGCCATTTATACATGGATTTTTAAGAACAAACAAACTTGTCTATTTCAGAAGGCTGAACTAAAGGCCTTGCTTTGGGTAACTTTCCCCTACAGGATGAACTATAAAATGATAGTGCAGGTTTACTGGGCAGGTGAATATCACAACAGTAAAAAATGAACAAATAAACCTGAGGGATTGTCTGCTGAGTGGCTGTTTTTATGTAGAGAACATTTCAATTTAGATCTCTGGAATATTCTGCTCTTCACAGAATCATAGGCTAGTTGAGGTTGGAAAGGACATCTGCAAGTCATCTGGTTCACCTGCCCACTCATGCAGGTTGATCTAGAGCTGGTTAGCTAGGGATGACCATCTTCCTAAAGTTAGGATGACACAAGTTGAAAGCAATTATGGCCCCTCAAGAGATGTGTGTGTGTGTGTTTCGGTTTTGTTTCTGTGTTTGTTTTGGTTTTGGTTTGGTTTTTTAATTACTAATCTCAGCCTATCCAGAAATGTGGGAACTATAGAAATATGGTCCTTTTTAATTCCACCACCACTCCCCCCTTCCCCTGATTCCTTTGCACCTACAGCTTTTTGAAAGTACTGAGCAGACAGTCCTATCAACAGACCTTTCATTTCTATCAGTGATCTCTGTCAGATTTCCCTTCTGGATTATATCTGAATTTGGATTATTTGTTTGCCACCACATATTATTTCACATTGGTAGTATAAAAGGGGAAAAAAGAAAACCAAACCAAAGCAACAAACATAAAACAAACAAGCCAAATGGATGTAGGCAGATCAGAAGGGGTTTCTAATTTGGTTATGTTTTTAAAGCTGTAGATTTTAACAGCTTCTTACTCCAACCTGAGATGTTTAAATACATCTCTTAAATTCAGAGCACATGTCCTCATTAGCAAAAGGGTTAAAATTATTGTTTTTAAAAACATTAAAAAATCAGTATGTTTTTGCAAAGTGTTTCTCATTGGCTGTAATTCTATCTCCTAGCATCCATTATTCAATAACATATGTAAGAACAACTCCTCAACATTACTGCAGGGGAATATGAAACTTTTTTAAGCCCAGGCACGCAGGGTCAACTTAATCTTGCAAATAGTCTTTGCAGTGCATAAGAGAGTCTGCAACATCTTTATCTCTTGAGCTCAAAAGAGTTATGAAAGTTAAAAGGCATTATTACAGTTTTTAGACCAGCATTTCAAGAGACAGACTGTTGATCAACAGAGAAAGCTGATCTGAGTAAGCATCAAACAAAAGATTTTCAGTCCAATCACTAATAAACCAAGGTGTTATTGCAGTGAGGAGGTTCGTTTGAACATTTAATCGCACTGTCCGCTGAACACAAATTATGTACAAGCTGTATGTTAAAAGTTGATTTGTAAGAAGTGTGTGCAATTTTCCCTTCCTATCACAGGAAGGGATCAGAATTTACCTTAGCTACCATGATAAAATATTAACAAACCAGCACTCTCAAAAACACGATTCAGGGCTTGGGAAAGGGACCTTGAAACAGAACTAAATGGAAAGATTCAGACAGGAACAGCATTTTCACTTGGATCCAAGTCAAAGTAATCTGAAAGTGATAAATCTGTATGTGTATAATTCTATTGTATGGATTTAGTACTTCTGATACTACATTTGTTTGTTGTTTCACTTGTTCTATACTTAACCTATTTGTTTTGACTGCTAAATGGTTTTACCCTTCAAGCTTAGTGTAACTGTTTGAATGCAATTCAAAACAGCGTGGAATTGTGCGTCCTGCTGCCATTGCCTATGCTGATAGGAGCACATTCACAAGTGTACAAGAGGGATGCTAATCAATTTTAGGTGTTCCAAATGCAGAGAAGAGGTGTGATCCCCTGACCTGTCACCAGTGCCCTGCCAGCATAAAACTTGTGATAACTCAAGAACAATAAGTGTTCAGAAAGTAATTTAAAATGAAGCAACACTGTAATCCACTGTGAAGCAGCATTTTAATCCACTGACTCTGCTGTACAGCTCAGAAGATGTAAGCCCATAAATGTACTTAGGTTACTTAGCAGCTGCTTCTTGGAAGTCTCAAAAGCTCTGGGGAGTGGGTTTATCACCTCCTTGTTGGAGTCACAGGTTTTATGTATTGCCAACAACCACCTTACAGCAAAACTGCACTACTGCCTCCTGGCCTGAAAAAAAACCCAATCAGTTACAATCGTTAATAGGTGTCAGTGTGTCAGTGACCTGGGGCAGTTGCATTTCCTTTTCACCCTATGTACAGAATTTTCACCTTGGTAGGAAGAATATGGTGGTCTCTACAACTCAGGGATCACATCCACAACTCTTGTGGGAACTACACGGGTCCTGGCCTTGTTAGTATCTTCTAAAGTAAGAGTTAGACAGACAAGTATCTGTCTGCAATTAATAGATTGAAAGCAACCAGAGGAACTGCCAATTATAAGAACATGCAACAGGGCACTTAACTAAAAAGATCTAATTTCAAATCAGTCTGACCACTGTCTGCACTAAGAGAAAGGATTCTGTATCATCACAAGGGCTGGCTGCATTTATGCCAGTTTTGAAAATCTCTCCCCTGATAAACAGCTCCACTTGTTTTTAAAGTTGTGTTGACTTATGTCTCTGTGGAACTGGCCCAACAATTCCTAAGTGTATTAGTTATTTTTGTTATTTTTCTTTCACAGGAATTTTCTTGCAGGGTACATCTTTTGTTTCCACAGAAATAGCACTAATGGCTTGTGTTGTCCTGGCATATTCCAGGGAGACTAAAGGGAGCCGTTATCTGCCGCGCCATGTTGCTGTGTGTCTGCTGGGGGTGCTGGACGTAGTGTGCTGCAGGCCAAGATTCTTTCTAAATTAAGCTCACAATCTCTGTGGTTTAGGTAGTACTGTTTAATAAATATTAACACGAAACTCATTTGCAGGGATCATGTATGGCTGCTTCTGCTGTGCTCTCTGCCGTTTGTAAATAAATTCTGAAAGGCCGTCTAAACAGTTCATAGTCTGGGGCTGTGCAAGCCTGGAGGAAAACATTGCAAAATGTGCTTGAAGAGAATCTACACCCTCTGTCCTTAGCCCAAATACATCAGGGGGGGTGTGCAATACATTGCATTCACAAACACCCAGTCTGAGCCTTAATTGTACAATCCTTTGAGTAACGCACGCAGAAGCTGATCCTTTGAAGCTAACCCAGGCAAGCCCTGAACTGATAAAGATTGTCTGTCTAAGAATAATTTGGATTTTAAAAGGTGTTGAAGTCATATGTCTGAATTGCTCCCTGGCTTTCAACTAAAAGACACCTTCTCAAGATATTTGAGAAACTTTCTGAAGGAATAAGACAGAGCCCTCCACAATGGAATAATTGCTACTGTGATCAATTCAGAAGCACACAGACACCGTCTTGTGAACTCAAGAAGTGTCATGAAAGGGAAAAAACAAACCCAAGCATAAAAAATATTAATGTTTTGTGTAATGTATAACTGTGCAACTTGAAGTCTCATGTACTTCTTTCTAAATACCAGTTTATGTCGTTGTCCCCAGAACTACCTGTGAAGACAGAGGCTTACACTTGCAGCTTCTAACCTAAATGAATTATTCTCACAGTTATTAGTAGTTCTCTTGGCTTTGATATGAAGCCAAATCATAAGAAAAAGTCCCTTTAAGATAAACCCATGACTGAATGTAATACTACCATTCTAGCTTTATGGCCTGTGATAAATTACTTTCTCCAAGGCAATATCAGCCACTACAGATTAAAATAACCTTTCTGATAATAATTCATCAAAGCTCTATCTTAGGTGGACTATATTTTTCCTTTAAACACAAAACATGACAGTTTTTAATCAAACCAAATTCATAGGGAGGTAGCAAAATTTTTACTTCACTTTTTCTTCTTCTTTTTTTTTTTTTCTTTTCCCTTTAATCTGCAGTAAACTAAACACAGATGTCTCCAAAAGCATGAGGCTGATGATGAGAAATCACAGTTTTTGTATTTGGAGAAATCTAAATATAAGTAGAGGCATCCTTTTCCAAAAGTGCTCATTGATTTACAGCTTGGAAATCATATACTTTGCCTTGGGTTTCCCTCTCTCCCACCCTGCACCCTGACAAATCATCTTTGCCTTCTGTGTCTGATAATCCCAGCTGGCTGCAATGACACCTACTGGATGTCAGAACTGATGAACTGCAGACCCTGCTGCTGCTGAGTTTAGCTCGCATCACTGCCAATGTAATGTTCAATACCTCAGTCCACTCTCAGGCAGAGCTCCCGGCCACTGCAACTCTCTTCCTGACTATTTGGAGCTCAGTTTCCCCTATGAAGCAATTTCCTGCCTCTTCCAGGCTCATTTCTCAACTCCCAGGTAACAAATTTTCAACCTGATTACAACTGTGCTAGTTTAGTCCAGACTTTGCATGCAGTTGCATAATCTGAGCTGCTCCACTGCAGCTGTTGTTGTACAAATGTTATTTATAAACTTTAGCCAAAATCCGTAGGTGTTTACAAAAGCTACTCTGCAAAACAGTAAGATACACTGCATCACACCACGCTGCTGTTTTCACTAGGACCTTTCTGTTTGTTCCGTTCTCACTGTGAGAAACCCACAGCTGCCTCTTGGCTTTGCCTGGGAAAAACTTTAAAGGTCTGATCATAAACTTATCACAGCTAAGTGAATGCCATAATTAATTTAATTCATAAATATTGTATCTCTTTCAAATGGAAACTGACTACGCTACCAGCAACAACAGGATTTTCTGAAACAGCTTGGTGAGAAAGGTTTGCATTACAGTTGGGGATAATCAGTCACCTTTGTTTGCTCGTAGGTATCTTATAATCAGAAAAAGGAGGAAACAGAAAGTTTCCAGAGGACAGTATTTGCAAGACTATTAGCCAGCCTTCTCCACTGTTGCAGGCAGACACAGGCAAATTAGGTGGCATTAAGCTGCCAATGGGATCAAGATTAATCTAACTTTTTCTTAGATGATATCTGTTTTGACAGACATTGCACTAGGGAAAAAAGTGGGGCTCAGTGTGGTATCATGGAGAACCTAAGGAGCCCCAGTGGGATTCTAGGCTTCAGGATGGAATTTTTTGGAATTACCTGAGATCACTAGATTTGGAAAGAGTCTTGGGCCATATGTGCTGGTCAGGGTCCCTGTGACTGAGGAAACTGACATGAACCTGAGCCTCTCTTGTGAATTCTTCGTTTCAATGGACAAATAAATGAACGTAGATCCAAATTAGAAATACATTACCTAAGTTTATTAGGAGCTTAATCGTCCAGCAAAAGACAGAGAATCTTGGATGAACTCCTCTGCAACTCCAGTTCTAGCATTCAGCAGAGGAAATAAAAACATAACACACTAATGAAACACTAAGTTAGAATCACCCACCCACCAGCTGAGTAAAATATTCCTTTTGAAAGTTCTTGAAAATAGAAACACAGAAAAAGAAACGTACCCAGCTATGCTCTGACCATGAATATAAACTGTGAAGCCTGCCTAAAACTGGGTGAGATTCCTAACATCTAAAAGAAAAGGAATTCAACAATTTTAATGATATCTATAAATAACAGGTATTTATGATAGGCCACCCAAGCATGATGTTGTGTGACAGCTAAGAAAAACAGAACAAAATTTTCCCAGTCAGGAAGAGAAGCTAGAACCACAACCATTTACAGTCTGTGAAAGCAAACCCTCCAGAATCCTCTCAATTGATATTTTCAAACAGGTTAAGATATAAATAACTACAGAGAGATATGCATTACACACATCCTTGTCAGGACCATGTCACAGAAGTATTTCAACTATCTCCACACCACATCAAGCACGATTAAACAATGACATGGAGTATCCTGTCTATCACATGTTATACACACTGTGCTTGGGGAGAACAAACTCCAGGCTCAACACTGCCTATCATCTTTAATGTTGAATTGTTCTCAGAACCATCTGCCATTCAGGATACTTGAAAATACTTGTGGAGTTCATCTCACATCATTTATCAAATTGCTTTTCAACATCTAAACTCCAGGAAGGTAGCCCCAGCCCATGGCTTGACCTGAAAACTCAAAAGAACAGTACAAAATAAACAAACCCTGACCAGACACCAGAGAAGGTATGCATGAGAAGAAGGCTAGTTTTCTGACTAAATTCTGGGCATTTTAACCAACTCCTATGTATGATGAATTAGCAACATCAAGCTGACACCTCTATAAATAAGCTCTTCAAAAAGCATTGGAGACACATAAACAAGTGAGGATGAAAATTCTTTTTTCTTTGATCCAAGATCAACACAGGGCAACTAACAAACTCAAGTGCTTGATGGGACAAAATGAGAAGTTCCAGGCTGCTCCAGCCTTCTGCTTCCTCTGCATTTCAGAAAAATTTATTTGCAAAGACATGATTCAGAACGGTCACCTGCAAAGAGCCACCCCCACGGACAAGTATCTGAACAGCCTCAGCAGCATGGCAGTTTGCAGCACAATACAATTAGTGGATTACCTCTGTGTTGGTGCTCACAGGCAGTTCTTCAAAGGAGCAGTCAGTGTTTAGCCTTATCTTTAACCTTTCAAATGCTAAAGAATAAAATTTGCTCTCCTCTCTTTTCACATCAAGAACTGCCAATTTGTTTGCAGCATTTGCACCCGTTTAATAGGCTAGTCTGAGACCTTTCTTCATCTTGAAGAGAGGTCAGCTTGAAGGGAGTCTGAACCTAAACCTACTTTAAGAGACAACAGGTGGACTGGGCTCCCTACTAACCCCCTTTTGATCTAAAGATTTCAACCCCGAGCTAGTAACTAGTCTCCTGGTTGTAAAATTCTTGCCAGTCAGAGAGGAGTAAGTAAGCTGTTTCACCTGCCAGTGCTAGTTGTAAGAGACAGGACCCTTCTGAAAGTGGAAGGAAAGAGTTTGATTTCTCACAGGATGCAAAACTCCATTCCCTGTCAAGAAAATCTTCTTTCTATCTTTTTTTTTTGGCCTCAATCCATCCCCTTAACATGGTGTTTAACTTGGTGCCACTCCTTAACATGGTGCTTAATATGTGTGTGCTGTACCAAAAGGCCTGGAGGCATTAGGCAGTAAAAGTAGTACTTGAGCAGTTAAAATTGTCTCCATAAATACACTAGAAGCCAAGCAAGGGGATTCACCACAAATAATATTTACTATAAACTCAGCAGAGCTGACACAAGTCAAGTGAAAACAGAAAATGAGATATGGTGACAACAGTCTTTAAGTTTTGTTTATATCAACCCATCAATTCAGAAACTCTCAAGAGGCTTCTCAAACAAATTGCAGCCTGGGATGTTACAGCCAGTCACACCACAGTAAAAGAATGATCTTCACTGGGAAGTGCCTTCATTAGGAGTTACCAAACACCATACAAGCTAAAGTTCTTTTTATTTTCTTTCCTGGTATAAAGACTTTACTGAGGCATAGATCCGAAGCAGCCATTGCCATTACCTAATCTGAACTCCCACATAACACAGAACATTAAATTACACCACACTGTCCCTGAGTTAGTATCAAATATTCTGGACATCAAGCACAAAAAAGGTGTTAGCGTGTAGTAATGGTCTATAATGGATTCTCATTTTTGGTGAACAACAGGAAGACTCAACACCATGCTTTTTAGACCAAAGAAAACCCATGGCAATCAATAAATACTGGAGAAAGCTTTATCATCTCTCTACCATTTTACAGATATGGAAACTGAAACTCAAAGGCATCAAAGCTAGGCACAGAGAAATACATCTGTAACTAAAACCAAACAAAAGTCATATGCACTAATGCAAAATAGGGTTTAAATGACATTTGAGTGCTATGAAGCCTTCCTGCCCTGGTCTTCATTTTACCCAAGTCACTATAAAGTTAACATAAAATAAAGAATTTCTGAGTCCAAGTACCTTTATTTCTTTTACAGAGGAGAGCTGCTTATTTTTGTTTACATTAACTTGATTTGTATTTTTGTAGGGGAATGGTACAGTGGTGGAAAAGCAAATGGTGTACTTTGTTTTTTCAGAGAAGAAACTGATGAAGTTACAGAAAGCAAATATTCTGCTCTAGAGAAGGCTCCATATGCCTGTCTAACCCAGCCATATTTCTGAGGTTAAATGATGCAAAGATAAAAAGCTGACTTTGTGAAACAAAGGTAAATAGCAACCCAGATGCTCTCATTCATACTCTGAAGTTATTATCATCAGCTCTGTGACCAACACATTTCACAGCTTGTGAATTTGCAACAATCATAAATTAAGTCAGTAAGAGAGAACCAAGTATAATCCCATAAACCTTTTAAAAGAGTTTGCTTTATTTATATTCCAGTTGGGGTCCCTACCAGTGTCCTAAAGTTTATAAAGTATTGGAAACCAGTAGAATCCACTCTGCAAACAATTTAATATTTCTGAAGGCCTGCATTATAGCCATTTATTTGTACTGCTTCACAAGTTCACATACACTGTAAAGAACTATGATTTATTCCTTGCCTTTCTTCCAAGCAGAACTAAGGCCACTGGGTGCAAAACCTGTGCAATCTTAACATAAAACAAGAGCACATCTCCAAAGAAGTGGAATAACCCTTCCTTCTCAGAGGCTTCATTTGGCCCTCTTGGTTATCACATGAGAGCAAAGAAATTACAAAAAAAATCCATCTACAAAAAAAGTTCCTAAGGTCACTGGATTTGGTTGTGAAGGCATAACTAACTACACATAACTAACTATATATAACAACCAAGACCTAAATTAACAAACAGATTCCCTTCTAAAGGAGCTTGTCCTAGGTGAGATGGATTGATGAGAATGGGAGGACAAACTTCTTAATGCTGCTCCATAAACATTATTCCCTAACATCTATTCTGTGTCCTGAACAATATGCAACATCCTTGACTTTCCAGAACCTAGGGTTTGCACTTATCCTACATTCACTTCATAAAACAATTATTTGATTTTCTTTTTTTAGGAAAGGTTATCTTTAATGATGTTAAAATGCACTGACAGTATTAGTGACATCTGTCAAATTAATTCACAAAAATTCATTAGGGACAATGTCACTGCAATAAATAGAAAATTAACAGCAAGGGGTTTCATTTAAGGTTATATTAAACTAACATTTGGGATCTTTCTGAACATGATAAAATCCAGAGAACTGACTATAGCCACAATTTGTCCCTAATTTCTTTGTGCCTAGATGAAAAAGGTGTGGCTAAACAATCTATATTTTTTACTCATAGTGTTCCATGTGCTGGAGCAGAGGAAGTGATTTCAGAGCTGAACTCGAGATTCTCAGCCAGGCAGTTCAGCTTTGTTTAGCTTACAGCTCTCATTGGGCAAGTTACTAACTATTCTGATACCTTTCTGTAAATTCTGGAAAACTACATTTAATTATTCCCACAGCTCTTGAAACAAGAGTTGTCATCCATTGGTGGTGTGAAATGCTCTGAACCTTCTGCATGGAACTTTCACCATGGCAAAATGCTATTGTTCTCTGTACTGCTTAGCAGAGCCTCTTGGGGCATGCTGAAACAAAGTTCTAAATTTAAACCCCACTTCCCTGAGTTCATTCCTTCCTTTCCTTTCTGTATTCCCTATTTTCCTCTCATCACACTATGTCTATTCCTTCTCTAGGTTCAGAGGAAAGGACACAACAAAAATTCGGACCTCTGTGCTGCATCAATTAGGAGCAGTGCAGAATGATGTTTTCCCTTCAATGGATTTCTGTATGCTCTGTTCAAAATATCAAAAGCGAGAAAGAGATTGAGTCACATTAAATCTGGGATAGTTTTGAAATTTGCCAAGTCAATTACTTAATCTAAAAAAGCTCTAACACACAGTTTTAATTTGGACTCTATGTGCCAAGTACTGTCCATAGCTCAGTGTTTTGAAAACATACCAGTGACCTCAAGGACATACGACTGAATCCTGTACCTTTTGGCTAAATTGAAAACAGCCAGCCAGGTAAAATCCCTTTCCCCCCCCCAAATTTGCATCTGAATCTTTCCCCAGTCTTACAAAAGCAACACATCTCACAAGCCTTTTAAGTCCATCTCAAAACTGCATCTTTGTTACTTAGATCCAAGTGACAAGAAAGATGAATCATGTCTCAGAATTTATTCAGCATTGCTAATTAAACTCATTCCTTGAGGCCTGGGAAGCACTAAACCACTGGAGTGTAACAGTGAAAATTAGTGATTTGAATAGAAGAATCATGAACTTTGGAAAAGAAAACATTACCCATCGGTGGAGCTCACAAAACAGCCCCTTACAGAAACTAAATAAGATTAATGAAGGTGAAGTCAAGAGAAACAACTGCTCTTAAAAGTCCTCAAATCTTATTTTCTGAAGAGCACAATATAAAATAGACTCAGTGCCACTAAAAACCCTTAAGAGGCACATACACATTTAACACAGAACACAGGGATGCAAGTTTTATAGGCCTCACCTTACCATGTGGTACAGAAAAAAAATTACTTCACCAACAGTTACTGAAAATATATTTGAAAGTGAAATTAATCTTCAAGAATTTCAAGTATTCTGTCCCTTTCATTTTTGCATTGCTACCAGTCATGCTTACATGCCATGAATGGGCTATGCATCCTTCACACCTTCCTGCTGAAGAGCCTGGAGACTGATAGATCCAGGACACAGCCCTCAAAGGCTCTACTCCTCCACTTTTCAAAAACTAAAGCACAAACATAACAATAAAAATAGCACCATCTATCAGGATAATGCGGAGGCATGACTGCCTAGTGCATCTGGAAATTTAAGCTACAGGAAACAGAGGAAGCCTTCAAAATCAGAAGTCATTGGTGAGATGTTTGATTTAATTCAAGGTTTATTCTTCTGGCAGGAATATCACAGAGCCCACAAGATGCTGTTCCTTAAAAGCCAAGATGCTGCCAATCAAGTGGTCAGGTATGTCTCTCCTGAACACATGTCCAGGACTTCTGGTAATGGCAGCTATGCTTGGACCAGGGATCTGGAAAGCAATAGCTGCAACAGATGTCTCTCTCAGATTGCCTGACTCCCCTCTGCCTGCTCTGCGATATTCAAAATCTTGCACTTGTGGCCTGACTTTCCAGAACAATGACTGAGGGCAACACTGGAATTCTAAAATACCCAGCTCCTCCCTGGCCACGGGAGGCTGTGATTACTCAGTGCAGTGCCATGCTGTGACCCGTGCTCACTCCCAAATCACACCGGAACATTTACGCAAATGTAAATCCCACAGGCGTCAGAAGGCAGCTATGAGGAAACCTGCATCAGCACTGGTGAGCATGGAACTAACCCACAGAGGGGCTGGAGATGGCCTCTGCTTCACTAAAGACTGACTATACCACATGCACATCTAATAAAAGTCACATTTTGAGCCTTTATAAGGTGCCTGTAAGCATCTGCCTCAATGCAGATTGAATAGAAAATCCCAGTGTGCCATGATGCCTCTTTTAAAAAATGGGGAAATAGGACTATGTAATATTTTAGAGCAACAAACAGACATCCTAGGTGATTTTGTCCAGTTGGCTGGATTATTCTCTTTTTCATAAGGCTGTATTTAGGCTACAGTGTCCTAAGACACAGCTCATCTAGCAAGCACTTGCAGCTTGCCTAGCAGAGTAGAGATGTAACAGCAAACAAGGTGCTTAGAACCCATGCTCAGACCAAAATATCTCTGCCAACAGCAGGGCCGATCTGCTGTTGGCCAAGGGCTGCAGGTATCACTCTCTTGGACAGATCCCTCTAATTTAGTCTTGAGCCTTGCTCTGATAAATTTCATGCTGCTTTGCGCAGGAGTTTCTCAGATCTGGAGGCCTCAGTAACAGCAGAGCTTCTCTCCCCAGCAGCTAGCATTGGATTCCAGTAGTATGCATATAGAGGCAGTTAGTCTTTACGCTACAGCATATATGACTCCACACACTAGAAACATATTAGAAACAACTCACCTCTTAGAACTAAAGAAAAGCCTCTTCTTAAGAAAAAAAAAAAAAAAAAAGGCATCCAGCTTAACAGCAGGGCTGGGTTTGTAGACACAAAACCACACTGATATACGAAACCACAATACAAACCCCATCTCCTTCAGGGCAAGAATATTGTAGCAATAAAAGTGCATCAGCTCTTGAAATCCTGCGCTGTTTGGTGATCTGCTCCAGTGAAGTTCTGCAGAGATCCATTACCTCTAGAGGCTATGGTCTGGACCAAGCAGCAAAACACAGAAATGTGATCTCTGTCAGCCTTCACATTACACTTACAAAACTAACACAGGCTGCAAAGTACCTAACTACTCTTGTTCTAAGCCATCAGATGACTAAACATGTACAGCCATGTAATTGCTCTTCCATCAGATAGTCTTCTTGATAATTTGGAAAAGCAGGAGACCAAATATAAAACTCCACCAATACTCACTAGGCAACTGACACAAACCCCAGCCCAATGCTAACGGAGTTAAAAGAGCAAACCCAGCTATTTCCAGTAAAGCTCTCTTTGAGTGCAGAATCCTTAGCTGGTAAGAACATCTATTCCTATGTTGTTTACATTCAAAGCTACTAGCAATGCAAATTACCTTGGAGCAGTGGTTTTCCAGTGAAAAATGGTCACTTTCCAGAATGCTAGGTTAATATCATAAATATGAGATTTGAAAGGAAAACATCAACTTGAATTCCAAAACTGTCCAGTAGCAGTCCTCAGTATCCAGCCTTACTACCAACAACAGCAGGTTCAGCAGCAGCAGCGAGTAAGCAAAGTTCTCCTTGAGGATGAATGGTCCAAAGCAACTCAGAGTTATTGCTTCTCAGTGGAGTGAGAAATTCCTCTTTGCTCACTTTGCAACTGCACATTTGCTGTACATTGGACAATTGACTGAAGAGGCTTCTACACTATTTATGCTCATTACAGATGCCAAACCTTTAATAAACATGCCAGCCTGGGCTCCTTGTTAAATATGGAGCTTTAGCAAATGCCAGATCCGAACCTTGCATTTAGCAACACACTTACAAACTCTGCCACGTGGCAAAAGTGCCATTGCTGCTTCTTCCCAAGAGCAGTTTCTGCACTCCTTCCTGTCTCATCATAACTTCAAATTACTATTGTTTTTATAACATGTTTATTTTAAGTACTGCATACAATAATCAGCAAACACTTCTGCGTAAGTCAGAGTAACCAAAAAGTCACAAATAGTGTCAGGCATGATTTTTGAGTGTCAGTGTTATATCATCCAGCAGTACCAACTAACCTGTCCACTATGTCTGGCATGCACCACTCTTCACTATATGCTAGGTACCCTGCTCCTTCACTGCAGGCAAGGTACACCTGCTTAGATGGACAATTAATGTAACTCAAATGAGTTCACCCTAGCATCCATTTCTCTTCATCAACCATGTTTCAACAACTACCTCACATGCAGGCATCTATACTAGACAAGATGAACCCTGTCCTTAGTATATGAACATGAAGCATTTCTTTCTCTTGGGTCCAAGTTCTTACTTCTATTCATACAGATACCATGCCTTTATTAAAGCTTGGCTACAAGGCTATTGCAGTCCTTAATTATATTAATTTTAGGATGTGTTTTTTAGAAGTGTTTTAGAAAAGTAGAGTCAGTTTCTCTATTTTGAGGCAATTTTGAGCTTTGTCATTTGGCACTATTCACAGGTGACTCAAGAAATGAAATACTGCAAAACACAGTAGAGCTATAAAAACCTACAGGGGTGTAAGCTCTGATCAGTGCCTGCTCTTGCGAACCTGAAGCAGGAAGGGGGACTGAGGAGGGATTATGGAGACGTTAACTAAAGAATTAACAGCATAAACTGCTCTCTGATTAGAGGTACCGCATGCAAATAGTTACTTAAACCTCTTGCTTTTTCAGTAATGTGATAACTGTGATAACATGGCAGTAGATAGGAGTTTGCCTTCAGCTGTAAATGTGAAGGCACAAACCTTGTGACAGCATCAAGTTCACACTGTTCCCTGAAGATATTTCTCAGCCAAGAAGGACAACGGGGTGTAGTGAACTTAAAACCAACAAAAGAGTAACATGAAGAGTAGTACCTATGCCTAAGTTATGGAAGGAAGATACAGTGCTTAAAAAATTGAGATTTATCATAAAAGCTGACTCTACAGAAAAGAAAAAGATGTAAGTATACATTATGTATGTGAAACACAGGCCTTGTGTAGCATTATATACTCTAACTTCAAAACAAAAGGGAAATTGCAAAAGCTATCAGTGCATTTAAATGGTTAAGAAGTTTCTCAACTGTTCTCTTCCCTAAGAAAAGATGTTCTCAGGTTGCAGCTACCCTGAAAAAAATAGCTTTCCAGCATTTGAGTACTTTAAAAGAAACTATTTCTACCCCAGCAGCACATTAGTACGTCCTTGAGGACAGAGCAAGACAAATGCATATCACGTATCACTGTGCTCTTAGAATTAAACGGCAAGTGAGACTAACAACGGGAGTCTGACTCCTAGTGAGAGGGATCCCTCAGAAACAGCAGGCTGCCTTTGTTCTACAGATACCTCTGCTCTTTCAAGGGAGTTCTACACAACAGCAGCACGCTGTACTTCTGGTACCTCAGAGAGGGATATATTCTTCAAAACCGTTTCTTCAAGACAGTTTATGGGACCATTTCTTGCAAGAAAGGTCAGAGCTACAGACAAATTACTAGAAATCTGAAAAGATTTCTTATGAGAAGAGACAGCCTTAAAGAGGACTACAGCTAGAATTATTGAGTAAAAGGGTGTTCAGCAAATGCATATTAGATACTGAAAGATACAAAGAAAACAGGCACTCAGTATTTAGTCTGTATTAAAACTGACTTCTAATGAAACTAAGGTGTGCCAGCACATAACTAACTAGTGAACCCCCCATCTTTACTAGGGTTGGAAGAGGAATTCAACACCAGCTTCCCACTTGGTTTGGACTAGAGATTTCTCAATACTTTTCATAGAATATCTTTCACTCTTTAATAAAAGTATAACTGAAAACACTATAAAAACAGTGTCTCTATGATCAGTTACAGATCTTTTACTGTTATGATCTGGTAATCCATGACAGATTATAAAAACATTCAATGTTTCATTAGAGAAGGAAATTATGTTTACATTTCATGGCATGTCAAACAGTGGCTGAGAAGAGACAAGGAAGAGCCCTTCCACTTCTTTTGCTCTGCTTTGCCTGGACAACTGGTTCTAACAGCCTGCTCTGGAGTTCCATCCATCATCTTCCCAATCATCCCCCAATAGCCACGATCAGACGCAGCATACCAAACTACATGACACATTATGACACACTCCTATGTGACCATGCAAAACTGCATGCATTTACAGAACACATTAATAAAGTTTTCTTCAGAGACTTCCTCTTCAGATTTAAGCTTACACACACTGTTTACAGTGTAGATGGTCACCAGAATGGAATTTAACTGCCTTAGCCATTTGAAAAATATTGCCATATCTTGGACATTTAACAAGGTTTGCACGGATTTTATACGGGTCAAAGGGAGGGAAAGTACTTCTAAGATACTTTTAAGATATTGCTTCCATTCCACTTAGAATGGAAACTGCCTTTGTGACACCTAAAGCTGCTGAGTTCTTGATCTGCTTTTCTTCAGGTAGAGAATCCATTAAATGATGAACAACTTCTCAAACAGGGTTATGCACTCTGCACTTCATGGACAGGTCTCAGACTCTTCCAGCTACTTTGAATGTTTGTGGTATGTGAATCAGCCATGGGTGATTGACTGCAAGACCCACAGAGTACAATACCGAGAGGCACACTGAACTCTCATGACTCAGTTTATGGATTTGAGGGGCATTATTCTGGCACCTGAGAGAGCTGTTACAGAATTCTGTGATTTTTTTTTCAGGGTGCTTTGGGGAGCACATGGAACAAAAGCCCTCACATTTCATGTAAGTACCATTGATCTGAGATCCATTTAAAAAAACCCTAAAATCCAGAACTTCCTAACTTGCCTGCTCGAACAGCAACATTTCCTCTAGGGTCACCACCAGATGAATATAAAGTTTTGTTTGCCTTTCAGTCTACTCAGATAAGATAGATTTTTGATTTGGGAAGACCTTTGGTTTGTGATGTAAAGCACTCATTGAAAGATGTTTCCTCTGTATGTAAGGTTTTCCAGAGTCTTTAGCGGTGTCATAAGATGTATTTCATAGACATGCTCATACAAGAATAGGCTGCTTAAATTACTATGCAAGACCCTGTAACTACCATAAAGCTGTAAGAAAGCAATGCCAGCCACAGTGCAGCAGAGCTCATGTTCTGATAATGCTAACTACACATTAAACACTTAGTCTATGTGTGACTTGGCAAAAGGTTCTTCCCCAAAATTACAGCTAAACTCCATTCTTTTCATGCTTTCCCCTCCTGTTTTCTCCTTCCTTTTTTTTTTCTTCCCTAGGAGGGAAAAGAGAAAGTTGATAGGAATAAATACATGTTTAGACAGCATATATTCTTTGACTAATAGCCTAACTTCTCAGTTTAAAAGAAAGCACAGAACATTTTTCTATTTTCCTCACTGAATCATGATTTTAAATGAAGAGAACTCCTAAATAAGCTGGGGGAAAAAGAAGTGATTTTTTTTTTTTTCTAAAAAGCAGTGTAAGAATGAACTTCATAACAAAAGGAACAAAATGCACCTCTTAAAATCCTAAGCATCAAGCTCTTTCTTAGCTCTTTCCCCATACATTCTTCTTCCTATGATGCTGATCCTTAATAAGCCACACTAATCTGTATTTGTTTTCACTGGAGTTGTAGAAAGGCCAAGCTCATTTGCTTTGTGTAGACACAAAAGGAGACCACACCATTTACCAGAATAGAAATGTTTCCTCATTAAAGTGCAGCAAGCTGGTTGTTGTATTGGTTGCCATTACTAGATGAGAAATAATTTCCTGTATTATTCCTGCCCTAAATCACTGTATTGTAGTTCTGCAATACCTGAAGTATGAATAGACAATATTGCTTTTAAGTATCTAAATTGTCCAGTTGGTCAAGGAGCTTGGTGAATCCTGGAGGAAGTGTGGCAATGGTAAAGAAAGACCAGAAGAAAATCAAAACATCTTCAAGTGAGATGATATTTTGTAGGGTGCATGACAGAAATCATTCCACAGGAATGTTAAAAACCTCTGAGCTATAACTTAAGTCATTTAGATACAGTTTTAATTTAAATGTGAACTTGCATGATATATATGAATTTATACACACACACACATGTATAGCCTAGAAAATCTGTAGATAACGTACAGCAATGATAACTATCACTGGATAAAAACCACTATAGATTAATGAAAAAATCTGAACAAATCCTGAACTGCCCAAGAAAGGGTACACAGTTCTGACAGCTCCCTTAGTACAGATGGTGGGAGTAAAACATATCCACATGATAATCACATCCTTACCAAAATTGGAAACGTATGTGAAAGTCACGGTGGTCTTGCAAAAATATAAACTCGTAAACGATTTCTTGATTCGGTGTCATCATTCATTTCTTTCATTTGAGAAATCAGTTTTAGTAGGCCATACAAAGATTGATGGCTTTTTCATAAAAGGATATTTTATGAAATAGTGAAATGTAGCATATTTCTACCTGATAAATGCAGAGACCTGTAAACTTTGAACCCACACTGGCCTTTGTTGCTCGTGACCCTGTTTAAGTGATTTATTCTCTTTTAACAACTGCAATCTGCAGGAGGTAGAATATACTGTCTAGATCTTTAATTCTGGTGAAAATGGAACAGTTTAAACAGAATGGCTGACATTAGAAGACCTATTACTGAAAAGTCATATTATCTTCATTTCAGTATCCCTTTTAAGAGCAATATTTATGGTTAGAGAAAAAATACATAATTTATAAAACCATCCTGGTAGGTTGCTGAAGAGAAATGGAGGAGTTGGCATCCTTGGCCCCACAACAGGGAGTCCAGTGGACTGCACCAAAGCTAGGGACTCTGGAAACCTGGCATGTGTAAAGATTTACAATCAGGAAACCTGCCTGTTGTCTAGAAGAACATCTTGAGGGAACAGAACACTCCTCACCTTGAGCTTCAAAGATGTAACAAATTCTAAGGAAATAGTACTTCACTAAAGTTTTTCTGCCAGGTTCTCAATACAATGGCAGTTTTACCTCTGACTTAAATGAATTCAGTTATTTTTTTTCTCTCCCGTCACTGCTTTTTATTTGTATTTTGTTCAGGTGCAACAAAGTCGAATAGCATCATAAAGTATACTGCCTGCTCCATGGAAGTTAAGCAGGTAAGTCATCTTCCACATGCAGGGAGAAACCATCTCAAATCCAAAACATCTTCCATACAGAGAATCCCTTTTGGTTTCACAACAGTGGGGACTCATATCAAGTAGCTTGCTCAGTAGCACACCACACTACTACTCTAATGATCTTCATTAGCTGACTGGCCTACAAAATCTTAGCAGGCTCTTGTATGTATCTCTGCCTTACCACATAGTACCCGAAGGCTCCATCTTACAAAGTTAAATAGACATGATCAGAGAAGTGAAGGATGTTTTCTTAATTCTGTTTTGAAATTGCTCATTCATGAAACAAGCTTCTCAGGTTAAGCAAATTCTGTGTTTGTGAAACATCTCATGAATATATGGTGCTGTAATAAAAGTAATAAATGTTTAAAGCTCCCCTACTTTTCCTTACTCTTCATTATTAGAAATAAATCTTACGAAGCAGATAAAAGTATTACAATTAATCCCTCCTGAATGGGGCCAGTATGTACTATTCTTTTCAATACAAGAGAAACTAGCTTTGACTAGAGTGGCAACAAGTGGTAAACTGATTTTATACTTTTGATTTATTGAATATTAGGAAACAGACTTTTTTAATAACAACTCCATTTATGTGTTCATTAAAATGGAATTAGTACAAGCAGGGCCAGATTCTGATATCCATATTCTTGTCAGACAGCATTTTATTACAGAAAAGTCTCAATGACATCAGTGGGATTACTTATAAAAGACCACTCAGCATGAGTGAGCAACACAGAGCTAGATCCCAACAGGGTACAGAGGAGTGCAGAGGTTTCAGGTAGCCTTCCCTGACCCCAAAAGTGCCCCACACACTCTTCAGCAATGGTTGGAGCAGCACCTAATTGCATGCCCAAGGCACCTCATTTGCACTGGTGTGCATCAACTTTTGGATCTCACCAACACAAGAATGTGACTCACCTTGCCCCTGCCCCAGATATACGGGACACAAAATATATATCTTCAACCTCACTGAGGAAATAAGTCCCAAAGGTTGATTAATTTGCTTTAGACCTTATGCTAAAGATATTTATCTTCAGAGTTTTTTTTTTTCAGATTAAGTGAATTTGATCTGAAGAATGCATGGTTTATGTTGCCATAAAAACAGCACTTTGGAGATGGATTTTGATTTAGAAGAAAAATCACTCAGAAAGGAAAAAAAAGGGGGGGGGGGACAATAGTAATAGATCTTATTAGATCTGTATTTTGTGTTAAATTACTCAGTAGAAGAGAAGACCATCTTGTGCTTTTGTTCTGTACAGTCCTCATTGAAATACACATATATAAACAAATTCCAGTAGACTCTTCTGAGCTTAGGTGCCAGGTAAAGAGAACTGCCATAGTTATAAATACTACTACTATTAGTTAGAAAAGCATATTGATTTTACAGTACACAATCCCAAGTGCCTCCCAAACTCTGAGTTCTAGCACCTGCACTCTCTTTCTTTATTCAGTAATCGCTGTAACGAGCAGGGGAGGAGGCTGAGAAATTTGACCTTTATACATAAAGCGATGATGTATGAGCAAATGATGACTATCCTAATTTATCTTTCATTCAGAACTATTTGGCAACTGATCTAGGAAAAGAATCTTTAGTATATAAGCTGTACTTCCATATTTTCATTACATGCCCAGGTCATATGTGGGATACATTTTGTACTCCTTGATTGGGTGAACACAGAATCCAGTCCTGACAGTCTATCCAGTGTACATACAGGCTTTCTTCCTCTAAAGGCTGCTGTTCCTGCAGAATTCCTCAGTGGAAAACTCAATTGCCAATATAAAAGCAAATATGGTCAAAGCTAATTTGTTTAATACTTCTTTAAACTCTAAAAAAAAAGGGTCTGGTTTTGTTTGCAGGTATAATTAGTAAACAGACTACTTACTATTGCTTAATGCTGGTTTAAAAACTAGCCAATACTGAAGGTTTCTGTTGCATAGTTCTTGAAGGTCAGGCTTGAAAGCTTAAACTTCAGGTTCTACTGAGATAAAGGCACTGTGCTTTGCAAAGTTATGCTATTATCCCTGCTCATAATCTTCACTGACTTCAGAAATAATTGCTTTCCTTAAACAAAAAGGAAGTCTGATTCTAATTTGCTATCTAGATCTACATTCTTATATTCTTTTTATAGATTTTTGAACAAGTTATCACTGGAATCTTCCTTCACTCAAACATTAAGTGAAAGTTTTATCTTACTTCAGATATCACAAAAATAATTTATGACTAAGGAAACAAAACCTTTTGTCTCACAATATATTTCTTTGCGACAGCTGTGGTATTTCACTGAAAGCACAAAAGCTGTGATGGTCTGGACTGCAATCAACCATTTTTAATAGGAAATTTTTACAGACTTTTAATAAGATCTCCTAACATAATTTATGGGGAGAGGTTTTGAAGTGAAGAGGCATTGTTTGGCAAAGTGTTCTTCCTCTAATCTCAGGAAATTTAAATAATCGAGTGCTCATTTCCTCTAAACTTTGGTTTTCTCCTAAAAAAATGGTTAAGAGAAACACCTGCTACATTAGCAGCAAAATAAGTGTACCTAGAGTCCAAACAAAATATATTTCTAAAGGCTTTTCAAAGGCAAAATGCACCGTGTCAGATCTCAATATCATTAATAATAATGCAGTGCTGAATTTTGCTTCTTGAACTTAGAATATTTAACAAATACTTTGACTGAAGATAGCGTCCAGGGTAACTGCAGGCATTTTTTAATCAATACAGTCATAAGCAAGCAAATGTGGAAAATATACAGTTTACAAGAAAACCAGATAGGCACACAAAAGCTGCTAACTGCAGTTATCTAGAGTTTCTCTGACTACAGAACTTGGCTGAAAGAACAAGGACAGCAGGCTTCCCCTGAGACCTCTGGTATCTCTTGCAAGGCTCAAAGGGTATTTTAGCACTTTCCCCTTAGCTCAAGTCAGAACTAGGGAAAAAACAGAAAAATAACTAGGAAGCACATTTCTATACATTGATAAAACTAATCAAAGCTCATGAATTAGAAACAGATTTAGTTTGGCTGATTGGGATTTTGTATGAAGTTCTGAATTTTTTTTATCTTTTTTGAATAAGGCACTGTCCGTAATCATGACTTACAAAAACAGCTGACCTAACCCTGTTCCCCCGCTCCAGGTTGGTTAAAACATCTCTCCCAAAGGAGAAAAAGAAAAGAGGACAAATCCTTAAAGGAAGCACTCGGGTACAGTCACACTACCCGGGACTCGTCCAGGTCACTGTGTGCCGAAGACCTCAAGAGGGCACTCAGCACAAAACGTATCGCCTCGCAGGAATGACAAGGGGCTAAGAGCAGTCAGTGGCTGCAGTTAGTTATCCTTACCCAGTTTTCCAGAGAGCCAACTCAGCTTTCGGCTCATCACCGGAGAAATGGAACTGCGGGGAAGAAAAAACGATAAAAATTACAAAAACCCCCAAACACCACTACCACCATCCCCTCTCCCCACCCAAATTAAAAAAACCACCCCCACCCCCCCAAAAACCAAACCAAGCCAAACCACAACCACCCAAAAAACTTCTGAAAAGGAAAAAATATGCCACGACAGAAGTGTACTTCTCAACTGAAAAGCTGTTTCATCAATGCTTTTAACAACAGAGGATCAGTTTCCAGAGTCAACCCCAAATCCTTTATTTTGAAAGTTGGCTGTTAATACCAGAAAACTATCACTTCCACAATGACTGCTTTTTAAGATGTGTCACCTGAAGAGCTGTGTTTTCTCCAGTCACTATGTTCAAAGCATGCAGAATATCACTTCTTTAGATTCCATCTCTTCCTCCCGTTTGCCTACAGAAACAAACCAAAACAGTTTGCAGTGGGTGCCAGCCAAAATTAATTTTTTCCCCCCTCAGCAGCCAAAGCTTGGATATTTCTCTCTCCATGTGTGTACACAGATACATACATACACAGACATAACACACTTTAGCCAGTTGTAGTGACCTTCTGGGTCCCTACTCTGACCTGTCCCTAGGGTGCTGCTCCCAGCAGACCTGCCAGCTCCAGGGAACTGGCTGGCTGAAGCTGCTCATCCCTCGTGCACCAATCCTGGGAACTTCCACTGGGACCTTTGGCTCCCTCAGCACTTTAACTCCATCCACACCTCATTTCTGAACTGGCTTCACAACCTGCAGACAGGACTATAAACAACTACCTCACTTCCACAGAAATGTCCTTATTCCAATAAAACTGAAACTCATTCTTCCACTACAGCCTCTTTACACTGGTAGTTTCACAAAACACATGCTATCCCCTTTATATTCCAAGTGGACTTCCTGATGCACAAGTTCAAATCCCAGCTATCATCTATCATCTTAATTCTGCTGGGACCAATAAAGTATCATGCAACATACCATATGTGGATATTTCAGCAGAGCTCTTCAGAGTCATGTCCTGTCTACCCAGTGTGATCACTGGTTATTTTAATTTTGTATATTTAGAATCATACACAACAAACCTCCTTCTGGGTTAGTCTAAATAGACACCAAGGTTGGGAATCAACTCCTGGTGTCACTTGAACCATTTATATACCCTGGGATATCTGAAACATTTGCAGAGGAACTTCAGACACAGCACTGGATCTATAGGAGACTCATGGCAGCTTGTATGGTGCATGGCATGCACAATATCCCAAATGGAAATTAGCACTAGGCAGGTACCTTAGCACCTAAAATGTCTCCTAAAGATGAGTTCAAATCAAATATATGATGGGTCCCTATTCCCCCAGCATGCTGGATGCTAGCTTATCTCTATTCTCAAAGGGCTGTATTATGCAGCACTAGATGGAAATCATCTGCACTGTAAGAACACTTAAATACTCATTCTCTGAAAACCAGATCCCATTCCAGATTAGGCACACAAAGGACAGACCTATCTCTCTATATATACCTATGCATAACTTCCAGAATTCTGACCTATGAAATACAAAATACTTCTAAGATTATAAATTGGGCAGTATTAAAATATTCTGTTTAAACCCACTTCTAGTAAAGACAACTTATCAGTTAAAATACTGCCCAAACAACAATACATCATTAGCCAGTCAGAAGTAATACAAGCATGTAGAATTAGAATCATGGACTTTATTAAAAGCAGAGTGGGCCTTTATCAGGTTCCTTGTGCTCAGCACTGTGGAAGATCTGAAGCAGGAGCTACACCTGCCCCAGCTTTTGACTCAATCACTAAGTCCAGGTTAGCTGATCAGGTTCAAAGGTGGGGGGAAAAAAAGCAAATAAAAAGAGAAGAGGTTTGTGTATAGCTGTCTTATTCACTTAGGAACTTTAGGTAAGTTTTTAAAAGACACTTTTATCTCTGCATAATCTCTGTATAATAAGTTGATGTGATTAACAATTCAACCTTTATAGATAAAAGGTTGGAACTGATAGCGCTTTCATGTTCTTCTTCTGCACGTTTTATATTAAACCAGTATTTGGTGATCCAAACCAGAATAGATTAGGGATAGAATCATACTGTGAGTGTTAGCCACGATACAAATGTGTAATACTCAGGAGTATAGAGTCAAAAGATGTAAAGGCTGTCCTCCAGGCTGTCTGGAGTGGCATCCTCTGGTCTACACATTCCTTGAGTTTGTTATTCATTAATAGTTTTGCCTCGTTACCTTCCCACATACTGACAAACCTCTTGAAAAACTACAAAGCTGTCATTCATATTCCATGAGTCTCTAAAGTTAGTTTAAATGATTTCTAAATACAAACCACCAAGATCACCAGATATCACTGTTAAGGCCCTTTGTAATTTGTGTTTCTTTGTATTTGTGTATTTATTGCTAAAGTCTGCAAAATTGGGGCTAAATGAGTTCTTCACTGACAGCAAAGCGACGTCTCCTTTTGCTAACCAGTGTCAGCACTAGGAAGGCACCCCGCAGTATGATCAGTAAATCAATACAACTTTTTTTCATACTGAGGATTATTTATTTAAACTCTTGCAGCATAAAACACTATCTCCAGTCCCAGTGAAGTAGATCTCATTTAGTTATTCTACATCAGGGACAAGACTTTACCAAACGCTGTTACCATCAAGATGATTCACACGTCCCAATGTAAACAACACGAAACGCAGCGCTGTAGTACCAGCCTCAACTTTCTCATTAGCAGAATAATAATCTCAGCTCTCTTTTCCTGGCACTTCAAAACTCCATTACCGGTTGTCAGATTGTATTTCTCCAAAGAAATATTTATCTTGAATTACTCAATGACTGTTAGAGTGATAAAAAGCTCTTAATAATTACTTTCTAGCCAGTACTGTTGTGTAGCAATAAGAGGTTATCCACAAAAAACCTTCTAGATGTTAAGTCTATAGAAAATATATAACCCAAATAGTTGTGAACCTAAGTGTTTTCTACATCTCTATATCCAGAGAATACTTTGCATAAGCTGCACAGAAATAAAAATCTGCCTGTGGTTTTTTTCCCCTTTCTCCTTTAATTTTAGCCTTTGAAATATCCCAAAAGTCAAGCTATGTTCCTGTCGGTGTGCCAGATCTATTGAATGGCAAATTTCTTAACTCTTTAGCTGAAAAAAATATGCAATATGTTGGTATCACCAAGTTTTGTAGAATCATAGACTGGTTTGGGTTGGAAGGGACTGTAAGGATCATCTAGCTCCAAACCTCTTGGCACGGGCAGGGATGCCTTGCTCTAGATCAGGTTGCTTGAAGCCCAGCCTGACCTAGAATACTTCCAGAGCATCCACAACTTCTCTGGGCAACCTGTTCCAGTGTCTCACTACCCCCATCATAAGGAATTTCTTCTTTATACCTAATCTAAATTTACTCTTTTTCAGTTTTAAACCATTAATGCTCATCCTGTCACTACACTCTGATAAGAAGTCCCTCCCCATCTTTCCTAGGAGCCCTGTTTCAAGTTCTGGCAGGCTGTCCACAGAGCCTTCTCTTCTCTAGGCTGAACGACCCCAACTCTTAGCCTGGTGTCACAGTGAAGGTGATCCAGCCCCTGATCATCTTCGTGGCTTCGTTTGTTACTTTGAAGGGAAATACGAGCGGAAGTGTTAAGATAAAACTAAGATAAACTAAGCCACAGGTTACTATCACTTGGTTAAGAACTTTAGTCCTTTCTCTGTCCACATTTCACTTCTGGCACACTCTTCCTAAAAGAAAGGACTAGGTAACAACTTACACTTTTAAGGGGAAGGTTATGTGCACGAAACACTCCTTTTGGCGGGAGAGGGGGAAAAAAATCTTTCCACAGGGGACCGCTTATGGTGTTCCAGACACCAATGGCACACAGGCAGGGCAGCCAGCTGCTGCCGCCTCCCTCGCAAAGACGGAATCCGGACATGGCTGCTTCTATGTCGCTTGCCCACGGCGGGGACACCCCTGCCCTGCAGCAGAACTCCACCACCGAGGGCCAGAAGAGAACCGCTCAGAGGGCGAATCGGAGGGTGGAGAAGCCCGCGCTCTCCTGAGCCGGAGCCCGCCCGCCAGCCCGCCAGAGACCCCAGACCCCCACAGCGCAGGGCGGCTAGCAGCGCCCCGCCCCGCCCTCCCCTCAGCGGCGGGGAAGCGGAAGCGGGCGGCGCGCAGCACCGGAAGCCTCTCTCTCTTTCCGGTACGGGCGGCGTGCTCGTTCCAGCCGCGGGAGCCGCTGCCGCCATGAGCGTCCCGGCTTTTATCGACATCACGGAAGAAGATCAGGTCAGCCGCCGGGGCTCGGCGAGGAGCGGGTTGCGCGGGTGTCGACGGCAGAGCGAGAGGGCTGGGTCCTGGCGCTCAGGGTGTCGATCCCGTGGCGAAGACGCCGGACCGGGCCTGTGTAGGGCAGGCGGAGCGGAGCCTGGGTCCATCCCTGTCAGGCCTTCCTCCGTGGCGAGGGCACCGTACCTGTCCTGCCGACGGCTGTCGGGCGCGCTGCTGGCCCCGCGCCCGTCGCTGTAAGCGTTTTGGGGTTGTTCGCTAGAGACAGGCAACAGGCGGATTAGAGACTGTGAAGTGACAGCCAACTCTAGATGTGCAGGTTCCTCACCTCCCTGGTGGTGTGTTTTCACCTCTCATCAGCAGTACTTTTTTTTTGTAGGCGAGGAAGACTAGTTGAGGTACGGGCAGGAGGGTTACTTTTTGCGGGTTTCTCCACACTACAGACACAGGAACTGCGACTTTTGTCTTTGAGCTACTTCTTTGTTTTGATTTTGAATTTGGGCATTTTTTTGTCCCCAGTGCCTTTTAAGTAGTGTATGTGTATGCAGTGCATACACAAGTGTTAGCCTTCAGTCCAGCTTTCAGTTGTCATAATGCCTACTATATCCCCATCAAGCAGTCATCCTGAAGCATCTTCAGTGCAGTGAAGGGTCCCAGAGCATTTATCTGTGTTTTGGTTCCATAATGATTTGACATTGAATTTGATGTCAGTTTCACTGTGTGTCACAGTGGCATCCTGGCCAGAGTTCTCCTTTGACAAAAGTTTTACAGGCTTATACAGTGTCTGAAGGGTTATGGTTTTGCTGCTGAAATGGTGGGTCGTGAAATTCATGCATAGGGCTGTCACTGTGGGAAAGGTATTTTCTTAGTGTGGTTTCAACAAGGTAAAGCAGGTGATAACATTGTATTTGGAACTGTCTAACTTGTGTGAAGACTATCTGTTCTGGCCTCTCTAAAGTGGTTTTGTTCATACCCTTTTTGTTTTCGGGTGAATAAGCAACTAAATGATTTTATTCTTTTGCCTGAAGTTGTCAAAGGGAGGAAAAGCTAATAAATTAATGAGAAAGAATCTTTGTCATGAAAACTTCCTAGGCCTGCTGTCCCTTAACTCAGTGTGACCTATGCATGTTGTGAGAAAGCTCAACAATTCTGTGATGTATTCACTTAGTGGCAAACTTGCCATAGCACATGCAGCATCTTATGCTGCGCCTACATCTGGTTGGTGTGTTAAAGCTGAGGAGAAGCAGTGTGGTAGATTACAGGGTGGTAAGGAGAGGTGAGAGGAAGTGCAAATGAGCAGTGGGGGCAGAGGAGTGGTTACAGAGCAAAAATCTGTAAGAAATTTAATTACTTTGTGCTGTTCACAAAAAAAAAACCTGTTGTGTTCTCTGTGTGTTGCTACTTTATTTTTAAGGCTGCAGAACTTCGAGCTTACCTGAAATCCAAAGGAGCAGAAATCTCTGAAGAAAATGCTGAGGGTGGACTTCATGTGGACTTGGCACAGATTATTGAGGTGTGCGATGTCTGCCTGAAAGAGGATGACAAAGGTTTGCATCTTTTAAGTCTTGTTGGGTTTGCTAAATGTATTGCCATTAGCGCTTTCAAGCAGTAACAGTTGGCAGACTTTAGAGGTATGGTTTGCATGCTTGACATATGCATCTTGACACTACTGGAAGTGCTTATTTCCATTACTGCCCAGCAGGATTTGCATGTACTCCACCTCTCCTTCCTCCAAACGTCTAGCACCCTTTGAAGAAGTCAGAAATTGAGCTAGACTCTGCTTGTTGCAAAGGCACAGCAAGTTGTATGTAAAGTAGGTTTTCTTTCTCAAAAAAAAAGATAAAACCAAAAACGTGAGTTAATGGCTGTGATGCTGCAGATCAAGGAAAATTAAAGCAACAACAAAATATAGGACATTTGTAAGTAGAAGTTTTAAAGCCTGAACATTAATTGATCATTGTTGTCCAGAACCAGCAAGATTTTTGTCTAGTCAGGAACTCTCTTTGACTTAGGACTGTAGATATAAAATGTGTGCTGTTTTAATTACACAGATGGTGCTCTAGTAGCCTTAAGTGATCTCAATGTGCCTGCTGTGCTCTGTACCAATATGCAAACTTTATTCAGAACTCTTATGTGTAAAAAAAAATAAATCAATTACTAATGTGAATAATACATGGTGTTTGAAAAAAATGCATGATTCATCTAAGATGGAATATGTAAGCTTATTTGCCATGTTGCCTTTCACTGTAGGCAGGTGAGCAGGAAGTACTGGAGAAGCATGTTGCTTGCTCTTTGGTGTTCAGATGTCATTTCAGAAAATAAATAATATTTTCCATGTGTAGTGAGTTTGGTTTTATCCTTTGTGCAACTGACATTTGGGCAGGCTGTGAAAAGAAAATGCAAAACCTGTCTGATCCTGTTTGGAAAGGATGGAATCCTATGCTTAAAACAGGAGTTGGGGAGGCTTTTGAATATACTCTGTTCTTACACACATCTTGTGGTGTGGCTATCCCTTGAGCTCCTGGTGAAATGTTTTACTGTACTTGAGCACTAGGTGTTAGTATTGTCATTGTGGAACTACAGGCAGTTTTCAGGACACGCAGGAAGAAACCACTGGTTTTTAAAGACCACAACTTGAAGTATCTCTGCCTTCTCTTATGTGTGAACAGGGAATTCGGAACAAGAGTGATATCAAACTCTAATTTTTGCTTTATGTGGAGATGTGTTGTTGAAAGACCACGAGCCAAATCTCTGGCACATTCTAATGAGTATCTGGATTGGTTATCTTGGCATTTGCTGTCTTTTGCAGTTCTAGCTAATGCAAAGCAATTCACAGCAGAAGTAACTCTCCAGCACTAAACAGCTGCTGCTGATTGCTGCTTGTAGTTTTAAACAGCTGCATATTTTGTATTGTGCAGATGTTGAGAGCGTGATGAACAGCGTCGTGTCTTTGCTTCTTATCCTGGAACCTGACAAACAAGAAGCTCTGATTGAAAACCTGTGTGAGAAGTTAGTAAAGTTTCGGGAAGGAGAGCGCCCATCTCTGAGACTGCAGCTGTAAGTATTGTGCAGAGGGAAGTGAGACCATGAGATCTTACAAAGTAAGAACGATTATCCTGCATGTCTTTAAATCAAAGTGCGTGATGTATGGAATTGTAGAATCATGGAGCTAAACCATGCTCCTTAGCACCACATCCACATGCATTTTAAATACCACCAGGGATGGTGACTCCCACCTCCCTGGGCAGCCTGTTCCAATGTCCCTTCCTGTGAAGAAAATTTTTTTAATGTCCAAGCTGAACCTCCCTTGTCACAGCATGGGGCTGTTTTCCCTTGTCCTGTTGCTTGCTGCATGTGAGAACAGGCAGAACCCCGCCTTGCTCCAGCCTACTTTGAAGTAGTTGTAGAGGGTGATAATGCCTCCCTTCAGGCTCCTTTTCTGAAGACTAAACAACCCCAGTTCCCTCAGCGACTCCTCGCAAGACTTGTGTTCAAGGCCTTTCACCAACTTGGTTGCTCTTCTTTGGACACACTCCAGTACCTTGATGTCCCTCTTGCAGTAACGGGCCCACTGAACACAGTATTCAAGGTGTGGCTGCACCGGTGCTGAGTAGAGGGAAACAGTCACATCCCTACACCTGCTGGCCACACTATTTCTGATGCAAGCCAGAATGCTCTTGTCCTTCTTGGCCACCTGAGCACAGTGCTGGCTCATATTGAGCTGGCCATCATGTCAAGATATGTCTCTTGCAGGAAGCACTCTTCTTTTACCTTCTGTTTCCCTACCATAGAGTAGAAGTGTCAATATACTTTGTTTGCTTGGGTATTACAAATTTAAAATGTATAGTTTTTGTTTTCTTTGCTGAAAACAGTTAGAAAAGTAGAAGCTGTTAGAGTTCATCAGAGACACAAGGTGATCTGTGTGTACTAGCACACAAATAGAAATGTGAATGTGCACTTCAGTAATGGTTTTTGGAACCTCTCTAACTCTGTTGTTTGTGCTTTAGCCTGAGCAATCTCTTCCATGGCATGGATAAGAACACTCCTGTGAGATACACAGTGTACTGCAGCCTTCTTAAAGTGGCCTCATCATGTGGTGCCATCCAGTACATTCCAACTGAACTAGATCAGGTAATTAATGTGGTGCTTCAAGTTACAGCCTTTGTGTTGGCCATGTTGTGTCTCACGAAGAATTAGTCAGAGTTGATACAGAGTGTCTGTTAGCAACTGCCAGAGCCTCGTGAAATAAGTGCAGAATACTGGAGTTCTTATCTTTTAAAGGTCTGTCTACAGAATCTAAATCACAGTGCCATTTATTTTCCATTCCTGATGCTGAACGTAGGTAGATGTGTCTGATTCCTGTGACAGGAATGAAAGTGAGAAGCTTTGATCAGGAGTGAGGCATCAAGTTCTTGCCCTTTGCTCAGGGATCAGCGTATATTGGAATCGCTCATCCCTATTTAGGAAGTAATGTGGTGAGCACAGGCTCTTGGCTTTCCATGGGAAAACCTCCAGGTTCTGCATGGGAAGCCTGAAAGTCAGAGGACCCAAAGAAATCACTGCACAAGATCTCTTCAAGGTTTTTCTGCTTGAGAGAAAATTAGAAATATTTCTGATTTTATTTTAGTCTTTCCCCTGATGTTTTTTTCTTGCTTGTATTCTACATAGGTCCGAAAATGGATTTCTGACTGGAATCTCAGCACGGAGAAGAAGCATACACTTCTGAGACTGCTGTATGATGTCCTGGTAGACTGCAAAAAAAGGTATGAAAGATGAGTAATAGGTAGTAGACAACTGTAAAGTTGAAATATTGTAACTAGTATGTGGGGAAAGTATTTCTCAGAGCACTTTTAAACTTACTCTGTACTGGTAATTCAAATACACTGGGGGCTTTTTTCTATCTTCCACTGTTTCCAAGAGCATTAAATTTAGTAGTGAATTAGCTGCAAACCACAGATTCCCAAAGTGAAACCATTCCTTTCTCTGAATCTTAATCTTTGAGCATTGTAGCATTATGCCAAGTTTATTATTTAATTGCACTTTTGACATTTTAGTGCATGGTAGTGCTATCTCTGACTTAATGATGTTAGGAGGCTTATCAATCACAGTTAACAGGATCCGTCTTTTTATGTAAACAGTACCTTTAGGACAGAGCTTTCCACTAGTCATGGAAATTAATGTCCACAGAATACCTGCTTGGCCATTTTAAATTATTATCCTGGATCATAAGAAGCATCTTTGATGTAACAAACTTGGCAGACCGGTGTCTTCTGGCATTTGAAGTAATCCTGTGTGTATCATGCCTGTAAATTAATGCAAGTCTTAACTGAGAGCTGTCATCAATTTATCTTGCAGATGTGATGCAGTGTATTGACTCTGCTGGCCAGGGCTATAGAGGTGGGCTGGTATCCAGAAGTAGTTTCAGCCTGTGGTTCCACAGCAGTTTCAACCTAACTGTCCCTGCCGTAGTTCTTTTAGGAGGGGAGTGTTGCTTCCCCCTTCCCTTGACTTTCACTCTGTTTTCTGAGTTAGTGTTCTAGGTTGTTTTTTTTAAATTTTCAGAGTGAGGCAGCATCAGGACTTCTACACTGTCAAGTTACACTGGTAGCAGAACTGCACTTGCTGTTCCTACATTTGCACAACCTGGTACTGCTGCAGAAGGCAGCAATTCTGTCCTGTCTCCTCCAGCTACCACTAACTATGCGTTAATGCTGGTGTAGGCATTTGTGCAGCAGCACAGTGAATAGTATTGGGGAGGTGACCTTGCCAGGGATTAAAAAAAGGTTTATGTGGAGCTGTCATAGGAGGGAGAGAATTTCTTTTGCCACAAGAGTTAGCTTGTTCTGGCCTGGTGAAATTGCAGCCTGGAAATGCTGTGTCAGCATAGCAGGATCATTTTTAATACCTCAGTTTGGAGGTGATTAATCCTCATGGAGTAGTTACTGTGAGCTACAACATAACTGGGAATTCCTATTCTTGTCAGTAATAGTAAAATGCTTTTGCATTGACAATACTGTATGACAGATTTCAGTGCTCAAAATAATTTCAGACCTGGTAATTGGAGACCTTGTTTGTGGCTTAGTGCTTCCTTTGCTTCAGAAATACACTGGTGATAGCCTGCAATGCTCATACTCTTTTAAACTTGTCTCATCCTATTGATTTATTGAGAGGTTTTAATGAGCTTAATTCCCATTCCTAAGAGCTAACTGTGTTTAGCCAGTCTTGTTACCAGATCCATGGACTGAACTTCTAAATTCTGTTTCCAGTGCTGTCAGTTACCTTGCTACCAAATGGTTTTTGCTTACTGATAATAGGTGATATTCTTAAGTTAGGCATTGAAAATTTCACAAACCCTGTCATACGTTACGCCCACACCTGGTGTCCTTACTGTCTGTTGCAGCAAGCTTTGCACTGAAAGGAGCAATTTTTCAGAGCACTTGCTCTTCTCTCCAGCAAAAAACCCCAGCAACAACTGACCCTAGCACCTTTGACCTGGTTCGCTCTCCTGGATCAGTGGGCAGTATTTGCAATAGTATGGGAAACTCACAGCAGCATTCCAGCTTTGGCACTCAGGAATGTTGCTCTATCTAGCAGTATGGGAAGATAAGTGGGAACTGCAAAGTAAGTAGTCAGCCATAATTCAGCTACTGTGTTGATCAAGAGGAAAAGAATGGATTGGTGAAAATCAGTTTAATTATTTTTGGTTCAGTTTGTTTTAACTTCTCTCAATGCACCAGAAGAGATGGTTTTCCTCAGCTAATAGACTTTTCCTCAGTTGCTAAGTTCATAGTGAACAGTTTGTTAGCTCGTGAAAGGTAAACCAGGCACATGTTGCATGGCCTTCCTTTTCCTGCAGTGATAAGCTTGTTTTGTCAAATCTTTTCCAGTCACTTTCTGGTTGAGGTTTCTTCTTTCTGATGATCAGAATAATCTTGATCTCTTCAAAGAGGGATTTTTGTTTCCCATGATCAGCTGAAGAAAAATTGCTGGTGATGGCTGAAAAACAGATGGCTGGATTTACAAGTTTCCGAGTTGTGTATTTGGTAGCTGAGCTTTGTAAGAGATTAGTCACTTTCTCTGCTGTTTATGCACCTTTCAGTAAAGGTTCTGTGGTAGGGATTTGTGCCTCAGCTGCTTTAGCCTTCAGCATTTTCCTAGCTATGTTGGTATGAAACTGCAAGGTAACAGAACCAGTTTTCTTCTGCAGTTATAGATGAGTTTTTACAGGCAGGCATGGCTTGCTTTCAGCCAGAGGGTTGAGTTCTGCTGTGAGGCACTACTAGGCTCCAGCCTGATGCAGCTTACAGCTGGTCTCTACCACTGACCTGGCAGCATTCACACTGGGATTAGTCCTGCCCAAGTTTACATTCAAACTGGTCTGCCGAGTCTGGTCACTAATACCTGCTGTGGCAAAAAGTTCAGCAAGTCAGGTACCTGCAAAACATTTCATTTAATTTTAAGTCCATTTAATATCATGTAATGTAGAGGGACTTGATTCCATCTTTCTAAGTCTCTGAATACTCTGTATTTTCTTTTCTTCTTTTTATCTACCATCACTCTTCAATTCTCGCTGGCTTTTTGTCAAGTTATGCATCTAGACTGGCAAGCGGAGCCAAGAGTTCTTGTGCAAGCTGCCTTGCTAGAAAAAATGGTCCCACTTGCATCTTAGGTGAGAGAACACATTGAGTGCTGAGCTTTGGTAGAATAGTGATTGGTATTTAAATTGACACTGAGTAGAATAAGATTACATGGCCTGCTATATTTGCTGAGGCTCCCAAGAGTTTAGCACAGAAAGTTTGGGAGCAATTGTCTTGCAGCATTCTGATTGCTTCCTAGAAATGAAAGAG
Organism: Dryobates pubescens; assembly: GCF_014839835.1. Taxonomy (NCBI): domain Eukaryota; kingdom Metazoa; phylum Chordata; class Aves; order Piciformes; family Picidae; genus Dryobates; species Dryobates pubescens. The sequence continues at coordinate 7,893,135 of NC_071633.1, forward strand.
AAAGATTCCACTCCTTCTCAACTTCAAAATAAAATTTATGAAAAAGGTGAGGGGATTGCAAATACTATTGGAAATAACTTAAATGCATGGCTTCTGATTTTTGCTCCTAAGAGAAGGAGAGGAAAAGTTCCAGAAATCTGTAACATGGTTCTGAAGTGTGTAAGAACAACTGCTGAAAGCTTGTATTAAATCAGGAGTCGTGTATTGTTAGGTTGAATAGCATTAATGTAGTAAACAGATTCTTTTTCTTTGCTAGAACTTCTACTGTTGGTTTCACCAGTGCAAAAATCATAGTCCAACACAGACTGATTTACATGCAAATGGTTCTCTCATACATAAAGCTGTCTCATTTTATTTCACTGATACAGAGCTATTGGTTCCTCTACACAGCAGTATCAGTTGCCGTGACAAAACATAAGCTGACCTCTTTAGTGCTGGAGTCTTAAAACAGATGTTTCATTCAAGTTCACATTTCTGAACACACTTCTGGAATAATGGCTGGGATCTTCACTCAATGTACATCCGGATTATATAAGATATTGCTTGTTTCCCACGGTGTCTTAGTATTTGTAATGCACATCTGATATTTGGCAAATTCTCTAGGAGCACAAAACCTCTCCCTTTAGAGAAGCTGTCAAATAGCAGTGTTGTGAGATTTAAAATAGAGACCTAAATAAGGATAGTGTCTGGTCAGACCTGTGCTGCTGTAGGGGTTAAACCTGTGTCACAGCACACTATATACCGGGGGGCATTCTTGTGTTGATTTGTTGCTTCCCTGTGCAGCTTATGCCATTAACAAGTAACTAAAGTGAACCAGAACTTTATTCTTGCACAGTTTTTTCCTTCAAGGAAAATTTTGTAGGCCTCTTGGACCACACAGGGAAATGTATTGTGTCTGGAAATGAGCTACACTGAGGGAAGACCTTAGCTTTGCACTACAACTCCCTGTACTCTGGAGAGTAGTATCCAACCTTCCTCCTGTCCACTGAGAAGGTACCTCCTGGTAGTCAGCCTATGTGTGTATGTGCATGGGAGATACCTGCAAACCTCCCACTTGAGTTTTGGTTATGCTCTCACTACTGAATGTGGTGTGTTCACAGGAAGTAGTAAGATGGCATCAGCATCTCTATATGGAAGAGCTGTCACAGCCTTCTAATAGTTAACAAGAATTCCATGAGAAGTAGCAAATGGCTTTCTGTGTGTATACACACAGCATATCCAGTGTGCCCTTTTTTTTGGCTGAAAATTGTGTAAAGAGCATCAACAATTGCTGGCCTCACTTCTGGTGAAAACTGTTAGGTGAAAATAGATCAGAATCTGTTAAAATAGCACTGTACTGGTCTCGGAGCTGGTTTACAGTAATGTGGATGAGCTGTTTACAGCATAATCTGTGCAGACCAGGCTGTAAGGTTACTCAGTTTCCTTAGACTATTTTTCTATAAACTGTCTGTCAAGGCAGTGTTGGAAGCTGCTCGCTTCACAGCAGCCTAAGCCTCTCTAATTGCTGGCTGCTTAACCTCCTCAGTGAAACGAGCAGCTCTCACTCTGAATACATGAAGAGAGAATCTGTGAGAGAAGAAAAAGCAGCTTTTGTAGTCATTTTCCTGACCATAAATATTCTTTAAGATATGCCATTTTACATTTGAAATAAACTTTGCAGGGCTACTTATTCTGCAGTGATTAAATCCAGATGTGCAGAAGAGGAGCATTCTAGTGAACCATATAAAGCTGTTCCTAGCTCAGAAAGCTTTTTCCATAACCAGCAGGTAATTTATCAATTTAAGAGAATGAAATGAAGGGTGAAGATAAACATTTTGTAGAACAAGAATTGAAAGAATACATCTAGTTAATTTGTTCTCTCCACTAGAATTAAAATGGATCATCTACATCTTTTTCAAGTGTAATTTAATTTGACCTATAACATCATAATGGAATTATTTAAGTATTTGCATGTCCTGTTTGAACTATTTTTTCAGCAGTCCTGAGGTAACTTTATTTTTTCCTTCTGTAGTGACACTGCAGCAAAAGTAATGGTGGAACTACTAGGAAGTTACACAGAGGACAATGCTTCCCAGGCTAGAGTCGATGCTCACAGGTAATACTGAATGCCCAGTGTCCTTAAAAATAGCTTCTTCTCAATTGCTAATTACTTTGATGGCCTTAATTCTAAGAATATGGGATGACCTGGCAGGCAGGGACCCTGCCCTGCCTCTTTTCCATAGCATGGCTGATTTGGTCAAGGGTGAGTTCGGTTAGTTCTGAGCAGTCAGGTTCGCTCCATTGTGGAGCTGCACAGATGTGCTTCTGGTCACTGTTAAGAGAGATTAGCCTTGGGTAAGGACTTAGTTTACATCATCAACTGTCCAATCAAAACTTGAATGAGCATCCTTTAATTCAGATTCTTACTGATGGTTTGGTTCCTTTAACTTGGGAGTGTTCTTTTCAATAGCAATTTCTGTTGAAAAGAAATTCTTGCTGTCACTACTGTAAGACTGTAACTGCACAGAAATAAACCTCCTTGTTGATCAAGCTGAGAGTAAATTGATTGTCTACATTGTATTTTTTCCCACTGGCCAAAAGGAGTAAAAGCTTGTATTTTGACATTCTATATATTGTGATTCTTCTTAGGATTTTCAGTAAGTTGTTTAATTCTGCCAGATGTGTACAAGTTCTCAAGGGAGTAGTTTATATTTGAGCAAGGAAAGAAATTAGAATGACTCATTTTAAAAATTAAAGTGTCTATACAAAAGAAAACTTCACTGACTTATCCTACAGTCATCTGAGGCCATTTATATCTGAAGGAACACATCTGCCTAGGGTTTATCACACTATTGTGGCTGTGCAGACTGTAGGTTCTTCTGGGTGGCAGAGCACGTGTAGCACTAGGTCTTCTAATGTGACACAGAACAAAAGCTTCCATCTAGAGTTCTAAAAACACTTCAGGTCTGTTTACAGTCTGGAGCTGCTACTGATAAATCGTAGGCCTTGCAGTGAACAAACATTTGTTTGTTTTCTGTTTTGTGTCATGTATTCACACAGAATGTTGGGGGTTGGAAGGGACCTCGAAAGATCACCTCGTGCAACCCCCCTTCGAGAGCAAGGCCACTTAGAGCAGGTCACGCGGGAACGAATCCAGGCAGGTTTTGAAAGTCTTCAGAGAAGGAGACGCCACAACCTCTCTGGGCAGCCTGCCTGCTCCAGTGCTCTGTCACCCTCACAGTGAAAATGTACACAGGGCAATTTCAGGAGGACAGTAAAAATACCTGTAGGAATGAAGGTTGTGCTGGAAGGTTGGGTGGGTACAGTAGGGTGATCGGTAGTCTTACTATCTGGCAAATACCATTTGTGATACTGGGCAAATTAATGAATGCATTCTGTTAGTTGGGTGTTTTTTTTCCATTTGTAAAATACAGATTAAAATGAGCATGTGCCATGTCTTGCATCAGAAACCCCTGGGTGTTTTCTAGAAAGCAAGGAAAACAAACTGAGTAGCATTCACTTGTGTATTGCTTATAAAATCAAGCTTTTTCCTTTTCCAATTAGATGCATTGTGCGAGCATTGAAGGATCCAAATACCTTTCTCTTTGATCATCTTCTTGCCTTAAAACCAGTCAAATTTTTGGAAGGAGAACTTATTCATGACGTAAGTAACATACTTTCTAGCAAGATGGTCTGAGAGCTGTAGAGTGCCTTTTGATTGTTCACTACTGTAGAGTTTTATTAGTGCCTTTTGAAATTCATTGGAAGGGTTATCTGTCAGTAACTTTGAGCTGCAGTGTACTGTTTCTTTTAATGCTTTTAGAATTAAAAAACTTACAATATTACCTGAAGCATGTTTTCATTTCAGAAACCTAGAGTATGAAAAACTGCCATCACATGGGTTCTGCAGCAAAGCTGCCTTTCGAGTCTGAGGAAAGGGAGCTCAGCACAGACTGTCTTCAGCTATTGAGAGAAACCAGAATTTTAGCTCTTAATTGTAGTAGTTCATATATACACACACAAGCACATAACTGTCCAGTCTGTAGGGAGGGAAACATAGATAATATTTAAACCCTTTTTCTTATGTTTGTTTTCCATCTTCCAGCTTTTGACAATTTTTGTAAGTGCTAAGCTAGCATCCTATGTCAAGTTTTATCAAAACAACAAAGACTTCATCGACTCCCTTGGTAAGTTTTCAGATCAGTACATTTCTAACTGTTTGTGTGCCTTAAGATAGGGAAGCTGCAAAGTGCTTCAGTTTGATTGCATAAATTGAAGCTCAAGGAATTTAGTAGGAATTTTTAAGAATGGGTTAGACTTTGGAGACTCTAACCTCTGCTACATTGCAAACAGACCATCTAACTGTGGTTTGTTCTGCTAGGACAAGCTGGTTTATGGACTTGGAAGAGAACTGTTTTCCCCCTCTTCCCTTGAACAGTAGGAGGGAATTTTTAATGCATTGATACTCTAGGCTAGGCCAGAGAAGACAACTTTATTGTGTAAGCCAGCAGCTTGTATGAATTGTTTTTGATTAAATAACTTTATAACAGCAAATACTTCTGAACAGTAAGAAAAACCATGCAAACAGCGGGGAGGGGCATGTGTGTGCGTGTGTGTCTGCGTGTGCTGATGCATTAGACCTAGCAAGCCACAGTCTGTCCCAGTTAATTTGTTTCATCACATGAAGCAGTGTGATGGAATGTTAATGTCAGCACCCTCTTTATTTACACACTGTGGAGAAAAGGAGTAGTAATTAACACTTTGGCACTCCCCCGTTGATGTGTAATTGACTGTTTCAAAGGAGCACTGGTTCATAAGCTATTGCATGCATTAAAATTACGTTTTTTATATTCCAGCTTTTTAGGACAGGGGTCAGTGACAATGCAGAAATTGTTCAATGATGCAGGGTTTTTTATTACTGCATTAAGGTTCTGACATATTGGTAATGAATAAATGTTTCCATAAAAATCTGATTTTCTTTTTTTTTTCTCACTTTGATTTGGCAATGACACTTTGAGCACTGCCTGAATGCATTTGAGGAAAGGCAGAAACAGAGCTTTGCTAAACCCGAGCTTAGTGCAGCCTTTTAACCCGTGCATTATTTTGTTTAATGGAGTGTGGTATAGTTGGGAGAATAATTACCCTCAGTGCTTTAAAATGCTGGTACTTTGGGTATTAAAATGATGGAAATACCACTGTGAATAAAATTAGCAGCAAGTTTTTGATAGTTTTATAAGTGTGTGTGTGTATATATAGGATAAGCACAGCTTCTATCACATCTGTTTGAACATTATGTGGACATCTTAGCTTTTCCTTCTTAGGGCAAAGTGGAGGCTGTATTGTACTTCTTTTTGTGTACTGAAATGGTTTATCTGTTAGTTACTGGTCCACAGAAGTATTTTCTGAAAATGATGATCTAACATTTGATTAAATTTTTGGAAGATGAATCACACACAAAGTATTAGTTGTACAATATTCGACAGTCATGATTTCTTTTGCTTTGCCTCCCCGTACCTGTGTGAATATCCAGTCTGCGTTTTCAATATATCTAGGATTCATGTAATCTGACTAAAATCCTTAAATACCATTGCAACTGTTTTGAAAGAGCCTTACTTAGAGTTAGCTAATTTCTCACTTGCTTTATGTTGTACTCGGATAATTTGGAATGTCTTTGAGCAGCGGACAAGGTAGAGATTCTGAGGCAGTGCAGACCTGAATGTCTGAGTGTTTCAGCCATGCCTTTGGAAAACCAGGGCAGTTGGTATAGGAAACAGGACAATTGTTAGCTGAAGCATTTAAATGTTTTTCAGAATATATATGAGTGATCCCCAGAAACTGATTTTTTTGGGTTTTTTTTTAACTATACTTTAAATACTTTAAAAAAACCCCAAAACTTGCTAAGGTACTGGGCTTTAAAATAAAGGTTATTAATAATAGTGTTTGAGTGACAGTACAGCATCCACTTTAGTTCTCCCCTTTCCTGGATCAGGACCAATTACACCAGTCTATGGAAGCTGTGCACTGAAGGCTCCTACAGGTGGCATCGGTTTGTTACAATTTGTTGGTTTATTAATGCTGACAACTTAGGCCAGCAGTAGCATTATCTGTGTCAACTGAGTCGCCCTAACATGTCCACATTTAATCTGGTATTATCGGCAGTCTTTTTCGGAAAGTTAATCAGCATCTCATTTGCATTTGTTAATTAGGGTTAATGTGTGCTAATTGATTTTTTGATGCTTGTAGAGTTCCATTAAACCCAGTTAGGTATAGTTGCTGGTGCTCCTCATTCATATGAATTATGGTGATCACATTTTTGTTGAATCGGTGCCAAATAGGGAACCTGCATCATAATTACAGCTAATTAACACAACATGATGTCCTGCAGTAATGTGCTTTCCTATTAGTGTGTGGATGTTATAAATTCCAAACTTAAATATTTACTGAAGCAAGTCACTGTTTATAATGTCACTTCAAACCGAAATGATTGACATTTATTTTAAAGCAGCATCCACTAAATCGCAGTTGGCACCTCACAAAACATGGACTGAGAAATGCCTTGCTTCAGCTGGATGTCTTAACATGGACCTAGACCCTTCTTCAGGAAAATGGTCTCTGATTTAGATGAGCAAGCCCTTGACTCATGCTCATGCTGTCATTCATACAATCATGAACAAATCTAACTTTTAATATCCATTCCTCTGTTCTTAAAGAGCACTTTTTTTTGTCACTCTAGGTGATGTGAGTATACATGTGACTCATGGCACTATTTGCTGTGGCATAAACAGTTAATTCAGTGCCAAAACACATTCCTTTGGCACAAAAATTGTTGTTAAACCATTACTGAGAGATTTATTTTCAAGCAAACATATGAGAACAAGCAGTGAGGTACCAAGGTTTTGACAGTACCAGTTGTGTATTTTCCATTTGTGGCTGCATTGCTGTTCTTCAGGTGATGCAACTGAAAGATTCACCTGCACCCTCACCACCTAAAATTGTTAAGGTGATTTTTTTACTGTTTGAAAAGATCTGTGCTTCATTTTTGCAGATAGTTACTGCCTTTTACTGACAGCACTGAGCCACTAAACCAGCTAATACAGCAAAATACAAGGAAGAGGTAGGAATCAATTACTTAAAAAATGTTGATAGAGACAGGTGAAGTATTTTCTCGATGTGAAATAAGTTTTAACCTACTGGAAACCTAACTAGTAAAAATAACATGGAAAACAAATTAATTGTTGGATTATTAACACCTGTAAACTATTGTGACTTCTACACAGGCCTGTTGCATGAACACAATATGGCAAAAATGAGGTTACTTACTTTCATGGGAATGGCTGTTGAGAACAAAGAAATATCATTTGACACAATGCAACAGGAACTTCAGATTGGAGCTGATGATGTAGAAGCATTTGTTATTGATGGTAAGAACTGTAATACCATACCTTACAGAAAAATATTGACCTTTTAAGCTATAGCTGTGAAAATTCATGCTGAAAGATATGAGGGCAGGGATGTCATCCAGGAGGATCTTCATAGGCTTGAGAAGTAGGCCAGTGCCAGCCACATGAGATTCAACAAGTCAGAGCGCTAGGTCCTGCATCTGGGTAGGCCAGTCCCAGGCACAAATCTAGCCTGGGTGCAGAGTGGGTTGAGAGTAGCCCTGAAGAAAGAGACCTGAGTATAGTGATTGATCAGAAGTGCTCATGCAGCCTAGAAGGCAAACTGTATCGTAGGCTGCATCAAGAGGAGTGTGGCCAGGTCAAGAGAGGTGATGCTGCCTCTCTTCTTTGGTCTTGTGCAACCCCGTCTCAAATGCTGCACCCAGTTCTGGTGTCCCCATCCCAAGAATGTCACAGAGCTGTTGGTACAAGTCCAGAGGAGGGCTACAAAGATGATCCAAGGGCTGGAGCACCTCTGCTATGTGGATAGGCTGATTGAGCTGAGGTTGTACAGCCTAGAGAAGACTCTGGGGAGGGACCTTATACCTGCCTTCCAATACCTGAAGCGATCCTACAGGAAGGCTGGAGAGGGACTTTTCACAAGGGTGACTAGCGATAGAACAATGAGGAATGATTTTAAGATGAGGGAGAGTAGACTGGAGCTTAGGAAGAAGTTCTTCAGTATGGGGGTGGTGAGACTCTGGAATAGGTTGCCCAGGGATGTGGTGGACACGTCCTCCCTGGGAGTGTTCAAGGCCTGGGCTGTATGAGGCTTTGAGCACCTAAAGTCTAGTTGAGAGGTGTCTCTGCCCAGGACAGGTGGGTTAGAGTAGATGGTCTCTAAGATCCCTTCCAACCTAAGCCACTCTATGAAGACTTGCCTAGCATGTCTTTTGAGCACTGTCTTTCTTTCCTTTGATGGGAATTGCATTTCATGTAGTTTGTTACAGAACTGAAAAATTGTTTGCAGGTTTAATTTGTCATCTGGTTTTGTTTGCTGGCATTCAAACAGGATGTCTGTAGGAGAGAGTTCATAAAGAATGTACAGAATATTAGTTTACAAGATGGGCATCAAACAATAGGATACATGCATGACCTTTATCTTGTTACACTATTTTGCTTTCCTGTCTATGAGACTGTCGAAACCAACAGCAAAACAATATTAAGTGTTTATATATATTTGGATTGATCTCTCTTTGAACAGGTTTTGTGCAGTTTAATACCTTTGCACTATCATGAAAATAATGCTCAAAATAGCGTTGCTTTTTTGCAGCTGTAAAGACAAAGATGGTGTACTGCAAAATAGATCAGACTCAGAGGAAAGTAGTTGTCAGGTAAGACTTAATTCTTCCTAGCATTTTGCAGAACTTAGTGTGTTCTAATTATTTCACTTACATTTGTAGAATATTTTAACTAGAAGCAAGGTATTGTTCCTGGCAGTTGCTGGTAGTTAAATAGTTGCTATTTATCATAATTTTATTAAAGCTCACACTGAATGTGATTAGCTTATTTAATGAAAGAGTCCTATTTTCCAGCACATTTCATTTAATGACCTAATAGTGACAAGAATACTAATGACTGGTGTTGCTTTAAATATTTGGGAAGGCTGCAGAATTCTCTAACTGGTAAAGTGCAACCCTTTATAATAGAGATAATAAAAATTTTCCTTTTCACTTGTGAGGGTAAAGTAATGCTATAAAAGAATTATTAGGAGAGTGTGACATCTAGTAATCATCTTCCCATTTTGTTTTACTTTCTAGTCACAGCACACATCGGACTTTTGGAAAGCAGCAATGGCAGCAATTGTATGACACTCTAAACACCTGGAAACAAAATTTGAATCAAGTGAAAAACAGTCTCCTCAGTCTCTCAGACACCTAAAAAGATTTTTTTAGACCTCATAAAGTCACTAGAGAAGAAGTTTATTCAAACCTCTGACAATTCGTGAATGTTTCCAAAACGCATACAATTGGTTTAAAGAAGCTAAATCTTCTAAATTGCAACACAAAGAAAAGCAATAAAACCAACATGAGAAAACATCTTCTGTCGACTTTCTTACACAATTAGCAACAGCAAACAGTAGTAATATTGGCTGTGTTTTTGTTCACAATGTGAGACTCTTCCTTTGCAAGAAGTGTGGGAAGGGAGGGAAGGAGATCAGAAAAATGAAGTGCAAGTAATTGTAAAATAGATTTCCCCTACACCCTAAGAGGAAAAGTGTGAACCAGTTAAAAGGGAAGCTTTGTGAAGCAAGATCTGCTGCCTTACCTCTGTAAATCATACCTGATGCTTTAGATAAACTACAGCAGAGATATTTCAATAGGTTGGCACCAATGGTAAGCGGAAAGCTTTCCTGTTCTTCTGCCACTTAAGAATCACTCTGAGTTGTAAATGTTTGCAGAAACCACTATATTTTGAAATAGCTACAGGTGATTTTGTTTGAAAACTGCATGAGCAATCTAACAGAGAAACCAGAATGTCTGAGGAGCAGGAGAAGGGTAATCTGAAGTAATAATTTAGTATTACTTGATGGATATTAAAACGTTAACTTGTGAACTTCAACTTCAGGCAAAATCCATAAGAACTTGGATTTGATTGCAGAAACAGAACTGAGGTTATTACTAGGGATTGTATCAAATTTTTAACATTAAAGAAGCCTATACTGAACATGAAAGTACAGTACACACACACCACATTACACAGCAATACCTCTACAAATCTTGGTTACATTAAGTGATTTATCTGTGCCTAAAAGACACCGATCCTCACTGGCCTTCTTCGTATTTTCTCTTTCTTGCTGAATGAAGTCTCTCCACATTCAGGATTTTCTCAATTTCTTCTGTTTGGTTTTGTATAATGGAGTTATGAATTGAAGATCTGTCCTCTTCTCCAGCTGCACTTCCATGACTTGCTGGAGTTACAGTCATGTGAGGAGACTTCTGTAAAGCAGTAAATCCTTTTTTTTAGCTGACAGTACAAACCTAGCAGTTAATAGTCTAGTGAAATTCAGGTAAAAAGTCTCAGATTGTTGGGTTTTGCTGGCAGTGTGAACAGAACTTTGGATGAGGTTTGCATTTGCAAGGCAATGTGAACAGAAAGAGAAGTCAGTTGGAAAAAACACATTTAAATTGAAGTGCTTGCTTCAGCTTTAATTCAGAAAACATGATAGTGACAAATATTTCACAAACCAAACCTTAATATAAGACTTGGCCTAGGCGAGTATGATTAAAAAAGACAACCTTGTACTAGAATGCAGATTAGCAAAATAAATAGTTTAATTAAACAGTTTAATGTTGCAATTGACATTTCTATTGCTGTGCAAGCATTTGATTAACAAAACCCAAAATCATGAGGTTTATAGTGTTAACTCCCTCTCTGCTCTGCTGTACAGATTAGAAAGCAAACATCGTTAAGATCTGTAATAGCTTGGGGTTTTTATGTTAAAGATCTTTTTGTTCTCTGAATAATTTTAATTACTATTTGATAGATATTTCATACCTATCCAAATCAAACACATATGGCAACACAGCAGGGAAACAGCTTTTTGCTTGAGCGATGAGCTCTGCACATGTAATCCCATGTTGTGTGGCTCTCGGTGGGCCAGCATGCAGCACCAGCCACCTGCCCAAGCACAGGTGCACACAAAGCCATGTCACACAGAGCCAGTGTTGCAGTGGTTCTTGAGGAATCAGTAAAGTGAGGTCTAATACTCTGCATGCTAGGGTAATTCTTTTACAGGAATTGCAAGATGAGGCCTTATCCCTCAGCTCATTTATTTTTTAATACAAAGACAACTGTGTCTTAACCAACGGGAAGCCCCCGAATCTTTATTTTTAGATTAATTTTGTGCTAAAACTCTCCTTCCCCAGTGCACAAGCATTTCTTGAAGTTAAAATATGAACAAATAAACTTCACTGAAGTTGTTCATATAGTCTGTTCATGCAGCTAAGATACTGCTTCTTCAGGTCAGTAACAATTACTTCCTCATTGAAATGGAGATCAATTTCTTCTTCAATTTGAGCAATAACATTTTCAACCTGTTCATTCTAGTGGCCCTAAGCATACACTCCCATGCTTTTTCCTCAGAAAGAAACAGATCATTGCAAGCCACTAGTCAATATCTCTATGGAACAGCACATAGGGCTGCATCTGTCCCATACCAATAATCCAAGAGAAAAAAAAACATGTGGAGGTGAAATAAAGCCATGACACTTTTCTTAGCTTTTACTGAAGACAACAAGCATTTAGACTTCACTTTGGAGAAGTAATTGCAGTGAGGTTATGTTTGTGTGTGTACATATAAAAAATGTAATTTTAATATGGTTCTGTGACAGTGGATTTAGAATTTCTTGTCAGACCAAAAAACCTCAGCTTTTTCCACAATAAAATGCAAGTAAAGGATGTCTTGCTGCCAGCAGTGAATCATATGGCAGCCTATGGGATGCATAGGTATAAGCCATTCGCTGCTGAGTAGTATGACTGCAGTTAGGCACTTGTGTTTAAACCAAGCCGAGTATGCCTATTCATCATTGCCTTGGTGCTCAGGTATGTACAGATCTTCATATCTTTGCTAGAATTTTAAGTGCACCTGAAGCATTTCTTCTTGTTTTTTACCTCTTTTTAGATGACTGTGCTTTGGTTGAATGAGATTACCCAAATTGTAGAACGAAGGCCTAAATCTGCTCTAGTTATAATCAGACATGTTACTCAAATAAACAGAGCAGCAACAGACTGCTGAGCCTAGTTTTAATCTAACAGCTTTTTCACATCGGTCATAAAAATGACAAATTTGAGGACAGAAGGTATTAGAATGACACCAGTACAGAAAGGAGGGAGTGGTCTGCAATATCCCAAACAGATTTCATAATAATTAGCTATTTGGAAAATAATCTAAGGGCAAACTAGCAAGGCACTCTTGTCCATCTCAGTTTTTAATTTTCCTGCACATAAGGAGCTTTAGTTTGAAGGTAACAAAGTAGGTACAACCAAAACCTGTTAATAAATAGAGCTTTGTATTAGCTGTAGAGTAGGTATTTTAGTTCACTCAATTCCTGGCTCCACCTCAGTGAGAAAAAAAACAAGACACACAGTAAATACCCCCACTGGTTAAAAATCCACCTTGCTGTCATTCCCAAGTACAATCCCGTTCGGAAAGCTGAGTAATTTAAAATACTCGTGTTTTCACTTCAGAGTTTCAGAGAATGTGAATGCTAAGGGCACCGAGAGCTGGTAAGTCTGCTGAAGTCAGCCAGCTTTGTCATTTGAAAAGTATACAGCCTGACCTCAAACCTCATCCAAAGAAATAGCCGTAACTACCTGAGAAGTACCTCTAGAAGTTCTAAAAAGGAAGGTGAACTGCAGGTGTAAATGATAGTATAACTTTTGAGTAACATGTTTGGCATTAGTTTGAATCCTAACACAGCATTTACAACTGTTCATAGTCCACAGTCTAATGTACATCTGAAAATGGAGCCCTTGCTAATGCCATCCCTGTCTTACAGGAAAAGAAGTTTCTATTTCATTATCTGCTTTTACACATTTGTGTAATTACATCCTACTCAATGGTTCTTCTAAATGTGGTATCACAACTGCAGCATAGAATGAATACATAGACCCTAATTAATACATTAATACATATGCTCAATTTTTAGTCTCTCATTTGCTTTTAAATAATGTGTTCCTATCGAGTCATGAAGGAAACGATGTTTTTGTACTGTTACTACTTTGCCTTTTTTTTTTTTTTTTTTTAACTCCTAGGGTAGGTGATGATTTTTATTAGGGACACAATGAACTACCCTTTTCCTTCCCTCCCAAACAGACTGGTTAGCATCTGTTTGATTCATATGCTGTGACTTTTTCCTGCTGCTTTCTATCAACCTTAATTGTGAAAAATGGTGCCTTGTTGCCCTTTTGATATTATTTTGGAGATTGACTCAGTCTTAAAGTATCCAGATGCATACAGTTGTACAAATATCTGTGGAATTAGCTCACTGAGGTCTGGTCTGCAATATTTTTAATTGACTTACATGTTCTGTGGGAAAAGAAGAATCATAAAAAGTCTTTGCTGTAGCATTCCATCCTTCACTGGGGTCTCCCTGGGGCTCTCGGTGGATACTAGAGATATTCAAAGTGTCGGCAGCTCTGTTAAGACTGGTAGAAGCTGATTGACAAAAAGGAAATGGTAACAACTGCAATTCAGTCTCTAGGCACTAATTGTAAAGTAACTAAACTTCTGATTTACCTCTGATCTAAAAAAAATGAAATTAAAAAAGTCAGTTTCAGTTTAAATCTCTCCCATAGGCTTTCCCCTCTTTTTTCTTTCATATACTTCTGCATCTATTTTGACTCTAAACATAAGGTATTTTTCTACTCTGATGAAAAATGTTTCATACCTTTCACACATTAAGTTAAAGAGAAATTAAAATTGTGCTGTATAGAAAAGGTATTCTGAATAACTGGGTTTTGTTTTTCAAACAGCATCACTTTAAGACTCGCCTCCTGAAAATGATAATCATGTTCCAGAGTGACTTTTCATTAAAAAATACATTCTAAATGTGAAGGATTTAGATAAACCACACACATTTAAAATAAGGAATCTTTTTGTAAGTGGCTATACCTAATATTTCAGGAAATCAGAGTATAGCTATCCACTAAAAGCAGGATGGGCAAATAAGCAGATTAATCATAGCAGAGTATAAGGCTCCTATTCTGCAGTGGCCTTATGCACTGCTAATAGACTCCTTTGAAACCAGCATCAAATTCCTTGAAAAATCAAAACATAAATGTACTCTCACAATTACTCAAACAGTAACTGGTTTGTCACTACACAGATGCCTGTCAATCACTGCTACAATAGTAAAATCTTTGCTTTGCTGTGACAGTACATGTTACCTCATGGTTATGTAACAGTTAATTAAGAACATTAGCATTTTCTCTTGGGAGGAAGAGGAAAACAGTTATGAGTTTCTGTTTGTTTTCTTTTCTAAGAGTTCACCAGGAAGATCTTGCCTGTTCCCAGTTCATTCCTCTATTTACTGATGTGAAGTGGCTGCTTTCTGGGAACCAGCATTGCATAAATAACTGCACTGTGGTTAGGTGGTAAAAACTAATTCCCCCCTGAGACAGACTTTACTGAACTCTTTCACCAATGCTCTTTACCTCTAGGTCTTGCATGTGACTAAACTGTTCTGCTTCAGTAAGTTAAAAAAAAAAAGCAACACAACAAAACAAACCCCTCAAAACAACTGGGGGACACTGTCCACATGGGTGCCACTCCAGGTTTGCCATTTAGTAAAATATCTGAAAACAAAACAACACAAAACAAAAGCAAGCCATAATAAAACTGGGAAGTTGGAAGTGCTGAGTACCACAATGACTCCTGAGTGCCCTAACAGTAAGGTTCTCTGGTCTCCAAAAGAATATAGGGTTCAGAAAAGTCAGCAAGCTGAAGCAAGGACTTAGCACAATTAGGCAGTATGATGAGTGAGGCATGTAAGAGACCCAGACCAAAACCTTCATTGAGAAGTTCTGGTAGAATTCAAGAGGTCTGGTGGCTGTACTGTTCACTAGGCAACTCATTTGGGGAACTAGAGCTACATTAAAATCCCTACTAACTGCTTTGGATGAACTTCTTGAAGTCACTTTTGGAATTACACTGCTTCACATCCAGAAAAGTTTCTAGCAGGAAGATGATGAAGAGCACATGGAAGAACTTCAGATAGTGCTGTCTGTTCTCACAGAGAAGATACATGCAGAATACCATGTAATTACAGATTCATTTTCTTGAAACAGACACTGAAATTCACATCATTAATAGAGTGTACCATCTGAGATCAGGATCCTGCTTCTGTGCCACCACCTCTTGTTTTAGGGACAAAGACTCCTGAAACTGAACTTCAAAAAACTGTGAAAAACAAATCTAAAATACAGTTTTCCCACATCAGTAATGATTTGGAATCATGGAGTAAAGTTTCTATTTACTGTTTTGCATATGTAAAATATTGTTCAAATAAAATAAGCCCCAAGTGCCAACAGCAGGTGAAAAACCTCGGTGAGCAGTCTCAACAGCTAGGTGTGTTTTCCAGAGCTTCAAGGAATAGAAACTTCTCCTTTCACACATTCAGATGATTTTAGATTGCCATCTGAATTAAAGATGTACAATTAAATTTTAAAAAGTAAATTTTCTTTAAGTCTCATTCAGAGAAACATCCACTGATCCAAAAGCTACCCTGATTTTTATGCAAGATGAGGGTACTGGCTAAGTTCTAAAAGCTGCTCAGTATTTTTCAGCTATACACAGGGCCCTGACAGAATATGCTCAATGTTAGGGTTAGAAATGCCTATAAAAATTCAGTCTCCCATTGCACTGCCTTTCCTTCACAAAGGTAAATAAAGGCTTATTTGACCAGAAAGTTGAGGAAATAAAAGCTGTTGAACTCATAGTATGAATTACTGGGAAGACCTCATCTTTCAATTTTTTTCCCCATATAACAAATGTCAGAGGGTTTACATTTCTCTAACACTACACTAAACTTAGAGGCAGAATTTTCATATTTTGATAATGTTTTTCTAAGTATATTCAGTACATGCTTCAAAACACAAATATTTATCTTTCTTACCTAGTCCTGTTTCTCTTCTGTCAATATTTTCACTGAGTTTTTGAGTTATTGAAGTAACATTTGCATGTTCCAGTAAGCATGGTAGTTTCAAAAGGGGAGGTTCTTTGGAAGCTGAAGTCCATGTAGCTTGACCTCTCATTTGATTTATTCTTGAACAAGAACTGAGGTCTAAAAAATTGAAGTATACTGGAGTTTTCTCAGCTTTTTTATCTGAGGCAGAAAGATCAAAGGACGACCTTCCATTCATGTTTACTAAATTTCCAGATGTTCTCATGGGCAAAGAGGACGATTCTTCCAGGTGACCCTCAGCAAACTTCCTTCCTGGAACTGTACTATTCAGTGAGTCTTTTTTCTCTGTTAACAATGTGTTATTTGTTAAATTATTACTCTCCAGGGAATGTCTGGTTTTGATGGAGCATATCTGAATATCATCATTAACTTTTTTACATGGAATTAGTTTATCTGTACTAATCCTATCTGCTGGCAGAGGCTTATGAGCAATTATTTCAAGAGCATCAGCCTCAACTGGGGCTTCAGCATATGAAGTACAGGCATTTGTAGCATTCCCTGTTTGTTCAGCACCACCTTGTTCAGGTTGCTTGCTGCGCAAGTCATCCATATTTCTTCCACTTCCTGTAGTTGGGGGGTATAAACTGAATGTACCCCAGACAGACACATTATCGCTGTGGGTTTTTGTGGCATCATCACTACTTGCCTTGTCACAATAGGTAGTTGGTGGATCTTGAGGATCAGTCAGTGGAACACCAGTGCTCTCCAGTGCACCATCTCTGTTGACATTTGTGGCATTTTCAGGGCAATTTCTGTCTTCAGCATCTATGTGTGTCTGTTTAAAAGGAAGTTTGTCTCCATGTAGACCACTCAGATTTAGCAAACTTCCTTCTGGTTCATGTAATCCATTGCCTACAGAATTATCGTTGTTCAGCAAGCTACACCTTTGGCATTCTGTTTGAGAATTTTCTTTATTGCAAGATAGAATGCGAAAACTTGCTTCCTTAGCTTGATGATTATCTGTACTCCTCTTACACACAGCCTTGTTCTCACTGCAAACAACTGCTTCACACTCAGTTTGGGGTGCTTCAGGTATAAGGAAGTTGTGTTGTATAGTATTTGACTTTTTTTCTGCCTTATTACAAACTGATTCATCTGTAACACCGCACAGCTCTGGCTTGTTAGAGCCAGTCTCTTGACTTCCATTTTTCCTGCAGGCACCTACAGTGTCAGTCCTGTCTGAAAGGACCTTTCTTGTCTGTGTGTGGCATGCTGCCAGGGGCTTATGGCTGTCCTGTAGCTTTTGTTCTGAATTTGCACTGTTTTCACCCAGTAACATTCTACATGTTGCTCCTAGATTTTCTGCTTCTTTGCACTCAGTGACACAAATTTCTGAGGTCTGTCCTTGAGTAATTAAATCAGTATCTGTGCAGAGGGTATTCCTGGGAGAAGCCTCCCTTGGCTTTTCTTCATAAGGGTTAGCAACATTAACTTCATCCTTAAAACTGTTTTCAAGAACTTGTAAATCTGTTAGAGTAAGTGTATTCTCTAGTTAGTGACAGACAACCCAGAAGCTAAAGTAATGTTTTAGAATTTAAAATTTCCAAAGAGATGGATTCAAGATGAGTATCAATACTGGTATTTCAGATCTTACAGTACACACACTAGTCCATTAAAGGTTACCGAAGTACTGCATTATGGTAACTTGTAAAATATTGATAAACTGTTCAAACAGAAAATAGATTAACATGCTGTAGAATTTAGATATGGCCTATAGTTGAAATATTCCCCAACTGATAGCTGCCAGCCTTATTACTGAGAGGAGTATTCATTATGAAATTGTAACACATACTCAATCAACCATTGTGTGGCTACATGAAGTTTATGCTACTGGTTACTACTGCAGTTGTATTTGTCTGGTTTTTTTTTTTTTTCAAAGTGGCAGTTTTAGATAAATGGAAAATAAAAAACCCCAATATTTTAGGGACTATGTTCAAATCAAAAGGAATGTGCTATGACTTGATGGTAGTGAACCACTGAGGAATAACAGGCGTTGCGGTACCAGAAAGGTGTGAGCACTGATCCTTTAAAGCAATCACCTTGCAGTTCATAAGCTTTTAAATTTCCATTTATCTTTGCTACACTGAGTACATTTCCTTCATGTGGCTTCAAAAATTTCCTTGATTTGGTTTCAAAATGTTTTCTACAGAAAGTGTTACGATTATCCACACAAAGAAACCTTCAATGTCCTGTGCAGCACAGTCACTCTCTCTGCCTTTTTTTCATTGCTTTATGGGAAAGGCCTTGGTTTTGTTTCCAAACACTGCTATACACATTATAGCTCTTCCTAACCCCTATTCACTTCATGAACTGGCATGCAGAAAGAGAATTACAACAGCTTGAGGGGTTACAGCACATGGATCTAACTTGATGTCCCAAGGCAGCCACTGACAGCACTGTGGTTTCATTCAGAGCTTTGTGAATTTATTGTAATTAGCACTACTGACACCAGGAATTTTCCTGTTGCTAATACAAACCCATTTAATTTCAGATTCGAGCCTTCTTTTACCATATACTGTACCTGTACTCTGTCTTTCTTCAATACTACTTATCTCTGTTATCCAAGCAGTGTTACTACTTTGCTCTATCTGTAATTCCGCAGTGCTTAGAGGAATTGCATTTGGTACTTCAGTTTCTTCATGTCCAAAATTACTATCTTTTCTTATGGTGGATTCCATACATGTATTTTCTTCCTGAACAGCCTGTATATCACTGGTTTTTGAGTGTTCTTCACCACTCTAGCATAAGAAGGAGCAAAAGATTATACATATTTTTTACTAGTTTACTATAGTCACTGAATAATGTTCAGGACATAGCTTTACAATTACTTTTACAATTCTGATGTAAGCCAAAGACCTGAAGTATACAAACTTAAATGTACATGGAGTGAAAAGCAGACTAATACCCTAGAAGATTAGCAAAGAAATCAGATTGTGCTATAGTATGGTTCACAGAGAACAGTTCCACAGATTGGCAGAATTTGTCAGAGGAAAGAATATGTGTTGTACATATGCTAACTGGATTACTTCCATTGTCTGCTGGATAAATCTGTGACCTGCTTAGTAATTGCCTGCAGAAAAACCTGCATGATTGCTGTTGACACTCGAAACACACATGCATACACACGCTATTTATTTTTTTTCCCCTAACAAACCACCTAGGATTTTCAACTTCAATTCACAGGCAAGTAAGACTAATGAATTTGCAGTTCCTGTCAGTCAGATCTTCATTCACTCCCAGATTGCTCTTTAACCTGAATTTGAGTCAAATTCAGCAGAAGTAAAAGCCTGAAAGATATGTTTGCTTTAAGTTTTAGTCACTGTCTAATACTACAGCTGTATTTGTCTTTATTTCTGAAAGCTGCATTAGACAAAGTTCTGTGAAAACTAGAAGCTGAATAGTGAGGAAACACTCGAATAAAACTCCACCAGAAAAAAAAAAGAAGAAAAAGAAGCATCCTTTATCATCATCAACTGCTTGTCAGCTGAAGGCAGGAGCACATGCTGGCACTTGCCCTAAAGATAGCATATAAAATTAGGTAGATGTAGGAGGAAGCAGGAGTATTGGTTTGGCCTTAAGAAGTGTGAGAAAAAGCTGAAGATACTTGGGTGACTGGAGGTGTTGTAAAAGGAAGACTGGGATGTGGGAAGAGAGTACAAGTGCTGTGCAGATGTGTGGGGAGGACAGACTATATTGCAAAATGGAGGGAGGCACGTAGACAATGCTGGTAAAAAATGGAATTATTGCAATGGTGGCATAGTAGATGATGCAGAATACAAACTACAGGAAATAATTTTCTACAGGTCACAGAAACATCCTGATCCTAGCTTTGCTGATATGGAGGTAGGGAGGAATCATGACAAATGGAAAAGGGTCCTAAAACCAATTTTTGTCTGCCAAATACTCCATCTTCGATTTGAAGTTTCAATGGAAATGTCTTTCACTTTTCCTCATATTTCGTTATTGTCTCCCCTGTTATTCTGGTGTGGAAACTGTAAATATTAAATCCAAAGGACCATCTCTGAACTCTACCACTTGTGCTCTGAATATAGAACTGAACGCTGATTTGATTCACCCAGCAACGCAAGCTCAGTTCTAGTTCAACTTGCACTGCATAAAGGAATCTCTTACCTTCAGCATTCATTACTTGTTGAGCTTGCTATGCCTTTGATGATTTTTAAAGAGGCTGAGTGAAATAAGGGTTATGTTTGATTTTTGTGGTTTTTTAAACTAAAACTGTCCTATGTTACAAAAGCTGAAATTCATTCCTCTGAGTAGAAGTGGACTTAGTTCCACACTTCCAGAGAACTTACATAAATACAAAGTCAATGGGTCTGCCACAGTATTTGAGAAACACCCATGCAAAATATGTTTGTGAAATAGGATTTAGTAAAGATAGATTAAATTAACTGCTATCTGCTCATAGATTGATAGAATAGTTTAGGTTGGAAGGGACCTTAAAGATCATCTAGTTCCAACCCCTCTGCCATGGGCAGGGACACCTTCCACTTGCCCAGGCTGCTCAAGGCCTCATCCAATGTGGCCTTGAACATTTCCAGGGAGGGGGCATCCACAATTTCCCTGGGCAACCTGTTCCAGGATCTCACCACCCTCGCTGTAAAGAATTTCTTCCTAATCGCCAGTCTAAATCTACCTTCCTTAGGCTTCAATCCATTCCCTCTCATCCTATCACCACAAGCCCTTGTAAAAAGTCCCTTCCCAGCTTTCATGTAAGCCCACTTCATGTACTGGAAGCCTGCTATAAGGTCTCCACAAAGTCTTCTTTTCTCCAGGCTGAACAGCCCCAACTCTCATAGCCTGTCCCCATAGGGGAGGTGCTCCAGCCCGGTATTATGTATGAATTTATTAATAAGGTAACATCTCAAGCTTCTATGATACAAGTTCCCCTCTGGATAGAAGGGGAATGTTCTCTGGGTACACTAAATTTTAATGGGATCTTAGATCACCGATTACATAAGATAAATCTTTAGGTTTAGCAGCTTCAAAGGAAGATCAATGGACATGACAGCTAGATTACAAAAACAGTTGTGTGCCTCATTCATTCTCTAATATTTCTTTTACAAGAAACAGGAAGTACTGCAGCTATTGGAGACACGCACCTGAAGATTTTGCACTTGCTCAGAATCCTGATTTCCCTGAGGAGGGTGATCTTCAAGGTGTCTATGAACACCTTTAAAGGAATTCAACTCATTTTTAAGAGTCTCTATTTCTCTTCTCATGTTTTCCTCCTACAATGAGGGTACACAGAGCACAAACCCGCAAATTTTACTGCATGTTCACATATGTAAAGCACTGTTTTACACAGATATGAACTTAGCAAATTAAAGTAAATCCTTAAAAGAAGGTATAGATCCTAAGGCATTTCTTTGTGCACAGTAAGTGAATTTTGAGCTCTTTCATTCAAATAAGAATTTTAACCACATTTCCATTACAGACAATACCTTCTCTTAGTTGTTTGTGGTGGTGTTTGTTTGGGTTTTTTTCCCACCATTTCAAGTAGCAATGCTCAAAAAAGTGAGAATTTTATCTGTAGCATTTTGGCATTTCTGCTAAAGCTACATTTTCTAGAAAAGTCTCTATTACTGGGAAAGAAATCAGTTGTTTTTACTGTATTATTTCTGCAATATTCTGCAATATTGGCTTGTAAGAATTACCTGAAATGCTTGATGACCATTTCAAAAACCTCTTAGCACTCTAACATTTAATTTAATAAACCTACATCTTTCTTCCAAGTTCTTAGTGCTTCCTCATGCTCATTCTGAAGATTAAGGAACTTTTCTTCATTTTCCTTTGCCTTCTCCCTTTGCAGCTCATTATCTCTTTCAAGGGTCTGCAATAAAATTAATTATCCAAAAAATAATCAATACCACATTAATGAATTTTGATGTGTTTTATGTTGCTTGGACCTTTGCTTCTAACATGCTGGAAGTGCCATACAGATCAGTGATAATGTGCTATCTCAACAATAATTTTCATAAATTAACAGAAAGGTGCTTATAGTTTAGCTAACAGGAAACAGGGGGAGGTTATGAAAAAAGAAATGGCTATAAAAGGGTATAAAAATACTTGCCATTATTCAGTTTCACTGCATAAGTTTTAATGTGCTGAAAAAGTAATATAAAGTCCATAGATGAGGAATATGAAATGTAGCACAATCTTGACCCAGTGTACTTAACAAAAGAAGACCTACAGTATGCTCAAAGAAGGGTGTTTTTTTCCTTATAACTTTTTCTATCCCAAATTGTTTATTAACCTATCTTACAAACTGTACAAACTTTAAATGCCAGAGTATATCTACTGGAACATGAAATATACATCTGATTGTCCTTTAATTTATCCTTATTAGATGACTGAAATAGGAGTGCATTGAAGTAACAGTTATATTCAGTTTGTTGTACCTGCAATATTTTTGGGTTAACTCTTTCAGCTTTACTGGGCTAAATTAAAGCCGTCTGTATAAATTGAGAGTTACTTCACATGTCTCAGGTACTGCTGGAATTTTTATCCTACCATATTTTTATAGCAAACAATATGGAAGATAATGAACTTACTGCATCCATTATCTACTGTGTAGATGGCACAAATATATTTGATAATGTAAACATAACTTGAATGCATGGAGCTATATGACCAGCTACATATTTATGAATCTGCTGAGCTTCTTTGGAAGTCCAGTTGAAAGATGTTAAGTTATGGAAGCATCTTTCCTAACTAATCTTTTGTCAAAAAAAGAGTCTATTTCTTGATTCACATGGCACCAGTTTTTAAGTTCATTTAGCCACACTATTACATATATATTTTACAGGTACTAACTTTAGCAAAATTCCGAATACCTTGCATACACATGCAAAGATTTGTGCATAATGGATCTTCTCTGATGAAATATATAATTAAATGGATGAGAGAATTCAGCAGTACATTGGCTGAATTCATGTAGCTCTATCAACTAGGAGCCCAAGACCACCTCTCTCTGATAAACCTGCTCTAACTCCAGGGATGCTTTTACCTGAATTCCTCGCATTCCTTGTTCTACTAGAGCAAGTCTAATGACATTTTAGAAGAGCATAACTGATCTTTAGCCTTATTTCATCAAAAAGCAAAGTTTGTGTATTTATATTGTGGCAGGAGTCAGGCTGCTCACGTCTATTAAAAGACAAGGCTTATGTGAAGCAAATCTAATTTCAATTTAGCATAGAAGCATTTACTTAGAAACAAAAGTATATGCGCACACAGGAAATTTAATTTGAAATTAACTGAAATCTTAGTTCACACAGGCCAAGCAAGAATAGAACAGTTGAGGTTATGTATGGACAAAGAGTAGATAATTATTATTAGTTAATCAATGGCTGTACCTGACTCTGCATGGCACATCCATCTGGAACTGATGACCTTAATCTTTTAGTGTGAGCCAATCTGACTGCTAGTGTGATTTAGAATCTAAACTGTCCTGAGCCCTATTTACGCACTCCCCAGTGTGGTTAACTGGCACATTTAGCATAAATATGACATCAGACTACATAGCAAGAGATGGTTAATTATATGCTCTTTTTCAGACCCTATGCTCTAATAAAAGCTCTGGCTATGAAGATCTGAAATTTGAAGTATTTTCCAGTAAAGACATTTACACCTACATGAAAATTATGAGACATGAAAGTTAAAATAATTTGGTTTCAAAATACTTAAAAGCAAGCACAAATAAATTCAAGTTTTACCCTCCAGAAATGGCAAATAAGAATGGCAACCATGATTTACTTTAGGGGAAGAACAAAAGGAGGGAAACCACAGCCTGTGCTTCAAGGTTCATGATGACAGCTAAGGAGCTGAGGGAGCAATGGAAGTGAGGTCAAAAGTTCTGAAAAGCATACAGATGTCTTTAACAGCTCTGGGCTTACATAACAGATAGTAGCAGCTTGTCTAATCAAGAAAAATCTGACCTGATAGTCTTCTTTCAGTGCATTTAATTCACTTTCTATTCTAACATTCGTTTGGGTTACTCGCTGAAGCAGTTCCTGCACACACTGTAGAGAGCTGAGAATTTCCTTATTAATACAAACAAATTGGAATATACTGAATAACATTTGTTTCCTGAAATGCAAATATTAGCTAATTCATGAATTTTAGTTAACATACTTAATTTTTATTCTGCAAGTGTCTGCAAAGTCATGTATAGAAAAATACAATCTAATATCAGTAGAGGGGAAGGGTTTGGAGGATGAAATTGGAACACCACCATGTTTTTCTGGCCTTTTGCCTTGGAGAAGATAACATCATTAGAACTTATTAAAACTTACTCTTTTTCAGAGAATTGTCTTAAAATGAACAATCCAGTGATGCTTTCAACATACTTCAGTGCAAATCTGAATAAAATACATAAAATCCAATCCCACTGCAAGTTCAATTAATGTAACAGAAGAATTTTATGGTAACCATTTTATGATTCTGGAGAATATAGAATATCCCATAGAAATTATATGACAGGTAAATAACTAGTTCTATTAAAGGATTGCCCTTATGTGAAGTTATTCTGTGCCTCCTGTATTAAATCCTAATAGATGTGAACTAACACACATTACATGTATATCGCACTCTGTGGTGGGTTGAGCTTAATCTTTAGTTCAATTTTACATCTAGAAAACAGAACCACAGAGATGTGGAATGGCTTGCCTGGTGTCATCTGAGAAGTCAGTAGTACAGTTGGCCATGTCTTTTAAAACTAGTATAGTTTTCACTCAGCTAGACAAGGTTCCTTCTCTGCATACAGTTCAGTGTAAATCAGCTATAACTTAGATAATATATTTAGCCTCACCAAGAACCACTGAAGCCAACATCTGCACTTAATCCAAATGGTGGATTTGTAGGGATGTAGTACAGAAATCTAGGTCTTCTAACCCAAGTTCTTGAAGAAAGTGGAGTTCATCTCTACTAGAGCCCTCCCTAGATTTATATCAAAATCCTCTGTATGTTAAAACCAATTAACCAAACCCTGGAAATTTACACAGAATGAAAAAAGAGAAGCCAAAGAGAGTCCCTCTCAGATAATACAGGCCAAACATGTGTATGAATTATGCTATGAGCAGCTCCATATAAATGTTTTTAGTGAATTCAGGGCTGTGGGAGTAATGAGGCAATGGAAGACAGCCTTAACTCTGTTCAGCTATGTATAGGCGTAGTTTAATATTCTAAATGTACCTATTCTGTATGAATGGAATACCATTTCCTTTATATATGATTGACACGTTATTCCAACTTTAACTGGTATTATAGTAAACCGTTGGCAACCAGAAAGCAGAAAAGCAAGCTTGTTATGCAAACCTTGTTGCTTATGTCTGCTGAGCTGATATGTAAACAACTATTTTATGGGCAGATCAAATTTCTCCCATATGAATTCAGAGACAAAAGTTAAGGCTTGGAATAAAGTGATAAATAATGGATTTTGTTCTAGTAATACACCTGAAAACTGAGCAGTAAGATCCTATTTAACTTAGTATTACAGTATTTCTGAAGAGTAAACAAGTGAATTTAATTATTTTTAAGAGCTTAGTCTAATAATTGAAGAAACTGAAATATGAAATATAGCACATATATTCCTAAGTGATTTTGAAATAGCGAATTTGTATTAACAACTCACCAGCTTTTCTTCTTTAATGTGAGTGTTTTCTTCCTGAACTTTTTTCGTAACTGCAGTCTCCTTAAAAAACCAAAAAACATAAAGACCAGTAAAAGACATTCTCAATTGCTGTCCTTTTCTTTAGTAATACTGTATTGATGTGACATTGTGAATCATAGTGAGGCTGTTTAAAGAAATTGAATTTTTTTTTTTTTTTTAAACTATACAATTCTATTTATTCATAGCATAGTTACTTCCCTAGAAAAGGTTGTTCTGGAAACAGTTTTATTATATTGTTTATGCATCAGAGAGATCATTGCCATAATGTTTGCTGAACAAAGAACAGAAAACATTCACCAAAAATTTTATTTGTTTAAACACCAAAATACCATTCTGATTTTTTGTTGCAGGTCTTGAAACTGTTTTTCCTTTGCTGCAAGATTGATGTTTTCTTCTCCCACCCTGTACTGAGATGTGACCTTGGACCTTATCAAGTCTGTAGTTACTTTCTTCAGTTCCTTAACACAGGAAACACATATAAATAGTTCATCCAGTATAGGCATTGCAATTCAAAACAAAGACAAATCTTTTAAACTATCCCAAGTCCTGCCCTACTTTTAAATAATGTATTGGAACAACAGAATAAATTAGAGGCACTGAAATTTGTAAGACTGACTTGCTAAACTTTAAAGGTTTGGGGTTTTTTTCCTCTCCAGAGTTGAAATGTTACTGTGCTAATTTTAGGGTTTGATGTATTTATGATACTTAAGCACTTCATTATTTTCTCTTCCAAGAAGTATACTAGAGGTGGGCACTGATTTGCTATTGGTAAAACCTCCTCAACCAAGATACACAACAGGAATAAAGTACCTATTGTTACTACTGGGCATGTTCCTGGGAATCAAGAGGGAAAAAGGAAGAACAGCAACTATCTGGTAAAAACAGGAACTGGCTATAAATTTGGAGGATCTTTGCTTTTCCTGAAACATTAATTACTTAATCTCAGGAGAATGCTAAATTAATTTTATATTAGAGGCTTCTACAACAGAATTTTTCATCTAAAATACGCCTTTGATTTTATAGTCTCTATAATCTTTTAAATATCCTGCTCTTTTTTTTTTTTTTTTGGTATCTGTTTTCCAACCAGTTTATTCCAAGCTTCTAGTGCAGCAAATAAACAGCAAATGCTTTGATCTCATTAAATTACAACTTATAGTTCCTGGAGTCATAAATATTGTGCCCCGTTCTCCCCCACCCCTCCCATTCTGGTACAAGGTAGTCTGTTTAATATCGCTCTCTCCTTGAGCACCCTGACGTTTACTCAGACAAATAGCAGAGGTTATGAATGCTGTTCACAGATAGTATCAAGAATTCTTCATGATGCCATAGTGGTGAACCAAGCATTCAGAATGGTAATAGTTTTATCTAACAACTAAGTTTGGTCTGTTTAACTTTTCTTCACAAAACTGGAATTCCATCTTATCACAGACCAACGGTTTAACTGTTCTGGACAAAATCATACAACAGTACAAAAGAAAAAGGGAAGATCACGTTGCAGCTGAAATGCACAAAGTTTTACAGAAAATACAAGTATAGGTACTACTTTAAATTTTTTTTCTAGAAGTTTTATTTCTCCTATATTTCAGTCATAAATAAATCTATAATGATCTAGTAAGTACTAAGTGTAATTGAAGAATCAATTACAGAACCCAGAGACAGCAATGCTTTAGTGTTGTGATATTCTGTAAGCTACTAAGGCTTTTGCCATCAAAACATGTATCAGTTCCACTGTTTTTACTGAAGGGTTCTGTAATGAAATGTGCAAGTAAAGTTCCTACATTTACGTGACAGAAGGTGCAAGCAGTTTTAACTCTGTAAAAAAGAAAAGGTGCACTATACCAGTCTTTACAGAGAGCTGGAACAATATGTGTTATACAGAGCACAACTCCAAGGCTGTGTGCCCCATAAGCAGGTGCAAAAGCCTGCTATGAACCTCATACTATCTATCTTCCAAAACACAGAGTTTGTGTCCAGAAAAATCTTCCTGCTATTTTGTCACAGGGGAAGAACAAGTCACACTAAGTAAATCATGTTCTTGAGATACAAATGATGACTAGATTTTCTTCTTTGTATATATAGCAGATGGATGTATCTTTCTTTTTCTCCTAATAGCCTTCTCTCACTAATAAGATCACCAGTGGTATTCAAAACCTATAAATTAAACTGAATCTGGAAAATAATTTTATCAGTTTGGGGGGAATACTAAGAAAGAACAATAAGGCTTTAAACTCATTCTTTTGATGTGTGGCTCACTGTCAACACTTAGGGACATTGTTTCAGAAGCACTTAAAGGCAGCATAAGTCAAGAGTGTCAAAAAAGAAACACAAAAAGACAAAATAAACACTAAAGTAGTCCTGCTCCTTTCCTTTGTGACTTGATCTAAACTAAAGCTTCCTTTGTTTTTTCGTTGTTGCCTTTGTTTGTTTGTTTTAAATGCAGTTCTGATCAATAGAAAATTGTCATTCGACTTTCCCTCAAGGCCACACAAATACATGTACCAGCATGAAGCGTTGGCATGGGGCTTGAAAAGCAGCCAGCATAGGCAGTAGTAACCACCTCCCAAAACAAAGCTGATACCTCACACAAACATTAACTGAATCCAAAATTCCAACTACACCTTTTTGTTCTTCCCAGATTAGTACAACTCTCTTGTAATCTTTCAGGCCTTGAGCAGCATAGATCGTTTTAGGCAGGAGAGTTAAAGAAGCCTTTCTCTTGGCCAGATTTCAGTGCAAGCATTTTCATAATGGTTGAGAAGAATTCTACCACATTGAATGTCTAAATGTTCACATCCTTAAATAAATGTTACTGAAAAGGAAATTATGCCACAGTCCATTTAGGAACTGGATGTGTAAGCAGGCAATGTCAAAAGGAAATGATAACCTCTCCAAATAATATTCCTTTCCACAAATCCCAGAAGATTAAGCCTGGGGAGAATGAACCTCAGTTTAATCCAGGTTTTACTGTTGTACATATTTAACACCCCACCATATACTTGCAATTTCATTAAAATTGCAGATTAGTTTATTTTTATCCATAAATGTTGAATAGCATTCACTAACTTCATATTCCCATTAAGAACAAATGTGTGAGATCATCATGGTCTGAGTCAAAGTAATGGCTGTGATAAGAGCTGACAGCCAAATTAAGATTTCTGTACTATGGATACTCGTTCCCACTCCAGCACTGAGGCTACAGAGGACAGAAGTTTGAAGCCACAAGTTGTCAGAGCTGTTAGAGGCCAGTCAAGTCTCCAAGGCAGATAAAAACAGCTTTGTAAGTTGTCCCAACTTGTGCTGCTGCTATCATGACTTCTTTCAGCTATGCAGCAAGTGAAAACAGGCTGGTAATCCCTCTTCCAAACTCTTCTAATCATCAAAGTTTTCTCATTGCTTTGTATCTCTTGTAGGTCCCCTTCAGCTCTGTAACAGATGCATCCCCCAACAAAGGAAACACTTGACAGCTTTAAGATCACTGTTGCAATGGTTAGGCTAAGTACAAGGTAACCACAGTGAAATTAAACTAGCTCAGCTCACTTCTTACCGGGTTCAGGGACTTTTTTTGCTCTTCTCTTGCAGAGACAAACAGAAGTTCTGCTGAACTAATAGGGGTCATCACAGATTTAGTTCATACCTAACTTTCCAAAAATCTCTTACAAGCAAACTGTTGAAAAGAGGAACACTGAAAAAGGGTTGCATTTTGGGTGTGTTTCACTATACTGTTCATTTTTAACTCTGTTTTCCCAGAATTACTGCATTTTGAGGAAAAAGTAATTTTTCTATTATATACAACTTTTATTTCTAAAACTGTACTTACACAGAAACTTCCACTTTTGTTGATTTTGCAAAATAAGGCACTGCCAGAGCAACGTGCTGTAGCATAATGATTATTAAAATGCTAAGAAGATAAATTCCACTTCAGTTTTCCACCATCATTCAGAACAGGATGGTCAAATACTAAACAAATCAATAACAAAATCAGAAATAACTGCAATAGAGGCATTTCCTGGTGAACTAAGGAAGCCAGATTAAGTTTCACTTGGCCCCTTCTTCTGCTTATCTAACAGTATTTTATTTAAATTCATCACCTATGACCCTAAGAATCAAGAGTACAGCTGGAAAAAATGGATCAAGCAATGCTTGATTACTACAGTGTGTAAATCACTATCAGTTTATCTTGCACACCTCTGTTACTCACGAATTTCACTATGTAAAATTTTCTTAATCATCATTCATTACTTACCTCTCAAATTACTTACCCTCAGAGAATTCGAAGTAATAAATTATTCTTGGTTTCTTAACCAAAAGCAACAAATATAATTTACTGCCATGCTTAAAAATTTCTAACACTCCTAGATTTTGATATTTACAATATCTTACAATAAGAATATGCTGCTTTTTAGATTAATGTCCTTCTTTCTGTCACATACAACTTATGCATCCATTTTTTAAAGGAATTGTACAGAGGAAGTATACCAAATAAACATAAGACAAATTGTTCTCAGACTTTCATGGCTATGGTATTTCCATTCTAACAAATATGGCTTTTCTAGAGTGGAAACTGACAACTTCCAATATTCTTCTGTTGTTCTTCCATCCATCAAATATTTCAGATAAGTACATACAGGTTTTATGTATAATATATAACCTTCCCATATAAATTGGATTTGGTAACTACATAAACATTTCTAAATGCCATAAACCCTAGATGGTGATTTAGAAATTAATTTCAGAATTTTTGAGAAAGCTTTCTGCTTTAGTGTTCCTGTGATTCTCAGTCTGCTTTGTTGTGGTAGGAGTTCTGAAATCATTGAGATTGGTCACTGCAAAGCTTGATCTTTTTTGACGCTGAAGTTTGCCAATTTATTTTCTAGTATGTAACTAAATAAACCTAGATTGGATCCTCAATTAATCTATACCATGGCTAGAATATCTTCATGTTACAAAAATTAACTAAAGCACTAAAGAAGGTAAGAACGAAACAAGTCATAGTCCCTTCTCCTCATTTACAAATTACGTTCTCCCTTGCCCCTATTTGTTTAGCAAGAAATTTTCAAACTTTGCAAAACTTCCATGGTAGTACGAAGCATTCTTCTGAAAGGTGAGGATAAAGATTAGGCCAAGAAGCCCAGAACAATCACACAGTTTTTCCCTGCCTAAAATCCTCAGAGAAACAAACCATGAAGAAAAGAGCAACATGGAATAGAAAGTTAAGGAGCTAAGGGAAAGATACAGTTTATAGGAAAATTTTGATTTCAGAGGGTGCCTCTGCTATTCTCCTGTCAGCATTAAACAGTTCAAAGAGAAAAGAGATCTTCATTCTTCCCATTATTAGATATAACCAAGAGTGAAACTCAAACACATACCTGGCAAATAACAGTTTCTGAAGAGACGAGGGCAGAAAAGAGCTTAATGACCAGACAACTTCTTTGTCCATAGTACCACTATTAGCTAATGTCTCAGTTTGACTGTCACAAAACTTTCCCATATCTGATGCTGATTTAGTTAATGTTTTCTAACCTACGTTCAAGCTACCCACTTGCTTCTGTGGCAACTATGTTCTAACTAACTGAAAACACCACTGCAACCTTTCTATATCAGATGAGAGAAGAAATGACAACAGAGTATGAGAAGAAGAGAGGGTGTTAATCATTAACAAGAAACAAGTAGGATGCTGTAGTGGTAAACAAAAAAAAAAAAATCCCAAGTTATAGAAACTATTCAGAGCTGTTCCGATTTCAGTTGGCATTCATCTGAAGCACCTCTGCAAAGGAGCGTAAGAAAAACGTAGCTATGAGTCATAGAACAAAGAACAGTTCTGCTAGTTGCCCACTATTTCTATTAATGCTACAGCAGCTTGTAGAAGTCTGAGAGAATCCCATTTACACATTCAGAAATGCATATTACACTTACTTCCTTCAAATTGCTTATTTCAGTCTCTTGTCTTTTATTCACCGATGCTAGTTTCTTATTGAGCTGTATTGCTTCTTGGACTTTGAAAAGAAGTTAAAACATGTTAATAAAAGCTTTCCTACTTGAATATTTGATTTATAACTGCAAGGTATGTGTAACTACTTCTCCCTTTCCTTAAAACATAACACTTCATTTTATGTCTTGTGTCTGTGTTTACATGGATGAACACCACAGGCAGACAAAACAATACACAAGTCCACATTCTACCCAAACACTGTGATGCTTGTGTATAAATTTATCACTTTGGTGTCAGAAACAAGGATTTGTCAGCTTTGTCAAATTGATAGGTACTAAACTTCATTTAAATAAGATTTTCATTAAATGAGATTTTCATTACATTATCAGCTATTATCAGCTATTTTACAGAGTAAAATTATGTATTTATATAAAAGTATATGGAATAATATTTGTGGTTTGGCAGTTTCACGAATAATTTTGTTGTTTCAACATATAAATGAAAAAAAGGTACAGATTTATAGAGCCTGAATAGCCATATAATAAGAATCTGTGTAGCAATGATAACTGCATAAAATTATTCAGACCAGCAACTTGATCCAAATTAAGCTTGCTTGTTTGTTTTGAAAGGGGTGGGCCTGCTGCTGGCTTGTTTTGAACTCAAATCAATATAATTTGCTATGTGGTCACACACACACAACTGTAGTAGTGTATCAGCAAAGAGCAGAAGAAGTACAGGGCCTGTATAACCTGCTGCACAGCCTGGCACTGACACAGAATGAAAGACTGCTGTAGCTGCTGAGATACAGTAATTATCAGTTATTGTATTTGCTGCTTGGCATGGGCTAGCTGGTCTTTCTCTGAATCTTCAGGTGTCTTCATGGTGTCAAAACACAGCAAAAACTGGAGGACATCAAAGACACACATACCACTGTGCTCTAGTTTCCCATGAACGCCTTTCACAACTCCAAACTGAGATGCAATAGTAGCATAACACCTCTCAATTTCATTCAGTTTCTTCTGATGCTCCTCTTTTGCTGTTACATGCATCTGTAATTTTTGACCCTGTTAGAAACATTAAGGACAGACCTACTGAATGATATGAACTGACATGTAAAAATCATCTCTCCAAATGATTTTTAACATGTTAGCATAAATGCAAAATCCTTTTCAGAATATCTCTGTTGTCTGTTTCATATCTAATGACCAGTTCCAAATAGCACTTCATTCCAGAGTGTGTTAGATGATCAGAAAAGCGCTCTGACATATTTTTATGTTGTCCCTTATAGTTAAGGGAACTTTCACATAAATGTCTGCAGAACTGTATTAACTGTTGCCAAATCTTGGTTATGTAGTTTAACCATGTTACTTAAACTGTATCTGAAGGGGTGATTGAAAATACATGCCACTGGGGTTTTTTTTTAAGTTATTAGTTATCCTTTTTTTCTTATACACTAAGGTTTGGGGCTTTTTGTGTTCTTCTTTATACTGCATTTTCGTTAATAACTTTGTAGGCACCATGTAGTCAATTTTTGAATCTATTTTCTCTGAAGAGAGCAGGTTAAATGAAATCCTCAGAAAACACATCCATCTATTTAGACATCTAATCTATTTCTAATCTGCAGTAGAACAACACAGCAATTTAAATGAATTGGGACAAATTCATTCCTGTGTGCAAATTCAAGTTATACAAGGATGAATCTGGCCCAGTGTGCTTGGCTTCTGTAAGGCTCCATTTCCATACAGTAACAAATGCAATACATGTCCAAGCATCAGAGGATAATAAAAGCTGATAGTAATCAAAAGAAATGACCAACATAAGGCTAGCAAAACAGGATATACAATACAAATTTCTCATGTTTTATAAGGTATGAAATTAAACACACTAAAGCAAATGGAAAAGCATAATGGAAGCACTGGTAAAAGAATGCCACCACTTACAGAAACACTTGCAAGGAATGAAGGTTGTGAATGCTCATATACCTCTTTTTCATAATCATAAGTAAACTGTTGAAGAACTGTGCTTAACTGCTGCTAGGATGTGGATTTTTTAACAAAAACAACAGAAAGGAAAAAATTATATTTGTTTTGTCATTCAGGTGTATTTATTCTAAGAGCTTGATGAACAGGGAGGCATTGCTAATCTGAGACTTGAACAGCCTGTGACAAGACTTTTCATTTTTACAAGGAATTTTCCTTAGTGTTCTTCCAATTTCTTTCTTAAGTCAGCAAGACAATTTTAGTCCCCTTTCCTCTCTAGAAAAGTGGAAATACACTTTGTTATTTTTAAGGGCTCCTTCCAGTAGGAAGAGGAATTGGCCCACTACATCCTCAGGAATTTTACTAAGAGCTTACCACTTTCCTAACATTGACTTTTGATGGCAAGATGCTCTCCAGGCTTACTGCACAGTAAAATAAATGCCTGAATATATGATTCTTCTGATGACAGGGAAAAGACCTTAAAAGATTCTTCCATAGAAGACAATCAAGAAATACCAGAAGACACGGCAAGGTAGGGAGGGTTTGACCCTGGAGTTGGAGTAGGGCCCACAGAATCTTGGTTCTTCTTCCTAATGTCTGATACTGCAAGAACAGGAATTATTGCCCTGCCCTACACCAGTAATAAAGATAAGCTTCGATGGGGAGTGGAATTGATTGTGGCCATATGGTTTGTTGAGGCACAATGATTTCTTGGTGGAACTAGACCAGAGAAATAGCTCAGGGTCAGGTAGGTGACCGGAGAAAGACAAAGAGGGAATTGCTCATATCTCAAAGATATTCTGGAAATTGAGTCACTAGTTAGAGTTACTCAGTGAAGCAGAAGGTGGTAATTGGGAGGTGAAAGTGTCAGAGAAACAAAGGAGATGTAATGGTATGGAGACCTAAAGCAGGATCATGTGAAAAATATGCAAAGAGCTGCCAATAAAAAAATGTGGAAAGGAAATAAAATTATTATTCCTATATTGGGTTACTAAGAATAAACCAACTTAAAATCACATTTTCAAAATGTTTTACAGGAATTCAGTTTTTATTCATTTCACAACTAGTTCTGAATTAGAAAACTAAATGTCAGCAGAGAAGCTCTCTGGAAATGCTTATTATGTTAAAATATCCCTGAGACATTTTGCCCTGTGCCAAGTAGCACTCACACAAGCAGTTCCTGGGCACGGATCAGGAATCTATCTGCTGCAAATGATGTGGGTTATTTGGATGCAGCTTCCTTCTTTTTGAAAGAGTAGTAGAGCTCAATAAAGCTAGAGTTTAATGAAGCTGCACGTGACTGCAAGTTCCCTAAACTGTCTCACAAACATTTGGTTTACAAATACAGAGTCAGCAAGTGAAACCAGTCATTCACAGAGGTAGTCACTCCACATACTTTACTCATTAACACTGATACACTGATTCACTATCCTGCAGACAGTGATGTCTCGATGCCTCCCCATTGATTACACAGAGAGCTTGCACTCCAAATTCGCTCTTCTGAACTGCACACAAGAGTTGGTCCCCAAACAAGTAGTTCTTGGTTGTTCAGTTGTTTGCTTTTGTTTTGTTTATATTTTAGCACCATGAGCTATGTATTTAAGCTTTAGATACTGCAAAAGACAAATAACTCTAAATGCTCACTCTCTCATACATGCCCAGGATCAGACAATGCAAGCAAACATGGGAACACACAGACAGATGTTACATTCAGAGAGTTCTAGCATTCCGCGTTGTACCACCTCCTAGGAGACTAATGAAGGCAGAAACCAAGACATGACCAAGACCATTTTCCTACTCTATTTCAACATCAGGAAAAAGAATACAATATAGAACCCGCTCTCAGAAGCATATTCTAGCAAGACAACTAGCAATCATCCTGTAGCCTCCTGACTGTGCAAATGCTACCATCCATATGCAGTGAAGTGTAGTGACAACACTGCACACAATAATCCACACTTACTGTGAAAACAAAGGAAAGATGGAACAAAAAGAAATCCTTTATTTCTTTGTTTCTATACAGTCTTTCAATAGCAAACAAAACCTTCCACAATTTCAGAATTCTAGCAGGCCTACAACACTCACATGAACTGAACTGGATAACACGCTTGAACAAGGTGTATACACATAATGTTAACACTGTATGTACTAGACTGAAAAAAACCCACCATAGTTGAAGGAACAAAACCAGAATAAAATGCTCCATCAGTAAGGCAAGTTCAATCCCCAGCACACACAAAAGCTGCTTTGCTGACTGTCATGTTTTGTAAGGTGCCAGATATAAACTAAACAGCGCATCTGCTTACTTTCAAAACACTAACCAGGGCATCATCTAATCTGTCTTTGACAAACTTAGAATTGAAGTAGAAGTCAGTCTCAGATAAACAAATGGTTTGGAATTTCATCCATTTTACATTTAAACATTTTGCCATTTGTGATAACTGGCTAAGAGAGTCTACATGGGCTACTACTGCTTTGATCCCTAGAACATGTTATTTATTTCAGTGCAACTACGCAGGAAGTAAAGTTGGTAGAATTTGACATGGTCTAAAACTGTACTACCCTACTACTGCATAAGGCTGTAGGAAAGAATTCTCTGCTGCTTATCTTCTGGGTTTTTGTTCTCATCATTTCATACCAGAGTACCTTCTATAAATATGGCCAAGCCATATATGCCATGTTTAGTGCTACATGCAAAAGAGGATTTCTAATATCTTCTCATCCCCAGCTCAACAGCATTTTTAATAGCCATACTCTATACCAAAGTCACAGTAACCCACTGTTTTCAATGTTAATATTTATTATTCCATTTGAATATTTATTCAAATGTCCAATTACTGAAAAGTTTATAAGAAAGGAAGATATTTTTGCAAGCAGCACAGATACATTTCCAGCTTACAGAAAAGGTGTTGTGAAGCCAGTTTTCTCAGTTGTTTGGAAGACTGAGTTTGCAAGTTACAAAATAAAGGTAACATCTGAAATGACCTAATGTAAGTTCATTAATTTTGAATATTTTAAACACATTTTTAGATCAGATGTATTTTAAGAATAAATACAAGTTAAAAGTGAAGTAAGACAAAACATTTTATGTTGCCTTTGATCTTTAACTTGTAGCCTTATCTCCCAGGTCAGAGGGCACATTATTCAATTTCACCATATTTTGTGTAAAACCACTGTAGCGTTGAAGATGACTTTCAGTACAAATGTCATGGTACTTAAAGCTAAACTGGACCCTAGTTTTTTGAGCTTCTTAATTAAAATCACAGTTTGTAATGGTCTGACAATATTATCTTTATTCTTTCCAGTTGAGCAGCAGCAGAATTTTCACAGCATTTATTCAATCAAGCTTAGCAGTGTTTCTACAGCTCACTCTTTCACTTCCTAAAACAGACAACAGAGTTCAGAGTGACTATGCTGTCACTCTGTATAAATTTATTTTCTGTGTCAAAGGGAGTAAGCTGGGCTGGATGAAATCTAAACTGTTTAGGGGAACTGATGTTAAGAAGTAATTCTGAGAAGAGGAATGAAAAAGAGTGAGAGGAAAAACATCAGCAGTTTTTAAAAACAAAACTAAGACCTGCTTGGAATTTCTATTACTTTGAGATGAATATTCCAGCTATTACAAGTAGAAAGGTAATATAATTACATCATTAAAGTAACAGTCTATAAAAACCCAACAATTTAAAAAAAATCTTTACAAAGAGAACAAATGTACTGATTCTAATTTAATGCATGAGGAAAATGTTCCACATGATAACCAGCAGCTTTCACACTGCAGAGACCACTACCATGGTTGAAAGTTTTTCAGATTCAAAGCTGACATCACCTATTTTGCTTATTTTCAATGACTATCATACATCATGTCAGTAGCAGAGTTAGGGGCTTTTGCATTATACTCTAAACAGACATTCTCTTTTAAAGCCTTTTTTTTGTTTGTTTGTATTAAATTCTTACCATTTCATTCAGCTTCTTTTGTAAAGTGCATTTTGAAATCTGTAAAATGAAAGTAGTATTCATTAAATTGTAGTTACAGTTTTTCCAACAACAACCTGCATATTTAGGTATTCTACTGTTTTATTCCATTTTAAAAGAAAACCAGGTTATGTCCCTATGTCTTCCTTTATTTCACATAACTAAATCACAGCCACACCTGCTCCAACACCATGTAACAATACAAAATACAATATAGAAATAACCCCAAGAAGCACGGGGGTAAATTGTGTGTGCATTGTGTGTTTTGCAGGCAGTGGAAAGCCATGGATTAAGTGCTAAATACAAAACAAACAAATGTGAATCAAACAAAACTAATAAAGACCACCAGTTGATGGTCCAGTGTGAGCACTTGTTTCTGTTAAGGAGTCTAAAACTGGGGTTTCCCGACAGGTGAGAATACAATAGGAATAGAAAGAAAGGGGGAAATTAAGAAAATGCAAAGAAAGCACATTTCAGTGCCATGTGGACTTTGAGTCTGCAGGAAAAGAATTTTTGCTGGAAGGCTAACTTCAAGTAGTCTTGACACTGAAGACTAGAAGAGAAACTCCATGTTAGACAATGAGGTGTACATGTACTAGAAAGATTAAATTAGAAAGCCTTAAAGACTCCATCATAAAAAAGCAAACTGTTTTCTTACCAGCAAAAAAAATAAAACCAAACCACTTCCATATCAAGCAATGTTATTTTACAAAAATTATAGTTTACCTGTAATGCCTTTAATGCTTCTTTCAGTCCATCAATTTCTTTCTCTTTTGTTTCCACAGCAAGTTGGTATTTTCCCTTTCAACAAAAACTGTACTTCAGGGTTTGTACAGAATAAATGCATTTATAGCAAGAATTTATCAACAGGAATGTCACAAAACTAAAGCACCCCTCCACTACGACAGAACAATTCATTGGTGAAAACAGGTAAAAATCCAGCTAAATAATTTTATAATGCACGTATCTATTGCTTTAAAAACAAAAGTGAAAACATGATAGTGTATTTTCACCACCTATGACTAGTTAGTAAGTTTTAAGATTTTCCATTTCGAGAGACACAAGCCTGACACAGGCAGAATCGATAAATTACTTTGGTTTATAATGAAGATACTAAATAACAAAGAAGGTATCAGGTAAATCAATTTTCTAATCTGCTGTAGTAAGGCCTTCCCAGAAGCAACTTCCTCAGCTTTTCCTATCTGCAAAGATGCAGGTGAAGATCCTACTTCAGTTTGCTTAGGGTTCCTTTACTAGCTCAGGTAAATCAATAAAAACTCTATCAAAATCTGGGTTTACTAAAGCTTTTCAAATTGTTACTCCCCAACTGAGACTTAGTGTAAGAGGATTTTAAAGTGACATTTCACATGTTCCCTAGGGTATAAACAAACAAACAAACAAAAGTAACAAATATCATAAGGAAATTTCTTTTGCAAAGGCCAGAGCACAAAACCTAATTTGATTGTGGCATACTTAGTTTATACTTAGAACACATTTGTTTAGTTATGTGGCATTATGATTTCCTTATCTGCTCTGCTGGATGACAAATAACAAATGATTTTGTAACACAGGATACCTTTTCTTCTTCCATGGCAAACATCCTTGCCTGCAACTGGATTGCCAGTGGCATGAAGAAAAAAAGAAGAGAGAGAGCAAACAAAAACCAAGCTACAACACATCAATATAGCACAGGGGACTGATTTTATTTGTGCAACTTGACAAGATAACATAACGGTATTACCCTGCATAGTGTACTTCCTGGTTTGTTGGGGCTTCTTTTTTTTCTTTAACTATAATAATTATAGAGTCACAGGCAGCAAGCCTGGGAATCTCAAATTATTTTTTAAAGAAAGAAAAGCTTAACTGCTTGCCAATTTCTTCTTTGTGTGTGATATGATTGTGATGGAGCATCAGTGATAAATACCTCATCACCACATGCAAAAGTTTCAGTTCCTATGACTGTTCTCTGCAAGGTCTTTCAGCACTCATTTGTTGATTACAGATTATGGAGAAAAAAACCACAACCCCAATTTCAAGGACTGAGACACATGTTCAAATGGTGAACAGATTAAGTTGCGGGGCAGATCTTTTACCATCATTTATGAATCTAACCTTGCAGAGGACATGCCATCTTAGAGTGAGGTGGGGAAAAAAAAACCACAACACACATACAGAGGAAAAACAAACAGATTAAAAGAAGCATTATCTTCTCTAGGAATTTTCTGAAAATGAAAAATCCCAGGAAGAGTGGCTTACTGGGAAGAATTGTCAAAATACATGCATTATACTGTGCCTGGGAGAAAGAAATAAGACCTGATTTCTTTGAGGTGTGAATTTTAGAATTTTATAAGCAAGAGAAACAAATATTTTAATACCAACTGATAATTTGTCATTGTGCCATTATACTTTAAAATCTCATTGTCAAAACTAAAGGCCTTACTTTCCTACCTGTTTTTTAAAAGCTGCTATAGCTTCTTTGTTTTGTTGGTGCAATGTGTCCGTTTGATGCTGCAGAGTTTCCTGCCCATGCAAAATAATAACAGTGAGGATTAAATACTCTCTTACAGCAAACTATGCACACATTTCACACAAAAAAACCCCTCCATTGATTCCTGGTAGAATATTTTCAGAAAGACATGACTGGTTAAAAATAAAACCTGCAGGCTAAACAGAGATATTTGTTAACAGGCAATCACCCTTGATGGCAGTTTCTCTTTAATTTGTAATAGGTAACAATTCTCACTTCTGGAATTCTCACCTTTAATCTGGAATTCAAATTAATTGCTGCTGGACTTCTATAAGCATCTCTCACCCACCCTATCACCCTGCAGAAGCAATTCAACATGTGCTGCCATCTTATGAGAGCCTCTTGACAGCTCCAGGTAGTCAAAATAGAATTTTAATTTTAGTCTCCATGAAAACAAATAAAATTGTATTTAAACATAACAAACCCCTAATCTGTTTTAGTTACTTTTTAGTCACTCAAGAAACTACATGAGAGAGCTGCAAGGAGGGTAGAAAGGACTAAGAGCAAGGCGATAGCATAAAATATACGATGAATCACAGAAATACTGACTGAAAGGGATATCCCTGAAGGAAAACAAACACACACAAAAAAGCCCCAACCCAAACCAAAATACCAGAATCTTTGTTACACCAGGGAAACCTCTCTACTTACTACTACTGAGGTCAGTATGATTCTGCATTCAGAAACCATCATCAGGTCACAAATCCAATTTAAATGTCATACTTCACATTTTTGTCTTACTGGAATCTCCAGAATGAAAACTCATATTACCATCTTCCTTTGAAGTTCCAGAGCTTTATATATGTGGTCACATGAAGCTCCTAACATCTACAACTCATTGTTCACATTAGGTTTGCCATGTTAAATGCAAAGTGCAGGAAAAAAAGTGAGTTCACCTAGTAAGTCCCATCTTTTTATTAATGGCAAATTAAATAGTTGTTGGGGCCTCAGAATGAAGGGACCCAGATTATTAAGAACTGCAATGCTAGGTTAAGAAAAGCAAAGAAGGGTTACAAACTGAAAGCACTGTTGCTTTTCCAAATACAAAAAGCTTCCTGTTTCTTTGTGCACATATATATCTTTCAGGGAAAAAAAAAGAGAAAAGGCACATAGTTAGGATTATTAATTTAACATGGTTAGGATGAACTCCAAGATTAAATAGTCTTTCTTTACTACTAAGATGTTAAATATTCCAAGATCAAGGATAGAGCTGAAATTATTGTTGTTTCTGTGATCGTAAAATATACAGAGTGAAGCCTTTTATCTTGTGACCTAGTGACAGGGGTCATAGGTTTGATTGTATTAGAGAAGGGAATGGATTTCCTATGAAAGCATAACCTCAGCAGCCCTAACCCTAAGAAGAATGTTAGACTTATTTTACTGAAAACTTCATTCTGAGTGTTTAAAAACTGACAAACCACTTTTGAATATGTCTAACATAAATTCCTGTTTAATTTTTTTTTAAATGTCACCTGCAGAACATTGCAAGTGAAGCTGTTTGTACAACTGCACTGGAACTTGCACTTGCCAAAGCCAAGCATATTACAGAGAAGCTGCTGCATATCTTCCCCCACACTGATGTGTCAGCATGTCTCATGTTAAGCTAAATGTCATTGCTTCAATATTTACATCCCTTTTGACTGAATATTTCCAGTCACACCAAATCTTATGATGGCATCCTTCTGTTAATCAGATTTCTAGGCTGGGCACAACACAAATTAACATAAAAACTGTAGAAGTTCATGGCTAAACAATAAACTACTGACTTCCAACATTCTACTGTCAGAAATGACAACAGCCTTAAAAAGGAGAATTGTACCAAATCACAATCCATATTAATACTACATTAAAATCAAATCCCAGCAGTTGGAACACTAAAATGGTGTAGGAAAGTTACCTTCTGCCATTCAAGCTCCTGTTTCTCAACAACAATTTTACTTATTTGCTCTTCATAATTATTCTCTGTTTCCTAGTTAAAAAACAAACAAACAAAACAAATGTATATAAGACAGTACCTACAAATCAAACTCTCGTAAGTTGTGTATTCACACCCTTGTTCCTTTATTCCTTTACAGTCCAGTACATAGTGCCTGCATACTGCACAGCACAATAGAAAACTAGAACTCTCTGGATGTGGTGAAATAGCAGATGAGTTCCAGCTATTTTGGTCAGAAAGTTTGCAGAATGAGTAACTTAGACTGAAATGCATAGAAGAAAATAAGAATCTAGGATTATAGTACTTTTCATTACCAGGAACAGTTCCCTCTTCATGTATGTTCTCTTCTGCATCTTACAAGAAAAACAGACCTAAAGGGAATCAAGCAGACTTTGCAGTTGAAAAGTTACTGAATGTTCTGATGAACCATGACAAAATACTGTGATGAAGAGAATTTCACTAAGCCACATTAAGTGCTTCAAGAATCAAATGTTAGCCAATGATACAGATAATCATGGTTAATGACTCAGAATCTTTGGGAGATCTTCATCATTCAGCTTAAAGCATTTGAATCTCTACTCTTTTTGACATCTCCTAAGACAAGTGAAAAGTTTATGTCTGCAATTACTTCTGTTATTATGGGAAAAAGTGAAATATTTATCAAACAATTCTGTGCCAAAAACCCTCCTGACCTACCAAATTAAAGAAGTTAAAGAGAAATCATGGATAATCAACATACTTTGATACAATGAGCTACCAGAAAATCTAAGAAGATTATTAAAGTCAGAAGTTGCCTCCACAATCTAGAAGATGTACAAGGATGGCATACATCATCTTTTGTTTTTTCTGAAGGATTTTGTCAAGAATCATACCATTAACTATTATTGTGACAATAAATGAGACTTACCTGTTGATAATCACAGTTGCTACTTTTTATGAGCACTGGCCTTTCTTTACAAATACTCAAAAAAGGAACAAGAAGTTTGTCTGTGAAACAGTCACAACCTCATACAAGAGCAGTGTTTAGGCTTTTGATGCATAAACAATTCATTGATCTTCAGTTATTGTAAGCAGTTATAATAATTAACATCTTTTAAAGACCTAGAGAGCTACACTAATATGTTGCTCTGAGCTTCAAAAGACTAATTTCCTGCCTTTCCTCCATACATTGGGGATCACTTTGACGGTAAGATTGACTTCACTTTGAGGAATTTGTTCGCTAGTAACATACATTGAGGTCTTGTGTTGGATGCTCTAAAAAGGTCTAAACTTACTGTGTGAGGTAAAAGATTATTCCCAATACTTGAACTGTC
Source organism: Dryobates pubescens (assembly GCF_014839835.1). Taxonomy (NCBI): domain Eukaryota; kingdom Metazoa; phylum Chordata; class Aves; order Piciformes; family Picidae; genus Dryobates; species Dryobates pubescens. Next base: position 7,936,584 of record NC_071633.1, read on the forward strand.
TTCTCTAAATTGCTGTATTTTTATGTGCACTCTTGATATTGGGTTTTAAGTAAAAGTTCTACTGAATTGCAATACCCTGTATGACTACACTTACCATGAGGAAAAACAACAACAACAAAAAAACAACCAAACAAAAAATCCAACCAGGAAAACAAACAAACAAACAAAACGACCACAAAAAATGATGTCTGAATGAAGTAAGACAATTGCCTGAAACAGTGAAAGTGCAAAGTGTGGTTCTTCCTCCTTCCAGAGTGAAGGAGATAAAAATGTTTTGGCTACAAAGAATAATATATGCTGCGTCTTCAAGAAATGCAGTTCTTTCCTAAATCAAGTACAAATGGGAATTTTAAGTTTTTGATACAAGGATATTTGTGTTTCGACAATTTGTGCACAACCGTTGTAAAGAAGATTTGGAAACCTTTTCTCACTTAATGTAATGTTTGATCCATAGTCCCACTGTACTATCAACAGAAATAAACTGGCAAAATACATCTAAAGGTGATTTAAAATAGGTTTTTAAGATTGACATATTTTATAGGTTTTAGGGTCAAAACTGACTTCCTTGATTAACAGGCAGTTTACAGGCACGTGTGTGGATAGAAATAATGCACACTTCTATCCACAGGAGGCTGCTCCAAAGTATTTCAAAACTTGCTTGCCTCACTCATGTCAATTTTACACAAGATATTGAACATACATTTTAAATTAAAATTCATCTCACAGAGAACTAAAAAAAAAGTTCTTTAGTTTTTGCTTCTCTGTTGTGTATCAGCAGAATATAAATGGAGAAGAGAACTAGAGGTCATATGTCTTATAGTAAAAAATAAAAATAAATAAAAATTTAGAGAATTAAAAATATTATCAATGTTTCTCAGTTTTTCCTTAACAAATAGTACCTCAGAGTTACAGTGAATTTGTTCTCTGATATTAATCTATAGGTACTGAAAGAAAATTCCCTGGAGTGATAAAAACAAATGAGGTGGACTTACAGCTTCTTATAGAAATATAGTCTTAAGTAGTTTATGTCATTAAGCAACAAATGCTATTAAAATGCTATATGATTAATAAAAGCCTTGTTCAAAATTTTAAGAAGTAAAGATTATAAATTCTGACCCTTAAACAGGCCGTGTAAATTATTCCTAAACTAATCAAGATGTACTGCAGTAATATTCTTCCTTACCTCCAGAGTATGTATTTCTATCACCCCTCTGTGCAGGCACTAACATATATAAGGGTATTTAAGAAGTTTGATCCAGTGCACAGTTAAGCAGAGGAAAGGAGGTGACCAGTTATTCTATGGTTCAGATCTAGTTTTGGGAAGTCCAAGAGTATGTACGAGTGCAACAGAAGCAACAGCAGGAGATGTAGCTTGGAACCACTTCATGGAAAGTAAACCTGCCCACAGAACATGAAGTGCCTGCATAATTGAGCCCTAATATGCTTTTCCATAACATGCTAGCTAATTTTTAAGCATGTATTTTGAAAATATGCACAGTAACCACACCAATTACTGCATTTCTTCAACTTCCATGCGTACAACCGTCTCACTTCACTTTGTAATCTCACCTAGTTGGGCTCATTTCTTAGGAGTCAAAAGCTCAAGTTTAGAGCATTTACTAAACAAACTTCACACTGCAACTAGCATCAGAAATGAAACAGAGCTATGAAGGCAAAGTGGTAACAGGGATAAAGAAAAACTTAAGATATGCACTCTAATTCCAAACTCACTAAATTTATGGCAAATTTATCAGCTTGTTGGATATCCATATTAAAATTACTATGAAATAAAGGGGAAAGAATGCAATATTTTAATGGAGAACAAGAAGAACAGACACTATCAACACAAATTCTTAGCAAAGAAAATTTCAAACTTATTGAAATGCCAGAATGAAACCAAGCTTTTTGTGTGTGTATATATCTATATCTACAAAAAGAAGTAACTTCAGTACAAAACAACAAAATTATTGTGTAAATGATGGAACTGTCAGGCTACTTGTAATCAGGCATATATACCATCTCCATTTTGAAATGTCTATTTTAAACCCTAAGGAGAACACTGAAAAGGAAATGCAGAAATGTGATTTAAAACGTTACAATTGTTTAAGAATCAGCATGTTAAAGACATTTATAACTCTTAACTCCCACATCTGCACTGAGCACTTTACATTTAACTGATAAATACAATAATACAAAATTGAAAACTGCATTAAATTCCATTTTAAGTGAGCCCTTTGAATACAAAGGAGGGTAAGAACCAAAGTTAAGTGAACAACACTCAATCTGAAACCTATCAAAACACATAGATATGTAACTACTGTTGAAAAAACTTAAACTGAGAATGACAGTGACATGATAAAAATGTGAGCTTGCTAACAACTACAAACCGCATCCATCATTTTTACTTCTTTCAAAGGACATTTATAGTTTACCTATTTTGAGTTGAAAGCTTTTAAAAGTTGTGTGAAGCATTTTTAATATTTTTTTTTTAAAGTTCCACCATCTGTTTATTAAGACAAAAACATTTTTATTACAGTTAGGAGAATAATATTGTATATAACTTTGATGAGGTATCAAAACCCCACAAAACCTTAGAAGTGTTCATTTTTTATTAGATGCCTTAGGACTACATGGATTTAAGTGTTTTTATAAAAAAGGACTACCATAACAATAAAAGAGGAGTAATTTGATGGTTTATTTACTCGTTATAACCTTTAGAAAGTGTCAACCCTTCTTTAAAGTGTTTGCTTCAGGCTGTAGTTTTACAAGACGGGCTGTGGATTGGTCAAGCCCCCTCGATTCCTGACCCTGAACAGATTTAGGAACAGAGTACAGCTGGCTCATGTCCAAGCAGCCAAAACTGCTGCTAGGTACTTTTATTATCTTTCTCGAACTCATCATCTACCTCCTACAAAATTGCACATCCAATTTCTCATGCAGGTCAATCAAACAGTACTCAGAAACCACTGTTTCTGAATGTTTCATACTATAATGAGAATACCCCTCAGGAACTAAGCAGTCCAGCACAACTTTTAGTAGACCACATGGATATCCTCCTCAAGTTTTGTTCCCAGGACAAATAGAGAGAATATTTATAACAGCTTTATTCTAACTTTAGTTCATGGATACAACATTTTTGGCTCTTAATAGTTACATTTCTGGGGTTCTTTTTAGGTCTACATATAGCACAACCAATATGACCATTATGATCATAACCTGCATGTCCACCAATATTGTAACACCACTAATAACTCAAGTTTAGTAGTTCTGCTTTGCTCCTTCTGACAACTAAGTTTATGGTTTCATCAACTTTCTTCACTTAGTATCTTGAAAAGCAATTTGCCTTATAGGCCCAAGTGACATTTCCAAATATGAACCATATACTGCAGCTTTCAATTTTCATCTCAATACAGAACTCCACTTGCTCATATAATCTGTGAAGCACTGCTAAACAGATGAGTAGCGCTGCACAGTTACGTCATCTCTGCCATTCTGGAACAGACTAGCTCGGGTACCTTGAGCTGCACCGTGCTAAACATTGCTACGCTGTCCACCACAAACCCCTTCACTGCTGGTAGAAAGCAGAAACACATTTTAGGAATTGGTAGGAAGTAGTTAATGGTAAGCAAGGTTCCTTCATGTCCTCCCTCTCAGAAAATCTAAAAAGAGCCCACTGTGCTGTAGAACTTGTATTAGAATAGCCAAGGTCATGCCAAAGATAGGGGAACTGAGATAAACTTGAAGTCTATCTGAAAGGAACAGCACATCAATCTCTGTGTCACTAGGGTGAGCCAGAGCTGCTGAGAACAGCTATCAGAAAAGACTCAAGGTGAGGTGTTGTGAGAGCCACATCATTCAGGATTTGTCTCTTTTACCAAGTAAGTACAAAAGGAGGTCTAATTTATATCAAACCAGAATAAGGGAGAACAGAAAAAAAAAAGGACAGAAACTAGGAAAAATGGAGAAAAGAAAGAGGGGGAAAAGCATTAGGGGCAGGGAAGAAGACTACTGTCAGTAAACAGTAGTTTAATTAAAAAGATAAACAATAACAATTTATACCTATATCACAACAGCCCAAAGATAAAAGAGTAAAATCTGTTCTTTGTAATTTTTACTAAACAGAAGAGTATCAAATCCAATAAACTCAAGGCACAAATGACAGACTACATAGTATTAGTCAGACTTTGTAATGTCCCAGTCAATAACAGAGTCTCAAGAGAGTCTTGTTTTCTATGGAGACAGGTCACTGCAACTTATCCTTTGCACCAAAGAAAAACATTAGTAAAATTTTAAAAACCAGTGCCAAGATTTATCTTCTTTGTGTTCAGCTATTTAATACCTATCCTGTTTCAACTGCTACTAAAACCACCCAGATCCCCAAAGTATTAGAACACCCTTGTTTTCTTACACTTACATGCTGTCCTGTCTATGGACATTATTTTGGATCTAGAGACAAGAAAGAAAATAATTCAATACACAGTATATGTGCTTCTTGCCCTTTTAAACATTGTCCTTGAACTTCATGTTAGTTATCCTATATGCACTGTACTTCAGAGATCATTAAAGACTTTCAATTTGACCTGCTGTACCACAAATTTATACCGTCAAAATTGCATTTACCCCTCAAGAAAAGGATCATCTGTTATTATTGACAAAATTAACTCAGCTGATTGCAGAGCAAGACCAAAAGATTTTGGAACAAAGTGAATGGGATATCCACCACAAAAGGATCACTGGGTTGATTGGTGCTTGATGAGTAGGAAAGCTAAACTGGAAAAAAAAATATGGAAGGACATTCAAACTATTGGAGTGTGAAATAATTTCTCTGGAGTAAGGAAAAGAGTAATATCATCATTTGGTAGCTAATTGTAGTTAATTACAAAGACAAAAAATTGTTCACTATTCTGATGCAACCTTTTATAAAAACACAGTCACTTACTCTTGTAGCACATCAGACACAAAACAGAAACAAATCCAAAAAATCCCCAAAGATGAAACTCCACAGCACTCTACAAATATTTTGGACTCTCATCAACTGTATTAGAAGAAATGTTAACAACGTAAATGGAATTCAGCTAACACATCTTAAGGAAATGTACAATCCAATTATTATTGTAAAATTCTTCAGTCTATTTTTTACTAAAAAGTAGTCAGACTAGATTAAATGCTACCATTGTTACAAAAGCCTAGGGATCAGATGGTGGTGAGTTTCAGCAATACTGCACAAGGAAAGTATCAGCAGCCAGCTATTTTTCTTGGAATTTTTTTTTTTTTTAAATGGCAGTCATTCTTTTTTTTATGGCTTTTTAAAGAGAGGATTATAGCATTTAACTTGGAGCAAAATAAGCATAAATCAAGCATGTCATCAATACTAATATTTTAAAGGTAGTAATACACATATTTTGAACAGGTCAAGTTCATCAAATGCAGAAAGATATACTTCAAGTTTTTCAAAAAGTATGACAGCTCTAAAACACTAAAGGGAAAACAGAAGAAAATGTTTATGTACATACCACTGAAAAGTAACCACACAAAAATATAACTGGAAAAATAACCACCAAAAAAATGTAGCTGCCTTCAACAGCGCAGAAACAATTTTGCCTTTGTACTACAAGATGATCCAATTCATATTTAAAAATACCACACCACCACCCCTGCCAATAGTCAATATGTTGTTACTGTAGGGCTCCAACCTAAAAGTTTGGCAATTTAAAAATGGTGAAATAAAGTGGATTTGGTCATCACAATAACTCTTTGCCCTCTTCGGTAATTTTAAAAGGCACAACTACACATACAAAAATAAGTCAAAAATCGCTGCATTCCTGGCAAATGCTACACTAAACTGTGAAATGAGAAAGACTTAGGGACTTGGCAATGATCTGGATTCCTTCTCTCTCCTTTTCATACCAAAGGCTGCTCTTAAAGACAAGAGCTACAATGAAATGCAAAAAAAAGTAATGTAGGTCATTTGTCATATTTGTCAATAGCCTGGTGATCAACTTCATTGTCATGCAGCCCTGTTGTCTTTGTGCTGCCTACAGAGAAATCTCCAATATAGACACTGTATGTATACCCATATTTTAAAACAAAATCCTGGTTGGTGAGTTACTTAAAATACAGAATGAAGTTTACCCACACTTACACAGCATTTAATGTGATTATAAACAGGGAGACAGAAATAAGACTAAGAAACACTACAAAATAATATAAACACATTTACCCTTCTTATACGCAGTTCTTCTATTGCCTCCAATAAACTTGTTTTAAAATCTAGCAGTCGAATCGAAAGTAATGTCTCTGATGGACTTTGTAGAGTAGAGTCAAGTGGCTGTGTTGTAAAATCTTCATCCATTCCTCCAAATTGTTTCTGCAAAACAACAAAGAAAGTGTATTGCCTCTGCAGTTTATCACTAAGATAGTATTCAAAGTGGGAAAACTTGCAAATTTGGAAGTAAATTCTTATTGCAATACCCCGAATGCAGTAAATCTATTAGTCATGGAATTAATTTGTACATTTTATATTAATGTGTGATACTGTAAAAGAAACAGCTTTGTCATTAATTTACTGTCTTTCATTTCTCTCTCTCTCTCTCTTTTTTTTTTTTTTAATCGGTTTTACTTTCAAATGAAGACTGCAATGAGCACACAAAAGGAAGTAGCACAGTTGTTTTTTCCCCAGAGCTACTGCCCTGTGCTGGCATGAAGGTACTGCACCTAACACATCAGGCCATGAAAGAGCAAGTACTCGCCTTCGAGATCTCAAAACATCACAGCACAGCCTCAGTTTTACAGAAGACCTTCAGACTGGCTTGAGAAGACAAACTAAAAGTAATAATCACTGTTTCTGCTCCTGAACTTTTTTGTTCTGTTCCCACAAGATCTAGGATCAAAATATTGTAGTCACCAAGCAGTTATGCTACCGTAAGACCCAGGTGCCTCTGCAGGGACAAAGCATGTTTGGTAATGACAGAGAGGATTACAACACTTAGTATTTGATTTATAAAAAGATAATTCTAAGTATTTCAGCTGTACTGTCTAGATTATTTCTTAATATTTGAGCCTGAATTTCCACCAGTCCATTAGAACACAAAATGCCATCCCCTTCCCACAGACACTTCATGCCTTTCTGGACTAAGAATTAAAAAGGGTAGAGCACAGGAGTTATGACTGACCTGGCCACTGCCTCAGAACCCTTAGGAAGGAATTCCTGCAGGAAGACAGAGACCTGGTCTGTATCACAGGGCCATAACAACTACAAATCAGGGCTCACTACTTTTTCTGCTGTTGTCTAACTAAAACCCTAACATAGATCAAATTTAAGCTGCTTGGTCATGCACAACAGATTGATTCCCTGCTCAGTTGCCCCACCACAGAAGTTATTCTAAGGTACTGAAATAATAGTTTTGTTAAAAACAGAAAAATCAGGCTCATTTTTGTCTTCCATTTCAAAATATATGACTGATACTGAACTGTTCAATATGAAATATTCCTGCAAGTTCTTTTGTCAGTGTCAAAATTGTGTTTGAAGGGCTTCTGAAGAGATGGCAAATAAAAGTCTGAATTAGAACCACGTACAAACACATACCACTGCAGACAACAAATCTGTTGTGTCATTGTGCCAACACAAATCAGGCACCGTACAGCCAATCTGCACACATTTGAACCACAAACCAACATTTTTTGATACCCTATCAAGTATTGGGAGATGATCATAGCTACAAAACTAATAAAAAATGCTTACATTATGAATAATAGATTAGGCATAGAGCCATTGATTTAACTTTTAATTGTGACATATTCTGATCTGAAGGGTAAGATCTTGCAAATATAATGTTAAGACATGATACATGCTCTGATTCTATTGCTGTCAGCTGACATTGCAGGCTCAGAGTTGGGAGACTGTGCAGAGATGTATTTCTACTAGACAGTGCTGTTATGGAGAGTCCTTACAGCCAGTATTAATAAGGAAAAAATAAGAATGCCTGTCAAAAGGAGCATCTGACACAGAAAAATCATGGTCTGACTCTTGGATTGATCCTACAAAGGCAGGTGCACTTGAAGAAGCGCATCACAGTTATGAAATAATTTCTATTCATGTCAACCAGTAGAAGGATGTGTGTAAACCAATACATACTGGGGCTTACAAATTTCCTTCCCATCTCAGAAGCAATCTGAAAATTATTTTCTCAGGGAAGATATTTTCAAACCAATGGTATTCTCTGAGGGATGGAAAAATGGGCCTCAGGCACCCATGGGCTTTCTCTTAGCTCACTGATTTCAGTAGGAGCACTTGACAAACATGACTTCACCTCCCTAATGCAGCAAGTATGGATAAAGGCTTTTCGGAGTGAAGCTCATTGGGTCTTCACCCATCCCTTCATCGTAAAGTACCAGTTTCTCACAAGCAATTTGCACTCAGACATTTTCCAAGACTTGCAACAAAATGCTTCACAGCTTGCTGCTGAAAATTGCAAGGAACAGTGTGTTATACATGCTCCCTCTCATCCTCCTCCTAGTTGAGTGCAAGGACCTCTGTGGTCTCTTCCACAACAGCAAGGGAATCAAACAGCTTAGTTACCTGCCAAATATTTTATGCTATGTTTGACTTCAAACAAAAATATGCAAAATATAATAATAAAGTTACCAAATACTTTACCTCCCATACCAATAAAATGCCTGCTTGTGACATCACACTTTAATACAACTGTCTAGAGCTACTAATAAATGTCCTTTGAAAAAGAAAATACAAAAAACCTCTTGTATAATCAAAGATATTGCCAAATAGATGCCTTTTTCAGCTTAACAACTAGTATTTGCCAGATTACCTGTAAAATAAAATTATTATTAATAATAATAATGATAAATCTAGGGCATACATACAGGAGAAAGCATTCTAAAAATTAAACTAAAATGATCGAAGTTCCTATTATGAAGCATTTACTACATTTGCTTTCCTATTACTTGTTTTATGTTCAACAAAAATAGGACAAAAATTAGTTTTTAAAAAGCACATTAAAAAATCCATTTAAACACAATTTTAAGTGCCATAAAGGGCTTTATATCTTTGAAAAGCACTTATTAAAAATTACATCTTAAATACCCTGCACTAGAAAGTAAGTTAGCCTATAAGCCTGATAGGGGTCAGGGTAATAACACAGAATGAACAAATTACACTGTCATTCCACTTAAATTATTTAAGTTATTTAATTTGACCTGTAGATAGTCTCTTGTCTTCTCATCATGCCTGACTTTTAAGTGGGAGGTCTTCATTCATGATGATCCTTTAATGGAAGCAAAGCTTTCTCCATTTAACCCATGGCGTTATCAATCATGTACAGGGATAAATGAGGCTGTAAGATTTTGCCAGTATCACAAATGACACTGTGACCTGAGGCCAACATCTTTATTTGCTTCTCCAGTGATTCACTTCAGCAGATATTAACCAATTTTATAATCCATGAAAGGCAAAATTAAAGGACACCATCCATAAAACAGAATAATTCCTATCAGCAACAAAGTGATGTCGGTATTATCTTATAAATTATATGGCCATACAGTGTGGTAATGTAATGAAGTAAAGATGGTAATAATCAAATGCCTAGGGCAAATGCTAATATGCATTTAATCACACAGCATGAAGCCATTTGTCACTACAGTTGAATGCATGTGTACATAAAATACATGAGTCACGTCCTTATTGTTATACTATAACAGCATCAATTTCACACTATCGTTTTACCACAATAACAACTGTAGGCTTTGATATTAACTAAAACATTCAAACGCCAGGAGTGCAGCTGTTAGCAATACCTTAAAAAAAAGTCTATTTTGAAAGATGTTCTCCCTAGTATTTGACTTATCACTGTGTGCAGAATTCTGTAATGTATTTGTACAAAACCCCCTTCAGGTACATTTTCACAACACCCTGAACGACTTTTTAGAAACAGGGTGATTTATGGCATTTCAACATAGGCTGAAGCAGTTTTTAAGCATCTATCAACCTCAATAGGTAACTATTGATTTTCATTTGTTTGTTTATAGGCACAAACAGATAAGAAACAGACAAAACATCTGCCTTAAGATAATCTAAACTGTTTGCAGAACACTCCAGAAAAAAATGTAGTGAAGTGTAAGCATCAAGTTCTGTGCTTGGTGAAAGAGGAATGAAAATATTAGAGGACAAATATTACATACGGAGAGAACTTAAAACAGATTTGACTTGAATCCATCCTTGTCTTAAAAATGAGAGAAATCCTTAAGTTCCATTATATGTTTATAAGGTTATAACTTACATAGAATTTTAGGAATTAGAAACCAAGCAGCTAGCTGTACCGAAGGAGGATAAAAGCCTAGATTCCTTGACTGTGCTAAGAAGAGCTCACCAGAAAGCACTTGGGAGGGAAAAAAAAACATGCCAAAAAAAACCCACACCAAAAAAAACCCAACCAAAAAAAACCCAACCAAAAACCCCACCAAAACCAAACCAAACCACACCAAAAAAAACCCACCACCAAAACACCCCACCCCACACCACAGATAGTCACCATTTGCCAGGTTCCAACCATCACATCTGTCTCGCGCTTTGGTTGCATAAACCAGGCTGGTTTCCTCCATGATAAGATAACCTACTGGCACACAGTGCCGTAACATTTGGACTATAAGACAACTTGGTGCATTCCCCACACGGAGACAATATCCAACAAGATGTATGGATTATGGTTTATGTGGTTTAACATCTATTTTACTAGATCAAGAGAGTTACAGCACCTTAAAGTTCTTGGGCTCAGATTTAAAAAATAAAAGAGTGAAGCCAGCACTCTCCCTGTCACAGCTGTTGGGTGCTCTTCTATGTTAGATTCACAGATTTTCTGTAAGTAGGTTTATTTATTTTTATACCTTTACAGGCTCTCAAATATTGCATGTTTGATCTTGCCCTGATTTGTCAATATAGCAATTTACAGGAAAAAAAGTATTTTTAATTTTTGAAGGAAGGTCATAATACTTCTGTATCCCCCATCTTCCAACAAACATTTATATAATCCTTCAGGAGGAACAGCTACCTTTGTGCATGCCAGAGAGCACCCACATCCAACCAACACCCTGAATTTACCCACCTACAATTCATCTATACAGGTCCAGAAGGTGCAACACCTCTGAAAATGCTATGTTGGCAGGTTACCACCACACCAGAACCTTCCAGGTTGCAGATAGTTACACTGGTATAATGAGGAACACACAATGGATAACAGGGCAAAACACACTCTCTTGGAGGAGCTGTGTTGGTTTAATTCACTATTTTATTTGCTTTTAGGTTGTGTGGGGTTTGGAAATGGTTTTGTTTTTCTGAGGAGAATGGCTCCATTCACAACAAGAAAACAAAGCAAATAACCTAAACGTTCCACAAAAGCACAGGTCCTGGGAAAGAAGGCTCTGACTCTAGCAATGACACAGATTATGTATCTGTATACAATAAGGTGCTATTTAACAAAAGTATTTCCTTCCTAGAAGAGAACCCACCAAGCAACTTGTCTTTTCATAATTGCCCCTCTACAGTTCTGTTGAATATTTTTCTGTATCTAATTATTGTCTAGCATTACCGTTGCAGTCTAAAAATGATTATAGAATCATGCAAACAAAATTATTTCTTTCAGTCTTTTAAAACTTTAGAAGTTAATTAGTTTTAAAAAATAAATGTAAAGAAAATCAGTTTTCAAAAGTGTATTGCCTACCTTATAAGAGAATTTGTTTCTAAAAGCTTAGATTACTGTATCAGTATACTGGTTTTCATTTACAAAGAACTATGTTCTTCTTCAAAATAAAATTATCAAGACCTGCACTCCTTTAAAGGGCTCAAAACCAGACAAAGAGACAAAAAGATTAAAAATCTAATATTTGTATTTTTGTAGTCACATCATCTTATACTAAAAAAAAGACTTGAGGAAGGATGGGGCAGAAGTGTGGTTTTTGAATGGGCATCAGGAAGTACTGTCAGTGCAAAGTATTACTTTAAAGGACTGTTTTACATTAATTTTAATTCTAAATAAATACTGATTTATATTAAAATACCAAAGTATTTTCTTTATTCATGTATTACATTAATTTAAGTTTGGTGAGGATACACTTAACAGAAACAATTACCCCAGGTCAGGCAAAGGATCTTTCTACCTCACTATTTAATCAGAAACAAACAGTAATTCCTCTCCTTGGCCTTGCAACTACAGGATTTTTAACATTAGCCCAGAGCAGTAATATAAATCATGTGTTGCTTATTATAGCATAAGAGGCCAGTAGAAGAGTCCACTCAAGATGCAATTTGTTATGACTATACACCTTTGAAAATCAGTGGAATCAGACTGGTTCTTCAAGGTTTCTCTGGAGAACATTCCCTATCCTTCTACTGATGGATTAATAATATTTTGCTGTATCTACTCTTATTAAAGTAGCTCTATCTGCCCCTCTTCATGTTCCTTCCTAAAGTTGGAGAATACACTTTTACCAGTTTAACTTAACAAAACAGGACACAATTGTCTAGATGAATTTGAAATAGTGCATATTACATAAAGCCTGTTACTAAAGAAAGCTCTAACATCTTAGGAGTTAAAGGAACAGATTAATTCATTTAGTAGATATCCCACAATTCAGTGAGTTTTATCTAAGAAATAGATTTGTGAATCTGCATTATTTCTCATTTTCCAAAGACAAAATAGTAATTCTCATATCAAGCTGTTCTTATCTATTATTCTGTCCAAAATGCAATGTAATTTGTTTAAATTCAAGATAAGTATAAAGATTTTTACACTGGAACCTGCACACTTGTCCTAGAGCTGCCTTTGTCAAAGCCCAGGAAAGCATCATGCCCTTTGCAGGAGGAGGACCTCCACCACCTCCATACTAAAGCGCAACAATTATCCTTAAAATCATGACTTAGAAACCTTTGCTGACAAAACTGTCATTAGATACTAGTAATCTGAAGCAGTCCAGTTGGTAATGTTTATCTTTTCAGGCTATATTAAAATTGTGGGAAAGGTACTGGACAAGGAGCACTCTGTTGTTGGAATCCTCAGGTCTTCTTGGTCAAGAAGCAATGAGTCTGAGGTAAGTGAATTGTTACGAAATGTGGTGATATAGTTAACATCTTTATCTGTTTTTCAAACCCTTCTAAACACAATGGCTAAGTGTCCTGTATGTGTATGCAATAGTATGGCAACAACAACAACAAAAAGGTAAACTGAACAACACATTCCTGAAGAGACCAAACCAATGACCCAGAAAGCATATGGGAAAGTCTCTCTGAGAGTCTGTTTTGCTCAGCCTGCAATATTTCATTTCGATGCAATAACTGTTATTTCAAGAAATTATCACAGTGCTTCAATTCAGTTTTTTATATCGTAATCCAGTAAAGATTACTCCCATACAGAGCAACAGGAAATTTAACTTGAAGAGTAAATTTTTTAAGCAAGTCTTTTCAGTTACTCCAAAGTCTGTATTAGTTATCTGTTGAATTCTAGTTGAAATTTAAGAGATTGGAACTGCTTGTCCAGTTACTATGTTGCTTGGGATCTGCATTTTTTTCCCCAATTACAAGATGTTGTCTTCAGTAATTTGAATTCTTTTGATGACAATATATGACGTACCCAGCATAGGTATTTTTCAGAAATGGGTGATTTAAAATTTCTCTATCATATAAGCTGGTCTAACAAATATAGAAATACATTTTCTATTGTACAGTCTATTGTACAGTTCTATTCTACAGTCTATTGTAGCTGTCTTTTACAGAATGTGGGAAGCCAATAGATGATACCTGAAGACTCTTTTTTTTCCCCCCCAATCAACAAGTGAAAAAGGACTATGAAGAAATTAGCAGGGAAAAAAAAAAAAATCAACTCATTTCAGCTCAAATGAAGAGCAACCCAAAAGGTAGTTGCACTCTAAGACCGCAAAAATATGTATTACTTAAGTTTGTAGAAATACATTTCCCTCTCTGACATTTCAAACCTAGTATTTTTCAAGTTTTAGTCAGCATCTTTTTACCTATTAGTATACAGACATTAATTGTTCGAGGGATTAATAGCACTCAGGTTTACCCAAACTTCGGGTTTAAAAAAAAAAAAAAAAATTAAAATATCAGGTCTTTCAGTGAGTCCAAATACAGTTTGCCTCGGTTTTAAACACCATGCTGCCACCTAGTTGACAACCTAATGAACTATGCTGACATCACACTTGATGCACCACAATTACAGCTAAAGGCATTGAACAAAATTTAAACCATTTCTCAAACAGATGTTTTTGCCAGAACTAAGGTATCAGAAGGAATGAGGCCTCCAACTAAGTTCCTCATCCAGTAGAAGTACTCTTGCCTGTAGTTACAGTTGTGAAATAACTATACCAAGTACAAAACAAAGAAATTAGACTCAGTACTGTCAACTAAAGGTTCAGCCCAAAATAATGTAATTAACACTGAACATATTTACACTAAGAAACGTACTGAAGAAAGCCATATTCATATGTGAAACATCTGGGAAATTTAGTTTTATAAATTTAACGAAGGCTGCCAGCCTGCATCATTCAGAAACACATCAAGCTGTGCAGTGCAGAATTGCTCTTTTGGATAAATCTAATCCAAAGGATTAGGGACATGGCATCAGGAAGAGCAAATAATCTCCTCTGTCAGCAAGTCCAGACACTACTGATATTTAACTTCTTTCCAATATTTTGGAAATATCTATTTTATAATCAGAAAGAACTGATTTGCCTGAAGGCTGGTTTGGGTTTTGTTGCTGTTGGGTTTTGTTTACTTGTTTTGGTTGGTTGGGTTTTGTTTTAATTCTTTCTTCTTTTAAGCACATCTCACAAAAAGTACTACTTTGCCTCCCCCCCCGCCGACCATTCCTCAACACAACTTACACTAGCATTAATGTTAAATGGGATCCCTATAGCAAAGCTTCAAAAGGAAAGCAATTGTTATCTCATTAGGGCATGATATGGTAAGAAAATATACTATTTTCTGCCGGAGCATCATAGATAATGTCAATATTAGTGAAAAAATTCCTGTCTCATCATTAGAACAATTTCCAAATCCTATATATGTGCAACCTGCTACAGGTTAGTGTAAAGACATCCCTGCAGCACCAGCTTTGGAACAGCTCCCACAGGAGGTCAGTAACAGCAGGAGAAGGCAAGAAATATTCCTATACCAGCACATGAAACTTTATTTTCTCCTCTCCATGCCACAGGATCCTCATAACTTCAGAACAGCAGAGAGTGCAGAAACCAGGTAGATGTGTTTCCCCCTCTTTGGGAACCCAGTTTAATACACAATCAACAGGTACAAAATATTTTCAGGATAGAAGATAACACACATGTTTGTGTAAAGATGCTTTGGAATATAGTAATTACATATCATAGTGATTAAAAGCTTAAATGCAAAAGGCATCAGAAACCAGTACAGCAATACTTTTAAGATTATATATAAATATACTAAAGATGGTATTTTGAGAGCTTCATTCATGTTAACCTTTACCATGAACACAAGAATCAATGTGACAGAGATCTTATTCGAAATACTCAATAAATATGGATGTTTTACATATTTTTCTCAAATTCCTAAGTGGAAGACAGTATTTAAACTTTCCTACTGAGTTTTTTTTCAGCTAAAAATTATTGTCCTGGCTATAGATATTTAACTGGAACTAGCATATCAGGGGAAAATGAATCAGAAATAAAACACAAAAGCAATGCAATAAGCAATGCAATAAGCATCAAATAAGTGAGGGTATACATGCAAGTGCAAGGAGACATACACAGCACAAAGAGGAGAAACTCCCATGTACATTTCTGTCCACTTGGATTGGATTCAGAACAGACATGGAAAAGGTGGCACTGACAGAAGAGATCCATCAGGTATTAATGCTTTTTCCTCACAGATCTGTATCATAGGGAAACTGCTCTTATGCTGAGAAGGAAGCAGCCTAGTTAGAAGTTTAAGTAAGTACTTCCAGACTTTGGATGGGGCATTGCATAAACAAATCCATATGTCCAGCAAGAGACTAAGCCTTACTAGTCTCAAGACAGGCCCACGATTACTAAACAGTGTGGTGGCCTTTGAGATCCAGCCAGAAAACCACCTTCTTTAAACAAACATATAATACCTCCAGCTTGTTTTCACCCAATTCTAGTTACACAGAGGCCAATTGTTCTGCAGCAGGCACAGCTACCCAGCAGGCAGCACTGAGACTCACCCTGGCTTACCCTGTTGTCTGGGCAGCAGGCCAGGGCTTCACCTTGCCCCTTCCCTCCCCAGCACCACTTTCCCGCCAACAGCGGTCCTCAGGCTGAAGCTAAGGGGAGGGGTAGCTGCTCACCTCTGTGGGGCATGAGCAACCCCAGCTACACACATTTATAACACAGTTAATTTTACTTTGTTAGCAATACCTAAGAGCAGGACACTTAAAACGTTTTTCAGACTGAAATTTAAACCTCACAGGAAGCAAGCTACACTTCCAAGCCCTATCCCCTTCTCTGACCCATGTCACCAAGCTCCCTCTGAAGGAAAGGGCAGGAGAAGACATCTTTGGGGCAGAAAGAGCACACCCGTATCACACCAATGTTTGGAAATCAGTTAATAGAGCCCCAAATCCTTCACTCTGGCCCCTAATGACATCACACAAATCAATTTTTAAAGGGAATGGGATAGAGAAAACAATTTGTTTTGCAAAGGCATATCTGGTAACTTTTTTCCTCATCTCATACATCCTGCTTTGTAGGTTTGAAAGGAACAAGTATTTTGCTGCAAGTTTGTACTATTTCTCCCCTGAGATCTTTTTAGCCCAATAAATTAGATTTGTTTATTTGAGTTTAAATCATAATGATATTACTTGATTTAATGGCTAAAGTGCACACAGCACTAAGGAGAAGGTGATTTGACTTTTGTATGCTTATCCTTTAGCTTTTTTTGCAGTTACACTGTTCATAAGTTAAAATTATGCACACAGTTGCTTTCCTAAGCACTCCTCATAAAAAAATAAAAACTCCCCAAAATGTCTGCTACAAGGAACAAGTTTCCTTAGCTTAATCTGAGATTCCCCCTGCCTTTTTCTTTTTAAAATCTGAACTGCCTTCTTAAAGGAACATTAACAAAATTTCATCTCTTTCTTCTTTACATGAAAGACAAATTTCACTTGCACTGAACATGCTGTCAGCTAGTGTTCCATTCCTGCAAAGAATGCTGTTTAAACAATAACAAAAAATCCAGCTTTTTATGTATGCAAAATAAAGTCTGTCTTAAAGTAACTTACAGCGCTGTAATTCTAGGCATCTCTCAAATGCCCATTTCCAACATAACTTGTTGACCTGCTTTTTAATTTACAGAACTGTGCTCGAATATATTCCTAGAATAACAAAATGGTATCAGACTTGATACAAGTTTTAAATAAATGTAAGAAAAGTTTTCTTCTGTATTGAGCTCAAATGAAAAGAATGACTTTTTGACCACATAAAACCCCACAAAAGATAAGAAGGTACATAAAGTCAGTTACATTTCCTTAACATTTTGCTGGCTTTTTAAAAATAGAGTGTGGGGTGTTTAGGGTTTGGGCTTGTTGTTTTATGAAACAAAATTTTATGTTTGTTAAACAAACCCATTTAACACATAGTCTCTGTACAACAGATAATTTTACCTGAAATAGCATGAGACCTAAAATTAGCACTTACTGATTTCTGAAAGGCGTGGAAAGACTTAAGTCTATTTCAGTTGTTTTTCATAATTGTATTACACAAAATAAGCTGGTGTAAGAGACTGGGGGGGAGGGGAAGAATCAGAGATTCTTTGGCTGACTGGATGTGTTACATTAATTTCTTAATATGTGAAGGAGTGGATTACCTCTCTAACAGCAATAGGAAATTAGTTTCTTTATTTCTTCATTAAGACTGTGGGAGGGAAATTAATTTTCTACTCTGGTTTTCGAAATTAATTGAATATATCTTTATTAAGGTGATAAATATATACACGTATTTTTTGGTTGAAGGAATTCTCTAAATTAATCCTAAAAAGACATTTTCAAAGCAGTTTGGTAGCAAATGCTTATGTTTTTATTTTGTTTTCTGATGTTGTAAAATATTGAAAGAAATGGATCATATAAACTCAATCTAATAAAGCTGTTGTATTAGTTTAAGCTGGCTGGCCCCACTAGGAAGGATGAGGGACAGGAGATGTGGGGACAGGGCTACCCTGCTCCAGTGGCACAGAGCAAAAGAACAAGCTAGATTGTATATTATCCACCATGCTGATGTCATGCTCACTGTATGAGAGGAAAAGGTTTGGCTGGGTTTGTAGGACTTGTAATATATTGTATAGTTTGTAAAGGTTTTGTGTTACTTCCCCAGTTTCCAGGCTGGGATTCATCCCTTTTGTTCCAGTTTCAGTTTGTGCACTGAGTCAATGTTTATTTGAAGTTTCATCTGCCCTGTAGCTGGTACCTTTTCTCCTGTTTTGTTTTCCCTTTGTGCAATCTGATATGCCTGCAATAGAGTATTAAACTATCCTTATTGCAACTATTATTTTGGCTTTCCAGACTCCTTTCTTCCTTGCTCACCTGGGTGGGGGGGAAGAGGAGAAAACCCCGCTATTGTAACTGGACTGCCAGGACTCAGCTGCCAGCTGAGTTGAAACCAGGACAGTTGTCTATTGAAAAGTACCTGCTAAGAGTTTTACTGGAATAATTTTCTAGTATCAGTCAAACAGCATATGGTTTAGTCTTCATTTCTTCCTACTCTCTTATTTTTGTACCTATGTTCTTGCAGCTTGTAAAAAGCAGCCAAGTGTCTATGCTTTCATACACAGATTCATAGAATATCAGGTTGGAAGGGACCTCAAAGATCATCTAGTCCAACCTTTCAGGGTAAGAATATAGTTTAAATGAGATGGCCCAGTACTCTGTCAAGCTGGGCCTTGAAACTGTCTAATGTAGGGGAATTCATCGCATCCCCTGGGAGTTTATAGGTATATGCAACCAAAAAAAATGGTGCTTGATTGCTATAACAAGAAACTGTAGTTTTTAAAAGCATCATCCACTTAGCTTGAAGAATGAGGCAAAGTACTGTGAGGTGCCTATGTACATTCTTGGATGTATTGGTACTCAGAGGAATTTTCAAAGCATCTGAAAGTTAGTCACTTTACTTTCTCCGACATTCAATATGTTTTTGTTGTGGTTTTTTTCAGGTTGAATTTATTTATTTTTGTTAAATCTAAAAGGTTGTATTTCTTGCATCCATTTTCTAGGTTCAAAAAATCCGGACACAAAATTATTCCCCAGTTTACACACTAAAGATAGAAAAAGCCTCACACAGTCAGTCGTGATTCATCTTGGCAGAAGCTCCTCAAGTCACCTCCTTTTTATAGGCTCCACCTTAATTTTGGTTAATAGAAGTCTGGTGAATTTTTATGAGATTATTCTCATTGTAGGAGAAGGAAAAGTAGAATACAAGTAAGTAATTAAGCAGTGATGGGAAATTACAGATGATGTCTTTACTAGCAAGATAATATGAAGCTCTTGTTTCTTTGATCTAACACATAACAATTTAATTACAGAGTATAGGAATTAGATATGCAAAGTTTACATAGACTAAAAGCAAGCCTGTCTCAAGAGCATTCACGCATCACAATTCAACTTACCTGTTTGATTCATCCCACTGGACTAGTTCTTCTCTTTCAAAAGTGCCGACTAAGTTGCAAAATGCAATCAAGAGGAAGAAGCAGAACAAGTTCTTCACTTGTTCAAATAAGTAATTGCTTGATTAGTGCCTTGTTAGAAAAAAAATTAAAATTAAAAAAATGAAGGAGCCCACACAGCATCTTTGCTAATACAGCAAGCATAATTTGCAAAAACATAGTAAGATGCACTTTTTGCCCAGAGAGACAATTTAACAGTAATGCCTAGAGAAATAAAACCCAAATTGGACTCTCACTCCCTTTTTTAGAGGAACTTAAAGAAGCAGAACAAAAGGAAGTCTGAATCAAAATTAAGTAGCAGACAAGATCTCAACTCCCTGAGGGAATGAGTCAGTGATGAAACAATCAAAGGAAGAGTCACCAAAAGTCCTCTTCCTTATTGAAGAATATCTGTGATCAACCCCATAATTAAAAAGCACGGAGTAAAGTCCCTTCCATTGTGCTACATTTTGATAGATGTTGTCTCATAGGCTTTTTCTAGAAACTGTTATCAACTTAAAAAGAATGGCAAATTGCAATATGGAGGGGAAAAAATACTGGTTAACACCACTGTCTACAAATTTGCAATGAAAAATAGTAAAAATTTTATCTATTATCAATCCTAACAACCATTACATCTACTTGGAAACAGCACCTACTACAAGCACCTCATCCAATTAGAGTTGGCTACTATTTGTCAGTGGAAATAAGCTGAAGTTTTAAGATTACATGTTTAAAGAAAAATCCACAATCACAAACAAATTCCTTGTGGATCAGACAAATACATACCAAGCAGAAACTGACAGCATCACAGCAACAAACACAGAGTTTACAAATACATTTCTTCAGCTACCAAAACAAATGCCATGCAAAAGAGAAACATCAATATCTAGTGCATCTATTGCTGCTGCAGCTGAGCAAAATTAAAACACTGCCAAAGCTGTCGATTTGGTGTTACTTCACCTACAAATAATTCAAAAGTTCAATTTGGTTAGAAAAATTAAACTTTTTCCAAGACATTTCATACAGCCTTGTCTTCAGTACTTTGAAAACAGAGTCCCGGTTGAAACATTGAGTTTTAAATGAAAGTAAGCTGAAAGGCCAGAGAGCTCCCTCTAGTGTGAGCAATGAAACGAAATCATTAAAGTCAAACACACCAACTCTATAGAGAAATGTGGTACTGAGAGAAGACAAAGGTAAAAAAAAAAAAAACAGAAATAGCTAAGGAGCTAAATATTAACCCCAGATGTTACAGAGCAGAGATGAGGTTGAAACATCAGGGTCTGTCTACTAGAAGCAGAGTACCACAGAATCACATGATGGTTGAGGCTGAAAGTTACCGCTAGAGTGCAGGCATCTGGTCCCCCCCCCCACCCCCCCAAGCAAGGCCACCTACTGCCAGTTGGCCAAGACCCACGTCCAGACAGCTTTTGAAGCTGTCACCAAGGACAGTGACTCCACAACCTCTCTGAGAAACCTGTGTCAGTGCTCAGTCACCTTCTCAGTAAAAAAGTGTCTTCTTATACTCCCTGCTGTGTTTCAGTGTGTACACATTGCCTCTTGTCCTGTCACTAGGCATCACTGAAGAGAGCCTTGCTCCATCTTTTTTTGCATCCTCCCTTCAAGTATTTGTATAAATCCAAGAGATTTCCCTACTGCTTGAGGCCAAGGATTTTGGTTTCTGCTTAATGACTTTAAATACCAAAATCAAGCAAGATGATTCTGGTGATCAAAAAGTACCTTACCAAAACAACACAAAACTGGATCAGGAAAAGCCAGAAGCAGATTTTCATGACACTGCTAGAAGATTTGGACACTAATTTTTTCATCTTGTGTACATGTTAGAGAACATTGTTTTAAATGAGCCAATTTACACTGAAGGTTTTCCACTAACCATTTCCTGGAATTGTCACGTCAGGACATGTATGTGCCAGTCTCACATAATCCTAGTCTTCCCACTGACAAAAGAAGTTCAAGCTTATTAAACTTGCTGCATCTAAAAATATTTTGAGCAACTGACAATGCAGAATTTTAATCCCATCAGAGGAGCATTCTTGGTGCCTTCAGTGGGAACTGACAGCACCCACCAACTGGGAGCACAAGGCCCATTACTGAAACCAGGGTGGGTGTTTGCTTCCCCATCAGCAACTAAGTACTCTTGTCTCCTTAGTACTATCCAGATAATAAACAATCAATACCGCTTCTAAACAATATTGCTATCTTAGTCCTGCACTATTAAAAGCACACACAATCGTACTACAGAATTTTCTGTTCAGATCTCCATCAGCTAAAAAGCATTAGAGCCACCTCAGCTTTTAAGTTACATATTCATCAAGCACCTCTTAGCTGCAGTGCACTGATGTCATAGAGTAAATATTTAACTACAGTCATCATTCCTTCAAACAGGTCTCCTTATTTCACACATCAGTAGCTTCTATTTTTCTCTTGGGAATATCTGATCACATTCACTAGTGTTATCCAATACCCTCATTCTATTCTTTCCTGCTTCCGTGTATACAAATCACTCCAGCACTTAAATAAATACTGCAGTCCAGAGTCACTACAGGAGATATGCAAGCACAGATACAAGTCACTTTCAGCCTCTGGATTTCCTGGTAGTAAAATCATTCCACTGAGAGTCTCAATTCGGTGTGCAGTCTTTGATTTCAACCCACCTCAAGATTCTTCATAGATTTAATGTTACCAGCACACTGTGTTAAATGTACTTCCCTTTTAAAAGCTTTTTTGGTACCACTTCTTGTTGCTAAGCACCACGCATGGTTTAGGTAAACATGTTTAAAGCCCTGGTCCTCATGGGAGACTTCAACCACACTGATACCTGCTGGTAGGACAAGATAGGAGGGCACTAGCAATCTAAGAGGTTCCTGGAATGGCAATTTCTTCTTCCAGAAAACACAGGTGGGGAGAGGGAAAAGAAAGATCTGCCCACTGTAAGTGAAGACCAGGTTTGAGGCCATCTAAATAACCTGAAGGTGCACAAGTCCATGGGGCCCAACAAGATTCACCCATGGGCTTGAACCTGGACTCCCAAGTCAGGCTGCTCCTTTGCACTGGGAAGGAGAGTGAAGAGAGGGCCCAGAGCAGGTACATGGTAAGTGGAAAACAGCTTCACCCATGTCAGGGAACCATGGTGGCCACTTTCCAACCCTTAAGGTTTGCTTTCACCGATAAGCAAAATAGCAACAAACCTAACCAAAGTTATTTACACATATGCAAAAACTTAGGCTGGTCCTTTTCCCTCCGTGGTTTGCTGCCTGGCTAGAAAAGCTTGGTGGAGACAAAACACTAGTTTGCTGATAGAAAAGTAATTAGTTGTGGATAAGCAGCTAGTTAAAAGGTACACAGCCTCACCACTACTGAGGATGCAGGTCCTCTCCACTGCTTCTGCCCAGCAGACATCCTGCTACTAGGCCAAGGGCTTTACTTTTGGGGAGCAAATCTGGCCAAACCAAGGGAGGGAAAAGTCCGTTGTAACAGTGAGAAGATTCTCAGAAGACGAGAGGACCGCTGTATTCTCCTCTGAGGGGTCCCGGGGATAAGCAGAGATAACCAGGCTTCCACAAATGAAGCCCAAGCGGGAGCCCGCGGGCGAGCGCCTGCACTCCTCCACCTCAGCTCCCAACCTACACTCTGCTCTTCCAGGCTACAGGGACGCTCCCGCCCCCAACCCCAGGGAGGCCCAGCCCTCGGGGCGGGTGCTGCCCGAGGAGGAGCGGACCCCGAGCAGGCGGGGGCGGCCCAGGTACAGCCCTGCGACTCCGCCGCGCCCTTCTCAGGAAGCACTGTCCCAGCAGCCGCCTGGGGAGACGCTGCCCCGCCAGTAACTCTCCTCAGACCGCCATCGGAGCCCCGCCGGGACAGGTAGGGCCGCGCCGCGGGAAGCGGGACGCACGTGAGCGCCGGGCGGGACGGGAGACGCGGAACGCTACCCCGGAGGCTGCCTGGCTCTGCTCGGCCTCTATAGCGGGGCCAGCTCGCGACGGAGGAGCAGAGCGATCTTCTTTTACGACGGGCGGCCGCAGGCTCGGTGGGCCACGGGCGGCCGTGGGGAAACTCCCGGCAGGGCCGCGGGGTGGCTGCTCCCTCGACGTCATAGGTGCCCTCGGGTGGCCGCCGCGTGCCTCCGCTAGTTCAGTCAGCGGTGGTGCTTTTCTCTGTGTTGGGCGTCTCTTGGAAGAGTTACGCTCTTAGTTCATTCTTATTTTCTATAGCGATCCTAGGTGGGAGAAACCAGAGTCCTCAGCAGAGGGCTGGGCGTGAGGAGGTTGGCACCGGCTTTATCTCGAGAAAGTCGTTCAGTACGTCTGTGTACGTCGAGTAGCCCTTATACCCTGCTGTAGCTGCTCTGGCAGCAGAGTCACAGCAGCGTGAAGTGCCAGCGTATACCTGCAGCACCTTGTGTGGGACCTTTCCACGTTAATTTGCCAGCTAACCGTGCTTCTCTGTACAGCCATAGCCCGGCGAGGGCAGAGCAGCAGGAATGCCTTAGCTGCGGTGAGAGCGGCCCTGCTGCACATGTGCAAATGTTATGCAACAAACAGAGACATGCAGGACCAGTTTAGATTGGTGTCTTTCATCTAATGACCCACTAGCCTCAACTGCATGTAGGTGCTTGCATTAGATGACTTCATTTGTGGGATTCATTCAGAGTTCATCATGGACACTTCATTGTCTTTTGTTTAACTCACCTTGGTTTCTGTCTGACAGATACCACATCATGTTTGCGGTTTTGGTACTGCTGTCTCAACTACCTGTGACGCTGTTTGCATTTCCTCACTGCACAGGGAGATTAAATACTTTGACGCAACCTGAATGGAAAGATGGTAATTTACATTTAATGTGATTTTATGTTTTCTAAAAGAAAAGTATCTTAACTTTTACTTTTGCTGAGGAATCTTTGTATATATAAATAATTCTGTGCTTGGTGTTTGAATTTTTTAAAAATTTCATTAACAAAAAAAATGTTGGGTTTTTTTTTAATGCTGAATTTTACATTTGAGTATTCTTTGAAGTGATTGATAATTTGCTTGGATGTTGCTATCAAGTCTTTATCAAATCCAGTAGCAATTGCAGATTGGGTCAATTGATCTGTCTCTAGGTCTCTGGGATTATTCTCATTTATATAACCAGAATCCTCTAAGTAACATAAGAATTCTCCAAGTTTGAAATCTGTATTCAGACTCTACTACTTTGATACTACCTGAGCACATAACAGTTTTATTTATGCATCTAAAAATGCTTTGTATTTGAAAGGGTTTATTTGCTTGGCTATTGAGATTGATATTTTTTTCTCGATACCAGATTCCCTTACAATACCTTGAAAGATAAGCATAGTTCTGCTATTGCAGCTCTTCAGTGAGGGAAGCAGAAAGAAATTAAGGTAAAAGCAGATGAAGTTCTACAGAAGGAGTCAAGCACTGTGATGCTGAGCCATGCTTAACATTTAAGCATTAGGCCTTCTAAAAAGGATTTGTAACTTAGCTGTTCAGTCTCCTCAATGAATAAGGAATCCTGAAACCTTAGGATAGACTTTAAAAAGTCATCACATGGAGCAGGAGGATCCTTTGGGGCAGCAGCCTGAGCAGAAAACAGAAGAATGCTTAAGATAGATTATTCATTAAAATCTGTATTACTCTGGGGCATAAAACATCAGGCTGCCTGGCCACCTGTTTCCTGTGAGTTCACAGCATAGAACCCTCTCCTGACAGTAGGCCTAGATTAGTCATTTAAAGATGGAGTTGGAAAGAGGGGCCTAACTTACTCCAGTAATGTAGCAGGCAGGACAGTTGTCAAGAGTACATGGTACGTGAATTGAGAGGTTACCCCTTCAGAATTTTCTGAATGTCTTTTACCAGTGGAGTTACTTTATTCAGCACACTGTGTGGATGCATTTTCAATTAAATGTTAGGCAATCTAAACCTGCATTTACCACTTTGTTGAACCAAAGACTGCAGAACTGTATTCAATTCCCTCACAAACAAAGCAGGATTCAAATTAATCTGTTTCATTCTCCAAATTCTGTCTTCATCACTGGACTGCAAGTAATTCAGAGATGGAGATAGATGTACTGTGGCTATGGCCTACAAAGTGCAAAAAACCAGTGCAGATAAACTTGCCAAAAGAAAAAATGAGCATGTATCACTGGGAATTAGGGATCCTAGGCTCCAGACAGTTTGCCTATGCATTCCACATGAATTAAGATGCATCAATTATCCAAGTGAATTCAGAAGTACAGTTTATGCTGTCTGCATGGTAAGAAGTAAACCACTACTGAGCAGAAATGGAGATCTCTGTTTAAGAAGGTTGAAGTTATGCTTGTGACTTGCACTGAACCAAGATATCAATAATATTATTTTCCCCTTTCCACTTGTGGGTTTAGGTTGTTTACTTGTTTTTTGGTGGGTTGGGTTGGTTTTCTTTTTTTCATTTTTTTATTATTGACCTCTCTGGTTATTCTTAGATATAGCATAAATATTTTAGCTTAGATTTCTTCGCAATTACTTTTATTCTAAAGATTTCCCTTCCTACACGAATGTATGCACATGTGTGTGGCTCCCTCAATATATACTGAAGTATTATTGTAAATATACACTGTAATATGCCTTTAATATACTATTTTAAAGACATAACCTATATGCATGTTACACAGCAGTTTGCTTAGTTCCAAGTGAGCAAACTATTCTGAGACACCACTTCAAGATGTAACAGTAACTATAGGACAAAAATTCTTCAGTGATGTGATAATCTAGCCAAACAAGCTAACAAGAACACAGAGCTAATTTGTAGCTGAATAACTTTATACTGAATCTCATCTCCTTTTTTAGATGCCTGGCTTTGTATGTAACAGTGCTGCTTCTGCATTACACTTGCAAAAATAATCCTTTAGTCATTTTACTGAACCGAATAATCTGAATTTCTTGGATACAGATTAGGCTTTCACTGAAAGTCAAGCCAGAAAACTGGGTCTGTCATACAAAGATTTATTTTTTTTTTAAGAAGCTGCAGCAAGAGCAGGCTAAAACTTGACTATGGAAAATGCCTGGTGAGAAAATGCATTCCTGTATTCCAAAGCCGCCTATAATTCCACTAACTCTTCTGGAATCTCACCTCATAACTTACTCCAAGAGGTCTCATGTAGCCTATAATAAGTAAAAAAGGTAGTAGTAAATGTCATAAGAAGTCCCTGTTGTCAGTAAAATGTCTGTCATGTGCTAAAACAAACAAACTTGGCAATATGCCAACCTTTTTTACGTAAAACTTGTTGCTTTGATTGTGAGAACAAATGTAAGATGAATAGGACTCTCCTGCCACTATTTAAAATCCATATTTCCTCAACAATGTTTGATAAATGTATATTCAGGGTTCTTTAGAGAGAATTTATTTTTTTAGGTTGTTTTTTCTTTCCCTCGCTTGCCTCCTTCCTCCGGTAGGCGAGCATCTTTTATCCCAGAACAGGTTAAAACCAAAACATGAACAACAGCTGTCATGAGAATGAAATTCCAGTATAAGGAACAGCTGAAATGCTTTATGAGAAAAAGAAAGTAAGTTTCATAAGCAAAGAAGACATTTTAGGGGAAGAACTTGACGTTTCTTTTGCCTGTATGTAGTTGAAGGATGCTAGGAGGAGAAGTGGTCTCTTAAGGGCTGCTTTAGGATATTATCTGCTCTTTAGAAATACCCAATTTAGCTTTCCTAACTTCTTTTAAATCAGCTTGTGTTTGGTTTTTTTCAATTAGTGTTCACATCAGCAAAGGAGGCCAATTTATTCATTGGACGACATCTTCTGAATAACAGATTTGATTTTGAAGCATTCACAGCAGATAACCTGGAAAGAGAATGCTATGAAGAGCTGTGCAATTATGAAGAAGCAAGAGAAGTTTTTGAAGACACTGAGAAAACGGTAAACTGCTCAAACTGAATTTCAGATACTGAAAGGAGTTACTGACTAAACCATTACTGTATCTAAACTCTGTAGCCCTTCTGAAAACAGCACTTAAAATAAGATGATTGCTTTTTTTTAATGCAAAAGCACAGGCCCCATTTAGATGAGGTTATTGCTGTAGATAAACAGTGAATACACTTTAATATGTACTATTGTTTCAAAGACTAAAGAGAAGGGCTCCAATTATGTAATCAACTACAAATGAAACTTGAGGAGCACTGCTTGTGGATGTGTCTACATATGTCTCACAATCTTGTTGGGTTTGTTTGTTCATTTTTTTAGTAACTTCTCAGCATCTAATCTGAATGTGTTTCACATGCTCTATGTATTAATTGGCTGATTATGTCTTTGTGTCATGCCAAAGAAGTGTTTTTAGAGGAGCAAATATGCAGTTCAGCTCTTGCTGAGTACTCTTACAGCATGATCTTCTAAATCACTCTGCATGTGCAGCTTGGAAAAAATCTGGTATATATAAAAATAAAAAAAAAAATAAAGAGAAAAGTACATAAGAAACCTTTAAGCCAAATAATGGAACATGGTGATTGTCTTAAAACTGGCTCTTGCTGCACACAGCAAGAATCTCTTTGTGATTCTAGATGTGTTCTGCACTGACCTGCAAGGACTATACTCCTGTTCTGAAGGTGAAATGGTAGTTTGCCATCACTAGCATTTTCCTAAGAAAAATGCTGGGTAGTAAAAGTGGAAATTACAGCTAAACACATTTAATCTATAACAGTTATGCAATAAAGATTTTTCTCTACTATTTTTCTCCCATTATTTTTCCTAGATGATAGGAATTCAGATACTGTTCATACTGTCTGATTCTTAAGAACTTGATTTTGTCTCATTAATACTTTTCTGTAAGGATGTACAAAAATTTATTATAAGCATTTTTTTAGTGTCATTCAGGCACATTGGACAGTTAAATGCACTTTTCTTTTTACCAGCTGGCATTTTCTTCTTTGTGAAATTGCAATTCTTATGCCAATTTGAATGTATGAGAAAAATACAGTGGAATAAGCAAATAGAGGTGCTTCAGCAGGAGTTGCTTCTGTTTATACCATTGTTACATTTTGCTCACAGTACTGTATTAAAAAAAAAAATAATTGTCAGTATGTATGCCAATTGCATGTCTCAAAAAAATCCTTATTCTTTGTGTTTTGACAGATGGATTTTTGGAAAGAATATTCAATTAAAGGGCCTAAAATAAGATCAGGTAAGTAGTTTTTATTATTTTCTTATATTGCAGTATTTTATGCTTGTTACAGCATTACATTCTTAAAAATACACCATGCATTCTGTTAGCAAAATCAGAATTGGTCTTTACTGAAATTCACTGTAAACTGTGCAAGTATACTGCATTATCTGATACCATGAATCACACTGAACAGCGTACATTTTAAGTCTGTAGGTAAAATATAATTTTCTTGTCCATTTATTTGTTTTATTACAGTCAGTAAACATTACAGTAATCCTGTGGCTGCTTTCTGTGGTTTGCTTTGATTTTGCTTGTGTGTCTTCCCCCTGTTTTGTTAACAGTAATAAGACTACTCCAAACCTGAATGAGAGTGTTCTATGTCAGACATTTTATTTTTAAAAAGTCAGTATGATTTGAGGACAAATCTACAGCCCCATCAGGGTCACAAGTACATGAAGTAATATTTGGAAGGCATTAGCAGATGGACATCTCAACAGTTTTATGTACAGAAAAGGGAATATTTTACTCACTTTTGCTTTAAGCTGAATGTGAATGATACCCATGGGTTGTGTTGCAGATACAGCCTCTTACAGCAAGCTAGACTTCAGTGGAAAGGAACAACCTTATAGCACAGCAACATTAGTATTTTACAGTGTATACTCTATGTTATGCAGGTAGAACACAATATAACCAATGTTTTATTCTCAGGTGATGAGACACTACAAAAGATTAATGTTACAGGACTTCTCATCAGTCTAGTTGCTGCTGGAGTACTGTTAGTTATAATTGCACTGCTTATCTTCTACTGCTGCAAAAGTAGATGCAAATCAAGGCAACCACCAGGGTAAGGAATTTCACTGCTTTAAAAAAAACCCAAACCCCAAAACCTCTCTTCCCCCACACCCCCCCAAAAAAAATCCCCAAAACACCAAAACCCACAACACAACCCACACCAAAACAAACCCTTGCTTAAGAGTGGAATTTAAAAATCACTGTGGGTTTGTCTGACACTGTTCTCAGAGAATACAATAGGACTTCTAGTTCTTACTTTCCTGGAAACAACGTTGGGTGAGTACTAGCAGCAATTATGCTGAAGTTAATAACACAAAAATCTAAAGCAACACTTGCATGGTTGACATTTGGGTGAGGTTGGTTTTTGTGTTGTTGGTTACAAAATATTCTCCCAATAAAAAGATGGAATAATAGGCTGGGGCTTGCAATGGAAAGTCCAACAATGTTTTGTTTGCTCTTTACTGTAGGCTGTATGCTCTTTGTGGCATGTAGTGATATAAAATGAAGTAGGCTAGATGAAATGTTTCTTTACTTCTCTAGTCCTTCTTGTTCCTTTATCCTAAACGTGAAAGGAATACAAGGGGATTTTGTGCCTTCTCTTCCCTATACATTACTGAGCTATTCTTACCCTGTGGTTTGGAAACAGTGTTTGTCTTACGGTTTTTATGATCATTGAAGGCAAGTGGGTTTTATTGTGTTGTTTGGGGGGGGGGTGTGATTTTGTACAACTAAGACTTTATATTCTTCCTTTTAAAATACAGAAGCTACCACTTAAAATGCTGTTAACTTTGTTTAGGTACTTGGATTATGCAAGAAGTAGAAGACGTAATTCATCTAGTGTCTTCAGAAGGCATGAAGAATTTTCTTTAAACCCACTTCCTCCCAGAACTGGTGATTCAGAACTACCAACATATGAGCAAGCAGTTTCTTCAGATGGACAACACAATGTGCCACCACCCCCTTATCCCGGGCCTCCAAAAGGAAGATGGCTGTTTAGAAAGTCTATGTCGCTTCCTGGCCCTTAGTCACAAACCTCCTTCTGGGCTGAGGGGGGATTACTGAACCATAACGTACTTTTGTAAAAAGTGTGTGCTACCTTGCATATTGCAAGACAGTTTACAAAAATGTGAAAGATCTTTGGCACAACTAGAAACAAGTTAAGGTCCCATTTGGGAATAGAGATAGTCCTGTAGCCTTTGCATAAGGTTATTGTGCTAAGAGGAGGGAACGCATGAAGAATAAGCCTTGTACTGCCACCCTCTTTCTTCCATATGCACGTTGAGCCATCCCATCATACTATTGATGCTTCACTAATAGTTTAATCCTTTTTTTTTCTTCAGAAAGAAGAGTATTTGAATTGGTTTTGTTGATAGTAACCTTTTTTCCCCCACTATTAAACTTTAAAGTACCCAGCTTTCACAGGTGATGTTTCTCTTGTGGTTTAAAAATGTAAACTTGCACCGAAGACCAAACTTCCCCCCCAGAAGCACTTTGCATAATTATGTATTGCCCTACCCTGATGACAAAGTGATACCTTTAAGTAGAAGTAAGAGACTGGAGCACACACCTAATGAGGAAAGGCTGAGAGAGGTGGGGCTCTGTAGTCTGGAGACGGGAAGATTGAGAGGGGATCTAATAAATGTCTATAAATATCTGTGGGCTGGGTGTCAAGAAGGAAGGGACAGGCTCTTCTCACTTGTGCCTTGTAATAGGACAAGGAGCAATGGATGTAAGCTACAGCACAGGAAGTTCCACCTCAACATGTAGAGTCTCCTTCTCTGGAAGCTTTAAAGACCCATCTGGATGCGTTCCCGTATGACCTACACTAGATTAATATGGTCCTCCTCTGGCAGGGGTTTGGACTCAAAGGTCTTCAGTGGTCCCTTCAAACCCCTAACATCCTGTGATCCTGTAAACATATTAGATGAATAACCAGTATGCACAGTGCGAGAACCCCTTTTCAGGGAGTTACTGTATGGAGATAATTTCTGTATCTGCAGTTGTAGCCACTCATATACTGCAGTATCAACTTACAGATCTTGCTGAGAAGTCACAGACCAACATTGCTCAACCTTTCCTTTACCACCTTGTCAAATGGCACCATGGAAAAGCTTCCCACTTCAGCGTTTCACAGGCAACATGCTGGGCTGGTGTTTTGTATTAAAATGGCTATGTAGGTGAACACAGGCAATGAGGTTTTTTAAGACGAATTTTACACACTCCCATTTAACCAATGCTGAGAGCAGCACATGGTATTTTAATTTGGTGCCCAAAATGCACTTAATGTGTAGCTGCTCACTGAATTTTACGTTGTCTTTTTTTTTGCGTGCTAGAACCTACAATGCTATTGAGATGCAGAGTGTTGTAACATTTTAAATCTGTAAATGCTTTTGTAAAGAAGAAAAAGCCCCAAATCCTGGAATATAAAGAGGGTACACTGAAAATGCTACATACAGCCCAGCTGATATCAGTGGACTGTGGTCTTATTTCTAAAGCTTCAGTATCAGATTCGGCTTTTGCCAAGTCACAAATCTCTTTGCAGCTTCCTTCTCACTGAGAGATGAGTGAAGCCCCTTGGGATAGCTTTAATCCACTTTTGCCCTACTTGCATAATAACATTTTTAAGTTCTTGGAGGTTACTGTTCTGTAAGACTGAAATAAGGCAATTGCATGACATCACTGTTAAACCAAACAGTTATGATGACACTATGGAATTAAAAGCTTGCAAAAATATTTCTCCCATATCTCCTTTCACTTAGCCAACAATTTTTTAATTTGCTAATGTGCATCTTGAGCTATAGAGCACACTTTCCTGTACATTTTTCCTGGGATTCTAAAATGGCTAATGTAATAGGATTGATAGGAACACTTTCAAGGAAAGATACTTCACACAGCTTGTGAGAGTTTAAAGATGCTTTAATATTACTGCAGTGATATATGCACCTGGCAGTCATGTTTTAAACATGTTTCTGCCCAGTTTCTGGAGTTTAATCACTTGAAATATTATTCTACTATTCCTGCAAATCATTTGCAAATGATTCCATGCAATGCAAGACCTTAATAAATAATAATGAAAAACATTAAGATGATCCAACTGTTAAACACTTTGGATAGTAAACAGTGTAATGCTTCCAATATACTCAGAAGAATTTGCACTTCAGACCCTGATGACACTCAAAATGTGCCGTGACTGACATTCAAATACTGGTTGCATGGAACATGACAACTTGCAAGATGATCTGCCTCTATGTAAGGAGCAGAGTTTCGAAATTGCCTCTCACGAAGGGAGAAAGTTCTTTGAATGGCAGTGGCTTGGGCCAAGTTTAGTTTTCTTCCATACTCCTAGCCCAAGACACTCTTACTTTGTATTGCTTTTTAGATATTCTGAGCAGAGGACAAAATGAACAAGAGGTAGACTACGGTGATCTACAAATTCAGAAGTGTTTCTGCATTTCCAAGTTCTACATGCAGTTTCCTTTGAAGATACAGTTGCTATCAGAATATAGAAAACAGCAAATATAAGTGTCCCTAGGTGGGAGGAGAAGGAGGAAGAGGCACATTTTGAAGAGCAAAGCAGCAGTAAATTTAATCTAATTTGTATACAGATGTAAGTCGTCAATGTTTTGACTTTCAAGGGCCAGTTGGAAAGGCAGTGGATTTTAAGTGAATTAACAATTAATTATGACAGTTAAACTGTCTAAACAAAACACTAAATACACAGTATTGTTTCTCTCAGAGCAGGTTTAAACATGTCTACACTAAATGCTGTTTGTCATTGCCTTGAACAATCTTTCAAACTTAGCACTTTCAGCACCACAGATGGTTACAGCATGCATCTTTTTATAAATCAGGACAGATTATTAGTTAGAACAAATAACTGATGGTCAGGAAAGTGATCTCTGGCTCTGTCAACCTGGTTTTTTCTCTACTGAAATAAGAAAGTCTACTATTTCATTTATCATTATAAGCATTATGTATTTCTAGGGTGGTATTTTTATGTGGATTCATTAGAAGTGCAAAACCAAAGTACTACATGGAAGTGTACTTCCTCACCACAGTTCATGAAAATGTGAATCGTGAAGCATTTGATTCTGGTCCTATCAAAGCCTATGGCTTTCCCTGAACCTGGATTAGAGTCAAAACCAAAACAGCTGATCACTTCAGGTAATAGAAAAGATAATGCTCTGCCAAATTATTTACCACAACGCTGTTGCCAAACCTGATTCAGAGTATTCTATTGTGTTAAGTGTGTCCATGTAAGGTTAACTAGAATGCTGGAGGCTGGTCTGCCCTTAAATGTATGTATGAAATTTGGAAAGCACAGGAGAATTATTGCCTTTCCTCAGATTACCAGCAGTGAATAAACTGCATTAATTACCTGTAGGTTATAAGTAACACTGTTGGATTACTTTGATCAGGTTTATTTAAAGCCTTTTAAAAAAGCCAACAACAAACCAACAAACTTTTTTTATCCACAGGCTCATCTGCCAAAAAGTTTTATTGCTGCTGTCCTCACTTGTTCCGTGTGGTATAGAGAACAAGGAAGGAAACCCTAGGTCTAAATCTTTGAAACACTTCAAACTTGCTCTTTTCATACTGTAAATGCCTTTCAATTAGTTCCTGTCATGTACAAATGCATCACTACTATTTTCACAACCAAGAACTTGGATTCATTTTCCTCTCAAAAATCTTATGCACATCACCCCAAATACCCTGCTCTTTGTTCAGTTGGTAACTTCTGACTGCTTCCAGCCATTTCTGAACTGTGTAAATAGTTTTTGTTACTTAATCTTACGAATGTACTTCAGTATTTTCTTCTACTTATCTGACAGCTTTTTGAATACTCTTGTCACTGGTTGTATTTTACTTCTACCTTGGATGTGAAGTGCTGCCATTTTGTTGGGCGAGAGGTAGCAACACCTTAAACTCTGCTAATCTCTGTATTATTCTGTAAAACAATTTCCAACACCACCAAAAGATACATTAAAAAAAATAAAGTTGGAAACAGCATGCACTCTTAAAGTCCTTAACAGGACCCTCTAAGAAAGACAGGGACAAATTCTTTAGTAGGGCTGGTAGTGATAGGACAAGGAGTAACAGTTTTAAATTAAAAGAGGGAAGATTTAGACTAGGTATAGGGAAGAGATCTTTTACAATAAGAGTGGTGAAACACTGGAAACATTCAAGGTCAGGAAGGATGAGTCTTGCAATGGCAGCCATACTAATTTCTTACATAGAAGAACAGTATCAAATGCATTTTTGTGATTTTTGATCCAGTAAATGTTGTCCATGTTGAAAATACATGTAACTACATTAACTACTTTTTTCTTTACATTTAATTTTACATTTCATAGAATCATAGAATGATTTGGGCTGGAAAAGACCTCCAAAAGTCATCTATTCCAACCTGCCTGCAGTGCGCAAGGACATCCTCCACTAGATCAGGTTGTTCAGAGCCTTGTCAAGCCGGACCTTAATTATCTCCAGGGATGGAGCCTCAACTACCTCCCTGGGCAATCTGTTCTAGTGTTCCATAACCCACATGGTAAAGAACTTGTTCCTAGCATCCAATCTAAATCTACTCTTCTCTAATTTCAAACCATTGCCCCTTGTTCTGTCACTCCAGGCCTTTGTAAACAGTCCCTCTCCAGTCTTGTATGCCCCCTTCAGGTACTGGAAGGCCACTACTAGGTTTCTCCAGAGCCTTCTATTCTCCACGCTGGAGAGATATATCTATTTTGCTTCACTTGTTTGTACATATACTTAAGCTCTTTATTAAAGAAATGCACAGAGCAGTATATGCAAAGAAGTGCAAAGAAAGAGTATTTGCTGTGAGACTCCAAGATCAAGTGTGTTCTTTGAAAAGGCAGCCCTCTCTTCCCTATTTACCAGCTTTACCACATGCCAAATTAAATGCAAAATCTAATCTGTTAAGCAATTGAGTTTTTCTGCTTTGGCCAGAATCACAATTACCAAAAAAACCCAACCCTGTCAGTGATTAATAACAGGCCTAACCAAGACTCACTTTATCACTGCATAATATCTGATCTACTTACCCACTGGCACTCATGGAAGATACCACAGCCTAGCAGCACACATAAAAAGCCTACACAAAGATGCTGCATCCACAGTCTGTAAGCAGATGCGTACTGTTTGTCAGTATCCAGCAAAGTGCGGTAGAAATAGCATTTTGTGCTTTTTGCAGAATTCGTTAGTTAATCAGACCCAGCTCAGCTTTGGCCTGAACATCTTCAAACTTCATCAGACACGTTCAAGTTACTTGAATGTTCTATCTCTGAAATGTTAGTTTTCAAAAAAAAAGAATGTCCTCAAGTCTCTGAAACAAAGTTTCAAACAGTTGTGAAGATTCATTCTCTCTGCACAAGTACTGTTAAGTACTTGTAGAGCTTTTGTTGACAGATGGTTAGTCAGTGAAAGCGAACCACCAAGATGTTTGTGTATGTTAGTGAACTATTTATGGTGCTGTGATAGTTCCAAAATAAAGTACTACTTTGAACTGAAATACAATCCTTTTTGCCCACTTTCAACAGCCAAGCTGTAATCTCAGACTTGTAGGATTAACCATATGCCATGCCTTTAAGCACATGTATCTGACTCTCTTCCATGACTCTTTCCAGCCCATAATAAGAATTTTGCTGCAAACCCAACAATTTACAGAGCTAGGTGAAAGCCCCTTAAAACAAACAAAAAATATTCACACCTATATGAAAGAAGAGCCAGGACCAGACCAAAACCAGGCACTATCTGTTATGAAAAAACAAAGGACAGGAGCAATGTCCTCTGTGGAAGAAGAGGGCATTTGAGGACAAAGACACATTGGAAAAGCCCTATAGAGCCAGGACTGTTGCACCTGCAGTAAAAAAGATGCTGAAAGCACAGGCAGCAACTGCTGGCTTTACAGAGAATCACCCCATTTGGTAACATCTGTTGCTGTATGCACAAGGACTCTTAGTATGTCTGGTACTGTTGAAGCTGTAACATATCATGCAGCCTTCTGCCTGGCCAGTCTTACACACCTGAGACAGACAAAATGCAGAATCACACTCCTCCAACACTGGCTGATATTTTGGTGTTAACAGGGGTAACAATAATGCACACTAAGGAACAAAAAAGTTACTAAATAAATAAATCAGCTACAGATAAATAAATCAACACAAGCATGAATTGGAGCATTATTCTAGTCCTGGATTTGTGATTGATATACTGGCTTTAATTATGATAACATCAAAGAAAACTGCCAGCGACCCATAAGCTTGATCCTGCATTTCATTTGGCATATGGTCACTTCAAACATAAGACTAGACTTCAAAAAATAATACTGTCCTTCAGCATTGAGTAACATTCAGTTATTTAAACAGAAGAGGAAAGTTTCCCTAAGGGGCAGCGCACATCAGCTAACACAGTGTTCTGCAACAGGGCGGGCTAGATTCTGGCATAACTGGCATGTGGGCAAAGAAGTCAATTACTGTCCACAGAGGCATATCCTCGAGCACTCCGAGGCTCTAGAGATTTTCTACAGCGAATACACCATGAGACAAGTCAACATCTCACCATCAAAAGTTCTCTGCTCTTTTCCTGTCACCTGCTTCCCTTCCCAGCTGCTTCTAGCTGCACACTACCACTGCTTCCCCTGAGCCAGAACTCATTTGATGCTAAGCAGGTTGACTCGGCTCAGCAAAATTACAGAAAAATTACCTCAGGCAAAAAAATAAATGTTCTTTTGTCAGTGGAGTGAATTCACTGCTCACCTTCTAGCCAGTGTGCATTACTAGGAGCGGGAGGGTGGAGCAAGGAAGAGTGAGGCTTTCTTTGGCAGCCCAGCCCTACTGCCACGCTGCAGCTCTGAAGATCACTCCTCAGACCTTAGGCAGGCGAATCCCATTAAAGTGTTACATTAAGTACTTAAATCTGTCTCCTAACCATCACATGGCATTTCTGACTCTGTAAAGGATTTGTTATGTTATTTTTCCAAGTGGAGACTGCTAATTTTGGGAAACAAATGAGCAACAAAAATTCAGTCCTGCCCCAGGCTGGTATGTTGCACAGATTGTCTTACAGTGATGTAATTAAGTTTTTGTTCTTAAACAGAGTGAAAAACTGTATTAGCTTATGTTTCAGTGAAATATTTATTATATTAAATTCTTGACTGGAGAGATAAGCACATACAATGTCATTACTGACTAGAGGCATTCACTTATGAACTACAGGTTGAAAGGTGTGAAAGCCCATCAAAGCTCATTTCCTAAATGGCAAATACAAAAGCGTTCCTTACTAATACCAGAATCAAAATATTTTCACTGTTCAGAATAATGAACATGTCTAATTTGACTTCTAAATACACATCTTAATATGTACACTTTAATCTAGACATTAGAAATAGTATATGTAATTAACTGTAACTACCAAAAGATTTTTTTTCTGCTGCTGACAGAGTCCTCAGAAAAGCTCTAAGTACCATGGATACCAAGATACAGTAAAAGCCCTTACTCTAAACAGACTCTTTTGTTGTCATACAGAACAGTGTTTCAATATATCTGTTTGTTGCAAACGGATAAAATGCAGAAACTTGGGAGGTAGCTTTCATAGATAGAGGATGGCAACAAGTAGCAGGGATCACTTTAATGACAAAACTGCAGGAGTCTTGCCAGCTGGTCTCGGAATGAACAGATTTACCTTATACACAGGAAAAGCAAATCAGTGGATAAACTGTCTTTATCTGGTAGTTATAGATACCAGTAATTAAGCTTTTGGTCTATTCCACCCCTATTAAAACCATGGCAAATAAATTAAACTTAACAACAGTTGTCACAATTTATTTCATGCAACTTTACTATTTCATTAAAAGAAAGAAGATCTACTCCAAGAATGTTCTGGGAAACTGTCTGTGGTATATTGACAATTACATCATTTAGTGAACTAATGTGTATGTTTCCCCGCCTGTAAATCTGGACTGGTGTTTGTTGTTTCTGATTTCTCATGTAACGTTATTGCACAGCCACGTATCTAGCAGCATTAACACCACCCACCTTCTCTTTAGAAAAATATCCTGAAATGAAAATGCACATTATTCTAAAGTTCATGTTACCATTACTTGAAAAAAAAAATCAAAACAAATATTACCAGTTTTACAGTTTATTAATATGTAATTCCAGATTCGTGACAATAAACTTCTAAGGTTGCTCCACACCAAAAACTTACTCTAGGTATCATTTAGGTCTGTGTATCCCACTTCCCTCAGACCCACCTGAAGGAAACAATGCACTCTAAGTGTAATGTTATAGTGGAGATTAGCACAGATCCATCAGGGAAGACAAAAATTGGAGGTCTTTCCTAGCTGGAAAGGCTACTTTCATTAAT
Organism: Dryobates pubescens; assembly: GCF_014839835.1. Lineage (NCBI taxonomy): Eukaryota > Metazoa > Chordata > Aves > Piciformes > Picidae > Dryobates > Dryobates pubescens. Next base: position 7,975,620 of record NC_071633.1, read on the forward strand.
ATCAGGGCTCATCATTAGCATAAAACTGGAATTACTTTCTGTCACGAGACAGTAATTCTCTTCTTTCCCTAAGAAAGAAGGGCTCCCACTCCCCACAAACTCTGCTCAAGCTGCAAGCAACACAGGTGCTGACTTACGCAAACACAAGGAAAACTCACTTGGATGGTTTCTGGCTTTGTTACACTTCTCTCCTTCTTCTCCCTCCCTGTGCCCTGGCCTCTGGGTGACTCCACTCAGTGTCATTGGTGCCAAGGACTTTCACACCTTTCCCTCCTGATCCTAGATTGCATTTCTTCCTGTAGTTGACTTTGCTGCTTCTTGAAAGGCAACATGAGAAAAGCAGAAGCTCAGCTTTTCCTCCTACAGTCTGTTACCTTCCCGCCACTCCAATTTTGAATTTACTTTTTTTCTTTCAAATCTCATTGCCTGTAGGCAAGCCTCTAAACTGTTCATTTCACCACAAAATTCATGTGCTTCAATATTGCCTAGAGTACTACAAATTGAATTTTGAGAAGACTTACTTGCTCATTAATATACACCTTCCTTTTCTGAGCAAAGCCTGCAGGTACAGTTGCCCTCTTTTCAAATGCATAGTCCTCATCTTTACCTCTGAGGCACATTCTTCCTGCTCATCTCACCCTGTGCACCTTTTACCTGCAGGGAAAGCAAGACACTAGTTTACCCATCATCCCTCTGCCCCACACAGATGTCCCCTTTGCTCACACCCTATTCTGTGCAGCTGGTGCCTATTTCCCTTATACTTTGTTTAAACAAGCATGCAGACAAAGATATAGGAATTTACTGTCTGTGCACCAGGTGGCTTAGATTGACCTAAATACTTAAATATTCTTTCTGTCTGTTCCTCTTGCTACTTGTCTTTTGGCCTGCAATGACTTCTTGACAAGGAATGCCTAAGTTCTCAGGCATGTATTTAAAAGACTTTTAGCTTGAAGAATGAAGAAAGAAAATTTTCAAACGCTAAACGGCTATGTTTGTACATTGTTTAACTTCTGTAAAGCATCTTCTGAGGGATGACAAGAAACCATCGAGCACCAGCATGCAGGAGCTTGAAGGCTCTGGGCTGTCCTAAGGGGAGACACAGCGATAAGCTTCTCCCGGTGGCCCCCAGTCCCATCGAATTCCCATCCCCGCGCACATCACTAAGGTGTTTTACTTTCTGCTTCTCTCCAGTTTAATTTTTCTGTGAAGCGAACAGCAGGTGAGGACGCCCCGCCTCAGAGAGGTTGGGGGGGCATCCGGGACTGGCGTCACCGAACCGCGCCCGCCTGGACGCCTCCCACCGCGGCTAGGCAAGGCGGGAGAGCCGCCCTACAAATTACTTTACAATGCGCGCCCTAGGAGGCAGCCCGCCGTCTCGGGCCGGCAACCGGGACAGGGCGGCTGAGAGCCGGTTGTCGGACTCCATCTTGTCGGCAACCGCCGTCCGGAGGCCGCGGCCCCCGGCGCTGCCCGCCGCTTCCTCTCAGCGGGAACAAGATGGCCCCGCCCCGGCTCCTCCAACAAAGCGCCAGCGCTTCATTTGACGCGGCCCCGCCGCGAAACCGGCCTTCCCCCCCGCCCGCCTAACCACCACCACTCAGCCTCACCGCCCGGCCCGGCCGTCCCCGCCTTCAGCCCCCCCACCCCGCCCCGGTGGCGGCTACCGCCCCCCGCCACGCTTCTCCGTCAGGCCACAGCCAACCGTTCCCAAATCACAGACCTCCTAAGTCCCCCCGCCGGCACTGCTGGCGACGGCTCAGGCGGCGGCCCCCTCCGCCGCGGCCTCCCTGACCCCGGCCAGAGAGCCGGAGCCCGTGAGCCCCAGTGCGCGCTGGCGGGGGAGGTGCATCCTGGGAAAGAGCAGCCCGACATGGGTCTCCGCCTGGCCGCCGCGCAGCCCCCACTGCCGTGCGCAGCTCCTCTCAGCTACCCGCCTGCCGCCGCCCGCTGCTGAGCGGGAGGGGAGGGGAGCGGAGGCAGGGCAGGGCAGGGGGGCCGGGACGCGGCGGCCTGGCCCGCGCCGGGGAGGGGGCTGCGGCGCTGCCCGCCCCGCATGAGGCAGGGGGGGGGCCGCTCCCACCCGCCCCGCTCGGTCCCCGCCGCCGCCGCCCTGCGCGCAGGGCCCCAACGGAGCCCCCGCCGCTCCGGCCCCGCGCCCTGCCCCGATGATGGACAGGAACTACCCAACGACCCCCAGCTTCACCGATCCCCTGGCCCCGGCCGCCGCGCAGTCCGCCGCCTCCTGGGCCTACGAGCGGGGCGGCGGCAGCCTAAAGCCCAGGTGAGAGGGTCCGCCGGGGGGCTGCGGCAGGAAAGGCCGGGGTCTGGGCCAGGGCCTGGCCCGCGGGCTGCCAAGGGCGCCCGGGAGGGAGACGGACGAGGTTCCCCACTGCAGCGGGGCAAAGCAGGGCAGCGAGGGACGTCCCCGCGGCACGGCCGGAGGCGAGCGGGGCCCAGCGGTGGGTGAGCTGGGGTGGGGGGAGCGGGCGGACGGGCCGCGTCCCGCCGGGCCTCCGCGTCTCGGAGGCACGGCCGCTGAGCCGGGCGGGCAAGGGGCGGCCGGAGCAGGCTTCCCGCCGTCTACGGGCACCGGCGGCCCTTGGTGGCAGGGCAGGCGGTGTCCCCGCGCAGGGCGCGCCGCCGCTCTCCGCCCCGGAGGCTCGCGTTGGGCTGCGGCGCGAGTTCAAGAGTTCACGCGTCCCTGCCCGGCTCCGGGAGGGAACTGGGGCTGGGGGGCGGCGGCAGCGCTCCTGGTGCGCGGTGCCGTGGGTACCGGCGCTGCCCGCGGGAACAATGCTGTCTCCGGGCAGAGGCACCGGGGATCTCACCCCGGGCCGCGCTAGCGAAACCTTCGGCCTTTATTTCTCCTCGTCCTTGTTTTTCGGTGTGCGAAACCTCCTTCTCTTAGGCGTGCGGAGCCTCCTCTCCGCTCAAAACTTGTCTGGAGCGATTCAGTCCCACGGAGAGTTCTGTAAAGTTCCGGGAACTGTAGAAAAAAAAAAATACAAGATATCTTATTGGCTTCGAGTTGCTTTTTGATTGTATAACTGCCAACTAAAATGAAGTATTTTCTTGGTTATGAGATTTTTGTTGTCGCCTGCTTCTTGTGTCTTCAGCTTGATATATCTGCAGTTCCAATCTCGACGACGTTTAATTGTAAATGACAGTCACGGGCTAAAAGTACACCGGCAGAAAAGGTGCGCCTATAGATGACACTGCATTCGGTCCTGAAAGCGTCCAGGCGTGTATTCTGCTCTGTCTGATAAGATTAATAGATTATTAAGTCAGAAGGACTGTTGCAATCATCAAGTCTGACCTCTTCATAATGCAGTCCATAGGACTTTTTTTTTTCCTTCCTTTATTTATTTTTTTTAATCAGAGTGTAAAGCTAGAGCTTATGGTTTAGAAGATGCAGTTTAAAAATTTCTAATGGGGCAAAATTCAGCACAATTCTTGGTAATGTATACAAGTAGCTAGCTTGTGTTTTATTTCTTTATTTCTGATCTGATGAGGGCAGCCTTCAGTCTCTAGCCACTGACTCTTGCTGTAGCCTCATCAACATTGGGAATCTCTTTGTAACTCACGTTTTACCAAGTATGATTTTTTTACGAGTTTTTATTAATAACTTGTCCTGTGTTCATTTAATGAAGTAAAATTAGTAACCTTCTGAAGTTTGTTACCAGGTTTTTTCTTTTTAATTTTTTTTTAAACTTCTTCAGTCAGTTTATTGTTTCCCTTCCAGAACTGTGGACATCACATTTTAGAGGCAATTAAGTAAAAAGATAATAGGGCCTCCCTGGGGTGTGAAGCTCTAGATTCCTTGTTTCACAGAAAATTGCAAGGACAGTTAATTTTTTTGGTCAAAACCTTGCTCCATGAATCTATGTTTAGCTGAGTTCTCATCAGAGTTGCCTAATGGCAAAGTAAGGTCTCCTACTGTTATTTCTGTTGAACTACTTCTGCTCATATTTGTTCTAGTGGAAGTCAGTAACATATCCATTCTATATTGCATTTGAGAATTTCCTTTTGAGGACCATGCCGTCTATTCTGTGAGGAAGGCTTGAATTTTCCAGGTCATTTAAGAATATGTAGTGCAGGAGCAAGAGTGGATCCCTCTGGGATCTTAGAAGAAACACTGCTGCTTGATGGTTATTTTCTATACTTAAAAAAAAAATCCTCAGGTTTCAAAACATATCTTTAGTCTTTCTAATAGCTGCTAAGTTAATGTAATATTAATTGTATATTTGGGGAATTCCTTAATTAAAATGGCTTGAAGAGTTTTCCCAAAGCAAGTACTATGCAGAAGCTCATTGGATGCTGTTTTTACCAATCAAATTGTTAACTAAAATAATAATCAAATTACTGTTACTAAATCTGTTCTGGATATGACAATATACTTTAGGAAACAATGCCAAGAAGACTTTGCTTTCAGTTCTTAAAAGATTTCATCTGAAGGCTGCGTGGATAGTGATGAATAATGATACATTTGAAATGTATTGACTGAAATAGTGTAACTTACTTTTCCCCCAGACTGTAGCATAGGCAGAGAAAATACAATGAATCATGTTTTGTGCTTGAAGTTCTCCTCTACTGAGTTCTTAAGAGTTCATGTAATTTTACTAAGAAAATATCCAGTCTTCAGGAAGATTTAACTATTTGAACCACATTGGATACAGTAGGCTCGCATAGGTGTTTCTGGTTCCTCTATCACTGGTAACATTTGACTTTGTGTGGGTGGAGCTGATTGCTGGGGAATTGGGACTCGAGTCCTGCCTATCACTGCCAAGGCTTGCTCCAGCCTGGAAGCAATTTGTGAAGGTATAGATGCGCTGTAAGGGAATATATTGTCAGTGTTCTTGACTTGTGTTACAGATTGCTTCACATTGTTCAAAATGGTGTTTTTGATTGTGGGTGACAGGTAGACATCTAAACAGCTGAAGCTGCATTAGCCTGATGTTAAATTAAAAAAATGTGTGCCATGTTCATCTGGTACTTGCTTGAAAAGAATTCAGCCTTTAGGTGATATTGATATCAATATTTCATTCAAATTTAATTTCATATTTATCCTGTTGCAGGCTGTGTCATGGCAGACTATGTTCCCTTTGTGTGGAGAGCCATGTTCACAGTCTCGGCTCATCAAAATGATTTCTCCTCCCTGCAAGCGCTGCTCCTGTCTTCCTGCACTTAACTTCAGCCATCTGGTTTTTATCCTACTCCTTATTTCTTGCAGGCACTGTTTTGTCTGTGCAGTGGCACTATTCTTATCAACTAAAGGAAATATGTGGTGAAGTATTATAAGGACATAGCTACTAGGCCTGCTGTGATATAACTATTCCTATGCAATAGAAGACAGTAAAATGGGGATGGGAGCTGATGGAAGTCACTTGAATCACTGTGTTAACTGAACAGAGATTGCTCCCATTGAAGGGTGTACTTGGATGATGCAGCCATGGCAGCCCTGTAGCAGGGGCTGAAAGGGGTGCTCCTGTCCTCTGCTCTATCCTTCCCTCCCCCTCCCTTACATCGGCTGTCAGCATCTTTAAGGGATTTCTAATGATTGTATGGGTACATTGCCACTTTTGACCTTTTTCTGTAGCTGTTGGAATAGAAAACCTTACTTCTCTGCTGAAACTTTGTATGTATAGCACAGTCTAAAGCTAATGCTGTATTGAAGAGCAGGTAACATGTCATGCACACTTGTTACTTGATTCAGAAGTGCATGGTCTTCAGAAAACAGGTGAATCTTGGAATAGTTTGAGAGACCTGGAATTGTTTGGAAAAAGAAATGGAGGTAGGCAGTAATGGATGAGGTTTCTGTTTGAGTGTATGTCTAACTTGGGGGTACTTCTGGTGTTTCATTCAAAGGCTTTTTACTAGTGGAGGGACCTCACCGTTCTCATTTGGTTTTTACCACAGCTCTAAGACTCACATCTGCTACATATGATTGAATTTCAGTTACAATTATTTTGTCATTGTTTTAAATTTTATGATGGCTACTGTGGTTTCTGATGTTTCTTTATGCCTAGAAGTCTTTGTCTTTTTCTGCCCTACCTAAACATATGGAAGTTTACATCATTTAGTTCAAGATGGTTCTATACAATAGATGACACTGACATCTGGTGAGTGCAGTCTATATTTAAAGCAGGTGAACTAAGACAATGATTTAGTTACAGTAATAGTTCATCAAGTGGGAGACTTAAACTTTCATTATAAATGGCTGTGAGTATTTTTAACTTGTATTTTTTCATAGCTGTTGAACTAATGTATGTTGTAACAACTGTAAGATGATTGTGATTTATTAGGCTCAATTTTAAATTCTAATGGGTTTTTGCATAGCTATAGAAATGCTAAAAGTACAGGCAATATGTGTTAGAAAAGCATAGAACCTTTTTTTTCATCAAACGAAATTGTTCCAAGAGGTAAAACCAGTGTTTGTTGTTAAACACATTTCCTGCAAAAAGTTCCCTGTGGCATAGTATTTCAAATGCTGAAAGGTAAAGCTCATAAACTGTGAATATATTTAGAACATTTGCTATTAAAAGAAAAGGCACAGAAGGATTAAATAAAGTTTACAAAGATATAAAAAGGTAGATCACTTTAAAATCTCACCAAACTTTCTGTTACAGTTTATATTTAAAACCTACATACAAAATAAACCACAGGTAGTCCCTGGTGGGGCTTGGATACCTTACAGGGACTTGAGAGCTTTTGGTGGTGGTCTGTTCTTTTTGTTTTCTTTCTTTTTTTTAACCTGCAGTCAGTACACACTGAAATAACAGCTGTGACAAGGTCAAAGATTGGCTGAACACATTATTGCTCTATGCCCCATAGCCTTTCACAGATGTAGATGTCTGGTCATCTTATAAAATCTTCACTGACACAAGGTGGATTGGCTTGTTTGGAATTACATGCTGCCTACCTGTCTTAAGATTTAATGACAACTTTACATGGAACATTTTAAGCATTTTATGTCACTTTGCTGCAATGAGAAATGGTGACATAGAACAGTGTGCAGAAGGAATGAGTTGAAACTTGGTCTGCTGGTGAGGTGACTGAACTTGTTGCTCAGGCTTACTGCTACTGAAAGGGGTTCCCTCCCTCCATGTATTGGCTGTGGTGTTGGTGCAACTGCACAGGTTGCTGGTCAGATTTGTTAATCCATGAGAACTATCCTGACAAAGAATGTGCTTAGCTCTCTTTAGTTGTAGAGCTGCACTGGTGGTACCTGGCTGTCAGACAAGATCCAGTGGTGGCACCAGGGAATGAGCAGGTAGCAGAGCTGTGAGGAGTGAGCTGTGGGGGCTCTGCCCTGTGGTTCTGGGCAGTTTTTAGCTGGGGTCAGCTTGCCATATCACTGTCTACAATGAGCATCCCACACAAATTGCACTACCTGCCTCACTACCAGAAGCACTTTATAAGTGTCCATGTTAGCTGAGTGCTTGACCTCTCCTGAGATCACTGAGAATGGCATTTCAGATGTGAAATCGTTTCCAGTGCAAACTTCAACAACAGGTTACTGAATACATTGGTCAGAAAGAATGGGTTTTGTATTCTCCCACCTAGGCAAAAAGTCTTTCAGTCCCATACGTGGGTTTACTTTAATTGCAGGCGTTCACTATATACTGCTAGAGAGCAACCTTTTCCTCACCTTTTATATTTCCTTGGAGATGCTGTTGATTCTGGCATAATGTTGTCATAGGAAGTAGGTTGTTTTTAGAAAAATCTTTGTTCCTGTCAGGAAAAAAGCACCTATGACTGGATTATAGTAATTCTAAACAATACCAGAGCTCTTGGTGTATTTTCCTTGGTTTTTTTTCGTTTGTTTGTTTGTATTTTGTCAAAGCATTCCCAAATTTGCATGTCAAAAAGTTGTGTGGTGAGTGCCAATCCCATACATTAAAACAGAGAAACAAAACACCCAAACCAAAACCCAGTTAAAAGGCAGAACATCAGTAAGTCCACTTCAAACCTCCTTTAGCAGCCTTAAGCGTGACAAAACCAACTTTGAGCATGCAGATTTCAGCCTTTCCAGCACAGCATTTCCTGCTGTATCATGCAAGTGACAGAGAAAGGAAACTCTTAACATTTGTAAGCAATGAGAAATAATGTTCACAGAGAGGCTGGAGGTCTTAGTTATTAAGTACTAGAATTACTTCTCTCACTGGGCAGACTTTGTATTTTTGGGGGGTTTACTTCTGCTATTTTCTATCACTTCTTACATTACTTTCTTGTTTTATTACTCTGAACATGCTCTTGGGGATGAATGGACACTTAGAGCATCTTCAGAACCCCCCTGACCATGGGTTACAATAAATAGGGGCAAGGAGCTTTTATTCCTGAATCCCTGCATACTTAGAGTTTCTTATTTCAAAGAAGGTTCAGCAAGAGCCTTCATCTGTTTAGACAAGCTTTTTTTGCCCATACTGCTTTTCTTGTTTTTCATCTTCCTTTCACATGCCTGCCTTCTGTGGCTTGCTTAGGACTTGTTTAAGTGTAACCAATTACACTCAGCAGGAAGAAGGCACCCTTAGGCATCCTTATCTTAAGGTAATAGTATTTACATAGGAGGATACCAAGGAACATATATTCCTTAATAACCCTATATGAATTATACTTGGGGCTGTCATACATCTAGATTTCATTGTAGATAGCCCTCTTTTTCACCTGGAAGTGTTGTATGAGATGAGTTGGAGGGCTCTAGCCTTTTGTCTGGCGTTCCCAGATGTCTGCAATGTGTTCTGAAAGCTTTTGGACATCCAGGACATGCCAGACAAATGGCCACTGTGCCCGCAGGGTGTGCGTGCAATCGGACTGGTGTTTTGTGGCCGTACTGAATGCACCAGCGTGTGCTGCCTGTTCACTGTTACACTTTCTGACCAGGAAATCCCTTTCAAAAATATGACAACTTAGTGTTTCACACCACATCCTGTTTACTTTCGCTCTTCTTCATGTAAAAAAATTCCAATTCTAGACAGTGAACAATCCTTCGATTTCTGTGTTCCTGTCATTTCATCATTCCATTATTCTCTACTACATCTGCCAAGAATAGGATTTCTCTTAGGGTTTTCTTGATGGTGAACTTTGACTCATTTGCTATACAAAGCGTGATCCTAGGAAACTAACTCTTTAGCACTCTCAAAAGCAACCATTTAGCTACCTCCAGTTGTTTCTGGAACTGGTGACCTGGAGGTTACTGATGCTCAGTGCCACTGAAGAGAGCTGGGATTTTCTTTTCCCCTCTGAAAGACTCCCTTTTGTTATTTTCTTAAAAAGACATGACAGGTTTTTCACCAGTTAAAGGATTGGTTATGTTTGTTGTGTGTATACAGTTTGATCTCTACTAATACTTGGTTTTCTTTATACATCTACTTGAAGATCAGGAAACCTTAAATCAATACCTGGGGGCATATTTAAGGAATTTGTTTTTATATAGTGAAGTTTTTCTCATCTCAAAATAATTGCCATGTAGCTGTAACTTTTTCTACTGTTTTGAACAGTTCATATTTTCTAGTAGAAGCATTCATAAGCCACTTTGTGTGGTATTTTCAGCTAAATGGTAACTAGTGACACCATGGTAGTCAGCCTGACTAGGTTACAAGCATAAGTTGGAATCTGTTTTATGATGAAGTGAGCACCAATGAAGATCTGTAAGAGCTGAGTTCCAGGACTATGCTAGTTTTCCTTATAAAATTAGGTAATGACACCTTGTGATGTTTCCTTTAATTTAAAGGACTCTTGCTGCTGCATTTTATGGTGAACTGTGTGTTGTTAATGTTAGATTTTTTTCCTGGACACACCTCCTAAATTGCAATTCAAGTGACGTTAGTCATAGGGATGCCTCTTTATTGAATATAAAGGAGCTCCTATGTGCTGCTTAGCTCTTGTGGGGTGGGTAAAACACTGTATTGGACAAGTAGGTGTGCTGGAAGGCTTAGAGGCTATTTAATAGCCAAGAATTGTAAGCTGTATGGATGGTAAAGTTTACAATGTCAGATGTAGGCAATGAGCAGATACTTCAATTCTTAGCAAGTTGTGCAGCTGTCAGCCTTGAAGCCACTGATCTTCACAGTCATTCAGTATGTTGTGTACTGAGCTCTTAGAAATTTTAATTTCACTTTAACCTTGAGGAACTGACTCATATTACGGTACTGATTGTGAGGGCTGTGAATCTGAGTGAGTTAGTGTTTGTGCCTTAGTTTCCCTGGATTTAAAGGAGAAGATATTTCTTGGGTTATGGAAGTATAAAGTGCTTGGAGATTTGGTAATGAAAAGAGGTGTTGCCTAAGACGGCTCTGTCAGTCAATAGGACATAGTATTTGCATTTCTTGCCTCTTTTGGAGTGAATATCTCAGTTTCAGCATAATCTTTTCCATGTAATATGCAAATAAAGGACTTATTAAGAAATGGGATATCAGTACTGCAAAGGTAATACTCAAGCTTGCCACAAAATACAACACTTTAATAACTGTGAGAGGCTAAAGGTTGAGAAGCATTTCAATAAGTGAAATGAATGGTATTTTTAATAAGGCACTGATGTGGCTAGGCCACATCTTGAGATAATGCTCTGCTGATTTTTATATGTTGAAATAAATTTTTATTATTAAAAGTAATGAAAGCTTTTTGTGTGTATCTTGGCCAGCCATAATGGAAGATTATGCTGTGTGTTCAACCACTAATACTGTGATGATCTTGAGAAGATTTTTAATATCTCCAAGTATGCATTTGACAGCAGAATAGCAACCCATACTGGAGAACAAGCACTAGATTTCTGTTGCTGTCTGTTACAAAAAATGTTTTCAAATTGTGAATAAAGCTTTTTAGGAGAGAAATGCCACTAATTAAAAAATCATGGTTATAATCTCCATGCTGAAATTTCTTTCATAGAGGAAAGGTGAGAGAAGAGGCTAAATAAATGTAGTGACAAACTAGTCCAGTGCCTCAAAAGGCGAGAAAAGAAGATGGCAGTTCTCTCTTTCCATGCTGTGAGCTACACAGAACATAATGGGTACTTGGGTTTTTTTTCTGCAGGGAGCAGCAGAGTAGAAGCTGTCAGAGAAGATGTGTGAACCTCCAAAACACTGTTTAGGAAACAAATGACTTAAAATTATTTCTGATACAGCATTGTAATAGAAATTGGGTGGTGAACGTGAGCATGCTGGTGTCTGTTTAGATGTGTGGAGTGATGATACTGTGTTAATAAGGACATCAAAGTTAGGCTTCAGTATTCACAGCAAGAACACTGAAAGCTCCTCTCCAGGCCTTGAAGTCTTGAAAAATGCATCAGGACCTCAACACTTGGGGTTATTATAGAAGAGTCTGGGGACTCTAGCCCCATTACAGTAGAAAAGGTCAGGGAGGAAATGGGTAAGCTGTAAAAAACTATGGTCAGTTTTATTTGCAACGTTCAGATCCAAACGTGGTTGGCATTTTTTTGCCGTGACAATTTTTGTGCAATCGACTTCAATGAAGTCCTCAAAACATCTGATGGGACAGAGAAGGGTTTTTAACAGAAACTTGCCTTGGTGCTGCCAGCCCCGCTTGCCCTATAGTATACTGGCTGGAGGGACAGCAGCAGTGTGGGGCTGTGGTGGCCAGGCAGTTGCCCCAGCAGCTCTGCTCCTGGGCACATGGCAGGGAGTCTGGCAGCCCTGGATTCTCCCTTGGCTCCTCGGTTCCTGTTATTGTGTTGGGAACTTTGGACTTTCTCACTAAAGGAAGTTGAAGTAGTTCATATTTAAAATTTGAATTCTAAATTTCAAATATCTGCACCCTTTTTTTTTGCCTTTCATCGTGCACCTGATTTTTGTAAGCTGCAGAATTTCTTCTAGAAAGTAGTTTTGGTCAGGTTATGTAGAATTTCTGTCAAAGCCAAGTGAAGCTGTAGCAATATTTGGCAATCCTGATTTTAAAAACAAAGCAAAAAACCACAAAACGGCAAAACAAACTGACAGAAAGAGTTTGTTGCATTTCAACCGTAGATAACCTCATGGAAAAGACAATTTAGATTGTATGTTTTAAAAAATAAAAGCATAGTTTGTCTAGTCTCTCCATAGTAACTGCAGTTGAAGTTTGTAAGGGGCTCATTTTTATTGGAATATTAGTTTTCTCATACCTAGTTTCAAGACAGAGTTTTAACTGATTCTTATGAAAACAGAATTATAATTGTTATTAAGAACTCCACAGGTTACTTAATCAGACAAGTCTGCACTTGCACTCAGGTATTGAAGTACCAGTAAGACTATTTTGGCTTTCCTGAAGTGATTTTGGGTGGTTTGTTTTTAAAAGGGTCATGCATGAAGAGTTTAGACACGTTAACATGGGAATACAAGGAAGATGGACCTTTTATGCCATAAAATCTCTTCCATACAACATGTATTCAGGTAAATAGTCACAGAAACAGCATGAATTTTCACTCATTCAGGCAGCTCTCTCTGTGTAATTTATCACCTCAAAATCTGTTTCTTAAAAGTTTCTATCTCAGCTCCTAGAAAGCTAGGAAGTAATGAGTGCTTCCTGCCACAAGTATCTCAAGGCAGCCTTTGGTTGGTGTCGTCTCAGCCGTGCTCTTGGTGGCTCTGCACGTACACTGAAGTGGGAAATGATAACTTCACCTTTAATGAAAGAGCAAAGGTTGGTTGCTGTATTATAATTTGATACATTCTGGATTGAATCTTTGCCTAGTTAGAGTAAAAAGGAAGAATGTGATTTAATGAACAGACAGGTGAAACTGTTGATAAAATGCTACTCTTGTGTACTAGAGCCTGATCCTGATTTTTATTTTCCTTCTAAAAGTCACCTGTCTTAAAGAAGAATATCATTAGATATGTAGTAAAACTTTAAAATCTTGACACCTATTTGGGTTTTTTTATGTGATAATTCAAAACCAGACCGGGCAAATGCTATGAATGTATGATATTCCTAAAGGAACACTGTGTATCTTTTAAGATGTGTTAATTTTGGAGATACTTTTCTTCTGATTTCTTGGTGGTGGAACTTTAGTTTTCAAGCAGAACATTATTTTTATTTTGTCTTGTGGATATTGTTAAATACTCTCTCTCTTTGTGCAAATGTTAGTTGAATCTTCATATGCTATGAATTGTCTTGTCTTGTATCATTTCATGAGAGGACCGGGGAAATTAGATGCAGGGAGTAGACTGGTTTCCATTTTTTGCTGAACCTGCCAACTTCTACAAGCTTTAAACCAACTTTATTCTTGCAGTCTTTTTTTGGTGGATTTTTGGGTTTGTGTGTTGTGTGTGTATTTGAGACTGGGAAATGGAGATAAAAAGTCACATGTTGTATGCTTTTCAAAATAAATATTTTACACTGAAATGAGTCTCTGGGCTGAGCAGGTGTTTGTTTTCCTTTGTTTCTCTATCTAACATATCTAACATTTTCTGTTATATGTATGGGCTTGCTTTTAAACTTCTAAAAGTGTGTTGGCCTGTCTATTGGGCAGAATTGATTTGGTGTTATTAACAGCATTAAAATGAAGTAGCAACTTTCTTTCTAGGTGAATCCCTCTGTCCTTTATCGTTCTGCTTTCTCAGATTCATTGCTTTTTAAAAATACAAGCTGAAGCTCATTTTGAGATTGACTATATCTACCTATAACGCTGCTCTTAAGTTGCAATTTTATTCTGAGCTCCAAATAAACCCTAGATGCTGAATTGCTATTTGGACTGTAGCAAATGACTGTTAGAATGGGCAGCTGAAACGCATGCTGGCTATAAGGCCACTTACCCTCTACTCCATCTGTTTTAAATTGAAGTAATGTTTCCAGTGTTTCCTACATTGTTTCCATGGGATGCTGTGAATAAAGACAAATAGTAAAAATTAGTATTCAAGCAAAATAGTAAATTTTTTGTCTTGTATTGAAACAGTTCTAAGTATGAACCCACTAACAGGTAATGCAAACCGAACTGTATTTCACATGTTTAAAATTAAATATAGTGGACGAAATAGATGTAAGCTGCATATTAGTTTATATATTTTATATTTAGAACAGTATTTTTAGTATTTAGAGATGTGTTTGTCATTTTTGTGGCATTTGGCTCTTAAACAGCTTTGCTTTCAGCCTCTGACTGGAATGGCTATGGCACAGCTAAGGAGCTGGTTGAAGAGAGACTTCTTTGCCAAGTGTCTGAGCTTTGGGGAGGAGAGGGAAATTTGAGTCATGTTTCCCTATTTTGCAGATAACACACAAAGTGTGAGTTTTAAGGTATTTCCGTGTTAGTAGGATGCTATCACTGTATTTTTAATCTCCTTTTTGGTGTTTGGGAAAGGACCGTATAGCCTGTTGTTCTCCTGCTGAAGTTGGGAAGCTCTTGTTTTCAGTAAGGTCAAAGAGACTGACCAAAGATGAAATTAAAATTTTGCTCTTGTCTAATCAAATTTGGTTGCTTGTTGCCTTTTGCTTTGTTTGGTTTGGTTGTTTTAGATCTCAGGCCTCTGTGGGAGCCAGAGGCTGGGGCACTGAGGATTCGCGCTTGGGGTAGTGGGGGTGCTGGGCCTTCTCTGTTCTCTTTTGGTCAGGACTTTTCCCTTCGGCTACTTGTCTTGCAGGTGTCTGGTTTCACTTTGAATACAGCCTGCGCCATTTGCATACTTTGAAAGTTCTCTGCGATTTAATACAGCTTTTTAGCAATTTTACATCAGCAGAGAGATTACAAGTGCCTAAGAACAAGGTATTGCACCCAGAAGTATCCTTTGCTGCTTAGAAGTCCAGGTCTGTATTTCACATGGGCATTGCATATCTCCCTAGAGCCTGAATAATTGCTCTAACTAAACTTACATAAAATGAAATAAGATAAACTCATAACAGCTCTAATGGAAATTATTATTTTTTTTAAAAAGAGCAGAAAGGTGAAAATAAATTATCATAAGGATAGCAATATACACATGGGAAAAGCTAATTCAGGAGAGACTTGATATGGGCTCATAAAAAGGAGTTGTAAGTCAAGGCTGAGGTATTTTACTAAGAATTCAATGCAAAGATTATACATTTTCTTCCAGATATCTTACTGTAGAGGTAATAATCTTCCATTAGCCCAACCAATCTAGCTGAAAAATAAAGTGACTCAAATATTTCATTGTTGTAAGGATTTCTTGATAGCATCATTAACAGCAGTGACAAATAATGATGGCTCTTTATAGGACATCTCTGAAAGGACACTTAAATATTCCACTAAAATTGAATGGACATTTTAAATTAAAAATACTTCAGGGGGAACTATTTTCCAAATTTATATGTAAATGTAATATTACTTGCTGTCAGTGATCATTGTGTGGTGAACTAATGCAGTAGGAGTGTGAAACCACTGATATATCGGTCATAAAAGAGAAGAGTTTTTGGAACACTATGTAGCAACCAACAATAACAAATAACAAAGTATTAAGTAATGTGAATGTGTTTCTTCAGTCAGTAATCCACATTTCAGTACAAGTGAGAACTCGTGGAATCCTCACAAACTTGGAAATCAGAGCACAAAGGGCTAGACAGCCGTAATGGTATTTGCCATGCCTAATGTATTTTTGGTATGTGAATTACGTGCTGTTTAAAAGCTAAATTTTATAAAAAGAAACCCTAAGGCAGTAACCTTTCAGATTGCTGTGCTTGTGTGTAGGATAAGATAATGTAAACTGAAGGCATATATGCAGGGTTTTTTTGAGATAAGAATCTACATTCCAGCAACTAGTAATTATACAATAAACAATTACCTGTTCTAATAAATACAATGTTTTTATTGAAAGACAGATTCAAATTGGATGTTGTGGTTGCAATAACTATAACCAGGGAATTTGTATTCAAAGGGGAAAAAAAAAAAGGCATCATATACTGTGAGTGCTCCTGTGATGCGCATAATTACTAGAAGTTTGAGGTCCTAGTAGTGAAGATGGTTTTTGAGATCCTAAGTCTAGAGATTATTTTGTATCCCAGTGGTAATTCCAGCATCCTCATTATGAAGGTTATGTCAAAAATTCTTTCGTAAGTTGCTTTCATCATTCAGAGCATTTCTGCCTTGTGTCTAAAAGCTTGTGTGCTGGGCTGTCTTGTAGCCTTTGTGTATACTGTACCTTTCCTCTACAAAAAAAGGTTTTATCTCAAGGGAGTGAAGAGAAGGAAATGAAACATGATCTTCAAACAGTCAGAATAAGTAAAGATTTAAAACTGAAGGTAAAAAACCAAAACAAGAAACCACAAACAAAACGGAACCAAAAGTAAACAAACAAAAAACCCCAGACCATGCACACGCACAAAACCCCCATAAACAAAACAAACAAAATCCCATTCCACCACCACCCCCAAAAAAACCCCAAAACACCAAACCCAACCCACAAACCCCAAGAGACTGAAATTTCTCAGATTTTCAGGTGATTCATTTAAAGTTCATCCACTTTTTGCTCATGACTTTGCTGTTAAAACTGTAAGAAGAGGAGTGATGCAGTATTACTTGATGTAATCTGTACCAGTTTTTGTGGGGTTTACCTTATCTGGAAGGATTTTTGCTGCAAATTGTAGGCCTGCTTGCCTAGAACACTGCAGTGCCAAATGTGCCTCTCAGCCTGAAAATACCTGAAACGGGAAAAGGAAGGTGTTCCACTGTATGAATGATACGTGGTCTATGAGTTCACAGTCTGCCTTTAAGACTCGATGTGCCCTGGGTAGCCTGATCTAGTTGGAGGTGTCCTTGCTCACTGCATGGTGATTGGACCAGATGACTTTGAGGGTCCTTTCCAATGCAGTGCAATCTATGAATCTGTTTAAAACTGAAAGCATGGGAAAAAAAGTCAACTGTGCATAGATTTGTATACAGAAATGCTTTTAGAAAGCTTGAAAATAAAAACCTATTACACATAGGAAGTTTTCACAAGACTGGCATTTGTGTTGAAGATAATTCTTGTTAACAGTGCACGTGCTGCCATGGTTCAGTTTAGAAACTTACGTAGCTCATTTTATTTTTACAGAATTTGAGGAAAATGGGAGTGTGTGTGTATTTTTTTTTTTCCCCCTAGCTATGCAAATTTGTTCAAACTTGACTTTAAAATTTGTCTTCCACAAAAAAATTGCATTTAAATTGACTCTATTGTGTTTTACATGCAAAGCGCTTGTAATTTTTTTTGCATGTCTGGAACTGCATTTTTGTTATCTAGAGTATTAAAATACATATAACTTAAGTGACATGCAACCATGCCTGCCAATTGCCCATAGTAATGATGCAAATAATTAGATTTCAGTCAGCGTATAATAGAAACCAGTTGCTGATCTGTAATGTTGTGCTGTGCAAAGATTTGTTGTGTACAACATGAAGCACATCAACGTGCTGACCCTGAGCTGAGGTTTGGAGGTTTTCTAAGTAGCAGTTACCATCGTGAAAGGTGTTAATGCGCTAGACAGCGAGTGCAACTGAGAAAAGCAGTAGCTCAAGTTCTTTGGTTTTTCAAAGGATTTTAGTTCATTCTTGAGGCTTGTGCCGGAGTCTGGCACACTGACTATAGGAGCCCTGCTATGCTGTAAGCAATGGGAAAAGAAAATATATCCCCTGTTAACGCATCTCAGGCACAGAAGTTAATCTAGAAGTCTGAAGTGCTGTGTCCCTTACAGAAAGGCTCTTGGTAGGTCATAATGTGCAGAGGTCACAGTGTTGTTACAGACTCATGAGATCTCCACTGCCTCCTCTTGTTGTCTTAAAGAAAATGAAGCAAATCCAGTAGTGCTGCCAATTTTTGTATTGTTTGGTGACTTCTATAAAAGTTTCCCATGATGTCATAATTCCTGGCATCAAATGTTCACTTTTTCCCTTATGCAGAGCAACTGCCCCCTCATCTCAGGGGATGAAAGAGTATCAGGGGAAGTCTCCCTTACAGCAGCCAACAGGGAGGTCCCTGGGTTTTGCTGTTTGGGTTTTTTTGGCATCTGTTTACAATTGAATTTTGAATGTAAAGCAGTCTTATATGTGCACTGGAGTAAGTAGCAGCTACCTATAAACTTGACATGTGAAAGGCAAGAAGAGAAAAAGATAAATAGCTACTCAGTCATGCTGGCTTTATTTTTTCCCATGTGGCAGGTTCAGAGCTGAATCTGGAAGCTTGAAAGCTTTGGGATTTTGTTTTCCTTCGCCATCCTTTTTGTGCCTTTTAAGTTGGAAATCATTAGCACTTTTGGCAGGTTCCTAACCTAGCTTGTTGTTTAGAGTACATTTGTTTTCTGCATTATTGCTTTTGCGTGGCCTAAGACACTGTGTATTTTCAGTTTGATTCCATTAAACTTGATTAAAACATCATGCTAATTTAGATGACTCATTTTAAAATGCTAAATAAAAGCTGTAGAGCATTATCTTATATTTAATGTTAAGAGGTCTGAAGACTGAGATTTGTCACTTGATAGTGCTTGCACTGTCAATTTTGGTAGAATGGTACCAAAATTAACAAAATCTCAAAAAAAGATTGTTCCCACAGCTTCCTAGTCATTCCATATGTGATCCTATAAGTTTTAACACAATCAGAAGTTAAAATGTTTAAGGGACATATATTTGTAGTCATTGTTTTGCAGACTTCATATTGGTAAATTATTACTACAAGTGTCCATCCAGTGTTTCTTACAGTTGAACTAGGAAGACCTCTGTCTTTCTGACTTAGTCTTCTGTAGACATTTCTCTGATCAACCTCAGGTTTTGTAGGGAGGTAGGGGTTTTTCCCACTTTGTCTCATTGAGTTTTATAGTAATTTTAAAAATCTGCTTAACATGTGTAGTGTTGTCCTAGCACAACCTACATCTGCCAGATTTTGGGCTTGTATTTTATTTCAGTGACTTTTTGGCACGTGGTTGGGATTTCATACTTGTACTGTGTTTCTATAGCTGTGAATTTTTGTTAATAGTGTTTCATTTCTTCCTTAGCTTAAGCTATGGAGGAGGACATTCATCACATTCAGAAACAGATCTTCACAGACAAACGTACACAGCTTCTCATCAACTTCCTGGATACTCTACTACACATCATCCTACTGGTAACTGTCCATATCAAGAGATTGCAGCTGACATTGTTAAAGGGCAATAAACTCAACCTGTTACATAGTTTGGGTTTAAGTGGCTGAGTTCTATAATTGGAGGGAATTTGTGATGTAGGTGGTGGGAAACTGTGTTTGTTGTAGAAACTTAACCATCAGTTGTTAGCTTTTATGAAAATGTTAAGTTGAAAGGAAAATATGAAGGGGGTTATGCTTGGTAACTTGTTTTTGGTTCCTGAAAGTACTGCATTTTTGATTCAGAATACTGCTTTTCAGCATTTGGCTTCTGCGTCAAGCCCAAACATTAAGTAAGCCTCAAAGCCAGCTGGAGAAATCATGCCAGTTCTTTTACGCTAAAGCAAATAGCAAAACTAACACAAGATGGAACATGCTGTTGCTAGTGCTTACATGTACAGACTGAAGCATAGTGCTGAGCAAAAGTTAAAATTTACTTCAAATATAGTATCAGGTTAGGCTGTGTTACATCTGCATCAGGATCTGTCTGTAGCCCCTGATGATGTCCTCTCTCCATGTCTCAGGAGATGACAAGCATGACCTCTTCATACTCTCTCTGCAACCTAGTTTCTAAGGAAAGACATTTGAGCTCATGTGCTGGCTGGAATCTGCACTCTCTTGGCCAGGGCCTCAATCAGGAGGATGGAGGGTCAGAACTGCTGGCAATGTTTCAGGGTGCAGACATAGTCTCAGTTATTTAAAACTCTGGATCTCCCCAGTGCTTCCTCTTGAGCCCCCTGCCATTGAAAGGTGTGAGCAACAGCGAACACACAAAGGTGTTTGACACAGGGAATGCAACCAAACCCTCTTTTCCTGTTCCAGTCCTACAGGGAAATCCAAAAGGCTGCAAGCTGCCTAAGGGGCAAAAAAGTTGACACAGAGAAATTGAACTTTTGGGTTTTTCAGAAAGAATTCTGAATGTTTAAACAGTTCATGTGGGGGGGGGAAAAAAAAAAAAGTAAAAGGATCAGTGAATCTTCAGATGAAGTGAGAATTTTACTGGTATGCCTAAATATTGTTTTTAAGCATATTTGACATACATTTAGTAATAGATTTTAAAATGTATACTTAAGTTCCAGTTTACAGTTACAAGGTAGAATAACTAAATGCTGAAACTATACTGTATTTCAATAAAACTGCTGAAGTTTCATAGATTAACTTTAGTCAGTTATGAATGTTATTTGTTATTTGAGCTGTTTTGTAAGTTTATCTTAATTGTCTGTTTTCTTTCATTTCCCTCCACCCCCATCTCTGCCTTTCAGGAATGTTTGATACCAGTATGCAAAGTGCTGGAAGTAACACTAAGGAAACTTCTTCAGTTATGAATTTTCTCTCTGCTATTGAGTCTCGTACTGCTCAGGCAGTCTCTTCAGGATCAACCCTTTTGCCACAGTTCAGAGCTCCTTCCTGGCAAACAGGTGAAAATTTTCACTTGAAATATTTTTTCCCTTCCCCATGGTTCTGTTGAGTGTTTGGGAGAATTTATAACAAAAAGATCTTGACTTACTAAAAAAAAAGTATGTGTCTTCTACCTTTTTCCCATCTCAGTATTTAAAAGCTCAAAATCAGTAAAATTGCATTAGCAGAAGAAATATGTGAAGAATTGCATGAGCAGGAGTTGTACTTATTTAGGAGGAGATTAGATGTAAAGGATATTATTTTGTCTAACAAGTCAAACTTATTCTTCAACTTTGTTTAGAGTTAGTCTCACTAACCCCATAAGCACATTTAGACAGACTACCTGCACAGCCTAGTAGATCTTTCATTCTTGAACTCTGTCACAGTTCCCTGTTCCCTGTCATAGTTCTTCTGTCATATTACAAGTAAAAGTCTATGGATAACTTTAGCCCCTTTGTACACAGATGTAATGAGTAAGGTGTTCTCAAAAAGGACGACTGAGGTACATGCTGCATAAAAATCAGTGATCTAATTTGCAAATAAACAAATGTGCTGTCTTTTTTTGGCAGACTGACTGCCTTCTATAAATCTCCTCCATCTGTCAAGCCTTCTGTGCAGAGTAGGAAACTTTGCATATTTCGAGCTTACTATGGACGGCCACAGCAAGATCAGTGTTGCTGCTGCATCTGTGGGTAGCTTCAAGTTATGGTTCATCTTATGCAGTGATTGTGCAGCTGTGCAGTGGATCAAATCTATTCAGTGATGTGGCAGAAAACATTAGGGTAATTTTTTAATTTATTTTTGCTTTAGTGGGATATTTTTCCACTGTATTGGCAATCTGATCTGTGTCTCAGTGCAGCTGTATGGTTGCCGGTTCTGATTTAGGGAGAAGGCATAAGGTAGGAAGAGGCAAGAGCTGAACAATCCTTTTGTTGCCTGTTTACACTTGGTCTCTTAAGTGTAATGTGCAGCTGCATTTTGTGAAGAGCTACTCAAAAAGTTGAGAAGAGAGAATGTGGTTTTCTATTCAGCATGGACAAAAGCAGATATGTCGAGCACACATGAAGACACACTGTTCCTCTGTCAAAAAAGCTTGATATAAATCAATGGTGTTTAGAGTTGTGATGACCCATCCTCACATCAGATTGTCAGCTGGGAAGAAATCTTTTTTTCTCTTCGTCCTAGCATTTTCTCCATTGCAGCCTGCCTAACAGTGAATTGTGAAGAATGGGGAGACATGCTGTGGGTCGGGTTTGATGTTGATACCAGTGATTGAGAGACTTCTCAGTACTCATTACTAAGAACTCATCAGTAAGCCCATTTTCAATATTACCAGTTCTTTGAGCTTTCTGTTGTCCTCTTTTTTCTTTTTTCTTTTTCTTCCCCCCTGCTTTTCTGTATCCTTCAATCCTCCCAAATTTCTTTTGAGACCATTGTCTTTACAAACTTTTTTGATGGGGAAAACAAGTACTCCTTGCTCTCAAGGTAATCTTTCTTTAGAAGGGTTTTTTTACTGTGGAATTCTCTCCAAACTTTTCAACTGCCAATTGTTCTGAGGAAAAGAGGAGCAGTGTGGTTGTTATATTGTCCTACCAAATCTTCATTTGATGTGTAGGATGTGATGTGATCAGTGTTCTGATTTTTTCAAGTACTGTACTGTCTTTGCACTCAACTTGCTACCTTTGCCATACCTTTCTTCTGCTCTACAAAATAAATTATAAACCCCAGCAGTTCTGTCAGTAGTAGTTCTTCTGTGGCTGGCTTTTGTCTGGTTTAAGAAATATCCGTGTAGTAGGAAGGGCTTTCATTTATCAAATAGAAGAGGAAAAAATGCAAGTTAGATGAGAAATGACCATCTGCAGTTAAATCAGGGTAGGGAACAATAAAAGAGAACCCAGTTGTACATAATGTTATAGTCTTTTAGAATCAGAAAAAAACAACCCCAAAACATTAAAATACTGCTTATGCTTTCTTACTCAGAAAGACCTTATTGTTGGCTAGTGAAAAATAACCTTCAGTATCACAGCTCTTCATATCAGTTTGTTTTGAATTGAAAGGGAGAAACAAAGAGTTTCTTTTGCAGCTTCATCTGAAACTTCCAAAGCAATTGTGTGATTAGGCTGCAATTAGTTTAAGAGGACTTAATCTATTTTAAAATAAAATTTGATGTGGGTTTTTTCTTAATGGAAAACATTTTTCTCAAAACAAGCCTTACTTACTCAGAGGGTTTTTTGTTTATTTTTAATTGATCCAAAGCTAAAAGCTGTTTTGAATATCCAAGAAGAACTGAAAAATGTGAAATTATGCCACTGATGTTAATTTTTTTTCTCTGATTTGAATACCCTTTTAAATTTACCAGTTGAAACTGATTCCTTTCTGAGAGGTGTAAACCTCTCTGAGGAAAAAAAAATACTTGTTGTCTTTAGTTCATAGACTTTGGAAATTGTACACAAATTTCACCAGTGCCTGCAAGTTACAAGGTGAAAAGTGCTGAACTACATGGATCACTGCTGTTAAGCCCTGAAGCTTGCAAGGGAATTTCACATTCCTCTTTTGGTTGGAGTAGTACATTCGATTGAGAAATCTTGTTTAAGCCAGGATGTCATAACAACATCCAGATGCAAATAAGTCCTATTATACCTTTGATTTGGACAGTTGCTGTTGGACTGTGCAGGTAGTTGCTGTCTGTGGATATTTTGGATCCTCACTCCAGAAGGCATACAAATCGCTTTTATTCTTTGTATTGAAAGTTAAAGCCCTTCTTTAAGAAACGTGTTGCAAAATATATAGGCCATTAGCTATTTCAGTGTAAGCTTTGAAATTATTCACATAAAGTGAGTTACAAAAGTACTGGTGAGGGTGAGTGCAGGGGGTGGAATTGCTCCTTTAACTGTGTATGTATTACAATTGGTTAAAGTGTAATTTTGCCTTTTTTTTTTACTGCATATTTAAGGTGTCCAGGGCTTTCAATCAGTTGTCCTCTTACTAGGAACTTGTCAAACTGCAGCAAAAACTAATAAAAAGCCTTCAGTTTCAAAGCAGAATTAAACTTGTACTTTTTTTTTTTTCTCTTAAGGATATGATTTTTTTTCTCCCCTCAGCAATTCACTCTAGGTATAGAATTTGGAGATCTTAAAAAAACCTGCACTTCCAGTTTGAAAATTACCCACAATAAGGGCCTCCCTTTAACGTTTTTGTTGAAAAGGGTGGCGGGTCTAAAGAAGGTTGTGTTTGTAAGTACTGTAAGATCTTACCATTAAATGAATGATAGAAGTGCAAAGTGTTGTAACTTGTAAAGCTCCCTTATGCTTTCTTTTCCTTCTTGTTCTGTTTTTGTTTTTTTCCAGGTATGCATTCCTCCACAGCCACAGAACTATTTGTTACTGGAGCTTTGCCAACCTCTGGCACGTTTCCACCAACATCTGCTATATCAGCTTACCAGCATCCCAACACATTCAGCAGTAGAAACTTTGCTACTAGTCCTTCTCTTACTCTTCAAGATACTACTTTCAGTGCAACATCAAATGGTCTCTTGACTACCCATGACCCTTTGTTACAGATTAAAACATCACAAGGCACTGTTCCAACTGCTTTGACTTTTGAACGCCTAGGCAGTTCTGTTTTGAGTACCAATATACCACCTCAGTCGTCAACGTATCGCTCTGCTCAAGAATCTGCACCCCATCTTCTGCAACCTCAATTTAGTTTGTTGCCTTCAACCCTTGGAGGAGCTCAGCAGGTTTCTCAGGCATATAGCACATCTGTCTTTACTGGTTCCACTGCTCCTATGGATAGAGCACTTCAGCGAGAATGTAGTGTTATTAAACACCATCAGCGGCCTTCAAGTACTCAGTCTGTTCAGGCTCAACTGACTGTTTCACAGCATTCCTTACACAGCTATTTAACGAGTACAAGTGGAGTTAATTTTCAGGATACATCTAGGCACCCAGCACTGTCCTGCAGTCCAGTTGGAGATGTTACTCAGGTGAGCAACGGAGGACCACAGCAGAAGACTTCTCAAGTCACAGTGGAACTTGCTCAGTCATACACGTCTGCAATTCCATCACCTGGTTTTCAATCTGGTTCCACAGCAAAAGTGAAAAACTGTTCCACAAAGCAGCCTCCAAGGTCAACAAAGACCCCAAAACCTCAAAGTGTAGCTCCCACTGTGCAGACACAAAGCTATGTCAAAACTGCACAAACCCAGAGTTCTGTCATTACAGGGCAAGCACAGATCTATTCTACAGCACCACTCCCAAGCCTCTTGTCAGTCAGCCAGTCCCAAAACTACGTTTCCTCCCAGGTTCAGAATGTGCCACCTGTCAGTCACTCGCAGGATTTCTCATCCAGCAAGATTGAGAAGCTGCCCTCACTGTATAAAACGTTGACTTTTTCTGGGCAATCACAAAGTATCACTTCTGATAGTCAAACTCTAAGTTACTCCTCAGAGGAACAGGTATTGACTTCAGTTCCAAATGAGAACTACTCTGGGCAAACGAGGGAACTTTCTTCAGTCAGCCAATCTCAGAGCTACTCTTCTAGTCACTCTCAGGGTTTATCTCCAGTTAGCCAATCCCAAGTTAGTTTTTCATCTCAATCACAAGTTTTATCAGCTGTTAGTCCTTCAGAAAGCTATTCATCAGGGCAGTCTTTAACATTAACATCGCCTTCTCTTTCCTTTAATGCCTCTCCTCGGATACAAACTCTTCCAGCCTCGAGTCCTAATCACAGCTATATTTCTTTACATTCTTCTCAGAACTCTCAGTCGCAAGAATCCTCCTCTCCACAGTCTCAAAAGTTTTTGCCATCTGTTCAGTCTCCTCCTTTTGCATCCCCAGCTCATTCACAGACACTGCCGAATAACAGGCCTTCCTCAGAAGCAAAGTCGTACATTAAAAGGAAGTCTGACTCTAACTTGTATGCCTCAACAAAACAAGAGGAGGAGTTGTCAGTGCAGGATATGCAGGCATTGCAACAGCAAGCTGCTCTTGAATCTTCCACTCAAAGGCTAACTGATGAGGAAATCAATGCTCAGGATGCATCCTACAGGGTCTCAAAAGCAGATGACCGGTACTCTCAAAGTGTCATCAGAAGTAATGCTCGTCTTGAAGATCACGTTGTTGGACTTGCTCTTCAAGGAACAAAAAAAGATGAAAGAATGGTCAATTCTGTGGAACACCTTTCCCAACATATTGGCCATATCACTAACCTAAGCCATGATATAAAAAAGACAGCTAATTTAATGCAAACACAAGTAACTGTGAGTGCTAAAGAACTAAACCAACAACATTCTCTTATGCATAAGGTACATGAAAGTAAAGCTCAAGAACAGCAAAGCCAGGTCATTAGTACACCACCACAGGTTCAACCTCATGCTTTGAGGCATGGTCATCAGCTGTGTTTGCCCAGTGCACAGGTACTTCTGGAATCAGCCTGTGACATGCAGATTCTTCATCAGTCAATACTGCAGTCGGGTTTAGGTCAAGCAAAGGCATCACCACAAGTGCAAAGAATACAGAGTCCTCAACAGGTGACGCATCCATTCCTTCAGATGGATGGTCATATTATTCAAAGTAATGGGGGCCATTCTCAGCAACAACTTCATTCTCAGAATTCAGAAGTAATGAAAATGGACATTTCTGAGCAGTCAAAATCACTACAGCAACATTTGACAACAAAAGATCATTTTACTCAGACAAATCAACATGATTCAAAAAATCAATTTGTTTCTCTAAGTTCAATATGTTTTCCAGAATCTATGCTTCTCAGTGATGAGAGGAATATATTATCCAATGTAGATGACATCTTTGCAGCAACAGCAGCAGCTTGTGGAGTGACACCATCTGACTTTGCCAAATCAGCTTCTAATGAAGAGGAGATCCAGTCTGTTGAAAACAGCACAGAGTCTAAAACACAGTTCCGATCAATGGATGTAAGACATGTGTCTTCTGCTTTCAGTGCCTCACCTGGTGTAGTTGGAAAGCCAGCAAACTTAAGTAATCTTTCTCTGAATGGAGGCCAAATTGCTATAAATCTTACACCAGTGTCAACAATACAGACAAAAACTGTGAACCTTGATCAACAACATATTGAAACTGCTGATCATGACATACCAACAAGAATAACCTCTCCCACCCTTGGCCCTGGTCAAGAAGGACAAGAACAAGGAGCTGTTCCAGTTAAGAAACAATCTAGCATCAGTCATGAATCTGAAGAAGATAATGATGCTTCTGCCGATGGTACGCTGAATGCAAGAGACTCAGAATTTGTTTCAAGTGGTAGGAGTCTAAGTGAAGAAAGTGCTGCTTCAGAGAATGATTTTAATATGGGTGGTGATGATGGTACAGTAGCAGCTAACCAGTCAAAGGGTCCATTGCAGCCGCTCTCTGTGCCCCGAAGTGGAGATGGAACCATTAGTAGAACTGAAGAAGAATGCCAAGATTTAACTCAAGGGAATCTTCAGAAGAAAAAAAGCAAAGCAAAAAGCCAAACCAAAAATGCTGCAGAAGATGACAGTGCAATTCAGAAACAAGTGAAAAGAAGTGGACAGTGTAAACGTCAAAATTCAAGAGGAAATGACTCAAGTTTAACATACTCTTCTCCTGTTTCTGATAGTTGTTATGATACCTATCAGCACCAGGAAAGAATGAGGCAAAAAATTAAAGAAGTTGAAGAAAAACAGCCTGAAGTCAAAACGGGATTTATAGCATCTTTTTTAGACTTTCTGAAGTCTGGGCCTAGGCAACAGTTTTCAGCTCCTGCTGTACGAATGCCAAACAGGACTAGACGACCGGTTCCCCAGATAGTTCGTGCCCCTTGCCTACAGACCTCTGCAAAGCCTCAGCCAGCAGCTGCTGTAGCTGCTGAGGTTAGTGGAGAAAGTCCAACCAAAAAATCTGATGAAGAACTGAAGAAAAATTTAGAAACGTTGCCTTCATTTTCTTCTGATGAAGATGATTCTGTGGGGGGTAACCACGATCTTCAGAAGAGCATCTCCACTGCATTATCAGCCTTGGATGATACATCTGATAGAAAGAACAAATCAGGTAAAACAGTTCCTTCAAGTGTGTATGTTGAAGGAGATGTCTGTGGCTGATGGGGCACAAAAAGGCATAATTTTAGCACTCTTCAAAGTTTTTGATTAGCTTTGATTTTAATCACAGCCGTAATTAAGAGTTCTGTTCGAAAGATGTGTTGATTGTGAAATAAATTGAGTGTTCATTAGAATTGGAATATATGTCAGCTTTTTCATGCCATACAAGTAGGACTCTTCTTAATGCCAAAAAGTTATTCTAGCCCAGAATTGGCATAAGGTATCTGTTCTCTTCTCTGACTTACAATGCTGAGTGTGATTTTCATCTGGAAACCTCAACAAACCATCATGCCACACGTTTTTAAGAAAATCTTGGAAGAGAAGGTGTAACAGTTGCCATCAGCAGAGGTTAAGTTCTTCCTAAGTAAACATGCGCTTTCTGTGATGATAGTGTTGTGCAGAGTATGCCTATGACAATAATTTTTGCCTTGTAAACTGAACACAGATTTGGTTTGTCTTGTCCAAGATGAGAGTCATTTGACTTTGATTTCAGGCATATTAATCAGGAGTGTTGTAGCTCCGTGTTCATACAGTGCTAGCAACAGTACAAAATCTGGGAAGGGAGGGGCAGGCAGCAACTGATCACAGTAGTAGCTATTTTTCCATACACTTTTCAGTTTCACACTTGTATTACACAGATGCTGCAGGTCAGTGTTCGTGGCTTTTAACTGACGCTGCCTTGTTCTGAAGCATTTTCAAAACACAGCATGTTTTTGCCCAGATAAACCATTTCAGAAAAGTCTGTTTTTCTCTGGTAAGGAATTAAAAACTATCCAGCTAATCACATAACTCCACTAATTCAGGAGAAATATCATTACCTTCCAAAATAATCACAGGGAGAAAATGAAGCATTTCTTACACACTTCTCATGACCCACAACCCATAGGCTGAATCTTAACAAAATAGAAGTAAATTTTTGGGGTTTTTTTAGATGAAAGATCCATAGGTTTTTTTTTTAGTTTTTTTTTTGTCTAGGGGTGATTTTGTGAGTAATATAGAGCACAACTGAATTTAAATTGTAATAATCACTCAATTACTGGGAAATTATTTAGGAATAATTGATACTAAGTGGTATTTCATCTTAATTACTGCTCTGTTTTCTGCAGTGGTTATTTCTATGAAATTATGTTAAGTGCATTTTGGAAAGGCTGTTAGAGAGGATGAAGTGCTTCATGTCTGTCAGTTGAATATGTATTTTAAACAAGAATGCAGTGATTTATTTCCTTCTCCCCCCAAATGAAAATCAAAATGTGGATGGTGCCATGGTGTCAGCCTCTTGCTGAAGCTTGGTCTTTTAATAAGCCATGCTACAACATGTACCACTTCCTAAGGAAAAATGTCAAAGGTTTTTTGTTGAGTAGGCATTTCCATTAGTGTTTTATTTGGAGTAATTTCTTTTATAGTTTTATGGTGTCTTTATTATTCATAAAGATGTAATGTTTACACCACCAATCTCTTGAATTCACCTTCCTGTTGTATACAAGTCTGTACATTATACAAGATGCTTAATAATGACTTCTTCTTGCTGATGTTTTCTGTATTTTCTGCTAATTCCCTCTTCTGTCTGGTCTTTGCACACAAGTATGGAGTTATTAAAACTCAGTGTTAAGTAGCATTGTATGTTTATCTGCTATTCTGAATAACGCAAACGTGCTCAGGGAAGTAGTAATGTCTAATTAAATCTGCCATAGCTTTCCCTGAACAAAGAAGTACAATATATTTGCAATAATGTGGTATGATAAAACCAGAAAAATGTGTTTCACGCCTTAGCAATTTCAATGAATTGATTTAATGAATCTTCACTATCAGGTATTGACACATTAACTTGATGTTTAAATAAGTTGTTTTGAGTAATTTTATCAAAATATGTCTGTTTATCTTTTTCTTTCTAATTTTTCAAGTGAAGAAGTCCACAACTAATAGTGATTGTAACAAAACTGTGAAGTGGATGTCTTAAGTCTGAAGATGGTTTCATAAGTGATACTAGTCATTACTCTGTAGCTAACTTGATTTCTTTAAGATAGCAAGTCAGTGTTAAAACTAGTATTTATAAAATGTATGAAGTAATATCTAAAAAATATTCTAACTTTTTTTCAGATGGGAAAGAATAATATTTTGAAAGGTGGGAGCTTCCTTTAGCTCTTTGGCATAGAGGAATGGAATAATGTTCTTTCCCTTCTTTGTTTTGTATCATCAGTTCCCACTGCTCACCTCTGTTAATATTAAAATTGTTTAGGATATTGACAAGGTTTTCATCTGGAAATTTTAGTTATAGTATCACAGGATATAAATGATAGATGCCCAGAAGTCATACAGCAACTGTTTCTGGGTTTCATGTGAAATTCTCTTTTCCTTTGTCCAATTAAAAAAACCCCTTTATTTAGCAGATTGAAAGCAAGACTGAGTCTTTTAACCTTCACTGTTGTGTATACAAAGTACCATAGTATTTCCTGTAGATCATGTCTGTAACTATCAAATTGTTTTCTAAAGAGCTTATCTTTGTTGTTTCCAGATGCTAACAGATGCAGCAGTTTAACACAAACAAAAGGATACTAGTTACAATATTTTGGTTTTCTTTAAGGTTTAGTTTTGGCCAAGATAATGCTTATATTTTGACTTTTAAACCAGGAGTTTTTCTCAGAATAGTTGTTTTGAATATGAATTGCAGCAGAAAAGAAGAAAAAGTAACCTGTTTCCACTTTGTGTTGATAATCCTTGATAATTTAACTAAAATTTGAATTTTTTTCTTCAGAAGCTGAAAAAGTGACAGTTGTTACTGCTGCTGCCACCGCCACTACTGCTGTAGTAAAGCAGGAATCTCCACAGGCAGTAGCTCCTGCAGGTAATGCGCAGGAGAAAATGAATCCAGCTGACTCCTTAAAAGTAGCTCAACAGAATGCTGTCACTTCAGACCAATTGGCAAAAATGCAGGCAACTGTTGCAATAGAAGGATGCACTGATGAGGAGAACACGGACAGTGGAGGAGAGGGCATGTACAGAGAACGTGATGAATTTGTAGTGAAGATTGAAGATATAGAGACTCTAAAGGTAATCTGAGTACTTGCTTTGGCAAAAGAAAAAAATCAGCTGAGAGTAGTCCTGCATATGAGTTTAGCCTCAATAACTACCAAAAGGGGAAAGGCTGCAGCCTGGTGTTCTGTTTCTGTTCTGACATTCCCTGGCTGCTGCCAAGACGCCTTGAAGATGTCTTTTTAGTGCAGGTTATTAATGTTTTGTATGTGCACGACCGGTTTTATGCTGCACACATGATAAAGCAATAAGATATTTTGAATGTTGAGCTTACTGAATTATTTATACAGTCATGAAAAAGGAATCACACTTGACTGTATTTTCTTCTTTTTTTTTTTTTTTAAAGTTTTTTTCAGTTAGTACTTTGTGTGTAGGATTTATTAGCTCATTAGAGCTAAACTTTTCCCGTTTGTTTTTAACATGATTTATTTCTCTGACTGCATGACAAAAACAAATCAAGTAAAATAATTTTTATTCTGGGCTTCTGCTTCAGAATCTTTGGGGACCTGGAAGTTTTTTATTACTTGTTGTGATTCGTGCATTTTTGTTTTCAAAAATGTTTCATAGAGCAAAAGAATAAGAAATTGGAAATTTCTTACATTGGTATTAAAATTAAGTTCTGTGGCTCAGCTGCATGCCACAGGAGCTACGGCATCACACCAGACGCAAAGCTGGTTGGCACCACATCATCGCTGTGCAAGTAAAATTTGTAGGTTGTGTTATGCTTATTGTAGTTCATGTCAGACTGTCTTGATGCAAACAACACAATGACTAAGGGTTTGCAATTTTGAATTATTACTTTATGTCATCCCTGGGTAGCTTGCTCAAAAAAAAAATCCTATGCACAAATAAGCACTCATTCTTAGCAAATAATGTTATGCTCTTACAGGTTGCTCTGCAAACGGGGAAAGAGCCTCCAGCTATTTGGAAAGTACAGAAGGCTTTATTGCAAAAGTTTGTTCCTGAAGTGCGAGATGGACAGAGAGAGTTTGCTGCTACTAACAGTGTGAGTCTTAAAAATTCCTTATGAAGCCTCATGGGACCTAATTTCCTTAACAGAAGTCTAGGACACAAAATAAAATGGGATTCTGACCTACGCTGTTAGCAACTATCCTTGAGAGGTGGGGGGGGAAATAAGAGGTTTCTTGATATCCTGATTTAGTCCTACCCTAAAATTATCTCTAAATATATTCAGGAGCAGATGCTTTGCTTTCCAGCCTTGATTCTTTGGTATCATTCAGGCTACATAAAGGAACACTTTTTCATAATGAGAATTGTCAGTGGATCAACTGCTTTCCACAAGTGGAAGGATACAGATAGGATGTGATTTTGACAGGCAGCCCTTTGCCAGGCAGATAACCCTTTGGGGATAACACATGGGGAGGATTAAAAAGAGAGAAAACAAAGCCCAAAGTACCTCTTGCCTTAATTTGTTACTTTAAATATTATGTGGATATCCATTGGGTAGATTCTCTTGAATTGGAAATGCTGTAGGATGACTCATCTTTATATGTAAACAAGTTGGTCTTAAACTGGCTTTTCTTTAGTATTTAAATTTTTAGTTGTTAAGCTCAATAATTGTACTTGACAGAAACACTTGTGTATTAATTTTCTTTTTTTAGTATCTTGGGTATTTTGGGGATGCAAAAACAAAATACAAACGAGTGTATGTGAAGTTCACTGAAAATGCAAACAAAAAGGAGTATGTCAGAGTATGTTCAAAAAAACCACGAAGCAAGCCTGTACAGTCAGCAAGGTATTTTATTTCCATTTGTTTTTCATTTTGTCTTATTGTTTTCATATTAAGAACTCACCTGTTTTAATAAACAAGACTTGTAACTCAGAATTATGTTAATTGAACTTTTTAAGTGTGTTTTGCTTTAGGAAATGAGATGCATTATCGCCGTAGCAAGACTTCATTACCTTGTATCTGTAGATCACAATAAACATTCATTTTAGACTTATTAGGGCTCCACATGTTATTTTTTTTTTTCCTGTCATCTTTTGCATAAGGATTTTAATTGTTTTGTGTGGTGTTCTCTCCTGTCCCATGGACTTTGTAAAGTGAGCTACAAAATACTGCTCCAGAACCTGTTCTTCCAGTGCTCTGAAACAATCCGGTCTTTTGACAGAACATGATCATGATTAGCTTGTATCCATATATTCTCTCAATACTGGTTTTGGCTTTCCCTGGTGTTTCACTGTGTGATGTATTTGTGAAGAGCAGTCAGACCTCTTTGTTTCACTAGGCTGGATGAATCAAGGTCTTTCATATTCCTTGTTTAATGCAGGCTTTCCATTCCTCTGATCATTCTAATATCATCTCCAGCCATTTTAGTTTGAAATTGTCATCTTTGAGAGATGAATAGAATTCTCTTCAGTGTTTCAGAAGGCACTAACATTTCTTCTCTACATTTCACTGCTTCCCATTTGAACTTTCCCATTAGGACAGGAAAAATGTTACCTGGCACTTCCCAGAATTGTATTCCCTACCATGTTCTCAAAGTTGTAGTGCTTTATTATACATAACTTTGTATATATAATGATAAGTTTCCTGTTCATTTTTCCAGTCTGAGTTGTGGGTAGAAGAAAGGAATTGTCTGGTTTTATTATTCCAGTCCTCCAGATCCTGCATTTTTACCTGGATGATATTCTCTCCCATCTTTGTATGGATACAGTATCCCAAATTCACTTTGTCAGCAGATCTCATTGATTACTTGTATTTGTTCAAGTCTGACTTTTTGGGTTTTGGGGGGTTTATAATAATCCATTTCAATATTATCTCTGATCTATTAGTTCATAAATTCTACTAACATCAGACAACTTACATTTTCTTTGTCTGTTTATCAAGTTGTAACATTGGAATTCTGTTTAATCATAGATAATTGAGAAAAATTGTTAAGCATATTAAAAATATGGTAGTAGGCTCTGTATGAACTAATTCCTAGTTACAGTGAAATAAGTACATAAAATCTGTGGGAAATATATTCTGGTTAAATAGGACTATAGCTGTTCTATGAATGGTAAAATGTATGGTAATTATTTTCATAAAGATAATCTTCCTAATATTACAGGACTATTCATTCCAAACCTAGTAGTAGCAACAACAAACCTCCTGATCCACCAGCACCAAAACCAACATCAGCTAAAGTCTCTTCTGTGAAACCCAAAGCTAAACAGCCAAAGGTAAAGGCTGAACCACCACCAAAGAAAAGGAAAAAATGGAAAGAAGAATTTTCCTCATCCCAGTCTGATTCTTCACCTGAGGCCCAGAGTGATGAGGATGGTGAGCAAGATACCTTTGTTAGCATCTCAGCCTATTTGAGCTTAACTGAAAATACCACTACAGAAATGCACTGCTTTATCTTGATAATTTTCCTTTACCAGCCTCATGAAAATCTGCCAGTATCATGCAAAAGTGACTTCTTCACATTTTGCTTGTTTGTGTGTGAGCACATGTGCAGCTGAAGTTCTCATACGTAGTTTATCAGTTAGCTAAACTTGGTTATACTATTTGCTTTCTAAGATGGGTAAAACTGTAGGAGGAGTTGATTTGACTTTCTAATGCATCTCTAGAGTCAGAATCTTCATGAATTTTCCATTGCAACTCCATGTCTAAAATAACATTCCTGCAATGCCCATCTGCATGCAAATGTGGGCAGAATTCACGTGTTTCTGTTGTTTTTTCAAACTCCAAGGGCAACAAGTAGTTGGCATTTTGGCTGCTTCATGACTTGTCCAGATGCTAGCTGTTCAAATGCAGCCTGCTGATCAGATTTGCTGTTAAGACATTCACGGTGTCTTGGAATGTTTTTAGTATTTCTTCATTAAAAAAGGAATTTTTGAAGTGTACAGTGTTCATAGTGATCACCTGTAGTAGCACATTTGCAGTGTGTTCTGCAGGTTGTTTTTGCTCTGTATATTTGATGTTAAGCTGTGTAGCTGGCATGCTTAGTGCTGCTGCATTTCCAAAGCATGTTGGCCTTGGTGACTTGAACACTAGATAAGCTAGGGTTGGTGTACTGAACAGTGTCTCTGCTAAGGGCAGCACCTTTACAATATTATTTTCCAAGCAAACTTACCAAATAATTAATAGGTACAACTGTCCATATGTAAAATTCCAACTATCCTGGTGATGATAGTCATCCATAGTAATATGGAGCTTGAGAAATTTTTAAGAGACTTGCTAGCTAAATTATTGCAGAATGCTGATGCCATACAATGAACCTGTAAGAAGCTCCAGCACACCTGCTAGTATTGATGACTACTCCATGTGCATGATTAAAATTGCTGTCTGTGAGGAAAAATAAAAGTGATTCCTCAGAGTAAATATAAATATGCTCATGTTGCTTTGCTGGTAAAATTTGTTTTATGTGGTTTTTTGTGAATTGGACAGTTAGGTGGGATGGAGTTGGGTATGCAGCTCCTAACTGCCATTTAGGGCTTTTAAATGTTTTTGTGTTGGATGACTTCAAGTTTTATGGTTTTAGGAGGTACTTGCACTGACATGAAACCTGCAATTAGGGCACTCTCTGAGGCAACACATTGTCACTTTTCTCTAGACTTTAACCTACAATTATAGAAAAATATTTAAATTCCCTAAAATGTTATAATCCAAATGCTGATAGTTACACATAACTTTACATGTTTCTACCAAAAAAAGAGTACCATTTGTATCACACATGGTGTTTGTACCCATTTTTGACATGCAAGTAGTTTTTTATTTCTGATTCTATGGATACCAGTAGGGGTCACTTGCATTATAAGAAACAAACCTTGTGTTGAAAACCACAACTATTTGCAGGACATTGAAGGAAAAAAATAATGATGTTCCACTTAATTTTCAGAGCTCATACCTCCAGCTCCGCTTGTTACTCGCTTTTTGAACACAAGAGCTATGAAAGAGACATTTAAGAGCTACATGGAGTTGCTTGTTAGCATTGCCTTGGATCCAGACACAATGCAAGCCTTAGAAAAGAGCAATGGTACAGTATGTTTAGCATTTGTATGTTTTTATTAGATTTTAAGGTTATTATAGTAAACCAAATGTATTTTCTTTAAACTAACTAAATAAATAAAAGACCCACCAAACTTCTAACTGCATACCTATGTGTTTGTGTAGAAGAATACTACACAAATTATTTGTGTATGCATATATGTATTGTTCTTTGAATAATCAAAGTAATTTGGAAATGCTGTTTTGTCTGCTTTTTTTTTCACAGCAGGCTTGTGCTGTGCATGTCAGAAGTGAGTTTGTTGTTCCTGCTGCCACTCTGTAAAAATCTTAGCAAACATTTGTTTCAAATGGCAGTGTTTCAAGTCTATTTACTTTCTTATGAAGAAATAATGTTATCAATATCAATTGTTCTGATTCTTGATGCTGTTAACAATTCTGCTTGTCAAACTCTGAAACCTTAAAATTCATATTGAGGACAACTGGATTTACTTTTCTTTTGAGGAGAAAAGATTTGGACTGACTTACTGTAATGGACTCCAGGATACAAATCCAAAATCATTCTGTTTCTCAAAATATGACCAAACAGTTGTGTATGAAGGCAAGGATCCAGAAAGAGCAATCATTTCACCTATTATTTAGTTATAGGCTGTTGTTTTAGTTGTATTCTGTTTGCTTGTATTAGAAAAACCTATTTTCTAGACTTGCCTTTCCTGGTTTGCTCTGCTTGTGCATCACTGCACACTTATCTCGAGGTTTCTTACCCTTGCATTATGTCAGTAATCCAACTAAAGGCAAAGAAATTTTCTTTATAAATAAAAAAACTCTATGAATTTTCATTCATGGCCACCTACATATGTTCAAATATATGTTGTGTGGTTTGCAGTGGTTTATCAGATGACTTTTATTGGTAAGTACTTTCCTCAGTTTCATTTCTTCTAAATGCCAGCAGGGTCATCTCTTGCAATATGGAATAGTGAATGTCAAACCCACATACACTTGTCTTCATAAAGCTATGATTTGTATTGCACAGAAGAGGATTATCTTGGAAATTATTTTAAATAGTCTCTAAGATTTATGGTCTACTTTACTTTATCCTATTTTTTTCCCCTTTCAACAGAGAAAAATCAGCAGGACTGGAATAGGAATTAAACTGCATAATATCTAGAACAGTTTAGCAGGCTGATCCCTCCCCCATGCCCCTAAGAAAAAAAAAGGTTTTTTTTCTTGCACATTTGAAATCTGTTTATGTGAAAGTTGCAATATTTTTTACTTCCATGTTTTACATTAACGGGTTGAAGTGTATAATCATATATAATCAACTGCTAAGATTTGTTTATGTCTTTCAGATGAGCTGCTTTTGCCTCACATGAGAAAAATTGATGGTATGCTGAATGACAATAGGAAAAGGCTGCTTTCCAAACTACGCCTGGATCATACTTTCAAGGTATTCTCTTCCAGATTTTAGCAATCACAAAGTAGTGTTACAAGTAAGTGGCTGACTGCTTACAGCACAGGCACAATTTAAAATCCAGGAGGTGAATGTGCACCAAAAGTGAATATGGATTTGAAAGAAATGCCATAAATTCAGTGTTTGTATGGCATCTGGAGAACATGTTGTGATGGTGAGGTTTATACTGCCAAGGGAAATTTCTAGTATTGCCCCCCATACTTTCTGGTTCATTCTCAAGCATTTTTTGTTTAAAGCCTCTCAAGTTTGCCAAAAGTGAATTTGTTTCCTATTTGGTTAGGTGATCGTGTTGACTAAAATTCATAATAAACTTTTTTACATGAATGCTCTGGAGCAGATGTCTGAACTTCTTTGAAGTAGAAAATATAATCAGAGTAGTGTAAAACCGGGACAGAGGAACTTGAGAACAACTCATTTGTGCACTCTTACACATACCTTCAGCATGGAAGGTTGGGAAAAGTGTGGACATCAAGCAACTTTGACATGGTAATAAAACCCAGGTCTGGTTATGGACAGGGAAGAGAGCAGTCATACCATCACAGGAGAAGGTAAAGAGGAGGATAATCACTGTGGTTCCTACCCTTCCAAGCCACTCTGCAAGCAATAATGCAGATTTCAAAAGTGCAATAAAGTGAAGTAAGGTTATTTTCATTCATGTCTGAGAATTACTTGTGGATGTCTATAATCAGACTGATTATTTCTTCATCTTTGAGTGCAACAACACTAAAGCAGACCTGTCTATAAACACCATCAGACCTAACTTGCTTTTTGCCTGTTTCTCCTGTACTCTTATGTCCACAGCGCAGAGACACTTGGAGAATTTGTTGTCTCTCCGCACTTCTGAATGCTTTGTTTTTGAGAGCTAGGTGAGGTGGGAGATAATAGCAGAATTGACAGTTCTGGTTTTTCATCATGAATTATTTAAAAGATTTTTTTTCCCCACAGCCCATTCCTGGTAAGTCATGTGGGACACTGAGTAACCTTGTTTCAGGGAGAACACCATGAAGAATTGCATGGTTCTTGAACTCTCCTGTTGCTACTTCTGCTGTTTTCCCAACAGTTGTATGACCTGTACCTGCTCCTTCCTTACAAGCAGGGAGGCATGAGGATCTTTCTGTATTTTCAAACCATGCAGAGAGTCTCAGAAAGGTGGCATGAATTAACTCTCCATTTTTGTTTTCTTTCATGGGAAGTTTTGTGTTGATAGCTGCTTCTTTTAGACCTGTGTGGAGAAGATAGGCCGCATTAAGGCAAGATATGAATTCACAGAATGTTGGTTCCATTCACAGTATAAACCAAGTGGGAAGTGCTTTAGTTTGCTTTTTCCAAGCTGGGGTTGCTTAGCCTGGAGAAGAGGAGACTCAGGGGTGACCTTATTACTCTCTACAACTACCTGAAGGGAGGTTGTAGACAGTTGGATGTTGGTCTCTTCTCGCAGGCAAGCAGTACCAGAACAAGAGGACACAGTCTCAGGCTGCGCCAGGGGAGGTTCAGGCTGGATGTTAGAAAAAAGTTCTATACAGAAAGAGTGATTGCACATTGGAATGGGCTGCCTGGGGAGGTGGTGGAGTCGCCATCACTGGAGGTTTTCAGGAGAAGACTTGACAGGGTGCTTGGTGCCATGGGTTAGTTGCTTGGGCGGTGTTGGATTGGTTGATGGGTTGGACGCGATGATCTTGAAGGTCTCTTCCAACCTGGTTTATTCTATGTATTCTATGTATTCCCACATTTTGCCGATAAAAGCTAATAATTCTATAATACTAAGATGCAATTAAGCTGCTTATTCAGTTGGACTTTGTAATGTAGTAGCTTTGCTGTGTGTTCATGTAGAAGCAGATTGTGAATCATATCTCTAAAGTTAGCTTAAGCCTGTGTTCCATCGTACGATCTGCAAGAAGTTAATCGAGTTACAGGTGTAAGGAAGAGATCTGCTTGTGATTTAAACTGTGAGATAAAAAGCCTTCATGTTTGCCCTCTGGAATGATGGTACCAACTTGTTCTGTCCTTGGGTCAATATTTTGAAACTGAGCACTTGTCTGTCATTACAAGTGTTTGTGTTAGTTAGGAAAATGTTTGATTATTCTCTTAAGATTCAGATTAATGGAGAAAAGTTTATTTTTTGAGCAAATGACTAGTTCAGCTATTGGAGCTGAATGAGTAATAGGTGAAAAATACCACTCAGAAGTATCATTCTGTTGGAATGCTTTTACTATTCTATTTTGATAAACATAGATAAATTAACTTTTTTTTTCGCCCACTGGGCAGAGTGGGATACATTAGCACTGTATTCCAAACCAAATCAGACACTGAAGTAGTGGTTAGGAAGTAGTTTTGCCTGTAACATTCTATGTATTTCTAACAGCATTGAGCCCTTTGGGTTATAGGGTTTTTATAAACAAAATTAGAAAATATTACTGTTGCTTTAGTTGGAGCTTGGTAAATGAAACAGCTTAGCTGAACTGTTTAAACTTAATTTGGAAATAGTCATCACAATTTTTATGTCTTGCACTCTCAAAGATGTACAAAATCACTAGTATTTTCGTCTCCATTCCAATTCAAATTTGTCTGGTTTTAGGTCAGTAATCCAGCCATGTAAACTGTTCTGGTTAATAGGAGTTCTGCAGAGAAAGGCAGATGTGGCCAAAGCCTCTTCATACTCAAAGTCAACCTTCAGGAAGGCTGTTACAGTGGATAGAAAAACTAAATCATTTAAATCTGATTTTGTTGTTCCAGTTTGAAAGCATTGCAATGAATTTTGTATATGGACAGGTTAGTTAGTTGAGGTTACTTCTATCACTCTCCTACAATCTCTGTGCAGTAAATTTTATAGCTTTTTACTGAGAAGTATAAAGCAAAAAATGGCTGATTGATATAATAAAGTGCTGAGAAACTACGGGCAGGGGAAGATGTTGAATTCTAGTGCTGCTTGTATAATACTAACATTTATTCAACATCCTTTTTTAGCCCAGTAGTCCCATTTAGATCCTTAAGCTGCAGTGTCAACACCTTTTTTTTTTCCTGTATGCCTTATTTTTTAACCCTCATACTGGAGTATAATACAAAGATACAAATGTTCACTTAGCTTGAAATATTTATGTAGTATAGCAAATAGTGTAGAACTGAAACTGGTGGAAATGCAGTTCACTGCCATGAGTTAATATCTTTAAAACTTGTGCTTTTTTTGAACCAGCCATCTACTTTACTGTGAATAAGCTTTTCTGCCATGAGTATATGAGATGCAGTTAATTGGTGTTTTGCAAAAGGTGGGACAAAACCGACTAAGTTGGCAAACTTCCCATGCCTGACTAGGCATTAAGCACTTGGGCATCTCCAAGTAAGTTGGCCTTAGAGATTCTTGGGTGGAAATGGAATGAAAAGCATTTTAAAAGATAAAATTGCCTAGTGGAGCAGGTTTTTGTTCTTTCTAATGAAAGAATCTCAGATGGTCATCTGATATACTATGAAAAGATCTTCTTGTGTTGAAAAATTACAGAGGTCATGAGCAGGTGATTGTGCTTTTCAAACTGTGTATGGTTCCTTGATCTGATAAGGACCTTTTATCATGTCTTTGTGGAAGAATAAATTTTCTTATAATAAGCTGCACTCTTAACATGTAAATGAAAAATGGCCAATTGATCAGCAGTCTGAGTGGCTGCCCATGCTCAAGTTTTTTCATACTCCTTTTCCTTTATCTGCTCTGTTTAAAGAATGCTTTGGAAAACTTTCCTGAACTGACAGTGATCACTCGGGATTCCAAGACAAAAAGTGGAGTAGCATCTGTGTCTAAAATCAAAATGAATGGTAAAGCTTACAACAAGAAAACACTGAGAGCTTCTAAATCAACCACTAAGTTGGCACAGGTGAGTGTTCAGAAGGTTTATTGCTGCCACCATCTGACTTCTAATATGATAACCACATTTAGATAAAATACTGCAGTGTAAGATAAATACAGATCAGCTCTTTCTAAGCACAGATCATACATTTTTTTTGTGATGATACCCATCAGTCTAGTAGAAGAATAGTTAAGCTTTGGTAATTCTTGCAGTAGTTCTTGAGAAGGTGATGTCTTGTCCATTTTATACTTGCATCACATTCAGGAGGACCGAATGCATTCTTAAACCTTGTTCTGATAAAATTACTTGGTAGGGAAAGTAGGAATATGAGGCAATTGTAATGGAGTATAACTTAGAGTGTACCAAAATGTGTCAGAGCAATTACTCAAAGTACTCCATTTCTGAGGTGCTGAAAACAATACAGAAGAAAATGTCTACCATATCTCTGTCTTTGAAAGGAACATGAATTTACTGAAAATAGTTGTTCTTTTTGCAGGAGTTTACAGTAGATCCAGAAAAAATACAGTTGTATTCTTTGTATCACTCACTCCATCATTACAAATATCACATATATCTAACATGTAAAGAAGAGGTAAGTATTGTTCTCTTTGAGATATTTTTACTTTTATTAAGGGGATTTATTGAGGGAATTGAGTCCGAGTAGAGGGACTGTTCTCTTCTTCTTGTAAATGAGTATGGATTGTGGCCTCCTGTTTTAATTAATTCTTTCTGCCAAAGGGTATGCTGAGCACATATATTACCCCTAATGGGCACTGGTGCCCAGAGCATTGAGATGTGAGGCTTACAAGGTTTGTGTGAAATCAGTCTCCCTCAGGATAGGTAAGCAGTCTTCACTGCTATCCATAATAAATGAAACCAATGTTATCGATGTGTGTAACTCCGCAGATCTAGATGTACTTTTTGTCTCAGAATGCCCACTCCTTTATTCTTTGTCTGCAAATCCTTAGTGGAAATATTGCAGGTAGCAGAAATATGAAAGTTAAGCTCTGGCATTGTTAAGAAGTGCATTTGAGGGGCTTCCCCC
Source organism: Dryobates pubescens (assembly GCF_014839835.1). Classification (NCBI taxonomy): domain Eukaryota; kingdom Metazoa; phylum Chordata; class Aves; order Piciformes; family Picidae; genus Dryobates; species Dryobates pubescens. The sequence goes on from NC_071633.1 coordinate 8,017,466, forward strand.
CTTATTTTTAAAGCTTAAATGCTTCCTTCCAAAGAAGGTTCTTAGTTAACTGTAGACTATTACAAAAATGAAAATTTTGACATGCTGGCAGCCTAACATGTATGTGTATGCATCTCTTTCTCCTTCCCTTCTCTCTCTCTCTTTTTTTTTTTTTTAATAGATTTCTTCTGTTCAGAAGAAGAGTGCAGATCTAGGACAGGAAGAGATTGTGCAGCTCTGCATGAAAAATATAAAATGGGTGGAGGATCTTTTTGAAAAGTTTGGTGAACTTTTGAATCATGTCCAGCAGAAATGCTCATAACAGAAATGTACCCCCAAATCTCATATTTTTCTACAGCACTAACCTGATGGAACAGAAAGCTCACAGAGAGGCTCTGATTTCTTTTACAATGCCAGACTACATTCTCGTTCATAGCCATTTTTATGTCTCTTTATGGAACTCCGTGCCTTGGCCCGTGCTAAAGAAAAGTGATGCTGCCAAGGAAATCAGCCCTTTGGAGATGGAACTAAACAAAAGCCTAACCACATTTTTAACCTGAAGAATTATTTTCTATTTTGTAAACTATTGGATAACTTAGTTTTATTTTCAGAAATGTTTTTTGACAAGTGATAAAGCATGCACTACATATCCTTTTTTTCCTTTATTGCTCAAAAGATAACAACACTTAAAGTACTACAGATTTTTTCCATCCCTGACAAAGCAAGAGAAAAGTCAGCGTTGGAGTGAACTAATTTTTACATGTCTGGCCACCAAATTTAGAGTTTTGTACATTTTGTGAACAGAGCTGGAGTGCCATCAGTTTCTGCATAAGTATATGGTCATCATAAAATCCAGAAATATCATAATGCTTTATGGACTCCTTTTTACTATTGTCATGTTCAGGAGACTGAACATGGAGTTGGTGCAATCCTATGACTGCTTTTTGTGTCAAAATTATATTGTAATGAAAGACAATGACCTTAACTATTTTCCCTGTTTTGAAAAAAAAAAATATTTTCCTTTATACTGTGTTGGTTTTGGTTTTATTTTGTTTTCTTTTGGAAAAAAAAAAAATTCAATTGTACATTTTATCTCACTAATAGTTGTATTTTTCACAGAGAAAATATTGTGGTTAAAATTGTTTCATGTATCTTTGTAATACACTTTCCATTGTTTTCAGTAAATCCTATTCATTTATATGTTGATTTCATATTGTAAACTATATATCTCCAGGTAACCCTTTTGTTTATACAGGTTTGCTTCAGTGTTAACCAGAATAATGCATACTAGACTAGTTTTGCTTTAAGTGTAGTTGTGTTAGACACTGCAATTATTTTCTGATACGTGAAAAATAAATTTCTTACCCTGAACTAGCACTTGATTAACTGAGAGTTTAAATGAAGAGCTACTACACTTTATCTTTGTCAATTGATGATTGAATAGACTATATGCAGTGTTAAACACAGCTTACATAATCGTTTGTAGAACTGGCAGTTGCAGAGCTGTTCTCTTTTTGGTGCCTTTCAAGTCTTCAGACATCTTTGTAGCTTTCCCTCCCCCTCCAGTTTGTTAACAGCAGTGCCACTAGTCGCACTCAGACGATGAATGTAATGGGCTCTAACCAGGAGAACATTTTCTTTAAAATTGCCAACAGAATGCCTTACTAAGTCATTCAGAATGGATATGTGCTCTACTGGTGTTCTAAAAAAAAAACAACCAAACTTATGTTGGTCTTTTTTTTGTTTTGTTTTCCCCCAGATAATTTAGAAGAACAAAAATTCATTACTTTATCCTTTCACTGCCACTTAGTGCCTTAATTTCAGCCAGGAAAGCGGGGTTCACTACTCATTGGCCAAATGAAATAATGTTCATTGCCATGTGACCTTTTTTGCCATTATCTGTTTTGATCCTACTTAGTTGTCAGATATTCATTAGACCTTAGAACTATGAAGAGTTTAATGAATAGATGTGAAAACAAAATTAATTGATTATGAGTGATCAGATAGAGATTTGAATATTAAAGTATGTACAGAATTTTAGCTGATTAGTTTTAGGACCTTGTAGGATGTTTACTGTATTTCCAAAGCTTTTCATCTTTTAAAAGCAATAATTCTCCTTTACAATTTATATGCAGACTACAGTGAACAGAAATGGGTATGTGCCCTTACCTTTTAAAAAGCCTTTTTGCAGCTGTTTTGTTTAAAAAAAGGGAGGTGGTTATCATGTTAATAGATGCATTGTGCTACTGCTATGTCTACTATAATCAAGGAGAAGTGAGCTGGGTTTGAGTTTAGGCAGAATGTGCAGATTGTTGGAGCAGTCACAAAACTAATTCATTTTCACAGTGGAAAAAAAAGAGTAGCCACAGGGTTGAAGAGCTGCTGTTGTTTCAGTTGTACTGTGTTGCATCTGGTAGGAGCTAGAGTTTATATGGTGAAACCGAACAGTGAAGTTGCCAACATGGGTAGCAATCAGCTAAAATATATTAAATGTAAATATGCACACTGGAGATACAGTAGGAATGTGCCTGGTTTACTCTTTCATTGATAGTAGGAGTTTCCAAATTTACTTAGCGTATTCCCTTATTGGTGGGGGTTGTTGGCAGCATGTGTAGATTCATGAGAGACATTTATTTGCCCAGGCAGAGTTCTGTTATGCACAGCAGTTTGGGAATTCCTAATCTGGAGTTTTAAAAGCTATTATAGGATGCAGACTAAAGGAACAATCAAGTTGGCTCCTTGACTATAAAGCAACTGAGAGAGGGCTCTGTGCTTTCTAAATTATTTCTATATTGCTACTGTATACTCATTCTAGATTTTTGAATCTAGAAGTAGTTTAGGAAGCTACTTGTCTTAATCCAAGTCCTTAGAAGCTGAAAATAGAAATGTGAGGCTTTTGGAGTAGCTTGCCCATATATAAAAAGAAGGTAATTTTAGCAAGAACCATTGACAAAACCCATACAAAACAAACAAACAAACAAACCAGCCAGGATGCTCTGCACTGCCGTAGAAGGTGACCTGGCTTAATTACGGCTGGTTTATTCCAAAAGCCAGTTAAACAAGCACTGTGCCTGTAGAAGACAGGAAAAACCTGTCTTGAATAAAAGTAATTACCCCAGGCTATGAAAGATTAATGTAATAGAGCTTCCATCTTTGTCTTGGGCTGCAGAAATGGTGGGTGGATTATTAATTTACCAAATTAGAATAAGTAAAAATATGGAACTCTCGAGTGTGCTGAAGGATCACGAACTAATATAAAGCTTTGTTAGTGGGATTGAAGGGGCTTTTTATACTGAAGCAAACTTAGAAGAAAAGTCAATGTACAAGTTACTTTTTTGCACAATTTGCTTTGTTTTGTTGCATTTTAGATAATTAATTCTTCACCCTCACCTCAGTATTGTTTGTTTTTTTTTAAAGTAGCAGTGAGGTCTTTATTCCTTAACATCTGACAGTGGAAATCGAGCACTCATTTGACTGCCAGAGAAGATGCACTAGGAAGGAACAAAACCCTCCTTAGACTATGAATTAGCAAACCAGAAATTAAGCTAATTGCATGTTTTATTATTTGGGGTTTAATTCCACTGGCTTTTTTAGTTTGGGGTTTGGGGTTTTTCTTCCCCTTTAATATGGCATCCCCATTTACATTGGGTTTGTTTTGATTGAAATACAGTATTTCTCTTAAAGGCAGTTTTTCTTTGAGATGCTACTTCCAAAGTTTTGCTAGCAAAAAAAATCAGAGACAAAATTGGATTGAGAAACTGTTTCTGAAAGTGGCTAAGGACTTTTAGGGTCTTTGAAGTTCTATGGCATGTATTGTGTTCATATATTGTTGGAATGAAATACTACTTTTTGAAAAGTCAGATCTTACAGGCTGTCTTCCAAGTAAATGATTTCCCTAGGGAAATATATTTTAAATATTATTTAAATATTTACTACTATTTAAAACAATTTTAAAACAGAAAAGCTAATACTATGGTCGCAAAACGTCAGTGAGTCATCAACCAGACCTTATTTCATTACCAACACTTGACATTCAGTCTCTCTTTACCCTGTTACATACCTGTGCATTACACAATGCACATTCTGCCATATCTTATTGGTTAAGCTAATGTTAACATGTCATTGGTAACAAATGCATGGGGTTGTGGGTTGGTTTTTTATTTTGCATATCTCCTCTACATGAAGCTAGGGCTAATTAAGAGACACTTTATGCGTTCTAAGTCCAGATTTTCAGGTGGTCCATAATACAATGTATGGAAATGTGAAAAAGGACAGTTTTGTACCATTCATGATGTTGTTAACTAAACCCATTAAAGTGAAAACACTTTTTAAACAAAAATCTTACAATGCTTAGTCATTTATTATTAAAATATTAAGTCTTGAAAAGGTAGATTGTTGGGGAAAAAACCTGCAATTTAGTCTGATTTTTTTCTGATCTCAATATGAAGAAATAGAGTTCAAGGTTTTATTTGTTTGCTTTTTCATTATATTTCATGAACTGAGCATGTCTGCCTAATCTGTATCTTTCACATTTATGGGTTCTAAATGTTCTGAATGAATTCTCCCAGGTCTTAAACTGATAAGCGAGGAGCCAGACAGTTGGGGTAAGAGAGAGACTACTGCTGTGATTCAGGTAGTTTTTAGCTTATAATATTTCCTTTTATTCTCTGTCTTGCCAAATGAGAATATTATCGCTCTGTGCATATGGGAAAAGATGGTGCTTTAGAGAGTTTTAGTCTTCCCCCACTTCTGATGAATTTCTCTAGATATGAATATTTTTCCCACACAGAGAGGGCTGAAGTGCCATGATGTGGGTATTGGCCATAAGATGCCTGGTGAGCCTTCTCTGAGCCACTGGATTGCAGGAAAATGAATGACTGGATTTTTTTGTTTAAATGGTCCTGTATATAAGAGTTGTTTTCCAAACTGAGTACAAAATGAGACATTTGCCCGTGGGGTTGATTTTTGTTTTCTCTAAAACCGAAACAAAACACTCTGGGATTTGGGCGGACCCATAGAATGTCTCATTACAGTGTGAAAGCTGAAGTTTTTGGTACTGCATTCGAGATATGGGTTGCAATTTATGAATGGTTTTGTTTTGTTTTAAATGGAAAACAAAAAGGCAAGAAGCTGAATGTATGCAGCTTTTAAAAAGAGAACAGCAGCTCCTACTGGCAGCAATCTGTTGGTAAGTATTTTAGACAATCAAAATAGCTTGTTCTGCGTTAGGTATTTGCCTCTCCTATAGAAAAACATAAACTAAAGAACAGAAAACTGTCTTTTTTTCTTTGTTTTTTTTGTTTTTACTAGATCTCTCATAAGAACAGAGCAATAAATACAAAGAACAAGTTACTTATAAAGAAAAATAAGAGATGAGTCTGGGAAAACAGCAAACAAACTTCTTTAGGACTGTACTATATCCATTTACCTGAGCTTGCCTTAGGTTTCTGCTTGTAAAAGTGCCACTGGGCTATTTCTTTTCTGTGTGTGTGCTTAGTTTTGGTTGTTTTGTTGGATTATTTTTTTTAGCTACCTGATGCACAAAAGGGTATAAGGAAGTAGCAATAACAGCAGTGCCCATGAACAGGACTGAAGGAGCAGTTAAGGCCCTTTGTTTTAGGAAAACCGGACTCAGAATAAGGTGAGAGGGCTCATATGTGTGTAATGGTTCATACAGAAGAAATCTAAGGGAGAAGAGGGATGGGAATTTGGAAGAAACATGGGAGAGTATTGGAAAGGAAGAACAATTTGAGAAGAATGGGGCTAGGGGAGCTTTTGGAGCAGAGGTTAAAAACTTCAGAGTATTTATCTTCTTTTAGACATACTGGGATGTTTATCCATAGGAGAAGTTTGTGTATCTGAAGCTGTGCCTATGATGGAAGCTTACAGATGGTGGTGGCCGCTCTTGGCTCCAGTTACTATGCTTAGCTTTAACAAAATTAATATGCTGTGTGGTGATGTTTTGTTGTGTTTTTTTCACAGGTGTCCTTGGTTCAAATTATAATTAAGTCTCTCTTTATTCTACATGTGTTACTTGAAATCTTAAACTCATTTGGAGTACATGCTGTAGCCTTCTAAGACTTTCAAGGCTGGTGAAAGCAAGACATTTAACTTAAAATTACATTGTTTGGCATCATCCTCTCCTTTCTAACTGTAGTGGCCACTAGTGTGATTTGTCTGCATCATTTATGTATCCCACATTTTTGCTGCAGCAACAGAAGTGCAGTGGTATGATAATTGAATAAAAGCTGAAACATCAATGTTTTATGACGTGGTTAGGTCAAATTGGTAACTTGGTCAAAGCGCCAGGAGCACAAGGATTTAGATCTGTTCTCTAAATAAAGCAGATTTAGTAGTTTCTGAACCCTTCCAGATTTTTGTTGCTGATCAGCATGTAAGAACTACTATCCCTCCCTGCAGCCTCTGTAGCAGAATAGTAAGCAAAAGCTTTTCATGTACTTCAGTGCAAGGTCCAGCAACTTTGTTTAAACAGCCATAGAGGTAGTTTGACCACAGTCAGTGGACTTTGCACTGAAGGAGTTGAACCCATCTTGTGGGTTCTGTGAGACTCCAAGCTGCAATTCTGGAACCAGCTGGTTAAAAAAACAAAAAGAAACAACACCAAAAGTACTGTGAAACGCTTGGCCAGGATCATTACTTTCTTTTTCACATGAACTCTTGTAGGTTTAGTAGGTAGCAAAGCTATCTGCAAGTTGCTTCCAGAGCCTTTTTTGCATCGTGTGCATGGCAAAGCATGGCATAATTGAATTTGGTGGCCTTAGCATGTTGTACAGTAATATAAAAGGTGAGGTATAGATTCCTGCTTGTAGCATACATAAACAGTAAGCCTGATCGTCTGCTCTAGAACACAAGCTTTACATTCAGTGTAAATATGCCTGGTATGCAGAAGTTTTCTGGAGAACTCAAACGGTCAAACCCAGGAATATTCAGTTCTTTGGCAAATCCACTTAGAGGTTGGTTGGTTTTGTTTTGTTTTCCCCTTTGCCTATCAGTTTCTTCTGTCCCAATGAGCTGGTGCCGCTGTGGCTGCTTGCTTTGGGAACAGGGACATTAAGCTAGTCCCAGGTAGATAAAGTGGCAGTTACTACCTCACTGTGCTTCAGCAACAAGTCACTGCTAATTCAACTGGACCTCCACAGGACCTCCACTGGTATAAACTGGTGAGAACTGCTCCCCTAATCTTTTGTGAACTTGCCTGAAGCCACTTCAGTAGTAACAAGCTGGTGTGTTTGATTTTGTGTTGCAACATACAGTTCACCTGCAGTCAGTCACTGCAGCTCCCCTGAGACATGGTAACGCCCAGCTGGGCAGATGGTAGCTTATGTTTCAGTCATTTGTATCTGATTGTACTTGCTCATTCTGGTTGAACAGGTTTCTGGTGTGTAGATGACAGTGAGTCTTTACTATTCTGTGAGGAGTCTTTATTCAAACCATGTTGCTTGGACCATGCCATCCTGTGCACATACACACATGCTGTAATCAGTCTGTGGTTATAATATGTAATAATTCTTCAATGTCCCAGAGAAGTTCTACAGAAGGGAAAGCTGAAAAATCTACTTAAGACAACATTTGTTAGTATTTGTTAAGACTGAGAAGCAGAGGCTTGTCCCTGTGCTTTTGATGACTGTCAGTATCCTGTGCCTCCTATGTGCTTTCTTCCAGTAAGCCATCTGAAGTAGCCATGGCTTGAACTCGCTCCCTTCTCAGCCCCTGTGTGTGGACTCTCACTCAGTGCCCCGTGTTCCACCGGAGGTCGGTGTGTACCAGCCCAGCCTCGGCATGTTGCCTCCCTGCCCTTCATTTGCCATTGCCCTGCTTGACTTGGTCCAGCAGTCCCATTGGTATTCTGGCCCAGGAATGGAAGGATTGCACTCCAGAACAATGCACCCTTGTGTGGATTCAACCACTCAGTCGTCCAGAAGCTTCTGTCCTGGGAACTTGTTTATTGTTCCAGTCTCAAAAAAGTACAAGAGTGGAATCCTTACCAATTTCACATCAGTATAAAATCCTGGTGCTTATGCTTTGGGTAAATCATACGCATGCTCAAGCAAAAGTGCACCTGGCAGTAACCTACCCAGGGTGGACCAGATGTGGTTGGTAAGGGTTGAATGTTGCAGGATGGTATCATCATATCCCACAGACCCTACTGCTATATGATTATTTTTAATTCAAATGTAGATGAGAAATTTGGGACTAAGCAGAGAGTGAATTCACTGCTCTCACCCATCGTAAAGGATAGTGTCAGTCTTTTCCAGCCCTTGGAGTTCAGCCCCGAGCAAACCTCTTGTGCTCCTCAGTACAAATAGCAGAGCACTTTACTTGGTAATAAGGCAAACTCACTGCAGGAGTTCTTTCAGCCTCCTTCATATCTGTCTGGCATATCAAATAGCCTTTTGCAATCCAATATTGTGTGAATAGGTGTTCCTTTTTCTTAAATTAGAGATTAACAGAGATGGAAGAGAGTTTTTTCATTTTTATAGGACCATTTCAGTATTAAGAAGCAACATACTGGACTTTGTGTCTTCCTGCACTGAAACACAGATATTTGGTTGCATTATGATATTGTGACTGTAAAACCCAGTAATTTTTGCAACTGAAGCTGTAGATTTTCCCTTACATGAGTATCTTTATATGACAGTGAACCATGTATCAGAATTCAATTTGTCTCCTCATTTGTGAATGGAATGGAGCAACATTTTTAGGGTTACTGTTTAAAATGTTCTCCTTTCATCAACTTCAGCACTGCAGTGAATACAGGCATTGTGGATATTTAAGTAGGGGAAAAAAACAAAAGAGCAACTGTTCTAAATAACTAGAATATTTTTCTGAATTTTTATGGTAATTATTAATTGCTATGCTGCTTCAGAAAGAGCCATAAAGACTGGGTTCAACAGATCTTTGCACTTACAGCAATAAAATTTTATGCATGCATATATAAACTTCAGCTGTGTTGACATACACTTAATCTCTAAAGCTTGAATTGTCATGGGAAGACATTTGAAATCTAAAGAAAGAAGTATGGTATAAGAAAGATATCCTGTAGTCTGCTGTGTTTGAGATGTGAGATTAGCATTTGAAATGCAGTTTTCTATGTTAATTCTTCAGAAAAGTGGCATTTAAAGACTGTGTGAAGGTAAGACATTGGATAGTGTTCTTCTTCAAGAATCTCTCTAATTCATAGTCGATTTTCAGTGAAATCTTTTTTCCCTAACTTTTGGCACTTAAAATGTGAATAATAATTGGTACATTGAACATTTCTTGGTTTCAGAACATTTTCTTTTCCAGGTCTGATGCCTTTTTTCTAAAGATTCTGAAACAGTAAGAGTGTTTTCCATGTGTTCAATTCCAAGAACACCTAACATCCTTCAATCACTTAGTCAAGCACTGATCTGCCATGGATAAACAGCAGCATAACCCCCCATGTTTTCTATTAATGTGCCCTGATGGTTTTTGAGCAACACAGCCTTCAACTTTTGTATAATTGCCCAGAAGTTTATCTGTGCTTTAAGAAAGCATTTTCTAATAATGCTATTTAAGAAAGACCAACAGCTGTATAGCATTTTTCACCATCCTGTCGTAACAGATACTGTTCATCACCAACCAATAGCTGCCACCTGCCCAGGGAGGAACTGGTGTGTTATGGTTGTGGTCACTGTGGGGTGACATGAAGCAATGGCAGGAATCCAAGTTAGATTGCTGATGACTTAGTAATAAAATACAAGAATAAAAATTTTATAACCTTCTAGATAGCAGCTCACAGTGCATTAGCTGTGGTTCATTCTGTCCCTGCAAGCCATATGCTAGCAAATGGTTCTCTGGTGTAAGGTGCAATCTTCTCACTTAGTGACTGGAACACCTCCTGCTTGAAAAATCTCTGTAGTTCTACACTCTCAAGGTTGTGGTGAACTGTGGCAGAATGAAGGACTGCATCACTTCATTTAAACAACTATGCAAAAAATAAATTATTGTAGAAGATGAATTTGGGCATTTACTGATTTGTAGATAATGTAATTTTTGCAGTACATCAAAAATGTTTGCATTGTACTGTTACAAAAGGAGGGAATAATAAAACAACATTGTAGAAGTCCCCACTGACCCATGCATTGTGTGTTTGTTTGTTTATTAGGTTCATAATAGCAACTGTAAATGGACACCTGGGAGTTGGAACTATTTTATTTTTTCTTGACACCTTCCTCTCTTCCCACAAGAAATATGTTTGACACTTCCTATTCTTGAAAACCAGCATGAACCAGCATGATTTTCAAAGGTTAGCATTTTACTACAGTTTGAATAGATCCCTTTTCCTCTCAGCTTAAGCCCAGAGACTAAACCTTTATTATGTGAAAAAAAAAATAACAAGAACTTTCACCCTTAGAACTTCATTATTAAATATTTCATTGGTCTGGCAGTGAAACAGGAAGAAATGTTTGTTTGCCATGAGGTTGTGCTATCTAGCTCTTTGCCAATTCTTTACAGTTTAAAATGAAGTCCGTTGTTTATTTACTTAGATAATAGTAACAAATTTTACAGTGCCCTACCTTTAAGTGTGACAAATGAGGACAAAAGAAGTCTAACCTGAGTTTCAGGGGATAGCAGATCACCTGCACTTCACATCTGTTTGCAGAGAGCTCGTTGTGAAACAGGCTGCGAATTTCAGAGATCATTTTGCAAAGCTATACCACCAACAGGTCAGTGACCTGAGGACTCAGAATGAGTTTTTGTATCACATCTATATTATTTGGTCATTAATGTGCATTATATACTTCTGAGTTTGCATATCAAGGAGATCAATTTAAAATGCATTGTTGAAATAAAACCAAGAAATATGCCTCAAGTGTATGTCTTTCTAATGCAGTTTCATGGAATGACCCTCAAAATGTTCCATATTTAGTAGAAAATGATGTTGGATCTCAACAGTTTCCTGCTGACAGTAGAAAAAGCTTTCATTACCCTGAAAGTGAAGTTATTGTTTTATTCCGATAGTAATTTTAAAACCCTCTTGCTTTAATGAACAGCTCCCAGCAGAGGAAAATGCAGACTTACATGTGGTCGTTCAAGTCGTGTTTCATTGTAACAAGCATCGTTGTTGGTCCGGCGTGATGTACAAGGCCTGTTCTTAGGTTAAGTTGAAGAAAGGGAGCTGAGGGATTTGATTTTGCAATTACCCAGCAAACAAGGAGAGAACATGGCCTGTTCTCAAAGCAGGGCTCCACAGCCCCTTGGAGTGGAAGTGCCGAGGCTTCCCCTGCGCGGGGCGCAGGCAACGCTGCCGCCAGGTGAGCGCAGCAGGACCCCCCATGTCCCTGAACGGGACGCAGCGAGCACAAGCCCTCCGCTGCGCTCCCTCCCTCGTCACGGTTTGTGGATCGTGTGGCTGCTCACGCTCACAGCAGCCAAACCCCGTGAGTCTGCCCGGCTGCGGGTCGGGTGTCCGGGGGCTCGGCGACCCTTCCCGCCACCCGGCCCCTCCGAGACTCCTGCCCCATCCTCCCCGCCGCCGGCCGCGCGGAGCCGCTCGCGCGGAGCCGCGGGCACGCGGACATCCGTTCAACCGCCGCCGCCGCACACGCCCCGCCCCCGGGCCCGGCTCCTCGCCAATGGGGGTGGGCGCGGGCGAGGCGGTCCCGCCCCCTGGTGGGCTACGTCTTCGCGCGGGCGGTGGGAGCGCGGCACAGTGCGGAGCTGGCTTCGGCGATGGCCACGGTGCGCGAGAAGGCGGCAGCTTTGAGCCTGAGCGCTGTCTGCAGCCCTGTCGCTAGGCCGCCGGGTACGGGTCGGGGAGTGGGACGGCAGTGGAGCGGGGTCGGGGGGTAGCGGGCAGCGGGCGCTCTGTTCTCAGCCCAGGCTTGGTGAGGATAGCTGGTGAGGTGAAGGTGGCTGTGCTTTGCTGCGGACTCGGGTTGCGGAGCCGTCTCTTACTACGCCTGGCCCCTGCCGCCAAGAGCTCCGTGCCGGCGCGTTTCCGCGCTCCACAGAGGTTCAAAAGTTGGCTGCTCTCCGTCGCCGGTGGAAGAGGATGAGGAGAGGAATGGTGTTTCTTCTCGGGAGGTTCCCTCCGCGGTTTGAATCTGTCCCCCTGCCCTCCTGCTCCGCCGAGCTCGTCCGCCGCTGCTTTGCTAAAGGGGGGCAGCCTTGCGGACCGGGCAGGAGCTTGGGCCGGGGCGGTGGCACAAATGCAGTGCCCGGCAAGTGCCCGTGGGGTGGTGAGGAACAAGGAGACTTGGGCAGCTGCTTCTGTTGCGAGAGCAAGAGACGAAGTGGGTGGCTCCTTAGTGCGGGGTGAAAGGTCTCTTGTTTAGAACGATTTCTGAATTTATTTTTTTTCCCTTACCTCGAACATCTAAATTTTGTGTTGTAAAGTCTTATCACCTTAATGCTTAGTGCTGAGTTTAATAACGCTTACCCACTCCCCGGGTCTTTGGGAGGGGGAACGAGTGTGGAAGAAAGCGGTGATAATGCAGCGGTTAGTGGTAGAATTCTTGCAAGTAGCGTGTGTTGGTGTTTATTTTAGCAACAGAAGCCTGTGCTGGTCTTTGGTGGTGTTGAGTGTTTGGGCCAGTCAGCTATCAAAGTGTAGGGCTGGAGAGAAATTCTGTGTTCTGTTTATTTTGCCTACCTGAAGGTATCACCAGGTTGAAGTATTGTCAAGGGCATGTTTTGTCTCCCTTGCACTTTGAAAGCTTTGAGAAGAGGGGATTCTGCTAGGATTTTGCCTAGTGTTGTTCAGTATTGTATTGTATTAAGAAGTGTCCTTTCCCCTCCCTCACACCCCTACCTCACCTCTCCTCCCCCCCCCCCAAAAAAAAAAGGGGGGGGGAAAAAACTTTACAAATTGCTGATTTCTGGGCTTTCTAGTAGATGAAGATCAACTGGAAATTCTGCTGCCCCAAACTGGAATATAATTCTCTAATGCCACTTCAGACCAAACAGAAAAAAATATCTCCTGTGCCTCTGTGGAAAATTTTGATGGTAATATGTTCCAGAATGAGTTGCATGTTGTTGTTTTTTAAACACTGCATCACACTGTTAATTCATTTGGTTCGAGGTCTGTCATAACCCCAGATGGCTTTCTCTAGGATTTCTGCCAGCTTCTCATTCCATATTTGTTCCTCAGTTTCTCATGTCTTTCCTCTTCCTCTGTGTTTTCCCTTAATAAATTATTAATCTGATTTATTGAGAGACATACATTCTAATTTTAGCTTCTGGTGGTTGCAACTCTTCCCAGTTAGGTGCTACCAACAAACTTTTGAAGTCTGTTCTGTATTTTTAAGTCCTTGTGCAAGCCAAATCTAGCCTCTGGCCAAACTGTTGGCTGTTAGCATGCTAGTCCTGATCAGATTGGTAAATGAGTAATAGTTCAGTGGTTTTTATTAAGATGGGGAACACTGGTTGGCTCAAGGAAGTGGCACTGAGTACACAGAGCTTAAATCTTAGCTGGAGCAGTGGTGGTAACAGGCTGTTGAGTGGGTGGTTCTTTCTTGATCTTGTCAGTGATACCTGAAGCACTGATACTAATTAGCTTGTGTGTGTGCACAGTCCTGTAGGGAACGGAGTTCTGAGGGTTTTCTGTATCCCTGCTTCCCTCTTCCCTGCCCAACTATATGGGGTTTGTTAGTCTTGGTAGGGGAGCTGGGGAGTTACAAGTGGATCCAGCTTGTTCTTGGTTATGGGAATGTGTGCTTCAGAGTGGGTGATGGAGGAGCATGCAAAAGGATAGTGTCTAGGTGACAAGCTGAAAAAAGTTGAAACTCCTGGTTACAAAGCTTCAGTGTAACCCAGTGAGAGCACCCACCAGAGTGAGGTACGTCAGTGCAATGCAGATAGACTTGCTAAGGAACAAAATGTTAATTATATGAACAACCCAAGCCAAGCTGGAAGTCTCAAAGAGTTTTAAAGCTTTACAAGGGTCATGAAAGCTAAGAGCCAGAGAAAGGGCAGCTCTTTTGTAACCACAGCATGAATTCACTCTCTATGCTTTCTCTGTTCTTAGGCTTCAGCTTGGCACAGAAGCCATTTGGAGCAACTTATGTCTGGAGCAGTATTATCAATGCACTTCAAACTCAAGTGGAGGTGAAAAAGCGTCGCCAGCACCTGAAGTGCCATCATGACTGTTTTATTGGTTCAGATGCAGTGGATGTTGTCTTTGCCCATCTTCTGCAGAACAAGTTTTTTGGAGAGGTTGACATTTCCCGTGCTAAAATAGTGCGCGTGTGTCAAGCGCTGATGGACTACAAAGTGTTTGAGGCTGTTTCAACCAGGGTCTTTGGGAAAGACAAGCGCTCTGTATTTGAGGACAGTAGCAGCAGCCTCTACAGATTCACAAATGCCTCAAACCAACCAGAACTGGATAAAGATTACCAGCAGTGTACACCACAAAGGTTAGTACCAGGAACATGAAGATAAGATGGTTTCTTGCAGCAGGAAAATGTTGTGTGTTCTGGGGGAGAGGAGGGACAACTGTTGTACAATTACAGGTCCTGGGAAGTGGGAGAAAGCAGAGGATACCAGACAGATGTTTGTGGGTGGAAGACAGGTAGGAATCAGCAATTTGAAGCGAGTAAATGATTCAGCCTGCATGGTTACTTGTTTTCTGTGTCTGTTACCACATTGGCTTGACAGAAGAAGGCAAGAGGGTGAAAATTAAGTGCATTACAGATACTGATCTGTTGTGCTCTAAACCAGTACAGCTAACTGCAATTCAGCTGTATCAAATAGACTACAGCAGTGGAACAACCTAAACTGGTGTGACTAAACTGCACACACAGCTCTAGGATAAGCCAGGAATCTATCCACTTTTTAAGGAAAAAACAGGTTAGAAACTGTTTTCTTCTTTCATCATCTTAGCTTCACTTCAAATATAACTTTTGGAGATGTTTTCAGTTGTTTCTTCAAGCACATACCTCTTGTTTCTAGGCCAGGCAGCGTGCTGGTAGGCTGCTGCATGCCACCATAGAACCAGAAGGAAGTGCAATGATGAGGTTTTGTTTCCCTGTCCCTTTAGGAGAGGACAAAGAAAATCCTGCTGCTAATCAAACCAGCACAAAAGGGAGCATGCTGCTGCGTAGATAACACTGTGCCAAACAACTTCCTTTAAACAGTGTGTGTCAGGTGTTCATCTCAGCATATCCCAGTGTAAACTCTTAGGAGAAACTGCGTTCATGTGGACACTGCAGTAGTTTTAGCAAAATGCACTTTTGAAAATTGCAGATGATACTGATTTAAAAGGAGAGCACCTGATGTGATTGATGTGTTCATGAGAGCAGCAAATGTGAACTTCAGTGCATCAACCCAACTGACTGGAAAATTCTAGAAGCAGAAGCTTTAGCTCAGCTAAATTGGAATTTTCTGATCAGTTGGATTGATGGTTCCTCGGTCTTGCTGCACTACCTTCTGCTCTCAGCTATTTCTGTTCTAAAGCAAACTGTCCCAAGTCTTCACATGGAAAGAGAATTTATGAGAAATTAAACACTTTATTAAAATGTGGTATTTAAAGATATATCCATCACAAAGGGCTTTTAAAGCAAGACTTGGAATACATTGAACACACAGTGATGAAACAAGATTATTCATGTCCAATTAGTGTAGGATGAAGGTGCAGAAGGTGCTTTTCTTCCAGGCAGGGCACAGATCCCTTGGATGACATTTCTTCATTTAGTGGAAGGAACAGATCTGTTGATACATACAGCTTCTCACATACATAGTGAAGATAGTGAACGTCTAAAGGATTTTGCAGTGCCCTAAACCAAAGTTATAGAAACAGGAATTAAAGAAACATACTTAGGGGGATAGTAATTTTGTGTCTGGAGCTGTTTTACTCCAATACCAAATAATGCATGAAAGCAGTTATGAGAAAAAAACAGTTCACACTGAAGTGGGTGACAGGCTCCTGAGGCCTTCCATTAGCTGCATAACTTTAGAAAGGGTGTTGCTAAGAAGCAACCACCCTCTGGGTTTTTCAAGGACAGCTCTTAATTTTTGTCCTTGCTTTGCTACCATGAGTATTGTCATAAAACTCTGGAGGATGTAAGGGGATAATTTTGTCTGTTTGAAAATAATTTCCCCTCAACCATTTTCTCTTCTTGGATTTTTCTCTGTGGGTAACTGAGGTAGCTTGCTGGTGACAAGCTCCAAGAGGGAAACTATGCACTTGCATGCAATGATTTTTGATTCTTTAAGGTATTGTGCATTCTCTTGTGTGACTTGGACAGAAAAAGTGTTGGTCAGGGTAGAAGGACTATATGAATATTTATAGAGAGAGAACTTTTTAAATCTCAGGCAGTTATCCATATGTCACATGATATGTTTGGGTATCCATTGATACCTGAAGGGAGGTTGTAGACAGGTGGGGGTTGGTCTCTTCTCCCAGGCAACCAGCACCAGAACAAGAAGACACAGTCTCAAACTGCACTAGGGGAAGTTTAGGCTTGAGGTGAGGAGAAAGTTCCTCACAGAAAGAGTTGTTGGCCATTGGAATGGGCTGCCTAGGGAGGTGGTAGAGTCATCATCACTGGAGGGGTTCAAGAGGGGATCGGATGTGGCACTTGAAGCCATGGTTTAGTTAGTCATGAGGTGTTGGATGACAGGTTGGACTTGATGATCTTTGAGGTCTTTTCCAATCTTACTGATTCTCTATGTTGTGGTTTGTTTTTTGGTTTTTTTCTTAACTGTCTCAGACCTGAGAGGAGCACACTGTTTCACTCTACCACTGTCAAACCAGAAAGCTTGGAGGATCTTTGGGAAAACCTGAGTCTAAAACCTGCAAACAGCCCTCACGTAAACATCTCAGACAGTTTGTCCCGTCGAGGTAAGCCAAATGATGTCTCACTCGCTTGTTTGTGAGACTGAAATCCAGCTTATGCCTGTCAGATTACAGAGGGAGTCAAACTGCCTCTAATAGTATTTTACTTAGAACATCATGTTGTAACAAAAGCAAATTATTTGTTGCAGGCTTGCTTTTACCTTTTTAATCTCATCAGACAGGACCCATTATCTCTAGTTGAAACAAATTGGTGTTGGATTTTGTGCTTGTGTACACTGCTTCTATACTTGACTTAATTACAGCCAGCAGTCTGTTAGCAAAAACTCTTCCCTAGCTTAACTCTCTATCTGCAGCATCCAGCACTCCTTCAGTACTGTGTGAAACTGTTCTTGTCAATTCATGTTTTCTATCTGACTAAACTATGATCTTAGGTGCCTTTTCCTTTGCTTAAAAATGCTAATGTGTCCTAGATACTCTCAAAAACCCAAGCCAGATTATAACCGTGGAAGCTTGTGATAAGGGTAGTGTCACTCCTACATTTCTTTAACAATTTCTTATCTAGGACAAAGATTGCTTGCAAAGGAGAGCCTAAAGAATGAAAGGCCCTTCAGACTTATCCGAAATGCAGTTCTCTGGCACATGTAGTTAACTAAACAAATGGTTGCTCTTGCTTTTTGTGGTCATAAAAGGCATTTAAAACTGATCAAGGTTACAGTCTCTGCTGCTGTAAACCTTTATTTTGGTAAAATTAAGGGGAGTTGTCTTTCCCATTATATCTCTTTTTTAATGTGCTTTATGTATTCCACCCTTCCCAGTTATTAATGAAGTATGGCAAGAACAAACAATTGCCCGTCTGCTGCAGCTTGTGGACCTTCCACTCCTTGAGTCTCTGCTTGAGCACCAAGAGATCAGACCTCAGCTACCACAACCAAGGAAGGGACCTGGATATGTCATCACAAGTAATTACCTAGACAGAGAGATTCTCAAGGCTTTCAGTGACTCACAGTAGGTATTCATCGCTCACTTCTGCGACTTGCAAAAACTCTTTGCTTTAATAAGCATGTAAAGCATAGTTGAACTTTGAGTGGTAGTGTTGTAGTCTGTAGTCTCCAGTACTGCAGAGAGGAGGTGAGCAGGCACTTTTCTCCCTGTTAGACCTGACTGGAATAATTGATAAATAACTACTGCTAAGCTCTAAAACAGAAGTAGCTGAGGCAATTTCTGATGAACATTGGAAGATTGTTTTGAATGCCATGATAGTGCTCAATGGTGTTCAAAGAGGAAATTGCTGAACTGATGGAAGATGACAGCAAAATGCTCTATTTTGGTTGTTGGGGTTTTTTTCCCTTAAAAAGTTACTTGTGAAGGAATAGTTTATTTTCCCCCACTACATTAAAAAACCTTGGAATGCTGAGCCTGAAACTGTATGTAAATATAGTTAAAAACATGGTCTGAAAACCTTACCAGTCTGGATCAGATCAAGGTTCATGTTTCTGTTTGTCTAGCAATAATTATGTCCTCCTTTAACAGTAGAGGACATCACTAACTTTGGGGTTAACTGCTTGTGACTGTTTACCTTTGTGGGTTACTAATTCTTCATCTTGATTAAATACATAACAAAGAGGTATGTGACTTCAGCTACCTGAGTGTGTCAGGAGAAGTCTTTGTGTGTGTCAGTGCCTAATGTGTTTAAGTACCTACACATGCAGTTTTTGCAGTGATTGGCAAACCACTCTGCCTGCTTTCTGTGGTAAAACAATGCAACCAGCTCTCAAAGGCACCACTAAGTAATGCTACAAAGTTAAACCTCTCTGTCTTCTAGAACAGATGAATGGCTCTCAGCAGCAATAGATTGCTTGGACTATCTTCCAGATCATATGGTGGTAGATATTAGCAGGAACTTGCCTGATCAATCAGATGAAGCAGACACGTGGAAACTACTGCTGTTTGAAAATATTGGTAGATACTATGGCCAAAAAAAGGAGCCACTGTTAAACCATGCATCTGAAATTCATTTAGGAATTGCAGAACTACTAGGTAAGTAAAACAAAGCTGTGTTCCTGACCTTAAGTCAGATAGGTACTGACAAGCTGAGTATTTACCACAGCAGCCAAGCTTAAAGGCTGACTTCTGCTTTGTTTTGTGGATTTTTGGGTGGGGTTTGTTTGTTTTCTTTTTCTTTTAATTTCTAGTCATGAAGACCATGCCCTGAAATGTTGGTGTTGATCATAAGCAGTTCTGTAGTTTTTATTCAGGTCTGTGTGGAGTGGTTCTGAAACTGGAGTGCTATAATTTGCTAGTAGGTGATATCCACTGAAATGAAGTATCCATGGGAAAATAAATGTAATTACATCTTAAATGTTTAAGCCCTAAGATGTAAAACTTAAAGCTGTGTGGAAGCTTTGTGTTCTCTTCTCTTTTTCACAGAAAGGTTTCTTAAATTTTATATTTAGAAAGCTTTCGATGTTCCAGTCATTAACATAATCTCATCCCTGTGCTCCCTATTTTTCTTCATTTCTGTGTGGATTATTCTTCTTGTTCTGTGTTGGTGCGAATAGTTTGCATGTATATCTCATTTGTCCTCCCTACAGGCTAAAGGGATGATAGTGGTACAACCCCCTACATAGAAATAATTCGCACATCTGAAGTGGGCATTCTGCATAGTCAGACCAGCTCAAATTTAGTGAAGCTCTACAAAGCAGTTTGCTATTCATCAGGCTTGCCCCTTTATCTAATACATGCTCCTTGTTTCTTGGGAGATCCTTATGTCCACAAGAAGAGGTCATGCAATTTAGCAGCACCATTCTCTTTTCTTTTCAGTATTTTACATTCCATTTAAGATGGCTGAACTGACTCACTTTAAGTGAGCTTTCTTCAACATCAAACTGAAAACCTGGCTCTGGGCTTTTCTCAGCTTGTCTGCAAATGTTCTCATCAGCCTGTGGAACTTTTGTGATAAGGAATTGTTTCATTTGACCACTTCTTTTGAGAGATATGAGCTTCTCTTCAGTGGTTAATTTAGGTGCTTTATTGTTGTTTATTGCCTTATCTAAAGAAGTTGCTTTATTTCTCCTCAGTGAATGGGAAGATGGAGCAATCTTTAGAAGCCGTTCAGCTGTATTTGAAACTTCTAGACAGCCAAGTCAGGGAGGAGTTCAGAAGACTGCTGTACTTCATGGCTGTTGCAGCACATCATTCTGAGCTCAAACTACAGAAGGAGGTAAATGTGTACACTTGTTGCCTGCTGCTTTACACTTCTTGAAACCTAGAGACCCCAAACTCTGGTGAGAAAACATATTTGTGGCTTAAATATGTGACAGGAAAAGCAATGACTCTAGAACACTAAAGACGATGCCCTTCTTAAAGGGGGAGACTAATTCTTCTCTTCTGGTCATTATTTCACATCATTCTTTAGAGTGACAACAGGATGGTTGTGAAGAGAACCTTCTCTAAAGCTATTATCAACAACAAAACTTTATCCAGAGGGAAAACCGATCTCCTGATTCTGTTCCTTGTGGATCACCAAAGAGATGTGTTAAAGGTAAGGGCAGGTTTTAGTTGTCTTGCAAGCTTATGCAGAACTGCCTTTTTCTAAGCTGCTGTTTGTCTTCTCTTTGTATTCAAGATCCCAGGGACACTGCATAAAATGGTCAGCAATAAGCTGGTGGCTTTGCAGAAAGGCCAAGATCCTACTAAGGTAGCAGGTAACATTTTAAACTGAGCTTTTTAACACCCAAATGAGAAGTGGAAGGGACCGAGATAATGCCAAATGGCTTTCTGTAACAATGACTAATTTGACTCTAGAAGAGGGTGGGTCTGTGGAAGCTGGAGGGTGGTTGAGTGTAGTGTTAACTACCTGAATGTCTTGTGTTCCCTTTTAGGCTACACTTTTTGCCAAAAACTTGATGAAAGAGAGTATCGCTCCAATACAGAGAAGACCACAAAAGATGAGCTATTATCTCTATTGAAAGCTATTGATGAGGATTCAAAGCTCTCTGAAAAAGAGAGAAAGAAACTGCTGGGTCAGTTTCTTAGTACTAATCCAACTATTTTTATGCAATATTTTGGAGACAGAGCTACTCATATGTGTGTATGACTTTTTAAATGTAGATTACTTTCTATACTCCAGCATTGAAAACACTAATATATTTGTAAATCTTTTGTATTCATGTATCTAATAAAATTATTTTGTGGAAATGGATTTGATTTATACAATTATTAACACAGCCAACAGTACCCAAGTATAGCCTGTACATGTGCTCATTCTTAATTACTCTAGGGCCAAAACAATCCTTCCTTTTCTTCGGCCAAAGCAAAGTCTGACTCCCTCTATTTGAGCATCAGAATTGCTGAGATGGGAAACACCTCTTGATGAATGAGATCTTGCTGCCTTTTGGCCCAGCAGTGAATTTGTGCTGAACAGGTCTGAGTTTTTCTGTAGTTTGGGTTTTGTGTGTTGGTTTGGGTTTTTTTACATGTTTTGTTTTTTCATGTGTGGGTTTTTTCCTTCTGCTTGACATTCCACAGCTTTGCTTCAAGCTTGCCAGCTAATTCTACTGTGTGCATGTAAGACAGATCACTGTGAAGCTTTAAGCTGAAATGGCACAATACAGAGGAGCTGCTAGGAAAGATGGCTGACTTTTTTTCCCCCCACAAATCCTATTCTGTACCCTGAGCTCTCATTGAGTCTCCTGGGATGGCAAAGATATTCTGCACTTGTAAGTCAGTCTGGCTTTGGTTACCACAGCACATACTGTTTAAGGCTACTTATGTTCCTCCCTGTGGTGTTTTGCTCCTTCTGTCTTGATATCACCAGCTGTAATTAGGAAAGAGCTGGAGCAAAGGAAAGGCCTTTGGGTTTCTTACGGCTGTATATTTTGTCTTTGTGTCTAGTCTACAGTGGAAATCCCAAGTGGTGCAACACAGGCAATTCCAGGCAGGAAAATATATAGCATGCTCACAGATCTAATTCTAAGTCTTGTGGACTTATCCTTGGGATGATGCCAACCAAACTTCATTACTACACTTACTCTTGCAAGAAGTCACAAATGTTGTTCCATACACACTTTCACTAGAGTTCTGTTCTCTCTTATTTTGGGGGGAAAAGAAGCTGGGTTAATTGGGATCAAAGGTAATTTAACAGGAAGACAAAGTAGTACCAACTGTTACAAATATGTGGTGAGCTGTTTAGGAACACAGTCCTGTATGAGATGCTGCTCTGTAATGTATTGCTAAGCAGCTCTTTAGTCGTCAGTGGTGTCTGTTGCCACTGCTTGTTGCTTCTCCAGAGCACTTGCTCTGAAAGTGAGATGATGACTTGATGTGAAACAGAACAATGTGTTAGTGTTTTCTGATGGGGGATGGAAGACAAATGTATAAGAGGCTTATTCTAGTCAGCTAGAAAAGACTTCTGAAAGATAATCAGTTCTTGAAAACCAATAGTGTGGAGGAAGTGCAACCCTTTTTTGTGTTTTTTTTTTTTTTTAAGTTCTTAGTTTTAATTGAAAGATTTTCATTATCTAAACTGGCATTCTCCTCCCACATCTTAGTTTCTCGAATTTCTGATCATATTTTTCTTAGGTTACTTGTTGCCTCTTCATCAGAAGTATATTCCCTCTGCTGACTCTTGGTTCTATGTGCTGTCTGTGCCTCACTATTAAGAGGATGAGATTTCTATCTTGAAAGTGAGTTCCTGGCTAGGGGCAGTGCCTGCCAGAGTATGAGTTCTGAATTGCAGATATCGCTGCACTGTGAGTCACTGGCTGGCTTTGGTGCCAGGCTCCTCTCAGGCTACTGAAAAGCAGCCTGCAGAGAGCTGTGCTGGAGTCTTCAGGGGTGGGTGCAAGGCAGGGCCGACGTCTCCTTCCACCCCGAGTATGATACAGCTCAGACAGCCGTGCCTAATGTTGAGCTGCCGCGACTGACGGTCACAGCGTGAGCCGGCCGGAAGGTGGATTTAGTTTAAAGCACAGGGGGAGGGGGCAGACACCAGAGTTCGGGTGCAGGCTACTGTGGACAGATCGTGCCTTGGCCCAGCTGTGACTGCTGTAGAGACCTCCTGCTTGCTTAGAGGCGACCCCCTCTCTCCCGAACAGCAGCGGTGAGCTGTAATACTGAGGATTATTCTTACACCCTTGGTCCAGGCGGCAGCGGTGTCCCCACCACGCTCCTCTCGCCCCTCTAGCCTCACCCTGGGGGGCAAACCCCCCCAATAACCACACGGCGCGGCGGTGGGGGCTTCTCGCCCCGCCCCGGCGGGGCCCAGCGCGGGGCGGGCCGCCGCCAGCCGCTCCCTTGCCGCCCGGCAGCTGCCATCGCCCGCCCCTGCGCTGGGGCTGCGCCTCCGGCCCAGGCTCGCACCGGCGGCAGCTGGGGACGTTAGAGCCGGTAGCCGCGGCTCCCTCTCCGAGCAGTGGTAAGGCGGCGGCGGTGCGGCCCAGGGGAGCGGGGGACGGGGAGGCGCCTGACAGGGGTGCGGGCTGGAGGCCGCCGGGCCTGTGGCGGGCCTGGGGCAGCGGGGAGGGCCTGGCAGGGCTGGGAGTGGGCCTGGGGCGGCCCTGACTGGAGGCTCTAGGGCCGCCTGCGGGGCTGTACCCGGGAAGCCCTGTCCTCGGGACGTGTTTGCTGGGGAAGGTGGCTGGGGCTCACTGCTGGGCGCCAGGGACTCTGCCACCCCCTTTTTCGTGCCTCGCCCGTTTGGCGTCTGGAAGAACGGCCCCGGGCCGCGCCGCAGGGGCTCGTTGTCCATGTGGCCCGGTTATGAGCGGCTGCCAGCGCCCCGGCTGCAAGTGCACAGGGCGCGGTGAAACTTGTGGACCCTGCACATTTGCAGAAAAATTGATACCCCGCCCTGGGAAGGGTAAAGAGGTGGCACATTAACATTGCTACTCCGTGGTACAGCGTTTCTGTCACGACAATTCAAGTGCTCTCTTTGGGAGGCCCTGCTCATGGACCGGGACTTCTAGGGCCTTGCAGAGGACAGGTTGCAGGCAGGGAGAATGGTAGAAGTTCACAAGTGTGCCTCTTAGCTTGGAAGAGGGACAGAGGATAGGTTGCATCTTCTCCACGTGAAGCTGCGGCATAGCCTTTTAGTAGATTGTGAGGGGAAAGTAGGTTGTGATGTGGCAGGTGAACAGAGGGAAGGAGAGAGTTCAGGGCTGGAACAAAGTCTAAAGAAAGGTGGCCCTCAGGGCTTGTGTGTTTGGTGTGGAGGTAGAGTTGTGAGTCTTGCCTCATACAGAGCAGTGGGGCCACACCTGAAGTTAGGAGGTACAGCTCCAGCCTTGTGTGTGCTCCACGGAAGCACAGTGGTGTTTGTTTAATGCTGGTGTGCATCAGATGATTTGAGGATGTTTGATGAGCCTGTGGAAAATGTTTTGTTGAAATTTTAGTTTGCTGGCTTTTCTCTTCCATTTCTGGTTTTACTAAAGATAAATGGGAGGAAAGTGTCAAGAAGTAGACTTTGTTTTATTAAGAGTCAGAGTTGTTTCTGTGAAAGGAAGGATGATGATTGTGCTTTGGAGAGAGGTATTGTGGAGCTTATTTAGCCGGTGGAAAGAGGACATGTTCTAGATGTGTTCTGGCAAATAATAGCAGTAATCCAGCAGAACAGAGTAGACTGTTGCAAACTAAACCAACAAGTGTGCCTGTTTACCTCATCTGCTGAACAGTCATTTGGTAGAAATGCCCAGGATTTCTTGTATCTCCTTTCTGCAGTTGAAATAGGACTTTTTAAAATCAAATGTTAATTAAAAATTGTTGGATTTGAGACTGTGATGCTTGATCTGCTCTTTTATGGAAGGTGCTACTTTAGGATGCAGTCTGCATGGTAGGAATGATGGCCTGCTAGGTAAAGCTGAGGTTAATCATCATGAGGCTGATTGTCATCTCGATCCTGTCATTTACCTTCTGTGAGGCCTCAAGCAGCTTAACTCACGCCTCAGTCTCCCCTCTGTAAGTAAGATATATTTTAATTTTTCTCTACTTTTCTAAGGGTAGTGAGGACAAAGTGCTGTGAGAGATTGCAAGGCACTCTGAAGTGTCATGTACATTAAAGAGCTTAGTGGCGCTTAGCTGAATCATCTTTGTGCTTCAGATTTTCACTTTATAAGGATGCTTTGTGGAAGAGAATGGTTAGGAAGAACAACCACCTAGTCTGGTTGAACAAACATGGAAGCCTTTATAATAGTTTTTATTCTAGCCAGATTTAACAAGATGTTTCCCTCTTGTTTAGCCAGTCCTGTGGTGGAGTCGCCGTCCCTGGAGGTGTTCAAGGGGAGATTGGACGTGGCACTTGGTGCCATGGTCTAGTTGTGAGGTCTGTTGGAACAGGTTGGACTTGATGATCCTTGGGGTCTCTTCCAACCTTAGTTACTGTGATACTGTGAACTTTAATGTTGCAGCTGTTGCTATGATCTTCTCTGTTAAGTACTTCTTTACTAACAGAACTCCTCACCCTCTTGCTGCTGGAGTGTTTGCAGTAACAGACCTTTAATCCACTAGGCTTGAGATCCATTACTTCTGGAGTATGGCAGTGGTTTCCCACTTGCATGCTGGTTTGGATGCCTTACTTTACACCTAGCTGGAGGCTATCTCTGCCTTAGTTAAAAGGCTGGCAATATGACAGCAGCTTTGCACAGACTGCCACTTTCCTGTCCCGGCTGGGCTTGTCTGTGTGTCTAAAGGAGCAGATGATGGAGTGTTTGGTGCAGGAACATCAGTTGCTCTGCTCCATCTAGAGGTGGGGGCTAATATATGGGTCTCGCAATACCTATACTGATGTCTTGGTTTTACTCTGTTATTTACCCCATGAGTTTTATGCTTTGTTTTATTTTCTAAAAGGAATTATATGATGTTGTGGACAAGTGTTGTGTGTTGTTGTCTACCTTGTGCATCTAGTAAGATGATGATTCTCAGTCATTGCTGTAGAACAAAACCATCTCTCTTATGCACGGAGCTTTCCAGCTGTCCTGTATAATCACACTGGTGCAATTAATTTAAGCAGTGATGGAGCAGGACTAGGTATTACAGCTGTGTTTTGTGTTTCTACACTGCTGCTTGCTTATGTCCCATCTTCTTGGGTGTAGTCGGTGGTGCTACAAATACTTTTTCCTAGTAGCTGTGAGGTGCATCTGGAGCCTGTAGCTCTTTTTGAGAGCTTGTTTTCTTCCCAATTTGAAATCTGTTTTTCCAGGAGCTTTCTTCTTTCAGGCAGACTCTTCCTGATGTCCCACTTCACAGAATATCCAAGTTATTTAATTGAGTTAGGGACATCATATGCTCTCTATTAGATTTTTGTAAAATTGAAGCTTGAACAGCAGCTTCCTGTATGATGGAGCATTTTCAGTGGTAAGATGTGCAAGTTAAGTTCTTTAGAGGGAAATCTGAATATGAAGTAATTGAAACTAATGCCTGGTGAGACCTGCTTTTCTGATGGTAACTTTGGGTACTCTGCTGGTTCCTGTGGGGTAATATAAATATTATTATAGAATGTTTAATAAATGGTGTTTTAAATACTGTATGTTCTTTACTGTCTTAATAATTAAAGAAGAATTGTCATATTTTCTGCACAAATCATGAGTGGCATAGAATGAAAACAGGGGAGTAGAGTTTTACATTAATTTATCTCCAGTCATTTTCCTGCTTCTTAATGCTTTTGGATCACCCAGAGGGAAAACTTCTGAGCAGTTGGGGAAGATCATAGTTCAGGGGTACATTAGGTACAGGAAGATTTATCATTGTGTAGTGGAGAACGTCTCATTTGACAGTAATCTTTTCGTAAACCATGTTTGTGATGCGATTCTGAAGGTGTTTGTCGCTGCTCCCTCACAAGCAACACTCAGAAAGGAAATAAGTTTTTCTTTCTCATCTGTTTGCATTACGGCGAGGGAACAGTTTCAGACTTTGGAGAAGTCACTTGGAATGCAGAGTAAGTAAATGGTAGCTGTGTTGAAAGCATCCCATTTTGTGTAAGATGGGAAGTGAGTCATTCGGTCCAGGTCCCTAACATTATGGGAATGACATCATATAATTCCTCATAAGCATTCTTTCCGTTGTAACTGGGAGAACTCCTGTTGATGTGTACCCACTCAGCCCTATCAAAATGCTTATTCACTCCCTTTTTCATTTTTTTTTGTTTTTTTCTGAAAAGAGCCAACTGAAAATGTCTGAGAATCCTGACAAGCCACATTCAAGTGAGGAGAAATTGAGTGGTGTGGAGGATGATCAAGAGGAGAGCTTGGACAACCCGGACCAGTCTATCAGAAAAAGAATACGGCAGAGCGCTCCAGGGTCGCACGGAAATGATACACCCAAGTGTAAGCAAAAAGCTTGCTTAAAAATAAAGAGCAAATGATACACCCAAGTGTAAGCAAAAAGCTTGCTTAAAAATAAAGAGCAAATGATACACCCAAGTGTAAGCAAAAAGCTTGCTTAAAAATAAAGAGCAAATGATACACCCAAGTGTAAGCAAAAAGCTTGCTTAAAGAGTAAATGATACACCCAAGTGTATGCAAAAAGCTTGCTTAAAAATAAAGAGTAAATTCTGCCCTTTTTTTTAATATATGGTGTTTTACAATACTCTGTGCAAGTTTGACTGCTTTGCAACTAAATGTCACGTGGATCCTGATCGCTGGCTTTGCGGCAAAGGTGTTTTGTAAGACCTTTCTCCCCATTTAGTTTTAGCACTTAATTGTACACAATAGCCTTGTTGCTCAGAGCCACTTGCATCTTAAATACCTTTGCGTGTCTGCGCTCACAGGAAGGATAAGCAGCACTCCGGTGTATTCCGGCTAAAATGTTGCTGCTCTTTGCATTATCAGCCGAACCTTCTGGACTGTTGCGGCCTGTTTCTACTGCAGGGCAAGGAAGGCTGTTAGCAACAAAGTAATGGCCTGTCATGCCCCTCACAGTATAGATGGAAAGCTTTGTATTCAACCCTAGTACTGTTCCTGGTATCAAGCAGGGCTGTGTGTTTTAAGTCTTTTCCTAGGGCATATTTTTCTTTGTCAATTTGGCTTTTATCAGGATGTCCTGGGTTAACAGCCTGCACTTAAAATGCCCTCTCTGCCCAGACACATGAGAGGGAAAGTAACACAAAAACCCCTTCTGGGTTGAGATAGAGTTTTACTGGAAATGATACTGTACACAATTGCCTCAACCTGTCTGCAGAGAAGTGTAGCACAATGCAGAAGGAGCAGCGGAAGGCAGCAATAAAATGGTTCCCCCCACAAGCATGCAGCAGCCAGCCCAGCGGGAAAGCCCAACACCCCAGCCAGAGAAACTGGAAGCAGGAACAGAAAGCCACTCATGTTACAATCTGAACTTCAAGCCCCATGCTCCAGCCAGCACTTTTGTTTTGAAGCTGGCAGCATGGCAGCAGATTCAACTCAATGACAACCACAAAGTGTCCAGTCAAAAGCCCTTCCCTTTTGTCAGAGAGCAGATATAAAATGAGAATGAAGTAGCATGTAAGAGTGCTCTTGCTAAGAGAAATAATTGTAAATTTTAGTGCATCTACTGCTTCAGCAAAGTCCTTTGGCAGCTGGACAAGAGCACTCTCATTCAGCTGTGAACTTTGTTGTCCTGCTAGTTCTTCTCAGAATATCAATCCTTGCTGTGTTCACCGTGTCACTGTGCAGATAAAAGCTCCAAGCAGAAGGAAATAAGAGTGTAAGAGTGCTGCATGAAAAAAGCAAAGTGTTAATGAAAAATGAGTTCATTGGAACCATACTGTATATCCTTGGAACAGATCTGAATGGCAGACAAGCAATGGACCGTTAAAGGACCTTTCCTATATTACTATCTTAAGCCTAATCACACTGGATTATGAAATGAGGTGGATACAGTACCTTGCCTGAAATGTATCTTGGTGAATCCAGCCTATGAAGACCCTTGCTTGGTTTCTTTCTTTTGGGAATTACTCTGTAGCTTCTCTGCCTGGACTGCAGTTGAAGTGATTGACCTGCAGAGAGGAATCAATCCATTAGGGCAGTTCTGTTCCAGATTTTTTCCCCACTTCTGTTCCATTCGATGTTTCCTGGAGGAGCTGAGGTGAACCCTGCCATTCTTGTCTGCCTCACTTGAGAACACTAATGATCTAGCCTTCTCTGTTTTTTCTCAAGTACCTGTACCAGGAAGAGCTGTGGTCGTGCTTGTGACATTTGGCAAGGTGTTGCAGGGCACTCACATGCACTGCTTGCACTGATGCTAGCATAGCTAGGAGGAATCTACCACAAAGGTGGGATTACTCCCCCTAACCAGCATGGCCCTTGGCACCTCCCCTGCATATATGTTGACTTGTTTTTAGATCTGTGACACTACCTGCACTACAGCAACACCAGTAGTGTCCCAGGAGGATGTTCTGTAGTCCAGAACAATTAGGAGCTATATTTCCCAGTGCATCCAGGAAGTAAGTTTTCTGAAGCTATGCTTGTCCCTGGTTTACCTCTTGGATTTCTACAGTCAGTCACTACCTTGGTCTCCTGCCTAATGAAAACTAGCATGTTTTCTCAGGTTTGGCACTTCCACCTCCTTGCTTATGTGCCTGAGGGCCTCAATTTAAAGCTGCTTGCACATCCTCCTCAGTCCCAAACACCTGCCAGAGGAAGAAGTCTTAGGCATTGGTGCTCAGTCACATCCTTTGTGGCTTGAACAATGGCCTCTGGAGAAAAAAAGGAGAGTTTGGAGAAGTTTCAGTTGCACTGCAAGTAGTGAGAATAATTAGCTGCTAGTGTGTAATTGCTAAATATTAATGGTGGTTTGGTTGCTGACTGCTTTAGAGATAAAGTCACTTCCTTGAAAAATACAAAATGGAAATATCCTTATCTGCACAATAATTGGGGAAATACTGCTGTGAAAATCCTAGTGTTTTTAATGATTTATTCCTACAGTATGGAGAAAGATGCTATTAAGCAGCCCTTAAAACATGGGATCTTGAAGGGTTTTTTTTGGTATTGTTTTTTAAAAGAGCTTACTAGAACTTGGGAGCAGTTGACATACTGAGCCCAGAATTTTGGATGGTGGTGTTCACTTTGTTGTTTTCGGTAATACTCCAAGTGTGTCACCACCAGCTGGGACAGGAAGGGAAGGAGAGGAATCTTCAGATGGTACTGTCTTTTAGCCTTCTGTACTGTCAAGAAGATAGAAAGGATCCAAAAGTATTGGCAGACATTTTCCACAGACTTCTATAGATGACTATCTGACAGTTTAATTGATGTTGCAGCTAGTCCTCCTCGGCCTGTGTCAATAGAAGAGCTCATGGAAACAGCCAAGGGAGTAACCAACATGGTGTTAGCACATGAAATTGTTGTTAATGGAGACTTCCAGATCAAACCAGCTGAATTACCAGAACACAGGTAAGAATGGTACCAAACAGTAGTAACCAATAGTGTGACTGATTTGCAACCAGGAAGAGATCTGTTGCAGAGGTCATCTTGCTCCAGGAGTGCTTGGGCTTTGTGAAGGGCCAGACCTGCTGTAGTACAAGATCCCTGTGTTGTTTAGCTTTTGTGAGGGAAAGAGCGATCAGTCAATCAGATTTTTGCTTTAAGAGGGACCCTGGAGTCTTTCTTGGATTAAATGTGGGGGTTTTGTGTGTCTCACTGCAGTCTGAATGTAGGTGTAGAGAAGTGGTTGGAGGAGCAAACAGTTGTGACCGTATTCACAGTTGTCAGTAGAGCACCTGCTAGATGCCCTGAGGGCCACAGGACATAAGTGCCACTGGGCACTCTCTGAACCTCAGCTGCACAGGTAGCCAGAGCCTTGGGAACCTGCTGTTGTGGGTGTGCTTTGTCTGCATGCTGTTCCTGTGAGCATTTTCCTTCTTCAGTGCTGAAGTTAAACCTGGTGTGAACAGGAGCCTGCAAGTCACTTTCAGTATTTTGCATGAGGTACTGAATGAATGGTACTTAATAGAATTGCATTTGCTTAGCTGGCAGTTTTGTGATTTACTTTTTTTTTACATTGATTTTTCCCTTCTAATTATTTAGTTTAGAGGTAGCACATGCTACCTCTAGGGTTTTAACTTGTGTGTTTGCCCTTTGCTTTTGTGTAACCCTTCATGAGGATGCAAATCCTGTGTCCAGGTTTTCTTGCTTTCCTGGGTAATTCAAAATGACAGCTCCCTTTTAATTGTCATGCATTCATGATTACATTATGTTCATATTATTATTACATGCTATTCTTCAGGAGCTCCAGAGTATCTGTGTGAGGTGGTGCACAGAGAAGTACTGTTCTTTTAACTGGTCATGTTTGCCTACAGCCTAGAAAAGAAAGTAAGAGATATTGTGCATAAAGCTTTCTGGGACTGTCTAGAAGCTCAGCTGAAGGAAGATCCACCGACATATGACCATGCAATTAAACTACTGGGAGAAATTAAAGAGGTAAGCTGATGTGCTGTCAGGGTAAAGTTTTGAACTGGAGTAGCTGCATTGATATGTATGAGCAAAAGTGGTTAAAGCTTGGCTTTTCATAAAGGGACTTGCTTGATTTTATTCATTACTGTATCATTGTCTCTGAACATGTTTAAGCTCTTAACTCCAGAGGAGAGATTTGAATGTAAAAACAAATGCCAAATGATGTAAGATAATGAGAAATGATACTAGTTTCTTAATTCCAAGCTTCCTTCATGTTATGGCAGTGGTATTACAGAATCAGTGAGATGCCTCCATACTGGGTGACAAAACCAAGCACGATAGTCTTAAGCATGACCTGTACAACAGAGTATTTATCACTTACTAACTTCAGTATCACACAGAATGAGGTGAAAGATTTGGAGTTGGTGAAGGGTTAGTTCCAAATAACTGAAAGGAAAAAAAAGGGTATACTTGCAAAAGGCAATTAGTTTACATTAAAAAGTGGTTCAAGAACTGATTTGATCCTTGCAGTCTTTGATATGTAGGACTAATCCACTGTTAAAAACTTTCCATTTCAGAATCTCCTGTCTTTCTTATTGCCTCGTCATACTAGACTGAGAAACCAGATTACAGAAGTTCTTGATCTGGATTTGATAAAACAGGAGGCAGAGAATGGGGCCCTTGACATTTCTAAGTTGGTTGAATTTGTTATTGGGATGATGGGGACGCTCTGTGCTCCAGCTCGAGATGAAGAAATTAAGAAGCTGAAAGACATTCATGAAATAGTTCCTCTGTTCAGGTACTGAAATGGTATTTATAAGCCACACTGAGAGTCCCCTAAATAATTTTAGATGTGAGGTGCTTTCCAGCAGGGCAGCTTGCAGATCTTTGTAGACAAAAAGGGTGATACAGAAAGGGATGTAGTTGTGGGCATGAATAGGAGAGATGCCTCGGAAATCTGTAATAAGGACTATCTTTGTTCTGGTGAACTGGAGTATTTGTCTGGCTCCTGCATTTTCTTAAATGCCAAATGCATACAAGCCTTGAGATAGGAAGTGAATGGTCAGTTTGTATCAGAATTTCATATTGGCAGCAGAGAGGGGGAAAAAAAGCAGACAAGAGCATAGGAAATGGGTATTCCTGTTCTCCAGCAGTTTGTCCTTTACCTCCCACTCCACTCCCTATAAAAAATCCTTTCAGTTCTAAAGGGAGTGTACATACCACATCTGGGAGCACTGAGGCTTCTGCTTTGGCACCACATCATCAGCTGAACAGCTCAGAGTCTCAACAGAATAAATTTCATTACCACTGTTGTTTTCTAATTTGATAAACTTCCAGGAGTTCAGGACTGACTTGGCAGAAATATTGCCAGCAGGAATTAGGTTGCTTTGAAATTAAGATGTTTTCCAGGTGTGGTTTGGTTTGGATGGGGTGGGGGTGTTTTTGGATGTTTTTTTGTGTTTTGGTGTCCGTCCCCCCCAGTTCTTTTATTCTTTCTTCCCTTCCTTGAGTCTTATTATTCACTTCCCACTGAAGCTGGCTTTAGAAGCTGCCCACAGGGATGGCATGTAAACTTGGAAACCCAAAGGTCTTTTTATGTATCCAACATATGATATTGCACAGCCTGGGAGATGTCATCTATGGAGTGAATAAAGTTAAATCTATGGAGGCTTCTTTATAGAATAGCAAGATTTATTTCCTGCTTGGAAGGGGCACATGCATGCACTTACATGTTTGCTCAAGCTTCCTCTCTGTCTCGGTGCTCTTAAATAGTTAAGCATCCTATTAATGTTTCTCATACATGTTTTTGTGCTTTCCTTAGACAACCTGTAGTAAATCTTGTAAATAATACCTCTTAAACAGCTGCAGTCTTGAATAACTTTTTCTGTTTGTTTGTTTAGAGCAATTTTCTCTGTATTAGACCTAATGAAAATGGATATGGCAAACTTCGCTGTCAGTAGTATTAGGCCAAAATTAATGCAGCAGTCTGCTGAATATGAAAGAAAGAAGTTTCAGGAGTTTCTTGAGAAACATCCAAGTATGACTTTGTTCTTTTCTTTCTTCCCCTCTGACCTTCCAGTAAACTGCCTGTCTTTGCTTGTAGATCCTGAGAAGAAGTCAGATTTTTGTATTAAGTTGTAGGATTCATATAGTAAATGACAGCTTATGCCCCAAAACTGTGCTTTGAAAAAAATCTGCTAGCACTTAGTGCACTGGAGCTGAGTTTTACTCCAGTAGGGCACAGTTACCTAGCATCCTCTCACCTCCACTTTCCTGTAGCTGGGGTAACATTTTTAAATGTTTTGCTTAATGCAAGAAACTAAATGCATGTCAATAACTGATATCATGGGGATTAGCAGCAGTGACTAATGGGATATTATGCAAATTATTGATGGGGAAAAAAAATCTATCTTTGAAAAGGGATTTTCTTAGTAAGATTATTCTTTTTCTCTGCTTTTCCAGATTCCTTAGACCTTGTCACAAAGTGGTTGCAAGAAGCAGCAGATGATCTTACAAAGCTGAGATCTAAAGCACTGCCTTCCCACTGTAGTGATGATGGTGCTACTGGTGGAGCGTCTGCCTTGTGCTCCACTGCTGTACAAAATCAGGCCTATCTGAAGCTCCTGAAGTGGGATCATGTAAACAGGCCCTTTCCAGAAGTAAGTATTAACAGAAAAAAAAGTACTTCTGTGCTTGCTGTGCTTTTCTGTTGCAAACAAACTGTTTGCATTTGTAGCCTCACAAGTAAAATATTAAAAACTCTCTTGACTGAGAGCTTTTGTAGGTCTCAGGTACTTCTTTTCCAACTGAGAAAGATTCAGTACTGAAGAAGAGTTAATTCTTTCCATTTTCTTCCTGATACTCACCTGCTGAGCATGTGTTGCTCCTTTCTGTGTCTATGACTTCACTGCTGTGAACAGGCAGGCATCACAGTGTCACTCCACAGCCCAGCATCCTGACTCTGTTCTGTGCTGGCTTCCTCACTCATTGCAGACAGTGCTTATGGACCAGACGCGCTTCCAGGAAATACAGCTGGAGCTGGAGCAGCTCCTCATGATTGGGACAGTCCTTCTGGTCACATTCAGTGCAGCAGGCTCAGCACTCGTTGATATGCCTGGATTTGCAGAGAAAATCAAAACCATTGTCAAGGTGCTGCTGACAGGAATGCATCTGACGTGAGTATGGCATAGTTCTGGTCACCCACAGGCAGGTGGAGCTCTTTTCACCCTAGCAGTCAGCGTAAGCCCCTCTCTGGCTGTGGACCACCGAATGTGTGGGTGAACCGATGAGGGCCTTTTATGAGCCTGGGCTGACAGTTTTTATTCAGCTTACTCAGATCTGTCTTCTCTGACTCTGTTGTTTTCTGGGATGTACATGCTCCCTGTTTCAGAGCATGTTTTTCTCATGATGCCTGTCTGATTCACATGAGTGTGAGCAGCTGCCTGTGAGCAGGGCTTGGGCTAGGCTCCCTTGGGATTTGAGTGTGGCATGGGCAGCTGCCTGCAGGTGTAGAGTGATTGCTGTGCACAGATAGGTTGGGAACTTTTTTCATTAGAGGTATGTGTAGGCAGAAGGTCTACAGGCTGGAAATCTTGAGTGCTATCCTACCTCCCTGTTTTGTATCTCAGCTTCATCTCCCATATCTATAGCTCTCTCTATATATATAGATAGATATATCTCATGTATTATTCTTTATAGTTCTGGCTTTGGATTACACTTCTTCCATTACATTTGATAGATACAGCAACTTCAATTGGAGAGTTTGTTTGTAGGTGGGAAGATAGCTAGCTCAGTAATACTCTACTCCACATTCTCCAGGTCCTTTAACTTGAAGGAATCTTTGGCTACCATTGGTGAAAAGGTGTGTGCTGAGGTGAACAGCTGCCTCTCCCAGCATGGCTTCACACCATTCTCAGTGGAGAAAGAGACTGTACTTAAAGGACAAATCCAAGCAGTGGCCAGTCCAGAGAACACCATATGCAAGCTCATAGGTATGCTGTCCTCAGGTGACCCCTTGTGTGTCTTTGTGGAGCTGGTGGTGTCATGTCCACGTAGTTTCTCATTTCATCTGTTTCAAATACTTGTTTAGTGTGCTCAGGCTTTCTGTACTTAATGTGAGATTATGCTGTTTCTGACTGACTGTCTCTTTTGAAAAACAAACCAAAACCCTTGGTCCAATTTTTCCAGATTCTCGAATTCAAAAGTTTCTGGAGAACTATATTGCATCTAGTCACCAGAAATCGTTACCTGCTGTTCCTGGAGGATTAGGTCCTATTCAAAGAGAGCTGGAAGAGATTGCTGTCAAGTATGTCCGTCTGGTCAACTACAACAAAATGGTCTTCAGCCCTTACTATGATGCAATCCTTGGCAAAATACTGGCTAAGGAAGAATCCCAACCTGTAGGGAAGTCAGAGGCATCTTAGAGCCAGTTTGTGTGCTCCTGGGGTGATACTGTTGGCTATTAAACATTGCACCAACACTTGTCTAGGAAAACAGCTTTCCATGTAAATATTGGTTCCTTTTAATTCACTAGTGATGGTTGATGAAGAAAATACATGAGATGCAAAAGGGATTCCAAAGTAAATGGTGAGAGAGAGATGCATTTTTAATGTATGTATGCACCTGGGAGGGATGTCTGGGGAGTTTTCTGGCTGTGACTTGTAATTTTTGAGCTGATGCTAGACAGGACAAGATTAAGAACCAAACTTTGTACTTCAAGTGGCTCATTTTAGGGCATTTTACTCTTAATTTACTGATTAGCAGTGGTCCTTCCCAGAAGGAGTGATCTGGCTTTAAAACAAATGATCTTTAAAGACTTAAGGAGAAAGCTAAAATTCTAGAGAAACTTTAACAGGCAAAAAACAAAGCCAAACAGCACTTTATTGTAACATTATGGTTAGTATGGCAGGCTACTAATTTTTTCTGCATTTTACTGCATTTTTAATAGCATTTTTTTGCTGTTTACCTGCAGATGTTACAAAACATAATCTATTTTTGTAGCAAATTTTCTGGTTATTGGGTAACTGTCCTCTGCTATGTACAGTACTCACAAAGGTGGCAATCTTATAGATTGCAGCTGTATTTATCTCTTGTAAAGACTTCAGAAGGGCAGAGATAAAATGTTTTGATAAAAGTGGCATTTCTTACCTTTTTTTTTTTTGCTAGTAGTTTACTCCTTTTTATGTGAAAGACTAATTTTAAAGTAACTCTTTTGTCATTTTCAGAAGGTAGATTTCCAGTGTGTGAAACTTGAGGCTGAAAGTGTTACTTGTTTTTTAAAACTACACCTGGAGATGGTTTCATATTCAATCACATCTTCAAAAATGACCAGAAAGTGCAGAGCACTATCAGAAGTAAAAGAGATTTTAATGTTCTGTGAGAAGTGAATGATTTAATGTTAGTTTGAATATACAGGGGATATTTATTGGGTTTTTTTTTTACTTTGTAGAGGTGTTCTTGAAACAAAATACTTGTAGGTCTTGAATTTAATTAGCTACATATTGTACGGGCAAGTGTTCACAGAGGAGCTCAGTGATCTTACAGCCTTGATGGAATTTCAGACTCAGCTAGGAGGTAAGTACATTGGAAATGTTCTCCTAGTTGAGGACAGTACAGAGCTAGGTTACAGTAACTATGAAAGCAAAGTTCTTACTTACAAAGAGGAAGTGTCCCAAGTACTAGACTAGTCAAGATAGAATGTGTTGTTTTCTTCAGAAGAGCCCAACCAGTTACAGCAAATAAATAAAGAACCTTTTATTGCTGACATCCAGGTTAATTTTATTAATCAACTAGTCAGCCAAAAGAAGAGAACTTCTAGAAGGAAGCGTTGGTTCTGAATCAGTGTTGATGCTTCCCTTTTGAAGCTTTCTTTTAAATGTCAGTGTGGATGTAGCTGCACTGTGTCTGGAGGAAACTAGGATAATGAAGACCTTTTAATCCTACTAGCCTGTGCAACCCCTTCCCAAAGGGAGACAAAACTACCAAAATCCTGTAGCTCAGATAAGTGATTTTTCTCTTGGCTAAATGTACTCAGATAGTAAAATGGATGCATGTCTTTGAGTCTTCTGAGTTAGGTTGGTTAGCCAGAATAAAAAGTTCTGAGTAGGTTTTTGGTGTGATCCATTTTATTTTTAATTCAGCAAAGGATACTACAGAGGTCTTCAAGATTACTGCATCTGCTTACTGTATTCTGTTACTTGTGCAGGATCCACCTCAAAATACAGCCTTATAGCTCTGCAGCTCCAAAAATATCAATTTAGTTGTCTGTGTTAGGAAAGAGCTCCCAGAAATGTTATTGCTGGAGACAGGAATAAAAGTAACAAAGACAAAGCTATTTTCATTTTTGTTAAAAGAGTTGCTGAAGTTACAAATTGCTGTTGTAAATGTCCATTTTAGTGTTGCCCAGCAGCTGCCTTAAGGGCCACTGTGAGTTAGGCATACTATAAAAATTCAGGTGCAGTGGGGAAGGAACTCAAAGATGTGGGGAAGAACATTGTCATGGGGAAACAGCACACACAGAAAAGGCTTTGGAAAGTACCTGACTGATGCCAGAAGGAATGGGACTGAATTATCAATAGATTGTACTCACTCACTGTATGTGATTGCTCCCAGTTCTGTACTTCAGGGTTAT
This sequence comes from Dryobates pubescens, assembly GCF_014839835.1. Taxonomy (NCBI): domain Eukaryota; kingdom Metazoa; phylum Chordata; class Aves; order Piciformes; family Picidae; genus Dryobates; species Dryobates pubescens. Next base: position 8,055,210 of record NC_071633.1, read on the forward strand.
GATGTCCATAGTGGCCACCTCCTGCTTACTCTGACATTGAAGAATGGATTGTTCTGTCACCAGTGCATGCATGTTGCTCGCATGGTGGATGTAGTTAGTCCCATCTCTCTCTTCTCAAAGCAGGGGTTTGATCCCAAGGCTTCGTGGAGGAAGAAGTGCAGTACCCATCTCTGGCTCCAGTCTCCCCTTTTGGGGCACACACAGTGCCTCTGAGAGTGGGTGGTGTAGGCTGGTCAACAGTGAAGTTCTAAAGCAATTAAGAAATGCTCCCAAGTGCAGGTCCCATGAGTGATTTCCCCTGGCTGTTGGGTTGTTTTTTAATGTTAGTGGGTGACAATAGTTTGGGGTTTTTTCTATATTCTCTTTAAAGAAATAGCAAAGCTGAAATTCTAGGATTGATAAAGCCAGACCCATGTGAATGTTTCCATGATTATCCATGCACTGTTTCACTGTTCAGGCTGGTAGACTGGAATGCTTTTCAACATGCAGTCCAGGATGGTTTTTAAGGGCTGGGCAGAGCACAGTTCTGGGCAGCCAGTTACAAGTTAAAATCTGAAAGTATGCATAGAACCTGCTTTGAGAGTTCCTACTGTTTGTGTTAGCTTGTTCGACAATAGCAGGTGAAGCTGTAGCTAATCAGTTAACATTTAGCTTTGCACATTTATTGGAAGACCACTGCAGTTCTCTGGGGACAGACCGTTAGCCACTATTCCTGGACAATCCACATTAGAAAGGTGTACCCAGTTTGTCTGATGCTGCTGTCTTCTTTAAACAGTCCTGGAATGAAAATCAAAAGCATATACTGTATCCTCTAGAAAAATGGAAAAAAAAAGCTACTTCTATGATGTATGCTCTGATCAATTTCCTGTGATGGTCTTATTAACATTGCTTTTGAAGTGGCTAAGTACTATTTAAGAAGTAACTTGCTGTGTTTGAATAAAACCAGAATGAGGCATGTTGTTATGGGTATCCTTTTATTTGAAAGGAATGGGTTTGGGGTTGTTGTTTTTTTCATTTTCAACTACAAAACAGGTTTGGTACATTCTGCCATAAATAAAAACACCCAGTAAGGCAGGACACTACATGAACAAACTGAGAACGACCGCTTTTCCAGAAAAAGTGAATTAAAAATGCTTCACAAGTATAAGCCATCCAGTTTTTAAAATAAAACTGTTGAAAACCCACGAGATTTCAAGTGGTAGATGTGAACACCCTCGAAGGACAAAATGCAGCTTTGCCATTTTGCACTTTTGGTTTGGAAAACCTAGTTTTGTTCAGAGCACATTCTAAGGTTGTTCTGGCTGTCTGCGGATCAAGAACCATACGGGAGGAGAGGCACCACAGTAACAAAACCATTTTCAAGATTATTCATTGTTTGTTTGCAGCTGTCCCTTTTAAATGCTTGACTTGTAAGAGGCTGACGGACTCAATGCAAGTCTTTGTCTATCACAGTGGAACTCCAGACTCGTTTCACCGGATTCTCTTCTGCTGTCGTGCTCTGTAAATGTCATGTACAGGGGGAACTACCGATCCTTTCTCCTCGTCGTCGTCGGAATCTTCGTGTGGTCTCTTCACAGTCTTATTGAGCATAGTGTTGTTTTCCACAGGTCCGTTGCCTTCCACAGCTATTTCAGGTAGGCCTCCAGTAATTATTCGTACAGCTTCATCAACAGCTTGAGAAAGAGAAAGGGATTCATGTAACTTGTGAAATTGCCTGGCTAGAAAGAAGGGTGCCAAGAGGGACACCAAGACAGACTTGCAGATTTCTGGAATGTGACACATTTTGTTCTATCCTATTCTACAAATGTTAAGAATTTAGTTTCGGCTGCCTGAAAGTCTGAGCTATGGCAAACACTAATTATAAAGTAAATGCTGCTGCCTCAGCTTGAGACCTTCCTTTACACGAGTATTGAGGTCAATCTGCAAGCTTAATAAAACAAGAAAGCCTACTGGGGAAACAGTATAACTGGTTCATGATTCATCAGAAAGTGCAGAGCAAGTCAGTTTCTCCTATCAACAGAGAAAACTTTAAAAATACCAGGTATCATGTCAATAGATGGTTTATTTTCACTCTGAAAGAAATGAATCCCATCCATCTTTGCTTCTTAAGCTAAGGGGGTGAAAAGGTAGCACACTACCATCTGCCATAGTTCACAGGAAGCCTGGATAGGAACTTGCCCTGTTTTTACGTTTCAGAACTCTGCCTTCTTTGTAGGAGCTCAGAAACCACTGCTGTTGAATTGCTCTCAACACTGCAGCAATGCACATGCAGAGTTATGCCCACCAATGAAGTTACCGTAGTGGCAGTCTGTAAGGTTACAGTTACAGTGCTGCCAGAAATAATGCCTTGCTCCTTTCAAAGGCTATTCTGAAAATCTTCATTTCTTTCTTTTGATGGCTACCACCAAAATGTTATTAAAAAAGCAACTGGTATTCTTCAGCTTTCTGACTGTGTTGAGCTCCCCACAGTTAAAAGTACAAGCATCTCTTTCTAGATTCCAGCCCACAGACATAGCCAATTCAGCATTAGACTCTAATAATTACAGATCTGTAAATGAGGTCTGGATTTTAGACAGCAATATCTATATGTAAAACAAAGTCATAATGCTGATCTACTGCAGAATGAACAAGTAACTTACTGTCTGGCAGTTTGCATCTTCTAAATATCTCCATGAGCTCATCCACTTGGACAAAGGGACCCTGATTTGTTAAGAAAAAATGAAAAAGGAGAGAAGTGGAGAAGGTTATTTGCAATGGAGTGATAGCGTGATATAGAACCATGGTTTTGTCAAAACAGAATCTCTTCTGCAAATTTTTGAAGTTTTCAGAATTCATTAAAACAAACCTGAAAACAAACAGGAGGTGGCAGGAGCTTCATGAGAACTACAGCTGCTGGTGGAACAGGAAATACACCTCCTGGGACAGGATGTAAACCTGGAGCTGTGGGAAGAAAATCTGTGTGAAAGCAGTGCAAGAGAGCTAGACTTCAATTACTTGTGCAGCATTATGAGTTGGTGCAAATAATGACTGCCCTGTCACTTTGCCTCTAGTAAACTCCATATGGCTTTGTCTCTGATCTGAAGCCTAGGAGCAGTGTGTGTAACAGCTTATTACCATTTAGCAGACCCTGAACTACCTGTACTTCTTTCCATGTGACCCTAGTATTAAGTAAAATATATACGCCTCGAGCAACCCAATGCAATAACAGCCTTAAATTTAAGTACATGTTTAGAAGACTGAAGACTAGGAAAGTCTCTGTGATTAGATTCACTGAACAAACAGGTTAATAACTTGCCATCAGGTGAAGAACAACCACTTCTGACTGAACCTCTGACTTACGTGCTAAGTGTCTTGGCTGAAATGGAATCATTTGTTGGGTGTCCGGTTTTGGATATTCAGGTTTTCTGTCTACTTCATCTTTGAGAACAGGCACAATGGAAGGTGCAACCACAGGGTCTGGAATTATAGCTGCCAGCTTGGCACGGGACACATCCTGCAAAAGGCAATTAGAGAGGACTGAACTTGGCAGGATCACATTGCTTGTTGAAATTACAGAATAAAACTTCTCTCTGCACCGGTTGCTTATTCTCACTTTGTCATCATCATAATTTCAGATGTCCTCTTAGAAGACCATCTGGACTTAACTTGCACATTTCCATCAAACATTTAGTCCTACAGTGACCCAGCTGGGAGTCAAGCCACTTGTTTTTGTTACTGAATGGGCCCATATTTGTCATTTCTGAGTGGCTCCTTTTTTTAGGTTAAAAAGGTTTAGGTGAACAGGTGCAGACCACTAGGCCTTCACAACTATCAATTCTCCCTCATTTCATTCCCTAGCTTGCTTTAACTGGAGAAGAAATAAAGCATAAGGCAGTCAGCAGGCATGCAAAGCATCAGTTCAAACTGGATTACATTTTGGCATGTTGCAAGCAACAGAAATCAGCCCAAGGGCTGAATCATTTTGAGTACGCCCCACCTCACAGCAGGACCTACTGTCTTGTAAGCACACCTGCAACTTCCAGTTGAAGGAAGGCACTGAGTGGGTCAGTGTGACTTACTTCCGCCTATCAGGTTACATTACTACTGTGTGAAGAGCAACAGTTCAGCTGCTTTGCTAACTTTGATGAGTTCTGTATTTATTAAAGTTACTTTTCTGTGTAAGAAATAAATGGAAGCTGAGGCTCTGATTTTGAGACATGTATTGAAGGCTCTCATCCTGTTCACACAAATGAGAAAGTGTGTTTCATCCAACAACAGAGCTGTTTCTGCCTCTGACAGCCTATTTTACATCATGCTCTAAAAACAAATACATTAAAAATCAACATTCTGTTTAACAGTTACTTCTGGACTAAAACAGTGGTTAGAATACACGTGGTCAGAAACAAGATGGAGCTGTCTGGCCTAGACTTTAAATTCCAAATAGCAGGACCAAAGCACTTTAGCCACAATAAACAACTGGAAAAAAGCAGGCAGCCATGATCTCCAGGTCATTTTCCTCAGCCTTCTGCAGCACCCATTGGGACTGCAGTATGGCCACTGGTTTGATGTGGCTCTCCATGAAGTGAAACAAGTTTTGGCAGCTGGGGGGGAAGGGCAGCCAGTGATGTTTCACACTGGTGATCTTATTTCACAAACTTGCAAAAGAATTTTGTGGGTTTTAGGGACCTCAGGGTTAAGATTGAAGTGGAGCCCTGTAGCTGCGTGGTGATGACATTAACACATTGACCTCTCCATGGGAAGATGAGGGGTAAATATGAATACACAAAGTTGCTGATAGTTGTATTCCTTCCTCCTTTCTGTCCTGGGCCCATATTGCCTGGCACTTTGCTGCCCAACAAGACAAAAAGGAGGCATTTCAGGCCTGCTTTTCTATCAAGGAGAAAAAAACTGTAAGGCAAGTCCTAAGCAAGGAATTGTCTGAGTTTGCTAGTGCTGAAAAGTAAACAATAAAATTAAAACAGTAAAATTAAATGTTCTTATCCACATACCTTATAACCAAGGGCCTTCAGTTCGCTAGCAGAGCAAGGGTACAAATCCATGAATTTATACCTGTCTACCAGCAGAGCTGTTTCTTTACCCTCATATTCTTCCTTGAATGCTGTAAATCTTCGTTTTTCGACTTTCAGTATGCTAGCCAGATCACCAATGTTACTTTCAAAAGCTAAAAACCGAGCCCAGATTTCCCTGTAAAAGAACAAACAGACACTAGCTGAAGGAGACAGAAGTACTGATCACAACCCAGTTAAAAAACAGACAAGAGGACAGTTTCAAAGGAAGCAGTCTGGAAAGAGGAGACTCTTCCTTTTCTTTTCTGTGGATGCATCTATAACATGCATTACCTCCCCAGTGCCTTACATAGCTCTGTAAAAGCTTTCCATCTAGTGGATTGTAAAGGACTTGGCTATGGAAAGGGAAGGATCGCTGGTGTAAGTGACTTCAGCATTTGAGGTAAGCTTTTATCATCAATGTAACATGCAACAAATAGATGTTACTCAGCCTGCTACACAGAAGTTTACTCTGATCATGGAATGTGAAGGACTTTTCAACACAGATCATGGTTTAGTTTCTCTGCAAAGACTAGCACATTCTAGCAGGCTAGAGCAATACCCTGTAACACAACAGGCAGCACTTCAGCATTTCAGATGGCCCAAAACATACACAGTTACTGCTTACTTCTCTGCAAAGCCTTACACATAAGCAACATCTGATCACATTTCTGAACTTGATTCAACATTCATTTTAGCTTTGGAGTCCACCTTTCTCTCAGTTTTAAAATGAGCCATTTCTCATGGAAGTTCAGAACTGAAGTGCAGAACAAATGTGCACAGCAGTGCAATATTTGATGCCTATGTCCTCCAGAACAGTGGTGAACATCTAGACTGCAAAGACTCCACTAACCATTTCTGCACAGAAATACATTTTTAAAGTAGTCATGAAAACGTAGCAGTGAATGGTTAATCCAAGCATTTTCTGTTTCTTTCACTATTTCCAGTTGGCTCAGAACTGCTCAACACTCTCTCAATAAATTCCTGACTCACCTTCTCCAGTGCAATGCTCCTGAAAGAAATTCTCAGCTCCCTCTCCCCATTTATCTACCTGAAGCCTCTCTCTAGTCAGTGCTATGTGACATTAGCCATGCCACCTGCTCAATCCACTGAATCCTTACTGAGCAGGAGGGCTTTGCACTCTATCCTCTTTAAATTAACTAAAGAACTTCACTGCAAGTGGGATAGGGACTTTCAGAAATCTGTCACAACTGTTGCTATTTTGGACAGCATGAAGAGGGGAAGGAACATCTGTACCTAACTCTGTCCTGTTGGTCATTTTCCTAATGTCTTTGGGATGTTTGTAGCTGGAAAGGGGTTATGTATCTTTTTTAGCATAGTGAAACTGCTTGTGCAGACATACCCAGATTTCTCAGGTGGAAGGCTCCCTGAAGTTAAAACACGTTCAAACAAAACTCTTGTATTATTGTCCTCTTTAAAAAGAGAAAGAAAAACAGAAAAGAAGAAAAAAATCACACTGAGTAAAATATATTAAAGACAATTTAAAACAATTTCCATTCAAAGAAATGTGTACATCGAATCAAACAGAAAGCTGACATTCTGACACCTGGACTTGAAGTTTGGCAAGTAGGAAAAAAACCTGAATGCCCTACATAAAACCTCATCTGATGTTAAACTCCGTTGTGGATTTGTTATGTGAAAGCCTGGTTTTGTGGGCAGCAACAAACTGAGCCTAGTACAGCCTCTTTCATAACATCACAGATACTGCTATAGATCTCTTGAGTTTAGATCTCTCTGGTTTGGAATGTGTTCATAAATTATCACGTTATCTCGGTAATTTTAAGTTTGGCCCTTCAATTAATGACTTCCCTTTGAAATTAGGACAATATTCATCTACTTGTATTAATATACCTGTATATTCCTCAGAAGTCCTCCCAGAATTATTGAGCCCAGTTCCCAAAGTGCAGTCAGCTTCTGTACATTGCCATCTGAGGGGAAGGAGTGTTTGGTGTTCTTAAATCCGCTAGCCTCAGCCCTGTCTCTCACTGTGCTTTTTACCATCTCTCACATTTACAGGAATTCACAGATCTGTTTTCTTGGGTTTAGTAAAGACTGCTGGGTTGCCAAGACAGAGCAATATACTGGCAAGATTTAAGATTGGTTTTGCTGATGGTAGTCTATGGAAAGGCATTGCAAAATATTCATACAGACCTAAAACAATTTGCAAAATTGAATATACTTTGACTTGAAAACAAAATTGTTTAGAGCTCACAGGAATGAAAAAGCTCTGAATCTGTTAACACTTTCAGAGCCTGAAAAAACCCCAGTGCTGTAGTCTGATAGGAGAGATTCACATGCCTGGTGCCTACAGAACACACTGGAAGGTTCAGAAGATCCAGCAGCACAGCTACACACAGCCACTGCTCACAGCAGCAGAGTGGAGACTGCCTCACAAAACTGAGCTGGCAATTGGTAATGAAAGCCAGACTGTGCTACACCTGTGTCATGCTACAAACACTGAGCCAGAGTATTGAAAAAAGCTGATTAATGGGTACCTGGCAGACAGGGCTGGGAGAAGATGAGCCTGGAATGAACTGCTCTTCATCCTCTTCTCTAGTTCCCCATGAAACACAACACAAGGCCTCTGCCAGCCCCTGCTCCCCAAAGCAGCTCAGGTTTCTTTTAACACACTAGCTCCTGCATCAGGGAACCCCACACAGAGGCCTTTTGTTGCCTGGGCCTCCCAAGTTCCCTGTACCCCTAGTGCTGGCACAGACATGCAGCTGCATGGCTTACCTGTGCCCTGCTCTTTTGTATTGCAAACCATTGCTCCAGCAAATTCCAAGCAGGACCAATATTCACAATACTGCTTTTATAGCTTTTATACTTGGGGAGAATGAGTTTAAATTAAGTCTAACCCAGCACTCCTCTCATGCTGCTTTCAACCTCCTATAGAACTTTTTCCTGGAGATTTGGATTTCTCAGTGTACTCCCCCCTGCTCCCTACATCCCACAGATTTAAAACTGCTGCAGTGCAAGTGAATGAATGACCATTTGGAAAGTTCACTCTATTCAGCAGAACTGAGATCTAATGTCAGTGTACTTCTGGAACTTCAGTAAGGACAAAACAGCAGCTTTTGTTTTCAAATCAATGGCTCGGTTTCACGAAGAGGTTTCATTGCTTTTCAAGAAGAATTAAAACTGAAATACAAAGACCTTGGCCTGAACCTACACTCACAGAGAAGGCAGCTTAAGGTTTTATTAGACCACTCAAAGGTTAAAGCTTACCATTGAGGTGAGAAAGGTAGTCGATATATGCCAGTACATATTCTGGAATGTCTCCATATTTTTTCAGCCCTAGCTCAAAAATCTTAAAGGCCACAGACTTATCCTGCAAACATTAGAAAAAATAAATAAATGTTATCAGCTTTAGTGAGCTGTGTATCCTCCTGACACTTCTTTAGTATCCAGCTGAGCATCTGTGATTACCTTACTACAGTAATACTCCATTAAAGCTGCTGTAACGTAGACATGGTGGCGAGTCCGGGTATCCTCTCTTGCTTTCTTAAATATCATTCTTCCGGATTTTATGCCTTCTGCTCGCCTTGCAAATTTCATGTATTGGATATAAACCTAAGGTGCATATGAATATTTATATTGCAACAGTGCTAATGAAGAACACTAGGACATAAGAAAAGCTTTTGGCTACAGCTGAAGTAACCTTTACTCACACAACACAGCTAATAAATCATAATAGAAACAAGACTCTGGTGTGCTTCTGGAAGACAAAGCTTTTCTTTATTAAAAACTCAACATACAACAACATTTTAATACACAGATTTTCCCAGGTATGTTGATAAATGTAATTTACCTAAGTTGGTGCCTTCAGAGAACTAGAGGTTTATTGTTAACATGGTAAATTCCAACAAGGGTAAGACAACCATAAAGCTAAAGAACAGCCAAAGGGCCTGATGAACGTGAACCATACATTATACAGTCCAAGGCACAAATCATCATGTCTGCAAGTATTTATACCTGATCAAGGAAATGATAAATGTGCCATTTAACTCAATGGCCAGTTTCTGATTTGCATTTCTTTGGGATTTAACTTTCCTTCACAAATAACAGCATTTCTCAAATAGGAGGAACTAGTCTGTGGTTTCTCAGAAAACGTGTATTTGGGAAGCATGAAAATCTATGTGTAAAGAACAGAACCTGTTAGTAAATTGAAAACTTTCCTCTGACACTGACCTGTTGTTTGATTTTAGACTTCAGAGCTTTGTCCCTTTCATGATTTGTCCTATTTACAAGCTCAATTTTTTGAAGGCAGATTACTTTCTCACACCACTTGTTCAGTACTAGAACAGATGGCACCACAGACAATGCTGCTTACTATAGAACTCAAGCAGATGTGCAGCCACGCTTTTTGATACTTCCATGGTGCACAACAGATCTATTTGCAAACTACATGTACACAAGATGGGGTATTTCTGTGTAGGGAGGACAACAGGCAAAAGCAATGCCTCTTTAATCAAAGGGGAGGTAATGTGAAATTTGAAGTGAGCCAACAAATTATACACCAATTCTTATGAATTGCATCATGAAATCTTTAGTATCTTTTATCTTCATCACTTGTTTTAAGAGATTTTCCAATAGGAACAGAGGAGAAAGGTGCAGAGGACTTGGTGTATCTAAGTGGATTAAAGGCTTATCAACCTTGCTGAAATTTTACTCTTAAGTCTGTCATCTCATCACTCTACCTGTTCAGTCATCCTTGTGACCCAACAAACTCCTGTCAGTACTTCCCCACTCTTTGTGTATACTCAGGCAAATGTGGAAAAACTCAATACTAAGGATCATCTTACCAGAGTAGGATCAATGTCTTCAATAGCCAGGAGTCGGTTGTATATGCTGTGTACTTTCTCATACTTCATTCGACTCTAAGCAAAGAAAAGGAAATAGAGACTTCTTGATTGCATGCAAAAATCAAACTGAAGAAAAGAGTAAAATGTTTCTGCTTCCTTTTCCCCCCAGATGAACGTTGTGCAGATCAGTCCCTTTATTCTGATGCATTTTACACCTTCTGCAGTCATTTCTTTACTTCCCACATTAATTTCTCACTAGTGCTTTTCAAGAGTCTCTGGAGTCTTTTCCTAATTTAGAACTACTGTAGCACAACTGCCACTGTAGGTGTTTGGGATAACAAGAATGTTTCCTTGGCCTCTGTCTAAAAGCAACATGCAGACAGCTAGGAAAATCACCTTCTTCACTCTGTTCCCTGCCAGCTGCAGCTCTCCACATTGTACTGTGCAACCTAAAAGCCCCTCAACAGCCAGAATGGTTAGGACACAAGAGACTGCACTGAAAGCCAAGGAACACTTTTATTTTTAAGGGCAAAGATGTTCGTTTTGTTTTGCTGTTGTCCTCTGGATCTTCCTGCAAAGACTCTTCCATGTTACAAGTGGGTAAAATACATCTTGTAGAGGATTCCATATTCCTCACCCGATCAGTGGGAAATGGCCTTTATTCCTGGTGGTTCATGTGCAAAGCCAATCACTGTTGGGGCATTACAGAGGCCATGCAATACAGTGGTAGTCTGGGTAAAGAGATTTCGCAGGGAAGGTGCAGTGTAAGGTGCCTCCTGTTGACCCTCGGAGCCACCCAAACACAAACACTGAACCCCCAAGAACCAGATATGTAAGATGTTCTTTATCCCCATCTTAAAAGTGAAGAAGCTGATGTTCCAGTAAACATAAATCTATCAAACCTTCAACTTCATGGTGATTTGGAAAATGTCAGTGTTTGAGTGGAAAGGCAGTAGATTGAAAAAAATAATAATTGTGACTTATGCTACAGACTTTTCCATTTTGTCTGCTCAGTCTCAGAAACACTGGATGAGGTTCAGGCTAGAAGGATCAGTAAATTAGTTCTGTAGAAGTATGTGTATTCATTATGTTTCAAATAAATGACATTACTGATGGGAGGTGTCAGTACATTGATTTGCTCACCTCTTCATAATCTGCATAGGCAAAATAAAGAAGCATGTTCTTCTTTAGTAAAGTGCTGATCGCTCGTTCATAAATATTAGCAGCCTCATCACTGAAAAGTTTAGCATTGTTCATGTCCTGTTATAAAATAAGTGTGGTAATGTAATTGTTCAGCATCTATGACAAAGAAAGCCAATGTATGAAGTATCTTCTGTGGGCGAAAAATCCAAGTGAACTTCCAAGCAGTGTTCTAACAAGGACAATCATCTCCCCAGTACTTAAAGAATCACAAAATCAGGCCCAAACCAACCCAGCCCCTCCTCCAAGACCTAAAACTGGCCAAAAAGGAAATAGCTTTTCATAATCCTCATCACAAATATTCTTACTTCTTAATTTTAGAGCTCTGAACATGACACAATTTACAGTGCTAAATATTTTTCACCACCCTCCTCCTCCCCCTGCCCGCCCCTACCCCCCCCCCCCCCCGCCTTAGTTCTTAAGCATTTAAGGAAAAACTGACAGCACACCATGTCAAAGCAATGAAATAAGCAAAGAAAATACAATGGCAATCTCTTACCCCCTTTTCAGCTAGCAGTTTACTGGACTGCTCGAGATACTGTGCAGCTTCATACCAGATATCTGGGTGATGTCCCAGAACCAAAAGGCATTGCTCATAGGCAAACATAACTGGGGGGGGGAAATGGTAAGAAATACATCTTGTACATTATTGCAAAAATGGTGTCATCTTGCACAATGCAAGCATGAAACAGATAAATCAGCACACAAACCAGATAACGTTAGCACTAATTGGCTTTTAATACAATGATCACAACTGTTGTTCTTCTATATTGCCGGGAACTTTATCAGTCATTAACAGCAGTCAAAACCTGCCTCCTCCACAGAGGAAGAAGCAAAATTCATTTAGGAACATCAGACAAAATCAGGCTCTGATCCACCATACCCTGACCACCAGTGGCACACGATTATAGCACTGTTGCCCCAATCCAAGAGCAGTTTAAAAAAACCCCACTCACACAATTCAAGAAACTCAATAAACTTCTGCTCCAGCACAATCCCTGAGCACTAAAAACTGCATCATTGCTTTTGCTGGAGGCACTGATAGAATAGAAGACATAGAATTCTACATATCTAACTACCTCTTTTTGTTATGAGAGTTTGATCTTCTGTTCGCAGAGGATTGCTCTTTTCCCACTGGATGTACTTCTTCCACATGTCTACCTGCTGAGCCTCCTGGGGGGTATTTTGTGGGGGAACAGAAGGAGCATTGCGGTCCAGACCTTTCATCACTGTCTCATATTCCTGAAACAGCAGCAATGTTTTGAACAGCAGATTTAAACACATGAAACACTTTAGGTTATGCTTTATAAAGTCCATACAAATATGTTAACATTAAAGTCTAACACAAACTTACTTGAAAGTAAGAACTAAGTCTAATGCTGGTTTGTAGAGTGAAATACAAGAGTTAAGAGAAGGTTGTACCTTTGCTACACGCCGTGCATTCATGTAATCTCTACTCCTGTCTTCGATCATCTTCTTAGCTAAGTGAATATTGATGCCCTGGAGAAGGGTGAAAAAAAGTGAATTGGGAATGTGCAATTGCACTTTGGAAATACCAAATCACTGTCATACAAAACAAGCTTGAAAGGGAAAGACAAAGTGAGCATGATGGGCAAAATGATTTATAAATACTGATCTCAAAAGGTATTGCATTTCTCCTAATAAACATAGGGTCATGAACTTTTGTATCAGAGAATAAGCTCACTACTGAAAATAAACTGACCTGAAGCACCTCAGTATATTAATCATTTACAGCTTTCAAAAATACAATGAACTTTACATAAACCTGCTGGGGAAGACTCATCAGAGTCACAGCTCCCTGCCTTGCTGCTGCCTGCTGTTCACCAGGCAAAGCCTGAGACAGCATATGAGCAATTCAGTTTTCTTGGACAAGTAGTAACAGAAACTGACCTCCAAGCTCAATGCTCTGCCTTCTTCTCTGTTTCTGAAGTAACTGAGAGCTTTTAAAAGAGGTTATATTCCACATACACCCTGCCATATACGTGCCATTCTCAGATGAGAGAGACTTGAGAGTGGTCACCACAGAGTGACATTCCTTCAGGACACACACACAGAAGGCTCTGCTGTGTGCTGAGAAAGAGCAGTGGGGGAGCTGGGGCAGTAAAGCCTCCAGGCACAACCCACACCTCAGTAACAGCAACACAGAAACACAGATCTGGCCATGGGGTCCCAGGCACAAACAAAATCCACTTGTACAGCAGAAGCAATCACCCTTTTGTTCATGCCTGTGTCTGGGTGGATCTTGCTGGCATGGCTTGGTGGGACTTTGAGAAAGGTGACTGCAGCTTTCAGACCTATTCTAAGCAGGCATCTGAGCTGGGTACTGCCTCATTATAGAAGTGAGGGCACCATCTGTACTCGTGCAGAGTGCTGGCTGGGACAGCTATCTGGGCCAGTTACCATACAAAACGATTAATACCTCATTTAACCCAGGACACAAATGTTCTCCCAGGAAGCACTCCTGGCCTCACAAGGAACAGCTGTGTGACTGTGTAAACCAAAGATTCTCACTAGGGCTAAGACTAGCCAGTGAGTGAGATTAGATAGTGACACTTACTACCATTTTTGACCACTGGTAACTGGCAAGCTGATATTGCTACCTGATGGCTACCAGGTGAGATAAAGGGGAGCCTGAGAATATTTTAATTGCAGCAAATAGCCAGTAACCTTTTGTACTGAGGCTGTGTTGTTGGGCTACTTCTCCCTCAAAGAGCCCTTCTGGTGAGATGCATTTCCTTTCCTGTACCAGGACACCTGTACACAGCAATCTCTTTCGCCTTAGGGCCAGCCTAGCCAGAGCAGGACAGGCAGAAACCCATGCCCAAGTAGAGCACCAGCCTTTAGCTTCCAGCAGCTCTGAACAGCTCAAAGGTATTGGTTTGTTACAGGTGTCAGCCAGAGCTGCCTCAACTAGAAGGTACAAAATGAAAGTAGAGCAGGTTACGGCTATTGTTTTGACAACCTCCCCATGTATTAACCAATGTGGTTGGAGCCAGCAGTGACAGCCTTCATTTGCTGTGTGGGAGGGGAAGAGGTTTACAGGTGAGCTGTGCTGGGGATTTTCCTGTGCAGGGGGAATCTTCCCTGGGTATCTTCCCTGGTGGTCAGACGACTATCTGTGGCACTCCTGAATACTGATAGGGTGGTGAGCTATTACAGTACAGCTCATGGCTGCAAATGCCCGGAGGTACTCCCACTGATGTGGCTTCTGATGTTAATAGGGCCACCAAGCCTATGACTTGCATAATTAGCAACAAGGAAAGAGAAACTGACTCATCTTTCTTTCTCAGTGCACAGCTGACCCCTAGCATGCCAGTACTTGCAACCCTGGGCACGACAGACAGGACAAGGGAGTGTTCTACGAGCATCCCTGCTTGATGGCGGTGAGCATGAGGTCATCTTCCCTCAGTTCTGCACTCTCCCCTCTGCTGACTGGGGCAGGTTAACAAGCTGTCAGCAACTGTGTTTACAAATGCACTATAAAAGTGTGGGTAGAAATTAGCCTGCAAAGGCCAGTGAGTTGAGGTTACACTTGAAGACAGTGTGGTAGCAGTCTTATCTGCTGTAATGACTTCAGGTGAAGGATAGTGAAGAGCATTTTACATGTACTTGAGACCATATAACTGAATACTATGAAGGAAGTCCAAACCATGATAGCTGAATGCCATTTTAGCCTGTTCAACTGTAACTGAAAGGAAGGGAGTGCCTCCTTGGGGAAGCAAGCCCTCACTGCCCACTGATCTGCTCTAGCTTCCCTTAAACACGTTCTCCAGCACTGATAACAGTGATTCTTAACTCACTACCAATTCCAGCAGGCCAGCTGGGAAATGGGACAGTTCAATGTATCCTATAGAAAGTCTTTAAAATAAACTAACAAATTAATTCAGGTACCTATAGAGTTTTGCTACAGGTCTTGGTACATGCTGTACACACAATGTGTTTATAGTGCTGGTCATCTCTTTTCTACATAATTATTTAGTGGATACAGTTTGGGCACCACATTTGATTAGATGACTGAGACTTCTTTCTTAATGTCACCAAAGAAATGTCATATTCTTGATTACCTCTTCATATTTGTTATAATCTCTCCAGAGCTGCTCTATGTTTATCATTGGATTCACGCAACCACGCTGGTAAACCCTACGGACAGCCGTGATCCTCTGGTTTTCTGCATAAGATCCTACTGCTTCTCTGGATGATGGGGAGAGAGATTAACATCAGCTACTGCAGGTCACAACTGCTATGAACATCAACAGTACGTTAACTGAGCTTAGAAAAATTCTTTCAAGGTACTTACACGCCTTTCAAAAAATTGATGTAATCCACCCAGATCTACATGAGAAAGAACATTACATATCATGAAACCCATGTTTAGTTGTACTTGTTATCATGTTAGAAACAAAACATGTTTCGATAAAAAAACAACAAACCAAAAACATACCTGGTATGACATGATTTCCATGCCAATCTTATCCAGAGCAAAATCATATGCCTGAGCCATTTTTTCTCTAAAAAAAACACAAACCACAAAGACCATAGAGCAAGTGTTCAGTATTTTAAAAGATCTTTATTTAAGAGTATTCCTTTATGCAGCAAATGCTAACCAAACATTGAGGCATGAATAGCAGCATTCAACAGCTGAGAGTAAAAGTTGGCATTCAGATAGCTTTAAATTCTGCACTTAAGGTTGGTGGGGGCTTTTGTTTGCTTCCTTGTGTTTGTTTGCTTGTTTTCTGTTTAAGAAAATTATTTCAACCTCTTGGTGGCAATCCAGCATACTAACAGCCCCTGATCCCCCCTGAAGTGGACATCCATGTATACTGTGGAAATCCACATATACTGTGTGGCACTGAGAAGACAGAAAACAACTGCTCTCTACATCTTCATAGTCGACTGGTGTACTTGTGGTTTCCCTCTTTTCCTCAGAATTCCCTAAACATTGCTGTAATTCTCCAGGAATACAAGAATGCTGTGGCAATTAGGAGCAGCCCCTCTGTGTGGAATCTACTCTATATCTTTCACACGATTTCTTATCCCTCCCCCAAATTTAAAGTATCTTTCATGCATTTCCTTGATCAAGTTCCAGTGGAAACAGTTTTTTCTCTCCCCTGTTTTTCTCCCAGTTTCCTTTACTCAAGCATCTTTCAGTAACTTACTGCCTCCTTGACCACAGTAGCAGGAAAACTAGAGGAAAGTTAAATCAGGTGAAACAACGGGGAGAATGAGGGCTGGTATTTTCAAAAGTCTTTCAAAACAGTCTTGTAAAAATGTATTTTTTTAAAATCTTGTTTATTTTTCTGTTAATGCTTTAGTTACCTTGCCAGTTACAGTACAAAGAGATCATTGTGGGCTGAGAAAGAGTTTGGAGATACTGAAAGGTACTGATATTTTATGAAGCATCAAACTCAGTCCAGTAGGGTTATAACTAAGCAAAACATAGTAACTCAACAGGGATAAAGATTAATACATCCCCAGAACTTTGACACCCTGATTTTTTTAATAGGGACTCTAAACAGGTCACTAAGGGGGAAGGCAGCAAAAGGTACTGACTGAGGAAGAGGTGTGCTTCAAATTGGTTCAAGCACCAATGGCACCTGTGGGGAGAGGGCACGGATACACCAGCTACCCCTCCTGTTCTACAGTTCCAGACTGAGAAGCAATCCTACTCAGCAAGTTCAATTAATTTTAAAGAAAAAGTTTTCCAAGCAGATTTGCCACCCAGGTTTCCCCCCATCCCTTAGACAAAAAACAAGAACAGATTCACCATAACACTGGAATAGTTCAGAGCAAATCTGTTAACTTACTTGTAACTAGGTAGCTTCCCCTTGGTTTCTCGTACATAGGAAAGGTAACATTTCCATAAATCAATGTGTAAAACCTTCATAAGGCATCGCTGAAATAACTGTTTAATACATCAAGAAGATGTGGTCAGGATTCCAGATACAGAAATTAGGTTTCTACTTTTAAAGCTATACAGTATGAATTAAAAGAATCTTTTCAATTATGACTGTTGTTTGTAAGAAAGGGTAAGTTAAGCTGCTCATCCTTTTGACTAAAGCATCTCCTTGCTATGCAAGGGAACTGAGAGAGAATTAAACCCAGAAATTGCTCTGTGCACTTTGCTGATTACAGCTTGGTAGCAGTAACGAACCAACTTTAGTGATGCTTCTTATCAGTGTTTTTGAATAGTGCATTCAACAACAGCTACAGTGCCTTTCAATATGCTGCAGCCTAATTACAAGATTCTTGCTATAGAGATATATTGCATACATTGACAGGACTCACCTTTTCCACTTTGTCATAATTTTTTGCTTTAATCTATAGGGAAGCAGAAAAAAAACAAACAACAAACAAATCACTTAGGAGACTATTTTTGAATAATAGGAATATATTCTTTATACAGTACTAGAGCATTTCACTTTGGCTGTCTAAACTAATGACCACATTAATGTTGCAAATATAATTACACATAAAAGGTCAGCAGGTTTATTTATGGATTATTTTTTAAAAACCAATTTGGACTTCCACTGGGGCCAAAATTTAGGTATCAGCAGGTAAAGTTGATTTCCTGTATTCTGGACACTCAGACTTAACCTCTAATTTCAAGGTACTTTGTTGCCTTAAATGCGTAGATTGAACCAGGTACCAAAGCCTCTAGATCAGGATTTACTAAATTAAGGGCAAAATACCATATTTACCAATAGGCTAATCAGTGTATTCTAATTGAATATTTATTTCTCAAAGTACACTTGGCTACAGCATGCTGATGCTGGATAAGTGCATCAGAAACCAAGGAGAACCTGTTCTTTCGATAGGTGCCTCCAGCCCTGGTGCTCCCTTCCAGGAGGGACTAAACCACATTCACATCTCAGCACTCATTTCATTCAGGCAGCACACACACCGCAAAACCTAATCTCCAAGTAACAAGTTGCCTTGCAGACAGGACAAAGAAAAGCACGAGACAGATGAAGAGGGCAGACTGGCACCCTTCACATATTTATTAGCTCATTAGGTGACCGTACTGGGCAATCTGTAGAGACACCTTGGAGAAACAAGGAAAATCCACACTGCCTTTAGTAGATGCTTATTTGCATTGAAGCAAAGAGGCTGTAATGAAATAAGTATGTTATACTGTGTTGTATTTTTTGAAGTATCCAACCTTTCAAAATTCCACTGCTTTTTGTGTACCTAGGGGGATTTACAGCTTTTTTTCTTGTGAAACATGATAGCCAGAGAAGCAGCTCTGAAAGCCTTTCCTTTTCCCCAAGGAGGACAGCAGTAGGCAGCAAACGGTACCCTTTGGCACGAGGTATTAGTTATCCAATTTTTTATACCATTCCCACTCTAAAGCACAAGAGAATTTTTAATGGAAGCATCGGGAAACACCATCCCATCTGCAGGAGGCCTCAAATAACCCTTGTGTATGTGTTGGTTTTGAACTGGAGCAGTAACCAGCTCAGCTTGAAAGGGTTTCACAAGGTCTGGGTTTGCAGAAACCCGCTGTCTCTGCTGACCAGACACAGCATTGATTACAGAGGTAACAACAACGTGAAACAACAGAGAACCCCATTAACCCCTGGGGTAAGACACACTAACCCAACACACCCTCAGGTACCAGTATACATTCTACTTCCACTTTCTCACAGCTTCCTGTGAGCAGAACACTGCCTTTCACCCTTTCAAAGGCATTTACAGTAATTGTAGGGTTGTTCAGAGAGAAGTCTTCTGTGGACACAAATTAAGGAATCTGATGCTGCCCTATTTCTAGCTGCAGAAAAGTAAATTCTTGTATTTTAGATTTTCTTCCATCATGCAATCCAAAAACTACATCTCCCGCTTTTTACTTCATCCTTCTTTGACAGCAAGAGAAAGTTTGCAGGTTCCTCATCACCTCTTACAAAGACAAAAAGGAATCAACTCCTAACTGAAGAGTCAGAGCACTCAGTCCTTGTCCCTCAGCCCCTGCAAACTCCTTTTATCTTTGGTTACGGAATGGAAAAGAACAACCAAATCTTGATTTGTATGTCTACCACAGAGCATATGAGTGTAGCTGCCTGCACATACTTCCTTGAGGTTACTCCAGTAAGGTCTCCAATAAAATGAGCAGATTTTTTTTTCAATCTAAAAAGACTGAATTCAGAAGACAGTGTAAATCCTTTACTGGTAAAAACTGAAAATGAGGTAAGTGGCTTTGCCACTGAGAAAGTCACCACCTTCTAGCTATTCAAGAACAAGACCCCCCCCAAATAACAAATATTTAAAAGCTCAGAATGAAAAGCTGAAAGCAGGTAGGGCAAAAATCTGTGTGCCTTCCAGTTTTAGCCATGTAAGAAGTGTTTTGCATGTCTCGAGTTACTACACCTCAGACAGTTCCTGGGTATAGCTGACAGGGCTGTGAATGCTCTCTGCCTGCTTGGCATGTCTCCCCCGCCTCCTGTTACCCAAAAGCCCAATGAAGTATTATTCAGCATAAGCAACCTAGACTGACCTCAATAGTTGTACACAGCATCAGGTAAGTGCACAGCAATGCAACTGAGCTATTTACTACAGCAACTTTACTAGCGCCTGGCAGCACTGCACCAAGCAACATCAAGAGACAGAGCACAAGGAGTACTTATCAGTTAGACTACAGACACTTCCAGTAACCACAGACACTGAAAAGTAAAATATTTTGTTAAGAACAAAAGCTGTATCTTCTGTTTGCATGTTATGACTCTCAGAACAAAATACTTTCTAAATCTATTATGAAAAGCTGCTGACCACATCTGGACAGCAGGTCAGTGCTATATATTTGTTAAATGCACAGGAATGGGTTCATATTGGTATCTGAAAATTCAGAAATCTTGGTACTGATGAAGTTTGGAGGTTGGAAACTGGCAGCACTTGTTAAAAACAAGTTAAAAACAGCAGTAATGGCCAATGCTTATCAGGTCTCACTCAATGGAGAGCTTTTATGAAGCTCCCAGAGCCAGAGGGAAGAACAACTATCAGCTCTGTCTCCTGTAGTAATTTGTTTGCACTTCCTGGCTCACCTCTCCCAGGCAACCACCCTGGCAGTCCTGGCTCAGGGTTGGAAAAGCCTATCTGCAGGTGGCTCCTTCAGGACCCACCATCACACATTTCTGTTCCATTTCTTGTTTTTCCTATTACAGACACAGGAACTGGCAGTGCTTAGATGTGGACAAGCATTAAAAGATTGACATTGAAACTAATTTTGTCCTTAAAGACAAATAAAACAAAGTGAATTCTAGTTCTTTATAGCAGGTTATTCTTCAATTTGATGACATGGAAACTAAAACAGGGAGGTGTCTTCAAAACAAACCGCATACAAAACGAGCTTAGGCATACTGCCATTCTAAGGTAAAACTGGTATATAGGAGTATCTGCCTCCATCCTTGAAGACTATACAAAAGACACCTAGTCTGACAATCTATGCTCAGACACTCCTGTAGTAAAACACATCTGACCTTGCCTTCTTCTGTCTTTGACAATGAGAAATTCTACCTCTTATGCTAAAAGAGTAACTTTAAATTTGATGTATGAACAGGATATTTCTGTATCTGCTTTGTAGAAGATTAATTCAAGTAACAGGGTCAAATTTCTTCCCAGAATACACAAATGTTCTTTCCCATAAGGAGCTTCACAAGCATTCAAAGGCAAAATTTAATCTATGAATTACACTGTATTTCATCCTTTTATTTAAGACATATTAAAAGACATGTGTGTCATTTATGATTATGCAAAGCAAGTTGTTTTATTAATCTAGAAATTTAAGACTACTTGTAGTTGTCCAGTGACACACAATACAAGCCCAAAGTGTCTTACTATTTTAATCTTTTCAGTATTTCTTGGTTCTGCTCAAGCTCCTAAGGAATGTTATGGATCAACATGGCATTTTCTGCCAGCTATTTCTGTATCCCAACACCATCCTTTTTTTCGTCGCTTGTTTTCCATGGGAAAAAAACAGTTGGAATCATATAATCTAATGCTCCTCTATCCACTGCTTCTAGCTCTCTCCTTGGTGAGGTAGATCCTCTTGCTCTCTACTCTATCCACTGCTCCTGCACTGCACTCTAACATTTATTTGGAAACTGAAAAGAAACGCTGTTCACCACTGCCAGACTATGCCAGCTGAGGAGGGGCAGGCTGGGAGGGAAGGGAACACAAAGGCAGTGCCAGCATTAACTTCCAAGGCTTTAGTTAACAGTGGCTGGTATTTTAGAACTACTATTTCTTAAAATATGGGTGTGGTTGTTTTTTTGACAAATACCACACATGCAACATCTGTAATGTGATGGGCTTTTCCCTCCCCCAAAACCAAAACAAAAAACCCCACTCACATAAGATACGCTTCAGGGTACAAAATTACAACCAGAGCATACACTTGCATGTATTGCTTTTGTTTATAACTGGCAGGGAGCTTCCTGGGAGAGACTTAGATTAATTCAGTTAAATGACTACATATTAGATAATTAAAAAGTCAGCATTTTAAAAATAGACTATGCAAGATTTATCATCACTAAACCAATCTGTCATTTGGGTTTTTTCACATCTTAACTGTTCAGGTAAACAACCAACTACCCCCTGTCAAGTCCAGTGGGATGTAACTTTGGTCTCTGCTAGTATAGAACTGTAGGTATAATAAAATACATTCACACTTCTCTACCCATTTCCATATGAGAGGCTAGGGCTGGCTGGAAAGATGTCAGTACTTTATTTGCACATAAATACTGCTTGGATGATAGCAGTTTGAACTATTCAGTCTGCTTCAAAGAAATGTCATCTTCTATCTTGAACATATGCAGCCATTTGCTATTAGCTGAGACTTGCAGTCAGTGACTACTTGCATGACCACTTAAAATGACAAACTCATTTTCCTACAGGTCAAATAACAGCAATTACCTTTGCAAATAGCAAAGCAAGCCCTGTTCAAGTGAATGAAATGCAGGTGAAATGCAGGACTAACCGCCACACTTGCATATGGTCATTAACCCAAGGAGACTGGATTATAAGTGCCTAGATAACTGATGTACAATTTATGTGTGCTGAATGAAGCACATCTCATTTGTGCAAGATACTCCAAGGCTTAGCTAATGAAATCCTTTATTTAAGAACATTAGCATGTAATTGCAGATGTAATTTCTGTAATACATAATTTTACTACAATTTGCACCAGATAGGGATTGAATGATTTGGTGTTTCTGCAGTCTTAATTCTGAATTTTAATATTCCTTGTGAAAAATAGAGCTTTTATCTTGCTATTAGTAAAGACTGCAAGGAAGAGATATAGATATGAGTATGGGAAGACTCATTTTCTCAAAATATAAGAAGATGTGATTCTAAGTATTTCCATTCACATGGTTATCTGTCCCAGTTTCAAAGTGACATAAAATGGGATTTGAAAAGTTCCTTAAAATCATTCTAAATTAAAGGTCTCAGACTACTATTACATGTATCATTTCTACAGCTTCCAGAACCATGGCATCACATCAAAATTTAAGTCATGTTGTTTCCACTAGGTGTATCATCACTTGAAAAACAGTCTCCCGGCAGAATGCAGTCACAGCTGCCACATAAGTAACAACAATGGAGAGCTTCTGAGGAAACCTAAGAACAGACTATTTAAGTTGGAAGAGACTTACAATGATTATCTAGTCCAACTGCCTGACCAATTCAGAGCTGCCTAGAACTTACAGCATGTTATTAAGGGTATTGTCCAAGACTGAAACACTTGGGGCATTGACCCCCTCTAGGGAGCTTGTTCCAATTTGATGAACCATACTTCCTGATCACAACCATCTTTTTGGTTTCATAGCTGTCTCTGGATTAAGAAAACAGTGGTCTATCATGTACACTACCATGTATTTATATTTAATGTATACTTTGAATCTGCTCACAGTACTTAAGAATAAACTTTTCAGTAGCTAAGACTACTGTTTAAGCTGATGATCAGGACCTGGAATGCTGCAAATCCAATAATCAGCTAATATCCTACATACATAAGTACAAGAACAGGCATTTACCGAGCAGCTACTGAAAACGTTTCCTTTCTACCGCAAAGTTCCAGGCCGTATCACCACTTTCTGTTAAAGATTAAAAACCAAAAAACCCAACCACTCTCCCAATAATAGGTGGCCACCTCTACAGGAAAGGTGACCACTAGGTAAATGAAGGGCAGTTGTTTTCATAAGGACAAGCTAAGTTGCAATGAGAGATTGCTACAGGACAGTGGAAGAGCTGGAGGGTTACTGCATAAGTAGCCAGTGATATGAAAGGTTGCTTCTGACTCTCCAACTTCTTGAAAATTGTTGTTACAGACTCATCAGCCCAGTCTTTAATAGCTTTTAGTAACAATTAACTGAAGCACATCAGGTTAACAACCTCACATCTCTCAGAGGCAGCAGCCTAGAGATCTCTACATGAAGACTTCCATCATCACCTGGCTTTAGATCTCCTGATGCAGGCATAATGCATGGCGAGGTGCTCAGGGGCTGTCCTGCACCATACCAGGAAAGGAAATCACAGTACTGGTGGCAGCATCTTTCCTGCCATGACGCAGGTGTATGGCTAGATTAGATGGGTTCCAACTGAAGGTTGTTCAGCATTATTGAGAAGCAGACCCTACAGTCCTTGAAGAAAAATAACTTTTACTTAGGCAATATGCCCATTCTAAAACTTAATATAACTATACGACTGCATGATGTCATTTACAAATGCTAAATATACTTCTATTTTCCACTCCTTTCTAGCTAGCTCCAACTTCATACCCAGATTCTCAATTTAACTGCAAATCTCATTTTAATAAAAAAAGACATCTTTCAATGTACCCTCTGGCTTGTAATTTCCAAGAAATCTTATTTTTTAAAGAGATCTTTGAATATCTAATGAAAAAAAGCAAGACATCTAGAAGGCAGCAAAGGTCTCTTAAACAGATTCTGTACTGACTTGGCAAAAAGGGCCGACAGTCCACATCTCAAGACCAGAAAGAGCTCCCCTTAGTCCTATTTCTAAAGGTGCCAATGGGCTCTAATATTTGATCACAGAAGGCAGTTGTCTCATCACAAGAAAAGAAGAATCAGAAACCTTAAAAGTAATATTGGAGAATATGCTCAAGCACAAGTAATTCTCTGCAACTGCATCACAGCACCAACCAGCAGTTGACAGGATGCATACTGTATTGGAAATTAAACCTTACTAAACCCGAATCAAGTGCACGTGAACTGCAATGCTACAAAAATAATCTCATAAGGAAAGGCCGTGTGTCCTGGCTTTGTCATGGATTTGCCTCCAAAGGTTAATGCTAAGCCTGCTGGGCTTCCATCTGTGGGACCACTCCCACCAGTCATACAACTAGTTAAAGACAAAAATATACATACAACTGCTTTTAAATCTATACAAGTTGATATTAGTGCATTGGTAGCTCATTAAATTACCTTACACTTGAATAACTGGCTATATAGAAATGCCAACTGAAGTTGGAAAATAAAAATACAGATTACACATTCCCAAGCTTCAGAAATTAAAGGTACATTTTAAGTGCCATTTCCACTGAAAGGGGAGAGGGGTTAACTCTACACTTAAGTCTTTAATTTCACAGTCAGGTTGAATAACTTACATCTTATGGGAGATTAAAACCCATTTACATCAGCTGCACTTTTTGTAAGACCAGATTTCTAAAGGCAATTCATTATGCTGCTCCTATTTGATATTCATTGGTGTCAGGTTAGCAGAGAACAGCCCTTGCTTCAGATTTCAATATAACAAAACCATTACGTGTTAACATTCATTTCACATGCAACTAGATAGGTGCATTTCCAGTTTATTCCTTATCTTATGAGAAAGATGAAATGCAAAAGACTACCACAAAAAAAGCAGGTCAGAAACTCACAGCTCACAGAGCCCAGCAAGAGATGCAATACAACTGACATCCCAGTTTCCTCCTATTTTGGTATATAGAGTACACCAGAAGTTAGGGCCAGTATTGAAACTAAATTCTCTGAAGTAATGAAAGGACATTGGCACAAGTAAGCCCCTAGACTTGCCAAAGCAAGCCTTGACCCACAAGTTAGAAATAAAATCCTGCTTACTGACCAGAAATAGAAGAGCTACTTGTATGTATATCTGTATGGAATTAATAAATACAGCTTGTAGTTCTGCTCCCCTTGCTAAAGAGCACTCTGATTAGCTTCTTTTCAGTAAAGCCTTCTTCGATACTAAACATCTCATTTGTTGCCTTCCACATTGAAAAATGTGTTTGCTTCTACATCATGGCACCAAGTGGTGCCCATGTAGAACTAAACATACTGCTGATTTAAGCCAGCAGAAATCCAGTCAGTTTGCTTCTTCCCCTTAGCCTTCAAGGTCAGCATTGTGGGGCTTTTCTGCTGTGATGATTCTAAACCCCAGAGTAGTGTTCTAAAACTTGCTGTAAAAAAAGAAACTCTCTCCAGTAGGTGGATGGCAGGTTACTATTTGATTTGGATTGGGAGGTCTTTCTTGCCAAGACAGATGCATCCTTACAGAAACAAACACTGGACAGAAAAAATACAGAATACTTTCAGATAGCATTTGCATTAAATAATGCTGTAAAGTGCCCATCAGTTTCAAGCACTGCATTGAAAACTTATGTAGGCTCTCAGCCGATTTCTTGGATATAATTTGCACAGCAGCTCACAAGGGATCCTAGAAATACTACAATAGTTTTCTTTTGTTGTATTTGGCTGCTTTATGCTAGGATGCCATGAGCAGCATTTGGCCCTATGCAAAGACACCAAGCACACAAAACCATCACCATCTGTAAGTGACAGGTAACTAACACAGCAGTTTAACTTAATCTGGTTAAGTATAACACAGAGAAATAATACTAAAACATAATGTAAACTATCTAAACTGAGAAAATGCAGGTTACAGCAAGGCAATCAGGGTTCTCAAGAAAAGACGTGAATTTCTCCACATTCATTTAGCCTAACATTGGAAGACAGCAGTGCTTGAATGCTTTTGCACCATTATGGTGATGCAGCAGGCTTTTTTTAAAAGGCAAAATACTGAAGGTTTAACAACATAGTAGTGCAGCATCACTACAAAAGCTCTGTGATTCCCTGAGTCAGCTGGTGCTTGAACAGAGAATTGACCTTGAATAAAGCTGAAAACGTTGCTCATGGATGAAAAGCATCATAGCCTAGACAGTTTTTTAGCAACTTGGCCAGCCTGGGGGAAAGGCAAAACAGGTAACACTAGGGAGGTCAAGTGCAACTTAGCCATTGGTCAATATTTCTATGCACTGAATGCACAAAAGTAAATTCTAAGAGCAATGGAAAATGTCTGACTACAAAGCTTTTGCAGAAATGACAGACCACTTGAAGTCTGTCATGCAGGCTAATGATAACACCTCATTTGTGCTGTGTCTTCATTTGATTCAGATCAACAAGGATCAAATTTATTTAGAAACATCAATATTTTTCTCATTAGTAAATTAGGCCCCCCACAGAGATTAAAACCTTCTTTTCAGAATTTCTGAAAATAGGAGAGGGGGAAAAAACCCACAAAACTTTTCTGGAGTTAAAACTAAGGTTTAGGAACATCAGTAAAATGACAAATACATAGTATCTTTTTGCCTTTTTATTTTGTAAACAGGTGAGGTGAGATTTCTTATGCATTAGTGTGTTTTTTTTTTTAACAGCTAAGACTAGTAGGAAAAACAGCAGAAACTTTATGGCACTATGAAAAGAGAAACTTACCTCCATCTGCTTAGTACTAGCAAAACATTTCTGTTGAATTAAAGACTGTCAGCTTATTTGCAAGTTCCATAGTACTTCTCTTTTAATATCCATTAACACACATACAGGAAAAAAAACCCTCAACAAGGGACAAATGTTTAAGTACCAATCTTAAATTGTATTTTTTAAAAAAGGCAAGGAAAACAAAACAAAGGGCCTGCATTAAATCACATGTTACATTGGAGAAGTTTTATCCTTTGACAATGCATCATACAGTCAGTTTCCTGCTCAGGCTTACCAGCACTGAGATTTTATCGAGGACAATATTGTAGAATATTCTGAGGTGTTAAAACAGCTACTTATACTGCCCATCTTGCTCAAGTACTCTTGTGCAATATTTCTGTTGACATTAATACATTGATAACATTTCCCTGAGGGATACTAGTTGCTAGTGGGCAACAATAAAGGGCAAGTAACATGTACTTACCGGGGCAGCAATTCCCTTTTTCAGGGTGTGAAGTAGGAAGACACTGTTCTGTATTAAACTTTTTAGTTTGCACCCACATCATGCACTGGGGACTACTTCAGAGTGCATTTTTACAAAGAAAACCCAGTGGGGGCACCTATGTGTACTTTAAAACGTTTATCCTAGTCTATTTAAGATCAGTCCACTTGAAGCTTCACATTCTTCATTGTAAATGAACTGTACTTCCTTTCAGTTGCTTTTTATGTAATGATCAGTCATCATCACCATGGAGTAAGCATTTCTCATGCAATTTTACAATTAGATGGAATTTACAATTACTAAAGCCACAGTCAGCACTACTGATGAAATTCCCTTAGTGAAATTTAAACTGCTAGACTAAGGCTCAGGGCATACTGCTTGCCATGCTAATTCAGTATGAAGGAAATGTTTTTTCCTGTATGAACTTGTCAGTGCTATCCAGTTACACAGGTAAACTTTCAAAGCATCCTGCTTGTATTCAACTACTAGTCACTGGAAGGTCTATGGAAAAATCTGAGAAGAGGGGTCAACTGACATAGCTGAGGGAAGGAAAGCTGCAAGCTAAACTTATACTGGCAAGATGTGTTACAAAACCAATTTTTTGTCAACTTACTCACTGTCACTTGTCTTCAAATGCTACTAACTGCATGTTAGTAAAGGGTGTAACACCTTTAAACAGATGAAAGCCTTCATCCTGTTCTCTGCAACAGTAACACCAATGACAGGGCTTCTTACACCTGAAGATCCTGCATATGGCGTAATTATATTTTATCTTCTAAGTATCTGTAATACAATACAATACAGAGGAGTAAACTATAAAGATTAACTAAGCCAAGTTTAAATGAAACTCTTTTGGAACTGTTCCTACAGAATATGGCATATCATAGGCTGCTAAAGGTGTTTGCATGCTTTACAAACGCAGTACCATTACAGCAGCTATGCAGTTCCATAAGCATAATTAAGAGATGCTCAGAACACCAGATTTCTTCTGCAATAATTAGGATGGAAATGTTTTCCTCACAGGATTAAGTTTGGACATTTTTTCTCTTCTGTTGTTAAAAATCAGGGAAGTTACAGAAAGGCAGGAAAAACTTACAATTATTTAATTACTATTGAATCTCCCACTCCCCTCCCTCATCAGAAACTGTAAGTAGAATTACGACTTAAGAGAACACGTCTGAACTGTGCAAAGACAGCTTCTTGACAAGCACTCCTGGGACCTCCTCATCATCTGAAGGATTAACTCCAAAGGTACATAGAAGGATATGTCCCATAGCAACACCTGAGAGTCCACACTTCTTACAGCAAATTCTGCCCAGGAAAACACACAAAACCAATCTTTGTATGGATAGGAAAGAATTGAGGAAGCCTAGCCTAGTATAACCTCCATAACTGTTTTGCTGGAACAGAGCAAATGTGAAAGTATGGGCAAAACTACCAAGCTTTCTCAGCATACTAGCAATTTTCTCTCTCCTCCTTTTGGATGAAGTTGAGATGCTAAAGCTCTGAAAGCCTTTAGTCCGGCAGTCAGTCTACAAGACCTCGGGATCTACTTATAGATGAGCAATGTCTGCTTACTGGAACCTGTGAGAACATGGACTATGTCACATGGCTTAGTAGAACCTGCTTCTAAGGAACAGACCCAGATGAATGTTCACACTTCAGGTTAGAAGTGAGTTCTATTAAACATTCTTGTCTCCAGGTGCGACAGGATCCTGTCCTAGAACTGTCACTGAAAAATATCCCCAAACTAAATCTAAAAAATATCATCTTTCTACATGCAAAGCCTATCCTTAAAATTTAAACAGTTCTGATGCCATAGTTCCAGTGAACTCTGCAAATGTTCCCATGCTTCTATGCTTATGAACATGTCACTAACAAATGATGCAAATCACCGTAAATCCTGTCACGTATAGCTAGCTGCACGTGCCACCAAAACTGTGAATGCTGCCTGTGCAGCTGTGGTTATGCACCAACACATGTAATTTCTTCTCACTTCTGAAGTGCTTTAGGTAGCTTGGGAAAAATGGCAAAGCTTATGGCATTAATTACACAACACCCCATTACAGAAGTCCTAAATTGTTACTGGATGTAGAGCGCTTGTCACACTGTCAGTGAGAAAAGGCAAACCATGAAGGGAAAAAAGCCAAACTAAAAGCACACTCTTAAAGAAGAGTTGTACTAACAAGGCATGGGAGTGCCTTCACGGAGTTCCTAGCTAAGATAAGCCACCGTTACTTCATCACAGCAGTGACTCAAGCCTTTTCATAGTCTGCAAAGAGGTTCTGCAGGAAAGTAAGAATTCATGTAGTAGCACTAGTAGATAAGGTTTAACAGAAAGTGTACATCCAGCCATCGGGCTTCTCAAAATCTGAATAAAGAGCATCAGGTAACTCAACCAGCTGACAAGTGAAAGCTGGGAGAGATGCAGAAATAAATGACAAAATTATGATTATAGTTCCCTCAACCACGCAGATGAAGATAGAAAATCTGTGGCTAATACAAGGTTCACAAGAAAGCTGTGTTTTGACTTCGAGGTATTTCATGTTCAGACATGAGAAAGAAGCTCAAGTTTGTGCCTGACCTAACACACATTTCCCCCCCCTCCCCACCCCAAAGCACCAATAGAAGGATCAGCAAATGACTTCAACAAAAGAAAGCACACAATGACAAACATTTTCACTGTCCTTGTTACATTTGAAAGTGAGACTTGAAAAGTGTTGTAAACAAGAGTTTAATATAGCTAACACTTGTAATAGGGATGTTTGTCACCCCAACACAGAAAGAATACAACAGAACAGGAAGGAGTTCACGTTTATTCATGTGAAAACAGCAACACACTATAGAAGAGGGTTCATAATCTCTTCATTAGGCATCACTTCCACTTTAAAATTCCTAACACTTTCCCATGGTATCGTTAATGATGAAATACAGGAAACAGAATTTAAAGAAACCCACTAGTGATGCACTGACATCTTCTGAAACTACATATGTCAAGTATGTAGATAACTTTCTGATATTATACAACTTGTAGGACCACGGCAACTATGCAGGACATACACGCCTGTAGTTACATATTGAGTAGAAAAGACAGGAAAGAGGTTGCATTGACTTTCTAGTGCAAGTCTACAATAATCACACAGACAGAACAACATTTATTAACAGGAATGGAACAAGTCCACACATGAGTTAAGAAAAGATCATAAATAATACACTAGTAAAAAAAAAAAGTTAAATCTGAGACTGAGGTAGTCAAGACTGTGCAATATGGATGCTTGTACAGAGCATCTGTACAGCAGTTTTTCAAAAGCAGAAGTTTACTAAAAGAAATATGGCAGACTAGCAAGGTGGGCAAGAATTATAATAGATGTGCCTTCCATTAAAAAAGTAACAAAGAGCAGCTAGATAGAGTATTTTCAGTTGAAAGTACCACTAAACAGAATCTCAGCCAAGGCTACTCTACTTTGACTTTTGATCACTCCAACTTCATCCTGACATAAGTGAGTTCCCATTTTTCCCCCAAGCAGAATTTTGGAGATATGTGTAACAGGTTTTTTCTGAACTCAGAACCAGATTAAAGTAAAACATGGGAAGAAAATGCTTTGAAGAAACACAAACATTTTAAACAAAAACAATCATTTTTCTAAATGGTTTTATTTACATTTTTCATATACAAGTACGTTAAATGATACATTCTGACTAGTATCCACACCAGTGTGAATTACATGAATTAAAGATACTGATGTATTGCATATGATGAAGCGCAAAACAAACAACCCTAAGCTTTGGTCCCACCCTCTGAATCCTCATACAGCATCTGGTTTGTTACCAAGACATCTAAAATTCAAAGTGTTCATATCAAATAGAAGTTATGTGAACAAATAATCTAGTTTCATTTCCTTCAAACAAGCAGTAACACAGGAGTCTTACTTGCAAAATTTGCAAGACAAAAAATACATATTAACAGCCAAGCACTTTATAGATGTTACTAGCTTTGTATTCCTTGCTTCTAGGCTTGGGGTATTTGCACAACTGTCTTGTGTTTCTGATTTGTTAAAGCTTTAATCGTGGCAGCTTTTCAGCCCCTCCTAACAACAGTTCACAGTGACTAGGATATAATGCAATACACTCAACAAGGAAAAAGGTAAAGAGGTGTGGTGTGAACCGGCCTGAAACATTCAGGACAATAGAAGTTTCCACTCAGAGCAACTGGAATTAAAAATGCTTTAGATCATTAAAATAATGTTGAAAATACATTAACAGTTTAATAAATGTGCTTAAGAGAATATTCAACCTGGTGGTTTCTCAAAGAAAACTAACAGAAAAAGGTGGCAACTTCAAATGCTTGCTTCGCAACTAGTGAAATATTTACAACACTGGTAAGGCAGAAGGTCTTTCAAGTGCATGAAAAGCATTATGAAGTCTTTCTGTAACTAAAAGATGGGTCAAACCAAAAGACAAAGGGAATAGTAAAAGACAGCTGGGCCTATGGGATCATAGGGTATTACATCAATTTATTTTTACATTTCTGTAACACCTCTTAGATGCCAGAAGTACTTTAATTACTGAAGTGAGCCTCACAACAACCCTGTGAGGTAGGTAGGTGTCTGTTTAAATAATGGCAAAACAGGTTAAATAACTTACCCAAGAAGGCACAGCAAATCAGCAGAGCAGGCTAGAATCCAGATCAGGCGGTCTACGAATTTAACATTATGGCACATTTGGGTCTAAGATTTACATGCTCCTTTTAAAACTGAGACAGAGGCACTGAGACATGACTTGATTCAAGTTTTCTGGAAGTAGTTTTTTTACAGGAAAGGAATCAAGAGAAAATGTATTTTAAGCCACTAAACAGTATGAATAAGAGGCAGTGGCATTACTGTACAGCTTCTTACATTTTAGTAGATGAAGAATAGTAAGTTAACTATTTTACTTGATAAAACTCCCATAAAAAAAAAAAAAAAGAGAGACTATATAGCCTGTTGTCAAATTCACTAAATGAAATTCTATTCTCACAGGTCTTAAGCATTCAACTACAGCTGGGGGTTGTTTCATCCAGTTTCATTATTTCTATGATCTACAATGGCTTCTTCGAACCTCAAGAAATAAGACTTAGTGTGAGAATCTTTTTTTTCCAGATTCAAACTTTAATAGCAGTGTTCCAATTGAACTGTCAAAGTATGCTCTTCCCAGTTAATGTCACGTTCTACTGACTACCAAACCAGTCATAGTAGAGATCAGAGCATACAAATTTGTCCTTGGCAAATTAAATGGAAATGTGAAGTATTCAGTTACTTCAGCAGAGTCTGTATGTCCATAGCAGTAAATTAGATGATACACTAAGTGCTAAGCACTGCTTTACACTGTATTCCACAAGTAAGCAAAGTCATACACAAGAAGTCAGTCAGCTAAACAAACACTGTCATAACCGGAGGTGATCCCAGCAGTAAGGCCTGCTCATACATGTTTTACATACAAAAATGAACTGGCATATGCAGGGAAACAAGTTTTTGTTCATACAGACTATAAACAATGCTTTCTACTTGAAGATTGGAAGTGTCATAGAAGAACACATTCCTCAATTTAGGCAAAGGGAAATGTAAAGATTTCTAACAGTTTTATGAAGAATATAGCCGTCAAAGAGCCAATTCTTTTTTCTGTTAAGACCATAATCATAACCCTCCTTCTAGCTCATCTTCAAATCATAGACCACTACTATGTAATGATATTCAGATCAGATGTCATTCAAATTCTCTAGTGCAAGACAACTTGTCAGAAAACAACCCCCCCCTTCCCTCTCTTTTTGGCTTTCTGTGATGCAAAGAGGAAATGCTGCCACACTAAAGAGGGAAGTGATTGATATGCTTGTTCTGACGTCAGAAAAAACAGAGATGACTTACAGATGACTGAAGACTCAGCGATTTTCAGATTTGTATACTGAGCCAGTGAAAAGAAATCACAAGCAATGATAACAAGAGATCTATTACAGTTCTACTTTCCCAGCTCAAGGCTGGAAAGATCTATACTTGCAAACTATCCAAGAGAAACTTTCTAGCAGAAGGAGACTATAAGGATTTCCAAGGAAAAAAAGTTTTCCAAAATACCTCCCCTAAATTAATTGTACATCTTAAGGACGAAGTAAAGGACACCTCAAAACAATTCCTGTCTCAAGTAGGCTTCAAAAGTTAAACGAATTATTATATTCAATCATGCTATTAAAAGAACATTTGAGATAACACTTGATTTTGAATTTACTCAGGACTGTACATGTAATATGCTACTCAGTAACACTGACAGAGTTCCCAATTGTGTGAAGATGCATATTTTTTTTAAGTGGATTTTGGAAATAAGTTATCTCAGTTTTATCGCTATAAATGGTTACATATACTAGAAAGCCAGAGATAAGCATGCTGCTTTTTTTGTTAAACTGGTCACTGGGTTTTGAGAGAAGTTACTGGAACCAGGAAGGAAAAGTTGAAAATTCATTGTAACTGGGATTTTAGAAATATGCCTGTTAAGATGAAAGATAAATTTTTAAGAAGTGAAATCCTACATTTCTTCCAAATATAGTCCTTTTTAAGTGTAAGCTTTACCAGAACTCTACCATTCATGTCTTCCCACTGTTTTGAATCACACATTCAATGTCTCTTACGTTTGACTTGTAGGCAGTACACACAGACACACACACACACATATGTGCACACAGGTGAACTAGCGATCTCGTGCCAATTCTTTCCTTTTTAAATTCACTCTGTATTACCTGGTTGCCATACCTGCAGGGTAGAAGCTGCTCTTCCTTCTTTGAAGCAGCATGTAAAAAAATTATACCCTAGATGGTTTCAGGTTTTGCCACTGTTAATGGTTTGAAATACTACTAGATTATAAATTACTTAAGAGGTACTGCTTAAACATGGCTCAAGACAAGAAGCCTCAGACAAGAGGCTTTGGGCAGACAGGCCTACAATATACAGTACAGGCTTTCTGAGGTGGTTCTATTTAACTCTTAAATTTGAGGCAAGGGAAAGATAAAGATTTTCAGTAAGCACAGAAATCAAACAGCTTAATGTAATCAACCCAGATTAGATTCTAAAGACCAGGTCCCTGCAGAATTTTCAGGGTACAAGAGGCTAGTGAACTTGGCCGCAGGATCCCGAAAGGAAAACTACGCACATATCTGTATGTGTTAGTGCATTCACAGTCTTCTAAATATGTCCAATTGCCAACATTCCAACTATTACAGACTACTAGAAATAAAATAATTAAAAATAGATGATATTCAATTAGGTAAGATTAAATTTAAGTTGCACTATTTTTGCACTGTAATATCCCACTGTAATCTGCAATATAAAAATGTAGTAGATTCCTATGATCCGCATTTTATTTAGTAATCTTCTTACTGCTAGAAAATGCTTGGATATGTAATTTAATGTAGAAGAAGGTATGAGAACTATACAATGCAGTTCTGCAACTCAGATTGCTGCTTAGCAATTTTCACATAAAATGGAAAAATATTTAGATAGCTCAGTTCTCATCTACAGAACACAGGTCCCCACCCCTGTAGTTTAGCAACTAGATTTATCTCAAGAAAAATGTGCAGCTAGAGTATACCCTCAAAAACCATTAGTATTAAATATCAGCTACACAACATTAAAAACCCAACCCAAAAATCAGATTATACAGTGCATTTCATGGCATGTCATTAAAGACTGTTGGAACTACAAACGCACTCAGGGAGAAGTTTTATATAGTTATGTAAACATTCACAATTTTGATGGGATTTTTAGAAGCTAAATGTTGTGCTAACGCATTTCCCCAGTATTTTCATTCCAGAAATCAGATTCCATCCCACACCCTCCCTGAAAATACTGTTCATTCAATTCCCTAAGACAAAAAGAAAAGATCCAAACATTCACAGGAAGTCATTCAAGTAAGTTTGTACGTATAAATAAAAACAATGTCCTTCTAAATAAATGACACAGGAGGCAATAAATTGACACGACAAGTAAATAAAAGGCTAAAGCACTCCAATACCATTGAAACGGTTTTAATGTTGTTGCAATTCCATAATGCAACAATCATCAACTCATAAAAGACCCAATACTTTAGAATTCATTTTAATAACTCCTTTGTACCTATTTTACAAAATAAAGGCAAGGCATATTTAAAAACCCCCTTTCCCTAGATGTCATGTGCCTATCTTATTTATGGTTACGAAAGTGTAAACTTAAACTCTTATTAAGTATTATGTAAGAAAAAATGTAAAAATATTAACCTCTGCTTCAATGTACAGTTTCCAGAATCTGCCAGAACTGGGGAACTGGGCAACAAGGCGTTCATAGGTCTTCCGTGCTTTGTCTATAGGTTGATTCTAAAAATTGAAAAATCAAAACAGCATTTACAATATTATGATTTATGTAAATGAATATGCTGATTTTACTCCAGAACCAAATAGTGTGAGTGGACCATAGATAAGGAAATGTAATCCTATGTCACTAAACCTGTGCCTCTCGAATGAGAATGCTCCAAGCGTCAAGGTCATAGGGATTTTCTTCTAGTTTCTTTTCAGCTTTCTTCACTTTTTCTGGGACATACTCTGCAGCCTAAAAAATTAAAAAGGAAGACATAAGAGATTATAAGGAGAATTCAAAAGTTCTACCCCAGCTACAAAGTCAAACTAATGACAATATTCTGATAACGTAACATTCCAGATCTCTGTTTTTATGCTGGAGTTACTAAATTGTAACTACGCGGAATACAAAATATCCCAGTAAGATAATGCACTCTTACCACAAATTCTACATATTTGGTGATGCAACAGAAACACTAGGCTAACTAACTGTTTGTAAAACACTAGAACAAATTTGGGTTTGTCAGAAGTATTTATTGCACTACGAATTTTCATACATTTACTGCCCAGAAACTTTTAAGATGCAAGAAAGTTAAGTTCAGACTAATTTTTCCTGTTACAGGCCGCAGACAAACAAGTCCAAATTACTGCACGAGTCGTTCTGGGCATGCAGGACAAGATTTCGTATTACGAATGACAGATTTCACAAGATGACAGCAGTGTCTACATGTTTTTCAAACAATTTAACTTTTTGATCTGTCAATCAGTATGTTCTTACAGTTGTCTTCCTCAGACACTCGTATTAGAGTTTTAAAAGCTTTCTGTGATTCTAAAAGCTTTACCAAATCGAATGTTAGCTTGCTAACATAGTTACTGTAACAGTGTAAGTGTTCTTTTGAAGACTTGTGAAAATATCAAATTTATGTGCCCAAGAATTTTTTTCTATACCTGTTAGAACAAAAGCAGATGAACAATATTTTGAATGATTATGTACAGACAAGACTTAAAATATATGCATGTTACAACCTTAAACAGTATGAATGTTTTTATTAAGTGTGGAATATTGTTATGACCCATACTGCAAACAGTTTATTTACTAACTCTCCAAACTTGGCTCATTTTCAAGCAGATGTTAGCAGTCTCAAAGCACATGATCAAATAAATTCTTTCATAAGATGTGGTAATAGCCTGTCAATTATTACTGCAAGACCTTTCTTGTGAAATCTTGAGAGTTACCTACATGATTAGAATATATGATTTGATATTGCATAGTGCAGCCTGACTGATTTACTGTACAGAAAATTCTAAAAGCCTGTCATTTGCCAGAAGATTATTTCAGGGAAATAAATTCTTAATATTGGATCTAGCTGAAATATACAGCTCTGAAGATGAAAATGACAGTAAACGTGACAGAGTGGACTGACATTTGTTTCTTTCAAAGGTGCCATCACACTGATAAACAAAAGGTAACTGTTAAGCCACTACAGTCATGACTTCTGGTAAAACCAGCAAGCATTGCTATTGTGCATCACTACTGCACAGCACTCTTGAAGGAAAGAAGATATTCCAAAACAAATATGAAGTATTGCTAATGGATTTTACTGGAAATCCATTTACAGTGGCATTATAGGAAGATACACTACCAGTGAAGCATTGTACAAAACAGTGACTTCGAGAAGCTGGGGCTAGCAAATGCAGTACGCCTGAGTTGCTGCAGAACATCAGGACTGCCTTGCCTCTTTGGTTTAGTCAACTTCTGCAAATGATTATGGAAATGCACAGTTATGTGACATTTTAATTCAAGTTAATAATTTGAAAAGCTATTCTAAAGTATTTTTTAGGGCTACCAGATTTCTTGTTTTTTCTAGTAGCAGGATATAATTCAAGATACATCCCTTAGAAGATATCAAGTTTACTTATGAAATGGAAAGATACTAAAAAATGCTGTAAAAATGTTAAGCAGACATGTAACAGCAACTATGCATGGAAGTGAAAAGGAAGAAAAAAGAAAATCAGGAGGAACTTTATAGAAGTGTAAAGACCCTTATTATTTTTTTATTCAGTTTTATAGTGATTTTTAACTTTTAATTGCTCAGAACAAAGCAGTGTAACTTGGGGGGCAACTATCAAGTTTCACAGAAAACTGAATTATAAAAGTAATTTAAAAAGCAACCAGAAAATTAGTACCTTAAAGTTGTTAACTCTAAAGTAGTAAATTTCTAAATGTAGATATTTTCACATCCCTAAGGCCATCAAAATTCTGACTCTAATATAATATTGCCTGTTATACTTCAACTGATAAAGGCTTAAGATGCAAACCACAGGTTTAGGCTGGATGTTAGGGAGAAATTCTTCAAAGAAAGAGTGATTGGCCATTGGAATGAGCTTCCCGGGGAGGTGGTGGAGTCACCATCACTGTAAGTGTTTAAGAAGAGATTCGATGGGCCACTTAGTGCCTTGGTTTAGTTGATTAGATGGTGTTGGCTGGTAGGTTGGACTCGATCTCGAATGTCTTTTACAACCTGGTCAATTCTGTATTCTATTCGGTAAATGAACCAGTGATTTTATTTCTTGCAAAATGACATGCATAAACATATTTCACCTTATCAGAGACAACACTGAAGCTGAAATTTCCAAAGCTTAAAGACGATTTAAGTTCTCTACAGATGACCCAAAGCTGAAATGCTGTTGCTTCAATAAAACAATAACCAACTTCTCCCACACCAGTAGTAAGCATTGCTTCTCATTATATTCCATCTGAGTGAAATCTACTTGTCTCAAATATTTTTATCAAGCACATATTAAACCTGCATTTGATTAGACAGAAATGCCTGCCAGGATCACTACTCACATCAGCTACAATTTAAAAAATCCTCGACCACAGAAAGCAACTCTGGCATTTCTAGAAGCACATGGTCCTGCACTATAAACAGTAATTTCCAAACAGGAAAAAGTAGAACGAGCCCCTACTGAAGCACATCTTAAGTTGTATTAACTCAAACCTTTCTGGGGGACACACAAAAGGCAGTTGACACTGCAGGGAAACAGTTAAGGCTTCCAGGAATTCAATTTCGCCTATGAAGATATAGGGCAATAAACTCAAAAAGACTGAAATAAATTAAGCTGATGAAAAAAAAAAGCTGACAAGATGGAGAATCATAGAAACCCTGCATTAATTGTGAATGTTTGATGCAAGACTCCTAATCAGGTTTTTATTTTAAAAAAATAATAAAAATCAAAAGGACTGATTTTCTAAAATAATCAAATACTCACTTAGCAGCAGCAAAGTTCTCCATGCAAAACAAAAATTATGGGAGCTCTACAGAATTGAAAACTAATGCTATGATCATGGTTTTAAACTGGACTGCTTGGAGTTGCTTGTAGGTTGTGTTACATGCAAGAGAATAACCAACTTCTTAAGACCAGTGAGCATCCTCCTGTTCCTATCCATCTCCTGGACAGATAAAAGCCATCTGCAGCCAACTGTGCTGCAGACAAATCAGTATCCCAGTTACATCTGAGCCAAAACACAGCCTCATTACATTGCATCTTCACAAATAATCACTCCTAATGTATGGGAGAAACCAACACTTAGGATTTCCAGTCCAGACCATTTTGGCATAACTAAGAATATGAGCAAAGATGGGTTCAGTTAGACATCAAACCTGTGAAGTCATCTACTGCCAGCATGCAGTGAGAGGGAACAAGGAACTCGAGTTTTAACCTAGCTCAACAATAGCCAGAAAGAGATTTGATCCCAATTTCCGACCTGCACATTAACTGCCCTCAACGCTTAGATCTGCCATAATCACAGTTCAAGGATATGCAGTTTTTTATTATGTATTTTCAATCACATTGCATGTACAACAGCCAACTCGTAGCACTGAATACTTAAGTGTTTATGATCCTGCCTCTAGATAAGCATTTTCAGTCCCTTCCTCTGGGTTAACCTCATCCTGTAACAGGCCAGTTCAGGGTCTGAAATCAGCAGAAAAATAATGCTATTTGCAAAGTGATTAACTTTCTTATGGTTCAAATCCTTGATTTCAGGACCAGATGCAAACCCATACAGCTCTTAAGCAGTTCTATTTAGATCAGTTTCAACTACCATAAAACTGCATATAATCTGATCGAAAATAGCTTTTAACTTCTCTTTACTTTTTTTTTGGGGGGGGGGAGGGAGGTGAGAAGGGAGAAGGAAAAGCTACAATGAACTGTTGCATAAAAATGGGGAAATAATTTTCCCCCTGGTTCTGGTAACTGTGTTCAGTGTATCTCCCAAATATTTTGGCTCTTATTCCATGTAAGTGGACCCTTCGAAGGTCATGGAAATCATTTTAGTACCTAAAGCTTCCATGTTCATGTTACCTGTATTATTACCATCTAGTCTGATTAATAGTTTTCCTTTTATTACTTATACACAGATAAAAAGCAAGAGATGGTTTTTTCCATTTCACAGATACTAAGAATGTAGAATTATTTTATGGTCACAATTTCCAAAATCTGAAAATACCTAAAGCCAAATTATCCAATAAGAAGTCTAGGAGCTCCTTTCTGCAAAATACACAAAAT
This sequence comes from Dryobates pubescens, assembly GCF_014839835.1. Lineage (NCBI taxonomy): Eukaryota > Metazoa > Chordata > Aves > Piciformes > Picidae > Dryobates > Dryobates pubescens. The sequence goes on from NC_071633.1 coordinate 8,095,442, forward strand.
CCAAACGTGAATTCATAAAAAGAAGTCTGAGGGAACAAGAAACAGAAGAAAAGCAAACTGACTTAGTATTTACTAAAATTTGTCAATCACCTTCAAGGAAAAAATTCTTGGTTTATACCTTGCTGCTAAAAGCAACAGTTCACAGGCCTCTGAACCATGTTGGTTCAAATACTTAGTCAAACACCTCTTTCAGATATTCACACCCAGTTACTGCATCTTATTGCTTAAAGCATCCTGCAGTTTCCACAAAATGACCTACTGCAGTGAAAAGGCAAAAGGCAAACAGTATGTAAACAGCTGCTCCAAATGTGAAGTGGCCAGTTTAAGATACTCTAAAAACTGTACCACTAATGGTGAAACAAGAACAAGGCCATTGTACATAAAACAGCAGGAATTTGAATGGTTATTTAAGTCAAATTGGTTCAATTTATGTATTCCAAAAAGAGTTTTATGTCCATTAACATACAAGTTGCTATTTGGAAGTGCTGGCTGGCAGCTGCACAGTTAAGCATAGCCTGGACTGTAACAGATCCAATGAATACAGTTTCAAACATATTAACATGCAACTTAACACACACTGTTAGTTGCCCACTTCAGTTAGGTTTGTCTAGCTTAAGGGATTTTTTTTCTTTTCTTTACAGTTTAGTTACAGCTGTATGTGCATAGAACAAGTTTTAAAATCCTTTCTTCAGTCACACATCTGTATGCTACAATCCTTGCACTTTCTTTAATCTGCTTTTAATGCTTTCCCTTCTATTCCACCACTGAGCCAGTTCAGCTGGGAATAAAATCTCAAAAAAATGTCCTTTAAGACTGGGTCACTATTTGCAGACATAACTCGGCATACTAAAGTAATTTAAAAAAACTAACTTTATGAATACTGCCTCCCACCCCCAACATAGCCTGGGCTGGTTTGTATCTCTGAACCAACCGAGAATTTTAAGAGTAGTAGTGATTGCTGCTTTTTCCTCATGAGATTACTTCCCAAGCACAGCACTTAACCGCATTTTCCCCTTTAACTACCTAGAACTTACTGACCCTGGAAATGCAGCTAAAACACAAAGATTTATAATTGTGTAAAAACCACTGCATTAACAACTTAAAAGTGATCCTCCCCCAGTTCTTCTTGTTATTTCTGTTGTTGTTTACAACACATTCCTATATTAAATGTGAACAGTGACGGTGAACTCAGTTTTACTACCTATCATGTAATTCAATATGCTCTTTCAAATGGTTTGTGCTGAGACGTTAAATGCCCACAATCCTGCAAGAATAAAATTCTGCTTCAACACTGTGCTCAATCACTTCTGTTTTTTTGAAATGTTAAGCTACAGTTAAGTACAGTAGTATTTGCTACTGCACTTGAATTCAGAAACTTGCATAAGAATGGAACAAAAGTACCAGTAAGAAGCCAGAATAGACTGTTTTAGAGGTCTTTCCATAGACAATATAGACGTCTTTTCCCACAGCTCAGACTCGCACCAGGTTCATATTCGTGTATAGTGGCATGCACCACAGACTGGGGCACATCTCTTAAACAGCTACAGGAAGTGCAAAATGCATGTTCTAGCCTTAAAAGATTAGAAGGCAACTAATGCAGGAGTAAAAGGAATATTGCATCAGTAATTTAGGTCCATCATAGTTACCACAGTGCAAGAATTTAAAACATACTGCAATAGTGGTGGCTACACCATACACCTTCCCCAGTCTGTTCTATGTTAATGATGCAAGGATGAGACAACCTACATGAAGTAGCTTAGGTTCCTGATCTCCACAGTAAAGCAACGTAACAATGTCTGGACCTAAGCTCAGCCTAAAGGCAATAAAGCCACATTTCAACTCGATCTGGCATAATAAAGCCTCCTAAATACCGGCTGCATCTTTAACCTTACAATACCTCTATGCTCAAACCCTTCCTACAATCATTTCACATTCTGTTCTTCCTTTCCACACAATCACAATTTCATACTTCCTGGAGACAACATGGTGATTTGTTATTCACCTGGCTGCTTTTGGAAGTCTCCAAACCCTACTATCTAGGAAGCAACATGCAGACACACCTCTGCATGTCTGAGTCAGAGCTTACAATCCTCCTTTGTCAAAGGAGATGCAGATACTGCATCATGCAGTATCATGTGTACATCTTACACTCAACACAGATGCAAATTAACTGTACACTCACCCCCCACTCCCCTCCCCAGATGAACTATGTGACCATGAATGAAAATGGCAGCCCAAATCTCAGAAACCTGAAACAGGAAAGCCAGATACAAAATCTCTGCCTTGCTTCAGTTTCCTACAGAATGGACCACTTAAACCCGTAAGAACACTGTGCATGTGAAAGCAGAGCCCTTCAGATAGCAAGAGGTTACCACACAACAGTATTTGCAGTGTGGGGAAGGGAGCAAGGCAAAACTGCCCCAGTCATAATGCTTTGTTGTTGCTACTTTCACAGACATCGTGAATTCGAGTCTGCCGTGCCCTGAAAACTACAGTTAAACTGGCATTAACACTTACTTAGGGTGCACCTGCATCACCACACAACTGGGCAGTGGTAGCCTACAGCAGAGGAAACATCACAGTAGTAACACCAATATCAAATGATGGCCTGTTTTAAGATGTGGACTAAGAAACTGAAGTCTGCCAAGGTAAGGGCAAAAAGGTAGAGGACAAATTAGTGAAACGTAAGAAAATCAATGGAAGGTAGGTAACTGACCATAGGAAACTGCAATCCAGAGGTCTTCACACAGAGGATGGAGAAGGAAAAAAACCCTAACCTATAGAAAATTTTGGTTTTTACATTTTTCATTTAAAGTGAACCCAATGTGGAAACAGTAATCACAATGGGTGAAAGTTCACTTTAATACGAATCAAAACCACAAAATACAAGCCATATTTTACACAGGCTGCAAATACTGATTTTGAATGCTAAAACCGTTTGATAATAAAAAAGATGATGTACAACACTCTGATTGCACCTGTCCAGAAAACAGTAAGTTATAATAAATTCATATTTTGGTATTAATAAATAGAAAAAAAAGCCTAACAAAATTAACAGACAGTAGTCATCTCTCCTCCCCACCAAGAGTAAAACTACAGTATGAAGATGAAAATTCTTTAATAAATAAGCCTGGGTTTATTATTTCTAATTTACAGGTAGTTTAATACCTTATTCTGGACGAAAAGGGTATTTTTAAAGCGGCATACATCCTTACAGGTCAGGCGCGTATGTTCAGCAAACGCTCGCTTTACAAAACACGGCAAATATATCACTGTAAACATGTTTTCAATGTTCTTCCGGAGTGCGCGTACTCAATGAGTAGGAATAAGTGAATAAGGAAACAGAAACCCACTGGAGTGGCTACTGTCCACTTCGACGTGATTCAAAGTTTGCTTACCAGAAACGCGAAGGTTGAGAGTTTACAGAGCATTACCGGTTTTACCGAGGGCGGACACTGGGAGCGGCCCCACGCACCCCCGGCCCACAGCCCAACGTTTCATTAACCAAATACACACGAGTTTTCTCAAAATGGGTGTGTGCGGTGGGAAGGGGAGCCCTACACCGACCCTGTCGCTGAGAAGGCCATCAGGGCTCCTAAAAGTAGGGAAGAGGCAAGGGCCGCACAACCGCAGCCCGGCCACGTTTCCCTTAGGCCTCAGGTCTGCTCGCGGCGCGGCCGCCAGCACAACGGCAGCTCCGGCAGGCGGCCGATCCAGACGCTACGCCAAAGTAAGAGCCCCACAGAGGCCGGTACAGCCTACACACCAAGGAGCCCGGGGTGGGACCGCCGCACCGCCACGGCGGTGCTAGCCTCCCTTACAGAATGGCCTACGACCTTGCCCTCCTCTTGCTCACCTGGTCGCCAGCAGTTCCCTCTCCGGACATGGCCTGCTAAAACAAGTCTGGGGCACAGAGGCCCCAAACAGATTGGGAAAAACAAAACAACAAACAACAAACTTCAAAAAGCGCCTAGTAGTGCCACTGCCACGGCAGGCAGCTCCACCGGTCGCGCCAGTCGCTGCGGCCCGGAGTTCCAGCAGCGCCAGCAACAAAATGGCGGCGCAGCCCTTCAAGTCCGGCTTTCAGCGGGGGCGAAGCGTCGCTGCGCCGCGCGGGGGGCGCTGGGAAAAGTCGGGGGCAGTGTTGAATTGCCACTCGGTGGCGGCGCGCGGCAGGAAGTATGTCATAGCAGCGCGCGGGACCGGGCCGGAAGCGAACAGGGAGCGCATCCCTGTGGGAGGTGCCTGAGGAAGTCTGTCATGGCGCGGGTGGTGCGTTGGCCAGGCACCCGCGGCGGGGCTTCGCTTTCATCCTTGGCATTGTGGGAAGTAGCCCCGTCTGCTTTTTGCCGCGCAGGGACAGGATGAAGCATTGAGGTCCGCTTAGTGCGTGACCCGAAGGGCGGCCAAGTATGGCCTGGAGGCCGTAGTAGCCGTACTCATTGAGCTCGTAAGGGTGGGCGTTTTCTTTCATCGCTCGGTTGCCGGTGGACCGCTGATTGTTGAAACTGAAGGACAGCGTGCAGAAACTAGAAGGTTTTGGTGGTCTCTAGCTTTGGCCCTACGAGCTTGTCATGGGCTTAGTTATCGAAGCGTTACCTCTTGAACATCCACTTTTGTGCATCAAGCCGGCATTCTATCCTTGGTGAGGTAACAGCAATGTCTGCTAGCAGTAGACTCATCCTTTCCACCTTACAAAAGTCCTTGATAATCAAGGAGGCAAGTTCAAAAGACAGGCCAAGAGGCCACTGTCCCAAGAGACCTCAAGGATGCAGGAAGCTGCTCCCCCCTAAAGCTAAACTTTCTTTACAAAATATTCACCAGTCTGTGAGAGATGGGCTTTGAATCAGCTACTGCAGAGAAACTCTGCTATATGAAACAAATTCATTGGAGGAAGCTTGGCAGATACCAAGGTGAAAGCTGACTTGGCTGTCTTCCCAACAGCAGTGTAAGTGTTCTTGAAATTGTATAATATAGTAATGTTTACACAGAAATACTTGGTCTAGCTGGATGTTAGTACTCTTAGGGTTCCTTTCTATATCATTTTCCAAAAGACCTGAAATCACAACGTGTGGAAAGGAAAACATAGTATGTAACCTATTCTTCTGAAGCCCCAACAGGGGGAACAAACAGTAAACAGAGGTTTATTTGATGAATCATTGCAGTAAGAGTTTTCATCTTAGGATTGAAGAATTTTGATTTTATTCTTCAGAAATGAAATACAATCTCTTGTCCTGTTCTTCAGTTTCTTGGAGAATAGTGAGCTTGCTGTCCAAGGCTAATTTGGTATTTCTTGGGGGCTATTTATTCCATATCACAACAGACTTTTGAAAATATTGGATGTTTAAATAGAATTTCTTTCCAAAAAAGTCCATTCCCATTTCCCTTCTAGGAAACAGTTCTTTACAAGTAATCACTTAAAGCAATGCTGGTGAAGCTACTAATTAGATAATATTTTTTCTAGGTCTATAGTGTCAGCTGTGTTAGGGGGTGAAATTTTGTTCCAATATTTTTTTGTAGTCTAATTTTAGCTGCTTCTGGTTTTGCAATTGCCTTCTTTAATAAAATGAGAAAGGTGGTTTTGAATGATGACAGCACCACCAACATCCTGCTAAGGTCATTTAAGACTTTTGCTCCTTACCTCTTAAAGCCCCTCACCACACCTAATAAAATAATGTGCTATCTCATACCTTGTGTTCTCAATTTCTGTAATGTCATGATAGAACAGACCCTGGCCAAAACCCCAGCTGCTGTAAATACAACTAGTGGCTATTCCCTTTCTTTCTGGTGCTGCTATGACCAGCTGGAAGGAGCTGCAGTTCTGGTGTTAACTAGAGTGGTGTTAACTCTGATATGTTGGAGAAAATCTGAAAGGAGCACTAATGTGCAGAAAGAAAATGTAATCTAAAATTCTTATTGATATGGTTTATCTTCCTACTTCAGCCCTAACAACTTGCACTGTTTTGCAGTTAAACGTGAACTCTTTCACAACTGAGGGGTAATGAGGATGTTTATGTTTTGGTGTGAATCTCACAAGGGGCAGTATTACTTACAAAACCTGTGTGTAAATGATGGGTTATGTGTCAAAGTAACTTTGAAAACGTTTCCTTGTCTTAAGCTAACCCTGTTATGTCTAAATTCTAATTTTAAGTTGTCTGACTGTAACTGAAATTTGGGGCTCATCCAGAGCTTTACTGGCTTGAGTTCTGTTGTGTTGTAAGTTTTACTGACCCATTTGATTAGGCTGATTTGGAGCTTTCTTGTTGATGGTATGGGAGCAAATAATGGGGATGCAGGAGCTTAGCTACCACAACTACTTATTTGCTAATTCCTTTAGCATAGCTCAAATGTTGTTTTAGAATGTGGCTGGTTTTTCCCTTCCTTCTGAAGCTGAGTCATCTCAAGTGGAGTAGCTCAAGGCTTCTAGCCTGAGCGATCTGGAGCAGTGAAGAAGACATGATTATAGGCCTGTCTGCTTGGGAAGGCTACACTTTAATTTTCAGAGGGTTTGTGATATCAAAGCAACAAGATGCCTTTAATATGTACTGTTTTGTAGTGATTAATATTTAGTTCAGTTACTGACGTGAAACTTAATGGCAAGCTATGAGTTAACAAGTAAGCTGTTGTGGATTATACTGAGTGTTGCAGGAATTGAAAACAAATCTGAAACTGAGCATGAATTGAAGACTACTATACCTGCAGTTCAGTGGCAATTAAGTATTCCTGCTTAGAAAAGATAAGACAAAAATTGTGTGTCACTTAGAAAAAAAACAACTGGAAAAAAGGGAGATTTTAAAAACAAACAGATGTTAAACCTTAAAAGGCTGCCAGGCCAAGATCTTGGCAAACCATAAAGTGGAGCAAACTTGAAAGGAAACTGCTTTCACAGAGTTAGGGCAATGGTTATCAAAGAGATCTGGCATACCTCTCTTCCAAGTGATTTTAGCTACTACAGCAGATTTTTTTTTTTTAATACTAGTTACAAAATCACAGGTTTTGTGCAACCCTTTTAAAGCAGCTCTAGAACTACTAAAAACAGAGTTCAGAAACTTTTTTTCAACAGGATTTACTCTCATATATAAATTATGGCTGCTCGGTGCTAGAGCACTGCCAAACTGGTTTAGCTCTCCATTTGCTATCCACTGGTATAGAGTTATATATTATCTATTACTTTGTAGATTCTTTGGAAAATTTGCCAGAATTAAATGAAATTTGAAGCTGGATCTCTGTATACTTTGATGAAACATTAAGCAGTGAAAATAGTGCTGAAAGTTGTTTAAACCAACAGGTGGATAGCCACAGAGGCAGAGTTGCTTGATTTTTTTTCTTCCTTGAGATTTGTGGACAGATATTTATGGATGTGGCACTCATAGTCTACATGCATTGAGCCCAACATGTTCTGAATGCTTTGGATGTATAGTGCACGTGCAGATCACTTCTCTAGTGTGTGCACAGTCTCATGTGTCCAGCAGTGAGAAATTTGTGGTGTTCCTGCATGCCTACCGCCAGGCTGCAACAGTGTCCATCTGTCTGAAAATTGGAGAGAGGTGAACATCCTCCAGGCAGAAAAACAGGAGTCTAGAAATGCTCAAAATGCAGAACAAGGTAAAAAAACAACCAACCAACAGAAAAAAACCCAACCGCAAATAAAGAGCCCCTCCCCAAACAAACAACAAGCTAAACCAACCAAAAAACCCAGCTGAGTAATGCTGATTTGTTTGTGTACTGGGTTAAAGTGGAGTCCAAAGCAAGCCTTGCAGCTAGAGGGATAAAAATTAAGTACAAATACAGCAGCACAGTTTGCTAATTGCAGCATTCTCGGAGTTTGAAGTGTTTGACTTTGTAACCTAAGTATTTTTGAAGTAGTTAAAATGTGTTTGACCACTGCCATGGCTAGATCCCTTCTCGCAGCTTATCCGTGTTTCCTTGTGACCACTGTGTGTCCCCAGCGCTGTGCCTTACCCGAGAGGTGGCAGACAAACACCGCTCCGACTCGACTGGAAGAGGCGAGGGGACGAGTAGCACGTACCTGGCAGCTGCCCAAGAGGGAAAAAGGCCTGGCAGTAACCTGGGGTCTAGATTACAGGACTTTTTCCTGCCACATTACTATTTGACATCCGAAGTGGCTTTCTATGAATCCTATTATGAGTCACAGGTTGCAACAATGAGTCATTTAAAAAGTATTTTAACTTTGCCTGACTTTAGGAAAAAGTTACACATATCTTGGTTTTAGGAGTATGACTGCTTTAATAAGGGCAGAAAGTAGAAGCCTGTGAAAGGAAAATAGAGGCATCAAAGAATGATGATTAGAAATCAAAGGGGGAATTTGCTGGTATTTAGCATAGTCGTCATCATCCAACAATCGAAAAAGAGGACAAAGTGAGGTGGGGCAGAATGTACTTATTCGTAAATGGTGTTGCACAATTTTGCATACCAGTGCTCAGACATGATTGTTTTCTAGTGTATGCTTGCTTTCTTTGTAAACACACAGACAGAGCCTTTAAAAATACAGCGTTGATTGCAGTTATTTCTCACTCAGTGTCGGTGATACAAGATTTGTGGTTATCTGATATAATACTGGAGTGCTTTCAGAAATCTTAGCGATTAACAGCAAATAAATTTGCTATCCAAGCATAGTGTTACTTGCACCGAAATGCCTTTTACTTAGCTGAATAGCCCAGTCAGCATAAGATGAGAGTGTAAAAGTTGAGTTTATAAGATTTTTAGATGCTACTCATTTTTATAATATATTGGAGTTCACGAACACAGAATGTTACAGCTTTTCATCTCAGGTTTTTTGGATGGAAGTTTTGTTTTCTTAAATACAAGTTGTGAACAAACTAGAAAGTTCATTCTGCTAACATAAATCCTATCTATTCAAGTGCTGTGTTTGTGCAGCCTAGAGAAACAGGAAAGGTGGAACTGACCAACCAGTCCACCTGTAATGGGGGTGGGGAGGTTGCTATGCAACCATAGTATTTGATGTTTTACTTAAAAGCTCAGCTCCAGGAAACAAAGGTTTACATAAGAATCAATCAATCTTTCTTTCTTCTAAGTTAGTTTCCTTCTGTTATGAAACAAAGCTGGTTTGTGTGATCCAAGTACGTTGCCAAATCTCAGAAACCTAGAAACAACGTAAAAGAAACTGAAGTTTAGGGTTGTTTTAATCTCCTTATTTTGGGCAAGCTTGATTTACAAAACTTGAAAATGCCATATTCTCCTGGTGCTGGAATAACGATTGCCCCCTCCATCCACATATTTGGTGTGTAGCTTGATCCTCAAATTTTCCTTGCCTCAGTTATCTTCAAAACCTATTGTGACTATCCTGTGTGTCACACCTTAAGCAACATTTCTGTCTTTGATTCAGCTGTTGTCAGAGTTTGTTTGTCAGAGTTTATTTTGAAGAAATAAGTAATGTTTCTGACCTCTGCACAGGTCTCCTTTACTGATAATGTTATCCAGTCCAGACTTAGGCCTGCACCCTGTGCTTGAAATAACAGTTCCTTTTGACTTTATCCCTCTGTAAATTTGCCTTGGCAGATTGTATATGATTTGAATAAAGGATTATATTTTCATATTTATCTATAAAGCATCTGGGTAGCATGATTATCAGATAGGCAGACAGTTACATTTGCACTTAAGGTTAACTGACAATGCCAGGATCCTTTTCTGTAGAAGGTAGGTTTCATGTCAACAGAGCCATGTTCTCTAGCAAAAGCAGTGATTCCAGGTGTCAGTGTGTGCTGGTTTTTTAGTAAATTAATAGGGAGACAAATTTAATGAGCTGCTTTTACATTCTCTTTATTAGCTAGCAGTGAAGCTACTACATTTGAACCTCGATCATGATGCCTCAGCTAGAATGCCACATGCTAGAATTTGCTTTGGTTTTGCATTTCTGAACTAGCATAATGCTATACTTTGAAATCTCAGTTAAAGGAAGTGTCTTGGCCTAAATATAAGAGAAAATATCCTTCAGGTTAACAATCTGAAAACTATTGCCTCTTCTGGGCAGCTTGAATTTCATGTGGATTGTACTTAAATCCTGCATTACATTTCCTTTAATGATTCATTTGTGCATTTCGTTTATTCCTTGTGTTATTTTGACCACATTTAAATAATAATACATGGATGAGTATTTACTCTGAAACAGTCATTTCATTTTATTAGCCTACAGAGGGCAATGAGGCAGAAAAGGGAATGTCATGCTTACATATTAGCTCTTGTTCTGAGCATTAACTTTCCAAAGACTGAGGACAATTCCTCGAGAAAATTCCTTCCTGATTATGGTACAGATCATCACATAGTGTTTGTTAGTTGCAATCACTATACAGTTAAGCAGTTAAAACCCTCAATGGTGAGCTGCATTAAGCCATGCAGCAATTCTTATCAGATATTGTTATCATTTTAGTTGCATATCTGTGTATACATGTAAAATTACCCCAAACATACTAATCCTGCAATGATTTAACACAAAAAGGAATGTGTCATGGCTTTTTATTATATTTGTTGGTTCCTTGAGCAGAAATTGTCTGCCTTTACTTTGCATCAGTCTTTCTTTTGCCATTCTTCTTGCAGCAAGAGCTGCTATCTGTCAGAAGCATGCATCCAATCCACTGCACAAACCCCAGAATTTCAATGCAGAGGTGATTGAAAATAAATGAATCCCATAACTTTCCCTTTTATTTCTCCAATTCATTCGAAATTATGAGCACAAGAGGATGTGTGTGTCACAGCAGTTTGGAAGTGCTGTCAGACATGACAGTAGGTTTGAGAGTATTGGCCGGGGTGGTTAACTTGTGAATCCAAGTTGTTCTCCTTCGTAACTGTGGGTTTCCATGTAACAAATATATGGCCAGCAGTTCTGAAACCATTCAGCAGTGATTGTTTTCACAGAATGGTGGAAACATGCTTTTGGCCTATTGTTTGGGTGCTAAAAGTACTAGGGGAGTTTCTTACTAAGCTATATGCACATAAAAAACACTTGACCTACTGTGGGCTAAATATCAAAATACACTTTCTGCCATGGGTGCTCATGTTCTAAGTGAAATATAGGCTATGTGAGAATCACTAGGTCTGTCAGAACAGAACCAGTTCAGTTCATGGATCTCTGTCAGTGCGGTCTGACGAAGTTGCTGCTAATGCTTTTGTGTACTTCAGCTCTAAAACAGCTTCTGAAACTCCCATTGTTATCTCCTAGCAGAAATGTTGCACAACAGAGCAACAGGCCTTAGCAGTTAGGGAGAACAGAATCTGTTTCTATGTGTAGCAGGCTATCCCTGTGTTAGCTTTTCTACTACTAAGAAATTAACTTTGGGGACCTAGTTATTCTGTGATCCCTGAGGTGAACAGAGGAGTTACACCCTGCTTTCTTTTGGGTGCAAGCAAGAAATAATGTAAAATATGGTGGTTCTGCATGTCTGGGAATACAAAGCCTGGCAGCTCCATTTGTCTACGTGCTGGTGAGTTGGAGAGTATGGCTGCAGCATGAAAAGTATCAGCAATGGCACGGTGTTGTGGGGGGATATACAAGGCTTGTTGAAAAGCATGTGCTAACTTAATTCTTGGCTCACATATTGAAGACAAATGCTTAGGGAGTATGATAAGACAACTGATGACTCTGCATGTGTGATAGACTGAAGGATGATATGTAATAGTGTCTCCTAAGTCATTTGCTCGTCAGAGGAAGTAATTGTGTTTAGAAAAGCTGAAAGACAGCAGGTTTGGCTGGTTGTGTTAGAGCACTTAAAGACTTAATGTGTTGTGTATGTTATCTAGCTCAGCATACTTTTTTCCAGTGGTATCTTTGTCTCCACTTTGCTTTCTGTTTCTTCCTTTGCTTTATGACTCATTTTTATAATATACTTTTGTTACAATTATCTTCTGCTTTTCATAATGAATCCTATTTCCTTTGCTACTCCTTTTCAGGTTTGCTTTGAAAATTCATGTGCTTATAAAGTCATGATTCTTGGTGCACTTTTCTCACAGAGGCTAGCTATCTGTATTAGATACCAGTGTTGCAGAACCCTGCCTGTGTGTTTTACCAATTCATTACATATCTTTTCTTTTACAAACCTGTTTAATTCAGTAGGGGAAAACACTGCTGTATGCACCAGCCAAGTGAGAATGCAGTGAGAAATAGAAGTTAATACCAAGCAGTAATGAAGAAAAATGCTACTGCTTTAAATGCAGTTGTGACTCTTACAGTCATGATAAACTTTCAAATCATATTTACTCTTCAAAGTCCATAGAAAAATACTATGGACTAAAAACTGTTACAGCTTGTTTTATCTTTTTCCTTTGTACTTAGAAGTCAGAGAATTTGTCACTAAAACAGAAGTAGTGCTGTCCAAGAGAACTAACTAGTCAGATTAAATAAGTTTTTAGATGTCTATATAGCTTTTAAAAATGCCTACAAGTATATCTACTTGCATATATAAAGTGGAGAAAGCAACTGCAGTTTCTCTTTCCCAGCTGTATTAAATTTGTTTGATTTTTGTGTTTAATTTATATTAAAAAGGAGGGCATATAGCACGTGATGGTAACAACGTAAACATTTATAAAACTCAGATATATGGTGTCTGGGTGAAAAGGTGATTTCAGTCCTGGATCTGGAAATACAGACTTTCTCCCCTAAATCTCTTTATAAATACATTTTAGTTCAGACAGGCTTTAGGAGCTATTAGGATTGGTGCTGCTGTTTCTCTATACTCAGGGCATTGCTTGTACGTTTTTCTCATATTTTTGGTTACTTGACATAGGGTCCTAGATGAACTGTCACCAAATGTGGGACATAAGTTACATACATCTAAGGTGATGTAGCATGTTGTCACAGAACCATCTGACAGAACTTTCTGGTAGCATTGTCATCTATTTCAGTAAAACATCCGAGTGACAGTGAACAAGTGACTAAGAAATTCCAGTAAGAAAGAGGAATGAAACACAAGCAACTAGTTTGAGAGAAACTATTTTATCTCATTTTTGTGAATTCAGAAAAAATAGTGTTTCTAATGATTATCTGAATATATACTGATTCAGTTAATTTCATTTGTATTTTAGTTAGATTTTGAGTACATGCTTTCCTTCATTTTCTTCTGAAAATAGAAAGGTAAGAGAATATGAATGAAATGCTGAAACCAAGCAGAAGACGTAGTGTCTTGGCCAACTTCATTACCTTGTTTGCTTGTTTACTTAAACTTTTCCTGCCGGGTTTTTTGAGAGTCCTTTCACATCCATTTCTGCTAATAATAAAGCATCTGTCCTGCTTATTTCATTGCTATATTTGCTGCTCTCTAGTTCTTCTTTATTATAGGCTAGCTCCTGTAAGTCACCATATGAAATCCAGAATGTGGTAAAAGCAGATGATATTTAGGAAACTCCAAACCCAACACACACACTCTGGTCATTTCTCTGGTATAGTCTGTGCCAGTAACTGTGTCACATTGGTCTGCACAGCACTGGGATTTATACGTGTCATGGGTAACAGAATCTACTTCATATTCTCTTTGAAAATGTCAAGGTAAGAAGTAAACAGCCTCCTCTCAGACTCTACCGAAGTAGCTTTAGGACTACAGAGTACGTGCCATGGTACTCATTAAATTGTGCCCTGGTTTCCTCAAGTATCCTAGTGTAGGAGTTGTTACTGAGGCAACACAAGGACTACTGTGCAACTCCCATAAAAACAAGTCACTGGGGTGTGTCAGGTGTCTCCATACACACACACAGTGGCTTGGATTGAAAACTGCCTTTTTTTGTTTGTTTTTAAGCAACCAAGAAAAGAAAATGGAAATAGTAATGTGAAAATAATACTTAAAAGTTTTCTAATTATTTGGGGTTTATGTTACTTTTCTGCACCCTGCTTTGGATAGGAAAGAATAGAAGTGCTGCTCATCAGCTAACCTGAGCCTGCGTGAATGTGATGGTGGGTGGCTTTACCAAGTAGCAGTCTTCTCTCCTGTCAAGTCTGATATTGAAGATTGAACAGGATCATTTCCAGCTATAACTGGGAAGATTAATATCTCCATTTTATACAGAGAAGTTTCTCCAAGGAGCACTAGTGTTTTGTCTGTACTAGCCATAGGAAGGTGTGAAGCGACCTGATAAAGGATACAACTATGTTCTAAACAAGCACAGTTGTGATAGTTGAAGTTGTCTGCTGAAGTCACAGCTTTTACATTTGTCTAGAAATAGATGGGAAGCAGAAACCTCCTCAGTTATCCCCAAATGAAAGAACAGTCCCTAATGATAGGCAGTAGACACAGCTCTCTCATATTAAGTCATAAGTTGCATATAGCTGTTTGTCTAACCTTTTTGGCTTTTTTGTCTGTACATCAGATATTAATGCACCTGAAATAGAAAGTCTGAAGCTCATATATTCATCCTTGTTTCATATTGTAAAGCATATGTGTATATTTATATATGTATGTATAAATATATGCAAGACAGTCCCCTTTAACAATAATCCCTGACCCATTCATTTGCATCATGTACAGCTGACTACTATTTATCTGCTGTTTATCTCTGTTCCCCAGAGTCTGTTCGGTGTGCTAACATCCATGTTGCTCTTGCTGGTAGCATGGGCAGAGACTGTAACTTGAATTACAGGGCACTTACAGGGCTTCCTGAATATGCCATCTCTTGGGAAAAAGTATTTGTTCCTATCCTTCCTTGAAGCAGGGTGCATGTAGATACTCTTCTATGGCGGCTTCCACTTGAAAGTCCCCCTGAAAATCCTTCTGAACGCATAAAAGGCAGGCAAGCTGTACAAGTTGTTGCCTAATACAGGTATATCTCCTGGTGTATTTTCTGCTCAAATCCTGTGTTCTAGAGTGTCTTTATTTATAGTGGGTACATGTTCTGATAATGGCAACCTCAGGTAGAGGAATGGCTAAATGTAGTGGTGCTTGTTGTATTGGCTGATTTCAAAATTGCTTGTTTAGTGTATGTTGCCGAATACTTGTTCCATGGGTGTCACAAAGTGATCCCAGAAATGAAAGGTTCCTTTGAAATGCATCCAGGTTTTTGTCAGTAGGATTTGGAGGGAATTTGTGGTACCTTTATTGCTGTGATGGTGAAGTATGAGAGCATATATGAATGTAAGACCAACTCAAAAGACCTGTGAGGAAGCATATTTCAGCGAGTGCTTTGGCTGTGGTGTAAATACCTGCTGGAGAAGAGCTCCATTCCAGGCTACTCTTCCACTTGCTGTCTGGTTTCCATAACAGCTTAGTCAGTCAACTCATTTCAGACTGTAGCTGGATGATAAGATGGCTAGAAAGGAGAAATTGCTCCAAAGACTCTAAATTACTGATGGACCTAAGCTTGATTAGGCTAAAAATTCTCTTAATGATCATAAGTATCTGTTTAAAATACTGAAACTAGGAGAGTGTTAGGATACTAACTGATGTGACAGCATCCTAAAAAAGGTTAGGCAGAAACAAAATCTATTCCACCCAAAACATATGCAGAAAGGAGAAAATGGGTATGAATGAGGAATGATCTTGGTGTGGCGTCCAAGACAAACTTCTGCATCTTCTGAATGATTTCTGCATGGTCTGTTACCACCTCTTGACCTTCATGCAGTGGTTTTATTGTACCCACGTGCAGGTACAGGAGAAAAATTACCTCTGAAAAACAAGTTCTACAATAATTGCTTTAGATGAATTTGGAATTTATTTTTTTTTTTCTTCTATTCAGCCATGAAATGGAAGTGTCCTGCTGATGGCTCCAGTATAGTTTTTTAATTGAATAATTTACGTGGCTAATAGGCATTTAGCAGCATTTTTGGTGGTAGTCACTGGATTTGCTAATCTCCCAGAAGGTGGGATGATTCAGAATCTTTTAATGCCCTAAAATAGAAGACAATGAAAAACCCTACATACAGAACTTGAAATAGAATTGAGTAGAAATGCTGAAGAAGAAAATGAGCTTGAGGGAAAATATCTAGGAGGGAGGAAGGAAAATACTAGTCCTGAGTACTAACAATAGTAAGGATACTTATGAAGTTGCATTTTACATATTTGAAGGTTTCCTTCTCTGCCACACTTTGCAAGTGACCAAGACTTAGGATCATAGAATAGTAGAGGTTGGAAAGGACCTCTGGAGATCATTTAGTCCAATCCTTCTGCTAACACAGGCACGTCCAGATCAGGTTGCACAGGAATGTATCTAGGTGGATTTTGAAAACCTTCAGAGAAGGAGACTGCACAACCCCTCTGGGCAGCCTGGTGCAGTCCCTCCATCACCCTTAAAGAAGTTTCTCCTTGAGTTCAGGTGAAACTCCTGTGTTCTAGTTTGTACCTGTTGACCCTTGTCTTGTCACTGGCCATTGCTGAAAAGAACCCAGCCCCATTCTCATGACTTCAGCCTTTAGATACTTACATGCATAAATATCTTCTTTCAGAAGAATCCTCTGTGCTAGTTTCTCAGCAGGGCTTCGCTGCTTGCTGTGCCGTAAGTGGATTTGGCTGGCCTGAGAGCAGAACATCCACAAAGGCCAGGTAGCTACTCTGTGATAGGGCTCAGGAGAGATTCAGAGCAGTCAGAAGTGTTCATATAGAGTGAGTGCTGTACTAGTCAGCACTGAGAATTATGTATGTACTAAGTATGTGGTGAGCTATGTCCTGGTGAGAGGAAACTCTTAGGGGTTTTGTGGACAGGGTTAGCTCAAATAATCAATGATACTTCATTCCCCAAGAAAGCCTAATAAGTAAATACACAACCTGAATGTACTGCATCATACATCTATTAATAGTGATGGGGAGTCCGAGGCTGCAGAGCCACACCAACTCACATGTGAAATTGCACATCTTTGGTGTGACAGCTTTCACCGCAGTAGTGCAGTTCTAGATGTAGACCACTACTGTGCTATCGCTTACTATGTGCTATCACTTACAGGCACTTGACAGCAGGGGGGCAGCTGCTTGCCATTGTAATTAATTTCTCCAGTAACAAAGGACTAACACAAAGCTAACCCCTTTCTCTCCCAAGTGCAAGAGGTGTTCTATTAAGATTAACTCCTCCTATGGAGGAGGAGATGGAAAAAGAAACTGCAGATGACAAATGTTAGTCCTGTTGTTTACTTGGCTAGGTGGAAACAGTCATGCTGAGGTAACTGGACGTAGGATGGAACCCAAACAGAATAGGAAGTGAATTACTAATCTTATTTCCAGTGTCCATAAAACAAGGCTATTAATTAACCTGTATAATAAGTACTCTTTTTACAGAGGTCTAGTGGACACCTGAGACTTCACTATTCGCTTCAAAGAACCAGTGATCAAGTTTACATTGGCACAAGCAAGGTGGGACTGGATGTCTCAACACTGAGCTGCTCTGCCAGGTTCTGTCTACTGGAATACATGAGTGTGTGCTTCCAATATTGTTTGCAGGCTTTAATAAAAACCATGCTGTACAAAGGCAGTTTACCAATTCGGAGCCACCCTATCTATCATGAAATTGGGAATCTCTGGATAAGTCTTGTCAGCTCCCATAGAAATTTTTACAGTCCAGAATACTGACAAATTGGTCCAAGAGTTGCAGTACAACAGTGGGCAGGGTGTTCCAACTCTTCTCAGGCTGTGATGCCTTCCAAGTGAAAACAGTGTAGCCCACCAGTTGCTCATCTAAGGAATGATGAAGGCCAAAGTACCTTATTGCCACTAAACTATTCCAGATTAAATAAGACAATAGCTTTCATGAAATAATCCTGATACAATAAAAGGATACTTACAGTATTATACAATATAGTGAAGCAGCATGCATTGGAGCTGGTTTGGACAGGAGTCCACATCAACGTGTCATAATAGCTTGGCAGAATGAGAAACATTGCATGTTAGTAATACTGTACACTGGCAGAACTTTAAGCAAACTCTTTGAGGATTGTGCTTGTGCTTGCCTCTAGTAAGTAGTATAGTTTTCAATTTTGTGTTTGCTCTTCTCCAGACATCAAAAAAATACAGCAGAAGTAGCTTAACAGAAAGAAAAATGGGTTTGGAACTCTCTTGATGATGAGAGGCCAGACTCTGGCTGACTTGCATGCATCAGGTGGTATGAGGACTACCAGGAGCATCATCTACCCTTCACACAACACATAGGCAAGAAAAGGTGTATTAATTTCTCCAGCTGTGTATGTACACCTGGGGACCAATGTTGCCACAAAGAGGATCAGCAGGATGACCAAGACAACTCTATTCCCCATTTAAGTGCCTTCAAGTCATAGAAGGGAAAGGCTGCAATGCCTTCTGATCAAAAGCAGCAAATCTTACTAAGTTTCACAGCATCTGTTCTCTTGGTGCTTGTGGGTTTGTTGTTGGTTATTTTGGGGAGGGGGGAACCTTGCTGTTTTTAAGGGGAAAAAGAAGTTTAGTTTAACTGGAGTTTTTTGAGCAATTGTTTTAAAAGTAGACAAGTGAGTGAAAACATAAATACTGGAATTTAAACTAACC
The DNA here is from genome assembly GCF_014839835.1 of Dryobates pubescens. Lineage (NCBI taxonomy): Eukaryota > Metazoa > Chordata > Aves > Piciformes > Picidae > Dryobates > Dryobates pubescens. The sequence continues at coordinate 8,113,882 of NC_071633.1, forward strand.
CACTATTTATTATTATTTTGAGATGTGCTGGATGTCTGGTTACCTGCTTTAGTTTCTAGATCTGTATCATGATAGCTTTCCCATACCTTCTCCTACTAGCTTCTTCTGGGAGCTTCTTCATAAAAGTACTGCTTTTCCCCAAAAACTCCATGAAGTATTATAGTATTTTACCACTGCAGTGCCATGGGGTTTGGGTTGTTGTGTGGGTTTGGTTGTTTTTTGTTCCCCCCCCCACCCCCCTTTAGCATCATGTGTGTTAAATACTTAACAAAGGCCTGATTCTGCAAACTCTTAATCCCAAAAGATTACACTGGGAATTCTTAGGCAGTGATTATTCATGTGACTGAAAATGGTTCACGTAAATACATTTTTACAGGAATAAAATGATACACTCTAAATATTTTAAGTTACTGGATATAACTTAGAATAATTCTGAAATAAAGCTAGGCTTTGTTAGTATAATTCAGGTATTAGCACTGACTGAGCCTTCCTACAGCCTGTATTTTGTGAATTTTTTCCCCTCCTGCCTTTTCCTTCTTTCAAAAATTATAATCCTGAGATAGATGTTTTGGAACCTGAATTCCAGGTTTACATAAATTAGGTGGTAGAGCCATGTATGACTGGCTCTGAATTCACTTTGGGCTGCTCTGTGCTCCAAAAATGCATTCATTTAGTGCTTTAAAGTACAATTGTGATCAAAGAGCACACTGTCAATGTTAATAGAAACTGCATTACCACAACATTAAGATGAATTAGGAAACAAATATGTACTACTTAGTACATTAGGTTTTAAAATAGAGCATGGATGGTGTCTGTATTACTTCACATAATCAAAAGAAGAGTTGTCAGTAGTTAAAAGTTGCATATACAAAACAATGGAAAGAGTTGTATTCTATCTGTTTTCAAACATACATTAAATACACTTGAGTATTGTTTGTCCACACACTGACAGAATTATTGGATCTTCAGACCTCTGTGCAGCAGAGTTCATTTTTTGTTGTAGTCAGTGGCAGTTTTTTATGGATGAAAATATTTGCATTTTTCTGCTAGTTACTATTGTCTTGTGCAGCTTAGGATTTAAGAAAATAGTTCAGGTTAGTGTACATTTAATCTGTTTTCATTTTCATAAGCCTGCCTGTCACTTGCATGGGGTGTTATAAGATTGATAGAAGGACATTGAATGATCATTTGCTATCTGATCCAGTGCCTTACTACTTTAACATGCAAAAATTTTGAATTAAGGTTGCATTAAAAGGTAATGCTATCCTCTCATTTGCATATGCCAAACATGATGCTTAATTGCTTGAGAGAGAAAGCTCTCTGTGTACTTTTCAGGTATGCAGTAAAAGGGAAAGTCATGCCTTGAATTGTCTCATCTTCCAGTAAGGATGTTTCCTCTTCTCTTGTCGTATGTTTGGAGAAATATATAGGTTAGCCTTTGAGCTTCTGTAGGAAGTAGTATACTAAGCAGCATTTCCCTGTGCTTTACTGAGCTGTCCCTGAATTGAAAGAGAAGGGAGGAAGAGCTCTGTCCTTGTTACTGTTGGTAGGAGCTTCACAGTATTGCTGCTTTTTCACTTGAACAGTTTTCTGGTGAATCATTTTATTTGGCAATATACATTGCTTTGTGCTAGTAGTAAATGATGATAAAAAATAATTAGCATATAAAAATGAGAAATAACTTCATTGAATCAGGTGCAACTCAAATTACCTGGATTATCCAAAGAAGAGAACTGAGTACAAGTAGTAATATGCCTCTAGAGACTTGGCTTATCATTAACTTTATATACCTCCTTCCACTTCTAAATAATAAAATTCAAGCTAATCAAATCAGTATTAAAAATGTTATAATGGTCAGTTTCCCTTGTTTATTTTGAATTTTTATTAAAGTTGCATATAAAGAAAAATCTATTTTAAAAGCCTTTTGGTTAAGTCTTTGTTTTCCATCTGGCACGAAGAGCATTCTAGAGGGGAGGGGAGAGAAACAGGCTACTGTCTGAGGTAAATTTGATAGTACAAGATGGGATAAACCAAGAGACACTTAGACTAATTTAATTAATGCCATGGTGAATTTAAGAATATGCTGTCCCCTACAAGCATAAACATAGATCAGTAGCTGAATTAAGGCAGCAGTATTAGACTGCACCTGTTGGGTTTCAAACTGAATTCAGACCTTGTTTCAGTATTGCAGTTGGGACTGGCAGTTGCTGAAGGGATTAAATTATTTAAAGCCTTCAGCTGGCTAGTGTAGGCTAGCAGTATCTTATTAAACAATCTATTTTTTTAATCTCTTCATATGTTTGCTTTACTTAGACAGTAAAACTATACATGAAACACACCTGCCACGTTCTGAAGTTCTTTGTCAGATATTTTGAATTTCTCAATTAGAGCAGCCTTTAAAGTGTAACCATTTGGGTTTCTTTGACAACACACTTCTTGTTAATCTGTACGTTTTCTGTGATGAACTCCAGACAAACATGAAGTGGGCAGACATAAAAGTTCTTTTTCCACAATTTCTTTTCAAAACTTTTAAAGGCATATGCTGTCCAAATACTTTGTTTGCTGTTACTGTTTGTTTTCTGATTTAAAAAGGAAACTAATTCCAAAGTGTTTGGAGCTCTGGAACTATTTTTGTAGGGCATTAACCAACTGTGTACACCGGTTCAAAAATAGGTAATACTGTTTAGCTTGTTACGTGATATGTCACTATGTTTCTAGAAAGCTAACAGTAAGTAATGAGTAGTTACAATATGGATTGGATGGAAAAGCAATCTGGATAGCTGTGCAACACAGGATTAATTAGGTAAATCCTCTTAGGTTTGATTAGCCATTGCTTAGGTCTGCAGTTTACTTTGTCATTGGTTGCTCCTATTAATGTCGTCTTTCTGTCAAAGTTTATTACTCTGGTTTCAGTTTTGCATCAGACCATCTTTGTGTCAGAGTCAAGTGCTACTGAATTAACTTACAACATTCCAAATAAGAAAAGTAATACCTGGAGTCAATTCAAATTTGTTAGCATTCTCTCAGGGTCTTTTTTTATATTGCACTTTTTATGTGGGTAACTTATGGTTTGTTCAGCGGTTCATGATTATGTCTTTTTACTTTGGCCTTTTGTGCTAAGTTGCAGGACAAGTAGGTACATATGTCTGCTAACAAGGATGAGCAAATGCTTATTCATGGAGATGAGATGATTCTTGCAGTGTCCTTATCATAAAAAGCTCATTTTGACATTTTTGGACAACCTTTAATTTCTTTTTCATTGCATTGCAAAACTGTAGTTTTATTTCTGTAAAATAAAGTTCTGTAGTACCATCAGTACAAAGTAACTTATCTGACTGATCTACTTCAGATTTGTTTCTTTTTTCTATAGTGTATAGTGGAAACTTGAAAAATGTAAGGTAAATATGTCAAGGTATTTCACTAATTAGTGTTCCCTATCTCATGATCTATCTCAATTTTTCTAATTCTTTTTTTAAACCAGAGAATATACCCTTCTTGAGGAAAAATAAACAGAGGAGAAACAAACATTCTTAGAAATAAAAGTTCTTTCTCCTCCAAGAGGCACAGAAACTACCAGAGACACTTCAGGACTATAGCTACATGGCTCAGCCAATGGGGGAGGGGAGAAATATGCAAAGCAACATGGGAGTAATTGAGCATTTCAGGGGTGGTAGTCAGAGTTTTGTAAGTGCTGAGATTTTGTGCTGTTGTACAACCCTTGGTACATGTCAGGGCAAGGCTTCATATTTGATATGATACATGTAGCACAAATTCAGAAAGAAGAGCGTGTTTTCACTCCTCCTGAAGTGTAATTTGTTAGAGTTTCTTCTATAAGAAAGTATTGCAGATGAAATTTAATTTCACCTTGAATAACCTCGGAAACTCGCCATCTTCATCTATGATTTCTCTAATATAGTCTATAGAAGTGAATTAGGTTAGCTGCTTTCATGGCCCCTGACCAAACCAAAATAAATCTTAATTATAATAGAAATTTAACTCTGAGCATGCAATGCCCTTTAACAGAAAATCAATGGAATATTGTTGTTGTTTATAAAACCTGCAGGGCAAGATGAACCAGAGTGCTAGCTGGAAGAGTGGGGAATGTATGTGATTAAATGCTACCTTTACAGCTTTCCCATTCCTAAAGCTAAAGGAGGAGCCCAGGTGGTGAAAGATGAGAACTATTGCAATTTGCTTCTGTCTGACAACCCCCTCAGGGACTGTTCCAGGAACTACGTGGGCTTGGGGTACAGTATGTGCCCTGGCACACCTCTGTGCTGGAGGCTGTGATGGCAGTGGCACCAAACTGCTCTGTAGAAACATTGGTTCCCGGCGTCGATTTGGGCTATGGCACGCGAGGAGAAAGGAAGGGCTTCACCCTTTGAGTGTGCGCGACGGAGAGCTCCGGAAATGCAAAAGTAATCCTGCAGCCCAAAAGAAGTGTAGTCTTAATACAGGATAAAAAACATTGTTAAATGAGATTAATTTTAACAGTGTTACATTTCTGCAGTGTTGGCTGAGCTAACTGAAATATTAATTATCAGCTCATTCAATGAAAATCAAAGCTTTGCTCTTAGTATAGCCGATTTTGTACCTCCTGGCAGGCCACTGTTATTTCCCTTAACTGGAAGGTGAATTTACTGTAAGCTTTCTGATGAGGGGGGAAAATAGCACAATTTTCCCATTGTTTCTCTTTGATTCCTTGGCTGGTTTTCAGTCCTGCCTTGTTGCTGTAGCGCCAGGGGTATAAAGCAGCACCGCAGCTACTGCGGACACATCCATGGGTGGTTTAGCTCTACTTTGAAACAGCATCAGTGAAATTCTTTAGGCGACTGCAAAATCTGTCACCATATGCCTCTCATTCCATGTCTGAAGGGAACAGTTTGAAAAACATTGATGAGTATTTGGCAAAATAGTACAATTACTAGCCACCAGCTTGCCATTAGGAAAAGAGAGATAAGCTTAAGCCCTGGGGCATGACTATCTTCCTTTTCTGTCTGTCTGCTAGATGATGGGGGGGGTGCAGCTCCCCACATCCACTGTCACTGGTGGGTGTCACTTCCAGCTTGCTAAGAAGAATCTGAGTTAACTGAGAAATGTTATGAATACGTGATTGACAGTAACCATGGTTTTACCAAGGCACTGCTTGGTCAGAAATGGGTATTAAGGCACTGTCAATCAGCACTCCCTGCTGTGGGATGGTGTGGTGGTTTTAGGCTATGCCTTTAAAATTTAGTTACAAATCTTGAGTAGAAAAATATGAATGAATCACTCTTGGGTGTAAAAAGGAAGACTAAAGATTATTCTAAACAAATTCATTGGAGGGATATCTGCTATAAAATGGGCCATACCAAAACAATTCTTTCTCTTTTTCTGATCTCTCTCTGCTTGCTGCACTTGGGAGAGATTAACCCTTTGGGGTTTTTTTCGGCTGACCTTGGCTTGGCTGGGTTGTTTAGTTACGTCTAACCCATTGCTTTCTCTCTGATCTTCTTCTCTCTTGGGACAGGGGGGTGGGAGCAGTGGAACAGCTTTCCTGGTCTCTGACCAGGGGGCTTTTCATCTTGTTTGCTAATTGTAAATATCTGTATAATATTGTAAATACTGTATATTTTGTACATATTCATTGCATTCCATTGTAGAGTGCAGTTTTTGCTTGTAAATACAGCTTGCATTTGCTTCTAACTGAGTTGATATGGCAAAGTTAATGTTGGCGGGAATTTCAACCCTCCAGAGGTGGGCTGACTGGGATGGGCTTTATGTGACACACTCATTTCAAGAGTTTTAATAACAGGGGAGTGACTGGCAATGGAAGAGGAAACACCTTTTAAAAAAACCCACACAAAACAAGTTTTATCTTTATAAGAGAAAACTGTAATACAAACTGCACGGCTTGTGATACTTGCACATTGCCAACATCAGGGATGGGATTATGTTTGTAAGATTCTCTTACAGAATAAAATATTAATTCTGATTAGGACCTAGATTAGATTCAGCTAGTTTTGCATTAGCTGCCATTCTTTTCTGGGAAATACTGATTAAAACTGGCTTTCTGCTGAAAGAGTCTGATTCAACTAAACTGGAAGGATTCATGCAAGTGGGGTGATTTTGTAGATATTTGTAATAATTCATGTCAACATGTTACAATGTGATCAAACTGTTGCATTAAAATATGTTTTTCTTCCAATATACATCAGGTCAGTTACTTCTGATGGTGGTCTTGATGGGTCTTAGGTAGGAAAATCTTCCTGCAGTTGTCAGAGCAAATGTTTTGGTGAATGTGTTAACTACCTCACTTCTAGGTACCCATCACCATCAGGCTAAGCAAGATCAGTAGCAGAGGACAAAAGAGAGACAAAATTATTTTAAGGAGTCTGAGGGAGAAAGACAAATTAACTGGATTTGTGGAAATAGGCAGGTAAGAGTTTTCTGTGGACTGAAATGAATTATTTGTAAGCAGCATTAGATGTATTCCCTGCCACAGGTTACTTTTAGTGGTATATGTTCTCTAGCTCAGATAGAATAATTCTCTGAGCTAATATTGATTTAGGATTAGAGTGAAAAATAGATTTCACTTTCTCATGTTAAACTAATTCCAAATCAAGATTAAAATTAGAAGGTTAGAAAGAGGTCTTCAAAATGAATCACTTTAGAAGCCTCACAACTTCATTGTTGTTTGTCTAGTAAACATCAAACATTAAAATTACACTGTGAAAAGGAACTAAATGAAAAATAGTTTTCTGAAAGGAGCTTTGCCAAGGATGTTTTAATGAGTAAGTTGCATTCCACAGTCACTTAGTGAGGGTAATAAGGTACACAGGCAATATAAAATCTTTGTAAAGAGTGTAAATGCAAATAGTGCTAGAAATGACCAAATGGAGTCTGCTAGACCAGAAAGTTTCAGATATTTCTGAAGCTGTTGTTGAAAGATAAGCTTACTGAAATGGAAGTAGGAAAGGGTAAATAACCAGATTGCTTCAATCAAGATGCTCATCACTGATCAGAAATACAGCTAGGAGCTGATTTATTACAGGACATGAGTTAACCAGCTCATTTTTAAGCCCCACTTAGTGTAAAGGCTACAGACAATGATTAAATTAGTTTTAAATGCCTTATGCTAAGAAGTGCACTGTCAAAGAACTAGATAGGTAGGTAACTTCCTATTGTATTTTTAGATAAAGGTAACATTTTGATCTTGGAATTCAAATTTAAGAAAGTTAAAGAAGGAATTACTGAATTAAACTAGTGCTGTTAAGTATCAGCTGCTGAGTGGGATGCTATTCTGGCTTAAGAGCCTCACATAAGCAGCTGAAGCAATCTTTCACACATGTAATAGATACAACTATTTAATAAAAAATGAATGAAGAGCTACTCATACCCTGCTGTGAAATAGTTATGAGTTTCTAGTCTAATGTATGAGTTTGCATGTGCTAAAGAAATGCATTTAAATGGTAAAGAAGGTTTGATGGCTGATAGTTACATTTCCTGTGTTATAACAAAAATATTGATATTGCTTTTAAATTCATGAGTAAATAGCTGTCATTATGCTAGGCTTGTAAAAAGCTGATTTCCATGTCCTTTATAGCCTGTAGTGATGAATAGAACCACACTGACCATCCACTTAAAAATTAAAAAACATTTACTTTTCACAGTAAGTTTTACTCTCCAGGTGCTGCCTTTTGACTGTATGTTGGTAGACATGGCATTGGGGCTTGAAGAAACAGGAAAATATCTGAGTGAGTTTTTGCTCCCACCTATGTCACTCATGTACTTTTTGAACCTCTCTGTGAGACTTGTATTATATTTCTTGGCATACATTGGTTTTTTGCCTTTCACGAGAGAGAAAACATTGGCAGCCCCATAATAATGAATAACACTGACACTAGCAAACTTTCTTCTTGCAATAAATAAGGACTCCTGAGGCAGGCAAGCAGCTGGTACACTGATATAACTGCCTATGGTGCTGGCCAACATTGTCTTATTTTCCCTTTTTCTATCTGAATCCATCTGTCATCTCCTGTCTGATACCTAGATAGTAAGCTCTGTAAGTTTTAATTCAGAAGCCATCATTTTGGTTTATATTTTAGGTGATGCCTGACCATGAAATTTTGGTCCATAATTTGGGATACTCTGCTAATGTTACTGTGTCTCTCTGTTAAAATTAATACTAATAGTCTATGTATTTCCACTAATTCCTGTTAATTAGTCAATTAGTCTAAGCATTATGTCATTTTGAATGCCTGTGATGTAGTATTTGTAACACACAAAGCACAAGGAGGTATTTGAATGAAGAAGGAACTTTTACTACTGTTGCAGCATTGATCCTAGTAGCTGTATACTTAAGAAATTTGATAAATAAAATATTCAGTGTGCAAATGTTCTTCAGGAATCAATAAGTATCTGGAGCTATGTTCATCCTACAAATAATTTTACTGAGCATAATGGGATTTGCACCAGGAATTCATTTAGCCAGCATTGCTTGTGTTGTGCATAATGGTCCATTAGCTTCCTTTCCACAGTCAGATGTTGGGAAGTTTATGCCTAGCCCTGGTGTTGGTGCCTGTTCTTGAATATATTATGATTGATGGCTAATAGTGCTAATGGTGATAATAATCCTGTTGTGTGATTAACAACTACAAAGATGAAAATTAGGTATAAAAGGAAATTCTATGAGGTAGGAGGAGGAGAGCCAACCTAATAATAGGACTGGTTCTTTGCATGTTGACTGTAGTGCGGAATGTGGTACCCTGTGCATGATGCCCACCACTGTTGTCGTAGAGACCGTGTTGAACAGAGGCCCTCCCTCCACCTGGGACCTCTGTCACAGGGGATACCTGTAGGATTTCTTTGTAAGTAATGACTCCTCCACTTCCACAGTCTGCAATGCTGCTTCACAAGACCTGTGCGTGTCTGTTTTGTGTTTTGTAATCTCTGCTTAAGTACAAATGATGAACTAGCGAATAAAAACAGTTGTAAAACTGGCTGTGGATGTGTGCACTAAGTACTTATGGCTCAGACATGAGTGCCTTAAAGCACGTTCAGTGGATTAGATGGTGGTGTTTTACTCTGTAGGTGAGTTGGTGCAAATGTCCATACCTGTTGATGAAGTAGTGATTTTTTTTTCCCCCTGTTGTTTTTTGTGTCTTAATTTTGGGGTATTTCACTTGCACTTTGAGCTGTGGCCTGCTGCTTTTAGGTGTTTTTGTGAAACATGAGTGATAGGTGACGTATTTCCTCCCAGGATGCACTTCTAACACATTTTGAGGTATCATCCAGAATAAGAGCTATAGATTACAGTGCTTAGCATTAGTGAAATAGAATAATAAATTCAGTTAGTAACAGTGTATTTGTGATTAAAAGATCCAGCTTCTCTCAGATGTGTATGTTCCATTTTTAAATTATTTTGTAAAAAAAAAAAAAAAGAAAAATAATTAAGTCTACAAATAAATTAATTTGCACTTATTAAATTGTATTTGGCTAGAATAGCTGTGCACTTTTGTCTCTATTTTAAATATGGTACAACATCTATGAATGGAAGTACTGGCAGGTGCCAGTTCATTAGCTTCATCTAAGATGGCGTTTGAAGTTCAGTGCACACACTAGAAGTGTAGAAATTGTGTTTTCTAAGTCACTAGTACAGTGTTGGCAAAAGTAACATTATTTGTAGAAGGGCCTCCAATTTTCAGTTTTCTTGAGACTTTCAGTCTCTTTTGCCTAGCACCTGAATCTCATGCTGGGGGCCTTTCCTTGTGCCTCTGTGTCCTGATGGCAATCCTTCCATTACTTGTGATCCTCTCCAAGGGAAGCTACACCAAGATCATTTCAGTGTTGCAAAAATCTGAGCATAATGTTGAAACTGTTGTATGTACAGTCAGTAAAATCTCATCATGATCTGGCAAGGCTCGACAATGTTTGATGCTTTGCAGTCTCTGTCTCTTCATTTTCTAGTCTGTTGTATCTCATTGCTGTTCATTTCAGTGTTGCGTATGACATGATGTCTGTGACCGTGTTTTTATTTATAGATACAGATTTGTCATTTTCCTTGCCATTTCTGTCATCTTCTTTTGAACATCAGATCATATATGTAGAGGGTTGCACTCTCTGTTCCAGTAACAGAGTGGTAATTATATCAAAAGATGATAAAGCCATAAAAACAAACCCATTTCCTGTGTGCCTTCACCTCAAATCCAATTAAAATGTTACACAGGTAGACACCTCATCTTCAAGGACTAATACTGAGCACAGAATCTCAGAATGTTAGAGGTTGGAAGGGACCTCCAGAGATCATCAAATCCAACCCCTGTGCCAAAAGCAGGATCACATAGGGTAGTCATCTACCCTAGATGATATTAGTGTATTTTACACTAAAGCATTTGTTGTTTAATCAAAAGTGTCTGTAATCCAGGTCAGAAAATAGTACGAGCTTGAAGTCTTGCTAACATTGGTGTGTTCAAATGAAAGTATTTATAAACCTTTTCCTCTGACTAAAGTGCTTACAAACTTAAGATGTTCCAGGCTAAGGCACTGCAGCTACCAACTGCACACATATGATTAGCTAAGTAGAAATGTTACCTTATCTTCCCCTCCATTGTTTGAAGAGAGGATTGCTCAGAGGTTACAGTATTTTGTGGACGGTAATGACGATCTGCTGCTATTGTTCTTGTGATGTGATACTTTCTGCCAAGTGTCTCATTACTAGGAGTGGGCATGGTGTATTTCACTCAGTCAAAACAATTCATTGAACTGTTGCTGAGCATCACGTTTTCCTTTAGAACAGATTTGGACTGTTACTGGTTTGGAACAGAAGAAAACAAGCACGTTGGTCTTTTAACATTTGTAAAAATTCTGTTAGAATATTTGGATCTCAGAGTAAACAGATTTGGAGAAAACCAGGGCATTTTTGCTAAAGAAGGAAGTATTTTCCTTAGAATGGTTTGGTCAGATTGTAATTAAAATGTGCCTTTTCTTTTGTTCATTGTAGGAGGAGAGTCTCTAATGTGGTAATTTACATCTTTAGAAGATATTTTGGTACTTCATTAATGACGTCTCATAAAGGGGAAGTAAGGAAGACTTTAAGATACCTGCTTTTAAGCAGTAGGAAAACATGGATAAGTTCATGTATTAAACTATTGTGGGAGGGTGTAGATGAACATTTACAAACCATGTGCAAAATGACTCAAGTAAAACTACTTCTTAGGAAGGATTAGTGCCACAGATTAATAACAGGACCTTACACCAATGCAACAAAACAGTATTTTTATTTGCTTAGGTTTTGTTTTTTTGTTTTTTTTTTTTTAATTTGGTTGAACTCCAGCTGCTGATAGCAAAGTCCTGGCTAAGTACTTGCCTGGTGAGGCTGGAACAAAGTATCAAGGTCTTCTTCATTTAATTCTAAACTGGGCTTGGACGCAATTCAGTGCCTGCCAGAGTTAAACCAGGCTTCAGTTCTGTCTGCTGTGGTTTGTGTTTCTCTGTGCTTTTCTGCTTCTCTTTGCCACAATAAAACATCAGCCTAAACTAGGAGTCAGATAACTCAGATTATTTACTTTAAAAGGCTTTGGAATGTGTCCCCATAGCACAACCCCAGAAATCTTTATTCAAGTCAGTCGTTTTCCTGGAGTCAGTAGACCTGCTAATAAGCAGCTACTCACTAGAGTAATGCAGGATTATGTTTTAATTCTGTGCTTTGACTACCCGCCTATGTTTAATGATGTTTATTTGTAGGAATGATGCATTTTGGAAAGTGAGGTCAGCTGGAACATTTGTGGTGTTCATCTGTCTACAACCCTTGATCTTGCAGTGTATCAGCCACTAAAAAAAGAGGAGATTACTCAACTGTAAAAATGAAATGGTTGGTAGTATTAGTGGATGGCATCCTGTGACTATTTGGAAGTGTAAAGTGCAGAAGTGATGCTCATTTCAAAACAGCAGTAAAAAGAACAGTATTTTCTATTAAAGATATTTACAGATTAGCACTCTGCCATTGGAATTTTAGTTTGAAATAAGTTTGGGGTTTATTTTTTTTAATTTTAAACAGTAATTTTTCTTCTTAATAGGAAAATTGCTTCAGTGTATTCTTAACTTTTTCTATTAAGTAAAAATATTTTTATCCAATATTTTGATATCATTAACTTGGTAACAGATTATTTTTACTACTTGGCTCTATAATTAATGTAGCTTTTAATGGCAGCAATTTTAAGGCTGCTTTTTTCGAGTGTGTGTATCAAATCTGTCAGTGTGATTCTGTAATACAATTCTTACTCTTCATTGATTGCCTTGGATATTTTCTGGTTTAGATTATATTAGATTCTCACAGTTTTGTTGTATAGTATTCTGATACTGTCAAATATTGTCTTTATTCATGCCAACTGCCTCAGAAATAGGATCATGTCAGCTTCTGAACATAATCAGCATTTGTTAATCCTAACAATCACTTCAGATTATTTTCCGGATGGAGAGAGTAAAGGAAAATGCGAATAGAATCACAGAATGCTCTGGGTTGGAAGGGACCTCTTGAGGTTGTGTAGTCAACCCCCCCCACTGCAGTAAGTGGGAATATTAAATATGTGAAAGACACTCAGACACTACAAAAGCTAACAACTGCATGAAAATAGCTAGTTAGAAATCTGATTCCTGCAAGAAAATTTGCAGTGTCTAACTACAAATTTACATTATCATGATACACCCCTACCTTGTAGATCTGCAAAGGATCCAAAGCATGAGGAGTGATCTACTTCTGTGGCTCTTAGAAAGAGGAAAAACAGACTGAAAATTAAAATGTAGACTCAAAGGCACAATCCAATGTTACATTATCATTTATATGATCCAGTAAGGATGTTTAAACCACCCTGTAGAATACTGCATTTCTGTAACTCTTTATGGTCCCCCGTAAATACCAACAAGACTTGGCATAGTTTAAGACATAGTGAATGAAGCATCTGTCAGATCTACACCTACTGAGGCAATATCACAGTATCACCAAGGTTGGAAGAGACCTCAAAGATCGAGTCCAACCTATCACCCAAGACCTCATGAGTAGACCATGGCACCAAGTGCCATGTCCAATCCCCTCTTGAGCACCTCCAGGGACGGTGACTCCACCACCTCCCTGGGCAGCACATTCCAATGACGAATGACTCTCTCAGTGAAGAACTTTCTCCTCACCTCGAGCCTAAACTTCCCCTGGTGCAGCTTGAGACTATGTCCTCTTGTTCTGGTGCTGGTTGTGAGAGAGAAGAGACCGACCCCTTCCTGGCTAAAACTACCCTTCAGGGAGTTGTAGAGAGCAATGAGGTCTCCCCTATAAACGAAGGCAGAGTGAATAAGCATTTCACAGAATCCCTGGAAAAAATAGTCTGTGACAATTGTCAGGGTGCCATTTTAAAAACCCCCATGGTTGTCCCAGTTGGGTGTTTCAGTACCTTTGGCACTTAGAAGAACAATAATGTTGAAAACAAACATTAAAAAAAAAAAAAAGAGTTCTGAAAATCCTAAATTGAAGTAGTCAATTTATGTAATTTCAGAGTAAACAAAATGCTTCCCCCTCCCTCCCCCCTTTTTTTTGTTAGTCCTGCATTAAAGCTATTTTAGTAAAGAAAGTAGTGTTTTGATGCCAAAAGAAAAAAAAAGTGGAAACAAAAGCTGGAATTTGGGGTCTGAATATCTGTGCTTATTTTTGCAAATGGTGTAAGTAAAGTGCATAGAGAAACCTGTGTGTTTGAGCTGAGGAGGTGTGGTGCTTCTTAGCTGACCTTCCAGTTGTCGCAAAGGGCGAAGTGTGTGTTTGCTTTAAGTTTGAAAGTCATTTTCCGTTTACGCTCAGCAACAGAAGGTTGGATTTTGGTTATGTCTAGCAAACAAACCTATGGGGAGGGAACCTGGGGAACTTTGAACTATATTTATCTGAATATTATGGCTATCAGTGGAAAGTGTAAATTTAAATGTTTATAATTTTTCACTTTAGCTCTAACGCCTTTACAAGTTTCAGGGGGACTTTGGATCTTGAAAAGTTTTAATCCAAATGCATCACACTGATTTGCTTGTTTCTCATAATTCAAGTCATAGTTCAGTGACAGTACATCAGCTGAAAAAAAACCTTTAGGTAAGGAGTTGTGAGGTTAAATAGTTAACTTTGTCTAGTTTTATCTCTTTTTTAGGAGGATAAATATTTCAAGTATTTCAGCTAATATGAGAAACAGTAAAGTAATAACTATAGTTTGACATCCTACTGTGAATTAATTCCCTGTTGAACAGATACCACTAAATACAATAGGGAAGACTAAAGACTATGGTCTGAAAGTTTAAAAAAAAAGAAGACAACAATTGAAGTGGAACTTTGCCCTATTCCACCATCTTTGTGCTGATCTGTATTTGCTGCTCGTACTCTCCAGGGTAGGTGATTACAGCCTGGATACCTCCAGTGGCCACAACAATGTGTTGCCAACCAGCACACTTCTGCGTTGGTTGGATTTCATAATTTCTACACAGAAAACTACACTGAAGCTTGCAGCTTTACCTAGTAGCTGACAAGGAAAAACTCTGCCTTCCTCTTTGTGTTAGCACTGAGTGCTTTCCAGAGGTGATGAAACTCACCCAAAAAAGCCCTTTATGCTGGGTGAGTTGAATCAGGTAAATTCCAGCAATGGAGAGTTATAACTGGGAGAATTTAACTGGATATGTGAAGAGGAGGTCAAGAACATTACAAGGGGCCTCCCTTTTCACATCGATGAACTGGTGGCCTGCTCTTCCATGCAATTGCACCCTATGTTACTAGTGACTGAGTGAACGGCCTGGTGGATGGAATTACAGCCCTGTGGTCTTGCCTTCTCTCATCCTTATCTTTGTGGGTTTGTTCCTCTGGGTGGCTCTAATAGCACAGCCTTGGTCAGAATTCAACTTTGTTCTGTTCAAGAATTAAAAGAGTTCTGCTAATATAAACAACTCATAAGCTGAGACAAACAACTCATGCTGGCCAGAAAAAGTGTTTTGATGATAGAAGTTTGATGAGTAAACCAAATTGTCCTAGCCAAAGCATTTTCTGTCTGCATCTACACTTGGGATTTTGATAACAAAAATAGCACAAAGCGTCATCGATAGGTGTGCTGCCAAAAGCTTCTATCCTGGCTTTGCTCTCAGATCATCTCTTTTTGCTGCCTAATAGATGATATCTATGGGAAATATCTTCTATAATTTCTGTGTCTTCTTTCCATGCTGAGCTCTTGCACCTAACTGCCGATCCTCTGCAAGGGTAGAGAAACAAGGAGGAACAAAGAGCCTGTGGAGGTGTGTGTTTCAGTGCTGAAGTTTATAAATGAATCTAAATGATGTGGGCCTCCTTCCACTGAGTTAAGTACTTTGAAACAAAACACTACACTCCAAAGGGTATCAGTAGTCCACATTACTTACAGGTGTAACAGGAGTTTCTGTGTTAACCCTTCAGTTACCTACCAATACGAATGTCCCTGCCAAGAGAAAATTAGGACAAGGAAACATAAAAAAAAAAAGTGTGAGGCATCTCAGATACAATCATGTTTAACATCTGATAAAAATGTTCATCAGTGTGTTCAAAACTCATGGATACATCCTATGTAGACTTAACTGTATGTTATGGGTAGTTAGAAACTCTTCCGTGGACAAAGTAAGGCCTATGACTGATGAAGGTTGAGTGCTTCAGCTCACAAGGGCACTAGCTGGACCTTTCATGACATTCAGGACCTTTAGTCCTAAGTATGATGAAATTTGCTCCGAACGCAAGGAAGCCTTTAATCAAAACAGCTCCCAAATAAGAACAAATAATGGATCTTCAGAGGGATGTGATGCTCCACAAAAGCAACTGTAGTTTTGAGAGAGATGTGAGAGTTTGGTTACCTGCTGCTGATACTCCTGGTGCAGGCTTAGTGGCATTCTAGCTTGAGGCCATTAGCAAAAGAGGAATGAGGACAAAACTGGCAGTGGTGAGATGTTTTGAGAGGCTTCATTACATAGCAAACATGACCAACTCAAACCAGAGAGAGACCAATGTAATAAGAGAGGTTAATCACCCTCTTTTCTAAACCTAGACTAAATCCAATTTCTGAAAGTTGGTGAAAAGTGCACAAGTGTATCGGGGAGCACTGGATTTATCTTTTTGTCTGTTCTCAGAGGATCAGTATCATTCACGTTTACAACCATATTTGGAATATTTGGGTTAAGGGAACTATAAGAAGCTTTATAGTGAAAAATAATAAAACTGCTAGAAATTATTTGTAAAAAACAGCTGTAAAAATATGTTTGGACTAGTTAGTAGCTGAGAAGGAAGGCTGGATTTTTTCAGTAGGTCACAAACATTAATCTGGGGTACACATGTCTGGGGGAGAAAATAGACTTGCAGATTGAATCAGCACCTACTGAACACTTTATTTGTTAGGTCATCTTAGAGTTTGTGTGTGAAGTAGTAAACAAGAATGTTTATTAACATTTAAAGTCTGTTAGTAAAATGTGTATCTGAGTTATTCTGTAGGATATTATTCTTTAGGAGACATATGAAGAGAGGCTTGATTAATGTTTATTGAATTTGGGGCAAAAGCTGGAATGAGTGGTTCTTGAGAGCTCTAATTTTGTAACATTGACACCCACCTGGTTTTCCCCACCCCTAAATTGTCTCATTACTTACAAGACTGAGTATTGGTGGTGATGTGGTAGTAACTTCCCTGTTAGGTCTTGGTGCTTCCATACAGTAACTCTGTCTGTTCCAATTAATTAATTCAAATTCTGATTTAGCATCACAAAAATCTTTATTGGGGGATTAGACCTAACTAGGTTTAAAATCAAGCAGACATGTGTTGAAAATACTGGAACAAGTAGTGAGAGAAAAATAGGAGAGTACAAGATGTTGTGCAAGTAAATAAAGAAAGGGTTAGTTATTTTTGGTAGGAGGTGGAGAAGCACATGGTGTCCAGTTGTAGCTGCAGCCAACTGTATAGGCAAGCAGCAACTCCCTTTTTGCCCCACATCAGCTGAGTACTATTTAGGTTCAAGAATGCTGTTTGCAGAATTTGACCAGTCCTGCAAGCAGCCACTAATATTTAAATGATGCATTAGGGGATGTTGTTACTGAGAGCACACCCTCTTATTTTGTTGAGTTGAGCAAAGCAAAATGATGAACTGTAACATGGGGCACCGAATGGTCATTGCTTTTGCACCATCCTTGTGTAGCAGGTGATGTGTTTGATGATAACCTGGCTGACATGGCTGGGCCTGCTCTTCAGGGAAGATGGCAGACCGTCTCTGGAAGGTTGGTGCTTCACAGTTGTCAGGACTGTGTAGGGGAGTCTCTTCACCTTGCAAAGCCAGAGTACTCCTTTAAATGAATGTGGAGTTCACATGCACTGTCTCATGTTGTCATCTTTGAAGCTGCAGGTCTAGAGAGTCAGGTTTTTCCTTAAAGCCAGTTTCTCATCATGCCTGTGAATGTTAGGGTAGTTGGCAGCTAATGGGATGGGGAAAATCTCACCACTTGGTGTTTAATTATTTGGACTGGAGTCACAGAAGGACTGTCAGGGGTTCTGCAGGTGCTCATCCGGGAGCTGTCTGAAAGCACGAGGCTGCCAGGTAGTGACAGACTGGGGCGGGCAAAGGACAGTAAGCGATAGGAGCATTTTGAATTGTTCTCGCACGGTTTCCCGGGGGGACCGTCGGCTGGCGATGAAGTAGCCCACCTCGGCTCCTCCGCTGAGCTGCTGCCAGCGGCTAGCTGACGGCCACACACCTGCCTCGTCTCTTCGGTGAGGCAGGGCAGTGTCAAAGCCAGGCGTTTCTCATAGCTCCGGCAGGGCGAGGGACGTCGTGACAAGCGGTAGAGTTTTGTTTATGTGCTTAGGGACAGAGGGAGGGCTTGGAACTGCTGCAGGCTCGGGAGAGGGGAGCCCTGACAGCGCCGGGGGAGGCAGCGGCGGCACGGGGCGGCTCCCGGCTGCGGCGAGCGTCGCATGGCAGGGCCCGGTGGGGGCGCTGCCGCTGAGGCACCGAGCCTGGGCGGGCGGTGGAGCGGGCGGGAAGGCACGGCGGGAAGGCACCGCAGGCCGGGATCCACAGGCCGGTCTTGGGGCCAGGACACGCCGGAGCGGGGCCTCGGTGCAGCACGGCTCGCAGGCCCCCTCCGCAGCGCTCGGCGTGCCTTAGTCCCGCGCCTCCGGGGCGATGGGCGGCGACGGGCGCCGCTAGGCCGTCGCGGGCAGGGCAGCGGCGGAGGCGGGGGGAGGCGGAGGAGGCGGCGGCCGGGGGCGGGCTGGGTCCCTCCCAGGGAAGATGAGGCGGAGGCCCGGGCTGCCGAGCGGGCTGAGCAGGGGCTCTTCCCTTCCAGCCGCCAGGACAAGATGGCAGCGGCCGAGGCGGCGGCGGCAGGAGCGACGGGGGTGAGGGGCTGAGCCCGACCGGAGCGGCGCTTCCCCGTGGCGCTCCCGGAGATGCCCAGGACGGCGGCGGCAGCTCCAGCTCGGACGCCAGTGCGGCCCGATCCGTGAAGGTGAGCGATCGGGAGAGGCACAGAGCCGTCCCCGGTGGGCGGAGAGGGACGCTGCCTCTGCCGGCCGCTTTCGGCTCTATCCCGCGGAGGACTCCGGGGCGAGGGGACGGGGCAGACCTTACCCCCCTGCCCCGGGGCGTGGCGGCGGCTCTTGCCCTCCTCTTAGGTGCGGTGAGCCGTTGCCCTTGCCGGGGCTCGGCGGCGGGGAGCGGGTAGTGCCGCTTCCCCTTCCCATCACTCTCGACGGTGCCTGATACGCCGTGTCCCCGAAGTTTCTCCTTCCCCAGCGCGAGAGAGCACCGGCGCCTGCTGGTGCGGCCCCGGCTGCCGGGCGAGGCCGCCGCCGCCCGACGGGGGGAGGAGTGGCTGCCCGCCTCGCCCGTTACCGACCGCGGGGCGGCGGTGGGGCCGGGTGGGCTGTGGGGATGCCCTGCTCCCAGCCCGGGCTCACCACGGCCGCCGCCTCCTTGTATGGTGCGCTTGGGCCGCTGGACGGGGCGGCCGCTTCCCCCGCGCCGTACGGGGGGTCCCACGGGTGGCGCCCGGGCGCGGTGGAGGCTGCGCCCCTTACGGGTCCTGCTCTCGTCTGCCTTCGTCTTGGCGGCTTTTTGTAGCCCCGGCGGGACCCAATCTCTGTCTCTCGTCCAGATCCCCGAGAAGAGACCCGGGAGACCATTCCTCTGCACTCTGGGGAAGTTGGCGCTGGGGCGAGGGGAGCAAATGTTGTGGAGATGTCGGTGTAAATAAAATCGACTGGGAAGGAAGCTGACTCTTTAAATTTGGTTAGTTCCTAAGAACTAGCTGTGTGAAAACAGAGGGAGGCTATTGCTGGTGTGGTGGGGTTTTTTTGTTTGTTTGCTCCTTTTTGTGGGTGGGTGGGTTGGTTTGTTTTTGTTGGTGGTGCTTGCAGGAGGGATTGTGCTGGATTTGTTCTGGTTCTTGTTTCATCGTGGTATCAGTTCTGAATCAGGCGGATGCGTTTGCAGGTATTTAACGCGGTAGGAAATAGTGATTTTGTTTGGTTTTATTTACATTAGCCCTCTGTCGTCAGTGCTATGTGCTTACACAGATATCTTTCTCTTGAGGCTGTACTTTTGTTTTTAACTGTTGCGTCTGACTTAAAATGCCAATGCCAAACCCGGCGCTGGTTTCCTTTTTTGTTAACTTGGTGAGTTGTTTTGAGGCTCCCGAGCTTGGCTGCCCAGAAATCGCGTTTTTGCATTTTCCAGCTTGTGTACAACCTTGTTTATTTCAGTTATTTTTTAGTATCTTTATATTTTAGGAAACTGTGTTACCAACACTACATGAAGTAAAGCTGCAGTTGTTGATAACAATGCATAGTTCTGTGATTATTCCCCCGCTTCCCCCTTTCCCCCCTCCCCCCCCCCCCCAGTATTACCTCCCATTACATCATTTGCAAAAGGTTTATGCTCTGATTTCACACAAAGTAGAGAAGCTGGGCTGGACTGTGAAGAATTACTGTCAGATACAATTCCACAGCAGAATTAATTTGCTAAAGGTTTGTATAAACTAAGTTTAAAATTTACACAGTAGCTGTCTAAAAAAGCATGGCAGCTAGCGAAGAGATTAATTAAGCACCTGGAAAATAGGTCAAGACTGTATTATGAAGCGGCATGGTGAGATCGCAAATAAATAGAGCAAAGTGTTAACATGGACTTAACCGGGAGAAAACTGATACTGATATGAGTGGTGACTGCTTTATTTGTGCTGCCACGAACCATTTATGGTAGCACACGGTGAGGTGATGTCTGTAATCATGCAAAACAGGAATTGGAGTTTTCTTTTAATGCGTTTGTTGCCAGGGATTCTGTTGTAGTGCGAGTTCTGCTGCTTGCTCAGGGTGTGGCATCGGTTGTGCTTGTAAATTGTTTTTTTCATAGATACACTTGGCTAGATGCTCTAATTCGAGTGGTGGTGTGTGGCTGTCCAGGTTTGAGCATGCTTTGTAATCAGAGAGATACCGTCATCTGAGATAAAGTTACATTAAAATACTGTTCAAGAAGCTGCCACACCTGGGGTCTTTGCCAGTGTATGTGATTTTTCTTTCTTTTTTTTCCCCCCATATTTTTTTGTGTTGGCATGTTTCCTCCCTCCTATCTTTCAAACAACTACCTACAGAAACAGGGAAATGAGATTGGCTCTGGCATTATGAGATGCCAGAGACAAAGACAGGGTGTGGGGAGGAAGTCTGGGCATTCAACTTATCCTCTAGAACTTGACACAACTGATAGAAATACTAGAATTTGTGTATGCTGCTTTTCTTGTTCTGAGCTTTAATTTCTAACAGTTGCTTGAAAACAAATGTTATTTTAGAGGTAATTTTTCAAAAAGCATCTGTTGGATTGGTTACGTTGGTTCAAGGGGATGGGAGGCCGAGCAGCAAGTCTAGAGGCAGTGCTAGCTTACAAGCTCCTGGGTAGAACAGAATTAACTCTGCTTAATTCTTGTGAAAATCCCAACCTAAGCGTGTAGGAATGTCAGACTGCTTCTCCCAGGTTGCATGTTTAGAGATGTACCTCTCTGTACTATTTTAAAGGGCTCTTATTCTTCCTGTTTTTAGAATAGTTTTATTTTTGACAGTATATATCCTCTTTCTTTCTTGTGTTTTCTATTCTGCCAGTTTGCTGATTGTAGCAACAAAGATCCTTTTGACAGAACAGTGCATTTTGAAACAGGAATTTCGTAGTTGGCTTTCTTATGTGTGTGGGGGAAGAAAAGCATTGGTAATGGGCACAGCGCTGTCATTTGAGGCTGAACATGTATTTCAGAGGAATGTTAGATACAGAAGGAAAACTTTCAGATGAGCTAAATTTTGCTTGTTGCAGTGTGAGGTCTGTGACGTGCCGTTGCATACGGCTGCTGTGCGGATACAGAGTAGTTACCACAGGCAGCATTGCTTTCTGTGCACAGCTTTGCGAAACAGCAGAGAATATCTCTGCTTTATATTTTCTTATTAGACAAGCCTTAGCTTCACTGAATATATAATTAGTTCGTTCCATCTGTAGAAGCATTACAGCTAAAGTATACTGCTCTGTTGACTAACAGAAGTGGGGCCTGATAGTCTACTGGTGATACTTGATTGAGGGAAGAGGAAATATGGTAGCAGGATGTCCTTGTGGCGATACCAGTGCTCCTCCACTATGCATTCACTGTTGAAATTTGTAAAATAATAGCCATCTTTCATACCTCAGAAAAGCTTGCTTGTACCTTTTGTGTTTTCTGAGTTTCTTCAATTCCATGGTGATGTCACAGTGCAGTTACAGGAGAATTTTGGAAGTCTTCGAGTAGGATTAATTTGACGAAGAAACCCTCCTTAGTGCTTCTTCACTGAAACTAGGAAGCTCCTGTACATGGGTGATGTAAACTCACAGCTGGTTCAATACTTATTTTCAGCTGGTCTAACTAGTACATTTTCTTGCCTTTGAACATAAGTGAAGTAAGAGTTTAGCTTGATGCTAGGAAGCTTTTCCTAAGTTAATGTCTTTGTTCCTAAGTCACCGAAATTATTGTTCTTCAGATATTTTGATTGAAAAACCTGAGATGGAGCAGAAAATGATGTATTACTTTCAGTGCAGGTCTTAGGAGAAAAGCTAATTCTTTGAGTAAAAAGTACAAGCTGGATCTTTAGGTATCTGAAGCTGTTATTCAGAACTCTGGGTTGTGCGTGAAACCAAATATGAAGATATTAGCAAGGGTGAGCACTGAGGAAGCTAGAGAAGGCTGATGAGTGTGCAGTGCACTTTGATGATGACAACTATATTTAAAGCAACTTTCCATAGCTAGTGCTATGAAATGGGTTAGCAATGAGTTACCTTTTCCCGACTTCTACTGGCAGTGAACGGCTTCTATGTGACCTGAAATAACCTATAATGAAGCATAAAGCCTGGAAAATCCTGTTACCTGTTCTTGACTCCCCCCATCTTTCTACAGACCTTTTTAATTTAGAGCCTCTATCTCTTTCACAGATTTCTGGAGAAATTGAAGCTCTCTTTCTTATCAGAGGCACTAACTTTTATGTGACAGAGGAGCAGAGGAACACATGTAATTGTGAAAGCAAGTTTTGGTCTGTGACTGATTGCATAGTATTTCCTCTAGGGTAGGTCCTCCTTTTTTTTTTTTTTTTTCTCAATTCTCCATTTGTTTTATTTCAGTATGGTGAATATTGGGAAACATGGCAAGAATTGGTGTGTATCTTGGTTTTAGGTGCAGTTTGGGGATAATCTTCTTTGTATAGTGTTTTTAAAATGTTTTTTTTTAGTTTTTTTGTGTGTTTGTTTTTTTTTTTAGTGTTGTATTATGCCATTATGTCTTAATGTTCCACTTCAGTTTTGAGTGGGTAACTTTCTGACAAAATGGCATTTATCTCTAACAGAGAAATTTTGCTTGAAAATCGAAGAGCAGCCAAATTCTAGAGTTTGGTTTGGTGTGTTTTTTGTTTTTTTCAGAAAGTAAAATCAAGAGGTTTAGTTCTGATTATTTTTCTTATTCACTGAATTGGAATCAGTTTAATCTCAAAATACCTCTTCCTGTGTTATTAACTTTACATATGTAATAGTCCCAGCATTATGTGAACTTTATTGTAGTCTTTTTCAGGTTGCTTTTTTAGGAATAGTTAGAAAAATACACCTTTTTGGAAGTAGGCTTTTCGTCAGCTCTGTTGTGTGCTACGTTATTTGGGTGTATCAAGATGAAGCCTGGAAGAAAAGTTCAAGTTCCAAAACATTTCAATAAAATAAGATCCCATGAAATGTCTGAAGACAAAATAGATGCAAGAAATAGTTTCATATTTTTAGTGTAATAAAAGCCACAGCAGCTATCTCAATATGTAAAAAGCAATTGGATTCTTATGTATGAAGGATTATGTTATGAGTGACACTCCCATCAAAAAACCTATTTTTAAAATCAATAATCTTGAAGTCCTGGGACTCTCTCCATTCTTGCTAAAATAATGCAGCAGTTCTAGAAAACGATTCTGCTTTTTAAAGCATGTTGCAAATTAAGCATGATTAATGCTTTTCATGTAAGAAGTCAGCAATTGTCAAGTGAGAAGCCCTTCATATTTGTATGAGCATTAATTGCTGAATATGTATGGCACCAGAGTAACCACTCATTCGTCCTAATACCTGTGCAGCATCCATTAACACAGCGGTTAAAAGGGGAAGGTGTTGCTGCAGGTTGGAGATGCTCATGGCCACTTTCCACACCTGTTAGAATCCATTCTCTAATCCACCAATTTGATTATTTCCTACCCTTCCCTGTCCTGGAGGCTGTGCTCCTTGAGGTTCCTACAGTGTATTGTCTGGCAGCTGTTTTTATGTGACCGGAACACTTAACTTCCAAGGCATGAGTTTGTCAGGAACTTAAATTGCTGGGTGAGACAAGATTATTATCACAAAGCTGAAGCTTGGTTGTTGCCTTGCCTTGGGGCAAGTAGCCATCCAATACCTGGGAAAATGTACTTTGGCTTATTTTAGGAGTTTACTATGTTTCCACTTGGCTCATAGTTAGAAGCTGAACTGTAAGATTGAAGCTGGTCTTCTTTCCTAGTGCTTGCCATGTCTTGAAGTGTCATAAGATAGCAAAACTGCCAGTAGAACAACTTCAGCTGGGATTGTGATAACTGATGCAGCTGTACTTTGTGTGGGGCTGGAGTGTCTTCATTGCAAGGATGTTTGCTGCTTTTATTAGTGTGACTAGATCCCTCTAGGCCTACTGCCTAGGATCTTTGGATATGAGCTGACATCTGAACCATTCCCTGAAAAAGTGCCTGCCCACAGAAAGGAGCTAGTATGTGTGCAATGAGAAGGTTGTCATGTAAATGTAAAGGCACAAAGGGAAAAAAAACTACAGTACTGATAATCAATACAAAGTTTATTAGAGGCAAAGCAAATAAACTTCTTTCACTGGTAATTTGAGCTCCTTCTGGAAGGGAAGATAAGAGTAACTTGTTAGCATCAGGTATTCATTAAAATTAACTATTTGCACAATTTTATCTGAAACCTTAGTACTTTGTCTTTACAAAGTAACTTACATTTTCGTATGTATGTGTGAAAACACAATGAAAACATCCACTTGTTTTTCCACAGTCTCTGTTGTTTACTGCTTTGTTTTGGTCCTCTGCCAGTGTTTACAGAAAATGGTGTGTTAACCTTTACCTTATTCCACTAGGTTGAGTAAAATGTACTCATTTTTTTCTCTCTTCCGTATGGTGCAGGTTTTGTCTGTATTTGTACACAA
This sequence comes from Dryobates pubescens, assembly GCF_014839835.1. Taxonomy (NCBI): domain Eukaryota; kingdom Metazoa; phylum Chordata; class Aves; order Piciformes; family Picidae; genus Dryobates; species Dryobates pubescens. Next base: position 8,138,642 of record NC_071633.1, read on the forward strand.
TTGGTGGAACTTGCACAATTTCCAGAAGACTTTTTATTTGTTTCTTGTAATGTATCTTTGCTTTTTTTACTCTAAAGCTGTTAAAGTGCATCATTGCCTTGTAACCTCTTCCTTCCTCTGTTTTCCTAGAAACTGTGGTCAGCTGCTACTTCCTATCCTTTTCCTTTCAGCAGTTCTGTGTTTTCTTCTTTTTTTATTCCCCATTTTTAAAATTCCAGCATTGCTTTCTTGTCTACACTCAGTTCTAGTTCAGAAGCTTTTTCCACAGTTTGTTTTTGAAGATTTAAACTATTTATAGGGGTAGAAGAGGTCCTCACAAGGTCTGTATTTTTCAGCACTTGAAATTATTTAATACGGAGGATTTTGGTGTTTGGGATCTTGTGAAGCCCTTTGGAAGGACAGACTTTGTTCTTAAGAGAAGAAAAAAGCTCTTTGTCTCTTCTTTCCTTATCTATTAATATCAACTTACTTTGTGTTTCAAGACATTAATCGGTATTAAGCCTAAAAGGAATTGATTGCTTTCATGAGATTCTAGAGGCTTTTTTTCATACTTTTCTGTATGGCTTTTGAAATGATGCTGTGAACTAATTTCTTCTTTTGACTGTGTCCTCTGCCAGAGGACATCATGGGAGTTATTCTCCAGAAATGTTTTGGGAGTAATTTGTGTTAAGTGCTCTTTGAGACTAAATGTGTTTTTTAAAACTCAGCTGAAGAGATGTCCAAACGTTGTTTTAAAGACCAAAATGCATGAATGTTAAAAGTTTATTTGTGCTACAAGTGGAAAGATTATTAACTATAGAAAGGAACGCAACAGAGGAAAGACTGATGCGCATTTATCCGTGTTATGCTCCAGCTAGTGGGCTGATGTGCTGTATGTAGTCTTGCCCTTCTTTTTCATACCTTTCTGTATGGTTAAATTAATAAGGTCCTCGTTGTAGGAGAAGGAGAAATTTCTTGTGCTGAAAGCTTTGGGAAACATTGTGATACAGGCTATTAAAGTTACTGATTCCTTAGGAGGCAAAAAGCTGAGCCTTCTGTGAAGAGAATATGCATTTCTAATGCACTGATTTTTGCCTGTAGCAAATACTGCTTCCTCCACGTCTTCAGAAATCTGAATCAAATGTTAAACACCTATTTTGCTCTCTGTTCTTTCTTTATTGTTCTAATTTATGCAGCTATTTTTAGCTGTCTTCACAATGTTGCTCAAAATGAAAGAAAACGACTTGTTTTATAAAAGCAAAATATTTAACACAGTCTTAAATAAGGAATTTGTATTCTGAAAAAAAATTACACTAGAACTCTGGAGAGTTTTAATTGTGTATATATAAAAAGCCCCTTTCAAACACGCTCATTGGGTGGATGTATATATGTGTTTGTGTGTGTATGCCTCAGTCAGTTTATGTCTGAAAGTTGTTACTGAGTGTAGCTGAAGTGACTGACCTGCACACTGTAGAGGAAAAAGATATACCAAGAGAAGTGTTCTGGTTTAGATTTAATTGTTTTACAGTTAAATCAGCTTTAGAAGAAGAAAAAGGCTAAGGTTCTTATTTACTGTAATTTTTTTCTTTGCAGAATGCACTGAATATGACCTAGGCCTGCTATTGTGGCAACTCAGTAACTGCTTGATAACCAAATTCTTGTTGGTACAACTGGAAGAGTGATTACGATTTTCCATGTATTTGGGGAAAGTTTTAACTCAGTTGTTACTTATTGCTGGGTAATTCCATGTAGGGAACAGTTTTATGTGCTTTCTGAATTGTGTTCTCTTGGTACAGTAGACTCTGATTTGCAAATTTTTGCATCACATGTCAGACTTGATGAGCTCGACAGGTTATTTGTGTGTGTGCTGCTGCAAATGTAATGTGCAAGGCGTGCGAGGAGAGCAGTAATTTTGCATTGCTGTACTGCACGCTGCTTTTTCAGCTTTTCCAGCTGAAAATCTTCTCTGATAAGAGGGGAGGTTAATTTTTGAATGAGCCTCCTCCACCTCAAGTAGTTTAGAGGGCTTGATGAAGAATCAACTTTATGTAAGTAGGGACCCTTTCATGGGCATGCAGATGTTCTGGCATGCCAGCCACTCTGAAGCTGAAGTAGGAATGAGAAAAATAGCCATCTAGATTTATGTTATGATAGGAGCTGTATTTGGTATTGTCTAGAGCTATTCTAAAATGAATCTTCAAAATACATTTCTTAGCCATATTGGTCTGCTTCGAATTCTAACAAAAGCCCAGCAGACTAAAAATGCAAAATTAAGCAGTGAAATAGAAATATGCTGGCTGTAAATAAGAAGGGAAGATGGCATACATTCTTTTTTCAGATAGATTGTTTGCTTTTAACAACAACAACAAAAGATGGGGGCATTTGAACAGGTGTTTCCCAAAAGGCAGTTTGAGCTAAACTCCTCTACGAAATTTAATTTGTACTTTAGGAAAGGTGACAAAATCTTTTGGAAATACAGCAGTGGGAGAAGCATGGCTGTTATGTCCTGCCTCTGTACTCCCGTTGATCACTCTTACTGCACTGAAGAGCAACAAACAGTCACAGTGGTTTGAACACCTCTGGCATTGCTGTACTGTCATGCAGTACCCGAAGGTGTGGGCTCTTCTAAACACCACAGTTCGGGACGTTCATTTTAGTGTGCCTACTGTTTTCAGGTTCAAAAAGAATTAGGCTTTTAAAAGAAGAGATTAGACTGGCTGGTTGAAATGCACCATTTGTGTTGATGGTGGCACATTCTAACTAGGAGAGCATGCAGTCATTTGGGGCTGGTAGCCCATACTGTGCTGCTTGTGCTTTCTTTTCAGTTGCGTAACAGCTTCTTGCCCAGCAGGGAAAAAAAGCAAAAAGCTTGAAGTATTCTATTTGACTTTTTAACTATGATTGCAGTCATATTGGCATCACAAGATTTAGTGTTTGATATTTGTGGAAAAGATGAATATAGTGATTGTATTCTTCAGCGCTGCTACTGGCTCAGATGACAGCGTTGAGTCAGAGGAGTTTGCTGTGATATTTTATGTAAAATACGTTAGTGTTCGGTGTATGGCGTCAGCGCGGTTTCCAAGGATTGAGATAATGGTGCAATTGAGACTAGTTCCTATCACACAAACTTATGTTTGCAATTTCTGATATTGCTGCAACACTGGTAGTGGCCAATTAAAAAAATTCTCAAATGTTGCAGAGATCTAAAATGTGCCCTGCAACGTTTTTCCTCAGGTGAAGAGTAACTGTGTTTTACGTCTGCAAAACAGGATTGGTTTTATTATCTACTTCTCACCAAGGCATTCTCCAAGCTTGGAACCAGTCTCTGTCCTCCCAGTCTCAACCTTTGCTACTGATCTGTGCAGGGCTAAGGTTTCATGTCAGGCAAAGGCTGCCCTCAGCTCAGCTTAGTTTTCTTGTGTGTATGATGAGCCAAAATTCCAAAGCTCTGAAATATCTTGCATGTTTTAATCAAAAATCATAATCATTGCTCTTGTCATTAAACTTCTGGGTCTCCAGTTGGTGCTCCTAGAACTGAGTGTTGGCTTCTTTGCTCAGAGCTGCTTCTACAAAGGTGCCTCTGCATCTCGTTGTTGTGTGTGCCCGTTGCAGTTCTTGTCCAGAATTGCCTCTGTGGTTATGCAAGGAAGCAGTTTGTATGGCAGATGTTACTTAAAATACCACCGTCCTTTCTCCTTTGCTCTGCTCCCTCCATGGGTCAGAGATCTGTTTGCTGAACTGTTTTTGAGATGTCCAGCAGTTGAGATTCTGTGGGCTTGTATCTCTTAACTCTTTGTACTTTCTGTAGATAACTTTTCTCCTTTATAAACTGCAAGAAGCCTCAATTGCCAGTGCTTTGTTATGAATCATACAGCTGGAGTAAGGGAATTCCTCAGGGTGAACAGTTCACATCAGTACAGCTTGTTCAGCTACATATCCAAAATAAACAATAACATGGAGGTGCTGCTACCACCAGCAATAAGGTTTCTTCTAGGAGGAAAGAGGTGGCAACTAATTCAGCTTTGTATTTGCTAAACCACCTGAAAAGTTGGGTGGCAGCTAGTATAAAAAGATGATTTCCCCCCCACCAAATCTGGGAAAAATGAAAGTGTTTTTACATTATTTTTTTTTTTCAGAGGGATTCATAAGTAAAACACTCCATAAGTGCTACTGGTCAAATTGTGCATTTGCTGGAGGTCACCACGCCTTCAGAAAGCCTCCCTTGTGCCCAGTTGCAGTGGAAGAAGGGTGCAGTGTGTTGGAACTGGTTCTCACTGCTGGAGGCTGGAAAGAAGTTGGAAAACAAGTTTTTGTGAGTTAAATTGTAATTATAGTATTAAGTGGTTGCTACTGACTGGGCTTCCCCTGCCCAGGATTTTGCCACAACAGCAGCAACATAGTGATTGCACTTCTTGGGGCAGTGTTGTTTAGGGGCTATTTGTTTTTCTGAAGAATCAAGGCTGTAGTGTAGCTATTTCTCTTCACCTCTGCTGCAGTGGTCTTACTAACTAGTTAGTCTGCTGCACCCCCTGCCTTACTCTGTCATGAGGAAATGCCAGTGTATAGTTAATTATTAATGGTGGTCAGGCCTGGAACAGACCTTGTTACGGTCTACCACATCAGTCATGTTCGGGAATTTTCCAGGAGGACTGCTTGAGAAGGCTGGAGATATATCTTTAAGAATCTAGTAAAGAGCATTGTTACAGTGAGGTGAACATTAGCAAGATGTTACCCAGAGGTGCTTCATTTCACTGAACAACATCTGTGTGGCTCTCTGATTTCTGGAGACTGAAGCTTCACTGGGGAGAGCAAGCTGTGAAGTGCCTCTGGTTTATCATCATTACTTTCTGAGAATGTATTTAAGTTAATGAACAATGGATGTACTGATTTAGACTGTGGTTTTAACAGTATTAATGTGTGCATTTTGATCAGAGGTACATAATTTAACATTAGTAAGTCAAGTGCAGACTTCCCAGTTGTCTCTCCTTCCAACATGGGGCCAAGAAGGCTCATTTCCTTCAAAGGGAGCTTGTCTAGAGGTGGTAGTAGTTGGTGGTTGTCTTGAAACAGGCTTTCATTCCTGTTATCCCTTGCAGTATTCACAAGCAGCACCTGGTGCGTGAGGTGGGTTGCAGCAACCTTGGTAGCAGGGCAGAGCAAGCCGGAGAACTCCGGAGCACGCTCCTGGCCCCGCCTGAGTGATCGCTGCCCTGGAGTGAAGTTAAGGTGGTCCTTTTGCACTTGGGGGAAAAAAGCAGGCTTTTAAAATGTGTGAAGGAGTGGACAGAGTTTACTGAGACTCAAACTGAAAACTGAGTAAAGCTGGAGGCTACCCATGGTGCATCACCTGGGTGTTGTGCTTTTCAGTTTCTTCTTATGGCTTTGTTTACTGTGCTTTGGTTTGTATCTTGGAGTGGTCTTGTAGTGCACACATTTAGGATTTATTTTAAATGAATTTTAACTGGAAGATGTGTGCCAGATGCTCCCGAATGTTCACTCTTAATACTCCCTCAAAATGAGCACAGAATGAGGTTTTTCTTCAGAGCTGGCTGCTTTGCTCTACACATCCCTTCCTTTATGTGCTGCTGGACTTGTTAATGTAGATATAGTCTGACAAGCTTCAGTTTGTACAGGGAAGCAGGAGTAGTCTTGATAAGAAGTGTGCAGAAAGATGTATAAGCTCCATGAAGTAATTTGTAACAAGGTGGAGAAAAGAAAGATCCAGTCTGTGGTAGGGGAAAATGTGCTGTATGTTATTTCCTTTTACCAGAACACCTCCTAATAAAACCTCTTTATTCTTTTCAGTGTAAGCTATCTGCAGGATTGTATTGTTACCTGAATCCCCCAAAATAGTAAAAAAACCACAAACCACACACACAATAAAAGGTCAAAAAACCCCAAACCCCAATCAAGCAAAAAACCCCACACCCAAACAAACAAAACACAAAACCAGCTGAAAACCCAAACCACCACTGTCTCTCAGCCACAAGATAACCCCAAACCAAAAAAAAAGTCTCTCCCATGCCGTGGCAGTGCTGTCAGATAGTGTACATGGTATTGTCCCTTTAACATTTGTTGTGCAGCTCTGCTGTCTGGGTGTGGAGCAGGGAAAATCAATTCTAATAATAAACTTATCTTCTCATAGCAAAGACGTCCAGCAGTTGGTCATACTGAGCAGTTAGGTGCTGTGTATTTCATTCCATGTTCCTTAATGTGTAGTAAAGAGTGTGTCTGAAATTCTGGCTGAGCACTGCCTATGAGTACATGGCAGAGGTCTGTAAGCAGTCTCAGGTGTAGGCTGTGGCAGGATTTTTATGGCACCTCTTTCAGAGGAAGAGTGTTTTAGTCACTGTTACACTGTAGTTTCTCCAGTTGAGATTGTCTTTTTTTTAAACATATACTTCCAGATGCAAACAGTGTAATGGAGCTAATGGAGAACTGTAGGAAAAGGTAAGAAATTAAATGCCCATAAAGAACTCTAAGACCATTGTTACTTTATGGGGTAAAATTGGTTCTTTTAGTTCAGTCTGTCATGATTGCATCAAAGGTTTTTCTTCCAAGGTATGTTACCTGTTTTATTTTGCATGTTTGTTTGTATTTGTTTTTTTTCTTGGACTTGCTGCAGATGTTCTTAAAATACTAAGCGCTTCCTATCTGAGAACAGAGCTGTTAGATTTCAGGGTCATGGGGTTAAGCCTGTAAGAAATACACAAACCCCAGAACATGACAGTCTAGTTTTTCTCAGCCAACTGAAATTAATATTAAAGAGAAATCTGGAACTATGTGCTTCCAGCCCTTCAGGACCTGTTTGAATAGCATGAGCTGTAGAAAACTTAGATTTGAATGCCAGCCAGCAAGCTCCAGTAAGAATCTGGTCCTCTAGCTGTATTAGAGGACAATGCTCCCTACCTGGTGGCTGTCCTTTCTTCAGAAAACCCCCTTAATTGCAATGTAGGGTTATCACTGCATTGTCATAGTAAACATCTTGGTCTCATTCTGTCAGCTTTGGTGATGTGCTTACTGGGGCAAATACCTTCTCCACAAGTTAAACCATGCAAGACATTTGCTTTTGGTTATAGCAGAGCCAGAGTGAATGGATCTGCTGGTTTACTGCAGCTTGGCAGGCTTCTTACCCATGGATCAGGTGTCCATGCTTCTTCCCCTTGGGCAGCACAGCTTTGGCTACTTGACTGGACCTGTTTTTGCCCAGGAGGCAAACAGCTTGTCCTGAGCTGTGCTGGTGGCACTGGAAGCTCCAATCTGGTTTGGATGTAGGCATGCTTTGGGGCAGTCAGTGAGGGTTGAATTTGGAGCTCTGAGTAATATGATCAGGGTAAGTAATTCATTTACATAGAATCAGTATAGCAGACAGCGTATGTCCCATAGTCAGTGATGTGTTTGTGCTGTGCACCAGGCACTTTGTAATGGGGTGTGTTACTTAGGAGAAGACTCAAGAACTTGGAGAATTTTTGCCTGTATTTTGAAGTTGAGAGTTAGTCTTAAGGCTTTCTTGTGGAGCAGGAGTCCAGTGGCAGTCCCATGTCATTTGGTGGTGAGAGAGCCTGACTGCCAGTTATCTCCAGCTTTATGTCATCTGTCTCTGGACAAACAGCTTTGGAAAGAAAAGGACTTTGAAGTTTTCTTCTACTGCTGAGGCAAGAACCATTATAGGATGCTAAACTGAGGTGATGGTATGATTATTTTAATCACTCTTATGAAGTTTAAATGCTGATTTCCCTAAATCAAATCACAGCTTCAGAATAATTATGCTGTGTGTTTGGTTAGTTTTCATTTGATCAGTTATTGCAATGTCTGCTTCAAGTTTTATGTGACTCATCTGCAATTTAAATATGTATTGCCAGAATCTTCATGCACTTGGTATGAAAAAGTGATTTAATTAAAGTATTACTGTATCAAATTCATCTCTGAAAGCTGGTTAGACTGGTATAAACTGTAACTTCCCTGAAACCTTGTAGTCATTTACCCTGGGGTCCATCCACTACCTTTTTCTTAATGTTTAGCATTGCATGACATGAAATTTTAAGGCTGGTGTGTGATGGGTCTATAAGGGGACATGGCAGGGTCAATGCAGAGATGAGAGCTGGAAGGCATAGCATCCAAGACAGGCAGGGTCCGTGCATTTTGAAGTGGAACTGAGAGTCCTCATCCTAGGTGTGGGCTGGGTACTGCTGCTGTTGTCCTGCTCCCTCAGATGCTTTCTGGAACACTGCACTTCATGCCTGGGAAAGGGAGGGATGTTGTGGAGCATGACCCCAAATGGTCTTGTGGCTCTGCTTTCCACAGTGCTAGTGTCTTGAGTCAGAGTGACTTCAGGGAGGCAGTGGGACTAATCCTGTGCCGTCATAGGGGCTGTGCAGAATGGGGCTGCTGTGCTTGGGGGCTTCCCAGGCTGGCAAGTTGCCTGCTCTTGTGTAAACCTGGTTTTGGTTACCAGTTTCAGAGGTGTGAGGTTCTGTCTGAGAGGCTCTAATAGCATAACCTTTCAAAACTTTTTGGCCTCAGTGAAGGTAGAGTCAATCAGGTTGAAATATTGGTCTCAGCCTTACTGGGAAGTCAAAAGTTAAAAATTATCCCTAACCTTTTATTGTTTCACTTCTCTCTTCGCAAGGAAGTAATTTTGTTGGCAGAAAAAATATACATGGAAAAATATAGAGAAATTATAGAAAATATATCTACAGGAAATTTCCCCCCCCCACACCACCTTGTTCAGCTGAAAATAAGTTTTCCATGAGAAGTTTCTCTTTGTAAATTCCCTACCTACAATTATCATCCCTGTTTTCAGAAATGTTCAGGGGAGTATTTTGGAGGTCTGTAAAATATGAGTCAATTCAACAGGTTACTTCAGAATGCAGGTTTTCTGTGGTCTGCCTTATGCAACTAGGATATTTGAAAAGATGAGGCTAATGTTAGGTTTCTGAATCTGAATTGGAGGAAAGAAAAAAAATAATTGGTGCCAAACTCCTGCAGTGGGACAGTATGTAACTTGGAGAAAGCACCTGCCTGTGGTCACTGGATTAGGTTACTGTACCAGTAACCAGCTGTGTCATTTACCCAGAAAGCTGCATTTATTTCTGTGAACATGTGCATGCTCCTAAGGTATTTTAGGCCTCATCACATGGCTCAACCGCTTTCACTTTCATCATGGTTAAATTATGAGCTTTGGCAGTCTCAGGCTGCGCCAGGGGAGGTTTAGGCTGGAGGTTAGGAAGAAATTCTACACAGAGAGAGTGATTGCCCATTGGAATAGGCTGCCCGCGGAGGTGGTGGAGTCACCATCATTGGAGGTGTTTAGAAGGAGACTTGATAGGGTGCTTGGTTGCATGGTTTAGTTGATAAGGTAGTATTAGATAATAGGTTGGATGTGATGATCTTGAAGGTCTCTTCCAACCTGGTTTATTCTATTCGCCTGTTTGTTCTTAGAAGCCCAACGGTGCTTACGATGAGTAGGTTGGATACTCGTCCAACGAGGTAGCCTTGGCTCACAATTCAGAGCTTGTAAGTTACTTTACACCATCACTGCTAAATATTTGACTTAGGTTACTGAACACCAGGATACTTTTGTACATAGAAATACTGAGAATTTTCAAATGAAAGCTGAATTTTTAATAGCACAAAGGTAGTTCCCTCACTTGAAAAATGATGAGTAATAGCCTGCTGCAGACTAGCTCAGTCCTGTCCTGTGTAACCAGCAAAAGCACTTAATGCTGTAGTCTTGTGTGCTGAAGTGTAAGCTCTGGTAAGGCACGAAGGCCTTGCTATTGGTCGTAAAACTAAATACCCAATGGCTTTATGCTGGTTCATTTGGAAAATCCGCCAGTGTCCTGATTCTTCTAGAATAGAAAGCTGCTGCAGAGCTCACAAATGGTGATGCAGGATTGATTCTCACTCACCTTTTCTTTTTCTCTCCTTCTGTAGGTATGGCCTCACAAGTCTTGGTTTATCCACCATATGTTTATCAAACCCAGTCAAGTGCCTTTTGTAGTGTGAAGAAACTCAAACTAGAACCAAGCAGTTGTGTGTACCACGAAAGAACCTACCCGCAAATCTATGTGAATGGTAAAAACTTTGGAATTTCTCCCCACAGGGTTAGTGCGTACTTTCAGACTAAAAACCCATTTGACAGACCTCGAGGACAGAACTTTTTGTTGCAGTCAAATGCTGTTGCTTTAAAAAATATTGCAGGTGCTACAAAAGCGTTAGCGGCGCGGGCGCAGCAAGCTCAGTTAGAGGCACCTCGGACTGGGGCGCAAGGCAGCCGATCAGATACTGTGGAAGGACCCCAGCGATGTGGATTGAAGCGTAAGAGTGAAGAGTTGGATAATCAAAACGGCACAATGCAGATTGTTGATGACCTGTCCATCCTGCCTGCAATGTTACAAACCAACGTAGGAAACCCAGTGACGGTTGTGACAACAGCTGCAACTTCAAAACAAAGTGGTACAAGCGGAGATGGCGATTACCAGTTAGTACAGCATGAAGTACTGTGCTCCGTGAAGAACACTTACGAGGTTCTTGATTTCCTTGGGCGAGGGACCTTTGGACAAGTAGTGAAATGCTGGAAAAGGGGGACAAATGAAATTGTGGCAATCAAAATCTTGAAGAATCATCCTTCGTATGCACGCCAAGGACAAATAGAAGTGAGCATATTAGCGAGACTGAGTACTGAAAATGCTGATGAATTTAACTTTGTGAGAGCCTACGAATGCTTTCAGCATCGCAACCATACTTGTCTGGTTTTTGAGATGTTGGAACAGAATTTGTATGACTTCCTGAAACAAAACAAATTCAGCCCTCTGCAACTGAAAGTAATACGGCCGATTCTGCAACAGGTGGCCACTGCACTGAAAAAACTGAAAAGTCTGGGTTTAATCCATGCTGACCTCAAACCAGAGAACATTATGTTGGTGGATCCTATTCGGCAGCCTTACCGGGTTAAAGTAATAGATTTTGGGTCTGCCAGCCATGTATCAAAGACTATTTGTTCAACTTATTTACAATCTCGGTATTACAGGTAAGTGTCTTTTACGTTGTAACACGTAAGGGAACAAATGTTACCATTTATTTAAGTTAATGACTTAATTACTCTTCCAGATAATTGGAGAATGTAAGAACCATCTAAGAACAAAGGCCATATTGAGATGAAGTGGTTGGGTGCTATTTTACTATGTTAATAGTTGTTTTGAATGCTTTTATAGCTTTTTTTTCTTTTCCCTAGAAGTATGTTTTACGTTGTACTCTGAAGTCATCACTTAATGTTGAAGCCTCTGATAAGGCTTTTTAAAGGCAAAATGGAAACAAAAAATAGCCTTCACTTGCTTGATTAGGATGCCTTTCCTGCCTTCCTAACTTGTTGTTTTGTGGGGTTTTTTGTTGTTTTTTTTTTCTTGTAAGCAGCTGGACAGTGTACTAGAAGTGCCATATTTTTATATCCTGATGCCAAAGATTATGTAAACGCCTCTGTTTTACTCCAGCACTTGTAAATATTTTGCCTAGTTCTTAGAAACTCAATTCTAATGGTGTGCCTTCAGCAGCAATGGACTTCAGTAAACTTCTGGAGTTAGTGTTAGGATACTTTAATGCTTAAAGTGATAACTGTGATTTTTAACGTGATTTTAGTACATGGTTGTATTCTGCATTGCCCTCAAAATGGAGTTGTATTTCTGATGTTGTTTTTTAATCCTTTCTTCATACGGATACCCAATATGTAAAAGCTAAGTAAAAGCTTTTAGTACTTAGCATTTGAGGTCCTTTGTTTTCTTCAGGGTGAACTTGCGAGGACTGAAGACCTTTTCCAGTTCTGCTTTGCAGCATTGGCAACAGTTTATCCTGAGTATTGCTTCTCTCAGTAACAAGCTAATACACTAGGAGAATGAGTCATTCAGAGAAAGTATTTAACTGTTTTGCAGCTATTCATGCTGGAAGTGAAAACTTGTGCAGTGCAGTTCTAGGCTTTATGAAATCAGTGATTGGAGGCCATGCCAAAAGAATCTGACTATTATTTGACTGCAGCTTGTAAACAAGAAGTACAGTGCTCTTAGGAAATATTCTTATTCATCACCTGCATTTCCCCATTACTTAATTACAAATTGCAGCTAATGTTTAAAGTTCGTCACCAGAAAACTAAATCAGGAAACCATATGGATTGATGCTTAGCCACATGATAAAAAAATGTGCAGGAGAAGAGAGGAGAAATTAAATAACTGGAGAGTTAATTCTGGTATTCTAGCTGTACACCACTCAAGATACTGTCTCTTCAGGCCTCTCGTGTTGTGCAGGTCCTGAAAAAGCAGCGTGAGTTTTGTGAGGTTCTAGACAAGTGCGAATGTTTTAACATCAGCTGTTCTGTACAGATTTGTAGTTCAGCAGATACCTAAGATGTGTGGTCTGAGAATACTTCCTGACACAGTTCACCTTTTTATTTATTCAACTAATTGCAGATTATTGTGGTTTATTGCCATTTCTCTCTTTTGCCTCCCCAAGAATTGACAGGGGGAGACCAGGCTGGGTGGTCGTCTTGTAATACTTTGCTCTAATCTAGCTAGTTTCAAATAGTGGGTTTTTTCCTATTAGACATAGTGTTTGTTGTGCTTATTCAGTTGCCTACGTACACATTTTAGCTGTGGATTCTACTTTGCATGTTGAACAGATCTGTGTGCTAGCAAGATCAATATGGAACTCCTTGGCACCTCATGTGCCATATCCAGATACTGGTATGGCACTGCATGTACTGAAATGTAAGAGGGAGTTGTTGTAGATGTACATGCAAACCACTTCTCTACCCCTCCCCTCCAAAATTAAACTCATGGGTGTATACGCTTGTCTTGGTTCAGTGATGTTGAATGATATTCACATGGACTATATATTAACATGTGCACCTAAAATTCCCTTGTTACTAATTTGTACTTAAGTACTTTGTAAATACTCTGGCTGTTTAGCAAAGGTCATATTCTTTATTTTGTGTAGATTAATAATCTTTCTATCAACCAGCATTTAAGGCAGCCTTTTTTTTTTTTGAAAGTAAAAAGGACAGCCAAAGGCAGGGGGCGGGGAAGGCCAGGACCTATTGAGTAGTTTTGGTGTTGCATTTAAGTGAAAAATTGGTTGACAAGTTTGAAACTGATTTAAAGAAAAAAAGATACTATACAGCACAATTATTTTCAGCAGAAAGTTCACTTTTGAAGAAGTTTTTAGCATGCTGGATTTCCTCGTGGATATGTGGCTGTCTGCTGTTTGAGTGATTCAGATTAACTTTGTGTAGCTTGGCGTGTAGTTTCTCAAAGTCTGTTTTTATTGCTTTGGAAGCACCTGACTAGTGTAAATATTATCAGGAAATAAAGATTTGATTCAAAAGGTCTCAAAATAGATGATGCCAGAGAGAACTGAAGAGAGAAATCTTAAAAAGGAATGAGAAGGGCCTCCAGAGACTATATTGTATTGAGATGGAATTTATTTTGCGAAAGATTGTGCCTCTTGTCAATCAGATAAGGAGCTACCTTATGAAATACAACTGTACTTAAATGTTTGAGGTTCTTTTGGTATTAAAAGAGGGTGGGAGTGATAGTGCAGGTTTGACCTGTTTGCCTGTGACAGGTTGAAACAAATCCTTTAAACAAAATCGGCAGCTGCTGTGTGTTTGTTGAGGTTATTCAGCAAGAAAACGTTCATTTAAATAGATTTTTATTTAAAGTTTGAAGCTCAATTAATCCAATTACCATTCAAATTGGCAATGGTGTTTTGAAAATGCTTGTTCCCTACGGCATCTCTTTATTAGCCTGAATCTGTCTGTATTCTTGTGTGCAGCCTTTGAAAATCCTTTCTCTGCTACTCTGTGTGTTTCTCTACACTCTGTGAGTGTATTGTTGAGATCTTTACCGGTAACTCCTACCTGTGGGCATCCTTCTGTGGTCAGAGTTGACAGAGCATGAGACTTTGCTTCCCCAAGTGACAGGCACAGTATGCTACTTTGACACTTATATGGATATATCCCATGTAAAGGCGATGTGAACCTGGCCATTTTCTGATGTGCAAAAGCGCTCAAGCAGGCTCAAGAATTTAAGCAGAATAATTTTGGTTTTTAAAGTTGCTATTTTAGGATCTGGGGCCTTAGAAAAGGATGAAGTTGAAATGCCCTTAAACAACAGCATAGGCTGAGAGGAAGCAGGGCTGCATCCATACAGAGAGTCACAGAATACCAGGTTGAAAGGGACCACAAGGATCAGCTGGTCCAACCTTTCTGCATTCTTGCAGCACTGGGATACTGCTTCTTAGCTCTGCTAAAGTGCTCTGCTTTCCTGCTTCAGGGGTGATGCTAACCCCATCCTTGTTCCTCATTTTGCTCACCCTAGTTCTGCAAAAGTGCCCATGCTGGTGTGAGAAGGGGGGGAAGGAGTGGGCCTGGGCAGGAGAGAGGAAGCAGCACTGCTGACTTCCACCATGGTCATTCTCAAGAACAGGATCTGTAATTTTTCTGTGGAAAGCATGTGCCCACCAATGTCTTTAGGGGTGCCATGGAATGCTCAAGAAAAACCACAGGGAAGTTTTGCAGAAGTGAATAAAGAGAAAGGATTGTTTGATGGGTTTCATTTATTTTTCCCCAATCCTGTCACCATTTTTTTTAGTTTGTTCATGGGCCCCTCATGAGCTATGTATTGTGAGAATGGAGAATGCCACAAAGTCTGATGTTAGTGTTTATTCTGAGTAGTAGTGTCAGTGTTTCACATCAGTAAGAGGAAATGAGTAACAAATTGGAAAAATAAGTAATAAGAGGATTAGGACTTCAAGGCAGGAAATGTAATACAGCCGTGTGAGTGGATAATGGGCTGACTTACCTTAGTCCATAGCAGAAGAGGAGGTGACATAATGATGGCTGCTGGGGACATTACAGTACTATGGGGAGAGATTAGAAACTGGTAATGGAATAATTGCATTTTGAAAGGACGTGGAGATGCACAAAAAGGGAGACCAACTAGATGGACTGATGATGATGATGTGATGGCTTCCTGTTTGTGGGGTTTGGGTTTGTTTTTATTTTTTTTTTTTGCTTGACAAAGCTGAAACAACTAAGAAACCAGTTTAAATGAGGATAAAAACACTTTTTAACATGTCATTACCTCTTGGAAACTCCTAACTTCTATATATTGCTAGACACTAGAGTATAGATATGAATAAATACTAACCACAATGCACTGTCTTAAGCCACAGATTGTTATTTTTCATTTATTTTGAAGACATAATGTTGTTATGAGTATTCTTTCCCTGAAAGGCAGTGTCTCTGTTGCCCTGTTTGGTGGGTTGTGTTTTGGTTTTGTTTTTTTTTTTTAGGTGGTCTGGATTTTAATAGCTGTGGGCTAGAGAGATGTGGTATTTGAAGCCTTTTCTTTGCTGCTGGCCTCACACATTAAGACTGTTGACCTTTTATGAGTGATCTAAGTAGGTAAATAGCTAGGCAGTGTATACAGTTTGAAAAGAAAACCCCCTTACACACAGTGTAGGTAATCAAGCTTTTGTCATATATGGAAATGATATGCTAAGTATGTTCCTGTCCTTACGGTCAGCTGTGCCCTAAATCACAAAAATGAGAGTTTTGCATCCCAAATAAAAGGCTTCTTTCCCCCTTACCTCATGGTGCAGGCTAGGGGGGAGGGGAATACACAGATTTACTTCTAATTTTGGTGTCTTGTGGTTGCCTGATGAGGCAGAAAGATTTCCCAGGGCATGGTATTTCCATCTGCAAGTCATTTTCCTTTGCCTTTTGCCTGAGATTGGCTGTATTTGGGTGTGAGAAGGATAACTTCAATATGGCAGGCTCCAAGGAGTAGTAACTTCCAAGAAGAGTCAGGATATCTGATCTGGTCATATTAGTCCTGCCCATCTGCTTTGGGTTACTTTCCTTTCTGTTGCCATGAAACAATGGTCTTCTCAACATTTTGCACTCGGAGAGAGCTCTTCAGGTCTGTTCACCCAGCAGACCTCTTCTTTCTTCTGGTTCTTCTCCTAGGAGTTTTTTCCAGAGAAACTTGTGTTGACGCCTGTGCATAATTTCCCCTTTTTGCAGTAGTTATATGCAACACAGGAGCTGTGATTTGCTTGTTAGCTAATACCCAAGTGATGGCAATGCCACCTGCGCCTTTCAGGTGTTGTTGAGAGCAGGTAAAATTGTATTCAGGGGATCTACAGTTTCATCTGTTGATTACATTTCAGGTTGTCTTCCTAAAAGACAGGATTTTCCAAGTGAGACTTGGTAAACCTTAAGAAACTCTATCATTCATAAAATTCTTCTAATATCAAGGATTTAACAGTAGCCATTGGAGTTGTAGGAATGAGTGAACTACTTTACTATGTGCTACTTATGTGCAGTCGCTGCTCCAGTTGCCTCTGTAGCTGCCTTGATGGTTATGGTTCCTGTCTTTCACCTGCTGTCTCCTTAGAAAACATCCACTTCATTGTGCCGTGTCAGATTGTAGTGTTGCAGTACAGATGGAAATAACAAGTAGTCAGGTTTCTGATGGAAGGATGCTTCTCTTGGCATCCAGCAGTCTGTATGCAAAGTGCCGCTTAATTTGGGGTAATGAAAAGAATGGGAAGCAATATAATTGATCCCAATTGAAATGAGGCACCAGCTGAACCTGTGATAGGCTGATGGACAACCTGAGTGATGCTGGCAGAATGGAAGGTGTCTGGTTATGAAGAGGCATTCATAGCTTGGAAATGCTTTTCTGCTCAGCAGTAAAATATGATCCTCGTTATTCAGCAATGTGCTCATAAGGAGAAGCAAGTGATGTGAGTAGCTGCACTCAGTGGAGTCAACTCATTCCTGAATCAGATAGTGATACACTCCCTACAGCCTTCCAACTAAGGGTGGTTGCTAATCAACAGAGTTGTTCCAGACAAAATGCCAAATGTCACTTGTGTTGTGGCGGAGCTCAGAGAGATGGAAAAATTGCTGTTGGATGTGCTCCTGTTGGACAAGAGCAGGTTTTTTTCCCCCTCACCTCTTCTTACCCTCCTCTCCCATGAAGTCTCTGAGAAGATCGAGGAAGAGAGATACTCATTGTGTCCTGTGGTCCTAATGTTGCTTTCACCTAGACAGCTCTTCTGCCACTCAGGAAAGCAATATGATCTGGTGTGATCTCTGCTTTAAAGGGTTTTAGAAAAAGAAGAAAGCAGTTGAGCTCTGCAGCTTCATTACTGCCCATGACCTGGGCTGTTGCACCAGAACAGCTTTTTTGTTTATGACTTTTTCAGCTTCGTGCTTAGTTTTGGAATAAACCACCAAGAGTTTATGCTGGTTTTTCTCCCTCAAGTTTATATTTGATTTGTTCTTCTAAAATGTTTTTTTTTAATTTTGAAAGATAGTGTTCTCAAGGCTGTAAATTCCTGGAGAGGCTTGTTTTCTCAGTAACCTTTGTAATGTGATTAGATGTAGTCCTTGTCATTCCAGGGACCCTGAAGAGCACAGGATGGCAGTTCCTCCCTGGAGTAATTTTTTGTTAAATTTGAACATCTTCTTTTTGTAGCTTGTGACTGTGGGCAGGATGGGTTACTATGACTTGGTGGGTAACACATTTCTTGTATCTGAGTAACTTCTCAATTATCTTCTCCTAATAGCAGATCAACACACACGTATGTTTAAATTGTCAGTTTAAAACTTATATGCAAATAAAAACCTGTCTTAATAGATTATCTTTATAGGGATGGCCATGGAGAGAAGTGGTGCAAAACTGACATCAGGAGGCAACTCTTTTTCAAGTCCACACATTGCTGTCACATACTTCAGTTTCTAAATTAGCTTTATCTAGAGTGGGATGTCTTGAGTTTTCCCTTTTCACAATGCTTAATATTCATGCTCAGTTCTTAAAATTAGTTGGTTTTTTTTTTTGGGATTTAGAGGTTTAAGTGGGAAGCAAAGCTCTGTTAATAAATTGAGCTTTCTGTCAGGGAAGCGCAGCACAGGAGCAAGCTAAAAATGCCTCTGTAAACAACTTGCACTTCAACATGCTAGCAGATGTTATTCTATCACTTTGAACTGTGCATCACTGAAGTGTATTGGGATATCTTAAAATAGTCAGGGGTGGTGGCCAGAGACTTTAGACTACTATAGATGGTGAGGCTGTTGCGCTGTTGCAATGAAATAAGCCAGGAGTACATGCTGCTAAGGTCATTTGCTTGCTCAAGGTCAGTGTGTTCAAAGTCAGTTGCTGTTCTTGTGAGCATGGTTACTGTCAGTAGTATGTATAAGAAAAGAGTCATGATAATGTAAGGAATTGCTTTTACAAGTTGCTTTGGACATGTAACACATTTCCACCTCCCTCTTTAAAGCAGCAGGGCTGCGATTGCTAATTTCTTTTCATATCAGAGCAAACGGAACTTAATGTCAAGATAAGCTTTTGTTATTCACATGACAAGCTACTGGATTTGGCAAGGTTTTGTTTGCACTCCTTGCTTAATGTTTAATTGTTTAATTGACTTCCTATTTTAAACTTCTGTTTCATGATTAGCAGGACTTAACCAAAACCATTACAAGTATCCTCCAGGAACAGCAATCTCAGCTCATCATATTTTCATATTTATATGGCTATTTGATAACAAATATAGTTACAACTGTCTTATTTTCCAGTCAGCATAACATAATACCTTATTATTCAGGATGTAAAAGCAGAAAATAAGGTTAGAAATTTTTTGGGGGGGAGGAGTAGTTAGTTGAGTGTGTGTGGTTCTTCCTGTATTTCAGTTCTTTGAAAGGCTTAAGTTTGTCATAGCTAAAGTGTTGGGAAGCAGCTATGTATTGGATATCTCAATTGCAGAAAATACCAGTAGGAGTTACAATGCTGTATTTGTAAATACTGTGTCTAACTGCACCCACTGTGCCTGTTTTGAAAACATGGCTTTGTGTTTCTGTTGTAAGAGCAGGTAGTACCAGTTATAAATCAACGTGATTGGAAGCAAAGCCCCTGTCTCTTCCATCTGGCATCCTTGTCTTTGAAGCAGAGCTGTTTTGTGGGGGGAGGTTGCCTTCTGCATCAGCTTACGGTGCCCAGTGCAAGTGAAGAGGATGAAGCAGACGTGTGGAGGAAGAATTCTGTGTGGTTGAATACACAAAGATTGGCTGAGCTGCTTCTCTGCTGACACAGTGTGTGAAAAGGAGAGGATGTACTACAGCTGGGGCTCATCCCATTAGCCAGAGAAGGCAAACTGCTTCAGCTGGTCTGAAAATCGGGGAGGTTGAACAAGTGCAAATATGTGGGCACCTTTAAAATGTTTAATGTTCATGCTGCTTCAGACCAAATCCAGCAATAAAATACTACCATGATTTAAAGAAAAACCCAAACCAGTCACAAGACCCTTTTTTGTATTCAGAATTATCTGGAAAGTGGTAAAAATGTCTGATACAAAAATAACTAAACTGAAAAGTTGTGTGAAAATGTGTTGCCTGAGGATGTTTGTATTATCAAACATTATACTGTATGTTTGAAAATCCTTGATCTTGCAGTGCTAGCTAAAACTCTGGACGGAGTTTTGTTTGGAGTCTTAAAAAAATACCTTCTAACAAGCAAAGTTGGATCAACAGGCTGGGGAAAGAA
This sequence comes from Dryobates pubescens, assembly GCF_014839835.1. NCBI lineage: Eukaryota > Metazoa > Chordata > Aves > Piciformes > Picidae > Dryobates > Dryobates pubescens. The sequence goes on from NC_071633.1 coordinate 8,158,222, forward strand.
AAGCAAAAGCGTATAGAATAGAATTAACCAGGTTGGAAAAGAGCTTTGAGATCAGAGTGTCCAACCTATCACCGAACACCATATAATCCACTAACCCATGGCACTAAGTGCCCCATCCAGTCTCTTCTTAAACATTTCCAGTGATAGTGACTCCACCACCTCCCTGGGCAGCCCATTCCAATGACCAATCACCCTTTCTGTGAAGAATTCCTTCCTAACATCCAGCCTAAACCTCCCCTGGTGCAGCTTGAGACTGTGTCCTCTTGTTCTGGTGCTGGTTGCCTGGGAGAAGAGACCAACTTTCACCTGACTACAACCTCCTTTCAGGTAGTTGTAGAGAGCAGTAAGGTTTCCCCTGAGCCTCCTCCTCTCCAGGCTAAGCAACCCCAGCTCCCTTAGCCTCTCCTTATGGGGCTCGTGCTCTCTGAGATTTCTCACCCTTGCCTTCATGGTGTAGGCTGTACTGAACCTACCTCACTAAAGCAGTGGAACAGAGCAGTTTGCCAGTGATGTCCTGTTTGTGTGCAGTTGAGGTGTAGTTTGCCTGCACAGGAAGCTTCCTTGATGCTAAAAGTCAAATGTTTGTGGAATTCTGCTCTGGGGTCTAAGGACTATATAGTAAATGTTGCCATTTTCCCCTTTGTGAATCACAGAATGTTAGGGGTTGGGAGATACCTTGAAAGGTCATCCAGTGCGACCCCACCCTGTCAGAGCAGGAACACCTAGAGTAGGTCACACAGGAACATGTCCAGGTGGGTTTTGAATGTCTCCAGAAAAGGAGACTCCACAACCTCTCTGGGCAACCCCTTTCAGAGTTTTGTCACCCTCACAACTCTGAAGATGTTTCTGTTGTCCCAGGCCAGCATAGCAATCTCTCACAAAATAGCTCCTTACGTGGTTCCCTACATTGAGTATTGAACTGTAGTTGAATTTTTGTCAGTATCTTGCATACCTTATAGGGTATTTTGGAGAGCTGCAGCTGCTCACCCTTATAGTTGGTCATTCAATTTTAAGTTCAAAATATTAAACTCCCGGATATTACATCAATAACAGGAGTGTGCCTTACTGTCCCAAGTGTAGTAAATAGAGGTAATCTTGGAAAAAGAGCTTTTCCTAGAGCAGCAGTATCACTATTTGTTGTGCATATATATAAAAACATAGAACACAACTAACAATTGAAGCTTTAAAACTGCATATCACTGTAGTTTTATCAAGTGGAAAACATCATTTTTAAAATTGGTTTGAGCTGTGAGGGTATGCTGTAGGTCACAAGGTGCTGGTAGCACTTAATGATAGTTGCCAAGGTCTGCTGTCAGAAGTGTGCTTTGCACTCACAGCACTGAATGTTGTGCTGAGGGCCTTTTTTTTGAACTCCAGTAGTGTTTGCATATTTGAGCTGTTAATTTTCTTACTCTTGATAATTAATCTTTCACTTCTTGTCATCCAGTACTGTTTTAGCTCAAGACCTAGTGTGTATTTCCTTATATAAAATAGACTGTTTGTCTATGTGTATTTTAAGAGTGTTTTTCACACCTTGAAATTTTCATCAGTGTTTCCCTCGCTAAGAGTGGTTTCTGAGGTGCATTCAAAGCATGTTCTGCATCTTCTATATGGCCAAATTTCTGAGTTCAGTAAAGTGGCTGTAGTTCATCAGATTTGAACCTTGCTTTATGATCAGTCCAGATGCTCTTCCACTTTTGGTTTCTCTAGACAACTTCCTGATGAGTGAATTCTGTGTTGGCCACTATCAGCTGTTCCTTTGCTTCTGGTGGTGGCACAAGCTGTTGCAGGATAGTGTCTGTATTCACTATTCCCATCATGGGACAATAACATTGGGCACAGTGCTGTGTGGAGATGCAGCCAGTTTTGGACTGGAGCGAAGTCCAGAACTTTAGAAGAGAAGCAGACAGCCTCAGCATTTTTGGTAACTAGCCCTAGAAAGTAGAACAGGAGGATATAATTTGTAGATTATACAGTACAGCTTCTGACTCTGCTTTGGTTTCCATCTAGCCTTGAATTATGTCAACAAGTTCCACTAAAAGTGTTCTTAAATCAAAAGCTTTCCTGTGTGTGCAAAGTAGCTGGGAAAGCTCTGTAGTTAAAGTTGCCGTCCATGTGATTATGCTGAGCTATGTGTGTAGAGAGAGGCACTAACAAAAGTCAGTTGCTTAACTGATACTGAAGTTTATTTCATGCTGGGTTTTTTTTACTGGAGTCTTTGACTTCCCAGTAGACAAACTATATGAGTCTCTTCTCACAATGAGTGACAGAGACCTGGTCTTTTCATGACCTACACCTTGTAGGAACCTAGCGTCCTCCTGCTCTCTGTAATTTTCCTATGTAACATAGTGTTTAAGGTAAGCAGCAGTTATTTAGCTGTTGAAAGTCTACCCAGAGAGTTAGGAGACTATCAGATATTTAACAAGGAAAAAACCGACACCGCTGTAGGGCATTACACGGAAGACTAATCAGGAGTTAGTGTGTGTCGTTAGTGCCCAAGTACACCAAGCTGCCCTCTGAATTACTGTACCACAGGGATGGTAGTTTGTGGAGTGGTGCCACATACCTTTTGACATAGTCACTTTGTAGCCATGCAGTTGCCTGCCTGAAAGAACAACTCCAGGATTGCTTAAACCTAATTAGCGCTAATTTTATTTCACTTCATTTCTGGTTCTTGTGAGGTTAAGTTGGCTGTGATTCTAAGCATTTACATATGAGAAACACCTTTTCTTTGGTTGTTTTTTTTTTTTAATCTGTAGTATCATTATTAGCCTGTATACAAATAATATCAAATTACTTTTTCTGCTGCTATTTTAATGTAAAGATACCTAGTGTAAAATGGAAAGGGAAGCCCCAAAATATAGTCTGATACTTGGTGCAGATTTACTGGATTGGTGGGAGGTTGTACCCATACATAGTTTGCGGTTTCCTGTTTTGTAGTTATTTTGTGACACTTCAGCATTTTCATTCTGTGTGTGTGTAGAGAATGGAGCTTATGTGAGACCACTGGTTGACTCTTGCAGGCTTGTATGAAAGAGTGCTGGGATAATACCCATAACATCATTTAGTTAACTGCTCCTATTCCCCCAAGAGAAATAATCTGCAGCAACTTCAAGCATTTCACTGAAGGCATGGTTATCTGAATTGGGAATACCAAATGCAGAACAGTAACCTCAGCAACTTTTCTCCCTCACTTACAGAATTAAACTTCCCCTAAAAGCTAATCACTTTGTAATTAGTGCTATTCCCCCTCCTGACCCAGGAGCCCTGCCATTTCTAAGTTTGTGCACGGTGCTTGTTTGGGATTTCCATGTGGTTCTGATGGCAGATGGCAGGCTGGTACTTGGGGGGAGCTGAGTCACCACAGGGGTGAGTGCTGGGGGCCAGTGGAGATCCTGTGCCCAGGCAGGAGCAGCGCAGTCAACTGGTGCCATGCCCACGGGTGAACCAGGGAACAGCTCCTTGGATAACTTCAGGATGTCTCCCGGTGAGTCAAGTCCACGTGCTTGGCACAGAAGCAAATGTGAATTGGTGTAGTGCTAGGGCATGAGGAAGAGGAACCAGAAGCCTGCCTGCATTGGAGCAGATGGCTGATGTGGGGTTACACCCCCCCAGGTGCTTGCAGTGCCATTCTGCAGCAGTGGGGCTAATGCACACCTTTTAGGTAGCCAGGGGCTACACAGCACCTTTTAGAAAGCTCGTGTGTTAATTTCTAGTTGCTCCAATGAAATGCTGCTACATCTGGTGGTATGGTTAAGTTTTATTTCTTCATCCCCTGCTAAGTATTACACACATGCATGCCCCCAGTCTTTGCTGTTTATGGATTACATTGCTAGTGTATCTGAAGTGTGCATAAAATTGGATGCAACAGCTTGTTTCTGCTTGCTGCTGTGCTTTGACTTCAGCTTTGCTTTAGATGTTTGTAAAGGTATTCTCACACATTTTTTCCATATCTTAGTGTTTTTCTGGGGCAATGCCTTAAGAAAGAACTCTGTCTTGTGAGACAAGTGTAACGTTTTGTCAAGCAACTGGCTTACAGGGTTTGAGCTGAAAGTAAAAATGAAAGGCTGTACACAGGCTAGTGTGCCATAGCAAAGTACAACTATCCTGTAGTTTAATGGAAGCTTAATGGCATCATCTGAGGGGATTCATTCTTCAGTTCTTATGTTATAGTGATGTATCAGCAGTATGAGCAGTGGCTGCAAGGCAGAGAGAAGATTCAAGCTAGTGATTCCTGCAAGATGAAAAGGAAGTTGCCTGTTACCTTTGCTGTTTTTCAGCACTCATCTGGCCACTCAGTGTGCCTAGCACTTGACTAGCTGAATGAAATGCTTGTTGCACTTGGATGTTATAGAAGGCAAAATAGAAATTGAGGGTTGTTCATTCTTATCTGGAGAGAGGAGTAGTGCAAATCTGAAAAAATACAGCAACATCAAAGCATAATTAAGTCCAGTGGTTGTTTATAAGCTTGCTCACATTTGTGTGGCATAACAGCAGATTCTCCTTTTCATCAGAATGTGGCACAAAGAACTGTGAAGAAACGTGTGAAAAGCTTCCTCATCTCTAAAATGGAAATTTCCTAATGTTTACCAAGAGTCTGCGTTCTTAGTTCTCTCTCCAGCTCGTTGCTCAATGCTCATTTCTTATGACTGGCACTGCCATTGCAAGAACAGAAAACTTCACAGACAGGGCAGGGAGCTTTATTTAAAAAACAAACCAAAACAAAACAAAAAAGACAAAACACTCATAAACACTCCCTGTCCTAACAAACAAAAATGCAAACAAGAAGTTCTCCACCCAACAACCAAAACAAACAAAGAGTAGAAAACCCCCCAAAGCAGAAGATGTCCCCACCCAGAAACGTGTTGGGGAATGGGAAGAGAAGTGTGTGTATATACCTGTACTTCTGGGACTGTCCTCTCAGAGCAGTGCATTGCTGAGTTTAATTTTTGTCCTGGTGTGCAGCTTGTTGGTTTTTTTTAACCCTGCCTTGTAGAAACCAGTAATATCTTACTTGCTTTAACTAGTACATAGTATTCTCTGCCAAACTTCTGTAGGTCTGAGCCTATGAGAAAGTATCTGATAAATGAAAATTAGCCCAAGTTGTTCTAAAATACACTCTGGTGCTTGACACCTGAAGGACTGCCACATAGGCTTCTTCACATATTTCTGCCAGGCACTGTCCTCTAACTGCAGCATGCCTCTTCAAAGGGATATCAGTACTGCTAGGTACCCTTAGGAGTTCAAGTCTCTGCTGAAGGAAAAAGTGTTTTATGCCTCTAAATTAACTTTTTTGGGGGGCATATTTCTCTTATTGATATACCATAATGAATTCTGTGGCTGGGGAATCCTTCCATCACTTGGAAGTGCATGGGTGTACTGTGAATAGCGGTAAGTCCTACTTTACCTCCTGGTAAACACCATCAGCCCATGGGGCACAGATACCTAACATAGAATCCACTTGGGGAGGGTGTGTTTGAGCACCTCCTTAGTACACTACAGGTAGGCAACTCTCTGGTCTGAGAGTCTTTGGCTAATCGGTGTAATTATTTTGAGTATTTAAGTATCTTCAGTTAAGTAGCCAGCTTTGCTGCTTTAGTAACATGTTACGCAATTGGACCCTTCCCACGCTCCGTGGCGGCTCAAGGAGACACAGCATGGTAGAAATTTTACTGTGCAAAATAGGGAGGAATGCAAAGAAGGGAGTTGTTGGAAAAGCTGTATGTACAACTAAAAATATTTTATTTTGCAAGTCAGAACACCTTTTTTTCCCCCTTCTTCCTAAATCTATTGCATGGCAGTTATTCTGTTTACAGGTGTGTGGGGTTTTTTTGCTTCCCTTTGAATTGAGTGGACTGTTACATGTTACTAAAAACTGCTATATAAAAGGGATTAATACCCATTTCCCTGGGTATTAACCTGTGATGTGGTTAAAGACAATGCCTTTTTATTCTTTGTGACACTTTACTTTTAACTGGATTTGAAAGAAAAGGTTTAAAATGTTGTACTTTTCATTTATAGTCCAACTAAATATCCCATGTTGGCTTTTCATCAGCCAGTCTTTTTTTTCTACATTGGGCTCACACATTGTGACTTCCCTAAACATGAAAACTATGTTATACTTTGAAACCTCACTTAAGGAATTTGCACAACTGGCAAATGCTTCCTTAGAGGTAATGTTTTTGGGACGTTTTAAAAATTGAACTATTAGGCACACATTCCTGTGAACCAACAAATGTATTTCAAGTAGACCTAGATGTCAGTACAATATCTTTCCCTTTGCAGAGGGGGATTCTTGTGTTGCTTAATCTCATTATTTCTCTTATATCAAATATAACCCATTCAATAAAAGGCAGGATGAGGCAAAGGGCTGCAGAATGCACATGTGAGCTTCTAATAACCTTCTGAAGAATATAAACCCAGCTCTAAATGATCAAAGATCCAGTCAGTGTCCAGTCTTTGATAGTGAGCCTAAGCAAAGTGATAGCAAAAGCCTAAGTGATACAAAGCAGCAAAGGAGGTACATTTATATTGATAGTCCCTAGTACATTCTCCTAGCTGCTGGCAGTCTGGGCTTAGGTTGGACCTTTTGTGTCTTGTAGCCCATTAGAGGTAGATTTTTGTTACATACTCTTCTAGCATGGCCAAATCCAGCAGTCAAGCTCCACAATCCAGTTAAGTTTTATGAAATAGGCTTTGTATTTGTTGTATAAAGAAGTCCTGATGAGGAGCTGCCCAGTGGTACAAGAGACAATTTTATTGCGTGAGTGACCGATGCTTTGAAATGTGGTTATTGGCTGCTGATGTTGCTGAGGCAGGCAAGAGCCCAGGAAAATTAGGTAAATTGTGTTGGAAAGATGGTCTCATGAAATTTTCCAAGCAGCTCTGTTTGAGTACAGTAGGACAGTACTTTTTACTGGTATGGAATGAGGGAACTATAATTTGTTTTCCGAGTCCTTTGTCTGCAGCTAGTACATCAGCCTGTCCTGTCCTTAATGAAAGTGTTTTCTTTGGATTGTGTTCCTTGTGCACTTTAACCTTTTTGGTTATTCCCTTTTGGCCCTTTTAATGACTTGCTGGGGCTTTTCATTAGGGCTGTGCTCTGCCTCCCACCCAGTGTTATTACCATCAGGAAACAAAGGGTGTTGCTGGAAGAGGAGGAAGGATGTTAGACTTCAAAATTCCCCAGTTTGGAATCAGTTGGAATTTTTGTTGCTGTTCCTGTTCCTAAACCTAACTTTAAAATCAATTCTGTTTGGTGTGAAGCACTGTAGGAACAAACTATGACTCCACTTTTAAGTTTGCTTCTTTCTGATTCTAGTTAGGTGCTACAAATGGGAAGGAGATAATAACAACAAAAAAAGGGTTGTGCTTGTATTGACATAGCTCTTGGTGATTACATGAAACTGGAGGGGTCAGGAGTTCTTCCTCGCTCTGCCTCCACATTACCCTCCTGCAGAAATGGAAAAGTGAGAGGGAGGCTCTACAAAGGTGAGCAGTGCAGGACAGGCTGTGTTTTCCATTAGTGTTGCCCCGAATGCATGTCTGTGCAAGAAATGTTATTTTGAGGTAGGTTACTTCTGTCCTCTCTAGCTAGCTTCTCTATGCATTAATAGAGCTCCAACATATCACATGTGTTCAGAGGTGGGTGGAAAGGTGGATGTACCTATCTGTGAGTGAACGTTTTGATGAGAAATGATTGCTGAGAATACGGAGCTCAGTTTGCTCTCCCTAGAAAGCGCCTGGGAGCTGAGTTCTGGGCAACAGTTAATTTTCACAGCATCAAACCTGAATCATCTTTAAACTTAAAAAAAAAAAAAAAAAAAAGATGGTAATTTCTTGATTGGCTGCGAAATGTATTTATCCTTCCAACCTGTGACTGATGCACAGTCTAATTTCATTAGAACAGGTAATCCTGTGTCATGCATCTCTTGAATGTTCTTTGCGGCAGGTTTTGTCAGAGCACTTTGGGAGCAAATTCATGATGAGCTTGTTGTAATAGTCACACACAGGATAAAGAAAATAGCTTATAGGTTTGTTCTGGAAGTGATGACTTGACAGTAGCCTCTGGCAGTGGAATTTAGCTATCAATAGCGTGTTAATCCAGTTAAGTAGAGAGCCTTTCATAGGGAAATACGAGTCATGTGTTCTAGCTAAATAATTACCTTTAAAGTAATCATGCTACTTGTAAGCATTGCCTCGATATTTTTGTATTTTCTGGGTTTTTTGACACTGTTGTGACACAGCAATAGCTGCTTATTGAAGTGGTAACATATGCAGTAGCTTTGGGTGGTATTTATTTCAGAACATTCTTACCTAAAGCCATGTTGATATATGTAAGTATTGTCAGCTAGCTTTTGCCAGTCCCTGTATACCATTTAAAAAATGCCAAAGGCTGTCACAATTGTAATTACACGTGCATTTATACACAGGTTTTAAATCAGAGCAGGCTTGTGTTGAGACGCTGATGTTTCAGAGAAGTTTCTGAAGCCAGTGCTTTGTACTTTAGCTGCCTGATAAGCAGGTGTCCCCAAGGTTTGGTTTTCATCATAGAATTCCCCAGGACACAGTTCAGCTCCCATCCTCTTCCCCTCCTGGGGGGTACAGACAGTGGTTTGATGGTTAAGCAAAGGTGCAAATCAACTAGATGGAAGAAGATAGCCTCTTGGATGCGTGATAACTTACTTCCATTTAACTCCTATTATAACTTCTATCTGTCAGTTCATTGATATTTAACATACGTTATATTTTTTTTCTACTCTGAACAGTGAAACAAAGAAACTATGATTTCACTTGTCTCTCATTTCAGTGGGTATACTGGCACCAGTGGGGGATAAGAAATACACAACACAGTGAGGTATGTGCTTATTCTGTAGAACAAAGCCTGTTATCCATAGCTCTGTTGAAGTTGGCATTGCTGGTAATGGCATGCCTTGTTAACATTGCTGTGCCATTCTTTATTAGAATCTTTAAATCTTCTAGATGTAAAGCATTTGAGCACAATCTTTTTGTTTTAGATATTTGAATGTAGGGTTTTGTTATGTTGTGTGGGTTTTTTTTGGGTTTGGTGTGGTGTTTTCCCGCCACCCCCGGATGAATCTAATCAACCAAAGCTGAACAGCCCTGATCTTGGCAGATAAGATATGATGATGCTCATTAGGTTGGTTGATTAGTGTTCCTGATAGCTCACTCTGCTACTTGGGCATTGGAAAGATAATGGAAGCAAGTGAGTGGCAGTTGCTCATCTGCCACAGTTGATAAGAACTCCATGTGAATTTAAGACAAAATCAGGGACTTGCAGTTGACAGTTCGTCTTTTGTCCTGTTCAAATTCATAAAAAAGGCATCTTTGGGAAGCCTTCACACCTATAGTTTTATAAATCATATGTGGCCTCTTTGTATCACCTTTAACTGCAGCAGGTCTGTAAATGTGCTCTGCTGTTACAATTATAATTTTCAGAAATGTGTATCATCACTTACTGTGGGGACTTGTAACCACCTTGGGGAGAGCACTTAGTAATCATCACGCGCTTTATTGCTGTGCATGCTTGGTAAGCCTTAAAGTGAGCACTAATATTATATCGACCATCTTTGGAGAACATCAAATGGTAGCAGAATGTAATGATCTCTGTTTTGAATCAGGACCATCTTGCCTTTCATTTCAGAAGACAGTTGCTTGAGGTGTCAAAGAGCAGGTAAAGAACCTCTCTCCTTCACTAAAGCAGCTTTTTGTCTTTAGGTACTCCCAGTACTGTACCAAGACTTGCTAAGTCACTGACATGCTTTTTATAGACCACAGGGATTTTTATATTCAGATTAAAATTTCTTTCAAAAAATGCAGCTTTTGGGATTTTTTCAATGTCTGCTGGGTTTCATAACTTTCCCAGTAGGTTATTTTTAGTTACTTACGTTTTTCTTACAAAAACTGTAATCTTAAATCATAGCACAAGTTGATTTGCCTAAAGGCATTTGCAGCATCAGAGCCAGAATGAAAAAAAGTTTGTCACTGTCATCTAGTCTGGTGTTCAAATGACTTAAGAAAATATTCTTAGTTATCATTATGCTCTAATGGACTCTTTTCCTCATAAGGTTATGTTACTAGCCTCTAAGCCTCTCTTATTTTCATGTAGATCTGATATTGTTCCTCTTTCTAACTATTTATTCTCAAGAAGTTATTTCTGTATAAGGCTCCCAGTATTCCAGCATCTCAGCAATTGTATGGTAATGGATTATTTTGCTGCTCATGTCCCAGCAGCATCATTAATGTGTATGTTGTCTGTAGAGCTTTTTCAAGGCTGGTTGGCAGCAGTTCTTCCTGGGCAGTTCTAAACAAATTTGTAGGTCTGTCTTGGCAGTGAGATTACTGCCAAGGATTTATTTTAAGTGTATTGATCTGCTTGTGGTAGTTTATGCTACCCTCTTTATGGATAATAAGATTTCTTATTCATGTTTAGTCAACAAGAAGTTTGCTCTTTATTGCTGTCAATCTGTAAGTTTGGGTTTCACAAGCAAAGCATTCAGACAAACTGACTCTGAGGAAATTCTTGTTACACAAAAATCCTGCTGAGCTGACAGTAACAATCCTGTCTGATCTTTGGCCAGTGTTAGTGACCAAAAAGAACTGCAGGAACTTCATGAATATAGAACAAAATCGGAGGTTTCCACATGTGTGTAGGGACTGTTTAGGTTGCAGATAGCAAACACGGGACATTGCTGAAATGGAGCAGCAGTGGGTTTTATTTCTTTCAGGAAGAGATTTGATTTTATTTTTCCTGCCAATTTTAACATACACGAGTCATACTTGTATTTTTAGATTGACTTCTTCCTGAAAGTGAAAAGCACAATGTAAGGATTCTGAGATATTTTTTTTTTGTAATGAAAGGAAATAATAACTCTGTTGGTGAAGGCACACCAAGGCCGGTGTTGGGAGCCTTACTAAAAAGCAATGACATAATCCAGGGCTGGTCTTTGAAAGTTTGTCCAATCAGTTTTGTGGTATGACATCATAATCTAAAAGTAGTTCCTGAGACTAAGCGAAGGTGGCACTTTGATTTAGGGATTTTTTTTTTTTTTTCCTGGAAACAAAACAACTGTGAATTCTCCACATCTCCAAGGAAGTCACAAATAGCTTCTCAGAGGAGATTTGTTAACTGAATTTAAGCTTTCACCTTTTCACAGAGCAGGAGTTTCCAGTAAATACTCCTACTGTGTAGACTCTCACAATACATTAGCTTTTAGGGCACTATTCAGAGTTTGGCCAAAGGTTATATCACATGCAACATAGTCAAACTTCCCAATGGTTTTATTTTTGCTCTTTTTGGTAGTCATTGGCATTTTGAATAAATTTTTAGTTGGCATGTTTTAGTTTTCTATTTTGGTGTAAGTCATTTGAACCTTGAAACTAGAATATCTCCCTGATACGGTATGTTGCCTAGATGGATTATGGATTTGATTTGGTACATGTATATAAATTATCAGTTTTAGGACGTATTTGAGAGTGCTTTATAATCTTTATTGCTATCATATTACTGTATCTAATAGTTCAAATGAAAGGACAATTATGGTCTTGAAATAGCTGCAGCTTTTATTTTTTAAAGTTCAGGAAATGTTTATTGCTCCTCACACTTTGCCGGCAGGGTGTCTTTCAAAGTCTTGTGAAATTCTGTGGTTTTTCAATGTGTACATTTTGAAGGGCAAGCAGTGAAGGCAGCTTACTTTTCCTTTTTCCCTTGGTGACAAAAATTGTCATACAGCACGGGCTCAAGGCACTGAGCAATTGATGTGCTATCATCCTGTTTGAGCAGCAGCACTTCTGTAAATGAGGGGAAAGTTCCCTGTCTATTGAATCCTTGCTGCTTCTGTTAATACTGTCAACAAGCATGCTTTTTCCTAACATGAGTGTCTGTCTACATCAGGAACAGAACGAGATTTTTAGCCATAAATAATGAGCTGCTCACCATTGTTGGTGTCCTGGACTGGACTCAAAGGGCTTACTGAGATGAAAGGCTCCCATCATTATCCAGTTATTATCTAGATCCCATTATTATCTCTTTTCTTTAAACTGCACTACCTGTTCTTAACTTTTATTTGCTCTGACAGCAAAATTATATCATCCTATTTCATTAGAAAGGATTCCCAGTGTAATCTGGTTATCCTGATTTCCTCTTTAGTCTGGTAGTAGAGGATTTCTTTTTTTTTTCAGTATTAGAAACTAGGCAAGAAATCCTTTGAAAAGGCTGTCAACATTTTAATGTCATGAGAAGAATGAATGGAAAAAATCCTCACCCTGTGTTTGATATGTAATGTTACTTTAAAAGTCTTTGCAAAGCAGAGCTTGCAGCAATGCTGAGGTTCTTTGCTGTAGTTGCATTCCTGTTGCAGCATGTTGTCAGGGTCTGATATGACATCAGCCTGGATGTAATAGATACATAGCTAAACAGTTTATTTTAGGATCTAAAACTTTTCTAAGAATAGACAGGCTCTCCTTTCAACAGGAAAGGACAAATAAATTAAAATGGGATACTAAGGAATTAAAAATAGGGGAAAAAAGCAGAGAGGAAAAAATGTCTGAGGAGAACAAAAAGAGGAAAACCCATCAGACCAGTACTGGTGTGGCTCGAGGCTGGGGTGAGACACATAAAGGGACTGTTGCATATGGATTCTTTCAGCAGACTGCAGTGCAGTGGCAAGCAGGTAATGTGACATACTGGAAGGCTGAAGTCTTACAGTCTAGCCTACCAAAATAGACTGTAATTTTCCTTGCTAGCAGTCCATAGGTTTAATTGTCAGGGAGGAAAAAACCAAAACAGCCTTTTAAATTTTCTAATGTTTTTTGCATGAACATTGCCAGATGACTTTCCATAGTGCCCCAGAGCTTAGGCTATTCAGTATTTTCTCCTGATTATGTTAGTGGAATCACTAAACTGTGGGTAAGGGTGCCTGTCACTTGTTCTGGTGATGTATTTACACCAGGTGCCTGATGATAGAAAATGTCTGGGGAAAACTCACCAGGTCAGCTAGTCAGTTCACTTACCAGTGCATCATAAATTACTACAGAAGTGTGCAAATCAAAATTAAGGTTGTGTACTGTATGTTGGGCATATTTTTCTGTATTGTTGTATGGAAGTAACAGATCCCAGTAAAACATTGTGCCAGATATCTGTCTGTTGGTTGGATATCTGTCTGTTGGAATCTAGCAGTAGAATTTAATGTAGAAGTGTTTTAAAATAAGTTTTGCTAATGGCTAGTTCAAGTACCCATGTTATGATTCACGTTTCTTGACCTTACAGCCATATCCTTGAGCTCTTTGGCATTTTACCTGAACTATGTCAAAGTGAGACTGCATTTAAATACAAACGAACGAGAGAGAGCCTCATGCTGATACCTTTCTGTTTGGCATGAGCCCTTGGTAGAGTTTTTATGGAAGGATCAGGCTACTTCTTTTTTTTTTGAGTACCACCATGACTTTGCAGCCTCAGTCCAGAGGTAGGAGTGTCATCATCAGGGGTGAAATCACAACAAGCCTTCTCACAAAGCTCGCTTATGAGGTCTTGCTATTTTTCACGAGAATGCTACAAGCAAATACTGTCATGCTTATTGCTCTGTTGTGGGAACTCCCTATATGCCCTTTAGCTGGTGTGTTTGGGTGCTACATGTCCATGCAGACCCTTACAGAGTTAGAAGTTGGTATTCCCACAAAATCAACAATAACAAAGCAAGGGACAGGAGGAATTAAGATTTGTCATTTCTGAGGCCTTAAACCTCCCACACTGTGCTATTTTCATTTTTCTATCTTGCTTCAGAACTGGATATCATTGCTAGTGTTTGAACCTTTCCTAGACTGCACGTGGTTGCCCATTCTTCTTGGATGGAGGCCAGTTTGTGGTTGCCAGCTGCTTCCACAGTTACCTGTTCTTGCCCTATCTTCCGTCTGGATTTCAAACAACATAATTTCAAGCACAAACACAAAACACAATCTGCACAATTCACCAGCTCAGCGTGGGTTTTTGTTTTGACACAAGATTTTGGATGTTTTTATTTTCTGGATGTTGCTTCTCTTCATTTCCCATCCCTCCTTCTCCCCGCCCCAATAAAAAGAATGGAAAGATGAGAGGAAAAAAAATCCCAAAGGTGGTTGTAGCATATGGGAACAACACGCTGTACAGTAAAGACCATCTCGTTAAATTAGATGCTTTAGATGGCAGTTGCTTGCAAAGCTGCAGAAGAAAACATGTCTAGGTCATTCCAGTAGATGTGCAAACCAAGTATTTCAGCATCTGTGTGCATGTGTGTGTGCATACATACAGATCTCTTAACAGCCTGTTACGACCAGATTGTGCCCTGCACTCCGAGGCAGGATCTGGGAGGCTACACATACAGCTATGTACTCCCTAGGAGGACAGGAAATGAGGAAAATGCCCTGTTTGAGAAAGGAGTCTCTTGTCACAAGTGGTTGCAGTGTGCCATCCGAGCTGTGTGCCATATTCTGCACCTTGATGCTGTTAGGACGACATCAGACAGAGTGTGCTCCCCGCTGCAGGTGTGCAGGTGAGCACAGAGGCAATGTCTGTGCAACCAGCTCTTGCAACTTCAGCTCCTTCAAGGATAAAGCACTGCCAGGTGGTTTCACAGTTAAGAGCAGAACATAAAAGCACAGGTACACAAAGGATGTGAAATTCAGTTACTGGTAAGTAATCTCATCTGATGCTTCAAATATTGACACTTTGCTGTCCAAAATGTAAATGAAATGTATTAAATGGCAGCCTGTGTTTAGCAATAAGGCATCTGTACACAATTTTCTTGCTACATTACGACATCTGTACCTGTTTTACGTAATTTTCATGTAATGCAAAAAGGCAGAAGCATGAACTTCTGTTTCTTAGTAAAGTCCGTATTTAATTTCTCAAGAGACAGTGAATAAGTGGAAAGAATCTGTTGAAATCCCTTCTTATGTTGTTATTCTCAGCAGAAAAAATAAAGGAGTAGCTGTTTATTATCTTTATGCTTCTTGCCAGTGGTAAGAGAAGATGTAGTAGGTTAAAATTTGGGGTGGCTCTTTCAAAACAGAATCTTTTTTTTTTTCAGTATCAGGAAAGACCACAAGGATAGTTTGCTTGTAACTTCCTTTTATTTGATGAGATTACCTAAGATTTATTTATCTGATTTGTTTTCCTGTTGCCTTCCCCCCCACCCCGCTTCAGTTGTGAGCCCTGCGTTCAAAGTAACTCTTTTTACACTGATTGCTTTTCTTTTGGTATAGTTACACATTTGGGATACTCCCTATATTTAAGTCCTATCTCCTTCTTGAGGTCAGATCAGGGTTCAATGCATGCCACTTTTGTATGTTGTAAGTTAACGGTGGAAAGCTGTGATATTAAGTAGGTCTTTTCTAGCCACTGACTGTTGCATAGGTTTATGAAAAAGTTTTATTACAATAAAATGAAGTTTTTTCTACCAAGAAATGAGAATTCCTTTTGTCCAGATTCATACAATGGCGTTAGAAGTTTACAGGAGATAGTGACTCACGTCCTCCTGTCTTCACTACCACTTGCCACTGGAGGGTTTGATAGTGCACCAGGCTCCTTCAAAGGAGGAATGAAACTATGGGGATAACTAAGGGGATAACTTCTCATATCTTCTTGAACGTATTTGTTCTCCCTGTATTTTGTGATAGGTGGTGGTGGCATAGCTCTAAATTGCAGAGTGATATTGTTGATTCTTTCCTGCCACCTCAAAGACACAGATGCCTCTATCCAGCTTATCTGATGTTCCCAGAGTCTGTTTCTGAGCACTTACGTTTTTGCTTTCAGTGTAAATCCTCTTACCTTCTTAGAATTTAAAACAAATACAGACCAAACCCCCCAAAATCAGGATTTGCTGGTTTTGTACTTCATAATGCCTGATTGTAGCAGAGTTAAAAGACCACAGGAAAACTGGACAAGAGAAGCCAGGATTGTGAATGTAAATCTCTAGTGCAGTTTTGTATTATTGATTTACAGCAACAAGCCTTTCAGAAGACAGGGAGGAAGGCTCGTTGGCTGGCATAGTGTGTCATACTTGCATTTCAAAGACTAATGTTACACTAACACATGACACTACCAATCTGTGTTCTAACATCTCGGTGGGCTTAAAAGCAAGGGGCAATCAGCTCTGAAAGTGTTCTTAAAAACATCATTCAAGTGAACATCCTATCTGTAATGTGACTTTTTAAGGCCTTCTGTATATTTGAATTCTTACTCTAACAAAATGGTGTTACAAATAAAAATTGTTCAGACCACAAAGAAGGTTGTAGAGACTTTTTAGTTTGGATCAAGGGATTTACTTGAGTAGCTCTTTGTGCGAAAATAGTAATTGTAATATGTAGGAAATGAGACAGAGATGTTATCAGATCTGTGCCCCATTTATTCTGGTATTGTCGCTGCAGAAAATTTACCACAGCAGAAGGTTGCACTTTTGTGTCTTCTGATGCAAGTTTCTTCCAGCTCTACACAGCGGCTGGCTGTTTCATTGTACATTGATAGGAACCTTACTGCTTAATCTAGAGCTGTCTTGGATATTTTTTTCTGTTGATCCATTCTTAAATACTCTTAATATATTCTTTTTACCTCAGCAGAGGCCCATGGTTCAAAGGCTTAACTGTATTCTGCCTTTTGACAAACCCCACTTTTTTATTTACATCAGTCTTCAATCTCAAAGCAGGTGGGGAATTCCTTGATCCTCTGTAGTAAGGCAGGGCATTAGGAACACCTGGCTACTTCTCATCTATTATTTCATGTATAATTTGAGTCATGTTTCTGATCGTTCTTTCTTGAAGCTTTATAGTTCTAACCAGGGTTTCTTCTTGTACCTAAGCCTCTTCAAGTCTTTAACTTACATTGTCCTTCTCTGCGTCTTTTCTATTTGCTGTATCCTTTTTCAGATGGGGGTGACCAAAACTGAACACAGAATTCAAAAGTGAGCACACACTATTCAAGGTGAGGGAATATCACTAGTTTTATATAAGGCATAGTAAATTTTCATGTGTCTTTGTCCTTTAAAAATAAATGCTGATATCCTGATTATTTTTGCTCCCAATTGTAAAATACTTTTCTTGCCTAATCTGTAAAGTTGTCTAGATTCACCCCTACCCCCCATTGGAAAGTTGGTTAATTTATTACTTATTAATTCTTGTGGGTAATTAATGAATAAATAATGTGCATTAATTTCTATTATGGTTTACTGTAGCCCATACATACTCTGTATTCTGTCATTGTGTTGATCTAATTGAGTGTTTGAAATTCCTTCTGAAATCCGTCACATATGCATGACAGAAACAACTGTTCTTTATATCCTTCATCATCCACAGATTTTGTCATTCCCATTGCATCTTTCAGATTGTCGAAGTGTAAGTGCCAGTGGTTGGCTTTTTTTTGTTTGTTTGTTTAAATCTGAGCACTGTCACCTCGATTGGGCATTCCTATGTTCTTGCAGGCTTCCTAGGAAGGTTTGCAGTCCTCCACATTCACGATGATGACTGGTAGTTCAAGAAGATGAATTGTACATGAGGTGACTTGTTAGGATGCCCATTACTGTCTTGCATTAACTTCTTCACTGAATCTGATCTTTCTCTCAAAAATTTCTTTAGAACTGCACATTTCACAAGCCATATCTAGTTATTTCTTTTGTAAAGTACATGCCTGTGTTACGCTGGTAACGGTAGTGCTGGGGGAGAAGTGTCAATCTCAGATTTGTAATCCCTTTTGACTATAACTCTTACAAATTGGATTAGTTTACAAGTGCTTTTGATCCATGGGATGGCCTTGAACAAATTATTAATAGAAAAAGATAAACATCCTACCCTTTTGATGACGACTTTGGATAATGATGGCAGCATGCTGTATCCTGAGCAGATAGTGGTAATTAGGAGTAGTAAAGTTATATGAGAAAACTGTAAATTTTGTGTTGCATGCTCGCATTAGAAATGCTGTCAGCATTTACCTTCAACTATATGAATATAGAGAACCCAAAAAACATGGAGAAACAGTGTTAAAATTCTTACGTGTTTTAAACTGCAAAGGCAAAATGGCTTAATAAGACTTATCTGTCTGTTTGGAAGGAATTTTACTGCAAAACCTACAATGAAGAGGTGACACTACCAAGAATACACCAGCACTCCCAATGTCCAGCATCTTTAGAGCAGGCAGTAGCACCAGAGAGGAGGAGGTAGTGCTGTGTTCCTCATGTGGCACTGTTACCTTCAGCTTCTGACACAGAAGTTGGTATAGGTGGTGGCTAAAGTTTTTGGTCTTGGAGAGAGATGACATGGGTGTGTTGAAAGACACGAGGGGAGGATGGCTATTTATATACTCTCCTCTCATCTGGAGAGTGGCAACCTGATGGTCAATAAATAAAACAATGGCATGTGGTAGACTGTAGATACGTTGACCCTTTCATACTGCCAAGGAGAGAAATAGAAATAAAAATTGCTCAGTCTTTAGTCTCCTTTCCTTGATATGTGAGGAGGTATGTACAATGCTCTAGAACCTTCACTGAGAACATACTTGAGAAATTATTTGCACATTCAGCTGATTCTTTCATGTGCTTAGGAGTTCCAGGCAGACACAGTTTTTATTCTGTGCTGTTCTTAATTTGATATTATGTATGTTAACTGTTGGGGTTTAGCCTTTTCATTTAACTTTTGTTCTAAATTTGATTTCTGATCGAAGACTTCTAGGTAGTGATTGTTTGCAATGGTTTGACTTCCCACAGTTTTTCTCATGCCATTTTTGAAGTGTGTTTAATTCTTGCTCTTTATTCATTGTTCCCCAGTGTAAAGGTTGGAAGATTTTTTTTCTGTTGTGTGAAAGTTTTGATTTTTGTGTAGCTTTTGCTTGTTTGGTTGGTTTTTAACCCTCCCTCAAAGAATTACTTAGTTTTCTTCAAGTCTGTGTGCTTTGTTGCTTTGTTCTAAGCAGGCTAACATGCAGAAGCTGAAGTATTTCATGAAATGTTCTGCTTTTTGAGCAAATTAACAGAACAAAATGTGTAGTGTACTTCCCCATAAGCATACAACCCCCTTTAGAATAATATGGTATAACAAGGTATGTGCTACAGTAAATAGAAATGCGACTATCCAGGCAAGCAGCTGAAGCAAATACTCATTTGCTGCTTTCATCTTTTTAGATATTTTGAATTGCAACATCTGCTTCAAGAGTGCTGTGTCAAATGAGGAGGGAGAGTTTCAGATGTTTCAATCTAGGAATTGTTACTTAATAAAGTGATTTTTTTTCCAGTGTAATAATGTTGCATTTTAAATTGTCAATCTGTCAGTCTTTTTAATTAATCTTTAATTAAAAGTGATAAGGGATTAGCATTGATAAGAAGGAAATAGAAACTGTCCCTCAAAAAACTTGCTTTTAATTTTATTTAAATACATCCAAGTAAAATTTGCTGTTCTTAAGAAGTGTAAAAGATTCTGCTGTACTTCTGTGATGCCTTGGGATGGCAAAACAGGTACTACTTAATGAGTTAGGGAGTACTGTAGCTTCTAGTTTACTGAGCATCTTGTCTTCTGCAGTAGACAGCAAGCAGTAGCATATGTGTTGTTTGGAGACAGAGAAGGGCTAGGTTGTAAGTTGGTTTTGGGGGTAATCTGATGTTAAAGTGACTGTGTGGAACATCTGGAGTTCCTGCAACTTAATTTTATGTGCATGGTTGTATTTAGGAAAGGGAAAAATTCTTTCTTTTTAATCTGTATTTAAAAGTATTTCTTCCATGAAAAGACCTATGGATTATCTTAAAAAAAAAACCCCAAAACCTGAAGAATGGCTCCCTTTTAACACTTCCCTCTCACTTGTCCAAATAGATTTGAACTGGAAGTTTAAAAGAACAAGAGAAGAAAATAAAGATGGTTTTGAACATACCACTTACAAACTGTTAATCAAAAATATTTAAGCTGATTAAACCCAATCTAAACATAATGAAACCCAGTACATGTTCTTTTGTAACTTTGTCTGTCATGGGATAGTTGCTCCATTTTAAGGACCAGTATGAAGCCATGGTAGGAACTGTTGAGCTTGAGAAACAGTGAATTGGACACTTCTGTGAAGCAGCAGCTCTTTATCTTCTTCACTTCAAGCTAGCCTAAAAATGATTTTTTACTGTACAGTAGTGAGGTGTGGGTAGCCCTGTTTGGGAACACATTTATCTCCCTTTCCTTTCTGGAAGGTGCTGGGAAGTGAGGAGCACCAGTTTTGCCTCTCCTTAAATATGTCGCTTTTCCTTAGATGTTAGCACATTTATTTGTATCATAGAACTACTTGGTATCCACAAAAAACCCTAACAGATTACTGTATTGTGGAATACAGTAAATATTGGGGGTGGGGGGTGGGGGGGGTGTTGTCATCCTATTTACCCTTATCCTTCTTTTATTGGCAATCCTGTCCCTCAAAAGAGACGAGTGACAGACTGACCGACTGTGGCTATTTTTATACAGCGCACATATTAGCTGTCGAGTAAATGTAAGTGGTTTTAAAGAGCTTATTTTAGCAGAAGCATTTGTTAAAGCCCCTATATCCATAGGCCGTGTGTATATTCATTAACTATTCAGGGCTGTAACACAATACAACAAAAGGAAGCATGTTTTAACAGAGATCTGTAACAACCTTATGCAGGCTGGCACCCAGCCAGCAGCTGAAGGCAGACATTTCTTAAGGCTATTTCTAGTCCTATGGCATCTAGATACATTAAATTTTTTTCTCAAGTAACAAAACTACCTAATACTTACTGCAGTGTCATGATCCCACATTGCAAAAATACTTTTAGTTTGATCCCTAGAAATTTATTGTAATCAAATCTTTGAAGGCAGTGGAAAACTGAGCCTCTCTAGTTTCACCAACCAGTGTGACAAGATTTATCCTTTATATCATCGCATCTGAAACGGTCTGTGACAAGGATGGGAAGAACTGAAGTGCTGGCATGAATGGAAAGTGTATAAATGTTTAACAGAATATCCTGTCCTGTAGACTTTATCTGTGGAAAGTCTCGGATTTTGCCCGTAGCAGAAACCAGGGTGGTTTGGGGTCAGGGATGGGGCACAGCGGCATGAATCCTTTACTGGCGGCGAACATGCATTCTCTGCGCTTGTCGTATGTCTGTGTACAGCTTCTGCTGTATACTGCTTGTGAAAAGGGATGGAGATGCTTCAGCTCTTGGTCAGCTGTATACTACAAAATAGCTTCTTTGTCCCAGTGTAGTGTGAAAATGGGAATTTGTTACCAATCCACTACGGTTTAGTGAGTTAAAGAATATTTTGATAAAAGTCAATGTGGAAGGAGAAGATAAATGAGACATGTGGGAATTAGAGATCCTGTTTGGTATGTGGACCATCCATATGATCCACCAGCATGTGCCAAAGTGTAGGATTTGTAAGCTGTTACATAGGTGAGAAATTGCAGTTTTCCTCACCAGCGTGTTACCTGGCTGGCTGGACACTGCTGTTCTGCCCAGCTGCAATGGGAATTACCCTGTCAGCTTTATCCACCTTCCTACTGTTCTGTGGCATGTTAAGCTAACAACAGATTGTCTGGTTTAATAGTAAATCACTTTATAGTGTGATGCGTTAAATAATACCTTATGTCTCTACGCCTGTTTCTGTAATACCATGCAGATGTTTTAATTCTTTTCCCTTTTGTTAATAGCTTGAATGAACTGGGAGGGAAGGTTTAGAAGAACAAATGCAATTAAAATGGATATCCATGAAATAAATACTTGGTTATTGTTCCACGTGAACAGAAATGTTAAAAGCCCTTTAGCAGCTGTGTCAATAGCAATTTTTCTGGTTCCTGACTAAGGAAATAAACAGAAATGCTGTTGGTTAAACAATTCACGTTTGGTTTAGGTGAAAAATAAGATCTAGTCTAGTTAGCAAGTGCAATGGTTTCACTGAAGTAATTTAAAAATTGATCACATTTAACTCATTTGAGTGCATTAAGGGATTTGCAGTTATGTAATTAAATTGATATTTTAAATAGCTTTAAGTGTACTGTCCAGTTGGGAAGAATGCAAGTGTATTTTCAGGTGAAACCTTTTGCTTGTTTGGTTTTGAGATGAATGACTGTTGTGTTCTTAGAATACAATTACAGGCGCGTGGCAGTGATCATTTGGGACGTGTAGGGGACCAGGCAAAAATGTGGAATTGGTGGCATTGTGTTTTTAAGGTGTATCAGTTATTTGGTGTACATGGCAAACGGATACATGCAGCCAAAACTGCTGCATATTATTATCGTGGGTTATCTAGGAAAAGCAAAACACAATTTCCCGTGTTTGAAATAATTAGCTTGTGTTTTCAAATAGCAGATTCGGGTGGATTTTGGGGGTTGGGTTTTTTGTCATGTTGGATTGTTGTATTGCCTTTTATCCCCAAGGTAAAAATTCAGTAACCATGTTTAATTTGCAGAGCACCAGAGATCATACTGGGATTGCCGTTTTGTGAAGCCATAGACATGTGGTCGTTAGGGTGTGTGATTGCAGAGCTGTTTCTTGGATGGCCACTGTACCCAGGAGCACTGGAATATGACCAGGTAGTAGAATGAATTTCACAAGCATATACACACTTTCTGCAGCTTAAGAATTTCTGATTGTTAAATCCACGTTTCAAATATTAATAGCATCCTCTGTTAAGTAGTATTTCTTCAAGTCTGTTCAGTACTTTTAATTTAGTCTTATTGATTTTCCTAGAAGCATAAATCCTGTGTCTAGACCAAACTGTGTGTTATGCTGCTTTTCTGAATTGAAGTTCAATGTGTCCATTTATTTAATTATTTATTTATGGGAATTACTTTAGTCAGCTTTGTCACTGTGCTCAAGCAGGTCTGCAAAACTTACCTTAAAAGAAATTTGATTCAGGGTTTTCATCAGTGTACATGAGTACAACAGTTGTAGGAGATGGTTTCCAGGGAAATTCTTTTCCTTCTGCTCCATGGTATGTGTCACCGAGTAAACGAACAGGCAAGGGCTTTGTGCTGCATTTCCCTCTGTCCCCCTGGCATGTGGCAACCAACGTGCTAGCCCTTGAAAGGAAGCTCTTAAGTAGTTGTATTTGTTTGTGATTATATGCAGCAACAGCTGTACTTCTCAGTGGAAAATAGCCATGTCTTCTGAGCTTTCATACTCACTAAAACCAGGCACAGGTGCTTAACTACAAAATTTTTGAACAAATGCATTGTCTTTCCCCCCTTCTAATATAATATGCTTAGAAAACACTTAAAAGATCTAGAAAGGGTTCTGGTCAGAGTGGGATTCCCTTTGCTCCCTGATGCAGGGAATTATACCAAAAGTTGGCCGTATTGTGTTTGGTTCCTCCTCACTTAGGTCTGTCACTGGTGCTTCAGCAGAGGCCTCCTGTGCATATTTCCTGTCAGAAAAACTGCCCATCACCTTTTTTCTTCTCAGGTGCTTTTAGTTCTCAAGTCCTTTGTCTTCTACTGAATTTATCTCATCTGACTGTTTATTTCACTGCTCTCTCTCCTTTTGATTTCTTTCTTCTATTCTCTCTTATTCCCCAACTGCTCTACCTTTTCCAGGGGCTGGCCCACACCAGCAGCTCCTGTGTGGACATGTGTGGTAAGGGACCCTGCCCAACTCCCTTCAGCCTTCACTCCTCTTGGACCTTCAGCCCTGGCTAGCAGCCCTCCATCCTAACTTGCGACAACCTCAGTTTTCAATTATTACCAATTATTATTCCAACTCCTCTTTGTGGAAGGATTTTTAAAGAAATACTGCTTCTGGCATGACTCCTGCCTTGTGCAGTGAGTTAACATTCCATGTGTGGTTAGTTAAGCCACATCAGAAAGTGCTGTTTCAACAGATTCCTCTTGAAGCCTTGAATCTTAACTATTTTGTGTAATACTTTGATTATCAATTATATTAAAGGTAAAGCAAAATATATAGTAAATCATCTCCTAAAACAAATGTGTGTTGATCATTTCAGTGAAAAAGAGCATTTGACCATTTCAGGCATAAAGCTAGTCCATTGCCATCGCAGCCAGTAGCATATTTTCTCAAGATGAGGACAGCATCTTTTGCTGGGAGCCTAAGGGTTGTGTACACACTCCTTTTCCAAGTGGAACATGCAGGTGTGTCAGACATGTAAAAAACTGATACACTGGAATTGTGGAATGATAGAGGTTGGAAAGGGCCTACAGAGATCATCTAGTCCAACCTCCCTGCCATAGCAGGATCACCTAGAGCAGGTTGCACAGGACAGCATCCAGGTGAGCTTTGAGTGATGTACTTAGAGTGGGTTTGGAGGCTCCACCATCTCTCTGGACAGCCTGTTCCAGTGCTGCTCCACTCTCAAAGTAAAGAAGTTCTTCCTGATATATGGATTGACCTCCCAATGTTCAAGTTTGTTCCTGTTGCCTCTTGTCCTTTCACTGAGCACCACTGAAAAAAACCTGGCCCCATTCTCCTGACACCCATCCTTTAAATATTTATAAGCATTGATAAGATCCATCAGAGGGGAAGGATTTTTATAAAATGATATAGTGAGAGAATGCAAAAGCAATTTCTGACTTCTGTAAGCAAGCACTTCTGTTAATTTTCCTGTTTAGGATGAAATTATGTTTAGGATTTGAATGGGTTGAGAAGGTAATGACATCTGCTCTCCCCAGCTCCTTGTTTCTGTGACCCAACATTAAGAGCTTGCTTAAATAGGTCACTTCAGAGGTTTGTTTATGTATGGCTTTCTCTGAAGGAGAGCAGTATCAAGCACCCAGTGTTTGGTTTCTCTCCTTTGTAAGATGCAGTGCTCTGGCGGTGGTTGATTTTTGCCATATTCCAAATGAAATGGCAAGTTTTTAACGGTCTCAGATTTCAAGAATCAGAGATAAATTACTCCTCATGTTTTTGTTTTTTCTCTTCCTCAGATTCGTTACATTTCACAGACTCAAGGGTTGCCAGGAGAGCAGTTGTTAAGCATGGGAACGAAAACTGCAAGATTTTTCTGTAGAGAAACGGATGCACCATATTCTAGTTGGAGATTAAAGGTAAACATCAAAATGGAGCCCAAAACAGCGTGTTATTTTGTGAGCAGAGAAACCAGAGAGGCCAAGATTCACTGCAATACCATTAGCTCCCTTCTGCATCACCTGTGTTTATTAGTCCCCGCTCTGTATCCCTCCCAGTTTTCCTGCCAGTTCATGCCCACATCGTCTCCCATTGTTCTAGCCCAGAGGCAGGTCTGGTGCAGCTGCCAGGCTGTGCAATGGCCAGTGCACAGCTGTGAGGTGGAGAACTCAAATTAAGTCTCTTCTCTCCAGAGAATAAGTTGTGAGTTTGTTTGTTGGTTTATTTTTAGGTTTTGGTTTGTTCGTTTATTTTTTCTTTCCTTCTTGCTCAGGTACTACTTCTTACTTTAGATAATTTGTAAGGCTCTGTCAATTTTTCTTTCAAAGCTGGAATCAGCATCAGAAGTTCCTGGGAGAAAAAGAGACTATGAAACAACATGTCTGTGTACAGCTCATTCCCTGAAAGCTGCAATACAATTAAAACAGATGAAGTACTTTCTAAAGATGTACTTCTGTGGCCTGCACAACTTGTATCTGTAAGCTGCATTATTGCACACTGGCCATAAGCAGAGCTTTAATTTCCTATGCAAATATATATATGTGTGTGTGTGTGTATATTTATTTAGTTATTAAAATTCTATCCTATTGCTTCATGGTGCAGCTTCACCCCCTCGGGGAGTCAGGAAGCAGTTACAGTGGACATAAAACTTGAGCAGTAACAAACAGCTGACGAGCTCAAAGCACAAGTTGCGTAATCCTGCCCACTGAGTCGGTAAATCCCAGTGCATGCTGGGCTGTGGAGCTGCTGTGGGGGCAGGTGGTGTCAGGATTTTCCTGTCACACCATCCTGATATTCCAGTATTCTGGGTTTTCGGGCAGCTGATCAGTAGGTGACAGTTTGTTTCTGGCTTCCCTGTATCAGAGAACACACACAAGTTCTTGATACAAACAAGCCACCCTCAGAAGCTTTCTTTGCAGAGGTCAATTCTCATATGTCAGACTAAATGCTGGTTTGGGGGAAGAAGGGAGATTTACTGTGGACCATTGGTCATTACTGGCAGGTTTTGTTCAAATTAATTTTGGAAACTTTTCTGTGATCCCTATGTTAACTTTTTTCCTTCCCCTGCAATCCTGCCTTGCCTCTTGCAACACCAGCCCAGTAGTGCTCTCTGTGTTGAAAGAGGAACATTGTAACAGAGACTGGCATTCCAGCTTATAGGTCGCTGATGGGTGACCGTGTTCATTCTCTGGGATTTAATTTTGTACTTGCACCAACTGTTGTGTACCTGAAGGAATACAAGCTTCAAAATAAAAGAGAAGGCAATGAGAAACTGAACAGTGTCTGCCTGGGGAGTTTAAAATTTATTTTACCATTGTGATCTTGATGCTGTTTGGAGTTCAGGGTCTGAGTTTGTGGAAACGAGTGATATACAAATTATAGAAAAGCTGGGTCATATAAAAATACAAACACACAAGAGAGTTTCATTAAACAACTTTTTGCAGGCTTTCAGCCTGCAAACCATTTATTGTAACCCACTACTGTGATCAGCCAGACGTGAAATTTAGGAGTTTTGGGATTTTGCTTCAGAAAATGGAATCAGTAAAGCAGCACCCAAATATACACCTGAAATGAATAAAAAGCAAACAACCCCAGACTTTACATATTGAGTCACCTAAAAAAAAAAAAGAGAAAAGTTCCTTCATATTTACAAGTTATCTTTGTTGTGAAATTCTAATCTCCACTTTCCTTTTCTTTTTTTGAGACATTGGAAGAGCATGAGGCAGAGACGGGTATGAAGTCTAAAGAGGCCAGAAAGTATATTTTCAACAGTTTGGATGATATAGTGCATGTGAGTATTGAAGCTTTCTTCCTTTGCAAAATGGAATGAATGAGTGATGGTGTAAAAACTTTTTTACTGGCTCTGAAACAAACGCCTTTTGGAGTACTATTTATTGTATATCAGTTGTATCCATTCTTCCCTGTGGATGTTGCTCTGAGGGCGGTGTCTGGCTATGTCAACCCTCTGTATAAAGATCTTCTCTGTCATTGCGTGTGTTAAACAAGGGTATTTGTGCCTGTGGTGAGGGGAACCCTTTAATTTTATGTATAATATATACTTTTTCTTCTACCTGATCTGCCATTTGGGTAAAAAAAGAACATATGTGGACCTTGCTATCCTAACTATATGATTTCCAGTACAATTCTGCAATTTTGACAATTCCAAGTATAATTATTTTTCTTTTTTTTAAAGGCACAAGTGAGTTTCCTCACTTTTCTTCAGCTTTATAACTCTCTAGTCAATAATAATGGATTTTTTTTTTTTACTCTTTTCCATAACCTCAAAAAAAAAATCTTTTTGCCAGATTGTGATTAATACTTGTTTGAAATTGTTTCTTTGAAGATTGTCTCTGTAACTGAAGTTAGACCATATAAAGATCCTTATCCCAAAATTGATGTCTTAAGTCACAAGAACCAGACAGGAATAAAGTCTTGGGGGGTGGGGGTGGGGGGGTGTGTGTTAGCTGGGGAAGAGTGCAAGGGAATAGTGTGTGTGTGTGTGTGTGTGCAGAAAATAACTCTAATTCCAAGCCAACTGTACTGGGATAAACTAGCACATTCACTGTACCCCACGTGATAAAATCATTGGGTATGACTATTTGATGGTAGAAAGCAATAAAAGGAGCTAAACTAATGCACATGTCTTCCAACTGTTTTGTTCAATGCCAGGTGAACATGGTGATGGATTTGGAAGGAAGTGACCTGTTGGCAGAGAAGGCAGATAGGAGGGAGTTTGTCAGTCTGTTGAAGAAAATGTTGCTCATCGATGCTGATTTAAGAATCACTCCAGCTGAGACCCTTAACCATTCTTTTGTTACCATGAAGCACCTCCTTGATTTTTCTCATAGCAACCAGTATGTAACACACACAAAACACTTTTTTATCTCTCTGCTGTAGTGTTTGATATATCTATATATTACAGTGTCACTGCTTCTGCTATCAGGGAAAACAATCTTTGTAATGTCACAGAGAATTCTTTTGAGTGCTTGCAGAATGAGATTCATCTGCGTGGTCAAGGAAACTGAACATGTTTTTTGTCTGAAAAGATTGAAAAGTACCACTTAAAGCAGTACATTTCTAAGCTATCATTTTTATGTCTGGCTGTTAAAACTCCAACCCTGCAGAAAGTTTTGCTTGATTTTTGGGGTGATGAAGATAGTGCCTATCAGCCATTGAGAGGTAGGCTAGGCATTTCCTCTAGAGATGAGCATCTCCAATACCATCTTTCATTGTTGGTTAATGTAGAATATATTGAAACTTTTCTTGCAATTCTGGAATGGTGTATTTGATAGTGATGCTTTGAAGTGCAGGCATGTCACTGAAAGAAAGATCTTTCCATCCATGTGCTGTAGTATGCTTCCTGCTTGTACACAGTTGTTAGAAAATGGTGTTAAATGCAAGGGGCAGGAAGCAGCAGTATTCTTAATTTTAAAATGTGCATTGCAAAGGCTTGATGTGAACAGAGTAATAGCAGTAATCTTTTTTTTTTTGCCTGTTTCCTGTATGATGCCATTCTGTGGAACTGGGAAATGTGGGCTTTTTGTTCATTTTTTGGGGATTTGTTTCACAAAACGATGAAATTCTAATTAAAGCTACTTTCCCTTCCCCTCCCCTCTGGTTTTGATAGAGTGAAGTCCTGTTTTCATATCATGGATATTTGCAAATGCAGATCAAGTTCTTATGACTTAAGTAATCGCAATAAAACGTCACTTATGAGACCTGTTGCCTCAGGCAGTGCAGCTAATTTGACTGCAAGCTTTACCAAAATTGGTCCAGTAAGAAGTCAGGTAAACTTTTGTTTGTTGGTTGGGGTTTGGTGGTTGTATTTTTGGGGGGTGTTTTGGTGTTTATTGGTTGGGGTTTTATTTTGGTTTGGGGTTTTTTGTTTGGTTTGGCTTTTTTTTGGGGGTGTTGCTTTATTTGGGTTTGCCCACAGAGGTTGTGGAGTCTCTTTCTCTGGAGACTTTCAAAACCCGCCTGGGTGCATTCCTGTGTGGACTGCTCTAGGTGATCCTGCTTTTGGCAGTGGGGTTGGACTCTGGAGGTCCCATCCAACCTCTAATATTCTGTGATTATTGTAAACTCAATTAGTAGAGTTTCTCTAATTTAACAATTGAAAAAAGCATATCTCTTAAATGACAGAATCGTCTGTCTTTACTCTCATTTCGTCCTCACGTTTTCTTAAACCATTGAATTCAGTACTTTCAGAATGAAGTTACACACTGGAATTGCTGCGGCACATCAGCACTGTGTTATAATGCCCTCCAGTGGCCAAACAGGATCGCTTCCTCTGACATGTTATTTGCAATGTTGCTCTTTTAAAGTTGTTTTAGTTGTTTGTTACATACAATATATATTGTATATATTCAATACACAGCAAATGTGTGAGAGATTTAGATTCAATTATAACGTTTCCTGTATTGAATCTGTTCCCTGTAGGCATTAACTGCATCTGCCCATTCAGTTTTGCACCAAGGGATTCCACTGCAGGCAGGAACTGCTCAGTTTGGCTGCAGTGATGTTTTCCAACAGGCATTGATTATATGTCCTCCAGCTATTCAAGGTATGTTCAACTCTAATTGTTACTGTTCCTGACATGAGCTTTTCTGTGTGTTGGCAGCATGTGAGTCTTTCATTATATATCCACTTAAGCTGCATAGTTAAAAGCACTTAATTATATCATTAAAAAAAAAAGGTGTATGGGTTAGATGCAGCTGCATTGCACCTTTCTGAAAGAAGTAGCAAATCAGCATCTGCATAAAATTATTTAAGCTATCTAGAGCCCATCTTCATATACCCCACACAGAATTACCTCTGTATTTGTATACATATATAGACACTGGATAAAATAGAGGGACACAAGGTGTTTAAGAGAATGTTTGGAAACTTGGGGCTTCTTTTAAGGATGTAGCTGCCTATGTAAACAGCATCATGTATACTGTCCTATGGTTATGATGAGCTAGGAAACTAGATAGAGCTGCTGCAGCTTTCTGGTGGCTGAAAACCACACAACTAAAACTTTGCTAATTTTTATTGCATTATGCTGTGAGGAGGAAAGGGCAGCTTGGCTGAACTCTCCTGTATTACAAAGGATAAGATTGATTTAAACACACAATTTTTGCATTTATTGAAAGAATTAATTGGCTGAGAGTTCAGTTCTCAGAAACATTTGGAAGGCTGCAAGGTTGAAATGCTAGCACAGATATCTTTCTGCAGTGTAGAAAATGACCAAAAAAGCATGTACATCTCTAGAAGGACACACAGTAATGCATTTTCCTTACACAAATGCATTTGCATCATGAAAATAGAGGGGGTTGGTTGGTTGGGTTCTTTTAGGAGTCTTTAAAACCTCATTTACATCTCAGAGCCTATCAAACAAATGTTGTGTTTTTTTCTGTTTATAATGGGCTGATCAGGGAGGAGCTGATGAAACCCAGCCTTTCTTATCCTAGTAACAGTCATTTATGGACAGGGAGAGATTGTTTATACTGTTCACTTATTATGTTAGCTTGATTATATTATTCCTCTCCTAAGAGGCAATTTCTCTTGGCTTGGTGATGGCCAGCTTCATGTTGAGACCAGATCCTGAAATATTAGAGTTTATAGGAAGGGGCTTTTAAGAATGACTTTCAAACTCTGAATTATGACCTTCTAGAAATCACACTAGATTTACTCTGGGGGAAAAAAGACAGCACCCAAAATACTTCTAACCTAAACTTAAGAGTCCAGGAAGTCTTTATCTCTTTAGATAAAGACAGATACAACAGACTTTATCAGCAGTGTTATTTGTGGCTGCTGCATCTATCTCGTGTTCCGGAAACTCATGAAAGCTCCAAGTATTCACTGTGCAGAGTTACAGAGGCTGTGTGAGCTTCTTACAGGTTTCCTTCTCAGCACTTAGTATGGCTAAGAAATTTCTTATTTAAATTGTATAGGTGCTTTACACAGTGACATATTCTATAATTTAAAAACCCTACTCTTTTTACTACACCTAGATGAACAAAGTGATTGTAGAAATGGAATTAGTAAAGGCAAGTACTTTACCTATGATCTGTATCCTGTGTTCTTAGCATGATGATAAAGTTTGAGATTTAAATTCTGCTGCACATTGAATGAAGGGAGTATATTGTCTTCATCACATAGGTAACAAGTTGAGTTGCTGGCACAGAGAGAAAGGGATATTAATGGTGTCTGGCACTGCTTCAAGATTTCTGTGCTTGGCTGCTCTGTCGAGTATCTGAAGTGTAAAGTCTTGCTACTTCTGGCAGAGTTATGTTGCTGTTCTAGGTGACCGTGTGGAAAAAATTAGTCAACAGCATTTCAGAATTAACAGCTTTGGACTGCAAAGTTATAACATAGTATTCTGTTATGACATGAGAGAATTACATGAGATGAAGGCTTTCCTTCATCCTTTATTGTAAGGATTAAAAAAACAAAACAAACAAACAAAAAATCCACTTTTAATCTTTAGGTTAGTGGTTCCTTAGTAGCTACTTACAAGCACCCATTGCTTTGTCTTTGGCTGAAACACAAGACACAAAGTGCAGTCAGAAGATCAGGATATTTCCCTAGCCAGCGTTTTCTTGTAGTGTAGCTGTTCAGTTGCAATATCTGTTGAAAAAAACCCACAATCTTCTTTCATTTTAGTTGGACATTATTATGTCAAAAATTCTTACTAGTAGTGAACATTGTGGAATTGCTCTGTTAGTTTCCCTTGACAGTAAGAAAATCTATACTGAGCATGAGACACATCTTTTTCTCATTATGCTCATGTGGTAATATGCAATGTATAGCACTGTTGGAATTATTTTGATGAAAGGAGGAAGAGAGTTATGGGGCATTGCCAGCTATGGAAGCTAAGATGAATGAGTTTCAGCTAGCTGGAAATACAGAGCATGAGATGTGCAGGAATCTGCTGTGAGAAGCTTTGAAATTCAATTCCGCTTACTTTTGTCTGCTTCGTTCAAATACTTCTAATGTGATTTGTGGTGCAGTAAATGCTTAGCTTTGCAGAACTTTCTGCCAAAGTCATTCTGCTTCTTAGCAGTCTGTTTCAAAATAGCAGCTATTGACAGTTATTTCTGGGAATGATATCATCAATATTTGTGCAGATACATAATGGCAGAAAAATCTTTGTTGATTTGGCTTGCAATTCTGAATCAGTGAATTAGATCACAAACACATCAATGAAATACAGGATAATTTTACATATTTTACTGTATGCTTGTGTTTTGCTCAGAAAATATATGCAAGATCAGTGTTTTGCTTAAAGCTTGGGGGTGTGTTTTTCCCATTACAGGAATTCCTACAAACCATAGTAAGCCTACCAGTTTCTCCCTGAGAGTGGACAATGCAGTTCCGTTGGTGACCCAAGCCCACGCAATTCAGCCCCTACAGATCCAAGCAGGGCTCCTTTCTCAGGTTGGTTTATTTCAAAATCAAGAATCTTGGGTTATTGTTAGTAATTATTTTTTGTCCTGTAGAGTTCTGTTGCAGTCTTTCTCCTGTGTTGTGCTGAGCTACAAGCAGCTAATGTAAATTCATTAGTTCTCCGTGTCACAAAATCTCCTCTGCTTCATGACAGACATGGTCGAATCACACCCAGCAAATACTGGTTCCTGCATGGCAGCAAGTAGCGCCAGTGGCAGCTCCTGCTACATCTCTGGCCTCTGATCCTGTGGCTGGCCCACAGAGGCTTGGAGACTGGGGGTAAGTCCACATATTTTTGTGCAATACCTTAACAGCTTTGATTTGTATATAGATGCAGATGCAAATGACTTGCAATTTGAAACCTGCTCTATTTTTCCTCAGGAAGATGATTACCCAGGGCACCCATTACAATTCAATGATACCACAGCCTCTTTTAACACATCAGATAACCTTGTCTGCCCCTCAGCCAATTAGCGTGGGCATTGCACATGTTGTTTGGCCTCAGCCTGCAGCTACCAAGAGGAACAAACTGTGTCAGAACAGGTTGGTGGAATATTTCTAACACTCCAAGACACTACATCTGCAGTTGCTGTTCAGTGAGTGGAGGAACAGGGCCAAGAAGGGCACTTTTGTTAGCAACAATCATATTTAAATGATCTTTGGGAAAATCTGCCTTTCTGCCCTGAGTTTTCAGAGTTATTTTGGTAATACAGACTATCAGTAAAAGACTTGTAATAGTAAGAGGTTTTAGTTCCTGTTGATTGGTATGTACCTATCATGATAGCAAAGTTGTCTTTACAGCCTTTGGGAATGTGCAAGTATGTATTGAGGTAGCTCTAATAAGATATTCCTTGAGATAAAGTGCATGGGGATATATGAGGTTTAGACAATTTGAAGAGATACAGTCCAGAACAAGAGGACACAGTCTCAAGCTGCACCAGGGGAGGTTTAGGCTGGAGGTTAGGAAGAAATTCTACACAGAGAGAGTGATTGTCCATTGGAATGGGCTGCCCAGGGAAGTGGTGGAGTCACCATCATTGGAGGTGTTTAGGAGGAGACTTGATAGGGTGCTTGGTGCCATGGTTTAGTTGATTAGGTGGTGTTAGGTTGGACGCGATGATCTTGAAGGTCTCTTCCAACCTGGTCTGGTCTATTCTATTCTATGTAACAGGGTTGCAGTGAGCTTTGCTATTATTTTAAGGCTATTCTTTCACTGGTATAGCTGCTTTCTGAAGGAAATATGCCCCACTGCCGTAATGGTGTATTTGCAGAGGTGTGGGATACTGAGTAAAGGGGAAAGCGTGGGTTGCAAAAGGCAATGTCAGCAGTCTTGTATTAAGCAGGGATTTCACCTGGGAGGTACCAGCTTTTGTTTTCAGAAAGAATCTTTGCAAGAAATCTGGCCAGGTTTTGTTTGCTTGCTTTTCACCCAAGTGGGATTTTAATTTCTTTTTTAATTTATAAGAAAATTGTATTTTCCATGTACTGTTCTCAGCATTGTTGCAAACTTTGGTCTTAGCTATTACGTAGTTTGGAGTTTTTGCACAAATTCTGAAATCATCTCTGCCAAGTATTTATGACTGATTACTGGTTTTATGGTTTTTTTCTGTATTAGTTTAGAAAATTGGTGGGTTAGCCTACACTGCTTGCTTCATTTTTTGTTGAAAATAATAGTTCTTAGGTCTCTTTGTAGAGATTCACTAAATGTCAAATGGTGTGTTTTCTTCACAGGAGCAATGTGTTACAAAATACCAATATCCAAAACTCAGCCTTTATATCTCCAAAGATACTTAACCTGAAGGCTGTAAAGAGAATAAATTGTATAGAAGCACAGGACAATCATAACTCAGAAGGACAGGAAAGTAACTGTTGTGAAGCATCGGTCAGGCTGGACCCTGATTCATCTCTTTCAACCAAACAGCGCCAGGCTATCTTCATCGCCAGTTCCCCCAGCCCAGCAGTCAGCGTGATCACCATCAGCAGTGACACAGATGAAGACGACGTAGGGCGAGCACATTCACTCAGAGAGTAAGAATCCGTGCTTCCCCTTACTAAGGTGTTACTGAACTGGAGTT
The DNA here is from genome assembly GCF_014839835.1 of Dryobates pubescens. Taxonomy (NCBI): domain Eukaryota; kingdom Metazoa; phylum Chordata; class Aves; order Piciformes; family Picidae; genus Dryobates; species Dryobates pubescens. The sequence continues at coordinate 8,192,831 of NC_071633.1, forward strand.
GTCTTGGCATAGCTACTGTATTTAACAAGTCTGAGTTAAAAAAAGACAATGTGCTTCTAATTGCATTTTGCTAAGAAGTTGACTCTGTAGCAGTTTATTATGTGAAAGTGAAGAATGATTTCAGAAGTCTGTGTTGTTAATCTGTGTACGTGAGGTATTTTCAAACCAGAATACTTGAAGGTCCATTTCTTCGTACTGTCATACAGGGTATGGCTCTGCATAATCAATTCTAGCAGCAGCATCCAGTAGATAGTATTACATATATATAGGTAAAAAGTATTTCTCTATCAGTATGAAGTGTGTTTGGGTAGAAAAGCAGGTGCAGAGTATGGTTCCCCAAAGGTGTTCCCTTTCACAAAGCTATCAAAGAAGCATGTATCATTTAAAATGAGACCTTGAAAGTTTAATGTTTATTTGACTTTTCACTTGTAATGTTTCTGAACGAGAGGAACTTGTATTTTAAATCTGAATTTTGTCAAAAGTTTCAGGGCTCTGAACTGTTGCAGCATAAACCTTTCATTCAGTAGAAAAAATATTTAGTAGGTTTCAAAAACTGCATGTTTAGAATTTTCAGAAGAACACTGAAAAGGTTTGAAATCTGGTTTGGCTGTAAAAGAAACAGGGAATTGGATATCAATTTACATTTAAGGGGCCTTTTTGTTCCATAATGACACCTAAGGCAATAGTGTGTGGGAAGAACAAGTGAGAGATGGTGTTTGCTCACTTTCTTTTTGTGTGGCAGGTGTAAAGGTAGCCTTGACTGCGAAGCCTGCCAGAACACCCTGAACATTGACCGTGTGTGTTCTCTCAGCAGTCCTGATAGCACTCTGAGTACTAGCTCCTCGGGACAGTCTAGTCCATCTCCTTGCAAGAGATCCAACAGGTAAATAGTTGTGCTCCTTTCAACAAAAACAAAGACCCTAGTCCCCAGCATACACTGTTTCCACTAAAAAATACAAAAGGCTTATTACATTGGCAGCTGGTGAGCTGAAATGCTGTGTTTAAAAATGTAATGTATTGGCCTGCAGTTGCACAGCATAGATTGTTCTTCTCTTACTCTTAACATCAGAAATTTTCAGAACACTGTGTAGACTATGGAAATTCGTTAAAATTAATGGATGATTCTATAAGCATGTATTGACAAGGAAATAGAACTGCCAGGCAGTTTTAAATTTTGGCCTGCCTGGCTTGATGCTTTCAAAGGATAATGTATATATCCATAAGTGATCCTGTTTCTATAAACAAAATCCTCTCCCCTCAAAAAAATAAGGAGGGTGAGCAGCTTTGGCATCCTTTTGGTATTCTGTAATTTCTTTTCTGTTGTTTTAGTGATGGGTCTGTGATGTACCTTTAGCTTGTGTGATAAATAATACATAAATGAGGTTAATATCTTTTCTGGAAGAATACCTCATTGTAAATTAATATCCTTTCCCAGGTTGTTTACCACTTGCTGCCTAAAAGGTATTTGGTTCTATTTCCACTGCTTGGACTCTGGTCTCACTCCTGGCAGCTTTCATTTACCATCTTCTTAGCCCGTTCTTCTTCTGGCACAAGCATGGAGCTTCAATAGATGTTAGCAAAGGCCATTATTAGGAGTTGGTTCTTCCAACTCTTTTCCCCTTCCAGCTGCTTTGATAAAAGGAGTGGTTGAATGAATGAGTTTGTCCCATTTGACCAACAGGGATTTCACAGACCACCAGTTCCCACTGTGTAAACAGAGACTTGCATTTGCCTCCTTCATCTAAACGCATTTAGAAGAATCTGTTGGTCACACAAAGGTAGTTCTCTCCAGAGGAGCTTCAGAGAGACCTTATTTTTCAGCAGATAAGGTTTAGCATAGCTGCTGGTGGTTGATATGCAGATGAGAAGGAGCTTCCTGCTGCTGTGCAGATTGCTTCCTGAGCAATCTCTATGCCATCCTGACTCTCCCAGGCCGCAGGGATGGCTTTTTGCAGGCTCTGGGATGTGGCTAATTTCTAGGAGGAAACTGGATCAGTATGTTCTCTTTGATAGTGTATTCAGCATCAGGAGATCTTCACATTTTCATTCCAGAAGTAGTGAAATAATCTTTTTCAACCCTTTGTTTGCTCTAAAAATCTACACTTCAGGTGGACTATAAATGCAAGATTATATAACAAAAAACCAAACAAACAAAAAGTGAGTGCAAGTTGAGTGAGGCATCTGAGTTAGTTATCTCCTTTCTCTGAACCTTGCAGTTTGAGTAGAATGAGTTTGAATACTGAACTGCCATTTGAACCTTCATGCTTGTGTAATTAAAATGTAATGTTATTATCCACTCTTGAGTAGTTCCACCTCCATAAATTTGGCACAGTATTTTAATGCATTTTAATGCATCTATGGGATGAAAATGTATTTGCTTCAATGTAATTTTTTTTTTTTTGGATAGTATGTCAGATGATGAACAGGAAAGTGGATGTGATACAGTGGATGGTTCCCCAACTTCAGACTCTTCAGGACATGACAGCCCATTTGTGGAAAATGGCTTTGTAGATAATACCAATAATAATAAAGAAGCCAGAGCATCAGTTAATCCCGAAACCAAATCAGCTGTCTGCACAGTGGTGGTGCCACCAATGAGACTTGAGAACAGGTTACAGCTTAATGAACATATGGTGAATACAGGTAAGTTAGGTCAGGTGTTTTTTCTTTCCATACCAGTAGATAAGAATAGACATTTTAATATTCATTCAGTAGCAGCATTTGAAGGGTTTGGCCTGCTCATGTATCTGCTGGTGTGTTATAAACACTTCCAAACTGTGTGTGGTTTTTGTTACTCTAATTAGTGTATTATTTTGTTATTTCTCCTTACATGGTGAAAGAAACGAAACTTTGTCTAACTTTTGTTAGAACAGTGACAACAAAAACATAACATTATTCATTTGTATCTTGAAAGACGCTATGAGCCAGCCACTGAAGAAGGGGCGGTCTGTCCTGGGAAGAATAAACCAGTCTTCTGTTGCAGGAAACCGTCAGCAAAAACTGACATCAGCATTCCATCATCAGCATATCAACTTCAGTCAGGTATGTGTGCTTACTCACACCTATTGAGTACTTTTTCTGACTTGAGGTTCCAGACATGCTGAATGCTCACTATTGCAATTGTTGTCAATGGCAACTGCAGCTTTGCAGAGCTTGACTACAGAGGTGTTTGAATGTTGAAAAGTGGATTTTGACTTACTGGGCAAGTCATAAGTATCTTTCACTTGATCATTTTCTGAAAGCCATTGACTATTTTTTTAAAATGATAGAAAAAACACTCTGGGCTTTGTCTCAAAGCATGAGACAAAATTGAATAATCAGTTAGCATCTTTTATTTTTTCCTACATACAAATGCTCCTAGTGTGCAGTTAAAAACTACAGCTGTGTTTCAGCAAATGCTAGTAATTTAAGTATCCAGAGATGGAATAGAGCTTAGTAAACCCAGCTGTTTCTTATCCTTGTTGCCAGGTAGCGAAGCAGGGCAGGGCAGAGGGTGAGACTGTGGTTCAATCTAATGTTGGAAGATACCCCAATTTATTTTAAAAGCTGCAGTTATTGTTATCCAACAACATAGTTAATGTGTCCGCTGTGGCTGAGAACTGAAGCTGGCATGTAACAAGAGGTTTAAACTCCTCCTCATAAATTAATTTTGAGCTGTAGCTGCATTGAGATTTGATTAGGTATCTGGAGGTACATTTAATGTAAGAGCAGTACCTGTTTGTGTAAGTCTTGCAGAGTGACTGTGGATACTTAAGTTAAAGACTCAATGCAAGCATGCTATATGTAGATAAGAGGCTTTACCAATAAAGACTTGAATAGTATAGATTGAAAAAAGCATTTGGGTAGCTGACACAATCTCCCCTTCTGCATGATTATGCAAGAGGATTGGTTTAATTAATTCTAAGCAAACCTTAATATGATCAGCATAGTATTAATTTTTAATCCCTTCAATGACTGCAGCTCCTCAGCCTCTTGGCGGAAAGCGTAGAATGTTATTTTCATGACAAAAATTTATACTGATCCTTCTCTCTTTGGTGGATGTCCTTTGGTAGTTTGAAGTCTGCATCATTTAATGGGAGTAATTGATTTTTAGTCTTTCTCTTTATAACTATTAATGGTTGCCACATCTTCCTGTGATCATAGCCCTAGACTTCTGTTTGCCTAGTTGTCTCAGATATTTTCAATCCGTTTATTATTTTTCCTGCTCTCCTCTAAAATTTCTCTCCTATTTGTCCTCTTTGTGCCTCATTATGGTGCCCAAACTGAATGCAGCACTTCCAATTGATGCCAAGCCAGTGCTGAGTAGAGTGGAATAAGCACCTTGCTCATGTGATACATGGTATTTCTGTTAAAACAGCCCAGCATGGCGTTTGATCTTTTTTTGTTAATTCTATTTTTTTTTCTTGCAAGAGCATTAAAATAAGCTGTGTTCTGTTTACCATCTCTTACTGTCAGATTTCCTGTCTGTGCTACTATGGAAATAGCTCTTTCTTTCTTTCTTTCTTTTTTTTGCCCCCTTCTTACATTTAAGCATTTTATTATTCCTGTCTTTATATTTCTCTTGGTTTTAAGTTGACTAGTTTTAGTGCATTATTCCATTTTTCAAACTCTGTTTATACTTGGAAATATTGAGACCTGCTCATTTCTCTGTGTGGACAGGTTCAGCACTTTGGATCTGGGCCGCAGGAGTGGAACGGAAACTATGCTCCTCGGAGGCAGCAGGCTTACATCCCAGCCAGCGTGGCTGGTCATGCTTTCTCCCTTCCACAGGGAAGCCCAAGCCACACTACGGTGCACGCGCATCTCTCTGGCAGCACCCACCTCGGAGGGCAGCCTGCTATCCTTCCCTTCCCCACATCAGCACCCCTTAGTACTGCTGCACCTGTCGCCCACCTCCTTGCCTCGCCGTGTACCTCAAGACCCTTGTTGCAGCATCCAACGTACAGTATATCTCATCCCAGTGGTATAGTGCACCAAGTTCCGGTTGGCATAAATCCCCGCCTCTTACCTTCCCCAACCATTCATCAGACTCAGTACAAACCGATTTTCCCACCGCATTCGTACATCGCAGCGTCGCCCGCTTACGCGGGATTTCCACTGAGTCCGACAAAACTCAGCCAGTATCCCTTTATGTGAGAACTCACATCCAGTATATTGAGGAAGCTCAATGATGCAGAAGTTCGATTTGAGAAGAAACATGGTATTTATTAAATATTAGCCATGGCACAACAGGAAAATTATTTTTTTGAATCATGTAGACTTGGGTGCAATTTAAACAACTCTGAGCTTTAAAAAAAAAAACAAAACAAACAACAAAAAACTCACTTTTAATGTGTTTTGCACATTTGGTATAACTTGTCTTTGCTCATGTTATCTTCTTATATAGTAACTTTAGACAGGTGACTTACAGGAGCAGAAGTCTGGTTTTGCTCCTGCTATTTTTTATAAAATTGCCTTCTAACTAGTGCAAGACACGTCCACATTTGGGAAGCCATTCAGTGTACAGAACTAGAGCAACAGATGCACATGTGTCAGCAGTACAGTGTAGAAGTAACTTGTTTGTGTTGCGTATCTTGGTGTTTAAATGTTGAGTCACTTACCTGAAAGTTGAGCTGTTGTTCTTCACATTTTGCATGTGTCTTTTGCATGGGGGGAAAACAAACAAACAAACAAACAAACCAACAAAACAAAAAGAAAGAAAAGAAAGAAAAAAGCCTAAACATTGCTCTTAAATGTTGTTGTCCTAATAATCTCAGCTGCATTGTAAACTGTTCCCACACATAGTGCCTTAAATATTTGAGGTTGTTAATGTTATTACTTATATATAAATGTTGAGGACTGCAGCACTTAAAAGTTCAGATCTGCTGATTCTTTTTTTGATAGCGTAATGCTCATCTTGGGTTTTGTGTGGTATGATTTTAGTATTGGGTGTGTTTTCCTTATTGAAGGCAGCATGGTTTTTTTGCTGTAGCCCAATTTTGCTGTCTTTTATTTTATTTTATCCTCCCCCCGCCCCGAATGATCTAGCTTCAAGACAAGAGTTTTTTAGTAGTGTTTTAAGAAAAGTTGATGCAGTAGCTATTGAGTAGTGACACACAACACAGTATTTCATACTGGCAAACGGAACTGCAATACAACCTAAGTAGTTTATTTTTCAAAGTGTTTGTCTAATTGGATATAATCAAATGTTTAGAGGTGCGGTAGGCATGACTGACTAACTAATGAAAGAAAAAGCCAAGTGCTCGTTGATCTATGGTGTGGTTTCATCTTAGCTTGAGCAAGCCATGCAGTATTTAATAACTAGTAGCATAATATTTACTATTGAAGCTTGAAAAGATGTGAGTTCATTGTGTGCAATCTTTCATTTATGCATGGGAGAGATTTTAGTCCTTTTACATGCTAGTATTTGTTTTAGCCTGTTGCTGGTGTTTGCTTATTTAATACATTCCGTCAGGGACGTCAGTTACATGCTTTTGGCATTACTTCTTTTCTTTTTTTTCCTTAGGAAGTGTGTGTCTTTTTGGTTTTTTTGTTTTGTTCAAATGAAGTTGCTTTTGCAGCACCAAAGACTTAATCATCCATTTCCTATAAAAGGTAGCTACTTCTTCATAGACCTCAAGTATACTGTAGTGTAGAGATGGGATTTACAGAAGGTATTAAGCTGAGGCTGTGTTTTAGCTTATGGGCAAGTAATAAATTGTACCATTTATCTTGAATGTATCATAGATAAGCTGCTATATAATGATTGCCACTTCAGATAGCTGTGAAATTAGGTGATTAACTAGTTCTTTCTTAGCCTTCTAATTTCTGTACAAGTCTAATTACGTGAAACAGAAGCTGGGTTTTGGGTTTGTTCTGGGGTTTGGTTTTTTTTGGTTGCCTTTTTTTTGGTTGTGGGTGTTGTTTTTTTTTCCTTCATTTTGTTTTTACGTTTGAAGTGTTGTAACTACTATACTGTAAATGATGGAAGATGATTGCATATGGGTTTTTTTGGGGTGTGTTATTTGCATCAGTATTTTATCTCCATTAACTTTGAGCTCATCACTGCATATAAGTGGTTGTATTGATGTAACTTAATTCTTTTTTAAAATGTTTTCATATTGGCATTGTGTAGACACTTAAGCTGCATCTTGCAGGCTTGACTTAACTTTTTTTTTGTGTTTTGTTTTTTTTTTTGAACCAAAATCTGGAATACAATCCTTGCAATGTTGACTGGAATAAGAGTGCAAAGCATTTGAATTTATCAAATAAGCTAATAACTGGTAATCTTTTTCCTTTAGTCCACTAACACAAGCAGTGTTTTATTTAATGAATGTCTGAATGAAATAAATGTGCCTACATTTGATTTATTTTTTAAATAATGACTAAAATACGACAGTATTAGATCATAAGACAAAAAAAAAAGGAATGAGAAATACCAGCAGTACGTTTTTAATCACACTGAAAATTAAGAAACCGAACTTTTCCCAAACGTTTCAGTGTTTTTAGTAATCGACTCTATGCATTTTGTACAAGTGTGTGTATATAAAGCATGCATTAGGAACTAGGACTCTCCTGATGAATTTGAGATCTTACCAACACGTACACAAAGCCTAAATATAGGGAGTCAAGGAAATACTCAAATTGGATATCCACCTTACTACTTCAGACTTGTGCTATATGGTCCAGCAGATAGTTTTCTGTTCACTCCCTTGTGTTGGGAAGCGCTGGTTTTTTTGGTGCTCCCTCCATTGCTGGCAATGGACACACCAAGAATCACCAATGCAGATGGGGTAAATAAATTTTGTATTGTGATAACAAAAAAATACTGCTTGCTTTTTTTTCTTTTTTTTTTTTTCCTGGGGCCATGGGGATTTTCATTGGTCTAATGTATTTACTGTACTTTCTTTTTACTGTGCTTATGGTTTTAAGCTAACGTGCTTGTCAAATTGACACGATTCTCTGCATATTACAACAACATCTTCATACCTTATGCAGGAAAAAGTTGCTGTAAATGTGCCCCAAATTAGATCTGCTGCTCTTTATTGTAATTTTAGAAATGTCTGCATTTCAAAGAATGAAATATTTGGGATCCTGTCACAGGTTAAATTCAATGTACTGGGTGATGTTGCCCCCCTCCTGCAATACACTTGGAGAGAAGGGACTCTTAGCACTGCAAGTGTCCAGGGCCCATCTGCAGGGAAGGAAAAAAAAAAAAATAGAAAATGAAAAAGCTTTGAGGGTGAAGACCTTTTCTGTGTGAGAAAAGGCATCCTCTGAGGAACAGTTATACACCTTGCCATTTTAATGCCTTTTTTAAATAAAACACTGCATAACTATGGAACTGCATATCTGCATATTACTTTAATTTGCAAGATTTTTATATTGAATTTCTTGTACTCAGTTTTTAACTTTACTTCAGGGTGTTTTATTGGTCAAATATGCTACTGTATTAACTTTTTGTTTGTTTGTTTATGTTGGTTTTAATTTTTCTTTCTGTTTTTACTGCTAATTGGTTTGTGTTAAGTAAAAGTTAAATCACACTGCAAGCTGTAGGAAGACTTGTTCTAGAAATACCCAGTGATACAGACTTGATTAATGAGTTTGAACTGTTACTGTTTAACAATTTGTAGATTTGTGGCTTTTGGTTTTGTTTTGGTTTGGGTTTTGTTGTTTATCATTATTTTTTTTTTTTGCTTTGGATTTCTCTGCTACACTAGTTGGCCATGTAGCAATTGCACTGTGCAATATTACAATATGAGGACTGGGAAAATTTTTTATGGATGTAATGTCTCTTACAGTTTGCGATAGTATTTCTTTCTAGTTCTCAGTGATTTAAATGTGACCAAGCCTTCTGTACTTTGTCACAAAAAGCGGGTTTTCCAGGTGACTATTTTGGTGAGTGTCAAAATAAGAATTTATGGTGTATTACTGTCGAGATTCACTTTGAATTAAAATATATATTGCAGCAGATGACTTGGTGGCTTTTGTTCTTTTGCTGTGCTACATCAAGGCTGGATTACAATGAAGGTGATGAAAATTTGCTGGGACTGCTTTAAAATTCTGATTGTAATCATTTGCCTAAGCTGCTTTTCTTTCTGAAATGCCTCCCTACAGGGAGGCTGGAGAGGGACTTCTTGTAAGGATGTCTAGCAATTGGACAAGAGGGAATGGTTTTAAGATAAGGAAGAGTAGGTTTAGATTGGATCTTAGGAAGAAGTTCTTCAGTATGAGGGTGGTGAGACTCTAGAATAGGTTGCTCTGGGGAAGTTGTGGATGCCTCCTCCCTGGGGGTGTTCAAGGCCAAGCTGGATGAGGCCTGGAGTAGCTGACTCTAGTTAAGAGACGTCCCTGCTGATGGCAGGGAGGTTGGCGTAGATGATCTCCAAGGCTCCTTACAACCTGAGCCGTTCTAGGAGTCTATGAAATTCTAAATTTTATTAACTTTCAAGGTTTGCTTAGGAGGATCTTGACATTCTGCTTCAGTGTAGCCAAACCTTGAAGGCTCTTTGTTCTGGATGTCCTACTTTTTCTAACCTTAGAAAAAGGTTATCTGGCCTGGATACCAGCAGATACATCACTGCTGCTGAAGTTTGTACCAAGCCTGTGGCAGCTGCTGCTTGGCCAGCAGGAAGGTGCTCCTGCTGCCACAGATGGCCCCACGTGGTCAGTGGCTCCAGATGGCCAGCCTGCTGTGGACCATACATCCGTGGAAGGCACATTTGCCAGTGTTGTGGTCAGCCAAATGTAGTCATTCTGCCCACAGAGTTAAAGTGCTTGCTGAAATCTAGTGGTATGGAAGCTGTTGTGAAGCAGGGTATTGGGCATTTATGATGTAGCACGATTTCTGTCCTTAATGTGGTGTTTCAAGTGCTGTCACAAAGGAAATGCACTGTCATTTCAGTCTTTTACAATACATTTTGAATACCAAATAATTTCAGAACTGACAGCAAGCTTCACTTTGTGAAGTGCAAGGTGCTGCTGTTACTGATTGTTCACAGCTGCTCAGTCTTTAGTGCATGTTGGTCCTCCTGTCTGCAGAGCATTTCCTGCAGCACTGAACCTTAGGCCACAGGAAAAGGCATACATCCAAATTCTACAGACACCTCTGTTGCTGTGAAAGCTGCTTCCTTTTTGCGCTTCACAGTGGGACTTGCATGCTGTTGACTTTTAAATCCATATTGGTATCTGTATCCCACATGTTTCATAGCAAGTCAGGCCACTGCCTTGGTGCATTTTATGCTCTTGCTTTTGGCAACATCCAACAAACAAGGAAAGGCAGCTGAGCCTTTCAGAGGGAATATGCTTTCTGTGAAATCCTTTCCATCCTTGTACTCTGTCAGTAATAAAGTCCAGCTGTCCCCTCTGCTCTTTACCATCCTGTGGAAGGACAGGACTAGGACTGGCAATCATGAGTATGTAATCTTCCTGTCAACTGCCGTTGGGATGACTGACACTGGTTCAGAGTTTGGTGAGTATTTTCCCTGCCACTAAATGCAAAGGGCACTTGCATACTGTAGTTATGGTGGTAGATTCATTCAGGGAAAAGCTTTCAGAGTCAATGGGGCTGTCACATGCTACAGATCTGTAGTGAGACAAATGGGTTCAGGATGACGTGATGTTTTCTCAATGAATTAGCTTATGTTTTCAGCTGGAGAGATGGTCAGATGATCAGTCCCTGGGAAACAACAGAGAAGCTCCTGTTTTGTATTGCTCACAAAGCAGTTCAGTAGCATTTACACCCTCTTGGTAGAGGTGCCTGGAGATTTGACTTTACTCCTGCATAGAGTGAGATGTTCATAAATTTGTCCTGTTTATTCATCAAAAAAATGCCAACTGTCTGTCACACATAGAGGCCATGGCCTGCATCCTGCTTCATGGAGAAGCTGATGAATGGACACTTGTTTGTTCTCATCTCTGGATGAGATTCTCATCTATATGAAGGAAGTCAAAGACAAGCAAGACTGACTGGTAGGTCTACTGCAAGCAAGGCAATTTTGGATCTAGGTTTTACTCATAGTTTCAGCCAGAGGCATACAGATAATGGCAACCTATTGTTCTGGGGCAAAGGTAGGAGAATTCATGCAAATGTGAATGAATTCCAGTCCCTGTGCATGGTTTATTGTTGCATAGCATGGTAGAGTAGTGCTGTCCAGCTAGAGATATACTGATCCTATAGAGAAATGTTCAATACATCTCTTTAGCCAGCTAGAGTAGATCTTCATTGGCATATAGCATCTTGAGTCTTTATCCATAATGACACATCTCTTCTGGAATATGACTACTAGACTAATGGTAGACTGCTTTCTAGCATTAAGGATCCCATAGCTGAGAGGAAAACAGGTTAGAATTAGGTACACTTCACCTCCTTGTTCCACATGTGTAACCACAGAAGGGAACACGTGAACAACACACCAGTGTGATGGCAAAAATGTACATGATACTCAGCCAGGTGTACAGAGCATACTGCCAGAGGGAGAACATTTGTAGGAAAGCAAATTTGGGTACCAAGTATGGATGCACAGATACCTCCCAGAGGCTGAAATTACCTTTCTGGACAAAGAAAACAAATAGGATTGGGAAAGGTAAGTTTAGGAAGTAGTTAACTACAGTTACTTGGCCAAACTTTGGTGATTTTTAACTTGCTGTAAAAGATCTTCTCCAGTCATTCTGGAAAAAATATGTTGTCTTGGTTTTAACTTGGCCAGCAGCTGAGCCCTAGTGGACCAATTTCAACAGTGGGGTTTCTCCTTTCCCCTCTCCCTGTGTGGGCAAGGAGGAAAAGAGCTGGGAAAGCGGAAATGTCAGTTGAGATAAGGATATTTTACTACTCTATTGCAGGGATGTCAAATTACACAAAGGGAAAATGAAACAGGAGAAAAGGTAGCAGTGTGCACAGCAGACAGAACCACCAAACCTACTGCCACCGCACACAAACCAAGAGCAGAACAAAAGGGATTAACCTCAGCCTGGAAACTGGGAAAGAAACACAAAACCCCCAGAACAGGAGCCTACAAACTATACAATGTATTGCAAGTCCCATACACAGCAGCCAACCCCTTTCCTGTCACACGGTGAGGATGATGTGAGCATGGTATAGAATCTGTAATCCAGCTTGTTCTGTTGCTCTGTGCCCCTTTGAGGGTGGCTAGCCCTGTCCCTTCTAGTGGGGCCAGTCAGCTTAAACCAATACACATATAATTGAAATATTGAAATAACTAAATCTGCTGGGGGGGGGGGGAGGGGGCATGGAGAGAGAGAAACAGAACTTTACAATGCATGGGCACACATATATACTGTGTAATGGAGAATTAAGACTGTAATGGTTAAGTACTCTGTTGGGGAAAAGTGCTATCAAAATGAACTCATTGATAGATCTATTACAAAGGTTGTGTTATGACAAAACGTGTACAAATGTGAAAATGCTGAAATGGGTTTGTCATAGGACTCCTGAAAGGTAACAAAAGGTACCAGCAGAGGGCCCTTCACCGGATCCGATGGCACTAAATAAAGCAAGTGCTGAGTCAGCGATCCATTTTACTACAGTGATCACACAACTGCCATCTTTTCTCTGTGGGCAATCATTAGTAGTCATCATATAGAAGCTAATTTTGCATAGAATGAATTAGCGATTTAAGGGGAAAAGTGAATAAAATGGCACAAGTGGGATATCAGTGGCTGAGTAATTGTGTTGGTGAGACTCTGCGTGTGCTAAACCAGTCAGGTAAATGTGTAATTATGGGTCATCATGGCTCTGGGGATGCTGTGAGTAGCTGGGCAGCAGGATGTTAACCTGTGGCTAGCTCATGCATGGGCTTGTTCTACCTCAAACCTGACTTTTAGGAATTTATCAGAAAGATTATTTCTTCCTTCCTTCTGGAACTGATGGGTGGCCAGGGCAGTGATGTAACCCTCACAGAATTGTATCTCAGAGTCCTGGAGTGTATTCTCTCCTGAGCCCACCTTCAGCATTTGTGGCCTACAGACATGATCTGAGAACTAAAAGAACTCAAGGAAGCAGTGCCAGGAAAGAGACGATACTAGAACAAAGAATTCACATTACCTCTGCTGAAAGTGCTAACTACAGAAATCACTAAGGGACATGGCATGATGTTTGGTCTGACTGTGACTGAGGCAGCTTCTGCCTCTTGCTGGGGCTCACTTCTTCTGATGTTCATAAGACACCTTATGTGCTGATTAATCTTTTTGTGTACCTTTAAGCACTGCAGTGGGAAGCGTTTGTCCTTTGAAGCTCCCCTTTCAACCTGGAGGTCTGAGCACAGTGGATAGCAGGATGAGAGTGACCAAGTGCAGGAGCGGGGTGGCTGGAGACAACCTTTCCTGTGTTTACACACTGGTTGGCCATGGATGCAGCTATGAATTTGGCCGATCCCTGTGGTATACTCTAGTGTCTTTATTCTCAGAGCTGTTTCTGAGTCGGCAGAAGTGCTGCTGGTGGTGCTCTGTCCTGTGGCAGGGCGTGGGCTGCTTCCTGAGAAGAGGTGTTTGCTGGCACCCGAGTTAATGAGGGCTATTTTTGGAGACACTGGCCTGGAGACCCACAGGTACAGCAGCTGGCAATGACTGAGGTGAACAGAGGACGACTCTTATTCTTGACAAGGTTCCACGGTGAGCTGGGCACAGCTGCTTCAGAGACTGAGGGACTGGATGAGGCCAAAAGCTCAATCTCGTTCAATGCGCCCTCGAAGGCGCGGAGGGCGGTGCCTGACCCCAGCACCCGTTCCTCTCTCCGCTGCCGCGCTGGACAGCGGCCGCGCGCCCCAGCCGGCCCGGGCCCCTCTCCGCGGTTCCGGGGCCGCTCCCGGGTACCAGCCCTGACTTAGCTGAGGCGGAGCAGGCGGGTGTGGGGGGCCGGGCGCCCCGCGGAGCGGCGGAGGGGGGTCCCCGTGGCCCCGGCAGCACCGCCTCCGCTCCCCGCCTCCCCGCGCTCGGAGGGCGGGGAGCGGGGCCGGGACTGGCGCCGACGTGAGCCCTTTGTGGATGAAGCTGTCTTCCGCACCGCTTTCTGTGCCGGAGCCGGAGGGGCCGCGCCGCCGCCTCTGAGGGGCATCGGCCCCGCGTCCTCTGGTCGCGGCGGGCGCCCGGGCAAAGCCGCCGGCAGCATGCGGTGCCCCCCGCTCCTTCTCTGCCGCCGCCGCCGCCGCCTCCCTGCACAGCCGCTGCTCTAAAGTCCGGCGCGGCGAGGCGATGGACAGCGCTGCCCGCTGAGCAGCGGCGGGGCCGTGCAAGGCGCGGGAATGTGGCGGCGGGCGGCGGGCAGCGGACGGAGCGGGGCGCGTCCCTCTGCAGGGCCCGGTGGAGCGCCCAGCCCCGCGCCCCCGCACAGAGCCCAGCCGGCGGGCGGCGGACCAGGCCTGGCCGGGGCTGTCCTGCTGATGGGGCTGATGGTGGTCCTACTGCCCAGCGCCCAGGCTCAGCCGGGTAAGTACCGAGGAGCGGGCGCGGAGGTGGGCGGGCAGCCGGGGCGGGCCGGCGGCGGGGAGAACCGGTGTCACGGAGCAAAGCTTTCGCCGAGCACCGCTGTCGCGGAGCGGGGCTGTCGTGGAGTGGGGCTGTCGCGGAGCGGGGCTGTCGCGGAGCGGGGCCATGGTGGAGCGGGGCCATGAAGGAGTAAGGCTGTCACCGCCCTGCCCGCCCAGAAAGCGCGGCTGGGTGGTGGGGGCGGCTGTGAGGGAAGGCTCGGGCTTCCCCACCGCATGCAGAGCAGCCTCACCTGCTGCCGTGGCAGAGGATTCGGTGTGTCTCAGCCCTGCTTTCCAAAGCCAGAGATTGTCACCGTGAAATCTGTCCTAAGCTGGGTGACGCTGCGAGCGGTGACAGAGCCAGGCTCACCCTCATTGTCTCCTGCATCCCTTTTTACCCGCGCTTTCGACAGAGGCTGTTCTATGAGCAGCGGCTGTTGGGCTGTGCTGCCGTTCCCTGCAGGCAGCCTGCGTTGCGATCGGCGCCCTGCTCTTCCCGGCGAACGCGCAAATAGCGGCTTTTCCTGTGGGACAGGCATGTTGGATCAGGTCCTGTTCCTTGCAGAGAAGGAGAGACAGGCGGGGGCTTTTGTGAAAGCAGAGGATCGTCTCTAGTGATTCTGTGTGTGTGTGGCGCGGAGGAGGTGAGGACAAGGAGGGATGAGGAGAGGGCGAGCTCTGAGGGCTGCATCTCAGAGGCAGCCGAGATCCCCAACGATTTCTGGATTGTAATTTTCCTATTTCCCTTGACTTTTTGAGTCAGGCAGCATTCTGTGCTCTCCTGACTTCTTCCAGCAGTCAATATACTCGGTGACCTCAATGCAGAAATTATTACTGTTGCTGGCAGTTATGGTATGTGCCAGATATAGGTGCCAAATATAATTTTAAGGCTATGCTGAAATAATTAAAAGAGGCTAATACAGATGTATGGCTAGATGAATCCCATGTTTTAAGAAGAGAGTAAGGATGTGGATCCACGTTTCAAAGCTGTTAACATGAGTCTCCAGTAATCATAGTCAATTGATATCAGCTTTATAGCCATAATATAGTAAGACTTCTCATTTGCAGGGTGTTGGTTGGTGGAACACTACTTCATACTTAATTATGTGTTCTGAATATGTAAATGTTGTGGTTTAATTTATTGACCCATGATCGGAGGAGCAGCTGATTTTTTACCTCTGCTTGTCAATTCAGTTAATGGATCTCACTGGATTTCACATAATTCTTGTGCCACATCTAAACTGACATGTATTTTCACTTGGAGGTAGCTAGCCTCTCCCAGATGGATCTTAAAAGCTGAGGGATGTGTGACAGTGCCACAAGACACCTCTTCACTTCTAGATCCAAGAGTAGAATGAAAAGTATTAATCTGTTTGTTCCTTTATGGTCTGTGTGTATTTATGACACAGTCATTATCTCACTTCTAAGTGAGGGACTCTAACAGAGTTAGAAGGTATGTGGGTAGTTATCTCATAGCCCACAGCTTGACTAAAAAGAGGCAAGAAGACACACAAGTGCCAAGCCAAAGTCCGCAGTAATGGTGTGCATTATAACCACATGGTGGTTGGAATTGCTGTCAGTGATTGATATTACATGGGTATTTTAAATGATTGGGTTGATAGCTTTGAGCATTACAGCTGAAAGTAAAACTTTATTACTCCTGCGCCGTGTTTAGTGATAGTTAAAATTGCTAAGGTGCACACATTGGATGTCAACCTCAAATCGAAAGCTCTGTCTTCAAGGGAGGTAGAGCACATGAAATTCTGTCTCCTGTTGAAGGCAGGGGCAGAACACACAGCAGAGCCAAATTTTCAACCGAAACAATCATTTGTTGTGTCTAAGACGGTTAACTTCTATATGTTTACATAGAGCAGTTTGCATGTAGGTTTCTGTGAAGCAAATGACCTTTTACTGATTTCTGTGCTTATTTCTGTAATGTCTCTGAGTCATTGAGCAGATCTGCTATATGAAATCCAAATAACGGTGTGAGAGGTATTCAGTTCAAGGAAGAACATTTGTCATTGTCTGTTGTTACTACAACTTTCTCCACTGGGGAGTATTTGTGTCTGAGAGAAAATTGTCTGTACATCTGTACGCACCCACAGACAAATGCTGGGTTCTTCTGTTGGGTTCGTGTGCAACACATGGCACCACTTTGTGAAAAGACCAGGAAACTCAAGGCATGGAGGGTAAAGAGGGAAGATTTACTCTGGTGCTGGTGCTTCAGAAGATGACTCAAAAGTTTCCTGATCCCTGAGATGATTTTAAATAGCTATGGTTACAACAGTTCCTTTGACCTCAATAAAAAGGATGCATACAAAAGTCCACAGCATGTCATCCCCAGGACCACTGCTTGGATTCAGGTTGAAAATAAAATTACCTATGGTCCACCATAATCAGAAGTAAAGAACTGTGACTTCTGATGGATTACAGGATCAAAAGTGCAAAAATTCAGTCAAACTCAATGTATCTGTCAAGAGAGGAAAAAGTAATGAACCAGAAAGTAGATGAAGGAACATGTAGTTTTGGGTTGACTCCAGCCAAACTCCAGCCAATTAAAGCTCCCTCATGAACCAGAGGCATGAACCATGAACAATCATTTTCCTCTGGGGAAGAAGCAAGAGGCAGTTTCTGCTGGCTGACCATCTCTCAGCCAGTAAATAAATACACATGGTACTATGGTTTGGATAAAGTGGTGAGAAAGGCATATTGCACACTGCTGTGTTGCCCATGAGCTTAATTGGCTGATCAGAAGAGCTGCAGTAGGAGCCCTTGAAATGGAGTTTTAAGAAGCATTAAAATATACCTTTTATGTTTTCCATCGGCCTTTATACTTGTTTGTGCAGCCTGTTTGAGTGCTAAAATTGTCAAGGAAAGGTCCATTTCTTCCAGTCTTCGCTAAAGAGCAGCACAGTGAGATCTCACCTTAATTAACAATGATTTTAAAAACAATAATGACACCTCCAGTGCAGTGGCTGCTTCTTGCAGCAGGAGCTTTGATTGAACATCTTGGAGAGTGCTCCAAGCCAGCTGCTGCATTGCCAGTCCCACCTCCGATGGACCATGGCTGCCAATGGATGCCAGCTGCCTGAGCACTGACTCAACACCTCTGAGCTCCTGAAAATCCACAAAAAGCCGGCAGAACTGACACATCTGGAAGCATACAGGGTCAGTGTTCTGGGTGGTGTACATTGCCAGGGGAGCTACTGCAGACGTGTGGGCGGTGAGCATATTGAGGTGCAAATTCTTCCCTGGATCCAGCTCCACATCAAGGAAATTGGTGAGGATGTTAAAAACGTCACTCTACGCTTCTTGTGGTGTGGTTGCCTTCCAGAATTACCAGTCCAGTATTTTAGGAAATCAATAGTTTCAGGCTGTCACGTTGCTCTTGTAATGTTCTGTGTGATTATCTCAACAGAACAAAATATGTGCAGATATCTCA
This sequence comes from Dryobates pubescens, assembly GCF_014839835.1. Classification (NCBI taxonomy): domain Eukaryota; kingdom Metazoa; phylum Chordata; class Aves; order Piciformes; family Picidae; genus Dryobates; species Dryobates pubescens. The sequence goes on from NC_071633.1 coordinate 8,210,735, forward strand.
GATACCCTGTGAAAGAATAGCAAAGAGTTCAAGTTCTGACTCATTCAAAACAAGAATCTACACCAGGGGCTGAAAGATTAGGCCACTGGGGCATGCAAAGAAGATGCTTCTTTGGGAGGATTTGATGGGTATCCTTGGTATAGATCCACTAGTCATGAGTTTCTTTCACTACTTTCCTGGATCTTCATTATTCCCCACATTAGCTGGTGATAAATAATCTGGTTTTAGTATTCGTATGGATACAGGATACTTTCAATTTTTATGTACTGAAAGAACTTTGATGAAACTGTTCTCTGTAGGTTAAGATAAGCACCTGGTATCTCAGATGAGGTTGAAGGGCTTCCATGTTTTCCTGTCGGGAATGCTAACTGGCTGTTTGAGATCAATGGTCAGGGAGGACTCCTCAAGCTTCTTTCCAGTCATGCTCAGCTATCCACTAGGAAACTGCGTATGTTGCATCCTTCTAATCTTCACTACACTACTTTCAGAAATCTTTGATACTTGCTTGAGGTCAGGCTGATGAATGAGAGGAAGGGGACTGTGAGTCATTTTCTGTTTATGGGCATTTTCTTAGTCATGTGAGGATGGTTGTTTCTGGTGAAGTAAATACTGATGATATCTGCATATGAATTTAGGCTTCAATGTCCAAACACATCAACATTTCATTTTAAAGGAATGAGCATTTCAGTGGTTAGTTACTGTTTGAACTTTTTTCTACTGAGTCCAAGGAAGGAACTACTGCATTTATGAACTAATCTGCATATTGCTGCTAATTCTGTGGGCCATGGGTAGGACACTGCCTCCCTGATAGCATTTTGTTACCTGTTAACAATATACCAGTGCTGGAATTTTAAGGGAAGTGCCCTTTGACTGTAACCAGAGAATGAAAGTGCCCTGGGGATGTTCTCCAGTTTTCAGGTATTATCATCAGATTTGATGAATCAGTTGGTAAAGCAACTCTGCTTATGAAATTTCTCCTGAATCGCCTTCATGAGTGCGCATTTTCCTTATTGTGGCTAGAAAGCCTTTATATGTTGAATGCAGTGGTTTTGGTTTCTCTCTAGGAAAGTCCCTGTACACACTATACCTACTAATCATGTATTTTCCTAAGTGCTCATGTGGACAGGTGGCAATAAAAAAAAATCCCTGAAACAAGCCAATATAAATTAAAATCCATTTGTATACCAAGTAATCGAAAAAGCAGCAGAACTATCCTGCATCACTCTGCAGTTTAGTGATATGATGATCTCACTGCAGTGTCTTTAGCTGACAATAAGTAAAAAGCTTTTAAAGAAATTGTTGCCCTGTGTTTGAGAGGTATGGGGTTTGTAAGTTAAACCTGATATAATTGCTAGCTTGGATAACACAAGAAGATGGTTACATAAATATGTGTAACTTGCAGTGCTGACAGGCAGATTTCCTAGGTGTTAGTAAGTGAAAAGAAAGGGTAAACATTAAAATGCACAGAAATAAAATGTTGAAACAACAGATTCCAAAGGGATAGAAAACAAAGATGTATTCATTTTCTGTGGTATTTCTTAAACAATGAAATAACTCAGGCTGGAAAAATATGTTGGCAACCAATGTAAAAATGGTGTGAGAAGCTGAAAAATGGAAGCTTATCCTTGGGAACAGTTTGTTACCAAATAGTTATTCTTTCTTTTGAAAACAACAAAAATGACTTCAATTATGAGATGTTCTTCCTCTCTAAAGTCCTGAAAAGATGATTAGAAGTAATCATTGCATGCTTGCCTCATTCTCTCTTTGTGTCCTTTTAATCCGATGAGTGGCTTTGGCAGGTGAATGTATCAGTGAAGGAAAACTGGCTTTTCACAGGGGTCATGGCTAGTTAAGAAAGGGAATACACTTTAACAGTTTGCTATCATTGTAGGATGTCTTCGATCCAAGGTCTTCAAGCTGAAATGTTTAGTGATAATTGTAAGACATATTTAAAACTCTTGCTTTTTGTTTTATTTAGTATAGTCTGTTCTGGCCTTTCGTGACACTGTAATTTTAACAATACTTCACTGGTCTTGCGGTGAAACTTCTTGGTTGAATGACCGACACAGGCTTGAGTGTTGTAGCATTTCAGTATGTTCAGCTAAGCTTGGCTGCATTTCTTGGTGCTCACTCACTCTTTATTTTAATTATTTTTTTTCCCCAATGGGTGTAGCTGCTGAATTAGGTATTCTGATAAAAGTAGATGTGGAAAAAGATTGTCCGTTGTTGACAGTCCATACTTGAACATACTTAAAAGTGCCCAGCTTTTCCTCAGAGTGCTCAGTGACAAAGATGTTTTCAAAGCTGCAGCCTGCTGCATTTACCACTATTATTCCCTTGCACAAGGTTTTGGTATCCAAAATTCATTGTTATTTAAAAAACAAAAGTTTGACTTATTGGAGAATTAGAGCTTGGGCTTTAATTTGGCTACAGGTCTTTCGCTAAGCAAATAAGTGGGAGTGATGATTAAATATTTCCTTGGGGTGCCGTTCCTGGGTCTGCTGTTATTTAAAAGAAACTATTATTTTCTGTAGCTACCTTTTATTTGGCTAATGAAACACCTCGAAAATGTGTGTGGAGGCCTGTCACATAATTAATATGAGACTATGGAGCCATTTCACCAAACTGTCATCTGCAAAGAACTCTGAGACATCTTTATGTTGTACTGAGAGGCCACATACAAAGATCCTGTTGACCAGCTTGGGTTGTTCCTGAGCACATGGAACATTTCCCCTGATCACCTCGCATCTAAATGAATAGCAGAAGTTGGAGAAGGATAGTGATTGGCCAAAAGGAGTATTAGACAGTGGGGAAAATTGTATTAGTCAAAGATTTTTAGGCATTTAGATCACAAAATAGTTACTGACATTGAATTTGTCTTCTGCACAAGGTGTGCGATTAGACTTCTATGTGATTTATACAAATGTGACAGCTCTGAGTAACCTTTAGAAGACTATTAATTAAGACTAAAATGAAAAATGTTGAGGGGCTAGGCAGTTCATCACAATTATTGTGGAAAGGCATTACTACTGTGTTTGGGAATGTACATAATTGCAAAACTGAGTTTGTCCCCCTGCATTTTCTAGCCAAGCTGTCTACCAAACCGAAGAGCTCTAAAATCTTTATTCCATGCATAGATACAAGTAAACTCTGATCACATCATGCTTTTTGCTTTGAGTTCTTGGATGGTTCAATCAAGGGCATGTTTTCCACATCTTTCATCATTCTTGTGAGTCCTCTTTGATGTCTTTCCACTCTGATGTCCCTCTGGAACTGCAGCCTCGAGAGCTGATCTGGTATTCCTGGTTCATCAGGAATGGGCATTGGCGTCAGTGCCAGATGTAATACAATTTTTTTTTGTAGTGCTGATCTCTCCATGTGTAATAACTGAATTAAGAGTACTCCTGTGGGAGTTCCCACTGATTGGATTTTTCACCTCTGCTTCCAAGATTTTTTTTTTAGAGTAAGTCTGCTCTGCAGACTTTGGTGTAATCGAGAGAAACAAGATTAACAGCCCTTGAAGCTACAATGCTGCTTCTGCCTGTGGAAACTGCAGTCTGCTTACTAGACAGAACTCTTCATCATTGTTCCTCTCCACAGACAGCCTTATCCTGTGAAATTGGTCTATAGTCTTTATTTCCAGGTGTGTAACCTGATAGTGGACTGCATCTGCCTGCCTGCTTCATTGTTCATCAACTTCCCAATCATCGTCTAAGAATTTTTATCAGAAATAGTTTTGACTTCCTCCAGACTGCTGATAAAAATTTTGAGTGCATGGCTGAGGATCAGTCCCTGTGGGAGTCTCTTAGAAGCACTGCTGCTCAGTTTAATAATTTTAAAACTATTGCATATGCACCACATTAATTTTATATTTTATTCATCAAAATGTGAGATACCAAGTCAAATGCCTCATTGAAATCTAAGAATATTAAATCAAATCTGTAGCCTAAAAGAAATATAAAATTAAAGTGATTCATTGCCCATAAAATTCATTCCTTGGCATTAATTATTCCATCCTCTTTTTGTCTGTCATTAATCAAATCCTTTCCCTCCTAACCCAGTCCATCATCATCATCAATATCAAAATCTCTATTTGACAGTTCCCATTCACCCTGTTTAAATGCCACAATGTTATAGAACAAAGATAAATACTGTTCTTTGTTTGCTTTGTCTCCTAGCACTAGGAATAAGGGGACAATCAGCAGCTGAGGGAAAAAAAGAAGTCTAATTCAAACCCATTCAGTGCTGCTTCCCTTTAGTTGTAGGACTCGCTGCCACAATAGGGTTCTTTAAGGACCCTTTAAATGTAGGTCTGGTGCCCTCTCTGGTAGTATTGGCTGCACCAGCTGATGGATACTGGATGGATTCTTTGGTTCAGCCTGTCATTTCCTGTGTTCCCTTATGGACAAACAGAATATCCCGAATTTGAGTAATTAGCACTTAGCTTTTCAGCATCTCTGTGTGTATCTGGGTGCACCAGCATACACTGAATGTATACTTTTTGCAAACAAATGTTTAGAAATTGCAGAGCACCTTCCTCTTACACAGTCCTTTTAATATCAGACATCTTGTATTCTTTCTCTTCAATACTATTTAAACATATGAACAGAAATGCTCTTTTATTGCTCTATTACTGTCTGAAGCAAGACTTTATTCCCATCAGAGTAACACTTATAAGCCTTTTGTTATATCAGTATTCCTCTCAATGATAGCATTGGCATTTATTCTTGTAAACAATTGAAGGATTGCCATCTTAGCTGGTGCCACAATCTCCTTAGGGAAACTCGATATTTTTCAAATATTACCACTGTACCTTTGATAATTTCCATGTCTAGTGCAAATGGATTCTTATAACTGAGATGGTAATAGGATTTGGAAAACTTAGATTAAATTCAGTTTTTATTTTTTGATCTCAGGATATATACTGTCAGTGTTCATAGAAGCACAGCATCACAGAATGGTAGGGATTGGAAGGCACCTCTGAAGATCATCTAGTCCAAATACCCTGCTAGCACAGGATCACGAGAGTAAATCACACAGGACACATCCAGGCAGCTTTTGAGTGTCCCCAGGGAAGGAGACTCCACAGCCTCTCTGGGCAGCCTGTTTCAGTGCTCTGCCACTGGTTCTGTTGCCTGCTTGGGTGGTGTTGCACAGATCCTGATTACTGGGAGAGATAATTATGCACAGTTATTCATATCATTGCCATTAAAGAATTAATTTACTTCAACTAGTGTTTGTGTTCACTGCATTGTCAGTGGTGTTTACATTCAATGAACCTGAGCTTTTAAAATATGTTATTGCCCATTTTGCTTCCCAAATGCCATGAATTGTAGGAGTGTCACTAGTCCTAGGTTAGTAATATATGCATAGGTCTTGCTGATTTGAAAGTAATTTCTTTTCTATATATATTTATTGTGAAACAGTTATTATAGGATAGTTCTCTTGTAAATCCACATGAGAGAGAAGGCACCTATCCATTTTGCTGTGACTTTTTTCTCCACCCATGACTGATTTTGTTGGTTTAGCCTCAGTATAAAGCATCTGTTTTTCATCTCCTCTTTATGGTAACTTTGGTGGATCCAGTTTAGACAATCTATGTAGACCCAGTGCCATGTCACCACTACAAGTTTACAGTGTTAGCCGTCTCAGTGTAATAGCACTGCTTTGGGAGCTTTTGGAGAAAGGAGGCAATGTAGATTTGGGCCTATTTCTCCTCCAGTGCCACCTGCAGGCATCAATGCTCTCTGAAGGCAGTGGGCCACCAAGACCTAGCCACCAACATGGTAATATCAAACACCTCCATAAGAACCAGAGAGACTGTGTCTTTCTTGGCATCATTTTGGCATTGTGTTTGTACATTCTGTCAGGCAGAAACATGTTATGCCTTTCTAACCTGATATATTTACCTAATTGTTTTTAATAGTTGTTTTTCAGGCCAGATGATTTATACACTTTCCTGAGCATTTAATTTGATTTCTACATTAATTCCGTATCAGAGAGTAATTAAAATAGACAAAGAAAAATAAGAAGTAGGACTTAAGTTATGAAACAAATCTGCCACGTGAATATATTGCCTCTGGTTCTTCGGGAGCCAGTCATCTGCTACAACTTCTTTTAATAGCTCCTTCTGACTTTAATGTGATCAAAACAAATGTAGCATTTTGTTCTTGAGTTACATTTTGATTCTGCTGCTTAGTTGTTGGCACAAAACCCATTGAAAAGGGGTGGGAGCACTGACCCTGAAGTCTGATATACCCAAACCATTTGGGATATATTGCAAAGCCTGCCTAAAACAATTATCTTTATGTTAACACAACTGTGTTGCTTTACCTTCCCTTAGTTGGTTCACTGAATGATGGTGATAGCAGAAATCTTTAATGAAAATCTTACTGACTTCTGTGGCATTTTGTAAATGCATCAGTTTCCAGTATGACAGGAAAGGAACATGCAAGGAACTAGTTAACACTTTGTAATATTTTGCTTGCTTTCCTAGGGAAACAAAAGCTAAAGCAGCGGATTTTAACTTCCTTTCTTTAACCAGTCCATTTGAAAGACTGACAAACATCCAGCCCTCCTCAGTAACTGTTGCATCTCCTGGCCAGTTTCCATCAGGTTTGCCAGGGACAGAGCTGTCTGCTGTCTCAGGTTCTTCCTGCTTCCATAGAAATCTGTGCCTGCAGAGATGGAGAGGAGCTGATAACAAACTCTATGCCATTATCTGCTGTTTCCCAATGCTCCCAATCAGCAGTAGGGTGTGCTGGAGCTAGCTGTCTCAAGGGGCAGGTGGGAAGCTGACATCGGAACGCAGGGGGAAGGGTTGGGGATTCTGGGGTACACTGTGGGGCTGAGGGGCCCAGGGTCATGGGCAGTGGGAGAGCAGGGTGAGAAGATGGGGCTTCTGAGGGTTTGTGTGGGGAGATAGGATTATTGTGCTAGGAGATCACCGTCCCCAACAATTCCTGCTTTATTGTGGCAGGAGGGTCCTGGCCCTGACCTGGGTAAGCAAACCTGAATTTTCCTGTGGTGCTGTGTAGGGAGCTGCGAGCTGTTTCTGGGCTTGGGCACAGAAAGTGATGACAACATCTGCCATCACTTCCATGGAACCAACTGTTCTAAGTGCAACTGGAAAGACATTGTAAGCACAGTTGTTGATTCATTCAGCCAACAGAAGGTACCAAGAAATACAAATTAGCTCTTAAAAGGTCTGACCTATTTCTCCAGGCATTTTTCATTTGAAACAAAACTCCTGTCAGAACACAGTCTTGTTTACACAAACACATGTATACATGGAATAGTCCTCTTTTATTCCATGTACTTTATCCTGCTGAGTACTCATTTGCAGCTCTAGGTCATGTATTTATCACTGTGGCAGTAATTGAAACTTTTCAGCAGTTTTCCACAATGCTGTTGACAAAAAAACCTCCAACAAACCAACAACCCCTCCCCCACCAAAAACAAACACAAAAACCCACCAAACCAAACCAAAAAAACCAAATCCCACTTCACATTTTTAGAGGAAAAAAAACCCCAACAATCTGTCTAATACATTCTGTCTTCTAAGCTATCTTGCAGTTAAGATATCAAGTGTCAAACACACAACATCTTTCTGAAAATAAAATGGTTTTTTTGTTTGTTTTGTTTGTTCTCTGGGGGATTATTCAGAAATTGCAAACTAGTACCAAGTTTATGGGTTAATCTTACAAAGAGGTGATGCAGATGCTCAGCCTTTTCTTTGGAGAGAAGGAAAAAGGAGGACACATACCAATGTGTAGTTTTTAGATCAGTGGTTTACATTATAACAAAGTGTGATTTAAGATTTTATGATAAGATGAAATTAGCATAGACTGTGGTGCAAAAATAGCAGTATGTTCCATTTGGAGCTTGCACAAAATGCTTAGAAGTAAAGAGCAAGTCAGGCCCTTGGAAGCTTCTCTCCCTCATTCATCCCAGGTGCTGCTTCCTGGAATGAAATTAAGACCTGCTCATCACTGCCTGGTAGCTGGGTCAGGGTTTGTGGAGGTGCTTCCATGGCTACAAGGGAGAAAAGGGAGAAATCATTCTTTTAAAAAGATTTACTGAAATGTCCCTATCATTCTTTTGATGTGACAAACTGATGTGCCAACCCATATGTTACTCCCCGTGTTCTGCTGTTAGATGTTTCAGATAGTGGAGTAATACTGCTCATTAGTGGGAATAACATTGCAGCTAAGAATTGCATCAGGGTTTTCATGGGCAATAAGCTCAGGTTTTACAATATCCTATTCTCACATTTGTCCTTTTGCCAAAGAATAAAAATACTCAGAAGTACCCAAGATTCTCTGAGGCTCAGTTTCAAAAGTGCCCTAGGTAAGTTGGGGAGCAGTGCCCAGGAAATTTCAGTGAGACAGTCGGTACCAGAGTGCTGACTGGTGAGAGCTGTGAAGGCATTTCGGTGCCCACAGCTGCAGAGGGAAGCCGCGAGATCACGGGAGGGGTTCAAGCACAGAAATTGCTCTGCCTTTTCAAGGGGCCGGTGCCTTCTCAAGTGAGTAGGTGTTAGGCACTCTGATAGCTGGCAGCTCCTCCAAATCTTACCAAGCACTTACATGCATCATTTGTAAATCTGCCCTGAGGCACTTGTGATGAATTGTTCCAAGCACTGTATTAGTTTCGTGTTTGTTTTGTCACCCGTGCAGGCACTGCCTTCTCTGATCTTGTTTGCAAGGTTACGTATTGCAGGTTATTCCTTCGGTAGCTTTTGGTCAGCCCAAAGCATCCATACAGTGTCAGATCCCAAAAGTACCAGCCCTTCCTGTTGCTAATACTGAAGAAAGAAAAACAGTTGGCACAAAACATTTTTTTGCAGTAGTTAAGTGGAGTTGATACCACATGCTCAGGCTAATCAGTACTGCCTGTGAGCAAAGACTGATGCTCACTTCTCTGTCTCTGACCTAGGGCCCTTGAGATGGTGCACAAATGCCCTTTTATAGCGAGAACAAGTTTTGCCCCATGCATTGGCCCACTTGTATTTCTTGCTCTTCCATATGGCAATGAATGTTTCCATAGCTCTGACAGAAAGGCATATTAAGTTAATGTATATAATTGCATGTAAATATATTGCTTGTGTACAAATGTATATAATTTTCTGGGTCCCTTCTTTTTTCCTATGTTTCTGTAAGGCCAGCATCTGCTTGTCTGAAGGTGATAGTTTTAAAGTTGTGGTTTTCATGAATATTTGATCTGAAATAAGTTGCCCAGCTCCTTCACTTCAATGTTAATGGATTAATAATCACCACTCTTCCAGGATGTATGACAGAAATGTAAACCACCACTTTCCCGGTCTCTATTTGCTCTCATTTTTATTCACTTGTGATGTGCATTTGACTTCCGAGCCACCCACACTGCTTCACACAGGTTATGCCATGATTGCTCCTGTCCCTGTGGGTGACTGTGCAGCAGCCATGCATAGGGCACTGTTTCCACCTCTCTCTCTCTGCATGGATGTCTGTCCACATTTCACTCTGCAGGGAGAAGCGAGGCTTTTCTCCCAGGCTGGCCAGTGGATGCCAAAAAGGTTATCCCTCCACAAGATTCAGGATATTACATCGAACTGCCTATAGGATTTCTCCATGTTATCAGGATATTCACCCTTGTACTGCTCTTTACTTTGCTGGGCTTGGTCTTCCAACCAAACTACTTTTTATTTCCTCCATACACAACGGCATTGGGGTTTGACCAGTGAGAACTGGGCAGAATACCTGGAAGTTTTCACAGCAGTTTGTCCTTTCACAAGCTTATTTTGCAGAACTTGTGAAAACTGAGAAAGCCTTCCAGCCACAGCTCCCTGCACACCAGCTGCAGCATGTGCTGCGTGCACACACAGGAGCCAGAGCTGGTGTTGCTTTGAGGATATAAGATGTTCCTGTGCATGCAACAAGCAGTGGTGTGCTACAGGTGCCACAGTGTTTCATACCAAAGGTGTCACATGCACTTTGTATGTGTGCTTTAACCAGTGCACTGCCACAGAAGGGATGTGGACGTTTAGCCAGTAGTTCCCTGTGCTTCCTCATGTCTTTCCTTGGAATGGAATGTAATGGAATTGATGTGACAGGAATGTGGGAACAGTCACATGTTTGCTAGAGGAGACAGATGAACATTTCCTGCCTGCTCAGATTTCTGTATGTCTCCACCACCATCATCATACTTATGTGATGGCCTTTGCTTCACGAGGAAGAAATATATTAAAGCTATTTGAAACTTTGAGAAAAGGTGAGCAAAGGGAGATTCTTGAAATCATGAATTCATGGAGGCAATCATGATAGTGAATACAGAGTCATTACTGACCAATTCATTTATTTATGTATTATAAATCTCTCTAAACTTGGGCTTCTTATCACTAATCACTGTAGAAATAGCAGATTAACAGATAGCCCTTCCCTGACAGTTCATAATGCTTCTGTGTCCTATTCAGTCTGCTGTTCGTAGAAAGCTCTCTTCACTTTGAGTTTAATTTGGAGTAGTTTTGTCTTCTGCTCATATTCCTAAATGACTCTGTGGGTATTTCGTGCCATTCACCTAGCAGATTTCCTAAATCAGGTGTTCAGGAGTAAAATGTGAACATCTTACACTTGGCGCCACAAAATTGATTCTTGTTCCCTTTTCCCAGTAATGATTTCTTTGGTGATGACAGCGTTTGCAAGTGAGAAAATGTCTGTCTCCCACTTTCTCATTTTAGGGAACTGCATGGGACATTTTTTAATTAACCTTTTCCATAGATGTTGAAATGGTACTCTGTGATTGTGGTCATGGGAACTAAACAAGCTTTGGCTTGTTTTCCACTTATCATTGTGCAAACATAAAGAGGAGATGGTAGAGGGAAGTTTGTTAAAAATGCCCTCTGTTCTGCCAAGCTAATACTTTTTAAATCAAACCTCTCCAAATTTATTCCATAAAATATTTTTTCTGATTCTTGGGAGTCTCCTGAATTCTGAATAGATATTGTAAAACATGACATGAAGGTAGGCTGCTGCTTATCCTCAGGAAACATTCAGTTCTGCTGCAGTAGGGCTTTCAGGCTGCATGAGCATAGTTTAATCTTCATAGTGAGCAAGATAGTGACTAGCAATGAAATGGAGTCAGCATTTTATTGCTCACAGAGCATTGAAAGTAATTTAATGAAATTAACAGAAAAAAAAGCAATTATATCAAATTGCTATGGCAGATATTTGGACTATAAGTGCAGTATAATAAACTCATATTCCTATCAAAATGGAAAATCATGGGTAGTATAACACTAATCATTATATTTTTGCATTTTAATGAGTTCATTTCTAAATACAGCTATGAAATGTCTTCCTGATTTTGTTGTGCTGTTGATTTTTCTCACCTTCAGTCTGCACACTCTTACTAGTGTCATTTATGATAAGAGTAGTCTGCAGTGATGCCTCAAAGTGTGCATTGATAGTGTTATCATTTGTAATGGTTTATTGCATTAGGAAGTCTGAACTTGGCACACATCTGGTAATTTTTTATCTTAACATCTGATACTCATTTTTGTACTGGTTTCTTTGAACCTCTTAGGCAGCTGCTCATTCCTCATGGCATTGTTGTGACGGGCTTGGTGGATGGAGTGAGCAGGTGGGATGAGACATGGGAAGCACCTTCCATGCAACTTCTCACCTGCTAAAGTGTGCCTTGCGTGAAGAGTTTCTACATCAAGAGCAGAATTCATTTGCTGTTAATTTACTGAAAACTGCTAAATATTGCTGATAAAGATAGAAAAATTTTCCATGTTACTGTTTTTATTGAATTGCTGTTGACAGCACTCCAGTTTGGTCCTCCAGTCTGCTCCAATGATACATCAGCGTTTACTAACTATTGTCTTCTTTAGCAGAATTCCCTTTTACAGAAATGAAATAAGTGAGCAATTATTAAACAATATATGTTGATAATTAAGTGGTGGGGTAATTGGAATTAATTGCAAATGTAACCAGTACAATTTTCAGCTCACCTTAAGCTGTACTAATTATAGCCAAGGTAAGAAGTTTTTAATAGTCACTTGGATAACTCTTTTCTTTTCCCCCTTCTTGCATAGTATTACCAGACAACATTTCAAATTATGGGGTAAAATAATTTCACTAGCTCTGTCTTAAAGGTTTTAATTTCTTGTCTCCCAGAAATTACTGTTTTATTTAATGTGAAATTAGTCTAATTTATTTCATGTGTTATGTGTGGAAGTAAATAAGGATTGTTTTACAGTTAAATAGGTTTATTTGTTTAGTCGATTGCTTACTATGTCTGTTTCCTATGAAATTTATAGTGGCCTGACTAGTAGGGCTGTAAAGTGATGTATTAATGCATTATAACTGTACTACCCATTTCTATCCTTGTGTGATTCACCTGCCCCTTTATGATCATGTATTTGGAAAGAACAAATGTTATTACCTTAATGTACAGTGTTCAGACTTGAGAACCATTTGGGGGCAGGAGTAGTTGTTGCTGTTGTTTCATTAGTGTATAGCCAGAGTACTGGACTGACATAGCAATGATGTTGCAAAAGAGGGTGCAGAAGTCTAGAAATAGGATAAGGTTGCCTTCTGAATGCTTACAGAACAGTCTGTAATTGTGTAGTCTCTTTCCTTGTTTTTTGAGCCCTTGAAAACTTGTATCTATTTCAGTAACAAAATGATTAAGCACTAGAAATGAACCAGGGCATTGAAATGAGGATTGTTACCTGTGAGACCCCTGCCTCAGTTGTAGCATTTGGAAGATGTTTTCTGCTGTGGACAATGAAATATAGAAAGAGAAAAATCTCTTGGGACAAGGCAGGCGAGACAGGTCTTGTGCTTTTGAATGTAAAGAGTGAACACAAGAGAGTTCGTTCGTGATGCTAATGCAAAGAATTGAAACCAGATTTGAGGCTTCTCTTTCTCTGAATGTCTAGCTTGAGAAATGTAGGGCCCAATTTTGAATGTGTGTTGAGAAGGAGGAGTTTTGACAAGACTGCCAGAGTTCCAACAGGTCTCCAGAATGAGTGAACTGTCATTTCTCAAAGGCTTGTAAGGAGCAGATTTGGCTCTATAGTCTTAGGGACAGTAAATGACTCATTTCTAACAGTAAGATAGCTCCTTTTCTGTGTTTCACACCCCTGCACAAAAGCATCTGTATGCTTCTCTTTCTCAAAGAAAGAGCTACAGTAATTTCAGAGAGGAGAAAAAGCAAATTTCTTCCCTTTCTTTGTTTACTTAAAAAAACATAATCTGTTTTATTGAAAACCCACATCCCTGTATCTCCAAGTTTGAGTTAAGAATCATCTATATATAAAACTTCCTCTTGAGTATTCCCAGATTAGCAAATATAGAAGGAAGTGAAAATAGGGCATTATGGAAATAATTCAGCAATTTCAGCTCCTGGAGTCTCCACCAATGCACCTCTGATGCTTCACTGCCCATCACATTGACAAGATCAAAGCTGTAGATGAGAGCTGGGAGCTGAACTCATGTATTCCAGTACAATACACCTGTGGTGGGGTATTTCTTGCCTTTCCTTCATTTTATGCCTTCATTTGGGTATGATTCATGATAAAAAGTGTTAGCTCTCCTTTTAAAAGTAAATTTTCACTCCTCTAAATGAGCTGCCAAGGAGGTTACATGGCAGGATGTGGTGTGGCAGAAGTACTTCAGTCTTAAAATGGTTAGAAATATTTACAGCTATTTCTCCAAAGCTCTTCAGTATTGTTAAAATGAACAACTCTAATTACAGAATATTTGTTGAGGCTGTGATGACTCAGCCCCTGGTGAAATAAACAGAGGAACAGAAACACTGTCCTTCCCTGCTTGGAAAATGCTCCTCCTGTGGTTTTGTGGCATGAGTGACTGGAGTTAGCACCACAAATGCAGCTGTGATTTTGGCTGCTGCTGGCCTATCAAGCTTCCTGGTGCATGAAAAGCTTTCATCAGCCATTTCTGAAAGCCTATTACTATGCAAAAAAAAATAATAATTAAGTAGCATTTAAATGTCTAGTTCATGGTGAACAATTTTAAAGTGTCAGTTTGCTACGCTAGGCTTAGATTAGATTCATTTGGTTTGCTACTGAAACAAATCCCTGAATGTTACCTGCAGTGCCTGGCACTAGCACTGATCAGGGCAGCTCTTCACCTGCAGAAGGTGCTGTGGAGAAACATGCAATTTGCAGACATTACATAGTACCTATTCTGGTCAGTTCTGAGGTTTGGAATGAGTGGTAGAACACCGCTCCTGACCTGTATTCCAGTTATTGACCAACAGGTGGAGACAGGTGTCCCCAGTGTCATAATTCCTGTATCTACAGTGGCATGCTTCAGAGGAGCCCTTCACCATGTTAATAATGACCTTTTAACGCTATTATTTTTAAAAAGCACTGGAATGAGAAGGAGTTGTACTCTTTCCTATTTTATTCACATTGCAAGGGTAGCACACCTGCGCTGTAACTCTGCTGCAGCATTGCCCAGAGTACACGACAATGATTTACAAAACCTCTTCAGGAAGGAGAAACTTTATCATGTGATTAATAATGATCTCAGAAGACCCTACAGGGTACTGGAACATGTTCTCAGCTGCAGCACCAATGTCTTCTGCTACCATACTTAGAATAAAGCAGTAGGAAATAATTATCTTCCCAAAGGCTTAGGAAAACAGTAGATAGCAGGAGATGGAAGTTAAAAAGATAGTTAGCATCTTAATAACAGAAGCTTTTGTTCAAGATGGTGTTCTCTGCAGAAAATTGCACCTGCCAGCAAGAAGGAACTGAAATAAAGATTGCTCAGAAACATATGGACCACCTACTCATTTTTTCTTCCCTTGCCAGGAGCTAGCCCCTGCACTACACAAGTGAACATTACGCCTTCTCCAGCCGAACCACCAGCCACCACAGGTGCTGCTCTGCAGCAAAACCACATCCACCATTTTGTGAAGACCTGAGATTGCCAGATATATTTTGTCCTCCAAAACATGAAGAGAGAATGAAGAATTTTGAGGAAGATAGCAGGGGAAAGAAAAGGCAAGGATTCCACTAAATGGATGGAGCTGTGGGAAACTGGCTCTGTAAATGCAGACAAATGGTGCAGAAGATTTTAAACAGCATTATAAATTGTGATTTGAGTTCAGATATCTCTCTTGTAGCTGTGAGAAATCACAGGCCTTTTGTGGGAAAATACCTGAAGCATTATTTTTTTTTCATTAACTCTGCAGACATCCTAATTAAGCAGGTTAGTTCATTTCAGACTTAAATTTATAACAACTCACCTAAAAGCCTTTGTAGAATTGGAGGCCACCTGCACAGTAAGATGACATATTATATGAAACTTAAAATCTGTAAATCACTGCAAGGAGAAGAATCTCTCTGTACATTATTAGCAAACATATCTGTTTATGCTTTGCTTCGTTCTGAGAAGACAATGTTACAATCCTACAACAGAGAAGAGAGTTTAAGATTTTCTTGCATGGTTCTTAATCTCAGTTTAGTGGGCTTGAAATCCCTAAATGAGGAGGCTACAAACAAACCAGAGCATCAAATCCAGTTTCTCAGCTAACATGATAGCTGTTTTGTTACCCAAATCTCTCCTTCCTGAACAACTCAGGTGTTTTGTGCTGCTGCTCACAGGATTCAGCCTACAGCACTTCCAGGCTCCTACCAGGTCTCCAAAATGTTGGTTTTATGTACAACGTGCAACTGACTTCATAGTGTGAGTGATCTTCTTGGGAGGTGAAGCACCTGTGGGGGTTTTGGGTTTGATTTTGTGTGTGTGTGTATTGCAGTTTCCTGAAGCCATTTCCAGTGGCAGCACTGAGCACCATCTTACACAGCTCGTCTAGGCCTGCTCTGGTAGCTTAGCTGTCCTCTGCTGCAGAGCAGTGGCCCTCTTGGTCAAAATCTGCTCTTTATTGATACAGCAGACCTGACCTGATTGAAGGTCTACATTTTCGTTTTTCCTGTCTTCCATAGCTCTTTCTCTCCTGCTATTGTCCTTAGTGATATTTGAGGGGTTTGCTCCCTGCAGGCCTCTCTGCCCAGGGGCACTGCGGTAATCTCCCCCTGGTACCTTGCTTCCAGTTTTGGCTTTCCTCAGAAGGCAAATGCTTTTGACAGGATAAAATATGTCAGTTGTAATGCTTAAATCAAGTGAATTATCAGAATGGAATAGAATAGAATAGACCAGGTTGGAAGAGACCTTCAAGATCATTGCATCCAACCTATCATTCAACACCACCTAATCAACTAAACCATGGCACCAAGCACCCTATTAAGTCTCCTCCTGAACACCTCCAATGATGGTGACTACACCACCTCCCCGGGCTGCCCATTCCAATGGGCAATCACTCTCTCTGTGTAGAACTTCTTTCTAGCCTCCAGCCTAAACCTCCCCTGGTGCAGCTTAAGACTGTGTCCTCTTGTTCTGATGCTGTTTGCCTGGGAGAAGACACCAACCTCTTCCTGTCTACAACCTCCCTTCAGGTAGCTGTAGAGAGCAATAAGGTCTCCCCTGAGCCTCCTCTTCTCCAGGCTAAGCAACCCCAGCTACCTCAATCTCTCCTCATAGGGCTTGTGTTCCAAACCCCTCACAAACTTTGTTGTCCTTCTCTGGACACATTCTAGCAAGTCAACATCCTTCCTAAACTGAGGGGAAGAACTCCAGCAGACAACAGAAAAAAACATGAGATGATGCTGATCATGTACAGGCAATCCTGGAGCCTAGTCAGGATGTCCTTTCCAAGCTGCACCAAGAATTTCTCCAGCTGGACTTATTTTGAAAGGACAGCATAATATTCTGGACAACATTAACACTTAAGAGACATCAGGGCTTTTTTCATTGTGTATATCTGAAAGGTTCCATTTTCACATTAGAAATCAAACAGGGCTATTTGCCAGTGACAGCTGATGTTATTACTGGCCAGGACTAATTATGCTGTAGTCAGGCACAGTGCAAAATTCTTACATGGCATTGTCATTCTCTTCTCTTAGAAACTCATCCCTTTGTTGCTATAGTCCTAATGTGAATTAGACCTGACTATCAGTCAACCTGCTGACCAAGTAAATATCCCTAGGACTCTTAAGCTGAGACCATCACTGTAACTCTATTTTCCCACATTTCCCCCCTCAATCTGTCAATAGCTACTGTAATGTTTCTGGTCTAGTTAGAGTGGGCTGAGTCATGCTTGTCACTTGTTATTTAGTTGTTCCAAGAAGATGTGTTCTTAGATGAACTGGGAGCAGCAGGAAAACTCAGCTAACATGGTGGCAGAGACAAACATTGGAACTTTCAATATGCTCAACAAAATGTTCCCTGAAGTGACTGATTGAACTTGTTAACTATTTCACTCAACCCAAAATTACACTTTTGCCAGGTAATTTACTTTTCTACAATGTTTGCTGGCCATTTAATGTGAGGGTAGGGATGAGTGACATACATTTGACAGCTTACTTAGAGCTTTGCTGTACTTGTCTGCCCTTCCCCAGTGGTGGAAAACCTTTTATACCTGCAGTTGTGAGTATTTGAGTTGGCATGTTTTGGAAGTGAATCAGTACAGAACCTCAAGCTTCCCTCTAGTGTATGCAAGAAGTGGTAATTGATCCTCATTTTGTTTTTGTGAAATTTCCTATAGACACTGTAGTCAGATTCAGTTACTGTCAGAGCATTGCAGAGAATGTAGCAGGTACTACTGGAAAATGCTTATTGACAAAGGAAATAATAATTTGATCATTTCACATCACTCATAACATCTAGATAATTCTTTCCAGTTAGTATAGGTGCATTTGCATTCTTAAGTGTTAACATTTTCAGATGGTGTTATAAACAAAGTAAATAGCAAGAAAACCTGATGCAATCTGATGGAACAGTATGGCACATAAGTGATAGTGTAGTTGTGGAAGAGCAAGAAACTCCTAAGAACTTCTGTGTTCTAAATGCTTTGTGCCAATTTTATAGAGCTCAGTAAATGGACCGGAAAAATGAGTACAGCTTGGACCTTCACACCTAAACTGAACACCTATAATCTTAGGATTTTTGCTTCTATTTAAATACTGATTGTACTGCAGAATAGTTTAGCTGTTGAATTTCTTGGCTTTATTCTGGATTTTATTGTAAACATATTTGTATTTGTTTTCAGTGTGATCACGCCCTAAGCTTTGTCTAGGTACAAAAAAATATTACTGTGTCCTGTCTGGTGCTTTTCTGGGGGGATTAGCTTTAGGAATAATCATTTGCCATCTGAAGAACCATCTCCTAGACTAGTTGTTCTCATGCTGTATGAACTGACAGAAGCAGTGCATCTTCTGGATAATAATAATAATAATAATAATAATAAACAACCTAGGAGTTAGGTGGCAAGCACATGTGACAGGCACAGCCCATGAATCAGTCCTGCAAACACTTCATGACATAGAAAGCATAGAGATGGGGGTTAAGTGTGTGTGTAAATAATTTGAATGTAATTGCAAGGGAACCAAATGGAAAGAGATCTGGCGTTAGCAAGCTCCACTGTAAAGATAGACATGGAGCTGCTGATATATTTCTGTGTGGATAGCCTGACAAATTCATTGCTCTGGACAAAAAACTTCAGAGTTTCTCCTCCTTCCAGCTTATGATGAGAAAGGTTTCGTAGTGCCTGAGAGGGTATTACCTAATGCTGCCTCTGCATTTGTTGCCTGTAATAGTAATTTTGATAATGTAGAGAGGTTTAGAAGGGTGAATCAGTGTCTGGTATCAGAACAAGCATTTTATTTATTGCTCCTAACTCATGAGTCCTCTCACAACTTACTTTTCCGTAACAGATGCGTTTTCTGTTGTATGACTAAGACCAAGTTTCTCCATCCCACTTGTGGATACATGCCAGTGCACCACATAATGCAGATTTTCTGACTGGGTGATGATTATGTACTAGCCTGGGGACACAAAAGCAGCTTAAGGCCTTCGGGAAGTACTGAAAAAATGAATCCAATATCTAATCTTTTCATAATAGAGTTGCTTATGTAGCTGCAGTGAAATATCTACCAACTTGCTTACTTGTTGCCTGTTGGGTAACCTCCCACTCACCAGCTACCCTTGGTAAGTTAGCAAATCTTTTCTAATTTAATGTCTTTTATTGCTGTAGTATTTTTTCCTCCACAGAATAGAGAAATATAAATGTAATGTATTACCAGAGATAGTATTTTTTTGTGTGATGTACATACAATCAGTAATTTCAGACAATATTTACCAAGGGAGACACCTAGAAGGGCAGCCGAAAAAACTGTTAGTGGTATACTCCTGTACAAGCTTGAAGTTACAGGAGACTTGATCACTGGTTTCACTTCCTTTCTTATCACTTTGAAATAATATCTTGCAAGCATTGTGGCTGAATAGTTGAAGGTACATCCATAAAAATTAGGGTTCTTTCTCTGGCTTAACAGGAGAATCCTGCTGCAGGACTTAGCATAGAGTTAATGGGGCTCATAACTAATTTTTTTTCCATTACCTCCTGTAAGGCTTGCTTGTGCTGGAAGAAGAGAAAACTCAGACCTCTGTGCCCAGAACAGCTTATTCAATAAAAATATTTTCTTAGCAATGGAATTGGAGAGACACAGGAAGAACTGCATCTTCTTGACAGGAATCTTGACTAATCTTGTGTCAGTAGCATCAGCAATTCTCGTTCAGGAACAATGACAATTGTGGTGAACCCAAAGAACAGCCATCTCACAGCTGCTTTGGAAAGGAAATGCAGGAACTGTTAGTTTCTTTAGTTATTTAAGACTTAATTATTTAAAGCCATAAAATAAATCATCATGGTTTTGCATAGACCTAGCATGCTGTAAAATGAGTCTTTCCATGCCATTCAGTGTATAATTATTTCCTTCTACCCACAGCAATGAAAGCTGTTGCCTCAGTCCCAGCATCAAGGGTCTAAACAAATACTGATTTTTAAATGTTTGCAGTTTCTATACTCTTTGGTTATAAACCAGTGAGGCTCATTATATGAAGACCTCTTAAAAGACCAAATTTACTTTTCTTCGGGCAGATTCTTTCTGGCTGATGGAAGCTTTGAGTGTTTCCAATAGATTTATAACAGCAGCTCTAAAACTTTGAATGATGTGATTGAATTTCTTACAAGATATATTGGGGTTTTTTTGCCTTATTTATTACCATGAGGTGTTCTTCAGGGAACTAAATGGAAATATTTGCTGTAGTAACCGGTCATCTGGGCCATTCTGGTGAAGAGAAACCCTCTAGAGTAATGGAAACATGATCTAAGTTCTGTGTCGGTGAATTTTTACACGTCAGAGTTTTCTGCACTAACAGTGAAATTGTTTTACAGTCGTAGGTTTTCTGTTTTACCTCTTTCTCATTCAGTGTGTTGGACTACCACAGTCCTCAATGGGAAGGTTCCTGATTCACAAGGCAGTTAGCCTAGTTGGCAGAGTCACCATAATAATAATAATACAAACGCACTCTTACCATATCTGAAGTAGCTCACTCTTCTACCTATTGAGGTAAAGCTTTTCTGCAATGATGTATGCCAACCCCCTTGCAGTTTTCTTAGGAAGGGAATTGGCATCAGCATTTCCTATTCTACTTTGTATCCCTTTGTTCAAGAATTTCACTGAATTTCTGTAAATGTCAAATTAATTTACATGAGACCACTGCCTCAGCTGATCATTTTTTACACTTACTGCAAGTGGGGCACAAAAGCACAGAGACATTAAATACCTGCCAGAGGCTCACACAATGAATTATTGTCAAAAGCTGAGTCTCCAAGTCCTGACTCCATTTCAGAGTTGCAGAAATCCCTTGCACGATTCCCTTGGGTGCTGAGTGTGCAGGATACACAAAAAGAAAGTGTCTTTGATCTCTGATTTAACTACTATATGCTTAATTAAAGTCTGTTAGTAGAAAAGAGATCAGAATTTTGATTTATGAATTTTGATTAGCAGCATGGTGAGGCTGTGTTTTTTGGCAAAGGCTGTTGCAGTACTGAAGCATTCTGTGACTTGGATGTAGGTAAGCGAGTTTCTAAGACACCCATTCAAAACCCCTCGTTCCAAGTGGTAGATAATTGCAGCACATGCGCTGTTAGCTGGTGACATTCAGGTGAATATCTTCTTGCTCTGTCAAAATGCAGCCCAGGGCACTGCCTTGAACAGCCTCATTTTTGGAAGAAATGTGGAATCTGTTCACATTCTGATTATTTTTATAATGCCTATTTTAATAGTTTTATTTTATGTAATTTTGTATGTCATTTATCTGTCTTGTGGAAATGTCTACTTCCCTCTGAGACAGTCTTGAAGAAATACCCAGTCTTTCTCACATGCTCTGTCAACTTCTTTTTTAAGTTGAATTCATCTGATCCTTTCCCTTAATAACAAATGTATTGTCTGATGTCAGAGAGTACTGCAGCCCTTTTTCAGCTTGCCACTTTGAGTCTCAGTCTTTCTTTATATTTCATCGTTGTCCACCCAGTAAAGTTGGTTTTAGGGCTCTGCTGTCACAATGCATAAACGAGGCAGCATTTCCACTTGCACTTGGAAACAAGTTGTCTAAAATGTGTGGATGCATAATTTTCACTTTTGTGATCCCAGCAAATCAGTTCTTTTCTCACACTTCCTCTGGCACACGCCATCCACATACTGCCCATCTCCTTCTGGCCTGCCTGTCCTACCCGTGTTTCCCTTGCTCTGGCTCATGAAAGGTCCTTTGGCTGGGCACAGCTTCTGCTGGCTGGCTTTTGGTGGAAACTCTCCTGTTCTGTTCTGAGAGTGGAAAGGGAGCATAACACCCTGGGGATGCTGCTGGTGCCACTTGAGTTCTACAGTCAGGGTTTACTCCAATGGAATTGCTATTGTTTTTCTAAGCATTTAAATTTATCCCTAAGAGAAATCACAAGTTCTTTCTTAAAATAATGCCTTCCAAGCAAGATGATCACAAATAACAAAAGCATTTATGTGGTAAATAATAGCAAGAAAACTTTATGCCCTTGTTTCCATGAAGAATATGTACATGCTTAAGTGATTATGAACAATATTAAAGTGGACAGATCTTTCCTTGGCATGATGTGACTGTTACATCAGTGAATTGACCCTGATTTAGGTAAAAATCTGACCAGTTTGACCTAGTGTAAGTGATTAATAGGTATTTCAGTGAAGCTTTGACCCTGCTCCTGACTCTCTTGGTTTCAGTGTGTGAATCAGAGGTAACTCTACATTTAATGCGAAGGAAACAAATATGCTATTGGCTTGCATTATAGGCAAACTACTTAATAAACACTTTGGAGTATAACTTAAGCAAAAGTACTGCTTTCATTATAGAGTCTTTTGAAGAGAAGAATAACAGTCATTTCTCCTGATTTAATGCTGAATGGTACAAAAAAAAAAAAAAAAGCAAGCAAAAAAGCAGCATACATATCAAGTCATCCAGCTCTGGAAAAGCACCGATCTCTCAGAAACCAGGGTCAAGCCAGAAATACAGATAATTGGAGGCACATCAAAACCCCTTCTGTAAATGAAAAGCATTTGTTCAAAATGTGCAGTTTGTCTGATTTTCTTCTGCAGGAAAATAATCTCTTAACCATGGATATTTCTGCTAAATGGGATAGTTGTTACATTCAACAGGAAGAAAGGAAAATACAAATCCTACTGGGCTTTTAATGACTTGATTCAACTTTTTTAACCCCATGCAATCAATAGCTGATTTTTCCTCATTCACCAGAAATGATTACACCTTCCCACCTAGCACCAACTCCACTGGAAATGTCTGTAGAGTACATTGCTTTCCACACTGACAGTTTTAAGACTGGGGTTTTTTTTTGGTTTTGTGTGTTTGTTTGGTTTTTAAATGCAGATCCTAGGATTATTTGCATTGGGACTTTGATGCTTTGTAATGCACTGATCCAGTGTGGTAGTCTTTGATGGAGCTTTACTGTCTATGCAGATCTGGATAAATTGTGATTGAGTTGAGGCAACAGTCCGTGTGTTTTATCTTACTAAGGTTTAGTGTTTGTACATATTCTGCATATAGTTTGGTGCACATCCCATATATAAACCTCTGACAGAGATGAATGGGAAAAGATTGTCTTGCTTCCACAAGATCTTCATCAGAAAAGTGAATCTCATCTTTAATTTTTTATTTGGGGAATGGACTTTTGTTAAGGACAGCATCCTCAGTGATAAACATGAAACAATAAATGGTGTACATAGCAAGTATGGGAAATAAATGGTATCAAGAGGATATTAAAAAGACAGTGAACAAACATCTTAATTCCTGGTTGCTATCCAGTTCCTCTGCTGAATAAGGCAAGGATTGGGAGGAAACAGTGGCATGTCTGTGTGCAATCAAAGGCTGTTGTGGAGGAACAGTTTCTAATTTTGGAGTACTTGACTTTCCAGTTCGAGTAACATTTATAGTATCATGTTTTAGTGTTTGATTAAATATGATATTCAGCACAGTTGTGCAAAATCTTTATGTTATGTCAGTAAAAATAATAGAAAGGGAGAACATGGTGTTCTCAAATCCAGGACTTTGAGTGAAGTCTTCCGACTTTGATGTTGTATGTGTTCTCTAACTTGTTGTGAGACCCTTGAGATGTTACCCTACCACCTGTTTCTCAGCTTCCCTGAGGCAGGTGTCTTTATAAAATAAGGCAGGTAATGCATCATTAAATAACAGGATTTTGTAATGGTAGTTTATATTTTAGGGTATGAAATGATCAGCTTTTTATTGCATATAGATGAATGCTTTATTAAAATGACCTCTGCTTCATTTTGCATAGAGCATAATTCCTGAGTTCACCATTTCTCAATTTTCTTTGTGAAATGCCATTACAGGATGTGTAAAAAGTAAATTAACACTTAGGTACTGATTATGGAATCATTTCTATTAGGATAGTGAAGTGTCACTCCATTTTTTGCCTACCTTAAATGGCACTATACAGTGTTTGGGTCTGTATGAAGATCACAGGATGGTTTAATCATATCTATTTGAAAAACTTATTTTTGGAACACCTAAACTAAATATATTGCTTTGTAATCTTCTGTGCACTACAGCTGGGAGAATTGTTTTGCCACAGGATGGTTGGTCTGCTCTCCTCAGGCTTCCAATAAACAAAAATCATTGTTAGGTAGCATCAGATGTATCTCTGAGAGAAGCTAATCTTACGTACTAACAATTTTACTTTATATTGCCATTAATTTTACTTTAATCAAAGTATCTGTTTTCTTATTATATAATCATTTTGAAGCTACCAGACAAAATAAAGATTTTTTTTTTCTTTCAGTGAGGAGAATGGTCTTAGTAAGTTGTCTGAGCTGTAGAGCCTTAGGAGACAGGATGGCAGCCTCCTCAAAATAGCTGGTTATAATGTCCAGGAATATTCTCAGGCCATTCTCCAAGGCAGCATCTTTTCACAATAAACCTGCCTTTGTATGGCCTGTAATTCTAGCAGGCCATTAAATGAGTGATAATTGAGGAAAATCTGCAGTCCATTTTGTTTTGACCTAATTGGCAATCCCATTTCTAAGGCTATTATCACTTCATCCTTCTCCAACAGGTTGTTCACTTGAGTTATGCTGTCAGTCCTCATTCATGCTGATCTTGCTGACAGGGTAATTATTAAAGTATGTCATACCATTAGTAAAGATGGAATATTGCATAATGTGTGTTTTCATGTCACTTAAGGGCTAAAAAGGAGTTCTTTATGATGATACAGAAATCACTGCTGTAGGTAAAAACATTTACTAGAAAGCTTCCACTTGTTTGGCATCTCCTTGCTTTTTTAGGATTTATGGTAGAAAAAGTATTCAGTGACCTGAAGCAAAAATGTTATGGAATGCTGTTTAATGGATGTCACAGTTAAAATCATAAAACATGGACAACACCTTTTACATGGTACTCTGCTGCAGCGAGGCTTGGTGGGAATGGTGAGACTGCACAGAAGTGAGTGGGGATGTCTGGATACAGAAGGAATGGAGAAGATGGCAGAAAAAGGATGTCAGATCTAAACATACATCAGGACACTATGATTAGGAGGAGCCTACAGACTAGAATGAAGGATGAATGGTAAACAGGGAAACACTGAGCTCTTCATTGACACATAATTGCAGAAAGATGAAGAGAAGGCTGGAGCCAGCTCTAAAAATCACACCCAAATCCAGCATTGGGCTGCAAGCCTGGAAGAGGCTGGGGATGTGGTGGGGCTTGTCCCCACTGTTGCTGTGGGGAACTTGGTCCAGGTGTTGCTGTGGCTGGTGCACCTTGTGGAGCCTTGTGCCTGTGTGTCAGTGTGAGGCTTAGAGGGACTGAGTGAGTGAAACCAGTTTTGTCTTTAAAATAAAATAATCTTTAAATCATCCCATTCTGAAGCTCATGTTGAGCTGCATTAAACTCTGGCTCCAGCACAGCAAATGTATTTGCTGTGCTGTGACCTTGCAGCGTCTGTAAGGTGACAGTGTAGCATGGCTGATACAGCACAGCTATTTTCACGTTTGATACGGTGCCCTGTAGAAAGAGCTGTCTGAAAAGAAGTAATGGGAGTATGACAGATATCGTGAGGGGAGGGAGGGTATTTAAAAGTTTGGGCAGGAGGTCAGCAGTGGGTGTGGGTCACATTTCAGGCATGCTCCTTGTGTTTAGCATTTATTCCTTATGCTGTGTCCTTTCTCCATCTACGATAAACAAAACCAATCCCCATGTGCACTTTGGTACCACGGGCCTTTTCTTTTTTTTTTTTTGGCATTCAGCACAGCTGCTGTGCAGAGGGTAGTGGTGGCTTTGGGAGTGAGGACCTCCCTGGTCGAGAAGGGCAGCTACTACCTTTCAGCCCCACAAAGCTTCAGTTTCTTTGTCCTGCTCAGAAAGCCCTTTGTGATCCTTCCCTTCTCCTTCCAACGGGATACAGCTACTTAAGGACAAAGCTCTGATTTCTCCAGGCTTCTGAGAGTCAAGCTGGAGGAGCAGGCTGGAGTGCATGCAAAGAGATGGTGGCATCCATGTCTTTTGTGGCTCTTTTGAAGGCAAAAGAATTAGGATAAACTCCTGGGTGTTACCATCATAGAGATTTTATGAGTTTTAATCCTCTCTTCTCTAGCTGAGGGGGAAGAGATATGATCTGTGTGATTTCAGTCAGGGAGTAAAAGAGAATGCATGATTGTCCTGCAAGTCAGATCAGCATTTCTAAAGATTTTATATCTTGATATGACTACTAATTAAAAAGGTAAATAATTAATATTTAAAAGAATAACAAATGTTTTTGTATATTTGTCAGTCAAGCATTAAATGTACCAT
Organism: Dryobates pubescens; assembly: GCF_014839835.1. Classification (NCBI taxonomy): domain Eukaryota; kingdom Metazoa; phylum Chordata; class Aves; order Piciformes; family Picidae; genus Dryobates; species Dryobates pubescens. Next base: position 8,237,002 of record NC_071633.1, read on the forward strand.
CTCTGCACCAAGGTGTGTTTACTACCATATCTGAGCTTCAAGTTTGTCTGCCTGAAATGTGGGTGGTAGTACTACACTTTGATGACATTTGAGCATCCCTGGGTCTTTGGTCTAAGCACATAAAAGATTCAATTTGGCCATTGTTTGTTTGAACTGGTAGCAGAGTCAAAAACTCCACCTAGCACTGCAACAAAATAAATGTGCCCCACCACGGAGTTGCAGTGATGAACTGACACTAGAAGCAAAAGGCGGAGGGAACGTGCTTGTGATGCTGACAGTTCAGATTTGTATAACCACTTCACCTCAGACTTGTGTGGATTACTCTGTCCTTAAGTTTCTTCAGGCTTTAAGAAAACCAAAAATGTAAACTATCATCAAGATGTATTTGTGCTTTGCATGCGCACAACAGTCAGTCAGTGTGTCCAAAATGAAATGACTTCTCTCTAGAAAAGCAGTATTTGCTACTTTCTTGTGTTGTTTTCCCAGTACCAGTGGCAGATAATTTTAAAATTACTTCTAATTTGCTGAGAAATCATGGGGAACCATTAATGATAATGGGAAAACAAGCCTACTTCTGCCTAATGAATTGGCATGCATTATGCCTGGTAAACTGAAAAGAAAGAACAATATTTTAATAGTCTAAAAAAAAATTGTCAGTTGCTAGGTACCTTTTTTTTGAGGCATTTGAGATGGTATTCTCAGGACCTATCAATCTGCAATTGTCTGTGGATTCATAGTGATACATGGAAGAAATGAGTGCATTATATATTCTGTTGAAGTAAGTTACAAAAAAAGTTGTACTTTCATTTAGAAGCAAATTTAACAAGCATGTATTGTATCACTTGGCTCTTACACAAGAAAAACAACACGTAGCTTTCAGTGGGTAAGCAGGGAGATGATAAATATGAATGTATTTGACCACCTAAGTGCTTTGGAGGCTTGAGGTGTAAATTTTCTCCATCTTGCATCAGCCCAAGATTGAGTGCCTGCCTCTCGAAGTTCCTTTTCCTGTCATTTTGGTGCATGCATTCTGTAGGACTCTGCTGTGGGATGTTCTGTAGAAGCAGTGATGCTCTGATCTCCGTGGTCTTACCTTGTGCCACACTCTCTGCTTCTATCCCTGAAAGAAATGATGTGGGTTTAGTAAAGGATGAATTTTCTGTTGGATTCGAGACAGCAGCTTGTATAGACCAGATCTGAAATAAAAGTAAGTATTGGTTTTATTCACGTGGCTTGATTTTCCTTCCCTTTTTTTCACTTCAGGCTCCAGGGTGATCTATGCCTGCTGTGAGGTGTATGACCCATAGATTTTGGCCAGCGTGGCAGCTTCCTAAAGGGCTTCTGCTGGTACTTTGGGAACATATGTAGCATTTCAGGCTGGGGAAGTATCTGTCCTAGAGGAGAAATTTGCTTTGCAGCATGAACTAGCAGGAGAAAAATGGTCATTGCAGTGTGAAGCAGATGCTGTGTGGAGGCTGGGTTACTTAGCTAGAGCCAGGGGAAAAGAATACCAAACCATCTCTCTCCAAAGTCATGCAAATCAGCTGGCCATGACTTCACTCATGGCACAGTATTGGTTTTAAAGTTAATCAAGATTTGTGCTGGAGAGCAGAAAGACGAGAGTGTACCACAGAAAATCTGGATAAACTCTGTTAAACCCCAGGCAGAATTTACAGAGCTGATGGCTAGAGGGTGTGTGAACAGGACCGTCTGCTCTCCTCTGGGTCTTTCATGAGAATGTTTCAGACAGCTGGGCATGCAAAAGCACTTTCCCCTTGTAATGTAAAGCAGATACTGTTTTGTTCCTCCTTGTGGTTCTAGGTAAAATAATTACTTTGTTAAATTCGTGCAGGAAGGGTGAAGCAGGGCAATTGTCCCTCTGCTTCTCCTGTTGCATGGTAAGCTTGGCCACAGCTGCTTAATCCATTTTGGAATTCGGGGTGATCATCAAATTCAAACTAAAGAGCAGGGATGATACAATCTTGTATGGACTTGGCCATTTTAGAAGAAAGCCTGTTCTATCAGTCTTCTACTTGTAACTCTTCTTCTCTTGAGTGAAATCCTGAGGGACAATTCTTCATCTGCTGTCATTTCAAGAGTTTATGAAAATATGTATTTTTATGCCCTATCTTTTAATGCCATGATATTTTAATGAGCAGCCACTCATTAGTTCTGGGTGAATACTTTGTAAAATCTTGCCCCTCTGTGTGCAGGAACGTTTGTTCTTGGTTTCAGTAGAAATGCAGCAACTTTATTCCATTTGTCAGAAGAAAATATTTGTTTTCTCTCACCCTAGCCTTTTTCTGTGAATGGTCTGTTTTTATTTCCAGTGTACAAACACATCAGTTTTGATAGTTAATGGTTTCTTAATAGATTTGTATCCAAAATGAGCATCCGAGTCAGAGAGATTATATATAGAAATATGTATTTCCCTTCCGTGAGTCTATTTCGGTGTCAACAAGCTGCCTTTAATCTCAATTTATAACCATTAGCTGATTTCCACATTGTTTGCTAGAAGCTGTTACTGTGAGAGGGTCAAAGGTTGGGCTTGTTTGTGTTGCAGTTAATGGGCACAGTCAAGCGTAGTGAGAACCTTCTCCAAGGGAGGGGTAGGAGAGGATGTTTGCTAACCCAGAGGCTGGAGGTCAGCTGCTAGAGAGAGCTTGGCCATGGGCATCAGAGAATGCTGGCAGGCTGGAGGACTTGAAGTGGATGGTCCCAAAGCTGTGCTTGCTGCACTGTGCTATGTGGTAGTTACATAGCAATACATATATCATGTTTTTGGGTGTCTCTGGTTAGCAGTGCCTTTGTTAAACTTGGACTGATGCAACTTGGTGGGGGTGTGTGTCTTTGTGTGTTTGTGTGTTAAGATAATGCTCACTTTCACATTTAATAGGGAGTTAACCTAATGATCTCTTATCTGTGTAGCTTGTCCTGTTGACAGTATCTGATACTCTTTCTTACCACTGTTTCAAATTCACTGCTGGGTTTTGCATCTGGCACTGCAGTATAAGTTTATGTTGGACATGGTCTGGTTTCTTCTGATTGTTGGGTCTATGGCCTGACTTGAGACACCAATTGCAAACATTTAAGGACAACTACTCTGTAAGGTGTTGTAGGACAGAGAGTGCTTTAATGGCCAAGCTCTCAGAGCATCCATGACTCCTCTCAGCTGAGAGCAAAAGTGAGAAGTCTTCAGGAGATCTTTCTGTGCGGGTCCTGGAGCATAGGGAAGATGCTGAGGTCTGAGCCAAGGGCAGAACAAGGCTCTGGTTACAAATGCCAAGTGCTTTTAATCTAGGATGTTTTGACACTCTTGCTGCAGGTATGACAGGTGTGTATGGCCTTTTGTTCCACTGCTCATACTTCACTTCCATATTCCTGAGGCTACAGATAAGAGCCTACAGCAATAACAGTGCAACATTCAACCTTTCAGTAAACACTATTTACAGCAAAATGTGGTTCTCCACTAGGAGATGGATTATTTTGTCTTTACCTAATGAGAATATATGGCATTTTGTGAGTAAGCAAACTATCTAATCCAAGTGCTTTAGAAGAGTAATGGGCCCTCTTGTTTTCACTCTGGCCAAACCAGGACAGAAAAAAAGGCATTTTGCTTCAGATGAACTCCCATAACATCTCCATTTTGAGTCAATCAACTCTCTCACAAGTGTTTCAGATTGACATGCAAAAACATGTTTAACTAAATCTTCATGTTATTTATATTCAGATTACTTATTCTCTAAGCTTGCCTAAAAAGAAAAAAAGAAAGTTTTATTTTAAAATGAAAATTTAAAATGCTTATTTCTGGAAATCTTTTCTTGTGATTATTTTTTTTTTTCAAACAAATGGTTTAAATAGATTAAATAATTAAAACTTGCTGTTTCAAATTCCAAATAAAATAGAATAAAATTATTCTCCATTATCCTCAGCTGGTTTGGAATCACACCCTGGATTTTTCTGGCCTCATTTTAAATCCAGCACAATTTTAGTCCAACATATGCTTGCAAATCAAGTATATTTATTTTCACAAACCAGTATCACTTCAGTATTAGATTTTGCCTTACATAAAAATGCTCAGTTATCTACTCAAAGGAGGGATGTACTCAGGACCTTTTTTGTTTAGGGTGAGAAAAATTGTTAAATTTTGAAAAGAACAGCACAATGTATAAATGTTATTGAAAAAATATTTTTAATTTATTATTTTTGAAAGGAGAAATCACAGAGGACAAATATCTGTGCTCTGCATGAACATGTTGATTGTTGTGTGCCTGACAGCTTGTAAATGCCATGTCCTTATTAGGTGTTTATAAAATTATTTTCAGGCACTTCATCTAATGACTAGCTTGCAAACTAAGCCTCTCTTTTGAAGACTATATGATTTATGTGCACATAACTGCTCTTGCTGCACTTTCCAAATCAGTAAGCCATGTTTCAAAACACCACGATTGACTTCAGCCAGTTGCAGTAGCCCAAAACAATTAGCAAAGCTTCCTATAGTTTCATGCCTGTTTTATGCTGCCAGAAATCCCCCAGATACTTTGCCCTTGAATAGAATAGAATAGAATAGGAAAAAAAAAATAAGAAAAGAAAAGAAAAGAAAAGAAAAGAAAAGAAAAGAAAAGAAAAGAAAAGAAAAGAAAAGAAAAGAAAAGAAAAGAAAAGAAAAGAAAAGAAAAGAAAAGAAAAGAGAATAAACCGGGTTGGAAAAGACCTTTGATATTATTATGTCCAACCTATCATCCAGCTCTATCTAATCAACTAAACCATGGCACCAAGTGCCCCATCCAGTCTCTTCCTAAACACCTCCAGTGATGGTGACTCTACCACCTCCCTGGGCAGCCCATGCCAATGGCCAATCACTCTTTCTATGAAGAACTTCTTCCTAACATTCAGCCTTTGGGTGGTGGGTGCTCCATCCCCTGTTTTTGCTGCTGGGTGCTGCATCATTGCAACTCTCTTCCACAGTGCATTTCAATATTTCTTGCCTGGCCTTAAATCATGGCATGGTGGCATTTTCCTTGTGAGTTTGGTTGCTGTCTCCCTCTGAACTACAAGAGGGATGAGAAGCTGAAGCCCTCTTGATAGTAACTGGGATTGCAGCTCTTCATCTGGGCATTGTGAGGCTGGTGAGAGGGGGAAGAAACCAAAATACCACTTTCAAGGCCCCTAGCACTATGATAAATCTCTGAGAATCCTTCATATTGCGTTAATGTTTTCATGTATTTCTGAAGCTGGAGACCAAGCTACCATATAAATCTTTAATGCTGTGTACATGTGCAAAATTTTAAATTACTGTTTAGTGACCTCATTGTAGAGGGATGGTGAGAAGAAATCTCATAGGAGTGAAATAGTCTTCATTCTCTCCTCCTCCATTTATATCTTTATTTTCTTAGAGATTAATTGCTGTGTTCAGCAACAGATATGCTTTAGGCCAAATAGCTGAAAGGCATGTATTTAGCATCGTACTCTGGGGACACCAGCTCCACAGTCTTTGTAGAAACGGCTTGTCTGTCAAGTGATGAGCACCCTCAGGCCACTGCTAGGGCTATGCAGCTCAGGAAATCAGGTTGCTCTGGTTTTGGTACTGGGTCTGGAATTTAGTCTGCATCCCAGCAGAGGGACCACACTTGAAGAAACTGCAGGCCAAGAAGGACTAGTTTTGGTCTGAGGGAAGTTGCAGTTAAATCGCTGGTGAGCGTTCCTATAAATTCCCACAGCAAGCATAGTTTGGCTGCAAGTCAGTTCAGCACTTGAGGCATTGCAGTGCAGAATGCCTGAACTCTCACAGAAGACTGCACATGCTAATTTATTTTTAATCATAGAGCCCTTCGCCACACTGGGGGGGACTCACTGGATGGTGTTTGTTACCTCCCAAATGTTTTTTTCACTTAGCTTGCTATGGAATTTCTTGAGTATCCAAAATGCATACCTCTAGGCACATTGTGTGATGCTAGGCACAGTGTGACAGCATGACTAATGTGCATTTACAATTAAATAGTTTCTGAAGATTTCTTTTTACATATGATAGTGCCAAGAGATTTCAAAGACTTTGATGTTGACAGTTACAGTAATTACACTGCATCCATTATGTTGTTCTTGGTAAATTAGATTTCGTGAGCAGGGAAGCAGTCTCCTGTTTGAATCTGCTGTCTGTAATCTACTCAATACCTTTTCTAGATACTGTATGGTGATCTGCTGAGTGTAACATTTTAAATTGGGGCTGTTTTTCTTCTGCCTAGATTACTTGCATATATAGATATATTACACTTTGTTACTGATTCTTAATGTGTTTGGATCTACATGATGGATGGTGATGCCTGGAGAGTGAAGGCAATTAAAAAGTAGCTTACAGGGGAAAAAAAAGCTACAGCCAGGAACTTCAGAAATAGATAAAAATAACTATATTTCTTGGTGGAATTCAGAATGTATAACTTGCCTGTAGTTGGATCCATGTACTGCTTTCCATGTCTTTTACATCTGGCCTGACTGCTTGTACTGCTGAGTGAGCTCAGATTTCTCATCTAGATCTCCTGTGTCTCATTAGCCTTGTGGCTAAAATCAATCAATCAATCAATCAATCAATCAAAATGTAAACATTATTATTTCTTGGGTTTTACACAATACCCACATTTTCAAGGGCACCTCCTGCCCCTTGCTCAGTGGGTTTGAGATGCAGTGAATTGCTGAAGCACGTACAGTTGCAGTGGGTCTGATGCATCCCTGCCCTGCTGCTCTTGCAGCTGTTTGCAGCTGTGCAAAGCAAGTTCACAGTGCTGTCAGATCAGAAGATAAGTGTTTATTCTTGTTTGCATTAAAGCTGATTTATAGAACTGCTGTAGAAAGAATGGGCTTTAAAACAGGAGTCAAGATAAAATGCTAGCACTTTGTCCTCTCCTGTGATGAAAGGGTATTAAGTGACTTGAGTTTAAATGAGCTTTTGCTTGCTTTATAAAAATGCAAGTGACAGCAGTAGGTTCAGGGCACGAGGGATTAGCTTTACTATGTTTACAACAGGTTGGAATGTATTTATATAATTAAAAAACCCCAAGTGGAGTAGCAAGAAAGGCCATATTTTGATTGAAATAGTCTTCATAAACGAATTGAATTGGCAGGTTGGATAAGCTCCTGGTCTTTTTTCTGCCCTCTCCTGCTGTGCAAAGCCTTAGTTGGGTGATAGGAAAATTGTGCTTTCATGACAGAATACAACTAGTCACGCGCAGGGAGCCGGAGCTTAAACATACCCTGGCTCACCCTATAGTTTAGGTTCCCTTTTCAATCCAGTGCTGTGGTGCAGCATTGTTTCTTTAGCGTGGGGATAAATGCGTACTGTTAATTTTTTAGCTTCAAGCTAAATTTCGCTCTGCCAACGATCAATTTTTCATAGCAATGCAGCCTTACTGTGATAGCTGCAAACTGAGATCCTGTGATTGATGCTAGTAAGTCAATGCAATATACCATGTTCTGTTGTCAAAATTTATTTTTGTTGCTGTTAACCTTTTAATATATGTCTAGGCTGAATTTTAAATAATCGCTGCAATAAAAGAAGCTTTTGGAGGAGAAACCTGGTGTCTGGTGGTTTGCAGAAAGGGAATGTGGCTGAAGTCTGTTTGTTACTTTGAAATTACAGTTTCTGAGGTGACAGGTTTTTGATGTGTGCAGAAAATTGTTATAGTTTAGTTTTTCAATTGGAATTCTGGATACATCCCTTGTACTATTTGAGGTATCACCTGATAATGAAAAAGCAGTAGCCAGTGAAGAATGACATGAATTATTAGTCTTTATTTAAGATTCTAATCAGTTTTAGTAAAACCATGAAAAAGAAATTAATGAGCAAGTCAACAAGACAAACCTGTTGGCTGTGACCAGAATGTACAATCTCAGTTCTGCTCACTCCTGCAAATGAAGCATATGCTTTCGGTGTAAGGTAATTCAAAATAGCACCTGCCTTGTAGCTGAGACACCAAGGTCTCTTGTGTCCCTCTCCTGGGGCCGAAGGAGTTGCCAGCAGGTTGAGGGACTGCTTTGGCATGCTCGTGTTACACAGATGCAAATGAACATTTTGGGTCATCACTGGGGATCTGTTGCTGATGCTTGGATCTGAACTGGCATTGGCCATAAATAATTGTGAATCCAGAATGTCTCCTGGTGATGATTTTTAATTTTTTTTTAATATTTCCCCCCTACAGCTACTTTCCTTTGCTGTTTCAAGGTAGCCCATTTGGTGTTGTGCAAAAACACTTCCTGCTTGACAAACTTTTGCCCAAGAAGCTCTAATTCCGCATTAACTCTCTATGCTGGCTTGCCTTTGCTCTGCAGGTCATCCAGTCTCCTACTCATGGCTCAAAGGGGCAGGAAAGCAGACACAGCTGCAATAGGTGTAGTTTTGAGAGCTATGGTGAGCAGGGTGGGTCTCACAGCCTGTGCTAATGTAGCTTTGGGGGCTTACAGGGGAGAACAGACAGAAGAGAAGGTGGCAAAGCAGTGCCATTTGTGGAGAGAATTTTAAAAATCACAAGGGAAACACACCTGAGCCAAATGGATATCATAAAAAAAATATACACACTTGTGCAAGTGTGAGCCTGTGAGCCTCTTCTGATTTACTTCCCCCCCCCCATATGTTCAGCAGTCACACTTTAACTCTTTACTGTATGCACAGCTTTAGTTCTGCTTAATGGTGGTTCATCCATGAAGTCATCAGTTTACTGCAATGTCCTGATTGATGAAAGAAGAGCAGTTATCTTTGAATGAAAATTACTTCTGATATGTATGACATGTTACCTCTGTGGCTGTGTTTGTGTACACAGGTCCCCATTTTCATGGCATCCAGGCCAGTAAAGCTTGACAGTGAGGAAAAATGGGTATTGAAAAAGTCCCTGGAAGTGGCATAAATCTGACTGAAAGAATTTGTGTAAGTGCTGCCCTGATCTGTGCAATCAATCACCTGTCAGAATGGTTGTGGGAAGAAACGTTCACCTTATGCTTCTCATCTTACCTGGAGCAAAGCCTTGGATGGTCAGGATTTCTTTTTTGCAGCGTGAGGCACTCTGATCTCAACACTGGTAGTTTGATATCTCAGCAACTCTTAATTGATAATAAGAGTAATGAATGACTGCACATCCTGACAGTTTTAGCACCTTCTTCCTTCATGCATTTTCATATACCTTGCTTTCATTTTTTTTTAAAATACTCTGTGTTGATTAGTTTCCCCCAGATATCCCCATCTCACTGGAATGATCTCATTTCAACAGCAATACCAGCAGAGAGCAGATTAATAGAAAACCTTAAATGCTGTATAGTGCATGTGTTTGACAGTGTAGTAGTAATGCTCCTAAAACCCTGATTAGCCTGAGAGCTTTAAAATCCACCTATTCAGTTATACTTGCAGAAATGCCAAGTGTTTGCATATTCAGACAAAGGAAAAGCTTGTCTGAATATCAGGGCATAGTCTTTCTCTTTTTCTTAAAAGTGACCATGCATGTCTCCGAAGATTAACTGAGTGGTTGGAAAGAAATTAGAGTCTGGTTTGGTTAGACTGTTTTTGGAAATAGCTTCCAGAAATTTTGAGAGAACAAAATCTTATGAAAGAACAGCAATCAAGTGACAAGAAGCGTTGTAGCAGTACCCAAAGTGGGTCACAGAGCCAGGCTTTTTTTTGTGGTTTAGTTCTAAGTTACATTACAAATTGGAAGGAAGACTTTCAACTGGGGATCTAAGGGGGAAACAATTTCAGTAGTTTTCCTACCAGAGCCATTTTTACAGTTCTGTCATGTGCAATGAGGGAACACATGAGACCCATGAACTAAAGCACAGCAGAAGACAGCCAAGCAAACCAGACTGCTATGGAAGAAAAATATGTCTTATGTGACTTGTTTTAAACTTTTCAGAGGGAGTGTTTTAATGGTTTTCTATCATGAGCCCCAAACCTTTCTGTAGTACTTCAGAGATTTGAATTAGGAGATCTACCAACTTGTGCAGTGCTGGTCAGATACCATCTGGAAATATCCTCTTTTCTTTCTAGTAACACCCTTTGTACCAGGCAGTGCATCTTGGTTTTGAGAAACCAGCTGTTCCCTTTGGTAACCATTAAATATTTACTGGTGTGACAATGAAAAGTGACTTCAGCTATTACTAAAATATGATTGTGCCTGTAGCAGTGATCCTACTTTTTTGGGGGCATTATTATTGTTGTTATGTTTTTAGTACTCCTGTCATTTCAGAGAGAAATTGTTGTTGTCTAATTACTTGGCAGAAAACGTCAATAACTTTATCTTAGGGAAAAGAATCAACTTTTAAATGCCACATCACTGATCAGTAGTGACATTTTTCACGTTTAGGCAACCAATGCAAGAGCAGAGCTACAGCCTGCAAGTGCATCTACCTGCCCTGTCCTTGTGTTTGGGTCTTTGTGAGCTTTGGGTTTGCTGTGTTTGATGACTGTACTTGTATGTTGATTCCTGTAAATTAAATAGTGAGCAAGTCTAAAATATAAAACACATGAAGAGAAGTGCAGGAGTACAGCCTGCATGGGACAGAGCTTGCCATCTGAGGGATGAGGCTTTTCCTGAATGATGAAGAGTTGCCCATCAGTTTTTCAGGGAAATAAGTGAGGAGCAGATGCAGGCACCTGTGTCCTGGTGATGGTCTGAATGTGCTCATGGGGAGCCTGGAGCTGGGCTGGGAGCTGAGGTATTTCTCCAGCATTCTTGGGAACTCCACAGTCTGCCAATGTTTCTGTGTATTTTTCAGATTCAGGAGAGGATGTCATAGATTTGCATTTGTAAAACATTGCTTTGGGATTTTAATTAATGACTGAAAAGTTAGATTTGACTAGGCAGTTTTCAACCTTTTCACCAACAGGGACTGGACTCCTGCTTTGTGCTTTTAGCCTCTTGTGCTCTGTCACTGGGGATGGCTGATTTTTAAAAAATTTTTAATTACTGGTAGTGGTGGTGTCCTGTCAGACAAGTACCTGCAGTGGTTTGCAGGAGGTAAGCAAGTGAAATGAGCCAACGTATCGCTATAAACTTGAGCGATTGCCGCTTTTATGCAGCAAAGAAGAGATCCTGCAAATAAAGGCCAATGAGCTGTGCAAAGCACAGTGGAAGTAATAGAAAATGGAAATAAATTTTAAACATTTGCATGATAGTTTCTAGCCTGTGCCAAGTCCTCATCTACTGCAGAGCAGACAAGGAGCTTAAGAATTCATTACCTAGCTGATATGCACAGTTTAGTAAGATCTAATTTTTAATTGTAATGTGTAATGTACTCCATGTTGAGTGTCCTATGACTGCAAGTCATAGCAAAGTTGCAGGCTGATTTGTTGTTTGGAAAGCTGCTGCTCCTTTGTCCTGACTTGACCTCAGGAAGGTCTTTGACACCTCCCTGGAAAAGGAAAGTTTCCTTCATAGGAAAGTGATTTCCCTCCACTTGAGAGATGTTCATCCATTCGTGAAAAGCAGGGATCAAAGGGGAATGTTGGATTAAAAACTGAAACTCAGATTTTATTTTTTAAAGGGATTTCCTTTAAAATTATAAATTGTGATATTCTAGTACCTAAGAAAGAGCAAATGAAGATGATTAGTATAGAGCTTTCTTCTTAGCTTTTGTGTGTTTAAGTGGAAGGAGGGGGCAGAACCCAACAACAAAACACCAAAGGCCTAGAAAGCAGCAGTCTGTGCTATTCCCTGCCTTCAGTGCTGTCAAGCCTGCTCAGGGATATAGTTTTTCTAATATAAGAAAAAAAAAATCCATTGTATGTGGACTCCTTTTCAGCAAAAGCTGGTGTTTGTAGTCTCATTCACTGACATTAAGAGGATCCTCCAAGAAAGATGTGCCACGTTTTGACTCAATATTTGTCTGTTAGTTCATTCATGGAAGTGGATCTTAAACATTCACTGATTTAACCTTTGTGCATTCTGGGGACAAGTAACAGATTTTACTTTTTTTGATTCAGAAATCACATTGTATACTAAGATGGATAAACCTTTGTTATTTGGTGCAAAATTTGGAGAGGATAGAATTTGGAGTTGTTTTTTTTTTGTGTTGCATTTTAGATAAAAGCTGTATGATTTATTCTACTTCAAATATTGAGTGGTCTTTTCAAACACTCCCTTCAGTGTGACCAGGAATTTTTCCAATCTAAAAATCAATCAGATATCGATTCAGTATCTGATTGATTTGTAGATTTTTTTAAAAAATTAAATATTTTTCTTAAGAGCAATGACTATCAGACTTTAAAGATGTTTTCAGAGGGGCAGTACTGAATGCTGTGCAGACAGAAAGCAGGATGCTTCTGTGCATGACATTTCTTTCCTGGTCTTCATCCTTTTATCCTTTGGTACAGTCAGAGGCCACAGGCAATGGAAAGAGCTTGAGAGTAGCAAAAGACTTCGTGGAAACTTCTTGTATTGATCCTGCATACATGGCACCTGAGACTCTGTCTCTCCATTGAGAGGATTAACTTCTGGTTATCTTGGTGGGGTAGACTCCAAAGAGGCTCTACCTCCACATCCCCTTGGGATGAGCAAAGGGGTGCTCCAGGGCATGGCCTTTGTGTCTGCCCTTCAGGTCTTGGCCTGAAATAGTCACTGGAAAGCACAGAGAGCTTGTCCTCCCCTGGCCTTGGGACTTGCATGTATGTTGCATCTACTAACTATAACTGCAAAGCTCTGAAATGGATGAAAAAGGTTGAAATTAAGAAGTCTGGACAGTGTAAGGTATTTGGGTTGCACACTGCTTAGCTACAGCCGTATAAAGTACCCTTCCACAGATGATGCCTCTAGTGTTTATACATATCAGGTAGAGCTGATGCTGTGATAATCACCAATTCCTGGATTTAATTTTCTTCTCTGAAACTGTTTTGGTCTACAACATGAAGCAATCCAAGCACTCTCTTCTCCCAGGCTTGCTGGTCTGTAAAACAAGTGGCACTCAGTGGAGTAACCCCCATGTGCTAAATTAGCAGTAGTAGTGACTAATGATGCTTGTGCCAGCAACCTGCTTGTTACCATTACTCTGCTGGAGGCTCTAGCACCAGCTGTACCGAAGGAACATGCACCTACATATAGTGGTGTTTAGGTTGCTCAGCCCTTGCTGACACTCCAATAGAGGTGTCTCCCCTCTGATGGGGGAGTGGAGTTTCAAATGGGGTGGTGGAAGCTGTTGCCACAGTGGTATCTTAAGTGAGTTGCTGTGCTAGTGCTGGCACAGCATAGTCCAGAGGGTCTTCTCTGCTTGGAGGTTGCAGCCTGAAATGTTATGTGCAAAAAAGATTACCTTGAAGATGTGCTTGGTTTGGTGAGCAGAAAGCTTTTTGGCTCAAGGGAACATTCACAATTACCCAACCAGCATGTCAAAATATATCATATTATGTAATTTGGTGCACAGTTCAACCTTTTCAAAGCATGTTGTTTCTTTTATAAAGTTCTGGAAATGATGTTTTTATATATTTTTTTCCTTTGTGTAATAATCTACATTGCTTTTAGTAGGGATCCTCTTCAGCCTCCCCCTGCATTTGATTTTTGCAGGGTGAGCTTAAAGTCTGAAAGCTTTATTAAAAGAGTAGCTTGTAGTTAAGAAACTACATTTTTATTGCATACAAGAAAGCTGTACTATTTGTGGGCTTGTAACTGCTAGTGGAAAAACTGAGTTCATATTTGCTGTGTTTAGCTCCCAAAGAGTCTAAGCAGATCAGCTTGCCCCTGCCCTCTCCCCACCCCCCAGAAAAAAATAATTAGGCCTCCAAAAAGGTAATTTGCTTTAAAATCATGTGATTTTTAAAATGGTTTTGTTTTCTTTTATCCCACAACCACAGGAATTCAGTTTTTATGTAAAGAATAAAAGCTGAAATGCTAATACAGTCTGTTTCACTTAAGGGATGGTTCTTTTTGTTTGGGTTTGTTTTGTTTTGTTTTTCCCCCAGAGGAAAAAACACCAAAAAACCAACAACCTCAAATATTGTAAGAGACAAGGTAAAATCATAAGAACTGGCAGCTTTAGTATTGCACATTCCCAGATGACCTTGAATTTTTTTTGCTACATGGTTCATTAAATCATTTATGCTGATGCCAACAGTGGCTGTATAAACTTCCCTGAATAAACACTGTTCCTTTAGAAAAGTTTGTATAAATGTGTGTTTGCAAATAAATAGATAAGCAGTGTGTTAAAGCAGGCTGTCAGGCTCACAACATCATTCATCCTAAGTGTTGCTGAGTAAGCAATATAAATGAAAATAAATACATGTGCTTAATTCTCTTCAGTTCTGTGACTGAATTATCTGATAAACTCAAGCAGAAATGGCAACAGGTACACACAGCAGGAGCATGGACAAGACCACTGCATTGCATTTTCTGGTTTCCATATGATGACATGTAATTTTCCTGCTGCCCTGCATGGCCATAAATTCCTCCTCTGCCATGCTCTTCTTTCCTGCATTTCCTAATGATCCAGCTCAACATCTGCTCTGTAAATACAACATGCAGATGATGCAGCTGGAACTGCAAGAGGCAGAGTTGCTTCCTCCACAACAGGAGCCTGGCTAATCTATTGTCTCTTACACTGCTCTTCAGTTCCATCCCTGCTTGCTGGACACAATTAGAGCATCCCAGCAGCGCTGCCTGTGTGGGAAGCAGACACGTTTCACCCCCAGGCAAGGCTGGCACTCAGTACAAGTCACACCAGTCTGTCGGCTCTTGAAGCAATACTGGTGACAGCCGTGAAGCATTTGCAAGCCCTGCTCTGCTCTCCTGAAACCCAGCAGCTTACATCTGAGCTGGCTAAGCAATGAAGGCAGGACATGAAAGTGAGAGAGTATTACTTTTTCATTACAGCCTTGTATTTTTCATTTCATAGCTAAAAGGTTGTTCTTGATGGAAAGCTTTGATGCTGGTGTATTTTCCTTGGTACCCAAAGGGAATCTCTCTGTGAGAGAGGGGAAGGTGCACAAACATTCCTATGACTTAGTGCAGAATGTATGCTGGGTGGAGTTCTCATTACAACTTCCATGTTGATTTGAATTTGTCATCTTCTTTCACAGTGTTTTCAGCTGTTGATATACATAGAGGAGGAATTTTCCCATGTCTGCCCTTTTTCCATGAAACACTTGTGGTTTGCGCAGTATTTGGAACAGATCTGTAGCTGTTGATCTCTCTCTACCAATTCTCAAGTGAAGTATATGTACTTTGGTTTAAACTCCATGTATTGAGAAGATAGCTTTGCCTTTTGCATGCTGCATCCATCAGTTCAGTGCTATTTCAGGTTTATATTGTCTCACTACTCATAAAACCAAAGTGTGAAGAAAGATGTGAGGAGTAGTGCAGACTGTGTATGGATTGATGTAGATAGATTTTGCTGTTCTAGAAAGCAGGAAAACACTGACTTGTTAACTCCCCTTTAGTACTTATCAAACTCAAGTCCTAGAAGTCCCATGGGAAGACTTTGTGCTCACTTTTCAGTATGAACTTTCAGTTCAGAGGTAAAACAAGACAGCTGGAAGTTTAGCAGATCAAGGAATTTTGACTTCATCAGCTGAGATAGCCTCACAGAAATTTAAACTGCAAGTTGCTTAAGGCCTGATTTTGCAAAGCGCATCTTTTAGTTCTTAATTTCAAGCACATGTTTCAATCCTGTTGAGGAATGGCTTGAATTGCAGGGACATGGTTTTATGGAACAGCTGCTTGAACAAAGTGTGTAGGCCGGACTCCATCTTGTTGTTTACTGCTCACAGTGAGCTAGTGTGCTGATGCAGCAAGGCCACCATAGCCTTGTGGCTGTGCTTGCAGCTGCTTGCAAGATAACAGTATGTGAAACAAAGTATATGTGAAACAAAGGACTACTGAGAAAGGAGCTTGTGAAGTCGCACGTAGACCTAACCGCAAGGAGGCTGGATATTATAATGTAACCCTGGACTAATAGCCAATAGAATAATGATATTTGTGCATATTTAGCTGAGATGCTTTATAAGCCGTGCTTTTGAACAGTAAAGTTGAAGCTTGCTTATCAATCATATTGATTGCTGCGAGTCTTTCCCTCACCCATCTCGCCGCTGGATATTTCTTCACGACAAAATCTATTCTAGTTGAGCACGATACAGGTCTTCTTTCCTTCTTTCTTCTTCTGCTAAAAAGCCACCTCACTGTAACAGGGAAGAAAAAGCAATCAAAGCACAGTCTAAATCACAGTGTGCTTCCCAACATACGGTAGAGCATGTAGAGTATCAGAAATTGGGCCTCACCAGCCATTTCATCCCCCAATGACATAGCAGCAGCTGTGCTGCAAATACGTAAGTCTGCTGCAGACCTCTCCTGGTGGGGATGAGGATCCCTGGGGAACTCTGTAGTCTCCTGTCCGGCTTGCTGATCTTCAGGTGCAGTTTCATAAAGGCTGATTGCGCTTTCCATTAGCCTGTTTATCTCCCCTTGCTCTAGATTGCCCTGAGTGTGTCTACCTTTTCTCTAAAATGTTGGTGTGCAAGTTAGTTTGCATTAGGTGAAAGGCCTGGGGACTTTTTTTGGTTGCTAGGAAGGCAGAGCTCTGTTCTGTTATCCATCCTAGAGCTGGCTGCTCCCCTTAAAAAAAACCTGCTTTTGGATTCTATATTCATACTTCCATTTAAGTGGAGGAAAGATAATAATGGCCATTCTTCATCATGACTTAAGAAAGCCTTTAAATACAGGGATAAAAGGGGAAATCTGTAGTCTGCTTGTATTTGTTGGTTTTTGGTTGGTTCTTTGTGTTTTGTGTGTGTGTGACAATGCTGTGCTGAACATAATTCCAACATACTCCTGTTGAATGCACACAGGAGCCTGAAGGAGCTACTCTAAACATCTACTTTGGCCTGTATGTATGGATGATGGGCGGTGTAGCACAAGAATATCAAAAGAAACTTTGCTTTAAATAGGTGCAGCATGACCCACTTTCCTTTATTGCACTGTCTGGTGTTCTGCTGCTGGTTCTTGTTGATGTGGGCAGCTTGCCTTTTGTGTCATTTGCTCTGTTGACCCTTGGGTTCATTGGTGGCTGGAAATAATGCCCAGCCCCTTGTATAAACACGTATCTCAGGGTCTGCCCCTGCTAACTTTTTCATGCCATTACACTGGAGGCATCCTCTGCCTGATCCAGATGTGCTGCAGCTGGAGGGCAGGGATTAGCTCTGTATTGTGCCTCTATTTAGCTATGCAAGGGGACACAGCTTGGCGTGGTCGCAAGTGCCAGTACTGAGTTTCAATCTATTATCTTGTTGGAGGGGAAAAAAACCTTAAATTTTACTCTTGGTGAATCTTAATCTTTAAATTAGTAAGAAAGTGAGAGTTCCCATGCTACAATTTTAGAATAACTGTAATCATTTGAGGAAAACAAAGCCTGGAAACACCATGGTGTTGAATGTAGAATAAACTGGTGTTTGAAATGGTGTGTTGCACATCTGCACATATCAAAAAGAAGTTTAATTTCCTAATTTGTCTTGGATCTTGCCCTCCTTCCCTCATGTTCACCCCTGTTTTATTTTCTTCCTTTTGTGTCTATAATTGCATGCATTATTAGAACTGGCAAGATGAGCACCTCCAGATGCATCCTACAGGAACTAAGCCAATGCTGACTCTATTCCCATGTCAGACTGCATGCCAAGTCAGTGAAGCTTGGTTGTCAGAATCTATTCCCTTTCTATGCTGCTCCTAGACCCATCTTCTTACATAATATTTTGACCAGGGTGACTGATAATAACCTCAAGAATTGTCCTAAGCTTCAGAAGATGTCTTTTAGTACATTGAACCATCCTAGTTAAAAGTATGTTTTGAAATAGTATGGTGTAGGAAACTTTTCTTCTGTCAGCTGAAATTACTTGAGGACTTTATAATCTACCACATTGTACCTTTTACTGGTTTTGGGGTTCTTTCAGGATTCTCTGGATTTTTATCCCCTTTGAATAAAACCCAAAAATGTTAACTAATTTTACTGAACAAAGCAACACATTTTGTGTTGTGATTTGTCAAGATGAGACAACTCCTTATCCTTTTGGGAGAGAATGCACTCATTTTATTTGTTACTTTACAGGTATCTGGCAACAGCCTATCAATGTTGCTCCATCTGCAGGATCTTTTCCTAACTGGAGATCTATCCTCTCACCGACACAGCCTTCCTCAGAAGCTAAGACTTCCTCAATAGCTGACATTTCTATGGGACAAACTTTGGAGAATGCAAACTTGCTTCAAATGATTAAAACAACGCTGACTGGCACACGTACCAGAGCTTTGGATGAAACTCATCTGTTGCCCACTCTTTATCAAGGCAGTGGAAACAGTGCGTTCCAGGAGCCCGCTGAAGTTTCAGCTGAGTCCCCTCTAAGGTCATCATCTCAAGATGCAGATGAAACAGCTGCTGTATCAGGTTTGCCTCTACTTGGTATGTTTGCCACATTGTCCACTGCACCATCAGTGACACATCTGAGTACAGTTGTGCCATTCCAGCTAATACCATTAGAAACACCTTCCATTTCAAAGGAAAGCACATCAGGATCAGACATGCTTGCTGCTGTTCCATCACCATCATTCTCTTCATTGGTAATTCAGTCACCACATACCATTAACTTTTCTAAACCAGCTGTACTGCCCATCAAAGTCACTTTGTCTGCAGATCCTGAAGGTTTCTTCACAGATTCAGCCAGCTCACAGGTTAGTGAAAGCAGATCTAGCCCTCTAAACATGGTCACTGTAGTACATCCCAGTGCAGTGAACCACAGAAAGGGTCCTGAGTTGTTCACGGGTACCACTCCTGTCCATTTCTTTGGACTGACAACAGTGCATTTCACAGGGAAAAGGTCTCCAGTTTTGTCTCTGTACTCTGGTATTTCTATGTCAAAAACATCTCAGTCTTCTCTGTCAGTAAATTCCAGAAGCCAGTCATGGTTTCCTAATGAGAGTATGTACAATGTGTCTTCTACTGGAGTAAAACCAACCAGCCAGCCATTTAAGGTAATGCTGCCTGACAGAAACAGTGATAACACTCTTCTGTCATCACCAGTTTTTCAGGATAAAGCAGAGGTTCCTACATCAGACTTCCATTCTGTGGATACTCCACATCTAATACCTGAAATGAGTCATCCTCAGTCTTCCACAGCAGTGACTAATTGCACTACAAGTTGTACCAGTGTGCCTTTCATGTCATCTTCTTCTGAGAGCCTGGCTGAGGTCTCCAGCTCAACAGAGAGCACAGCTTCCCTTTCACTGCTGAGATCACTTATTCCAGATGCAAAGCACACTCACAATGCAGTGCTGCCAGAACAAGCATTTAGGAGTGAAACAGGTTTTCTGTCTAGAAATGCAAAACACCCCTTTTCCACAAGCACAAGGTCTCCCTTCCTAACAGAGACAAATGACACCTTTACTAGGATAGGACACACAAACAGTCCCAGTGCAGCAGCAGCTAATGAGGATATTTTGCAAATCCCTTTGACTCTTTTCTCTCAGCACTTGGTGGGGGCTCTGAATCAGGCTTTTGCAGAAGACCTGGCTGATGGACCTAATCATGTGAACCACACTCAGTTGCCAACTGCTTCTGCACAAACTCTCCCAACCTCTGATACCTTTCCTGTGGCAAAATCAACAAAACTGCCTTTCAGAAGAGGTGTGACAGCAAACACATCTATGAACTTTAATGCTAGTAGTGTTTTGCCTTACAAAGCTCAGCTTTCCAAAGTTTCTCCAGATATCCAAATCAATAACGTCCCCAGAGGATCAAAGATACTATCCACTGTTTTGGAAACTGCCACACCTAGTCCTGATCTAGCTGCAGTTCCCTCAGTTGCTTCCAATAGAGGCCTTTTAAAACCTGAAACTGCTACCACAAATACATCTGCTACTGGTATCTTTGTGACTGCACATCTTTCACCTGGAGGTGCAGAAAGTCCAGATGTAACTGCAAACGGAAACAGCAAGAGGAGGATATCCACTGTTGTGACACCACATGCAGAATATTCATCTCCAAGAGCTTTAAATCATTTAACCTCTGATCAGACTTTGTATTCAGTTGATAGGAAGCCACTCGCTTCTGTCATGCCTCTAGTGTGGGGTCTGCTGCCACCACTCATTTCTGTGACAACAGTGATGGACAGGCACAGCTCCAGCTTTTCTGGGAATTTGGATGCAGACTCTGAAAGCAATTTAGACCCTGTCAACTCTCCTGAAGTTGGAACTTTGGCTTCTGCGTGGACTGATACAAAGCTGCTGCCTTCAGCTGGCATTACTATTCCTTCAGTAAAAGCTTCAGTCAAAACATCAATAAGAGAAGTCCTTCCAAGTACTTTTCCATTGGAAACCGAGTACCACGCACCACACTCAGTAATTTTAAGTCTGCAAAAGAAAATTAATACAAATAAGCAACCACTTCTCACCACCCCTTCAGCAAACCATACATATGCAAACTCTAGTCAGAACATTTCAGATTCACACTTGGCTGGAACAAAGATGAATAGTTTTCCAAAATTTGATGCAGATGCGTTTGCACTGAAAACATCTCCTGTTCAGCATTCATCCCTTGCTACCACTCTGACAGTGCCAGACCCCCTGCAAAAAAAGCATGGAAGCACAGCTGAAAACATTGCTAATTTCTATACTAATGGAGACATTAATAGCAGTGCACAGTATGAAGCACCTCTTCATTTACATGTGCTTTCTGTTAATGATACAGGTGCTTTCCCTCACTCTCTAGAGTCACAAACAACTGGTGCTGGAAAGATTGCATTACTGACAAAAACCTTAGGCACACCACCAGCACTGCCTTTTCATCTCAACAACTTGACTGTTGCAGCTAGCAATGAAAGCGTCCACAGCGTATGGCTGACTGAGTTCCCCTCTCCTGTCACCAAGCCTTCTAGGTCAAGGCTTTTCCAGAGTTTTGTTACAGAAGATGACACCAGTTCTGGGAATTTGCCAGAATTTGCAGATAACCAGTTGGAGTCCGCTGGTTATTTGCTTACGGCTGACAAGAGTCCAGCTATGTTTAGTGAGGAGGAGCGGGATACAAGTGCTATAAAACATAGCCTAGTTCCCAGTAATATATCTAATAAAGATACTGAGGGCATCCCATTGCAAATCCTTACCACCAGTGATCTGCAGTCAGTCATCATAACTTCTGTCCATGCATCACCAACACAGCTAACTTCTCCTTTTTTAACAACAACCAACTTTACCCATTCTGTCATTACAGTGTTATCTGGCGTATCTTCTGGTGCAATACCTACAGTAGGAACTTCAGAAGCAAAACCACTAACAAGAAAAACATCTCCAGCTTCACCAGTGCCAGCTTCTTCCTTCTCTTTTCTCGGCACTGAAAACATATCTTTGCCATCTGTGATGGCTTTAAGCACACCCATACTGACACTAACAAAAAATAACACTGCCACAAAACTGTCACCAGACATAAGCTCAGTAGGAACACATACAGAGTTTCCTTTTACAACAAGAAACACAACTGCATCACCCGTGGACATGACAGCTATGCTCATAACCCCTAAAAGCAGCACAGTCACAGCTTCCACGCTTGCACCCACAGCAAACGTACCAAGGCAGATAGAAACAACAGCCACTGGCACCCAGAAGTTCCCAAGCTCAGAAATGACCAAAACATCAACCCCATACCCACTGACAATTACAGCAGCTTTGACATCTATTACAGCATCAGCGAAAACAACTAGGCTAAGCCCTGCTCCCGTGGAAAGTACCCCTGCTCATCCCGAAACCACGGCAGCAGCCGCTTTCGCTAACATGACTGCAGCCCCTCCCCTGGACTGCCGGCTCTCCAGGAACCTCATGGTTAAAACAGGTACGTGGGGTTGCTGAGTTTGCTGGGAGGACCTTGCTTGTCTAGGGGGAGCAACTGCTGACAAGCGGGAAATGCACTCAAGTGTCAAGGAACATGGGAACATTGGTGATTAATTTAGGGACAAGGCTTCTGCACTGATAAACCAGACAGGTAAAAGCAGGGGAGCTAAAAGAATGACATTGGCTTCATTCCAAGCTTGGATGTTGCAGTGAATGTGTCAAGTGAAATGGTGAGATCAGGTGCTCTGAGGATCAGTGAGTCAACGCAGGGATCTAGTAGGACCACCTATGTGGAGGGGCAACCCCATTTGACATGGTGGTTTGGTCTCCCCTTTGCAGCAAGGAGCCTGTATCACTGGAGAGGGAGTGCAGCAACCTGCCTGTCTTTGGCCGTTTACATATGAGGATCTTATTCTGCTTTTCTCTGAGCACCTAATTCTGTCATTAAAGATTCATTTGAAAATAATGCCTAGTATTTAGAGTTGTATGTTTCAAAAGGGAAGGATTTGCAGCTTTCTCTGTGAACAGTCCCACTTGTGGCTCTAGCTGCTTTTTACAGAGACAGCTTTGCCTTAGCTATAAGAGCTCTAAGCTAAAGGGGTCTGGAAAGGTCCCTTGCCCAGGCTTGATATGGACTCCATATAGTAGCAGAGCACAGCACCAGGAAGTGTGTGTATCCTGGAGATACCAGCAAAGAAAAATAGCTACATAAAAGGGTTTGTAACCTTATATAGACCTGTATGATACTGGGGGCAATGAAATGAGCAGCTTTTGGACATATTATGTGTTTAGCAGCTTCTGAATACATCAGTATCACAACGAGTACAACTGTTTCTAAAGACAAAAATAGTTTGTATACAGTATAGGATTGAAAGTACTTAAGTGCACCTATAAATCATTTTGCAAACTCTAAGAAAAAAAGTGAGTGATAATGTTAATAAAGAAAGCATATGGACACTTCCTCAGTGGAAGAGAGTTGTAGCAGTGGAGTAACAAATCTGTTTAAGTCTGGCCATGAAGTTGTGAAGCACATGTCCTTTATGTAGGACTGCCGGTGCAGCACCAGCTCAGTTCTGTGGGGATGTCTGTACACTCTCAGTGGAGTGGTGTCGTACCTCACTCAGAACTGCATCATGGCAAGACTTGTTATAGATGTTAGGCCTTGCTCTGGAAACAATGTACTGTTGTCATGGGCTGAATAGGGAACTTGGGATGCTGCTGAGCCCCTGCAGGTTTTGCTGCCTTTGGAGATACTGCAAATTCTAGCTGCTTGGGTGGTCTCCACCCAGCTAGCCCAATGTGAAAATTGAGAAAAGCAGACAGTAGCATGGTGAAGTCTCAAACCAATATGTAGTTCTTCTTGTTCCACAGTTCTGTTACTGAACACAAGGAGGATGCTGATCAGCAATCTTTTCAAGGAGAGCGTGAGAAAAGGACTCAACCAAGTGCTGAGACAAGCTTTCAACCAAAATGTCAGCGCACAGGTAAGCGTGCTTGGCTTGCCTGCATGATCTCACCAAACACTCTTCCACCAAGAGAACTGCAGCTGCCTGCAGCTCCAGTGGTGTCTCTGAATGCAGAGGAATCATGCAGAAGAGCAGTGAGCTTTTCCTATGGAAAGCAGGCACAGGCAACATCCACTCTGGGCTCTAAAAATTATAACTGTTCCAAATATTTTACCACTTTATCTGATGGAGTCGAAGGGAGAAAACCAACGTTCTTCTTGGTTTTCTGGGAAACAACTCCTGACAGCAGTTTGCTCCAGCTGAGGAATGACTTGATTCACAGTCAGCCAAGTACTCAGTCTGGATCAATTGTGAGAGCAGGGCTGCTAAACAGGGTGTCACTGCTGTCAATCTGCTCCCTGGTGTGAAAACCCAGTGCCTGACAAGTGCAATTCCACAGGGACCAAAATCTTGAGCAGAGAGAGAGCAAGTTTTGTTGAAAATAAATGAGGGAGATGTGTCCATCACATTGCAGCTAAATTGCACAAACCTCTGTGTTGCTGTGTGTAGGTGCAGGCTTCAGTGGGTTGCTGGGGCCCCCTTCTCTGCCACACAGGTTCCTGCGCACATGGATTCAGCACAAATCCCTGCCTAAGGCTGATATGAGTTATACTCACTGAGCCACTGGGAACAAAAAAGTAATTTTGCTCAAAGAAGAGGGAATCAGTCCCCATAGTCTATTGCTGCAAGTTTGGATGATCTTAGTTGATTTGGGAATTGTGTATTACTGAGTTGCAGCAGCAGCAATGAAAACTGTCAGAATTGCTCTCCCACCTTCTTGTAAATCTGAGAGAAGCTGCATTTTCTAACAGAAGAAACTGGTTAAAATGTAGTGTGGTGGACCAGTTCCATATCTTCAACTTTTTGTAAAATATAAGATTTTGAGGTAAAGCTCAACTTGTGTTTTGGCTCACAGTGTATTTGTTCTTGTGGTTTGTCATTTCTACTAGTGTAGAAAAATACAGTGATTTGGTTAGAAGGGACTTTTGAAGATCATCTAGTCCAACCCTGTATCTTAGTCACATGAGACAGTATAGAAAAAGTAGTATAAAAGAGGTAGCTGAGGTTGAAGAATCAAATATTGGAAACTTCTGTCTTTCAAAAATTTGTGTCCAAACCTCCAATGATAGACACATGCATAAAGTCACTAAACTTCAAGCATGAGGTAGGAGCGGGATGTTCTCTGGATTCTCTGTATTTTTACATTAATGAGTAAAATGTCTTAGTACATACACATGAATGAAGCCCTAGTCTAAATTAGAGGGATGTGAGCTGTGGTAGTTGTACTGCATTGCTTCAAGTTAGAGCACATTTCACATGGGCTCAGTCTAAAGCTCCCTGAGCAGTTCTGCTAATACTGTCTGGTATGACACTAAGTGTTCCTGTTGGATTTATAGGGGATTACAGCTATATCTGGGATGAGATGTCCCATCCCATAGTGGTTGAACTGCAAACACAATAAAATTAAACCCTCCCATTTTCCTGTGTGTTTTTTAGATTGAAATTATGGAGCAATCAAATAATGTAACAGTTGGTTACTACGTTACACGAGGGAGACTGGTCTTTATGCCAGCTGCTGTAATTGAAAGGCTTCTTGCATATGGCATTAGCAATGCCACAGCAGATATAAAGCAGCATGTGCCACATCTCCAGTCTGTGGCAGCCCTGGCCCTGCCGTGGAAGCCTCTTCCCGCATACCACTTCCAGCTGAAAACAGGTGAGTGAGGTCCTGCCTGCCTGCATCCAGGGGTGTGTGTGTGTCACAGAGGCCATGCCTCTCCTTCACCTTGCTGTCCTGCCTCAGATCCCTCCAGTGCAGCAGTGGTACAAACTCTGCTTTGGGGTTGTGTTGATGTGGCACAAGTAGGACAGCTGGTGTGTGCCTCCCTGTCCTGTGCAGTGGTCTGCTGTCACTGTGGAAATAGTGTTATGGCAGGACCCATTGGATTTGACCTAGATCCCAGCCATCTGACCTAGGGGCACTGTGTAATCCCTCTATGCTGTAGCAAGTATCAGTGCACAGCAGTTGCAGTGCAGCAGAGTAATAGGAGGTACAAGAAAGCAGAGTGCTGTAAACCAATATATTCAGCTGTAAAAATATTTCTTGCATGTGTGCTCACATGTTTGAATACACTTACTGCAATTCCCCAGTTAAGTACACTCTTCCTAGCACAGACAGAATGAGAATCAATATTTTGATTGATTATGTCCTGCAAAAGCAAATATCCTGCAAGATTTAAGAGTATAATTTGTGTTTTAGAATGATTTCACTTACTGCCTGGCTCTAAGTATATGTACAGTGAACTGGCTTTACCATCCTATAAATCACTGCAGAAACAATCTCCATTTGTTTGTAGAGAGAATCAGCTCTAATAATGCAACTTAAGTCTTACATTTTGTCTTAATTAAGGCTAGCTTAGTGCAGTGCTTGAATGACATAAACTGATCTTATGTGGCATTATTTTCATCTACTTTAATTTGTAAATTGAGCATTTTGCTGTGAGGCATTACAGGAGTTATGCAACCAAGAATATTTTGTCCACATACAAATACCGTTTCTTTTCCAGAGCTGCAGTTTGTGGGTCAGACAGACAATATACAGTCATGCAAATTTGTTCAGACCATGGAGCAGCGGTTACAGAGAGCATTCCAGGATGCTGAAAGAAAAGTCTTAAACACCAGCAACAACTTAACAGTTCAGGTACAACGTTGTGTGCTTTGCAAGTGCCTATTGTCAGACTCCCTGGGCTATTGTTTGCTGGGTGTATGCTTGTATTTCAGCATAAACTTACTTCTATAGTGGCATTATGCTTCCATCTGAAATGTTCATGTTTTGCAGGAAAACTTACAAATGCATGATTTCTAGAAGAATGCTACCATTACTTTCATGAATTTGAGTTTTGCTTTTTGCAGTTAAATCGTTCAAGCGAAATTCAAATAAATATATTAAAGTATTCTTCCAAATCTATTTTTACTGAGTATGGTATTTTGACACACTAGCTGCTTTCAGTGAGGCTACTCAGGTGTAGTGACATGCATAGCTGTTTGTAAGATCTGAACTGATGGGCTGCATTTCTTTCTTTTTTTTGTGTGTGCATTTCAGTTCCATACTTGCAGACCTAAATTCACTATTAAGGGCCTGGCTTTTGCAGACCTTTATATAATGGGCCAACACCCTTATGCTTTGTGACATGCTTCAGGAATAAAGAAATTGTCCTCTCTGTGATACGATATACATGTTAATCTGACCTTGAACTCTTCTGATGCTTTTGTTGTACTGTGTTTTATGTTTTCATTCAGTGATCCAAATCATAAAAGTGGTGTGTTTAAACAGCATTCACGAATGCTGAGTGCTGTTGGCCCTACCTAAAAAGTAGCCATAAAACATCACTCTTGTCCTGGGGCATGATTTTTCTGAGCAAATGTTTTTTTCCGTTCCTGCCCTGCCTTTGCTTCTCTCATTCCTGCATAAAACTGGTGTTTGAGGATCTGATCCAGTACTTGCGAAACAGAATTGGTCCTTAAATGCAGTCATCAGATTTGGGCACAGGAAGAGACTAGCAGGTAATTGTATGATGCTAGGAATGGAAGAGACATCACAGCCCTTTATTTTTTTATGGAGAAGATATGGGTCTAGATAACTGCACTAGGAAGGCAGAAAAGAGAGCAAGGCATACAGGCCTCTGCTTCAAACAATGTTGGTTTTTTGGTTTGGTTGTTTTTCATTTTGTTTTGTTTTGGTGTGGTTTGGGTTTTTTTTGTTGTTGTGGTGTTGTTTTTTGGTTTTTTTTTTTTTTAGATAAGCATCTTTTCCCTCATCTTATATTTCCTGGTAAAAACAGGGAAAAGTATTTTCAGTCCTCACTCCACCTTTTCTGCCTACTGCTGTCCTCCAGTGTCCTACATGTGCTGAAATAGGAATTTAAAGTATCACACAAAGTTTTGCACAGCCATGTTGAGTAAGCTGTGTCTAATCCATTGTTCAAGTTAATATTTCCCCAGTTTGTTTACACTGGTTTGGCTGGGATTTATTTTAACTGAGCTGAACCACAGCTGCACATTTTTTCTTTACCTCTGTTTCAGATTTTGAACACCTCCAATGTCTCCCAAGCTGTCACTCTGTTTTATGTAGTGAACAATCGAAGCACAACTCTAAATGGCACTGTTTCCAGCAACCTTCTTAATCAGCTGTCTGCTGAGCTGGTGGGTTTCTACCTAACCTACCCACCCCTCACCATTGCAGAATGTAAGTACGCACTTCCTAGCACACAGCTCCTTAAGATTAGTCAGTGTTGAGCTTCTGCTTTACAAGCACCATGAGCTTTCTTATCAAGCTCACAGGTTGTAGGTGTTTTTGCTGACTACTTTCTAAACTACTTTTATGTTTAAAAAAACCCCAACAAAATGACAAATGAGGGAAAGTTTGAGAGGGGGAGTTTCTAGGTCCAGCATTTACTCTAGCTGCTGCAAACACTAGTAGATAACTAAGAAAAACATACATATGCTGTCATTAACAAAAAACAAATAAATACCTGTGCCAGGTCCCAAACAAAAGAAAACTGGAGTTTTGTATAAAACAAAATGCAGAATATCCCAAATTCTCCATTTCAGAAAAACTGTACACAGCATGTGGAGTTCATCTTCAGCATAACCCATTGCTTTGGTGGAAGACTTAGCTCCCAGTGTTTGCTCCAGTGGCAAGGGGTAGCATGCTTTGAGGGTGTGTTTGGGCTGTGGGTAAGGTCTGTCTATACTTGATCCTCAGTTTAAAATGTGTTATAAGCACTTTGGCATCAATAAGTGCTTGCATTTCAGTTGTTGTGAAGAGCCAGCAGTACAGAGAGCAAGCATGTTGTGTGCCTGGGCAGCCTGTGTGACATATATGCCCTCTGACTCTGCATGAATAAAGGGACATGACATTTGATTATGGGCATTTTTGTTTAATCAGTTTGTTAAACTGGTATGTGAAATTAAGCTGACTGTAGGGAAGGGTTATCTGCTCACTGGTGGAGATCAGTGTTCACTGGAAGTGAGAGGAGACAGGAGCGTGCTGGGTATGTCAATGCATGGTAATGCACTCTGGTTAAGGAAGTTCCAGCTGATCTCACTGTGTGTTAATCTTCATGAGATGCCTGTTAAATTTGAAAGAGGGTTCTCAAATACCAGTAAAGATCTGGTTAAACTTCTGGTAGCTATCAAACTCACTGGTAAGGCTAAATGTGATGGAGTAGCTTGTAGTTTTTTCATTTCACAAGTGTTGGAACAATTGATCACATAAGGGAAGAGCCCAGTAGGTCTTTATGATATGAACACTGGACTGAGTTGATTCATAGCTTTAGGTAAAATTTTTAAGGTGCTTGTTCATTTTCTGGGGAGATGGAGGGAGAATGTTGACAAATAGTATGTTTGAACACCTAGGAAGGGGATTTAGGGCAGGGCCTGTCCTCTTCCTTTTGGTGACTGGTGGTTGAGACTGTCCAAAGAGTGCTCTGTGTGCAGGACTTGTCTTCATAAGGCATCCAGGATCACAAGGTAAAAGCCTGAGGAAATTTTGATGGTGGTCAAGTGCTTGGCCTATAAAATAGGCCTGTGCATATGGGAAGGATTGGGATGCTTCTCACAAAGGCAATACAGGTGGGTGTTTGGTTGGTAGAAGCTGTGAAAGCCATTTGTCATATACCAAGAGTCTTGTGGTATTGCAGCTCTGTGCTGAGCCTTACACATGATGAACCAATTCAACAGTCTTTAGCTAGTGTTCCTTTAGCAACTAATAGCTTCTTTCATTTTGGAGCTTTATTCCCAGTGCAGCAGATATACTGCAAACTCATTGACTTAATATGCACATGGTGTTTATGGCTTCAGACTGATAGCCTGTCTTGTGAAAATAGTTACTTTGTAAAGTGTTTGATGCTTATTCAGGTGGCAGTGTAGTTGTTTCAGTTTATCAAACAAATACTGCAGCTGTTCTCAGTGTGTTGTGTACAAATAAACTCCAGTATCTCCTCCAGAGTCTTGGCAGTCTGTGGTGGAAATGCACAGGACATGCCATGAATCCCTCAAAAGCTGTTACTGCACGTAATCAGATCCTTTACAACGTCTACTATTTCAAACCACTTTGGAGTTTAAAAATCAAGGTCACTCAGTAGCAGTGTATCAACATGCAAGGCATGGGTATTTTCTGAATTAAGTTCCAAGTATTAATGCTCTCCTCGTTGCATTCATCTACTGAATGAAAATGCTGCGTCGTGTAATGAATTGGCAGCGTATTGAACTTTACTGCCAAATGCACTTTGGAGATGGCAAAGCTAACAAAAGGCATCAAACCAGCAAACATCAGTTTCTCACTGTTAAGGAATCTATTGAATAATTAATTAAGATATGGCAAATGGATATTAATAAAAATATCAATAACTTTTTGTTAATATGAAAATTTGCCCAAACCCAAAGGTTTGATGTATGGTTAGAATATATATTTACAGTGAGAATGGACAGTATTTAGGCAAATATAACAATTTTAAACAATTTTCTGCAAACCAGTAGGAATAACAGGGAGAGGATCCCTGGGCGCAAAATGCCGCTTGACCACGGCGGGGAGGGAGACTCGACAAGAACCGTTAAGCCAAAAAGGCAATGAATTGATTACTCACAGGTGATCCCACCCAAGCAGGCAGTGCTGCTGCTGTGTATTAGCTGTTGAGGCTTTGGGGGCGCTCTCGTGCGCCAGGCACGGCTGGTTGCCGGCGGGAAGGCCACGCGGTCTCGGGGCTGGTCCGGCTTCAGCAGGACAGCAGGCTGTTTACCATGCTATTGTGAAAGGCTCTTGGCTTCCCTGGTAAACTGAGGCACAGCAGAGTTCTAGTTGCAAGGGGAAGCAAGGCTTGACTCCAGCTCCAAGGCTCGTGGCTTCTCTAGCTTGCAGTGAGTAGGTTCATGGCTTTTATCCCAGGCTCTGGACCGGGCAACTCCAGGAGGGGCAACTTGAGGCAGCTTCAAGCAAGGCAAGGCAAAGGCGACTAGGAATCAGCCTGTATATATATCTTGCCTGAGATTCAATTGGACCAATAGGACAACTGAAGCCAGCACATAGTTACCCTAGGAAAAGGGGTTCTGCCAGGCTGTGGCCATGAAAGGCAGAAACATAGGCCTGGTCTAGGAGAAGCAGTGGCCAGTGCATGTGCTCTTACCCCAGAAGGAAACTTGTTTACCCAGATGTGCTGGGGCCTCTCTTTTGTGCCTCTTCCTGCGTTACCCCAATTTCTGCAGGAAGGAGTGGGGAGAGGGGGACCACGTCTAGACACATGAGGGTCTGTCTGGGTTTGTGCTGGGCCCATTTGGCCCTAACATGTCACTCACAGATGTAAACACATATGGTTGTTATACCTTAAATGGTATTTGTTACTCTCATTTGTAATTCTTGCGGAACTGCACTCTGTGATTGGTGGAATCTGCTCCTGGTTTATATTAATACTATTTTTGGTTAGAACTGTGGACTGGGTTAAGTAAGGGTGAAATCATGGAATCACCATAGAATGCCATCTTGTTTTCCCCAGGGAGAAAGCAGCAGAAATGTATATAACATTGTCACATGCATATTACCTGTAATTTTCAGTAATGGGCAATCCTGGGCTATGTCCCAGAGAGTGTAACAGCCAATATTCTGGCAATAGCAGAGGCGTGTTCTGCTTTGTATGGCAGCAGTTGTACTGTTTACACTTGATGACCTTTTTCAGACAGAAGAGAAATTGTAACCCAGGAAATTATGCCTCTAGACCCCTTCCTGGGCTATAGTTCAGGTTTATTTAGCACTTTCTGGTTATCTAGTTTTGGGAACATATAAAGAGTCAAATGCTGGAATATTATCATGTAATTTCAACTTTTATTTTTAAAGCTTTGGAGTATCCAAACCTTGATGTCTCAGAGTCAACTAGAGACTACTGGGTGATAACAGGTACGTTTAAATTTTCTTCCCTCCTCCATGCACTTCAGGTAATTTTTAGTGCTCATTTATATGAAAACAGTGGTGCAGTAATTCTACTCAAAAAAAAAAGTGGCTGCCAACTGAGCCTTCCCGTTGCATTCAACTGAGCAAATGTATTTACAGTTACTCTGGGGCATAACTGTGATTTATCAGCTTGAGCAGAGACTTCTCTTGCATTCCATACCGCCTCAGAATTTACACCGCTTTGGCTTAAGCACTTCAGGAGTGCAGCATTATCTTCTCAGAGTTTTAAAACATAAATAGACTTTTTTATTTTTCTCTTTTTTTTTCCTGGGACTTGGATTTATATCTGAAATCAAAAGGGGCTTGTAGAGACAACCCAGGAATAAAGGTGATCTGTCAAAGCAAGGAGGTTTGTTGTGATTTACTGACTGAGTCCAGGAATTTTGGCATCTTTCACCTGAAGCATTAAGCACCACTTTCTGAAGGAAAAGAAGGTGCAAAGAGTGCTATTAGGCTTCAAAATACTTGGTTTTGTTTTTGTTTGTTTGCTTTGGTGTTTGTTTTTGTCTTTCATTGGTATTGCATTCACAATCCTTTTGACTTTTTAAGTGATAACTGGGGAAGAAAGAGACCCTTTCTCCCAGCCGTCTTTGAGTCAGTGAATACCAAGGCCTTTCTAATTGGTGTGTCTGTATCTGGTATTGTTTAATGCTCAGGAGAGCAAGAGGAAAAGAGCCTGACAAGAAATGGTTTAAATTCTACACTCTGCATCCAGAAGCCAGCGTGATTTAGTACCTGTTCCATCTATTCATAATTTTGAGATAAATTTTTGCAGAGATTATGATCTTCTGAAAAGAGTGGTACAGCTCTTCCCCATTTGGACCCTGTGAGCCCAATACTCCATTTTTGCCTTTATGCACTTACTGCAGTGGAGTATTATTATTATTACAATGGAACACAGTTTTAAAAGCAAATCATGGTAGTCCCAAAAGATTTTTGAAATAATATTGAAAAATCATACATATGTATGAATTAAATTAGCATGGCATACCACTTTTTTTGAACTTCATGTAAATTCAGTGTCTTTTTAATTGTACATGCATTTATACATGGAAGAAAAAAATTCAGTTGTCAGTGCTCTCAAACATGATACTTTCTTTCAAACAGATTTCCATTGTATAAAATTGTAACTTTGGATTTCAAAACTGCTGGATGAACACCTGGTTTAGTTAACAGGAACATCTGATAATAAGCATAAAACCAGGTATCTCTCAAAGAGGTTTTAACTTCTTACATTGAAGAACATAGATTTAGCTGAACTGAAATCTTCGAGTTTGTGGAGCATTTTACTCTCTGAAACACTGTTGACAATATTAGAGAAGAGTAGTGAAGGGTCTGAAACAGAAGCTCATTATATCCCCATCAGGATTTTCTGAGGGGGTGCAACAATGTCCAGCTCTTTTTCTTCTAATCTAGATAGATCATCTCTGTTCTAAACCACTCTACAGACCATGTGCTGTATGTAGAGATGTGTTATATGTGATTTTTCTGTATTCCCTCAGTTATTCAAGGAGTTGATATTGCATTACTTGGACTGAACAACCAGAGCTTTGCAAGATTAATGGAGCAGCGTTTGGCCCCACTCTTTATGATGTCCCATCAGCAAGGAAGACGATTCAAACGTGCCACTACTGTGGGCAGCTACACTGTGCAGGTGCTCAACACAGCATTGCTTGCACCTAGATATATGTCAAAAAAGAGCTTTGTTTGCGTGTGTCCTGCCTCAGTTTGTGTAAAAACCCAACCAACCAACCAAAAAAATCCCAAACAAAAAATAAACCCCAAAAGTATAATTGGGTTGAGATGTTTCTGCCTTTTTTGATGAATAGCAAAGCAGCAAGTGCTGAATGGCTGGCATTACTAATGGTGGTGTTTTTCTCCAGTCAGCTATGCTTGCATGCCTCTCCTCTTGTAGAAATTGTCATTGGTTAACCATTGCTAATAAACATTTTTTCTTTGGTTGCTATGAGGATTGGTACACAGTATACCTATTTTTAGTGTTAAGTCTTGTATTCAGCATAATGAAGAGTTTCAGGCTTTTGTTCAATGGGAAAAATAAAGTTTCTTAGGTCTTCATTTCCTAGGTAACTCAATAAAACTAGAAATTCTTTTTGTTGGAAAAAAAATACGTGAAGCAGTCTTTATACAGAGTTAGTCATCAAATCATGTGGCTAGAGATCACATTATGAAGTAGAGATTTCCATCCCAAGTAATTTACTAATTATCTTTCTCTTATTTAGCAACATTTCCCATTAAGTACTTTGAAATGATCATATTTAGTTTTCTCACTAGTTTAGCCACCTGGTGCTAGTTGTGGAGGATTCAAAGAGGATCAGCCTTCAAAATGACAAGTTACTGCTTTTCAATTACATGATGTTTTTCAAGAGTCGTTGTTGTGAGATATATAAAACAAATCACTCCTTCTCATTTGCCCAAAATTCTGTGCTTTCCCACTGACAGAATCTAAAAGAAGGAACATGTTTTCACTTGCCAAAAATGTGAACCTTTGGAAAATTTTCCATGAAAACATGATATGTTAACACATAATGCCCATAACATAATGGAGAGGAATCACAAAACTTCCCTTTTCTCTCAGTGTTAGAGGTGTTTGACACTTCCTCCATTCTCAGGAAAGATAGAATTATAACATAAAAATTCTGCTGGTGTTGTGCAGAATAAAATGGAAAAAGCATGATTCTTTTTATTGTGAGCTTAGGATCAAAAGCAATGAGTATAGGAGTAAAATGTGAGGAAAATTTTCAACTGCAACATGCTAGTAAAATATATTTTCCAGTGTTAAGATTTTAAGAATCTGCTCTTTAGAGAGGACCACAATGTCCAA
This sequence comes from Dryobates pubescens, assembly GCF_014839835.1. Taxonomy (NCBI): domain Eukaryota; kingdom Metazoa; phylum Chordata; class Aves; order Piciformes; family Picidae; genus Dryobates; species Dryobates pubescens. The sequence goes on from NC_071633.1 coordinate 8,271,166, forward strand.
AATTTGATCCTTTCCTCCTTTTACTGCACTCTTTTCTTACTATAGGGGTTTACCTTAGGGTTATGTTTAAGATTTTTGAAGAAGGCAGACAGGACTGTCACCACTCTGAACAGCCTAGGCTATGAAAGGGAGACGCTCTGATCCTGTGAGAATACTTGCGTATATTTTATGCTTATATGGGGTCTGGAGTTCCTTGTGTGAACTGCCTTCAAATAGCTCCTGGCATCTTTTGCAATGGTGTGATACAAACACATTTTCTTTCTCTTTCTCACATTTTCTTTGTTATTTTGTTTTTCCTGAAAGATGGTAAAAATCCAGCGTATCCCAGGCCCCAAGGAGCCAGCTGAACTGACATACTATACTTTATACAATGGGAAACCTTTGCTGGGCACTGCAGCTGCCAAAATTTTGAGCACCGTTGACTCCCAGCGGATGGCCCTGACACTGGGTTATGTTATTCAAGTTCAAGCTGATCGTAAGAGTTCTTTTTAAAATTCTCTGGTTTAGTCCTTTAATTTCGTGTGGGTTTTTTGATTGTTTGTGTTTGTCTATTTGTGGAAACACCAGGGTAGGTATGAGGAGCCTCCAATGGTCACACAGAAGTTGGGCTGCTCTTTTTCCTGTGGAAAACTGACTAATGTTTTATCATAGTAAATCAAAGTTATATACCAACTGTTATTTAGCCAATCAGTGCAAAATCTACTGTACAGCTATATGAAACACATTTACTTCTATGAACTGAACAACTTAATGTTGGGGTTTTTTTGGTGAATAATAACAGCTCAATGTGTGAATTTGCTTCACATTGCCAAGGTCATCAATCCAGACATCATTAAAATTGTATAGTGGACTACAGTATGGATCTCCTTAGTGGCTGAACAGTATATAAAAGGGAAACCCTGGTGCCATTATTTCTTTCTGAAGGAGAAATAATAATTGCATGTAATGGTGACAGGAAAAGAAGGGAGCACTCTAAGTGATGTGTCATCCAGGGGCATGTGATTGAGGTAGACTGAAGTGCGATATAATTTCCAGAGATTACACCATATACTGTACCTGCTCTTTGATTTGATCATTGTCTGTTACTGAAACCAGGATGTCCATTCCTGCTTCCATAAAGTCTAGCATTTATTTTCTACATTACTTTTTGTTTTCCATGAGAGTATTTCTTTAATATCTTTTTTAGTAAAGCATCTGTAGGAAATCCATAGCAGAATCCTAGCCCTTTGTTCAATGTTGTGATTTATTTGGATAGTTAGATAATTGTGACATCTGCTGCTTATCATCTAACTTTGTACTTCCATGGTCTGATAAGGCAGCCTTGTTCATCTGTAGATTTTCATACGAGTTAAATATGCACAAAATACCATATGAGGAGAATATACAGAAATTGAAATCGTGACCCCAGGTAACTGAGATTCTGAAGTCAGAGGATTTGAAATGAGGGAGGCAGTTATATCTTTATACCTTATTACAAAGAAAAAAAAAAATCCATTTCTTTCACTTTATACATGGTATGTGCAGTCTGTCTTTGTAATCCCGAAGAAAATACTTTGTGTGCACTGCATTTTTACTCATTATAATTTCTATTATAGCAGAATGAAATGTTCTGTACCAAAAAGCAGTAAAAAAAGACATCTACCCTCAGGACCTCATAATCTGGTTAGACAAGACAGATGAATAACAAAAAGTATGGATGTTCCTGTTTTATAAGTGAGGAAAAATAAAAGGCTTGCTTCAAGATCCACCGAAGTCTTATTGCATTGAGCAAACTGTGGATTGACATACTCAAGGTCACATTGGAAGCTGGTAACTGAATTAAAGATGTAAACCAGGATTCCTAAATATCAGTCCTATTAGCCATAAGATCATTGTTTCCTATCCATTCCCTAGAAAGAAGTATAGATTTTCAACAACTGTTTGCTGCTCCTACAGCAGTAATCTATAATTAAAGTTATTGTTATCTGATAGAGTTCAGATTCAGTTTCCTTTCCCACAGCCCCAAACTAAATGTCAAAGTCAATAATTTAGAATTATGCAGGTCTCCTGAAAAGTGAACCTTGAAAGGCTTCAAGCTGGCATTTTGGGCAGTCCTTAAGCAGGTGGTTACTGTCGCACTGCACACAAGATATGTACCTGATGATGCTATTTCTGCATCACTCTATGAACTACATTGGCTTTGCAGAAATTTGTAGGTCTACAAAGAAAATAGGCTCAAGCTTCACATGGACTTTCAGCTGGCGTTTGTAACTACTACTGAACAAGAGGATATGTATTTGAAGTTTGAATCTGTAAGATGCTGAGTGCCTCTGACAGCTAATAAGCTCAATGACATTTGAAAGCGCTAGTCCCCTAGGAGATAGAGAAGGCTGCTTTCCACTGGTATTCTCACAATTGCCTGTCCATGTCAGCAACCAGTGGCATAGGAAAATAACTAGAGATAGCATGATGAAATGCACCCCTTTCCCTGATGCCATTATTAATGTATCTGCAAGTATCTCATAATTTTCCCTCCTTCAGAAATGACGGATTCATTTTGGCCTTAACTATGATAAAGTATTTCTGGAGCACAAGAGAAGGATTTTCTTATTGCCTGTTGATATCAGCAAGAGCTGTTAGTATGCTTAGCTTCACTGTTTTTGAAAAAGCAGTGCCAGTTTGCTGTTGCTGAGCCAGTAAGTCTTTGAGCCCTGGTATGGACCCCATGTTTATACTTCTAACACACATGCTACCTTACTCTGAGCTGGTTTTCTGTTTGAAAAATAATTAAGGATGTATTGCTTACACTTGTTGTTGTTTTTTATTCTGTAAATGAACCATTGGAGTGATGCCTAATATGGCATCTAACTTGACTTTGGGAGTTGATGGCTGCTTTTGCAGCAGCTGGCTATAACTAAGAGAAGAGATCCCAGGGATCTGTGAACTGAGCAGTGGTGCTGATTGATTGATTTATTTTTTTACATAGGGAATACAAAAGTATAGCTGGCTTTCTTACAGTCATTTTATATTCATTATTTTATGGGGACACTTGATTATTTTGGAAGCAGTTTAAATCATGTGTGTGCACAATGAGACTTATAAATGTTGATCTGCAATTTCCTGTAGCTGTGGTGAAGAACCCCCCAAACAACCTGTGGATCATTGCAGCGGTGCTGGCTCCCATTGCTGTGGTTACAGTTATCATTATCATCATCACAGCAGTTCTGTGCAGAAAGAACAAGAATGACTTCAAACCAGACACCATGATGAACCTTCCTCAGAGAGCTAAAGTGAGTGAACAGTTTCTAAATCCAGGATGTCTGTGTGCTTTCTAAAGTTTTAGCTGTGTTTCTCTGCTAGATGAAGGATGTTTGGAATTGAGGTGGTGGTTAGACACAAGTTGAACCTTTGCAATTCTCTTCAGTTACCCTTCTGTTTTACTTGGGAGTCATTAACTTCCAGCTTGTCCCCTGCTGCATAAGTAGCACTGATGGAATAACAGTTGCACAGTGATGTAAGGCCCTGAGCTGTTAAGCCAGAGTGAGCTTTACTCAGAGCAGATATGGGATGTTATGCTTAGACCTGAGCAGCAGCATATATACTGTGGGACCTCAATCCCACACGCATCACTTGACCTACTCCTACCTACTGCAGTAGCAATGCCTGAATGTCTGGGCTTTGGTAGCAGATCAGATTTAGTCCTAACCAGAAGGTCTCCACCTAACTGCTAATCCAGAAAAGACATTATTTATTTGATTTTTTTCCCCAGAAAATTTCTTCCACTGCTAGATGTTTTGATCTTTCTAATTTATTTGTGGCTATTGATTGGGTTCAAATAGTTTTTTTCCTTAGACCTGCTAACCCATATCAATTAGAAGTTGTATTTTCTAAATCAAATGTGTTTCCAGTTTGATTTGCTGTCTCTAACAGAAAATGTCATAGAATACTAATTTGGCTCCATAATGAAAATAGTCTGCCTGCTCAATCCTGCTCTTAAATGGCTCTTAAACAGGGCCACCCAAAGGTAGGAGGTTTTAGCCTGTGGTATGTAAGTTATATTGTCCCTTTGCCCTGGCTTTGTGGTTCTCCATTAGCATGAGCTAGAAATGATATTTTTTTTCTTTGGTTTCTTAATGCTACAGACAGCAGGATTATTGTGATTTCAGCTCACTTGCTTCTCCTGAAAAATGTGGATTGGAGGGAGAGCAGAAAGAAGGCATAATGCATATGACAGCTCTTCTTTCCTCATCATAGGTTAGTTGCAGATGGGTGCAGCTGATGCCAGTTGGAAAAAAGACATTTGTATCAAAAATGATGTGAAAATGACATTTCCATCTCGGTTCCAGTATGCTCATCCTATTTATCCAGTGTTATCAGACTAGTATTATGGCTAGATCTGTGAAACAAGCAATATCACAAACACAAGCAAAAATTTATACCAATGCAGTGATATTGTATAATGTCCCACTGAAACCGCTAAAATGCAAACCATGCTTTCTTTGGGGCTGTTGCAAATACTGTTTTTCTTATACGTAATTTTTCTTATATGTGATCTTAGTCTCAGCTGAAGGACAAAATGAGACTAATTTTTTAAGTTGTTTTGACCTAGCCATCTTTATGGGATGCTTTACAGCTGAAGAAAGTTGCTATTTGTAAAGAAAATACACTGCTGGTTGAAACCACAGCACAGAAAAAAAAAAGAAAGTGTTTTAATATTTTAATCCACAGTTGTCATTCCAAAAGAATGAGAAAACTGGATTTTTACTTTTCCTGAGAATTCAGATTTAATCAGGCTATAAAATACTGGGTCAGGTTAAAACTTAGTCAGGTTACAGCTGCATCAGCAGTCAATGCCACCAGATGGGAATTGCATCTGCAGAACAAAATAATTGGTGCTGAGCTCCCAGCATCCGCATTACACTTGGATCAGGAGATGTTCCTGCAGGCTTGCTCACATTTGCAGCTGGAGTGCAGGAGGTCCACTTCTAGAGCACATTGCCCCATTTTGGTATATTTTGAGGTTCCATAAAATTTAATTCATGGTATAGAAAGTCATGCATTTCAAAATAAAAGGTAAATGACTTTCTGTTTAGTTTCACAATGATGACTATTGAAAATGTTCACCCAAGTCTAGTTTTGAGAGTAGGCCATGGAAGATAAATTCTGCAGTGAGATTGGCAGTGGACTGTTTTCATCATTCCTCATTTCAGCATCTGTACTTAAAATAAGGCTAAGAAATCTATTTTGGGAAGATGATAAAATAAGGTAATTTGAAAAGAACAGTTTTAGTTTATTCTTTTAATTCCAGCATTAGGGATATGAGGAATAGTGGTTATTAGATGAACTCAAATTGCCACATTTCATGCAGTATGGCAATAGAAGCAGGTGATGACCACGTATCAGTCCCACACAGAAAATGAGTATGTTACATCTCATACCTTAGAAAAGTACCTGAGATTGCTTGATTAATGCTGAATCTGTTCTGTAAGTGGAGCCACAGCAGACTGATTTTTAGTTTAAGAAGCAGCTTTTATAATTTGTTTCTCTGCCTTAGATTTGCTTTTAAATCAAGGAGGAGTTTTCTGTTACCTTTTTAATATCCAGTAAACCGTATAGAGGGGGAAAGAGGGTGTTATGGGATATCCATACCCTTGGATTTCAGCTGGTATTGTGCCACCTTATGTGTTTGGATTCCAAAAGTCCTGTTCCAAGGGGACTGGCAGTGCTGAGCTGCCTGTTCATTGCTGCAGTCCTTTGCTGCTGGGAGCGGTGGAGGCTGCAGGTCCTTGCAGAGCAGAGCTGCCTGGCACATCCCTCCAGAAGCTCTGTCCCGTGCAGTGGGACAGGATGCACGAACGCAGCTCCGAGGGGTAATGAAACGTTTAGCCTTAAATATCCTTCTGTAGCTGGGGAATGTCATGTAACTGAACAGCAGCATTGCTGCCTGTGCCTGGTAATTAAGGAAGGACTCTTTTCTTGTAGCAGACTGAAGGTTAAGTAAATGAAGTTTAAAAAATGACCTCTCATATGTAGTGCAGTTTATAGTGCTTAGGAATTATGTTGCTGTTCTGCATTGCCTTAGCAGTCAGGGACATCTGGACTAAGTTGCAGGGAAAAGGAACTACTATCATTATTTTCAATTGGTTTTCCAGTTGGAATGAAGCATAAATTCCAGTCAGTGAAATTCTGATGGGAATTAATTTTGATCTTTCAATGCTGTTTTTATTTTGAGCTATTGTTTTTGCTTTGAGGTTTTGGATAGATGTTAACTTTTCCCTCCCTTGCTTTCTAATTCACAGCATGTTTGTTTCAAGGTTGTAATCTGATTTGTTGCCTTTCCTTTCTTTTTAAGCATGAAAGAATAAGCTTGCAGGTAAACAGATAAGATCTGCAATCTGAGACCCACAAGCAAAAGTAAATACTGCAGGACATGAGAAAACAACCACTATCAATTTGATAAAGGGCATGGAAAAAAAGATCAGAGGAACTGTCTGTGTACAGGGGAGGGCCTGATCATGCCTTTTTTTTTTTTATTCCCCTTTTTTTCCACCTAAATATCAATGTTTGTTTAATGATCATTATAAAGAAAAAAAGTCCCAGAAACAACTCCCTATATTCAGTCTGCCCTTTGCCCAGGCAATGTAATGTGATGGGCTTGTAATTAATTTGTTATTTCAAAAGCAATATTTAAATCCTAGCCCTTCAGTCTTTCTCACTATTTTTGCCATACTGGACATCTACTCTTGCAGTGCTTCAGCAGTGCCTGATTGTGATTTAGTCTTGCCAGTTCCCTTCAGGGGTGGTAAAGCCATCTGCTCCTGTGGGCTTTTACAGAGCAGGGTTCCAAGATCAAATTTTATTTAACGCAGTATGTCTCCTGATGAGGATGGCTTTTTCAGCTCTTCCTTTATTGCAATTTGAAACTAGACATGGTGGTAAGTAGAGCTCAGATTAAAATAATCATTCACTTTCTTCCTTTGTCAGATCTGCAGAGTTCTTTAGTAGTTCTCATGTTCTGCTGCTTCTGGATTGCTTTTGTTTGTTTTTGGTTTTGTTTTTTTAATGTAAAGTAGAAGTTGTAACTTCTGCTCTTTCAAAGGCAGGGAGGGAGAAATAACTGAGTTAGCTGTTCTGCTACCCTTTTGCAGAATATCTAGGGTCTTGACTATCACTTAATATAGATAATAAAGTTAAAAAACATTATTTTGTTCAAAAACAATCTAGAATGCTGTGAAATAGTTCTTTCTAGCTGTCCTTCACACAGCTTCTGCTTCCCCTTTCATCATTTCTTTCCTTTTCTTAATTTCCTCCCTTAAGCAAATTTGGTGGCTGCTTTGGTGGTACCCTGCTTTCAGAGGGGGAAAAGCAGAAGGCTCTGTCAGGGGCAACGCTGTCATGACTTGCCATGAGGTGGTGATGGTGAATTGACATTTCTCTGATATGTTGCAAGTTTCATTGTGATACTGTGCAGAGATGTCTGCTCTCCCAAATCAGCATTAGCCCAGTGAATGTCTCCTTAGTGCACTGGAGCTGCTATTGAGAGGAATACTGAAGTACGTGAGCTCATTAGAAATCATCAGCCTCAACTCAAACAGGAGACTGGGAATGTGATGCAGATCCCCATAACCAAAAAGCATGTGTTTTGGTTTTTTTAAAATAGAAAACAGCTGCATTATTTTTAGACTGAGATCACCTATGATTATTTGTGTTTAAGCTATAGCCCAGATTTAATAAGGCACTGAGTAAGAGAAAATGTTCTTTCAGAGCTGATCCTTTTTCAGTACAATCAGCAAATTTTTTATGCAGCTGATTTTCTTGCAGAACTGAAATATTCGATGTCAATGTGATAGGAACCTGAGAGAAACTATTCAGTTGTTAACTGTTTATTCTGATGTGTTTCTCAAAGGAGGGTTAAAATCACCAGTGCTCATCTTTTGAAGTGTTCTATGGTGCTTTTTTAGCATTCTGCCAGTAGTCTTTGTACTTCAGGAAGAGTATCCTTGCAGTCTTCGATAAATTCATTTAATTAAGTATGGCAAGAATCTTGTGTTCCATTTTTTTCCCCAAATGTGGTCAGGAATTTATTTGAGTAATTTTTTTTTTCCTTTTCTTTCCTATTTTTGCAATTAAAAATGCAATTTGGAAAGGTAAGGTTTGCACAAATGCTTTAATTTTTCCATTAAGAGAATCCACCTTTTGGTGGCTGCTTTGCCCAGAAGGCATGTGTATGTTCTACTTGTTCCTTACAGAGGCAGCAGGGAAAGCCTGGCTGGGCTTTGGGGTGGGAGAGGCTGGGCACAGGGCCCTCAGCTGCCTTGCTGCAAGGCTCTTGCAAATGCTGCTTCCTAAGAGAAACAAGCAAAGTCAGTAACAACCTTCCCAGTAGGCAACTAGCAAGGCAGGAGAAATATAATTTCACTGTTGTGAAAAAGATCCTTTTGCCTGGGAAACTTTATGTGCCTTTTTTGCTTTGTCTTGATTTGGAATAAATTACTCCCACCCTCTTAGGAAACACAAAGGGTTTTGTCAGAGAAAGTTTTCTGTTTTCTATGTGTTCTTATTCTTCTCCCTACTGTGATTTTCTTATGTATGCTCATTATTCCATTGTCTGTTAAAGGAGTTTCCGGGGATGTTACAACAGGGTGAAGAAAGGTTAGCCAAGATCAGTTTTGTACTAACTAATCATGTTTAAAAACAATAAATTGGTTTGTTGTTGGGCATTCTTATGGCAATCTGCATATTTTCACATTTCTATTCTGTCATGTAATTAAAGAATTTAAGGGGTGTTGGAAAATGTTATAATGAAGTGGGAATTTTATGTTAAAGTATGATGCATGCTGGAAATGTATGTTTTCTGCTCCCCCTCCCAACTTTTATGTTTTTACAGCCAGTACAAGGCTTTGACTATGCCAAGCAACACTTAGGTCAGCAGGGAGCTGAAGATGAGGTTCTACCTGTAACTCAGGAGACTGTTGTACTTCCACTTCCAGTTAGAGATGCTCCTTCCTCTCAGGAGAGAGAAGTTACTCAGGATGGGAGCACCATCAAAACTGCCAAATCCAATGAAACCAGGAAAAGGTATGGACCGTCGTGTTTCTGTGGAGGGGTGGAATAAGGTTTTATTTCATGTCTACCCTTAACCATCATCAGAATAGCTGAAGGTCGTTATTTCTTATCTTGGTCACCTTAGACAAGGAGAGCAGATTATCCCTTTATCCCAGCTGTTTTGCATGCTTCAAGACCATTTTCCCTCGACCTGCTCTACTTGAAATTAACTTAGAGTAGAGGGTTGTCAGCTTTTTATTGCTGAAGAATAATACCAAAGGGAAGAGAAGAAAATAAAACTGTGAGCTAAAGAGCCTACAGATCAGAGGTAACAGCTGTTGTGTAGTTCACCAGCATTACACAGTCCTTGCCTCTTGAAGAGACTTGACAACCTAAAATAGTAGTATCTGCCTAGCGCAGAGAAGTCCTGTCAAACATCAGATCTTCAGAGCTGAGTCACCTCGTCTTGTGTTTGTCAATGCACAATGGTGTTTGCCCCTCTGCAGTAATGGAAAAGCTTAGTAAACTTGGCAAAATATTGCGGTATCCTTTGCGGGTTCACACTGCAGCCATCTGCAAGAGGTGCCATGCTGGAAGGCATCAGGCCCCACAGCACAGGGCCGGAGGACCTGATGCTGCTGACCTTCCCATTAGTTGTAAGATTAGGTTTTCTTTACAAAAAAATGGAAGCAGAAGGATACTTGCCTGGTATATGGTGTGGCAAATTTCTGTGGTTGTATAGTAAATCACCTGGAATATGGAGAGAGCTGTCTGCAAGGAGCACCAATTGAGAAGAGCAAGCCAGCTGAGAACTCCCCTGGTTCCTGTGACCACTTCACTGGGTTTGGATGTAAACTGTTATTCTGCCCTTTAATGTCAGTGGTGTGTTGCTCACACCATAAATCACTCTAATCGTGACAGTCTGTGTGAACCAAACAGCACTTGTTCCTTTTGAAGTCTTTTGTCCTCTGATGAAATGACAAATGGAAGATGACTGTGACACCAGCTGTGGTTGCTGGTGCTGGACCTTCACAGGTTAAGTAATTGCTGAAACTGTTCTGTAAAATATTTCAAAGCCTCTCCATTGCCATGTGTAAATATGGACACAAAATGTAAACCAGCACTATTAATTAGTCCTCTAACAAAAGTGATTAATCACTTTGCTCAGTCATTTGAATGAGCACAGAAAGCCTCCTCCGGTTAACCTGCAGAATTTTAAACAAACTTTGGTAAGTAAACTTGATCCAGGAATTCACAGGGAAGTTGCTCTCATTACAAAATATGTTGAACCTCGATGCCTTTCCAAGCAAATAACCAAGAGCTGCTCCAGAGCGATGACTTGAGTAAGTGAGAACATGCAGAATTTCAGACTTTTTCCATTCCCAGGAGCTGTGTCTGTGGATGGAATATAATAGTTGCTGAAGATGAAGAAATATTTCTTGACCTTTATGTGTTTGCTCTTTCATCCAGGCTACTTTGCAGCCTGGAAAGGTCAATTTAAATCAGACTGCCATGAAATGCCTGGTAACCGATCAGAATAGCTTCTCTGATATTACCTCTGAAGGAAACTTCACAGTTAATAATACAATGGCCACTTAAAAAGGATGAATATTCAGATTAGTGGCACCAGAAATCACTGTGCAAGCTGTCTGTGTCACTTCTCTTCCTTGTTCCCAAGTGGAGCAAATTTTCTTCAGGTGTTGGTCTGTCCCTGGATGAATATTTTTCCTGGGTTGGGATTATTCATTGCTGGTGACAGAGAGGTTTATAGGGTAGAAATGCTACTTTTCAAGAAAATTGATTCTTAGTAGCAAGTCACAAGAAAATTCCGAGGCTGGGCTGAGCTGGGTTATGTGCTAAGTTCTCCTAAAGTTCTGTAGCTCCAAAGAGCCTGTCTCAAATGTTATATATTTCCACCTTCAAAAGAGAGTCCCTAAGAATTACTTTTCTTATGCTTGTCCCTTCCTGTCCGGTCCTTGAGCACAGTAAATGCTCCCTGCTTACATCAGACAGGACACAGAACTGGAGGTAAAGGAGCGTTTCAAGATGGCAATGTAGTGTTGGCAGTAATTTACAGGGTGGTATTTATAGTTGTTTTGCTTTAATGCCATTTTCTGGACATAAAGCCATAGTGACAGCAATAGAACTTGAACTGGCTTTTTTTCCTTGCTATTAAGTCCATTTTTCTTTGCATTTTCCTGCTGTTGGCTGTGACAACTCAGTGACAGATCAGGGAGGTCCATGGGGATCTTTGTGAGTCCTGCAGATAGTTTTCCCCATTGTGGCAATTTTCATGTGTAGAAACAATATGACACCTTGTCTAGATGTGGAGTAACATCTGGTTTAATATTTTCTACTTTGGCCTGCTTTTCCCAACTTGTGCATTAGGATTTGAGTAATTTGCCCACCCTGAAAGGAAGAGAATTTCTGCTGAGAGCTTGCTCTCAGTGCAGCTCTGATGCTCATTTCTGTTCGTGTTCCTTGTTGGAACTGAATGCTCAAAGTGGTTCTGCTCTACTCCACCTCCTCACCCTCTGCAGGGATCAGTTTCAGGGAAAGGCTACACAACAGCTCAGTAAAGGAAGCATTTTTCTCAGGAGCGTCAGTAAATAATGGTATTGACTGAGCCCTGTTATGTGGAAAAAAGAATTTTCATTGTGTGTAAAGTGAGTGAATTTTGCATTGTGGCTGACAGAACAGTTGAGCGTAAATGCAGGCTAAATAATGAAGGGATTAGTTTAGCTATATATATAAAAACAAAAGGCTACTTTATTTTAGCTGCATGAATGACACTGAATTGATAACAGGATTTTTTTTGTCCTCTGCAGTACTGTTTCTGTCATTGTGGAGGCTGTGCATGAGAAGTGTTTACTTGTGATGCCACTAAGATGCCCATCAGTCCTGAGCTAATGGAGAAGTTGTTTTCTCCTGTGTCACTGTGCTCCTGCCTTTACCGTTTTTCTGGGTGCAGTTTATGTTCTGTCTCCTTTTGGTACAAAAACAAACTTGAAAACTCAGTGATGCAAACTATGCAAATGAAATAACCTTGAAACGAGGTTTATAAGGAAGAACTTACGTCCTCCCTTGTTGCTATGGTTACTTGCAGCCGGTCCCCAAGTCAGAATGGCTCCATCCTCAGCAATGGGTCAGGAAAGCCCAGCTCCAGCCGGAGCTCCCTCCAGAAAGTAATGGCGCCGCAAAAAGTGACGAAAGACGAAGGAAGGAAAAGAAATGGTGAGAAGTGGTTCTTGCTGAAGCTGCTTGTGGTCACCCCTGTAGCTCTACCCACACAGGCACCAGCTGTATTGAAACCATCATCCTGTACCCTCAGCAGTACTTAGGCAGTTTCTGTTTGGAGCTGCTTTTGGTTTATGGTGGTTTTTTTGTTTGTTTGTTTTCCCCTTTACTGCTCTGTTTCTCAACCTCATGTGAAGCAGTATGGTGTTTGCTTTGTATGGGTCTTTGCAAGTTTTCTTTTTCTTCTTCTTTTTTCCTTTTCCTTTTCCTTTTCCTTTTCCTTTTCCTTTTCCTTTTCCTTTTCCTTTTCCTTTTCCTTTTCCTTTTCCTTTTCCTTTTCCTTCTCTTTTTCTGCTTTCTCTTTCTTCTTTTCTTTTATTTCTTTTTCTTTGAAACCCTGGTAAACTAACAAAGACATGATGCTACTTAGTAGGTGGACAGGTTGTACAGTTTTTTGCCTGTGTAGAGCTCTAAGATATTAATTTCCATTACTGTTATTGCTAAGCTGGCCCAGATCTGATGAAGAGATTTAACTTGGTAAAAAATAATTTGAGAAAGTGAGACCTACAGAGCTTTATCTTCCCATCTCTTACCATCTTCCTCATACCTTTTTGTTGTTATGAACAGTCAGCTCTTCCTGATGCACCTTGGATGTTACACCATGTGTTTTTCATATGTCCTTGGCTGATGGTGGTGACCTCGTGACTTGTGTTATGAGAGCTTTTCTTTTGTCTGTCTCTCCTGAGTTACAGTTTTGCTTCCACATCCATATTTTTCATATGAATAGAAATACTGTGGCTGAACCAAGTGATCACTTCCTTTTAAAAGGAATTGAACTGGATGTGATCACGTCAGTTGCTGTCAAGAATATAAGTCCATCATTCTTATTTTAAAAATGTGTGGATGGAAGAACTCAGATAAAGGGAGAATCTTAATGTAGATCTTTCCTCCTTTCTCCAGTAAGTCATCTGAATAACTTTTGTGGAACATTCTAATGGAAAACCTGGTATCATATAATATAATCTCTTGATGATAATTATGCCTAATACTAAAGTGCTACACAAAGGCTTTGCTGCTTTAGTAGGAATACAGTGAGATGCAGAGACAGATACAAAGCACCACAGATGGCCTCTGCTCCATGCAGAAAAATCATACTGAGAATTTGTGTCCTCTGCTCTTTCCATTCATGTACCAGCAAGTATTGCACCTTGTAGGGACTGTATGATCGATGTAAGTGTAGTACTCTGTAGTTAAATCAGCTTCACTAAGGTTTATCACACAGAGAACTGCGGTTGTTAATCTGTTGTGTTTGTCACCAGTACTGCTTTCTTCTGACAGACTTGTCACTTCCCTGATCACTCCAGACCTGTAATGCTAAGTATTTTGTCTAGTCTTTCTCAAATAGGTCTGTTGGTTTCTTTTTCCTTTCATAGACAGCATAACAATATTTCCTTAGTTCACTGTTTCAAGGGTCATAATTATTTTCTCAGCCATCCAAATGTAGCTCATTTTATGAGACAACAATATTTATGGTTTTCAAAGCTAAAAGCTGTAATTTATGCTGTTGGTTTTTTTTCCTTCTCTACCCAGGAGCCCTATTCAAATACCGTGTCAAGTGATGTTTACATGTGTAGGCAAAATAATTGAGTAAAAGTGTTTTTTGGTTTGTTTCATCAGGCTTTAAATCTTTAAAGAAAATTGCTAAGAACTTACAGTTATTTGACTAACACCTAACATCCATTCTTCTGATCTGAACTGCTTAAAAAAGCCTGTCAATGCACTATAAGGGAGCACTGATCCTTTATTTGAAATCTTAAAGTTATTATAATTTCAGCTTCTTGCCCATTTAAAAACTACTAGTACAGAATTTATACAAAATATGGAACAGGGAGGCTGTTTATGTCTGAGCGTTCTGACTTTGAAGGAACTTGTGCTTGAAACACCTTAGCTGCAGACCCCTCCTGGTAGAGACTTCAGCTGCTTATAGAGGAATTTCTTTCACTTAGCTGCTATGGCCCTACAGAGTTTCCAGGCACAGATATAAAGAGGGATAAAGAATCCCTGGTAAAGAGAGACAGGGACTTCTTCACTGCTGGCATATCTTTTAAGATATGTTTAGGAGATTTTCCTGAAATGACCCTTTCAGAACAACTTCTGAGGAGGAAGATATGGTAACAGGAGATGAAACAGCCTGCCCCTTACCAGAGCTGGCCCCACATTTATTCTCATATTTATCTGCAGATATGTTTTTGACTTACATGATCTCAAATATCTGTTGGAATTAAAATAACCAAAAACCAAGACACCCATTACTGTTCATTGTGGAGCTCACGCTTTGTTCCCCAGTGCTATGATAACACACACTCTTGTCATCTCATATTTTGTTCTTTTTTCAGGGTTTTATCTATATCCAGGGCGATTAGCATCCACAGAGTATGTTGGCCATTCTTCCTTCCAGTTTAAGAAAGAAGCTGCTTTTCTCCTACTTGTTTGTGTGAAGCTGCTGCGGCTCTCTAGCTTGGTTGTAGGCTGACAGCTCTAGTGCGCATGTCAGCAAAAGCAGCAGCATGTTTTCTGCTTTGAAAAACAGCATCTTAAAACTGGAATGAATCCCTTGATGGTCACATGTTTGATTCGGGGACTCCAAGTTAGAATGGCTCATTAGTTGCCATAGTTACAGACCAATTTTAGATTCTATTTCTTGCTGACATTTAGTTACACAGAAAAATGACAGCACTGGTTGTTACCTCAGTAGATAAACTCTATGTGGCTTGTATCAGAATTGACTCCAAATGGAGTATGTCAGGGCTGAGAGTGTACAATGTGAAGCCATCACAAAGTGAGAGGCTTGGCTTAAGGACCTCATGATTTGGAGGATCAGGAGAACCCTTCAGTTGAGCCTTATTTCTAAGGAAAAGATGAGATATCTCTTTGTATTACAATGTGATAAAACTTGCTAAGAGACTAATTTTTTTTCTCTTTTGTTTTTCTTGGAAAACACTTAGCAGTATTTACTAGGCAGTTTCCTTTCTAAAAGTTGATGAACTGCAATTTCATTTATTGGGGCACTTAAAAAAACCCCCTTTTTTTTTTTTTAAAGAGCCCACTCACATATATTAGAGGAGTGTGAGATGAATGAATCAGCCAACAGAGATATTGGCAGTTTCCGAGATGTGTTTGTAAGACAGTGTGGAAGAGAGCAACAGGATATTAGCACTTTCACCTATTGCTTTATTAGGCCAAACATCATTCAGGGAGAAGCAAAAAGCTGAACTCACAAGAACTATAGCAGCCTACAGGAAATTGCTTCCTTTCACCATCTCCTCACAAAATGAAGCCAGTAAAAGTTCAATAGATTGTTTTTCCAGTCTTTAAGTGCTTGATCTTGCAGCCTTCCCCTTGGCATCTTCAGGAGGGCATGATTGCTTCTTTGTTTAGAGAAAAACAAAAACTTCACTTGTGCTTCATCAAGAACTGCTAGCAATGACTCCACACCTTTTGGGCTGAGAAGTCATGTAGTTGAGCCCAGTTTTGTACTTGAAACCCCTTCACAGTAAAAGCTCCTAGGCTTTTCTGGAGTAATTGCCTGACATTTAACAAAATCCATTTGTTCACTGGAATCTCTCATGATGGTACCAAATACTATTGTCCTGGAACCTCCCAGAAGCTTAATACACTAGTATTTCTTCAAACTGCATTTTTCCCCATTATCTATTCTTTTGTTGTTGTTGTCTGTGTTGTTTTAAATATAGAGAGCACTGTGACCCTGCTAGCGTCCTGCTGGTGACAGTGACCCCTTCCTTTTTTTTCAGATGTAGCCAAAGCCATTTCCTGCTGCCTTCTCCACTTGGTTTCCCAGAGGCAGCCAAAGGGTTATAACCTATTCTGTGAACTTCTGACCCATGTTTCTAAGCTTCTTCACACTCCTACAAAAGCAAAAGGTGTCAGTGCTCCACCACCTCTTTTCTTGGAGAGAGAGTGGGAGAAAAACAGCCCCCCTCCAAGCTGTCCATACCACATGAGTGGGGCCACCCAGATGCTGTATTCACAGACATGGTAGAATTTGCATTGAAAAGTGGAAAATATATTTTTGACCTGTTTTTTTATTATTATTTTTGAGCCAGACTTTTTGATTGATTTTCTCATGGCAAGAAAATACCTTATCCTGTGTTGCTAAGGTGCTTGATAGAGCAGAACTCCAAAGGAACTGAGATCTGCAGGTGGCTGTGCAATTAAGTATTTGTTAATTTATGTCTGCCTTCCCCTCCGGATGAGCTTTATTCTGTCACTTAATTGAGTCTGATGGTAGTTTTCCTCCAAGCAACCGTGCAAAGAGTGTGTAGATGTTCATGCCATCAGATCCAGTAGTAGTGTGGATGGTTGTCAGCACCAGAGAAGGCCAATGTAGGGTTTTATTGTGAAAACAAAACTATTTCTGCAAAGAGAGCAAGGCTTTCTTGAAGAGCAGTATGTTCCCATGCCTTTCCTATCTTCTTCCTATAGTCATCATCCTTGTCAGTTAAATAATTGGGTTTTAATTATTAAACATGCCCAGGATGGTGTTACTGAAGTGCCAGCCAAGAAAAGAGTCTGATGGATTCTGTATAAACATTATGAAATACTTGCTCTCTCTTTGAAAGACTTTGATAAATAGTTGAGGCGGATATGATTGAGGCAGACGATGATGTACCCACAGGGAAAAATGTCTTTGCTTCTTCTTGTACGGACAAGAAATGTTCATAAAAAGTGAATGTAACAAGTAGCTTATAGAAGAGTAGGCATTTTATGTACACAGTTTGATAAAAACTGCCAGTGTCAGTTTAGAGTTCTCCAGTGACCTCAGGTAACTCCTATTTCAGGATCCCAGGCAAATCAGGGACTGCAGCACCTCAGACACCTGGCCTGGCATTTAGCAAACTTTGCATATGAGAAAATCATATCCTGAAGGAATCATGATCTTCTTCCATTAGTCTGTAAGCTGTCTGCTTCTCTGAAAATATATTTGTGCTTTTCATGAAGGGCTTAGAGTTGCACTGTCTTACAGCTAGATGTATTCTGGAGAGGAGGGGTGTGTACTCATGGTTTTCTGTTGTACTGCAGTATCTTATAGAGAGGTATTTCAGCCCTGAGTAAGTTCGGATACTGTTGTTGTTTTACGTGTATTTACTTTATAGGCTGATAAACTCTTTGAGAAGCATCTGCTTCTTCATTGCTAAGGGCTCTTTTTCATACCTTTCTGGAGAAAGCCATCTGAGAAATTAAATTATTAAGATGGTGTACAAAAACTATAATTTGTTGTTATATAGCTATATATAGATTTTTCTCTGAACCAAAACCTACTTCCCCATTAGGAATTTACTTTCAGGAACCAGGATTTCTGTTTGAAATACTGATACAGAGGCTCTTTCCTAAGGAGACAGCCTTTTAGATCTGTGGCATATTTTGCTCTTTGTCCAAGTGTAGCTTTGTATTATAGGTGTGGTTGCAGTGTTTGCAGTCCATTCATACAAAGTACATCTTTGGAAATTTGGAAAATGCTTCATGGAAAAAAACTAAGAAAAGGCAAAGCACATCTACCTGGCTGGGAGTGTTTCCAGGTTTTGGCTTTAGGAGCTCTTCCCTATCAATGCCATTCGTTTCCTGAGGACTTCCCAAACTGGACAGTTACTACTGAGCAGGACAGCACATATCTTTGTTTCCACTGTTTTGCTGGGAGGTTACTTGATCCAAAGATAACTTAAATTTCCTAACGCTTTTTTGCAACTCAGTATTTCGGTCCTTTCCTCCCTTCTAACAAATGTTTATTTGAGAGGGAGGAGGAAAGGCAAGGTGGACAGAATAGGGTCCCTCATATTAAAATTTTAAGATGACAAAATTAAAACTTTCAAAAAGTTTCACTGTAAATTAGTAACCAGATAAAGCCAGAATATTCCACCTGGCAAACAGTTTCCTCGTGGTTCAGACCCGCAGCTCTAGAGCCCCTTTCCCTCAGCCAGGGGACTGCTGGCACGAGTGGGTAGCTCCACCTGCTGGCACTGCCATCTGGAAACAGTGCCAGCTGCACCCAAACTGGAGCCTAGCATCTCTGCAGCAACTCTAACCTAGCAAATCCAATATAGTAATAGCTGCAGTGATGTGGAGGCAAAGCTTCAGTGGTGGTCCTGCTCTTCAAAACACCGGTGCCACACTGATCTTCACTGAAACTGGCTCTCAACCTGAATAAATACTCCAGGACTCCCACCTCTCTCTGAGCTCCCTTCGGTTAAGAATGTTTACTGTAAATCTCTCAAAAGGGAAGGATGAGGCTAAGATGAACATTTCCGTAGTACTTGCTTATGGTTCACTACCAACGCCAGTAACTGCCCATCACAGACTCTTTATTACTCTTTGGTGGAAAGAAGTGCAATAGAAAAAAAGCTGCTTTTATGTTATAAATGCCAATTAATGAACAAATGCTATGCTCATGTGGAATATACTCCCAGTTTCTAGTCCCATTTGGCTATTATTTTCATGCCAATCTTACTGCAGTAGATGCAGGAGATGCACTCTCCGATGAGAGGGCTGATCCTGAGGGTGCACTTCGGTGTTAAAGTACAACATCAGAGGTAGCTGTTGCCTGTGGTTCTCTTTACCCTTTACTTTTCTTTTCCTTAGTGAGTCTGAGCCAGAGGAATTCTGTTTAATTAAGTAAAACTCTTGTTTTCTGATCCTAAAATGAGGTTTGAGGAGACAACCCACGCATCTAGCTAGTCATGCTCTCTGTGGGTGGCTGGAGATTGCTGCTGAGGTCTCAGCAAGCACAGTTCTGAGACACCAGAGCAGAAAAATATCTGCACATCTTAGTGCTTTCTCCTTGAACTAGGGTACACAGAAGACACTTGGAAAGAATCCTGGTTTGCAAGTTGATGCTTCACTGGGCTTTTGGGCATACCTGCCTTGGGCAGGTACTGAGATTGGCAGCCAAGGAGAAGGGATTCCGCAACTTCTTGGTACTGGGACTGCTGATGATACACTACCCAGACTCACCTAAGTTGTGATCATCATTTGAGACCATCTGTGTTGATGAAAAACACAATTCAGACAACTTTTTCTCTCTTAGGGATAGCTTTGTCACAAAGGAGGTATCTCATTACTGTAATACAGAAGTTTCAGCAGCAAGTCACAGACAAGACATCAGAACATATCTGGTAACTTATGTGAGGCCTGAACTGATTCAAAATGCCCTCAGGAAAGAACATCCATGCTTCACTTTTATGCTCATTGTAAAGTAAATGCCTTTGTGTTCAAAACCAGTGTGTGACAGACAAATATGTCTTCCTTCATCTAATTTTGCTGGTGTGGTATCCAGGCGTCATGGTCCTCGGTGGTAGTTTGGCAGTTAATTTCAGTGAGCCAGGCTCATGATCTGCACACTCCAGTGAGCATACAAATTCAGAATGTTTGAACAGCCCCGGGAGGGATGAGAGGATTTCAGACCTACTAAAGACACTGTTGTGTTTGGACAGTTCCATGAAGCCAGAGGGACAACATTTAATGACAGTGATTTAACAGATATATTTCCTAAAAGCTCAAGTAGTGTCAACTCCAGTCCACACCAAGTACAGACGAAGATAATGTGCTTGCTCTGTGGGTTCACATTTTATGTTACTAATGTCAAATATCAAAATCATTGGCTGTTTGAACTGCTGCGTTTATACAAGCCCATTGTAATTTGTGCAGTGATTAAATGTTAAACCCGAGTGTATTTTCAGAGGGAATAAATTTAGAACATACCACTTTGTTCTTTAGCAGAGGATCTCTGCTCCTGTCAGGTAGCAAACATTCTTCTCTCTAATTGCATAATTATTCAAAAATATTTGCAAGGATGTCTTTGTGGAATTTGTGCTCATGTTTTAGAGTCATTCTTTTGTTTCAAAAGAAGGATGAAAGCCTTAAGATTCAACAGCTGACAAGGTGATGCAGTTTCACAAACAAAATTTGGAGCAGAAAAGGCCCAAATGTATGGGAGAGTTATCCATTTATACAAAAATCAAAACCTAAAAATGCTTCATCATACATTTAGTTTTAAGGATTTTCAGAAGCCTTCTCTCATTTCTTAAGCAATGTTAGTGGTTGAACTTGCAGCTACCTGAGGTACTGCTTTGCAAAGCAGAAAAAAAAAACCCATAAACTTGGACACCATCAGTTTCTTAAGCATCTTTACACACACACACACACACACACACATACATGTATACAGAGTAATACTTTCATTTTACCAGATGGCATTTTTTAGCAGTAGTAACTTTTGATACAATCAGATTTGGAGACTGCCTGTGGCCCTTGCAATACAAGATGTAAACTCAGCTGAACTCTTGTGTTAGATCAGGTGTAACTTCTGATGCCTTGACATGTAGAGATGTGTGTGTGTATGCATATAATGTCTTTTCCATTTTACTTAGTCATTTCTGACAATTTTTGTGTCATTCTTTTTATCTTTTTTTTTTTTCCATCTTGATAGTGAAGATTGGAAATCAATGTTCTTACAGGGAATGCCAAATAATTCTTTGAGTAGATAATGTTATCTGTAATCTAAGGGGATTTTTTTCCAGTGTAAGTGTCTCCTAGGTCTACTCCTTGAGTGTAGTGAAATACATCATTAATCTAAAGCATGTGCTCACTGAATTTCACCTTGAACATGCAGCAGAAATGTCTATGTCTTTATGCTGAATAAGTTTGATGTGCTTTAGTTCCCCTAAGTGATGAAGAGGAAGGAGGCATTCTCTTTGATAACATTGCCAAGTCTGCCATTGACCCCTTCGACACCTCTTCTGGATCGGTGCAGCTGATCGCTATCAAACCTGTGGCACTGCCTGCTGTTCATGCTGCATCAGATAGGAGCCAGGAATCTGCTATCATTAATGGAGAGGTAAGGACTGTCTGACAATGTCTTCAATTGTTTCTTTGGCTACATCCACAGGTGGAAGAGGACCGGTAGTAGCTTTTCACCCTGGTGCTGTATAAAGTTCTATTAGCATGGTGGGTTCAGGTCTAAGAATTTATGATCTGCTCTTTCATAATGTGCCTGTAAATGCATGAGACCTTGGAAGAGGCAACTTTCTATGCTCCTACTTCCCCAGCATCCTTCTGTCACAATTATCTTAACAAAACAAGTAATGACAGCAGAGAACAGAGTAAGATATTTGTCTACATGAATTCTGTGGCTGAGCATGGAAATGTGTATAGATCATCTGAGTGCCAGGGTGCTCTTATGCAGAGCAGGAAGCAATGCAGCAGGGCCATGGCTTTACTCTGTCTGCACTCCAGCCTGTTCATGGAGGGTACGTTTGTTTCCTGGGAACAAAGTGGGATGGCACAAGTGTCTGATTCAGGTGCTTGCCAAAAGCCATGCTTTGGTTCCAAGACTTGTATGTATCTCCCTGAAATTCTTCCCCAACCATGAGAGACTTGTTGAAGGTGTTGTGTGGTCAGGGGTGATGTCTCTGTGCTTAACAGAACCCTAGAAAAATTTTCATTGGTGAGTTCTCCTCATGGTGCCCAAAAACCAAGCATGTTGTTAGGTCACAACAGTTGGCTAACATCATGAGTGTTTTTCTTCAGTGGGTGTATCTGAGTCACTGTTGTAATGGTACAGAGTTTTTTAGGCTAAAATTATTTAACCATCTGCCAAGCCATAAAAATGCAGCGCCTCTGTTCACTTGCAGCTCCTCGCTGCTTACAGATGGCACAGCGTGGTACAAAATTCGCTCTGTAGAATGACAGCTGCGGCGCATCAAACACACTCTGACAATATGATTTTGAAGTAGCCAGCCCAGCACCATCCTTTAAACATCTTTCTGCTGTTTAGGTGAACAAGGCTTTGAAACAGAAGTCCGATATAGAACATTACCGCAACAAGCTGCGTTTGAAAGCCAAGAGGAAGGGGTACTATGATTTCCCACAGGTTGATAACAAGGGACTGACAGACCGAAAAAGGATGTATGAAAAAAATCAGAAAGAACTTGACCACATTTTGGATACAGATGCAGATGTCTCGTCTCCGTTCGCTGAGCCTAAGAACAGGTGAGATATTTTATGTGCAGTTCTTTATCTGGGAGGAAAGTTAATGTCCAGGGGTTGTAGAGAATCCAAGGGGCTTTTTTTTTTAGTGAGCCAACTGTTTGGTTTATGATCAACTGGTCCCTTCTACTTTATGAAGAGAATTCATGTAACCCATGATTATTTATGCATCATCTGATAAAACTGCAATGTGGTGAAAAAAAATAAATGAAAAGACAGAAATATAAGGGAAAGCTCTGCTGTAAGTTCCTGCAATCTTCCAAGTAAGGTAAATAGAAAAAGTGCGGGTTTTGGTAATACTGAGAGTGGACTTAAGCAAGGGATTTAGCATCTGAATTAGTTATTTTCCAAAGTTCAGTGTTGTTACTATTTTGTCTCTATTTTTATCTGAATATAACTATTGCAGTAGGCATAAGATAACACAACCAGTACGTGATGCATGTATTTTGTCAAGTCCTGCAGGGATGGTGTCTGTGAGCTTGTGTGCATACCTGTGTTTGGTGATCTTCCTGTGCCTTTAATAGAGAAACTCAGAATTTGCTTATCTGTGACGTGAAGCTGGCATATTGTGTAACAGTACTAATGTTTGATTAACCCTTTGCTGTCTCTTGAGGATGGTACACCAGGAATATTCATCTACTTGTTTTAGAAATGAGGAAGGAGTGTACGTGCTGCTTCTGCCTGAGCCCACTGTGGGTGGTTGGACCTGCTCTGTGAAACACAAATTGACACACTGAGAAGAGCAGATCACACTAGTCCTTCCCCAGAAAAGGCACAGTATGCAGATTCCTCCTCCTTTAGGGATAGTGCAAGAACGAAGGGTCTCTCACACCATGAAGGCTTTGGGTTTTACCATAATCAGGGACCATCAGCAGATGATTCATGGGAGAAAAAGAGATGCTGAAGTCCATTTCCTCTGGAAATAGCCCTCATACTGGGAGATGAAGTCTTGCATCCCATCTCCTGAGAAGTTCAGACCAAAGTTTTCCTATGAGCATTTGGTCAGGTACTGAAATAGGCTGCCCAGGGAAGTGGTAGAGTCATTGTCCCTGGAGGTGTTCAACAAACATGTAGACATGGCAATCTGGGACATGGATAAATGGCCATGGTGGTGTTGGGTTGATGGTTGGAGTTGATGATCTTAGAGGTCTTTTCCAACCAAAACAAGTCTATGATTCTATAAATCATAACTAAAATTAAAGCATCAGTGGTGCACATGGTTCAACTTCATCAATTACCCTTGGGGCACAGAAATATAAAGGCAATGTTGGCTCAGCCGTAATCAAATGAACTTCTATAGGTCTAGAGTTAAGTGACTGAGAAATACTGTCATTGATGGGCCATTTTCCAGGCTTGCACTGGTCAATGAAGAAAAAAGATACTGACTTAAGTGTATGTTATATCCTTGCTGGTGGTTCTGGGGCATCATTTCCTTGTGTAGTTTTTCAGTGTGGGAGGAATAAATTGCTCCAAATGCACTGAGAAGGTAAGATACTGAACCTGCAGTACACAGGAGTCTGTCCAGAAGTTATAGATGGAACACTAGGAACATTGGTATGAACATGCTATACATATAGTGAAGGACTGAAGCATTAAGTTGGGTGTTTATTAAGTGTCACATGCCATGTAGGAAATGTTTAGAACATTAGACATGAAACTTTAATGCTAACCATCTGCTTTTTGTTAGCTATACTGATGTTTGTTTGGTCAGCTGCCAGTGTGCTGAAAAGTCCCAGAATTACATTTTTTTCCTGTGTGTTTTCTAATGTGTTGTGTAAACCTGTCATCATCTATTTGAGATGGTGACCAGTGACATGATATATAAACTGCTTAGAGGCAGGTATACAATGATTTCATGGTGTGGCTGAACCAAGCAAGTCTGACTGCTGAATTTACTTGTTAGATATATAGTCTATATGCCTATGTAGGAAGAGAGAAGAACCGTTTCTGATGCACTTTCTGTAAAGACATAAAGCATTTAATTGAGAAGATAAGAGGGGATCTGATCAATGTCTATAAATATCTGAGGGGTGGGTGTCAAGTGGAGGGGGCCAAACTCTTTGGTTGTGCACAGTACTAAGACAAGGAACAATGGATGCAAACTTGAACATAGAAGGTTTCACCTCAACATGAGGAGAAACTTCTTTACAGTGAGGGTGATGAAGCGCTGGAGCAGGCTGCCCAGGGAGGTTGTGGAGTCTCCTTCCCTGGAGACTTTCAAAATCTGCCTGGGTGCATTCCTGTGCAGACTATCCTAGGTGATCATGCTTTTGGCAGGGGGGTTGGACTAGATGATCTCTGGAGGTCCCTTCCACGCTTTAACATTCTGTGATTCTGTAATCTTCACAGATGCTGCAGTTATCTGCAAACAAACCGATTCCAAAGTCCATGCTGTCATTTTCATGCTAAGACCTGGAAGTGAACTTAAAATGCTGCAGCACACATGACAGCATTATTTCCTTCATTATTCTAATGAAAAATAAAATGGCTAAAGATTTATGTCTAATTTATGCTTTGTTTATATCATTATAGTTACAGCAATTAAAACCTGAAAAACTGCATTATTTTAATTTACATAACAGCACTTTAGAAGTGGGTCAAAGATTTTGAAGTGTCTAGGAAAAAAGTCTATTCCACTTTTTTCTGTTTTGTATATATTGCATTAATTAAATCACATTATTACAGCATTTCCAATATACATCAGAAAATAGAGATGCAATTGATTAGATTACTCAAGATCACCTCTACATATTTGATTTGTTTTAAATTGTATTTAAAAGTGATTTACAAAACATGGCTACTAAATAATTTGATCTGTTCAGGAACAAACAGCTTTGTGCACTTAGTACCTTTGAGTCTTCTGTACCATAAAATTCTTGGTTTAAGATGTTCCAGTGGTATTCCCAGAAGGCATTTGCTAACCCATTTGAATGCCAGTTGTTAGCATTCATACCTCCTTTCTCATTAGCAAAACTTTATAAAATGAGCTAATTGGCAATCTCAAGGCAATTTTTAAGAGCCTACTGATGATATGCACTATTCTGGGATTTTCTTTAATAGTTTGTAATCAGGTCAAGAATCTGCATGTATTAGAGAGGCTGTGCATTTGAATCCCTCAGAAAGTATATCACAAATGCACCACCTAAGTGTTTATGGACCTATTGTAAAACAGGTAATGAAATTTTAGAGACATTTAATCTACAGACATAAAGATTGTCAGATCTGATTGGCCTGAGTGTAAGCTACTTCCCCATGTTTTCTGGTGATACTGACAGTACAGTCCTGGAAGAGACAAGACAAGGCACTTTAATTTATTCAATATTATTTTTGTAGGGATAATTTATTCCAAAACCTTTGCTTGTCTTCTGCTTTGGCAGTGCTTTTGGGACTTTCAAACATGCACATGGAGATTTGTGATTAAACATCACATAGAAGTTTTTGAAAGTTGCCTTAAAATGTATTTGCCTGAGTACTTACATTTAATTAGAAGTGTGGAATTGATTCTTTTTTTGTCCTGCCTTTTAATCCTGAGCAAAATAATGCTGTGGGCCCACAACATTACTATAACTTGAGTAAGTACTGGCTACTCAAGACAGCCATGGGAAAACAAGAACAAATGTGCATTTCCAGTCAGTCTTGAGAACTGCTGGCTCCAAGTGCCAGAGGAAGGGACCATATATCCTGGCAGGTGTGGATAGCTGTCCAGATGCCCTACCGAAGAAGGAGATCACTTCAAAATCTGTGTTGTTATACCTTTGCTCTACCTCTTAATATTCGCTGCTGAGCATAGTGACCAGGGTTGATCCAGTAGGCTCCAGCTTGTTTTGGGGTGATAACACAATGCAAATATTCAGGTGTTGTGCAAATGGAGACTGAAAGTGTGAACTCAAGACATAACAGTGCAGCTGCTCTTGTCTATGAACATTGTCAGGTCCCTTCTGCAAAATAAACACACAGACATGTTAGACAACCTGATCCACTTCTAATATTTTCAGTGGAGTAATTGCACAAAACAGAAAACCAGCATGAGTAGGTAAGGCTAACTTCATATCCAGCTCTCACAACAGTGTAATTATTGTGTTGACAAACAAAGCTGGCATGCCATTATTTGATCTCTTACTGATCTACAGAAGGAGGAGATCTTCTCTAGGATATGCAAAAAAATGACTAATGGCCAGATACACTGAGAATAACATCTCCAGAAGTTTTCTGGTTTACATGTAGCCTTTTTGAAAGATGCAGCTTAATGAAGCATGAAGGTCCTGTATTACCATTTGGCACCCACTCCTGAAGAGTCCATGTGCAGAAACGTTCTGTGTCTTACAGAGCAATGCTGTATTTACTTTTGTATGACCAGTAGCAAGGGAAGAAATGGCTGTGTTGGAAAGATTACAGGATATTTTGGGTATTGGGTTATATGATGTCTTCTACTCTTTTTTGCTTCCCCCTTGCTTCTGAGCGTGCAGCAGTGGAAGCTCAGTGCCTAGGGATGCCTTTGCCCCAGTGCTGCTCAGAGCTATGCTGGAAGCAGTCTAATGGGTATACGTCTCTCTGGTAAACTTGTGGCCAGTTACCAAACTGGCTATTCAAAAATAGCATCTTGCAAGCAGTTCCCTCCCACTCCTATCTCTCTTCCCATTCACTTTGCTGGGTGTTTGTTTCAGTGGAGCATTCTTTCACTTCTCTCTCATTTCTCAGGAGCAGCCACCAGAATCTCTGCTCCCTATCTGAGTATGTGTGAGCTCCTATTATTTTTCGACAATACCTACTTATTTTCTATGCATTTCAATCATATCAGCTGAGGTTGCAAGGGTTCTGAGGTTTTCCTGGGCCACATTTCATTTGATAAGCTCCCACACATGATGTTCATGTTTTTTATGTGGCTTTATTTTCTCTAACAGCAAACAGAATTAATGATCTCTTAATGTTACTGGTTTCTAGCATGTCCATATACATAGAAAGAATACCCTATAATGAAGTAGCACTTTTATGAACCTCATCATTTTAGAATTAAGGTAAGCACTGAATAGTGCTGCCTGCCATTTTTCTGTTTTCATGTCACTGTTTTCTTGTTTTATGCTTTCTAGGCAACCAATGAAGAACTCAGTATACAGAAGCAGGCAGTCTTTGAACAGTCCTAGCCCAGGAGAAACAGAGATGGATCTTCTTGTGACTCGAGAAAGACCTAGGCGTGGAATCCGTAACAGTGGATATGATGTAAGTTTATCAGATATATTGCAGTGAAATTTGATCAACAAAGTAATAATATACTCCTAAACACAGGAAGCTATTGATAAGCTACAAGCCAGAGGGCCACGGGGTATTTAATGTTACAGTGCTTCGTGTGCGCTCACTATCCTGACAAAAGTTCAGGATCCATAGACCTTTCTACCTGCTTCATAGTTGTACATAATTTTACAGTCTGAAATTCAAACAAAGCATTTGCCCTGTGTGCTGGGTTACACCCATCCCTGATTGGGGACCCTCCAGATGGAGAAAAGAAACTTGATCCCTTGGTTTTCCCTCTCTCAGGAGGTGGTCCCCTTGGTCAAAGGTGGTCTATTCCACTCCCCCTTCCTGTCCAGCAGCCCTTCTCCCACAGAGGGCGGACATCTTTTACTACTCTCTCTTTCCCTGCTTTGCCTGCTTGAGAGATCACCAGTTGCTGCTGCTTTCTGCACTGACCACGTGGTCGGGGCCTACTTTCCAAGCTACATGCATGCTTTCTAAAGAACTGCATCCACTTGCATCCAGGGAATACATGGCCATCCGGGCTTGATTTTGTTTATTTTCCTGTCTATCCTTATCCCTTACCTTTGTAAACCCTCCCTTTTATTGCTATATATATATATATTTTGTAAAAAATTACCTCTTTTGCTTCCAAATCGATTCCAGACCTTTTCTTTTGTGAATTTTACCTCTCCTTTCCCCTACAACTCCTTATTTGCCAAAGTACTGCATTTTGAATTTAGAGATTTCTTTTAAGTATGAGAAGGACTAACTTGATACTGAGCTTTTTTTCATTGCAATTTAAATCTTCTGTTCATTCTGTATCCCTGATGCTGCTGTTTTGATTCAGGAGAATAAACAACCCATTTCTGGGAATTTCACTTGAGTCTAGATGGCAATGTGTTGTGGAAGTCCCCTAGGAGCAGATACTTTCTTTTTACTACATAAGAACTGGGAGAGTTTTGCATAGGTAAATGTCAAAAACAGGCAGAGGAGCTGCTGGTTTATGGTTCAGGGAACTCATGCAGCCAAAACAAGACAGATGAGTTGTCTTGCACAGTCTGAACATACACTGGGTGCAATCTGACATTGTGTGCACCCAGAATGAAGATAAAAATAGGGTAATGTAGAATTTTTCAGTCCTTCATCACATGTGCAAAATGCTTTAGCTCCGCCATCCCTGAAGATCAGTCCCTAGAAAAGGTCTAAACCATTCTGGAAAATAAGGGAGTTCATCTGGTGGTTGTTAATTCTGTAAACTCTGTGGATGAGAAGCATTATGTGTGGGGCTTAATTGTCAACTCTTGGCTGCCAGGGCTCTGTTTTTAGTGAAGGAATGTACCAGGGCCAGGGAATGTGCCAAGGTTAGGGGATGTGTTCAGGGAGGTTTAAACCTTTCACAGAATTCTTTGGGCTGTGTTGTAGGTGTCAGATTTCTTAAATGATTTTCTGTACTGAGATACTTTCTATAAAGTTTGCACAAGTCTTGTGCTGTGTAAGCTGGATGAGTGCTTTGCTGCTTTCTGAGGCATTAGAATACCTCTCTGTAGGCTGGAAAAATAAAAGTATAACCTGTTGAAATATGTTTGGCATTTTGCATAAAAGAAGATTCTCTCCCATAAATGTTTCCTTTTATTTTGGAGCTTTCTTAGATAAAAACAGCAGACCAGCCTTCTCTCAGTATGTTCAAGATCATGTGTTTCAAGAAAGCAAGGGATTTTTTTTTTGTGTTAGTATGCTAATAAAAGATATTTTTTCATAGATGATATTTGCCTGAAATGCATGTTGAAAACATTCTGGGAGCAGGCATGGCCTCCTGCTATTAGTTCAAAATTAATATGCCATAAGTAGCTAACAGATTTTAAATATATACTTTAATATATTGCATATATATGTGTGTGTATATATATATCTCTAAAAATATATTTTAAAGAAATTTTGCTCAAAAACCTTGAAAGTAGATTAATAAGCTTATGCAGATTCTGGAAGGTTCGAAGAGCGATGATAAACTCTGTGGGTATCATACACAAGCTTGCTTTTGCCTTTCTTTTAACGTTGGGTAAGCTGTCTGTGACAGTCTTTTTTACCAGTAAGTTACATAAAGTTCTTTTTGCCCAATGTGCTGCAGATTGACTGCAGTGCACCTCTTTTAACTGAATGCATTGCCTGTCTGAAAGCAGAAAAATGCCAGGGGAAAATGGGACAGGATATTGAAATTTAGTTCCCAAGCCTCAGCCTGCAGCGTGGGCTGGCTTCCCCTCACTCCTGTTTGAGGTTCCTCAGCGCTGTGCTGAGCTTCTGATAGACTTGGTTTCCCAGGATACCCATGGGCATGCACTTATGATTATGCATGGATTCATATGGATCTCACCAGTGGTGTAGCTAAAACACCTCTGTAAATCTAGTCTCTGAAAATGGGTGAAAAGGGGCTGGTTTGTATACTAAATCCTGTGTGCTGTTCTTCATCTGGCTAACATCTGGTATAATTTTTTAAACATCCACTTTGTCGTTCTAAAGGTTCCAGCCTTCTTGGACTCATGCTAATCTCTTTCTGCCAGTATGTTATTTACTAGCAATCCTACTAAACTAGTGAAATTCATGCTTTATGAGCAGTTCCAAATAATTAAACTCATGAATCAAATAGTTTGTATTAACTTCAGGTCACGAGATTTATTTTACAGATTAACAAACTGTCTTTTTTTTTCCTTCACTTTTCCCCTTATCTCTTAAAAGTATGCACAGATTTTGTGTTGAGGTTTATCTTTCCAACAATGGTAAATGGTGTTTTGTTGTAGAGAACGTGATTTATTTCAGATCTGGATACTAATAGGTCTCTTGTGGGATTCCATTCACTTACACTTTTACAGGCATGGGGAAATGGAAGAATCATGGTTAATAAGTATTCAGTTGGGACAGTATGAATTCTGAAACAATTTGCTTGAGCTTATACAAGCTAATTACAGCACTGATGTTATAGTCAGTTCTAAAATTTACCTTATTTTTATTTTTTTTTTCTTTTTTCCCCTTTTTCTTAACTGTAACAACACAAATAGCAAAAACAAAAATGCAGGAAGAAAATTAAGGGAAACTAGTTGAAGATTTCCTGCAAAATTACTCAGTTTTGATAACTGTGCAGTTACAAATTGTTCCTCCCTCAATCTGGTGTATGTACCACTCAGTTAGCCTGAAGCTGGGTTTGTGGTTTTCAATTTGGAGGTATAACTACATAAATGATGGTTAAATTCTAATATGCAGATGATGAATTACTGGTTTAATTTACCTTTTTTATTGCTGCATTTTCAGTGAGTACAAAATATAGCTATACTTACAATGGCTAAAAGAGAAAACAGAGTAAGACCTTTTATTGAAATTTAGTAATAGTTTTTAGGCCAACCATATAACACTTCTGAATGACTGATAACAGAAAGTCAGTTTGATATCTTCCTCTGGAAACAGAGAAATATGTACTATGATTGTCCTGTATGTATGACCACACATAGCTTGCTGAAGGTTAGGGACACAGTTGCTTATCTAGTCAGGTGTAGAAAGGCACTATTGTATGGGGAAAAGACGAATGCCACACTAGGAGCTACAGAGCACTGAAATAAATTATCAGGATAGTGCTGGAATTTTTAATAAGGACACCCTTTGTGGCTATTTTAAATACTAACACAATTCTACCCACATGCTATAAATAGAAGGAGGTACATATTTTGTTCTTCACTTATCCTGGTATTGTACCCACATTTTACTGACAATTAAAGAGGTATAGGAAAGTGGTTGCTTTTTAAGGTTACTTACTTAAAATGTATTTTTAAAAGCCATAGGCTGTGAGACTGGTCTCACAGAATATTGATGAAGTTAGGTGTTTCACTGTCTCCTTCTTACAATAATGGTGGTATTTTTCTGTCTTGATGTTACAGACAAAAAATCAGGAGGGTGATTTCTGTTTGTACTTATCTGCACTGAAGGAATTACCCTTCAAATTAAGTTGCATGAGTGCTGTCTCATGAGTACATGCTTCATTCACTCTTCCCACATTATTTTGGGATACATTTCTGTGTAACTACTGTGTAACTAGGTAAGACAAATGAGCTGGGAAAATTGTTAGTGGTACTCACTGGATAGAAAATTCAGGAAATTCTGAAATCTTAACATGTGAGAATGGACAAAAGAACTTCATTCTCCAACTGTTACAAGTGGTCCTTCATAGTTGTAGTACTATTTAGGGAGTCATACTCCTCCTGGCACAGTTGTACTCCCATTGATACTAACAGCTAAGAAAATAATTTAAGCATTAATTCTAATTGTTTTTAAGTGAATCATTGACAGTTTAATCTGCTACAGAGTGCCCCTGCTAGTTTTCATAGCAAGCACTGTAGGATATAAAAGGCTGTTGTACTCTCCTGCCTCATATCACTCCTTTCTAGTATTTGTCATGTGTCTATATTGTCACAATTCCTGACTGTATACGTTACATCTGTGTTTGAGAGTGTTTTGTGTGAAGCAGCACAAATACTGTCTTGTAAAGCTTTTTACATATACATGCTTTTATTCCATCCAACAGACTGAGCCTGAAATTATAGAAGAAACAAATGTTGACCGTGTCAATGAGCCTCGGAGTTACGTCAGGTCCCGGCAGGCCAAAGGCCACTCGGAGACCTCAACTTTAAGTTCTCAGCCCTCCATTGATGAGGTCCGACAGCAGATGCATATGCTCTTGGAAGAGGCTTTCAGCCTGGCCTCTGCGGGCCACGGAGGACAGAGCAGGCAGGAGGCGTACAGCTCAGCACCGCACCTGCCCTACTCGGAGGTTGTGACCAGTGCTCCTGGTACCATGACCCGAACTAGAGGGGGGGTACAGTGGGTACCCACATACAGACCAGAAATGTATCAGTACAGTTTACCAAGACCAGTAAGTGAAACTTCTCTTTAGTATACTGTAATATCATAAAGATAATTCTCCTCCGAGACACGGTTTTTTAAAGCAGTAGCCCCATTTACATGCTTAAACCCAGATGTAAAGCCATAATTAGAGCAAATAAGCTTGGGTACTGGGCTGTATGTGCGTATGTATGTATGTTATGTATGTATGCTTGCTTGCTTACCCATACTCATCTCTTGCAGGAAGACTCAGTATCTTACTTTAGCAGCAAAGTTGTCTTGTCTAAATTGTGCTTGAAAGAAGAGGCTGTACTAAACTCCAAGAGACCAAGACATTTTTTTGCATACCTCCCCCTATTCACTGAATGCGTATTAGGAAGTAACCTAGTTCTGTAGAAAACCCTGTAGGCAGTTGGGTAAGAAACACTCAAGACTTCTGTGTGAGGTCCATCACTGAGGAGCATCATCTCACAAGAGAGAACCAAGTTCATCAGAGTGACCTGAAATATGGGCTGTTACTGACAATCTTGCAGTTATAGCTTTTAACGTGGGACTCTAGAGGTGGCTTAATTCCACAGGTTTCTTGGTTGACCTTACGGAAGTAACTCTCCATTCCTTCATTTCCTAGCCTCAAATTGTGGCTAGCATGACTTTACCTCACAGAAGCAATAAATAAATAAATTAAGAACTTAAATCCATGGGTGGAAATTGTTAATGGAATTTTGTAGTTATCTAGACAGCAGTCACAGTAGCACAGTGCACACCCTCAGCATGTGAAACTGCCCTTGAATTCCCATATACAGGGTTGTGTAAGTCAACAATGTATTTTTTGTCAGGTATAAACCTAAACCAGAGGCGATAGCTTACAGAGAAATAGCTCATCTGTGAATGCTATGGTGTGAAGTTGTTAATTTTAAGGCTTTTTTGTACAGAAAGAAATACCTTTTTTTGTAAAGAATGCATTTCAAATTGAGTCCCTTACTCTGGCTAGAACCTGAGGATAATGTAGACAAATGTCCTTAGTTCAAAATAACTATTACTATGGCTTGCTTCCATGACAATAAAAAACTAACATGAAAGGATGCACTTCCAGTAACACACAGGAAAAACCCCAAATCTACCTCTGTGTCTCTGTCTACCCTGTTACGCTCAAACAGTATCAGGAGTCACATTCTGAAATATTAGCCCATATGCTTTTCCGTTAAAATAGTGGAGAAAAAGAGTATTTCATACTTGGTACAAATACATGCTGAGAGCAAGATGTGGAATGAAAGGCTTGTGGAGCCAGAAGGAAGTGTTCAGCTCAGCCAGCGAGACTGCTGCCAGATTTTCAGATACAGAAGAGGCATTGCAGACCATTTCAAGTCCAGTGCTATTAGTAATTGAGTTTTTCCTTGACGCAGGTAGCATTTGTTTTTTCTATTCAGTTCTATTAAGCCTCAGAATTTCCAACTGCTGTCTAGGAAATGTACCACTGGATTTCTAGATTATTTCCCCCCCTCCCCCCATCTAATTATGGCAATACTTTAAATACCCATGTAACATGGTGAAAGTAAATGTTAGGAGACTTTGTAGGTGGCATGACATGAAAACTAATTTTCATAGATGTGCCTTTGAGGTATTCAAACCTGCTTTAAATGGGGTGGCAGTGAGAGGCAGGAGAAAGATGCTTGGTCTGTGTTGCTTTTCCCCTAGAGACACTGACATCAAAAGTCAGTATTTGATAAGTTACCTTTTCTCTGTGTTAACCCAGATTTAAGAAAGAAGTTATTGGAACACTGTTTAAATGTGTGAATGTAAAGATGGTTACTGAAAGGTAGTGGGTTTTGATATTTAGTGTGGGATTTGTATTGCCAAATTCAAACATAAATGTAGGTGTTAAGTCTAAGCTAATCATATAAATCCTGTAGGCTCTTTCCACATGCAGGAGATAGAGAGTGACTAATCCCATGGTAATGGGCCTTGAGCTTTCTCTGCTGTGTGGGGAAGTGAGCTGAAGCAGAGATTTCCTTTTTAGAGGGCTCAAGTCCTACCATTGGACTTTAGATTTTTTAATTTTTTTTTCCCAAACAGTCTTATGTTTTGATACTGGACAGCCTTCTCATAATTTGTTATTGGCTATTGCTATCATCTTCTCTTTACTCCTGAGCACTATTCTGAAGCATTGTCAATAAAGCATAATTTACAAAACCCAACTCCATAGTGCCAGTAAGCGCTGGAGAGTTAGCGTCCCTCTCTCTTCAAAGTTTATTTAACAAAATGATGACCTCTGTTCTGTAACAGTACAAAGAATTTAGAAATGTTGTCTGATGGAATTTCTTGGATGCTGTGGGTTTCATGCTCATGATTACTTCTGCTTCACATGTGTTAGTGATGAGATCCAGAATTACTATGAGCAAGTTGCTTAATTTTGACTTTTTTGGTGGGTTGGTTCTGTGTTCCTCTGAATTACTTTGCGTTTTCAGAACTGTCTGAGATCTTCGTTACTGCTTTAGAAAGTTACAGAGCTTGGTTTTTTTGTGAAGGATGTTCTTTTCATCTTTTCAAGGCTGAAAGGAAGAAGCTGAAAAATGCATTGCTCACAGGCAGCTTTGCTTCACTAGATGCTGCTCTGAGGATGTTTTCTGAATCTTTAAAATACTTTGCTTCTGGAGGAAGCTAAAATACTGAGATCTTTTTTCCTGTGGGTCCAAAGCAGCTGTTGAGTCTCACATAATCATAACAGATCTGCTTTGCTAGCAAGATTCCAAATGTCACAGAGACAGCATTTAGAATAGAATAGAATAGACGAGGTTGAAAGAGACCTTCAAGATCATTGTGTCCAACCCATCACCCAACACCATCTAATCATGGCACCAAGCACCCCATCAAGTCTCCTCCTAAACGTCCCCAGTGATGGTGACTCCACCACCTCCCTGGGCAGCCCATCCCAATGGGCAATCACTCTCTCTATGAAGAATTCCTTCCTAACATCCAGTCTAAACCTCCCCTGGTGCAGCTTGAGACTGATTTAATACACTTTATTTTAATTAGAATCCATCTTGGCTTTGAATGCATTTGTTTGTGTTTTCTTCCATATCCTGAAATCTCCCAAGCACTGTAAACTCTCAGATTACTATTGATGCCACAAAAAATTAACTTCCTGTTACCCAGCACATGAAGTAGGTATTTAGTTTCTGACTTAATTTTAGTTTTTAATTTGACTGAGATCTATTGGTGTTTCAGAAAAATGTTTTTCTCCTTTACAGGCTTACAGATTTTCTCAACTTCCTGAGATGGTAATGGGTTCTCCTCCTCCTCCTGTCCCTCCCAGAACAGGTCCTGTGGCTGTTGCTTCTCTCAGGAGGTATTTATCTGCTGTTTAATTTTGGGTATGATCTCTAAAGACCACCATTGTAATAAGAACCAAGGCAAACCCTGAAGGGGCACTTAAAAGCTGCTTACAAGGCACTTAGAAAGATATATTCATGAAATTAGAAACATATTTGGCTTATTTCATTTCAATAGGAAGAGGAAAGGAATAAGAATGAATTTTCTCTTCTATGAGCCAATTAGTTTCAATAGAATTAGAAAATCCAGGCTCCAATTTCTTTTAAAACAGACATTGCCTCCACTGGCATAATGGCATATTGTATTGCAGATCTGTGGTAGAGAATTCCCACTCTCATTCTCCCTGCTTTTATCCACTGTAAGGACTTGCAACAGGATAGGGATGAATTGTAAGATGTTTCTTATTGCCCTGGGTGTTGGGCAGCTTTCATATATCTCATACCTGCATTGCTGAAGCCAAGTACGTGCAAAAGCCTAATTGCCTTACCTTAGGGCATACATTTTGCCTCTTCCTCATGGTTTGGCACTCTATAAAAATGTGTTTCATGGAATTTTTACAGTTTGTGGTGGATGAACTCATTTAGCCTCCAGTGCTGTGCTGTTAGGTCCTGCCCGGTGCCAACTGCAATTGGAGGCACTACAGGCCTGCTGAGAGTGCCTGAAGAGCAGCAAAGCCACAGGATATAGACAATGTCTGTTGATATATTCTTGTTCATCCATTACATTCTAGCTCTAAAGCAACTGGGATTCACCATTTCAAAAGATATTAGTCCTTTTCAAAAGATGTTAGTACTTTCCAAGTGCTGTAACAGTCTCTTACTATATGACACCACATCACATATATGCAGTAATAACAGGGTTGTCTACAGTCTCTGTTGATGAACTGTGGGTAAAGCTCTGGGTTTTGTGTTGCATGCCACAGCCATTTGTTTGAAGCAGCAAGCAAAGGCTCTGTGCAATGGTAATAACATGCCTTGGCAAAGTAGAAACCAGGCTAAAGAAGTTTTTCTCAGACTTCTCCAATAGAGTTCTCCAGTTGCTATCCAAACTCCTGTCATACCAGGCCAAAATCAGATAGTTGATTCCTATCTGGGTTGCCATACTGTAGCTGATGGGCAGTTATGTTGCTATCTTTCTCATCTGTCAGTCAGAATGATAAAAGTTTCTGGTTTTTTATTTCTTAATGCACAGGTCTACATCAGATATTGGCAGCAAAGTGAGAATACCTGAGTCCAGTGGGGCAGATCAGGCCCAGCATCATGATCAGGCATCTTTTGCGCCTGGTTCGAGAGCTCCAATGTCTGTTGGTCCGCTTGATCAATCAGCTTTTCACTCAGGTGAAAAAATAATACAGGCCCAACTTACAGCCTTGACAGCCTCACAATTTGCTTTGCATATAAGTGAATGTATGTGATATAGCAAATAGAGGAGATTATTTGGAGAAAGACTATTTAAGTGTTTGTTTTCTGGTGCAACTGAAGGAGCCCTACAAAGGATTGCTCCTTTGTAAATGCAGCATTAGCTGCATTGTAAAATACTACTCATCCTCCAGATGAGTATCAGGAAAATGGTCATTTCTGATCCAGAAGTAATGTACCACATGCTGGCAAAAACAGAAGATGTAGTACTGGGAGTACCACATGGCTTGCATGTTGTGTTGCACTATGTACAGAAACAACCACAGTGGGATACAAGGGTAACAGGGTTCTGAGGGGCACGGAGAGATGAGGTGGATCTTTCCATGACTTTATCAGTCAAGAACAGCAGACCAAATGCTTGAAAACCAGTAGGTATATGATGGAGCTGTAAGTAGTATTGCAGAAGGCTTAACGGCATTCAGCTCTGCCATGTGTGAGACAGAGGTTTACCAGCCTGACAATGGGATGAGTTTTATGACTTCTATTTCCTTGTAAGAAACTTAACCACTAGTCTTGTTACAACAGTGGGCTGCTGAGGGAGGTAAAGTGAAGGTGTGTGCCCCCTTCCCCTTCAAAACACAAGGCAGCTGCAAGCACTTTGCTTAGTCAAAGGTAATCTGTTAGGTCATTTCCTCTCCTGTTTTGGAGATGGTAGTTCCTGCTCAAGTTCAGGTTGAAATGTCCTAATTTTAAAGGCCTAGTGATTTTCCAGTCCTTTTCATAAGAGTTTTGTTTATGAATGAATGGATTTTATCTTAAGGTGATACACTGTTTTGATGGTACCTGGGTGACATTTGCCTAGGGAAATATTTGAAATTGCTTCTCATTGGCAAAATATATTTTCTTGAAGAACTGCAGAAAACAACATTGTCAGTTCAAAGTTCTGAAACTGGGAGGTTTATTAGATATTATTCTGTAGAACTGCAAAGGAAATTTTCTTTGTTAGCTTTCTCAGAAGTAATAGTTACCTGCATTGTGCTTAGCATCTTCTACTGAGAATAATAATATGGATATGGAAATCTGTTGTTAGGTTTGAAGGATCCATTCACTTGTCATACCTTCTGCAAACAGTGCATGTGCATCTGAAAAGAGCAGATGCTCACCCTTTCATTTAAAGCATTTCAGACTATAAAATCCACCACAATACCGAGAGCTCTTTCTTCATGTCTGCAGTAATGTGTTCTATTACTTATATCTACTCTGTTTCTTAATAGGAAATACTGTACCAGCAGTGTTTGCCATACCTGCAGCAAACCGACCTGGCTTCACAGGCTATTTTATTCCAACACCACCCACTGCATACAGAAACCAAGCCTGGATGCCCTATGCTGGAGAGAATGAATTACCAGGGCAGTGGGCAGACTCAGTAAGCATCTTTACTCTTCTAACTACATCTATATTCCCTCATTTGCAAAGGAGGGGTTTTAAGCAATGCTGGTGATCAGCAAAGAATCTGAGCAAGATAATTCTTCCTTGATTGGAAATAATCTCTAGTAGTGGAAAATATGAGGGAGGGCATAGATACATCAGCTGTCCATCTCATGAACTGCATGTATGGTCTTCTGGAGAGTTAAATGATTCACTAGGTTAGGGACCCATTCCAAGTTGGATGGTTGCATACCATTCATACCATTTTTGTTTCCCAAGACAGAGGTTAAGTATTTGGATATGCACATGGCAGGAGCAGGTGATTCTGCCTCTCAAGGTGTCTTTGGACTGTTTGTAAACTGGGGAGCACCTTTTCCTCCTGGAGGCTTCTCTCAAGACAGTCTGGCTCCTGAATCCTAGTT
Organism: Dryobates pubescens; assembly: GCF_014839835.1. Lineage (NCBI taxonomy): Eukaryota > Metazoa > Chordata > Aves > Piciformes > Picidae > Dryobates > Dryobates pubescens. The sequence goes on from NC_071633.1 coordinate 8,310,137, forward strand.
CCCAGCTCTACCACACCCCCAGTGCAGAGGGTTTCAAGTCCTCCCACAGGCTGCAGTGACAGGCCATAAATTAAATAATTAATTGCAAAATCCTAGTCTGGGACAGATGTAATTATTAGCCCAAAGTATACCTACATTCCAAAGAAATTAAGTTGTGACATCCTAAAATTTATTGCAGCAGTTTATCATCTTTAAAACAATTCCCAAAATTTAGGGATTTTTTTTTCCACTTGGAAAAAACTGATTAATTCTACTACTCAAGCTCACATCTGGTATTTATGCAGAACCAATTCAGCTGAACAAACTGGGAGATGGATTCTATTTCCTTGTGAATATCAGCAACAGACTATTTTAGTGAGCTGCAGTTGGAGTCTAATAGTTGACTTTGAGCAGCTAAGCAAGAGACAACACACTCATATAAATGTTCCTGGAGGCAGCTATTTGTTGCCAAATCTTTATTACTGCTCCTGACGCCCACAAGTAAAAACATTCAGTTTGACAGTCAGATGCAAGTCTGAATTTGTAGGCTGAATTTGTAGCTGTCAAGAAAAAAGGAGTGCGTTCATCTGTAAGTTGAGCACATCTGCTGGTGCGCCCCTGACACCTGGAGGCTATCGATACCATTGTACTGATTCCCTTTAAAGCACATAAAGCCTTCTTTTCATTGTTTTATTTCTTTCTTCAATTACCTTTTTTTTCATTATTCTTACCCTACTGATATTTTAAATCCAGGAGGCCTGTTCTGTCTGAGCAAACCTTTTACACTTTAAGAAGAAAACAGTAAACCAGGAAAAGTATTCAAGTATTTTACTTGTCTTCCATTCTTTTTCCCTTTTGTATCCCTACTCCTTGGATGCAGTCCCATGAAAAAAAGAGTCAGATATCACTTGTCAAAAGGAGAGACTGAAAACAAACTGGACAAAACTGGAACACACGTCTCCAGCCCCCAGTTCCTTCCTCTGGAAGGAGAAGAGTGTAACCCTGTTGTGGGTTTCCCTGTCTTCAGGAAAGAGGTGGGAAGTTAGTGCCAGTGGACATACACAGAGGAATAAAGATGGATGTGAGAAGCTGTCTGAAAAATAACTGGCAATACAGAATTCAAAGAAAACAAAGATTATTTTTAACTTCACTTCCCCATTGCAGATCTTTAACAACTTGTAACTCAGACTTTCAGCCCTTCTGTGACTTTGCAGGATAAAAGGAAAAAGTGTAAAACCAAAACACTTTTGTTTCTGCAATGAATTTGCACCTCCTAAAAACTACAAATCTGCCAAGAAATTGCCTTTATTTGAAGATCATTACTAGAGAAACTATGAGTAGTGTTAGCAAGATAATATGGTCAAAAATCCTGAATAAAACTGCAGAAAATAAAGATCTGAAGTATTACTTAGTTCAAATTTCTGGACACTTTCTGGTTTGTGAGCCTCTAGATTATAGCTTGACCATACTTCAGGGTTTTCTTAACAATAGTGAGAACAGAGACTTAGTGTCTATGATGTGAAAATGGAAAGTCTGTGTATTTCTACTAGCTGGACTGTAAACAAGGGAACATAGGAAACTGGAGATTTGTCAACAAAGAATTATCTTCTAAGCTCACATTACTGTAATGTATTGTTTTCTCAGTTAAAAGGTAAGTATTGAAGCACTAAGTTTTGTGGTAGAAGGGAACTGTATCTGCAAAGCATTTTCTTTCCAAATTGCTAATGCTGTTTAGTGAAAGCAGAAACCTGGTGGCCTCTAGTGACATGTTGACACATTGTACTACCGAAATGTTTGTCTTTTGATGAATATATTGCAAATGAAACAGATTCAATGAGTACTGTCATATCATGTCTGTGTCCTCTGTCTCATCACACCATACTGTTACGTGTTTGACATTCTCTTCCTTGTTTGATGGATATCCAAAACTATATAGAGTGATGTGTAAATCCTAGGGGCCAGGTTTTTGTAGGTTCTTAGAAGCCTGAATTGGCATGATTTGCAAGAGCACCCAAGGGGATATTAAAACCCTCATAGAGCAACAGCCAGAGCCAAAATGGCATTTAAGCAAAGTTCCAAAGCCATCATTCTGAAGTCCATGGTGAGCTGCCATGTTTCCCAGAAGGTATATACAACAGGCAGATGAGTTTCCAGGCTAGTGTATCTGAGTTTATCCCTCTTCTCTGGATCTAGTGAAGTTTTTTTTGCAGAGACTTGGCTGACTTGGATTAAACAGTGACTGCAAATCAGTAAACTACTTTTCTCTTCTAGGGTTTTTGGTGTCCTGAAATGTAGTGGTGTTGTCTAAAACTGAGATGTTTAGGAGGAATAGTAAGCAGAGGACACGCTTTCAGAAAAGCATTCACCCTTGCAGCTATGATAAATTAAGACATACAGTGTTTTCCCTGCTAGGTGTTTTTGATGCCACAGGCTGGGGAGTTGAGTACCCGTTACACTGACGTGTGAGTAAATGGCATGTGCCAAGACAGACATTTGTAAAGGGATGCTTAGAAGTATGGGGTTTACATTCTCTTCATATGGTCCTATCTGTTACATCCTATTCTGCCCCACGAGGTTTGTGTTACCTGCCAGGTGGCACTACTGATCAATTGTTGTGTATAATTGTGTATAATTACAATGCTCTACAGGTGCCACTGCCAGGGTACATCGAGGCTTATCCACGGCCCCGCTACCAACATAACTCTCCTTCGCGACTCCCTCGCCAGTACAGCCAGCAGGCCAGCATGCATCCCAGCCTGGAACAAGCTCCTTTGCCCTCCACTGCAGCTTCTCAGCAGAGCCTGACAGAAAATGACCCATCTGATGCCCCTCTCACCAACATTTCTACAGCTGCTCTCGTAAAGGCAATAAGAGAAGAAGTTGCTAAACTGGCCAAGAAGCAAACTGATATGTTTGAGTTCCAGGTGTAGTTCCTTTTGTGCACAGTATTTGTTTCATGCAACCTAGGGTAGCCAAGAAAGCGACTCCTTTAATTTTCAGTTACGAACATGCTGTGAATTGTGCCAAAGTGATGGCATTTTTCTCTTGTCTGGAAAGTCAGCACTATGAAGTAACTTAAAGTAGAGCAGCAGGACTCTGAAGATACTTAATACTGCTTGCCAGCTATGGAAATGCTGCCAGGTAACTTTTTAATACAGATAAGATTGCTCATATGCAATTGTCACTTAACTCTCCTATTGCAGTCCATTGTCACTAGAGGTGCTGCTGAGTGTGTCTGTGCCACACAACATTTCATTTGCAGGCCAAAAGGCAGAGCTGCTGAAAATAAATTCTGCATGTCAAAACTTTGATTAAAGAAGAAAATACCATATACCATGGTTAGCTAAAGGCCAGAGTAGGTGTGGCAGTGGCCGTGTTAATTCTTTGCTACAGAACATTGTATAAGGGATGCTGATTTCAGCAATGCAGTCATTCAGCATTTTCATTCCAGAGGTCGTATTCAAAGGAATTTGAGATCGGTAGGTAATACAAATAAATGTCCTGTAAATAGCCCTGGTTCTCCTCATCCTATTCACAGTACAAAGAAGTGAAAGAAGAGGCAACTGTGAAGAAAGTGAATGATATTTTGATAATCAGTGGCTACTTTGTCCCTCAGTGCCTCTGATGAGTTATGGAGGAGATTTTTTGCAGCGTGAGAGAATACATTGCATGAAGAGCCAGCAAAGGATATTGGTGCTAGAAGCTTCCAGGAGAAATGAAAAAAGGTTATTCACCTTGCTCTACATTCAGGCTTTTCACACTGAATGCATGTGAAGCTGGTAAACCTGAGACTTTTGAGCAAGTCTTTCCAACCTGGAGTAATAAATACACCTGCTTGGACAAGAAAACCTCTGTTTAACACAGTACTTTTTTTTCCTCTTTCTTAAACAATGTTATCGACTAAAAGGATGCCAGAAAGTGCTACCTGACGCTGCAGTTGATTTTGATTACACTGGAATAGCGAATGCACACCTAGGAAGTTCTGAATGTAGAGGACCTGATTATTATATTAATGTGTAAATAAGTAAGGAGTTACATGGATTAACAAAAATACTAATGTCCAGTGAAAAAGAAAGCATTTACAGAAACTATGCTGACTTTATATTGTGCAAGATAAAGGTCACTAATTGTTAAACTGCATTGTTGTATGAAGCCAGTCCCAACAGAAAATCAAGGCAGTTGAATGGGATAGTAGTTTATCTTTTGCAGTTGTACAAACTTGTTGAAGACCATGAACAATTGTGTTCAGTTCCTTTAGCATTTACCTTTGGGAACTGAAGTTGTTGCAGAATTTGTTGTGTTAGGCATGTTTGATGTCAACTGGAGTTAAAGGTAATGTCCTTCATTTCAGTAAGTTATTTAGTTATCCTCAATTGCTTATGCTATTTTGTCTGATCATTTCATTTCCCTGAGTTTCTTTGGTCTACTGAGGTGAGAAAAGGAACTTGGTTTAGCTTTTTGGCCATCAGTAAAATGAGAGGAAGAGAGAGAAGATTAGAATAGGGGATAACAAGAGGAAATTGATAAAGCACAAACTTTGAAAGCAGAGCTATTTTTCCCCCCCAAATAATTATATTATAAACCCTGACTGAGATTGTGGTACGTAGTTATCCTAGAATATACAGATATCTTCTGCTCCAATATCTTGAATATTGCAGAGGCTTTTGGAATGCTAGCTAATCTAAAAAAAAAAAAAAAAAAGTGAAATTTGATTTTTATTATTTAAAAATCAGATATAAATAAAATGTATTTTTGTAATTTCTGTGTACATATGTGCTGTATATTTATATGTGACTAGTCTGCTATAGTCAGAAAATTTCCATAAACCAAGTGCAAAAAAAAAAAAAGAGGGGAAAAAAACCCTCTAGTAATTTTAATGATCAATATAAACATGCCATGCCTGGAGTACAAATACACATTTGGGTGACTTGGATGTGAAACAACCAAAGAAAATCAAATCTTTCATATGTCTTGTAAAGACAGATTGCTCTCTCAATTACCTGTCAGCTAAATAATACTAAATGATGCAGTGTAACACAATAGATCTAAATTGTGTTGAATTAATGGCTGCCTAAGAGTATCACACTTCAAAATAACAACTTAAAAATACTGGGCCAAACTCAGTGTGCCATAAAAAGACTAGTTCTGTTTGACTTCAGTGAGAACCTCACTGGGAGCAAGGCTGAGTTTCTCTGTTAGGATTCATCTATTCGTGCAAGTTTCACTAGACTACTCTGAACAATATTCTGTTTGTTTTTCTCCTTTTTAAATCACTTTCATGTAAGTGCAGACATAATTGAAGAGAGATTTACTTTTATTTAGCCTAACCTGGTTCATAACTGGTTTAACTTAGCTTGGTAAGTGAACTTTACAGTAAATTGTGTCAGCCACATTTTGCATCAGCTTTATTACCTCAGTTTCTGAACCATTCTTCTATTTAGCCCAGTGAAATTTTGCAAGTCCATTGGCCCTTCTATGCAATGCAACTGAAATGTGCTGTGAAATAAATGTCTGTGTTTTAGACTCCAGTTTTGCAGAGTTATCCTGAAGCTGCAAATATGGGACAGCAGCAATCACATGGATGGGAGTGCTGAAGCCATACAGCTGGGAAGGGTAATCTTATGATGCATTCCCAAAAGTCAAAGGAGGTAGGACCTACGAGATTTAAACAGCATCTTGGGAACACTTGGCTCTGTTTGTACATCTGTACCAATTCTTAGATTTAATCAATTTAGTAATTCTATCAGAAAATATGTGAGGATAAAACCTCAAATATCTTACCTGATGAAGCATGCATCTTGCCATACTGGCATTTAAAAGTTTGGAAATTATGTAGATGTACAGAGTGAGTGTCTACATGCAAACAAAAGGAATAAATAGAAAAAACCCAAATCAAAGCATTTTAATAGCCTTCTAGAAAGAAAAAGCATTTCAGTAAAGTTAGACAAAGTGCTCTTCATACTGCTGAGGAAGACCTGTTAGACATTCAAAATTAATTTTGTTTGGTATTGTATTGAGGATGTGCAGTCTATTGAATATTCCCTGAACCATCACTCTGAAACCATTGTGGTGCACTTGTTTTCACAAAGACATCTTCCATTCTTCATTCATAATGACTTTTTATCTTGTTTGTATTTTTTGTTTCTTTAAGTACAATGCAAGGACGTTCCTGGGAAAGAAAAATCATGCTGTAATATTTATATTGTCTGAGCACAAAGCAATGATAAAGTGAAGATACCGTGTACAAATAATTTGTAATATAATAAACATTTTGTATGGCTACAATTACAATTTAGTTTTTCAATACTGATTTCAAAGAAGAAAATGTATCTGTTTAAAGTTACAACCTCATCAGAATACATTCGTGCTAGTTTTACTGATCAAAACTTACTAATGAAGGTTTTTCCACTAAATGCTCCAATTTTCTTTGAACTGATGTTTAACGTTAGGTGAAAATAGCATTTTCTGTGTACAAAAATGTTGATGTTCTGACCACTATTTGTCTTCAGATTTGTAAATCATAAATAGAAGCACCTGCAAACAAAACACATGTAAAATTGCCTCTTGGTCTGTGTCTGATGACCACTTCCAGTAGGTATACTATATGTGATGTCTATTAACATCAGTAGCACAGTAACTGTAAGAGTGTAAGAGGGCATCCTTTGATGGAAAGACATACTGCCTGAATTTGGGAGAAGCTCTAGCACTCAGCTAGAAATATGAATAATATTTGTATCTAATAATGTTAGGAGTAGAACTTGATAGAAGTGCATGCAAATCTGATATATAGAACTGGGGATAATGTTGTAAGTACTGCTAATTTCTTTTACAGAATAACTTTGAGAAGGTGACACATGTAAGACATGTGAGGTAAGGTAAGAGGAATATGTGAAGTAGATAGGAAAAAACCAACATTGGATAGAGTGGCAGAACTGTCTTGTTTAAGGGATGATACATACAAAGCTACCTAAAGTTTCCATTGTATTTCAAGATGTCTGACTGTTAAAGAATTAATTACATTTGAATGTCCTTTTTTTTTTTTTCAGTCCTGCATTTCAAATATAAGAGCTAGCTACAAGCTTCTAAAGTCTGAGAGATCTTGAAAGCAACAAGTTTTCTGAGCTAGCAGAAGTCACTTTGTTTTGCTGACCTTGTTCATCTTGTACATGTTTGAGCAGCTCCCAGTACGGTGTCCAAGGATGCCATAAATCAGGTCCTGACCTTGCAATTTTTGTACTTAAACAAATTTCAGTAGATTCCCATACCTCACTGACATGAAATGGGAAGTGTGAGATAATATGAAGGATATTAACAGGTCAGAAGTACCTTAACAGTCTGGAAGCCATGGATCTTTGTTGTGTGTTAACTCATACCTACTAGAAAATGGTTGTTTGGCAGCTGTTCTCAGCAAGGCACATTCCTTTCATGTATAAATTAGTGCTATCCCCAGAGTGCATAGGTTCATGCTTCTACTCCTTTGTGTAAGCCATGTGCATTCTCTGTGCAGCTCCAGAGCAGAGAGCAACGTACATTAACACGAGTGGTTTCTAGTTACACAGAGACATCTCTTGCAATAAAACATCAAGGTGTACGGCATCTTTATACATTTTACTACGTCATTGTGAGGGGGGAAGGACATGATCATACAGTATGTTAGTAGATTAATAACATTAGCCTCTTCTTGGTCTGTGAAGCAGTTTTACCAAAGTAGTGTGTGTTCAAAGAGAATTCAATTAGCTCAAGCCTGTTTACAATCATGTTACTTAGTTGTGGCACTGCAGACTTTGTAACAGTGCTGTGTGGAATCAGTATGCCAAGTGGTAACTTTCTGTGCTAGGCTTTCTTTCCACGGTTTTAACTTTTTGGCTGTAACTCCAGAACTGAGTAAGATTTTAATTTTTTCTTAGCAAATACTTCAAAGTTAATTTTTTTCCATGTTAAAGGGCAGGCATGCAAAAATGAGGATAAGAGTACTCATTTAGAACAGGGGTTTGTTGTTGCTGTTTTGGTTTGTTTTTTGAACTCTTGCCTTCTGTAAATAAATAATGTGAAACTCAACTTGTGGAAATGAGATTTATATAGGTTAGAAAATGAATTGCATACTGACTTGCTCTTTAAAAGAAAGCTTCAAGATGGCCAAGGCATAAAGGCAAACCTGTTCAATACTGTAGAATCTCTACTGAGAATAACTGCATTGCACATCCTTGATCAAAAACACCTTGCTGTGTCCAGTAAGTGAAAACAGTCCAAAAACTGCACCTCTCCTGATTCCTGTTATTTAGGAAATTGTTTTCCTAGGCTGTGTACAGGACATGGGACACGAGACAGGGATTTTGATGGGCATCTGAGGTAGATAGACTACCCTATGTAACACATATGCCCTTTGGGTGGCTCATAACACAGATGTAAAAGCTACAGCCACCCAAGTGATGTGTCAGGAAGGTAGTATAGATCCTGATTTTTAAAACCGTTGAGATGCCTCAAACTCAGAAACCCCCTAGGAATTTTCAATAGGAATGTGGTATCCTACTCAAATGTCCAAAAATATTTTTTGGAAATGAGTCCTTTAATCCACCTACTTGTCCTCATCCATTTTGGGTTTTTTAAGGCATACAGAGGCAGTAATGAAGAGTTAGTTCCCAGCTTTATTTTCTATACTGAAGCTCATGGAAGATGATAAATGGGTTTTAAATTATTAGGTAGTCAAATGTATAGCAGTTTTCTTGAAAATAATTATAAATACCTTGAAGAGGTGTTTCAGGAATTAGATGGTTTTTGCATTTGGTTTAAGAAGTGCCTGACTTTCTCTGTATTTCCATACTTGATTCATTCCCAAGGAGTAGCTTGAGACTATATTAAATTTTGTAAATAATTTTGTAATTTTATAAACACACATTTCCATACTAGACAATAGTGGGTCCAAAGGGTTATAGATCATAGAGAAAGTTGATGCCACCATATTTAGGGAGGAGGTCAATTTTCCTTCCAAAGTATGCCCCCCTTTGCTGCAGATCAATGCATTTCTCTGCTTCATAAACCAGGGTCTAAGCACCATGACACACACTGGACTCTGTTAAAATCTTGTATATTTGACAAGGAGCACTGACTTTTGCAGCCTCCAGTGCCTGTGTATATGATTAATTTTTTTAAAGTATGAAACCAGAATTTTTTAATGTCATTAACTTTGCCTTTTTGCAAGGATTTTAGGTCCTGCATCATCCACAAATGTAACCAACAGATACCTTGAGATGTGGTGCAGCAGAACACAGAAGCCTATACCAAGGATTCACCAGGATCTCAAAGGCAAGAGGCTGTAGTAGAAGAATAGGTGGGAAACCTTCTATTTCAGCAGTGGATTGACACACATAATTATGAACTGATTATTATGATAGATCAGAGTCTTGAAGTTAATTGCTTGGAATCAATTTTATGTATTTAGTTAGCTTTTGATTTCTTCATTTGTTAGAGCAAAAATAGCAACATTAACAGTGCATTCGATTTCACAGTTAGAAACATGGGAGTTCTGAATGTAAGTAAATGTGAAGTTTCATCTTTGTCCTTGCATCTATCAACTACTTTCAACACTGTAAACAGAAAGAAGCCAAACCACTTTATCTTCCACCACACTGATTTTAGTATTTCTATAACAAAGAGACTGGAGAGGCTTTTTTTTCCATTTTAAGTTGGTGTTGGGTTCTTCAAAATGTATTGGAGGTCATATTTCATAGAAAAAGTCACAGTGAAACCAATCTTACTGAGCCTTGAATTTTGGTTTAGGTCTTAGCAACCCAGCAGCAACAGCTCAGACTCAACAAAAGGTCTCTTCTGGGTAGTTACTAAGGTTTCATTAGAAAGGTCATGTGTTCAGTGCAGATATTTCTGTCCCCTTTAAGATTTTATTTTAATTTACTGTCTGTGTTGCCTTTGCTGGCCATTCTGAATTTGACTTTTACTTAGGTGTAAACAAAGAGGTGCACCCTTTAGCTCACTGATATACTGCTTGTGTGATAGAAGTAGTAACCAACATGTGATACAACTTTTAATTAGCTATGGGACTGCAAGGCTTTGGCCTATGTTCTGCTTTGTGATACTTGGCTTTGGCCTATGCTACATACATAGGCTTTGTGATACATAGGCTTTGGCCTATGTTCTACTTTGTAATATCGGTATTACGGCAAAATGTGAATACAATGTCTTCCACTGAAGTTATTGGCTAAACACCTGCTCAGTGCTATCTGACTATAGGTAGCTGGAAGTTAGGAGGTTGTGGTCAGTCGACCCTTATTCAGAGTTTTGGATCAGTCCTGGACAAGGTGCTTAATCTGCCTGTGTTTCAGTGTCCCTTAGTGTCACCCACCAAGGTGAAGGAACTACCTCTCTTCATGCTCCTGGTGAAAGGCTGAATTAACTGATGGAGACACTGAAAACCTGAAATACAAGTGTTTGGTACCAAGCAGTGTTTATTATTTCATGGGGCTTGGTAATTGTTCATGACTAAATGCTACCAGGGGAACTGGTAAATTATAAATATATGTCACTGTACAAGGAAAAAAACCCAACACCTCCTGATACTCTTTCAGTATGTTCTAGGAAGCCCTTCCAATAACAGCTTCTACACATTTTTACAGAGATGTTAGATCAACATTTTGTTTCACTTCCCATGCAACAGATTTCACTTTTGGATGAAATGAACTTTTCTTACGTCTTTAAATTAAGAAAAGGACTAGCTCTGCATGATTACAAATATCCACGCTATCTTTGTCGACAGCTTGAGTCAATTTGGCTGTAATGGCTGTGTCCGTAAAAGTTGCTCAAAATCTGTAAGTGTAAAGCTGTAAACAGGAAAATTAGTTTTCTGGAGCCAGGTAGAGCTGCAAAATTAAGAGTGATTTGTACAGCTAAGTCTAGGGATTAAACTGAAAGACGAAGAAAATAATTAATTACAATTTTATACTATGCAATAAGAAGGGAATGTTCCAAGAACCGATTCCTTTTGCAATTAAAAATGTAAACCCATGGCAATGGTAGAAAAGGAGACATTTAAAATGTTCTGGGTCATTACCAAATGGCTGTGGTTTTACTCCAAACCACAGGGCGATTCTAGAAATGAAGCTTCTGAGTACATAGAATTGTTTCTTTCATGTGAGTGGCTATAGCTTAGTTGAAGTTGTGCACGTTTTTTCTTGGCAATTTTGTACTTTAAATAAAATATGTTGTAAAATCTATGTTGCTACTTATTGCTTGTTCCTGAAATATCCTTTTCTTTAGATCAGCTGCTTCAAAGCATGAGCATACTTTTACCTTTGGAGCTACCAAGCTGCTGAACTGTGTAGGGATCTCATTGCTCATGCTTTCAAGGCAGAACCTGGCAAAGGAGAGGAAAGGATTTTTAAGAACTCCACAAGTGAAACCCACGAATTTCTGTGGTGTCATTCCCTCTGAAGAAATACATGAGCCTGCCTTAGGGATGGGAGCAGAACAGTAACTAGCAAGACTGTGGGTTCTGAGAACATCTTGTGACTCTCTGTTTCCTTTGTGAATTTCCCTTCTCACCTTAATATCCTCTATACCTTCCTCTATTCAGCCACTTACTGTGGATTTTATTGGTATTTACTTAGGCCTAAGTTTCCTGCTGAAGTCTGAAGTGAAGCAGAAAAAAAGGAAAATGCAGGTATGTGCTTTTGACAGTCCTGCTTTTGTGTAATTTGTGGTGCAGAAAATTTAGAATAACATGTTCATTTTATTACAGGGAACACATCTAACCCTTCTTCTCTCTCTTTGTGGTTTCAGAGGGGGAAAAAAAAAAAGGCAGGCCAGGATCTTCCCAAAATATAGGATAAACAAACTTCTTAGTGTACATATCACTACCAAGGTTCTGGGCAGACAGTACACTTAAGATGCAGTTACATATATATATAAAATATATATATATATAAAGTTGTGACTGAGCATTTAAATTGCCTCCAGGGATTGTTCTGGCTTTTTTTCAAGTTATACCAAAGTCTTGGGCATTTTTTGAGATTTAAGTCTTTAGTTTTCAATATTAAACAACTGTCTGGTGTTACAAATAATTATGCTTCCTTAAAAAGGCCAAATACACTGCTTACCAACTGATCCTGATTAGCACCTCTAATGGCAGCTCTTTCAGTATATAGATCTCAGAGACCTCAAGACTGACCACTTCCTAACAAAAGAGTGTAGTGCTGCTTTTGATTTCCCTACTTTAGACTGGGATATTAGCTTTGGATTTTCAGGACAAGTGAATCTATCATGCACAGCATTCTCTGCTGAAAACAGAAAAATAATTTTATGATAGCTTAGTGCTTTTGTATTTCCTCTGTAATCTGTCCCTGAGCTAATTAAGGCAGTGTTACTTGAAGATTAATTGATATTTCAATGATCCATTGTAATAAGACTGAGTCTCTATTTGGAGAATTTTAATGTAGTAAACTCTAAAAGCAATCTGAAATTTGATGGACCAAACTATTTAAAGCTTAAATGCATTCTTGTTTCCAAATGGCTTTGTATCTATTTCCCATTGTAAAGCAGCTAAAGCTATTTCAGGTTTCAGAACTGAAAGACCTGAGAGCAGTCCTTGGGGAGTGTAAGTATTGCTGTAGGTGTGGACAGGCTCTTTCAGCAAGACAGCCATCATTGCTCAGCCCTCAGTTGGGCAGAGAAGATATGACACTGCTTTTTTGAGAAGGCTTCTTTGTTAAGAACTGGAAATAAGAGCAACCTATTGATGGTTTGAGATTTCAGCCCATGAATCAAAATCATGACCTCGTGTTTCCTTCTTGAATGCAATAGGGATACATTTGTTGAGTCACAAGGCAGCTATATGAAATGCCAAGGTGAGTCTCCAGAGTATTTTTAAGCAAGCTGAAGAGGGAGGATGTTTGTACTCAAGTGAATGATGGGTTTGGAGTCTGAAAGGGGAGCTCATGGTATCTACCACTGACGTGTGTACACCTGAGCCAGCATGTGGGCAGCTGTCAGAGCGTCAGGCCCACCAGCAGGCTGTAGGGGCCCTGGCCAGTCTCCTCCGGGCCCCCTCCATTGGCTGCTTTCTGCCCCAGGGCCTCTCAAGCCCATTTAAGATGAGGCCCTGCCTCACATCCTAGCCTGGTCTGGGTTGCAGATGTTACTGCAAGGGACCTTTCTAGGTTTTAGGGCTGCCTTGGTGAGACCTTTCATGGGCCTATGTTACAAGTAGGCATGATGTCAGTCCTGCCCCTGGGCTTTCTGCACAGATCCAGGACTGGTCCCTCACCTTGCCCTGTCACACAGGGTGAACCCTGGTCTTACCACACTCCACTGGCCCTGCTCAGGTGCTGTTTCATTTTAAAGCATATTGAGCAGCACATGGACCATGAGCTGCTGTATTGGCAGACATCCAGCTAACAATAGCAGTTGTGGAGGGTAAGATTCTGTTTAAGATCTAGCTGTTCTGATAAAATGGGATTATAATAGTTTGCTGATTGACAAATGAGAGTTATAAACCAGATTTTTTTTTTTTTTTTTTAATATAAACTCTGTCTGGAAAGCTTAAGATAGTAAAAGAGTGAATGCCATAATGAGCAGCAATAGGAAATAAAATTTTGATATGGCATTGTGCAAAAATGCTTCACAGTTGAGCAACTTGAACTGCTTTCAAAAACAGATTAAAATGGTACTCTTCAAAAAAACAAACCACAAACGCTGCTTGCCAAACTAGGATAGCTTCAGGGTCGGTAACCATTATTTCATACTGCCATCTGCTGCTCTTGAATTGGAACAGAAAAAGTAATTGTTGTCTTTTTATCAGTCTGATGAGCCTATTTACTACTTTGCTAGGTTATTCTCAATAATAAATGTGGTATTACTTTTTCAGTGGTAGATGTTCTCCAGATCTTCAATCTGTCATCATTGCCTCAGTTAATTTTTCCCTCATGAAAGGATATGCCTTCCAAGGAAAGATGTTGTCACTCCATAAACTGCTACTAATACTGCACTATTAGTCCTAAAATAATAGTAAAATGTTTGTTGAAAGTCAATGATGTATGACTGTTCTGTTAAAAACCAACTGAAGCTATCATTTCTGTAATTGTGATAGACTAAAGCAAGCAACACAATGTGATTCTTTGTAACAAAGATTTTCATACTAACGTGAAAGTAGTTTTCTAAGGCCTACTTAGAGGCATAGGACTTTTGACCGCATCTATTTACTCTCAGCTGCTCTTACTTAATGCAATTAGAACAAAAAGACTTTGTATTTTGTACTGTTTCTCTGCTATGTGTATCTTAAACATCATCAAAGGGCTGCTAGGAATCCTGACATCAGCATTGTTAATTCTGTAGTGGTTTTGAGGAAAATCTCTCTTCTGTTTCCCTATAGTCATTGGGGGGAAATGTTAAAATACATATTAGTAACAGTAACCAGTACCAGGCAAATAATGCACAAAAAAAGTCAGCAAGAAATTATACTGTATTTTTTAATTTGTAAGAGAATAGCCTATAATAAGTAGAAAAAAATAACACCAAAGATCCATTAAAATACTCTGTAGTGACAGAGGGATTGAATATCCAGCTGAAATAACCCTGTGTTGGTGGCTATTTCTTCAGCTTCTGTCTTGCTTTCATGCATTTTATCCTTTCTTCTCTCAGTGCCTTCAGAATTTTATCTAAACAGAAACATAATTTGTCATTAATTTTGAAATTAATACTTTATTACAGTTTTAAGAAAATCAACTAATATATTAAACTAGTAATATCCCTTACAATTTGTCTAGCAAATATCTGAAAGTGGAACTTTCTCATATGTATTGAAAATAATGGAAAAATGTATGTATTGCTGTAGCAAAGGGGGAGGAAAAAGCCCTGTTAATTTCCTGTTCTGAAAAGTGAATGTGTGCCAACTACCTATCAGAATGTATTTCAGATCTTCTTTTGAATGTGTCTATTTGATGGCCATTCCTTAGTCTTGTAACCTTTGCACTCCTGAAAGCCTTACTGGCAGCCTGAGGTCCTTGAAATGAGGGCCCTAGAACTGGCCATCGTATTCCAGATGCAGCCTCACCAGGGCAGAGGGGGAAGAAAACGTCTCTCGACCTACAAGCCACACCCTTTGTATTCCACCCCAGAATGCCGTTGGCCTTCTTGGCCACAAGGGCACATTGCTGGCTCATGGTTATTCTTATGTCCACCGTAACGCCCAGGTCCCTTTCTCCAATGCTGTTCTCCAACAGGTCAGTGCAGGGCACCAAACCTGGGGAACCTGACCCTTGATCCCCCAGGAGTAGTGCTGTGTCCTCTTGGCTGACTTAGGGTGCTGTGGGTGCCGTACAAGACGTTTCAGTGCGTTACTGATGGCGGAACCTGCCGCCTTTGAGGTTGGGCTGTGCCCCTCCCGCCCTACTCCACCGGCCAGGACAGGAGGCAGCGGATGCGCAGGGGCCCTGGAGCGGAGCCGCGGTTGGCCCCAGGTGGAGGACACGCACACTGCTTGGCGTCGAACCGCTCGCCGAGGAGCGCCAGCAGCTCCAGCTCCTTGAGGCGGATGCCTAGCTCGCAGATCTCGTCCTCCAGCGGCAGCTCCTTCAGGGGTCGCGGTGCCGCGCCCCCGCCCTCCTCGTCCGCCCCCGCCGGCGGGCAGAAGAAGCGCAGCGGTTCGTAGGCGATGGTCGCAAGCGATGCGGCCCAGCGGGGCGGCTCGGCGGCGGGCGCCGGGGTCTGCCGCGGCCTGCATATGGCTGCGCGGAGGGGCCAGGGGCCAACCCCGCCGGACGGAGGTGGGACGGGCTCGGTGCGGTCGTGGAAGTGGGGGAAGAAGAGTGGCCGCGGCGGGCGCTGCTCGGCCATGGCACCGTCCGCCAACGGCGGTTGTCCGGGAGACGGGCCGGCCTCGAGTCAAGCGGGCTGGGCTCGGGCCCCTCCATGTCGAGCGCCGCGGGCTCATTCCCAGCGCAGGTGGCAACACCAGAGAGCCTGTGCGGAAGCTCTCCCCTGTCCTCCCTCTCGCGGCTCCCCTCACGGGGCGGGCCTAGGCCCTCCCACGATCCCCGCCAGCGGGTGAATTTGAATCCCAGCGCCTAGCGGGACCGATGCCGAGCAGATGGGAGCGGTAGTTCCAGCGCTGTCGAGTTTCCCAGTGAACCGGTAGGTGTCTCACCCAGCAGTTTTGTTTCTGGGTCGGTTCCGTGGTGTTTCAGACGTACACTGGGCTCCAAAAGTAGCATCTGTTAGAAGATGTGAGGAAGGTGGTGTCTTAATAATAATTTTCTAGAAGTTTATCTGCAGGCTACGTGTGAAATAAGGGAACCAGGTACTGAGGATGGAAGCATGTTGGTGATGAGGTTAGGGAAAATTTAAGATACTTGCTCACAGACAGGTAATGGTCAGCATACCTGATGTTCAGGATAATGGGGCGGAGGGCTGGGGGAACCTTCTCTCCTCTCCCCCCTTCCTCTTCCAGGTACCTTCCATGATTGAATTTGGACTGGACAATGAGACCTGTGTCTGGCTAGTCGCCATTTCTTTTAGCCTTAGCTGTTTCCATTAAAGGTGACAACCCCACTCCAGACCTAGGCAGCTATTAGGTGCATTGCTAATTACTTCTGCAAAGCTAAAAAAAGCCAAGAAGGTCCTCCTGTGCTTTCAGCAGGAGAACTTCTGGAATTACTTTAAGGTGTTTTGAAGTGTTGTGGATGTCCCTGATAAGAGAGGTGCTGTACCAGTGCCATTGGTAAAGAATTGATGATGGCAGGGACTGTGGAGATAGTTTTGATCAGTAAATTTGCTTAAAATGAGGTGAAAAGCCCACTGCAGTACTAATGCAAGCTTGAGCAGATTTCAGCAATACACAGCCTCTAAAGGACTGCTGTGTGCTCTGAAGTAAATACTATTTTTAAAGCTTTCCCTTGAATAAAATGAGAAGCTTGCTGTTACCATTTCCTCAAAGCAGGCTTTTGTGTACTTAGGTCTAGTGTTGTGTGCTGTGAGCCACTACAGATATGAATGGCTTTTTGGAATTTAGCAGACCTATAGATATTAGCTGTCACAAGAGTGACAGTCAGTGCCCTGATAAGTGGTAGGAGCAGAGAGATAGTGGCAGGAATCATGCAGTGTTTCCACAGAATCACACAATTGACTAGAATGGAAAAGACCTTTAAGATCATTGAGTCCAATCACAAACCTAACACTGGCAAATCCTTGACTAGACCATATCTCTAAGCACTACATATACAGGACTCCTAAATACCTCCAGGGATGGGGACTTAACTACTGCCCTGTGCAAGCCTGATAACCCTTTCAGTGAATAAATTCTTCCTAATAGCCAATCTAAATTTCCCTTGGTGCAACTTGGGGCCATTTCCTCTTGTCCTAAAAAATGTAAAACTAAAAACTGATGTTTTTTTCCATTTACATAAGCCAGCATTTTATTTTGATGATTATAGTACTAAACTAGTTAATCAAGTTCTGAAGCTTTACAGAAAAGAAAAACCCCACAAACCAAAACATCTTGCCTTGTTTCTTTCATGACAACTGTCATTGCAATCCTGGCAATATAATTGCTGCATTCATAGTTCAAATAGAGTAGCTAAATAGTTTGTGTTCATGTGCATTGTTTGGGGAATGTGCTCTGACTTGAAAGTCAGAACCCATTGTGTTTTATGCAGTGTGCTTACATCATTAAAATTCCAGTACCAGTATAATACCAGTACAGGTTGCATATGCTGAGAATGGAACACAGATACATCAAATAAGCACTGATTGGGTTATAAGTATGATAATAAGATCTCCTCCAGTCTATAAGTATTTCAGTTTTCCTAATACCTGGACTAGTGAATCACAGCACAACACAGTTTTATATGCTAGATGCTAATGTTGTGAACTGGAAGGTTCGGTTTTCTATTCCTCAGGGCTAGGAAAGTGCAACACCAAGGCTGAGGTAGGGTCATGCTGTCTTTAGGTGCCATCTGGTGGAGTTCCTACAGTGTGTTGAAAGTGCTACTTTTTCTTTCTGATTGCATTGGTCATGCAGATAAGTATGTGCTGAGCACAGAAAAGATTGCTGCAGGCATCAGAAGTTAGAATACATACGCTGTATATACATTGTTAGAGGTCTTCAGGATTTAAGAGTCAATGATGACAGGTAGGACTTGTCATATAGGAAAAAGTAATGTTGTTTTGCTTAGCCAATATTATTTTCTACTTGGGCCTTAAGAATGAGGTCTTTTTCACATGTCCATCCAGTGCATGATAAACTAGAATTGTATTTTGGGTGCTGCTCACTGCAATCAGGTAGGATGTCTGGGAAGAGGCAGAGAAGAAAGAGGAAATGCTTCACTCTACTGGCCACGAAGGCTATTTGTGCAAGGTGGAGAAAGGATGTTATGCTGTAAGATGTGAGAAAATCTCTTGGTTTTAAGAAAGATGGTTAAATTTGCCCTATTGATGCAGCATTGTACACCTATCAGACATGTGCCTTCACCTTTGACATTCAAAAGTTATTTCTGAAGTTAGGATCTGGGTTCTCAATTGTGCAAATGAATGCATCATATAGACGGAAATATTGTGATGCTTAAGCTAAGCACAAATTATATAAAGGTCAGTTTTGAGACAAAGTGTATCCATGTACTTTGTAAGTCAGCAATTGCAGTACAGTAACTACAGATTTGATCCAATAGAGGGAGTAATGTGCATACACTTGGCAGTGTGTTAGGAGTGGAGAGATTTAGCACATTCATCTCTCTGTATTTAAGTGCTGATATCTCAAATGCTTCTGAAAATGTTAATTTTGGACAAGGAAGCCTCTAACTTAACTAGCAAACAAAGATGATAGTGACAGTTTTCCAGCCACTTTTTGAAAGGCTTTTCTGTTGATAGAGGTGAAGGACAGCCAATTAAAGTTGTGAAGCCTAAAGGCAGTTAAAATATTTTATGTTAGCAGCACCAGGAAATGCAGTTTGCAACATACACTATTAGCATTTACAATGGTGAGAATGGTAAACTGTGCTGTTACCTGTTTGTGTCACCATCTGAGCTACATAGACTTCAGCTGCATTTTGTACTCACTTCATTTGTACTTACATTCGATGACACCTCAGAGAATGTCTTCTGTTGGCTTGGTATTTACAGTCTGAAACTTACAGCTCCTGGCAACATGCAGTTTGAATACCGATGCTCGGAAGTGTTGACTGCACATGTGTGTGAATTCCTGTTTTCACACAGATTGCTCTAAGAATCATAGAATGGCTCAGGTTGGAAGGGACCTTAGAGATCATCTACTCCAACATCCCCACCATAGGCAGAGATGCCTCTCAACTAGTCTTGGCTGCTTAAGACCTCATCCAGCCCGGCCTTGAACAACCCCAGGGAGGAGGCATCCACAGTCTCCCTGGACAACCCATTCCAGAGTCTCACCACCCTTACTTACCACTAATTTTGTGTAGCATTTTTTTAGAAAGGAGATTTTCTTCACTGAAATACACTTACATTTAATAGGTTATTTAAAATACAAACACATCACCATTTTTGCACTCAGTTGAGAGTAGTGTTAGTCTTCCAGTATGGATGATCTGCCATCTCTGCTTTTTAGTTGTCTTATTTTCTGCCCTGTGCAGTTGATTTCATTATGTTGGTGTCTCCAGTGGGTTGGTGCTGGAGGAGGAAGGAGCTCTGAGGAGGAAGTGGCAAAGACAACACATAATGAACAGACTGCAACCCATATTGCCCATTCCCCTGTACCAGTGGAGGCAAGAAGGTTGAAAAATCAGGAGTGAAGCTGAGCCCTGGATGGAGAGGTGGGGGAGTCAGGTGTTTTAAGATTTGGGTTTATTTCTCTTTATTCTAGTCTGATTTAAATTTGAGATAAATTACACTCATTTCCCCAGGATGAGTCTGTTTTGCCTGTGACAATAACTGGTGAATGATCTCTCCCCACACTTACATCAACCCACAAACCTTTTGTCATTTTTTTTCTCCCATGTTGAGTTGCAGAGGAGGAGTGATACTGGTGGGCACCCGGCATCCAGCCAGAGTCAACCCACCACAACAGATTAATCTATCTTATTTCCTATTAATTATAGTAATTTTTATGGAGTTCACACTATTTTCAGTTTCTAATCTGTAGGATTTATTAGTGAAATTGCTTTCAGAAGTATTCTACTCCCTTTGCTGCTGCATGTGCCTGGTCTGCTGGATTTGTCACATTACAACAATACAAACCAATACGCAGAAGGCTATTTATAAAGTCTCAAAGCACTATGCCAGCAAACTTAAAATTAACAGAGAGCAACTAATTAACAATTACACAACTTGAAAGAAGTGCTAATTAAAAAGTTTTTAAGAGATGAGCTTTCAATTGAAATACAAAATTAGCCAGAGACTTAGTGCCTGAAATAGAAATTTGGACTGATTAGCAGAAATGCAAAAAGCACTAGCTGTGTATGAAATGAATTTTTAATTTTCTCTTCAGGTAAATCCCTGCAACCAATCTTTAGAATCAGAAGATACACTGCTTGGGACAGAAGCTATAAATCAAAGTATTTTTCAGTGTTAGTATTTAGTCTTTTACGTGTTTGTGGTGTGCTCAGTCACGGAAGTTGGATATTTTGGCAATAAGCCCATGACTCTGCACCTCTGTGATGATTTCTGTGCTACTGCGTTCAGAACACCTGCCTTATTCCAAGAACAGAAGATGAGGTTTAAAGGCATTGCAGTCTGGTAACTGGGGATCTTTGTATGTTTTGGCTTTTTTTCACAGAATGTTAGGGGTTGAAAGAGACTTTTAGGGATAATCTAGTCCAACCTTCCTGCCAAGAAAAGTCTCCAGAGAAGGAGACAACCTCTCTGGGCAGCCTGTTCCAGTGCTCCGTTGTCCTCACTGTAAAGAAGTTTCTCCTTGTGTTGAGGTGGAACCTCCTGTGTTCTAGCTTGTACCTGTTGTTCCTTGTCCTATCGCTGGGCACTACTGGAAAGACACTGACACCTTCATCCTGACTCTCACCCCCCAGATATTTATAGATCTCCTCGTAAAGACTAAACAGCCCCAGTTCTCTGTCTTTCTTCATAGGAGGGATGTCCCCCAGTCATTCCTGTGGCTCTCTGTAGGACTCTGTCCAGTAGATTCAGTTTCTCCTTGTAATTACATCCTGTTCTCCTATGGAATGTTTGGAAGGGGAATCCAGTGGCTTCAGAAGCGGTTTTAGATGCTACATTTTTACAAGACAAAATGGTGAAGGGTGCATGAACGGAATAAAGGCAGCATTATAAGCAGATCTACCTGCAGACTCTCTGAAAAGGTATTTTGAAGTTGTCTGGCTTTCTGTATTTTATTGTGTGAGTCTGTGTAGGCTGATGGCAAGGAATGAGATTATTTTGATAGAGAGAGGGATGTCTGCGTGATAATTCAGTAGATAAGTACTTTGATTAGTTGTGTTTGCATCTGAGTTAATGATGGGTGCTTCTTTAAACATAAACATGTCAAACCCTGCTTCTTGCTGTCAGGCATATCTCTAGGGTGACCTCAGTTCTGAAATGTGGGTTTGGATAGTTTATCTTTTTTTCTGGAAATCATATGCTTTTAGGAGTATATTTGGCAATCTAAAGAAAGTAATGAGACTTCCTGTGGAGTGGGAAAGCTGCATTCTACAGATCATTAGACTAGAGAGCTGGATTTGGTGCTCCCTTACATATACATGAAACAAATCATCACATCCAGGTTTCATAAAAAAGATACAGTTCACCACATGAAAAAATTAAAGAGAGCCCAATCCATGCCAGAATAATCCTGAAGGTAATCTTGCACCTTGCTCCTGGTTGGTTGTGTGTTGTACTCCATACAATTTTTTCAGCTCCTATTGCAGAACCAGCTCAGCTCAGCTCAATTAGCACTAGTAGGTTTGACAATAACAAAGTTTATTTAATGGTACTGCAATGGATTGCATATTTTGGTTTTATCCTGTTGGAAATGGAAGAGGTTGTAAGACAATCTACATGTTGCTTAAATATTTTCCTTTGTGTATTAGAAGTTGGCACTGTCATCAATCCATGCATTTGCAGATGACAATGTAGTCTATAGACCTCAAAATTGATTTGGGAGATTTTATGCTAATCCTTTAAAATTCAGATGGGTTTTTCTGTGAATATGCATAGGCTTAGAATAATTCAAACAGGTAGTAACAGTGGAAGCCTTTGTATGGATCTGTGAGTTTTGTACTTTATTAGGTCATGGGATATGGACGTGCTGGAACGTGTCCAGAGAAGGGCCACGAGGATGATCAGAGGGCTGGAGCACCTCTCCTGTGAGGACAGACTGAAGGAGTTGGGGCTGTTCAGTCTGGAGAAGAGAAGGCTCTGAGGTGACCTAATTGTGGCCTTCCAGTATCTGAAGGGGGCCTACAAGAAGGCTGGGGAGGGACTTCTCAGGATATCAGGTAGTGATAGGACTAGGGGGAATGGAATGAAGCTGGAGGTGGGGAGATTCAGGCTGGATGTGAGGAGGAAGTTCTTCACCATGAGAGTGGTGAAGCCCTGGAATAGGTTGTTCAGGGAGGTGGTTGAGGCCCCGTCCCTGGAGGTGTTTAAGACCAGGCTGGATGAGGCTCTGGCCAGCCTGATCTAGTGTGAGGTGTGAGGGGGGTTGGAACTAGATGATCCTTGTGGTTCTTTCCAACCCTGCCTGATACTATGATAGTTAGTGGCAAGCACCATTACAAAAGCCTGTTCTTTCTCCAGGGGTTAGCACTATGTAAAGTTGTATTTTTCAGAACTGTTCAAATATTATTGGCATATGAGGTGAGTTTTTATTCATACATGCCAATGGTTACTGCAGATAGGTTTAAGTTTTCCTCAGGATTAGAATTGCCAGTTCAGAGATTTAGATGGTTTCTGATTATTGCAGCATCAGAATGTGAGTGGTCTCCGATTCACTAATAATTTTCTTCTGAGCTGCAGCCCATCCTATCAAGGAATGTGAAATGATATCAGCGAATACAATCTGTGCTGCTTACATTAACTACTTAGAATAATGGAGACTGGCTCACACCAAACATAAAAGTACAATGATTGCAGTGAAATGGTGCTATAATGGTACATTGAGTTTCATTAAGAGGCATTTTCATCATGCAGCAGGGCTGATTCAGAGCAAAGAAGTCATTCAAGTATTTCAGTCCAGTATGCCTCTGCTCACCATTACTAGTGCCATGCATTGATGAACAGAAATGATGATAAAAGGAACATTTTCTTTGAAGATACTTAAGGCTGATACTTCTTTTTTTTTAAAGTGTTCAAACAATTTATTTCAGAAGTGGGAATAGCAACTGGTACATGTTGACTATTATTTACTCTTTAAAGAGCTTGAATTTGATGAAGCTTAAACAGATTTGCAGTTAGGCCATCATTCTTCTCAGGAAAAAACATGACCTTATGTTTTAGCCACATCTTAGGTGTTTGGGATGATCATGGACTGCTTTTTTTTCTGTGCAAGATCCATCAGTTCTGGTATTTGGAAGACTTATGGACTATATAGATACTATATCGTGGTTTAAATGGATTCTGTATAGTTCCATCTTCAGCTGCTGGGACCTCATTCCTTCTACTGGAAGATAACTTTGTGGTAGCTGGTTGCTGTACTAGTGGTATCAGCAGTCCTTTCTGTATGTATCTTTCTGTGGTTTATCATGAAAAACCAAACGATCCAGCAGAGAGTTTAATCCTATGTGTAAAGAGTCTGGAGGAGAAACCAGAATACACTAAATCAGTAACAGCATAAGTTGGGTTTTGTTTGTTTGTTTAAAGGAGTGCCTATCCATCATCATGTCAAGCTAATTCTGATTAGTAAAGAGAAGATCTTGAAAAGATCACCAGGTACCACCATCTGCACAAGCAGAGGTAAGATGACCTTAATCATAGCTCCCTGAGAAATGAGCTTCATGCTTGATTGAGTTTCTCAGTAGTGGACAGATTTTAGTCCTCACATTTAAAGTCAGTGACCTGTGCCTTCAGGCACTGACACACTCAAAAATACAGTGATGAGTGTTCTAACTAGAGGATAGCCTCTTGTCACGTCATGTGGTCATGTCTGACAAACAACTTTTAGATAAACCTGGTTCTTGAAGTCATGAAGCATTAATATTCTTTCTAGGTCTTCTTACTATTTAGGCAGGTCTGTTACCGTCCATCTTCTGCAACCTCTTGGAAAATTCTTCTTCCATTTTACCAATGCTTCATTTGAACAGCAGTTCAATAGCCTCATGCAATGAAAGGTGAGTTTTCAATTAAATCTGAGGTGCCTTTGCTCTTTTCTTACTTTAAGCACAAGATACCCCTCCAGAGTGGTGGTTTTAAAAACTAAAGTAGTATATGCATTCTGGCATACTGCAAAACAAAATGGGAGGTCTGGTCACAGGTATTTTCATAACCACAGGGATAAATCCTAGAGAGGGAGCGGCATGGCTGGTGCTTACAGATGTCTTCTGCCATCTTGCAGGGGGGGGTGTGGAGTAGTGGGCTCCTTCCTGAGCAGGGCTGAAAGAAATTGCTTTGTAGCTAGGAAAAAGAGACAGGAAAATGCGATAAGCAGGTGGAATAAAATGAGGCAGCTGCCACAGCAATACTGCAGAGCAGTGGCTAATTCTGTACCTCACTGTTTCTTTGAAATGTCCTCAGCTGTTGTGAATGTGTTGACACCTGCAGCACATTTTCTTTCTTGGCTCTTGACAAAGTTCAAAATACAAATACTTAAACACGGGCTAAACCAAACCAAGCTAACAAAGCTGTGGCTGCTAAGTGTCATTCTGTGACATTGGCTAAGAAGGTTTTTTGCTTTGCAGCCCACATGAAAATTGTCTAAAAATAATATTTGGCCTGATTATAGTGAAATAGCTTCAGGGCTGGAAAGCTGGCTGGAGTCTTATCTTGCTGGTGCTATGCTAATGATTGTATTTCCTTTGGATTCATGGCCATTGCTGTAGATGACATTAGGATGCCATCAAAGCTTGATCATTTACTACTAATTAGAATAGAATAGAACAGAATTAACCAGGTTGGAAGAGACCTCTGAGATCATTGAGTCCAACCTATCATCCAATAGTATCTAATCTACTAAACCATGGCACCAAGCACCCCATCCAGTCTCTTGCTAAATACCTCCAGTGATGGTGACTCCACCACGTCCCTGGGCAGCCCATTCCAATGGCCAATCACTCTTTCTATGAACATCTTCTTCCTAACATCCAGCCTAAACCTCCCCTGGTGCAGCTTGAGACTGTGTCCTCTTGTTCTGGTGCTGGTTGCCTGGGAGAAGAGACCAGCCCCCTCCTGGCTACAACCTCCCTTCTAGTAGTTGTAGAAAGCAGTAAGGTCTCCCCTGAGCCTCCTCTTCTCCAGGCTAAGCAACCCCAGCTTGCTCAGCCACTCCTCATAGGACTTGTGCTCCAGACCCCTCCCCAGCTTTGTTGCCCTTCTCTGGACACGTTCCAGCAACTCAACATCTTTCCTAAACTGAGGGCCTCAGAACTGGACACAGGACTCAAGGTGTGGCCTAACCAGTGCTGAGTACAGGGGCAGAATGACCTCCCTGCTCCTGCTGGCCACACTGTTCCTGATACAGGCCAGGATGCCATTGGCCTTCTTGGCCACCTGGGCACACTGCAGACTCATGTTCACCCTACTATCAACCAGTACCCCCAGGTCCCTCTCTGCCTGGCTGCTCTCCAGCCGCTCTGACCCCAGCCTGTAGCTGTGCATGGGCTTGTTGTGGCCAATGTGCAGAACCTGACACTTAGATGTGTTGAATCTCGTGCCATTGGGCTCTGCCCATCTGCCCAGCCTGTCAAGGTCCCTCTGCCAAGCTCTCCTACCATCTAACAAATCAACAGCTGCCCCCAGCTTGGTGTCGTCTGCAAACTTATTGAGGATGGACTCAATGCCCTCATCCAGATCATTGATAAAGATAGTAAAGAGCATGGGGCCCAGCTCTGGTCCCTGGGGGACAGCTGGATGTGGCACCATTCACCACCACTCTCTGGGCATGGCTGTCCAGCCAGCTCCTGACCCAGCGCAGAATGCTGCTGTCCAAGCCATGAGCTGCCAGCTTGGGCAGGAGTTTGCTGTGGGGGACGGTGTCAAAGGCCTTGCTGAAGTCCAGGTAGACTACATCCACAGCCTTCCCCACATCCACCAGGTGAGTCACCTGATCATAGAAAGAGATCAGGCTGGTCAGGCAGGACCTGCCCTTCCTGAATCCATGCTGGCTGGGCCTGATCCCTTGGCCATCCTGTAAGTGCTGTGTGATTGCACTCGAGATAACCTGTTCCATAACCTTGCCTGGCACTGAGGTCAGGCTGACAGGCCTGTAATTCCCTGGCTCATCCAACCGGCCCTTCTTGTGGATGGGCATCACACTGGCCAGCTTCCAGTCTTCTGGGACCTCTCCAGTGAGCCAGGACTGCTGAAAAATGATGGAGAGCAGCCTGGCCAGCTCATCTGCCAGCTCTCTCAGCACCCTGGGATGGATCCCATCCGGTCCCATGGACTTGTGGGGAATCCAAGCAGCTAAGGAGGTCTCTAACTACTTCCTCCTGGATCACAGGGGAGCTATACTGCTCCCTGACTCCATCTGCCAGCTCAGGAGGCCAGTTGTCTGGAAGACAACCTATCCCACTATTAAAATTTGAGGCAAAGAAGGTGTTAAGTACCGCTGCCTTTTCCTCATCTTTTGTTTCTATGTTCCTTGCCCTTCCTCTTGCTTTTAATATATTTATGGAAGGATTTTTTGTTGTCCTTCACAGCAGAGGCCAGTCTAAGCTCTAAATGGGCTTTTGCCTCTCTATTTTTTTTCCTACATGACCTAGCAACATCCTTAAACATTCTATGGGTTGCCTCACCTTTCTTCCAAAGATGATACATCCTCTTTTTTTCCCCTTAATTCCTTTAGAAGTTCATTGCCCAACCAGGCTGGCCGTCTGCCCCTGCAGCTCATCTTTCGGCACAAAAAATGGATACATATTAATTAGTTATCAGATGGCATCCCATCACTGATTTGCCACAATTATGGGACTCCTATCTGTAAAATACCTTGCACTCAGAGCATGTATTCAAACTTCAAAGCAGATGTATAATCCCTCTAGTAAAGAAATGTCTCTTGTGTTGAGTTGCATCCATCCCACAGACAACATTTGCGAAGCAGCGTAATGTAGCGAATCATACCCAACATAAACAGATGAAATGCATCATAAATGGAACAAGCCTGCATCTGGAAAACCATGCAATGAAAGTAAATGTATGATTTCAACAGATTGGGTATTTCTAATTAGCCCTGAATAGCTCATTTTCGTGGCTAAGTATAGAGCTGCATAATTAACTGTGCAGTGCTTTCCGGGTGGTTGATGCTCTGTCCTTTTATTGCCAGCAGATGTCTCTCTTGAATATCTCATTGCATCACGAGTGATAGTCTCGACTCTGATTTAAGGGCCACGTGTAGGTCCTACAGCTGCTGTGTACCCCATTCTAGCTGCTTCCCAATTAACTCCAGTTCTCTCCTGCTCTGTGCAGCAATGTGGCTTTGCACACAGACATCTAGAAATGGGTTAATGGTATCCAGAAATGAACATGCACAAATATAATCCAAATGTGTATCATTCCATAAAAAGTAGTAATGGAATGATTCACTGCAGGAAAGGCAATTTAAGAACTACCTTGTTTGATTTTGCTGGCAAGGCTATTACGAAAAAACGAGGGCTCAGAAAAGGCTTGGATAATCTAGCAGAAAGAAACCTGTTACCTAAATATTAGTTATGAGAAAACATCCTTGATCTAACTGTGAAATCACTCGTGCCATTTTACATCCTATTCTACAATTAATGTTCTGAGCTGAAACAAGAAAGTAGGTAGTATAAACTTTTATATTTTACCTTTACTAATACTGAACTAAGATTTTGAATGAGAAGATTGAATTTGAGGAGAGGTTTGAGGAAGGTGGAATTTGAGGAAGTCTAGTGTACAGTAGGGGAAAGCCATTACAGGGGGCAGCTGCTGCTGTAAAGACCACACTGGTGACATTTTTGGGGCAGGAAACAATATTGATTGGATGTTGAGAGATTAAAGCAGGGCTTAAGTTGCCGTGTTACCAGTAGAGGGACAGGTCAAAGATTGAAGCCCCATCCCTGGAGGTTTTTAAGGCCAGGCTGGATGTGGCTCTGGGCAACCTGACCTAGTGTGAGGGATCCCTGCCCATGGTAGGGGAGTTGGAACTGATGATCCTTGAGGTCCCTTCCAACCCAATTTATGATTCTATGTAATTTTGAAATTCCAGGTGTTGTTTTGGGTGAAATGTTGATATGCTAAATAGGAGTGGTACAAGGTGTGGAAGTTCCACAGAGGAAGAAGTCACAGTGTAAGTTCCCTTGTTAAGGGATGGAGTTTGGCAAGTGAATGTGGAAATTAGTGTATGATGCAGACGAAGTGGTGTGGAAGTAAGGATTAAAACAGACATGAATTCACGAGGGATTTTCTCCTCATTAGCACAGCCTGGTGCTTCAGCCTGCTTCTTAGATAAAGGTTCAGAAGAAGGATAGGAAATCCAGAAATGGAAGGGGTTATTGAGCAGTGCGAATGGGGTAGTGGAAACGTTCCAATTTTAACATGCCATTAGATGGAGGTGGTGTGTCCGAGCAAGCGTATGCAGCATTAGCATGCACTTCAAAATATGTGTCACTGAAATGCAAATACACTGCACACACAGCTTGCTCAGTAATGATCAAGATGGGGCAGGGTTTGCTCTGAGGGCAGAGATTAATTTATCTGACAGTCGAGCCAAGTAATTTTCGCCACTGAGTACTCTTCAGGTGCAATATGAATGGACGCTGGGGGTGGGGGGGGGGAGGGGTCTTGCTTGCTCCTTGATGTCAATGGTCAGTGTAGCAAGATTTTTTTTTCTATTAAAATGTACACTTTTAGAAAAATCAGAAATGAAACCTGATAGAATTCCTAAAGAAACCCGCTGTGTATTTTTAAAGTGTTTTTTAATACAAACCCGTCAGGAAACCGTGACAGATCTTCCAGAGGATAGGTACTAAAGAAACACACTGCTAGAAATAAATTCTTTTATTGTGTTTTGTGTTACTTTTCAATTTTTTTTTAGTTTCTTTTATGAAAAGCTATTTCTCTTTCACTGTAAGAGTGTTTCTGTGGGAAATATGTATCTGATATCAACAGATTCCACACAGGGCTGTTTTTAGCAATATGTGTAGTTTCTGAAGGCACAAGTTCCATCATAAGGAAAGTGAGAGCTCTCTTTTTTTAATGAACCACACCATGTAAGAACAAAGAAGCCCTTGATAACTTTGCAAGAAAGAAGATGGAAGAGAGTCTTGCTTCCAACCCCGTAAGAAGGAATTTTATTACTGTTGTATTCTAGATAGGCAGAAGGGAAAAACAAACAAACAAACAGCCCCCCCCAAAAACAACCAGGATGACAGATTACCTTTAAAATGAGTGCAAAATGGGTGTCCATTTTCCTACCTGGCTTTGCAAATATCAAACATGGAATTTTCCTTACAAATTTAACCTTTAAGAGGGGCTACTTAGGGCTACTGTCATGCCACACCATGCTGCTCTACATCCTGCAAGAAAAAGTGTCTAATTGGTAGAAGGAATATTTTTTTTTTTCTTTTATATAGTGCTGCACAAGGGCTGCTGTGCCTAAATACTTTGTTTCATCTTCTGATATACTCAGTGTTGGATGGAGGAAAGGTTTGAACTGATGCACGCGCTTGTTACTTTGCACACCCTGCTCTGAGCAGGTGGTTGGACTCCTTGGGCTCCAGTAGTTCCTTCCCATCTAAATGGTTCTGTGACTATTCTATGATACCAATCAACTTTCCATGCCATTTCTAGTAATGACAGCAATGCAAACAAGTTATGCAGCACTGGTGGTCCTTTGCTACTTAATTTAACAAACATTAAAACCCAACTTAAACAACTGTTCCAACTACACTATTATATGGACCTTTTGAAGTGAATGAGAATGTTTTTATTGGCAGCAATAAGGGTTAGGTCAGACTTTTTACACCTAAATTTTCACTTACTGTAAACATGGTAAAATTAGCTTAATTTGTATTTTATTGCACTCTTTAAAACCTTTTCTAAAATTAACTTTTTCTAGGGGAAAACCCCAACCTGCTGGGAAAAAAGTATAGATGCCACATTTAATGACAAATGTCTAATAAAATCAGTTTGTAAAGCAATTTAAGATTTAGCTATTAGTACTGATTGATGTTAGAAATCAGTATGGTTTTCACCATAGGAGATTTTGCTTTTCTATCATATTTATAAAGTTAAAGTAGATCTGCATCTGGGTATAGAAATATTCTTTTTTATTCTTTTTAGGGCCAGAATGTGTCTTTGGTTTCAGCACTGCAGAAAAATATCAAGTTGAAATAAGCCTCATTCAAAAGGCTTGTAGTGTTGTTTATATAAATGGCATCATCAGAAAGATAGAAGTAATTTTTGTGATGATTGGTCAAATCTATTATGTAGTATCTAAAATTTACCTTTGAGTTAGTTGATAACATGATTCCTAAGTGATGCCAGATGTGTGATACAAGCCAGTAAGAGCCAAGAAATATATTATTCTTATATGATTTTAGTCAGTGTATAGGAACTTCATGTGATACTGTAGTCCAGTAACTATTGCCTTAATACTTCTGCAGAATTCTACAGCTATATATACTTCAGTCACAATTTATCTTGGTTCATGATTGTTTACCTGAGCTGTCTTTGTCATTTTAAGCTAAAACACCCAAAACTTTTTGTTAGATTTTTTTTTTCTTTTAAAGGAGACCATGCAAATTGATTTGAGAATTGAAAAATGATTGAAATAAACACAATTGCTCCTGGTGCTCGTGAGTGTACAATTAATGTAATACTTAGAATTGTGAGCTATTATGAAGATCAAAGCAAACAGGCTGCTTATTTTTGTAGTTATAATTAGTTATTCTGCAGGGAAATATATTTTAAGCTTGTTGCTTCTCACATGAAAGAACACAGCAGTTGTAATGAAGTTAAAAAAGAAATCTGTGTCGCTAATGTTGTGAACTTCTTGCTGGCAATACCCAGCAATTCACTTCTATGTTTGAAAGCATTAAAGGGGAGCTGAAGAAGCAGTGTGAAGGAACTGTGTGCTTTGAAGGCATGTGAATAGGAGGTGGCCATCTCCCATTAGAAAGAAGTGGTCTTGTTTTTCCAAGACAGCAGTGGGAGGTGATCGGAATAGCCTTGCAACATGGGACTTTTGATTCAGATTTGGAGCTTATTGATCTGATTTACTGTAAGATGCTCCTGAACATCTAGAGATGAGCAGGGACTGTTTGCTCATATACCAGTCTTGGGCTTTTAGGCTGATTGGACGAGTTACGCTGCAGTTGCTCTTTGTTACAGCAAAACTTTACTTGTGCTTTGGAATTCTGTGCCTAGAGAGGTCTTTAAATGTTCAGTTATAAGCAATAGAAGTTTCTGTTTCTTTATTGCTCTGTATACATTGCAGTTAGTTTGTAGTGCTTGTGTTGAATCTTAGATGGTTGTCAGATGCAATTTAAGCAATTAGCTTTTCTTGAATATTAATGGGAGAAGCCATTTGTCTTTTTTTAACTGAAATTAAGATCAAGGGAGGCAATTGAATTCAGCAGCACAAAGTATGGAGGAAACCTTATACTGCTCTGTTTTGATGTGACATAAGTGTAGTTAATTTGAAAATCAATTGCTAAAATGTGTTAAATTTTCAAGAGCAGAGCCAAGGCCCATCCCTCTCACAAAGTAGTTGCCTTGGCTTCTTGCCTGGCTTGAGCTGGAATCTATAGTTGTTTCACACTACATCAAGTTACTAAATCAGAATTTAACATAATAGCAATTTACAAGAATCAAAAGCAAAGAGTGGGATGGTTACTGCTTCCCATCTGAAAAATAGTGTGTAAATCTGCAGAAAAAGATTAAAAAATCTGAGAGAGACTAAATTCCTGCCCTGTGCTACGTATTTTCCCTCTCACTCTGCTGCAGCCTTTGCACATGCTGTTGTTTCAGCTGAATGGAAATAATGTGTCACAATACAGAATACAGCCATTGTCATTGAAGAGCCTCCTTTCCTTCAAGCATGGATCATTTCTTTCCATGGAGAACTGAGCTCTAGTTGACATCCTGAGGAGTATTATATCCCCTGTGCTCTGCCGTGGACCACAAATGCCTTTTGTTTGCTTTCCTAGGCTATGACCTCCAGGGTCACAAAGTCCTTCCACAGCTGTTAGTGGGTCCATCTGTAGCACTGGGACTTGAAATGCTGTCTAACATGGGAGTGATGTACAACCTTTCTTGATCTGTCTTCTGTCCCAGCCAGGATTTCTGTAGTCACTGGGATCTGAGGACACTCCATTTGCCTTTTGTGAGGATCTCCTTGGATTTAAGGAGGAGACATGCCTGTATTTACCATCTCATTTTCAGGAGGAGGCAGCTACTCTGTTGTGATTCTGTGATTCTTTGTGATGGGTGACGAGTATTCCATTTGCGGACTGCTTTGCAATATGATTCAGCCCAGGCACAAGGGAGTGTCTCTGAGTCATGGTGGGAGACTCTGGTAAGCATGGAGAAAAAATGCTTCTCATCTCCCTGCACTTTTTGTTTCCATCCAACAGGGCTATCCTGATCTGTCCTTGCCAAAGTTTATCTTTGGGGAGCTTTTGGATGCCAAGGAAGCTCCAAAAAAACTCACTCTGGCTCAGTGTTCTCAGGTTTATGAGCTGTGCTGGAACGTTTGAAATTATGCACCTACCTAATTTTCCATTGGAACATTCCATGTGTGATGTGCTGTAGTAATGTCAGGTTAGTGCCTCACTGGCTTTTGAAGATCTCTGTGTGTTTTGGAAGAAGTAACTGTGCCCAGCCCAGTAGGCAAATGGGAGGTCACAGCCTGATTTGCAGTGTCGATGCACCCAAGGTGGTGGAGTTGCCTCTCTTCCCAGCTGATGAATCACATACAGAAGACAATCTGGTGAATATTTTTTTTTTTCCCAATGCAGTTGGATGAAATTTCACAACAAATACTTGAAAAAAAACCCAACCAAACAAACAGGAAAAAAAAGGCAAGATCTAATCCTCTACACATTAAAGAAGGTATTTTCTTCTAGTTCAGTGGAATGTTTGCAAGCCAGGTTGGTTGCCGCCTTCTGTCCAGGGTTGAGACTGTAGCCAGGGGCTTGCATGATTAAGTATTTTTAACCAGCATTTCTTATTTTACTGTGTAATTTATTCTCCACTTTGGAGAACTTACTGTGGTTTTTCCTCTGTCTTCTTTAGTCTGGGTTTCCATAAATTATTTCTAGATTATGCTCTTGCACTGTAGGAGGTGTCCTCAATTTTGTGCATTGCTTTATAAGATACCTCCCACTAAGAGTATTTCCTGCAGAATCAGAACTTTTTTAATACAGGAGAGACAAAAAAAACTTCAAATAAAGCTCTGATGAAAAGAGAGCTCTAAGTATAGTTTTTCATTTTAAAGAGATGAATTATTTCCCCTGTCTTCTGCTATCAAAATGCTCAGTGCCTGATTTCCAAAATACAGAGTTTGCAATCTCTAGTACTTCATAACAACTGCAGGTCCCAAAAGATCAATAGTAAACAAACATTTATAGTCAATGCTGACAGTTTCATTTTTAGAAGGAACTCTTTTGAGTGCAGAGAATGAATCTCTGCTGTTTAATTTAATATTTATTGTCTGACTCCCTGTCTCCCTGTGCTTTGGTGATGCTAGGAACAATGAAGTTTACTGACATTCTTGTCTTTTCTTCTGCTTCTTGATGCTTTTAAAGTAAGAAAATACAGAAAGTGGGCAGTGGGCTGTGTTAGAGATGCATTTGGTCTTACTTTCAGGTTTATTCTCATGAGTCTAAATGCAGGTAATGTAGGGTGAGGAAGGGCACATAGCCTCAGAACTTTTTTTCCTTCTAAATAGTGGAAACGCTAATAAATTGTAAATGTCAGCCTTTCTTTGAGGATGTTTACCAAATGGGTGCCTTTTCTAACAGTGTTCACAGCAGTCATTAGAATATAAATATTTATATTATAGGAGTGCTTGCCATTTCAGGGCATAGAAATACTGGTGTATTCTCTGTTTGCTTTAGGGACTGGTGCCAGTGTGGCAGTTTAATTACATTGTGGTGGTAAAAGTCTAACATGTAATAGCGCCCAAGAGTCTGTGGGTCTAATCTGCTTCTGACTTTGCCAATGATATCAGAGATAAATCTCCTTCTGCATTTCCATCTCCATTTGCTAGTTGGTTCAGATTGGCAATTCTTGTAGTCTTGTGTGTTTGTGCATTCTCTAGCACAACCCACATCAGAGTAGGACCACAGTATTTATTATTGCTGACTGTATCATGAAACCCAAGTTCATTAGCCTTATTGGATATAGATTCAGGGATTTTCATTCTGATTACCCAGTTATTTTTTAATTTTTTTTTTCAGTTGAGATGGTCAAAAAGGAGAAGAAGTGCAGGTGAAGCAAACCTTTTTTCCTACTGTATGAATTCTTACCTTTTCCCTCTCTCCTCATTGGAGACAAAATCTCTGTATGTCTCAAATTTTGTAGTACTGGCTTTTCTTTCTTTTAAAAGTTTTTTGGACCATAACATGCGTCATGGGTTGAGTTGAACCTGCTGCTGATGTTCAATACCATCATGCCAGCTTCAAAACAAAAGTGGCTGGAGCAAAGTATGATGGGGCTTGAAGTTCAGATTGTAACAGGAGAGGCTTCCTGTTCTGGTTGCTGCTTTGGGTTTCCAGGTTTGGGGTGAAGATCTCTTCTGCTGGCCGGGCTGCAGGTTGAGGGACGGGGGGAGATCGCTGGCTTCTGCTGCTGCTTCTGCATTTTGCTGCTCTTTTCTGTGAATAGGCTGAGGTAATCATGCATTTTATCATCTTACTAAACTCTCTATCTCAACCCAGAGGGTTTTTTGTGTGTTACTTTCCCCTCCCATCTGTGTGTAGAGATGGGGGCTTGTGAGGGCAGGGTGTGTTAACTTGGGACATCAGGGTAGGTATAATTGTAGGTAATGCTAAGTACTGTACAAACATACATGGAAAAGATAGTTATTGCCCACAAAACTTTGTCCTGATGGTGTCACAGTTATTCCTTCATTATACATACTCTGCCGTGAGTTACTGCTTTTGGTTATATTGGAGCTCATTGCTCTGCACCAGAATAATTTAATATATTCTATGTAATTTATTCATACCCCAGCACATTATTAATAATTATCATAATCTGCATTACAGTAATGCCAAGAATTATCAGTCATAGGCCAGGAAGCTGTTGTGCTCAGTGCTGTTGAAACATATCACAAAAGCTGTCTTGCCTGGGACAAGGTTTTCATGCAAAATGATTATGGTTGAACAGATAGTGGGTAGAGCTGGGCCAGTAATTCTTGTTTTCTAATTCTGCTTCTACCACTGATTCTCTGGATGGTTGGTGCCAGCGGAGCTACTTCTGGGCCAGACACAAGTTTGCAGATGTCTGTATAAGTCTGTTTTCCTTGACAGAAAATGGGCTTAATTCCCTGCCACGTTTGGATGGAGAAGGGCAAATACTGTGTTATCTGTGTAAACTGGCTTTGCCACAAGGCAGAGCGTTGGAAGCAGAATGACACAAATACAGGCTGGAGGGTTTGAGTGAGATGGCACTGCCTCCAAGGTTATTTTGTGCAGAGCTGCTGCCCAGCTGGTCATTCCCCGCCCTGTAGTGTTCCACAGGGTTGGTACATTCCACATTCAGGGCTTTCTAGCCATCTTTTTTGGATTTAGGAAAGTTTTTTATGTTCTTGCCTCCATCTTGTTTAGTTCACTCTGAATGGCAGTCCTGCCCTCCAGCTCCTCCACTTTGGTATCCCTTTCAAGCTGGGCTATAGATGTGGGTGTTTAGTCAGTTTAAAGCTGACTGTCTTCTGGAAGAGCTGAAGTGGCAAA
This sequence comes from Dryobates pubescens, assembly GCF_014839835.1. Lineage (NCBI taxonomy): Eukaryota > Metazoa > Chordata > Aves > Piciformes > Picidae > Dryobates > Dryobates pubescens. The sequence goes on from NC_071633.1 coordinate 8,346,106, forward strand.
GTACAACCTTTTACAGCAGGTAACAAGAGCCTGGGGATGTGAAATGGCCCCACAGGGAGTATTGCATTTAAGAAATAATGTTTCCAGACTTAGCACTGGGAGTCCCTGATGGCTTGTGGTAGCCTCAGGCTGGTGCGGTTTGTACCTTAAGAGGTGAAGGGCGACTTTAGAGATGGAGAGCAGCTTACTTCACGTTGCTAACAGCCTGGCTATACCAGTCCAAAGGTCATTGATTTACCCATGGTTACAGGGGTATAAATACCAGAGCTCTCAGTGGTAGTCCCGTGTTCTAAACCTTAACCATGCTGAAATAAAGTAAAACCTCAATTTAAAGCAACAAAAGCAAAGGAAATGCACAATTATATATAGCATGCCTGATCCTCCCTCCTTTGTGCTCAAATGTGGATTTCTTGAACATATGTTTGGGAGAGAGAAGGCAAAGAGAGGTGTTGTGAGGGTTGCTGTCTGCAAACAATGGGAAGAATTAGAAACCAGGTTGCTGCCTTAACTCTCTGACTTTAAGCCAAAGCCAAAGGGATATTATTTTTGACACTGTAGAATGGATTATAACTTCAGCTCCTGTTACCTTTAACAGGATCTTTCCTTGCAATCTGCCACTGCTACAGCAGTGAAACTGCTTCCCTTATTGCTATTTTACTATTGCAGGGTTTTGTGTTTAATTATATTATATAATAATTTGTTGCAGCACCTACATGATTCCTTTAGGAGTGCACTTGAAATGCTTATGAATTTTTATAAACACAAGCTGTGTATGACTTTTAAGCCTCCCAGGGTTTTTGTAAGCTTTTCTGCCTTAATATGGCATCAATTTTGCTGCCTTGCTGGGTGAGCACCATCTTTTACAGTGTGGCCATTTTGAAAAGCACGGGGATACTAATGCTGAGAAGCCCAAACCTCTAATTATTACATTGATGATTTGTAAGAAAACACTCAGGTGTCACAGCCTGCTCCCACTAGAGTCAAATGCAGGAAAAAAAAAAGCCCAGGACACTAGTAGGTAGGAGGTTTTAGTGGTGAAATGCATTATAATTGTTCTGAAACTATTGGCATGAGAAAACAGATAGTTTGCCACATACATTTTGTTCACGGATGGACTGGTTTGCTGCTTTTTCTCTCAGACATACAGGTACATTTAACTCATCTGTTAAATGCTGAAGTTGTGAGGCATATCTAGAAATTGCCAAATCTGAATTATTCACTAAGCTCTGTCCTTGTGCAGGTTCTCCTCAGCTCTGCAGCCCTCCAAAGCTAATTTCTCACAAAGACAGGAAGTGAATGTGATGGCTGTTGCATGTTTCCCTCCCACAGCTTTATTTTGCTATCTTCTCTCCCTACCCATATATATATGTGTGTGTGTTTGTGTACTTGTGCACATAGCTGTAGAGAGATATTTGTATAGCTGGAGAAAAAAAGCAATGTTTATTACACCCTTTTTGCTTTGCTTCGGAGGCATTGCATACTGGGGACACAGTATGCACTGAACAGAGCGTACTATGAAGTATCAGAAGGCAGACCAGCCCATTTACTTGAGCTTTGCCACAGATGCATCCATTGTTTGCACATTATTTCCCCCCATCCCCCCCCCCATCCCCGCCTTTTTCTTTTTTAACCATCAAATCCATATATATATATATACTTACTGCCTGCCAGCAAGTTCATGAGCACTGCTCTCCCAGCTTGTCAAAGACAGGAAACATTCCCACTTCTGGCCAAGGAATTATTTTTCCAACTACTTGCCTATTTGTCAGTGCAGTGCTGGGTTGATGGTTTGTTCTGGGTGTCAGTTGTGCTATAGATATGCTGTGTGTATGAGTTACTTCATGCTGGGGGGAGGGTTAGCAATAAATTTTCTTCATGTTACTGTTAAGGAAAAATACTCAAATTTGAACAGTGATTCAAGGAGCTCTCATTCAAATGTGTGATTTTACTCAGGCAAGAGTTTAGTCATGGGATCTTCCTCTGGACCTGTATCCTGTAAGGGGTGATGTGCTGGGCTCCTTTCCTCCTTAGGGCCTGGGGAGTGGTAGAGAGGGCTACATTAAGCAAGTACAGGTGCAGATAAGGGATGCTGGAATTTCTTGATAGCTGTGTGTGGAATAATGTTGCGATTCTTCGCTGGCTCTGGGAGCTATGTACAAAAATGTTATCCTTTGCCTCTTCTGGTGATCCCAGCTAACACCTCCTGAAGGAATAACTGTTTTATACAGCCTTGGGCAAAACACGCAGAGGTGTGTGTATGCTGATGTGAAAATAAAAGTATATGATCTGGAGAAAATCAGTTTGATGGGTTTTTATGATGGAAGTGCTTGTTTGACTCACTCAGCTCAACATTTAGATCCATGTTTTAAAGAACCATTGAAGTAATGGTAAAATGGTCTCCTAAAAGCAATGCTTCTGACAAGCAGAAAGGAGCACATTTCTTGTGAGAGAATGTGGGGGGTTTTATATGGTTTCTATCCCAGTTTAACAGGAAAGAGAAGTTTAGAGAGGATGGTTCCATATGATGTCACTTAATCCATCCTTATGCCTCTCTAATTACAATGTTTTAACTAGAAGCATTTCTAATTCACAATGGAGCACTAATTCAACAGGACACTACCTGAAATGAACTGGGATCATTTAGGAGTGTTCTCAGAATAAATAAAGGGCCTGACTGCTATCTAGTGCCAAGTAACTAATTTCTTCCAGGGAAAGAAACCAACACATAAAGTACCATAATGTGTGAGTAAGTGGGGTATGATTTGTTCCTGAATTTTAAAATTTGATAGATTTCTTTCATTATCTCCCTTCAAAGAGGAGGGTAATGTAGAGATGGTCACAGGAGGTTTTGGGAGAAGTCAAAGAACATACTGCTTTACTTCTATTACATAGAACCTCATAAAAACAGTTGTATTTTTTCCTGTGGCTTGTTTTATATATTTCTTTATGAGAACAACCATTGTATGTCCACACTTAAAGAGCTGTTTAAATAAAATCCTGTAAAACATTATGCTAACACATAACAACAGCAGATTTCAACCACAGGAAAAGAGTCTCCTCTAAAATGCTAATAATTAAAGTGCATTTACACAGTTTCTATGTATTATTCAAAGGTAATGTGCTGCTGTTGCACAGGGAGCTGTCTGTACTACATCAAGACCTCTTATCTCTGCTTTGCTTTGCAAGTTATTTTTCTCCTTTTTCAGAAACCTACATTTCTGTGTGCAGATTTGTTTTTAAACAGTTGTAAGTGACATTCATAAATCTCTGTCTTCAGGGGGCTGATACTTTTCTTGGTAGCATCCTTTTACAATAGTTTCTCTTGGGATGTTAACCTTAAATTGCAAATTAAAGATTAAAGAAGTGTCAGGAATTGACAGGAATTCTGAATCGTAATTTATTGAGTTGGTTTGATTTCGTCACAGGCTCTGATTTTTTTCAGTGTTCTAATGGATATATAAATTATTGAAAGAAAACGAAATGTAAGGAAATGCCAGACAGCCAAACCCAGAAAGTTAAACAAATCTGCAACTATCAGCTCAAGTAGAGCATTTTTAATTCCCTTGCAGATGACTGAAGAGCTGATTTTCTGGTCCTACATATTCGCTTTGGCTGCAGTAATCACTGTGTCTGAGAGGAACTACTGAGAATGTCCATGAAAATGATGATTTGTGATTCAGCTCTGGAATTATTGACGTTTTGAGGAACTAAAAGGCAACATTTTTACTAAATGAATCCACGCATTTCTAATTCCACCTTTCTCAAGAATAAAAGTAGTCATATTTCAGCACCAGAGAATAAAAATAGTTAAAGTTAAGCACCAGCAAAAAATACCATGAATAATTTAAATAGTTGTTGCTTAAAAGTGAAAAAGCCAGAAGTAAGCACTTTGCCAGCAGAGTGCAGTTTCTGGACTGCAGGAGGTGAAATGTAGACCACAATTCTTGGTGTCCCTTTTCAGCACTGAATTCCTCAGACACTTGAAGGTCTTCAGAAGATGGCTATTTAATGAAATAGGCAACATGAGAAGAAACAGTATTGAGAAAAAATAAAACAAATAAGGGTAGCATATTTGAACACCAATAAATGTCTTAATTAAGGAACTGGAAGGCACAGTAGATAATTTAGTAGCTCTTTACTAACTTAGATGTCCCTGACACTGTAGTTCCATTGTGACTAATTTGTTAGAACAAATAGATGAATTCATCTGAATTTGATTTTTAGTCTTTAAGATGTTTTCCTTCTGCCTATTTTCTCCAGTTAAGACAGTTAAAGGAAGAAAAAGAAACACAGTGCTAGAAATAACCAATTTCATTGAAAAGAACCTGGAAAGAATTAATGTAAAATCAATGTAAAGAAGGACTTCATGATTTAGTCCATTATCTGTGTGCTTAATAGATCTATGCCCTGCATCATGTGACATTTTAGCCTGATAACAATGCATGATAATTACTTATTAATCTTACAGAAATACTTTATGGAGGAGCTTTTGGGATTAAATTCAGTTATTCAGCCAGACTAAAGACTTCTGTACCAAAGACCTACTTTGTATGATTACTGGTTTTATTTTCCTGTCTATTATCAAAAAATACTGAACTTGGAGAATCTCAGCTGAGTTGGATTTAATATTTTCAAATTCTCTTTGCACAGATTTTCCTCAACCTTCAAAGTCTGGTGTTAGTAACCAACTACTTTCTTGGTCTTTAAATTGTGTGCTCTATGTCCCATGTGAGAGTTTGATGCATAGAATTAAAATAGAAAGCTATCATTCTCAGGATATAAATGGGAGACATAGATCATGTCTCCTTTGGGATTTCAGTCCCTGGTGTAGTTTCAATTATGTAAATAACTGGTGTAGCTGTGATTGACATTAATGGCAATTGCACAAGACTGACATAGCTTGGTTGAATTTATTCTATGCTGTTGGAGTGCTCTAAGTGAAACTTGGGTGATGGGATTTGCTAACTGCCTGTGCTGTGCTGGAGCACATCTGGAGAGCTGTAATGGATGAAAGGTACTGAGAAAACCCACTGGCATGTCAAAGAAAGATTCCCTGGACTCATTCTGTTACTGCTTTTTAGATTTTTTTAACTACTTGATTCTGCCCATTGCTGTTTGAGGTAAGTGTCTCCCAGGCAACCACCAACAGAACAAGAGGATGCAGTCTCAAGCTGTGCCAGGGGAGGTTTAGGCTGGATATTAGGAAGAAGTTCTTCATAGAAAGAGTGATTGGCTGTTAGAATGTGCTGCCCAGGGAGGTGGTGGAGTCACCATCACTGGAAGTGTTTAAGAAGAGACTGGATGAGTCACTTGGTGCCATGGTTTAGTTGATTAGATGGTGTTGGGTGATAGGTTGGACTTGATCTCTAAGGTCTTTCCCAACCTGGTTAATTCTATTCTACCCTACCCTATTCTACACAGACTGCAGGAAAGGCTTGATTATGTTGTGGATTTTGGCTTTCCCTATTTAGGTTAGGTGCCACAGAGCTGCATGGGAGGCCTCAGCTGAGATGGCAATTCAGATAGGGGCATAAACATCCCATTTTCCAACAACAGAAATGTATTTTGGCTTTTGCTGTGGAGAGAGTGTTGAAAATGCATGATTTGTCTTCTTTGTAAATAGAAATTGTGCACATTTTGTCTGCTGAGAGGGAAAAAATGAAGTGTGAGATAACTGTTCCCCAGATGTACCAGTCCTACCAGCGTGCTCGCTTGGCAGCACACACACATTGTCCTGCAGCAGCAAGCAACAGCAGGAGCAGGGATGCCCCTGGGCTCTCATTGAAGGAAACTGTTTATCAGAAATTGTTTCACAAATGTTAAGCAAACCAGATGATTTGTCAGACATATACATTGTGTGATAGAGTAACAATTCCTCAAATGCTGGAAATTGTTTAAACTACTGGTTCTGAGAATAATCAACTTGTTGTTTGTTTGTTTTGCTGGCACTGAAAATGTGGTTTAATCATTTACTGTCTAGATAAGAAAACATCATTAATTGTGAATACAACCAGAATAAGCAAGATACCCACTTCTGCTTTTTGTGTGCTAATGCCATCTTTGAATAATAGCTCCTATAAAAAAATGCTCTTTTCATTAACAGTGTTTGTTCACATTGTATGTCCAGGCTTAGTTAATGTTTCTCTTCTCCTCCATGATTTGCTATATATGTACTTGTATTTGGTGGAACAAAACAAGAATTTAGACCTTTTTTGGTGTTTGGGGTTTTTTTCCCCTTCATTATTTCAATCCAAACTTTGGACAGCATTAAATGAAAAAGATTTTGTTTTTTTTAATGGGCAGAAATGCAGATTTCAGCCAAAGTCTGAAAGTCAGTTTGAGTTTTATGCATTGAATAACATCAGTTATAATAGAGATTTGGCAGGTCAAATTCTGCTCTGACTTTTACACATCTGTTTAACCCAGTTATCATCAGATGTAAGGTGGTGGCAGCTACAGATGAGTGAGTAGGTTTTTGGTCCTGTAATTGGTACTCGGTTAACAAATTCTGTTTATGCAGTAGAGAGCTCCTGTGCTATTTCCCAGAGCTTTTTGTGACTATAGAGCTGTGGCAAACCACCACAAGAGCTGAGAACAGTAAAATTTGTCAAAAATGTTATTTTTTCCTTACTTGGGAGTCAGTAATCACACCATGCTAGAGCTGTGGGTGAGAAGTACCTTGCAGAGAGAAGAATTTTTTTCCTTCTGTTGATGAGAGGTGGTCTGGCTGGCCTGGAGCTCTTCAGGAATTTTAAGTATCTGCCTGGGACTTCTGGTTCTCAAGGATGCTGTGGCCCATCTCTGCAAATGTAGTGCAGGCATCATGTCTTTGTACCGTGAGACTGTATTGCATCGTGGGGCAAATATATGTTGCCTGTAGTAGGGATCCTGTTGGCATCAAACTGGGAGAAACCAGGAGGTACAGAAGTTATTTTCTATTTTTTGATCTTATTAAGCATGTCTGGATTAATCTCTCTGAAGTCTCACAATACTCTCTGCCACCTATGCCTGCTAACTCTTCAACAAGAATAAAAGGCTTCTGGCATTTAAATACAGACAACATGGATTTGGTGGTGCATTGTGACACTTAGATCTTTGATGTTTGGTATTCTTTGTGAATATAAGCAAATTTTGGCTTATATAAAAGGGACAATTCAGTAAATTTGAAATGCAAAGAGGATTGGGAATTTCACTGCTGGCCCATCTTCTGGTGGGAGATGATGCTGAAAAAACTTTGCAAACTGAAAAGTTCATGGTAGATAAAGCAACTGAGAGTCTAACTTAACCTTTGTGTCCAGCACTCTTAAAAAACTCAAAAGATCTGTGGAGTCTATGCTCCAAATGGCTGATCAGTCAAGGCTACATTTGATCCCACTGTGTATTTTACCTGCTGAATTAACTCAAAATGTTGGGAGCTACTGCACCATATTAAGTGTGTCTGTGGTACCTGCTAATGAGTCCACTCTGGTTCCACCAAGCAGGGAAGTGTTCAGGGTTACCTGCAGCATGCACCACAAGGCTGCAAGTACAAGTGAAGGCCAAATTGCACCCAGAAGAACCTTTTCACACAGTAATTTGCTAATACAGACTATCACTGCTGTCCTTTCTTGTGTCCTTTAACTATCCTGTTTAGATTGTCAGGATGCACAGCTCTGAGGGAAGCGAATGTGCTGTTTGAGCAACAGATGATCTGTAGGCTTTCAGATCAGCACCATACTTTGACACAGGGTAAGATGTGGCATTTATTAATTGTCATCTCTTGAAGTGAAAATACCTAGCAGCAGGGCATACCACTAAATTTGCTGAAGCTACAGAAAAAAAAGTTCAAATGCAAAATCAAAAGGTTGAATTGTTCCTTGTGCCACTAATGAAGCTGTAAGAGGTGACTGAGCGGCATCAAGTGTCTCTCTCCATGTTCCCATTGTGCTCTGCTGAGGTGCTGGACTTATTTTAACCTTTGCCATTTGGAAAGAAATCAGAACTACTCCAGTTCATGCCTGTCTGCAGCACTTCTGTGTGTGCCGTCCTTATGCTCTATAAATATCATCTAACATAATAGAGATGAAGTTAAGGTCCATGTGCTATTTTCTGTACTTCAGAGCAGATTCAATGTGCAAGAAGAATGAGAAAGAAATGCTGCACAGCTATGCAGCTTCTCATACAAAGGTGTCCCACAGAATATTGTGACCAGTGCTCGATCAAGCTCATGCACTGCCTGAGCCCCAGAGCCGGGGGAGAGCAGAAGGATCGAATAATCCTTTAAGCAGAGTTGTCCTCTGATGGTTTGTTACTCTTGCACTACAGGGCAAGTTAGATGAGCTTCTAGGTTCAGAAGTATCAGCTTAGTGCTGCTGCATTATCAGTCCTTTGTGCTTTCAGCTGAAATAGTACAATTTGAGCACTTTTTAAATTAGCTGTTTCTTTCATAGTGCAAAACCAGCTGGACTTAATGATTGTAAAGTTCTTTTCCAACCTAAACAGTTCTATGATTCTATAAGAAGACCCTTATTAATAAATAAGAAAATTATCACACAGCAGCCTAGAAAAAGAAATGCACAATCTAGGAAGTGAGGTTTGGTAAATTGGAAATTCCCTGAAAATTGCCACCCAAAACCCCAGACACCCAGGAAATTCAGGAGCCTTAAAAGCAGCAGTCATTCAGGACAACCATCTCAACTAGGTGGAATATCTGAATTCTGATAATTTCTGTAGCTTTTCTATGGAAGATGCTTTCTCACAAAACCCACCAAAAAACAAAGGAAGTTTTATCCTCCATCTTTAGCTTTCTTTTATCAAATCCAGGTTATGTTAGAAGAGCAGCTGACTGGGAACAAAGGAAGAAGATTAAAAAGGAAGGGAGAAAGGGCTTTATTTTTAGATGTGCTTCCCTGCCTGTGCAAGAGACATAGAAAGAGGAAACAATAGATAAAAGAGAAATGAATGGTAATGTTAGCAATAATGTCTGTCTCTATTCACCCTCAAGCCACGTGTGGGATAATCTGTCCATGTGGGAATTTTTGGCTTATTTTTCTGGGTAGGGACTTATGCCCATGCTGTGTGGTTTCCATGACCATGTATGTCTATAACAGTAAATTAAACAGAGCTAGAGACAAGATTTGAGAACATTTGGCACATGATCAGCTATAACATTTAGAAGCTTATATGCTTGGTGGCAGGGTTGGGACCCTTGCAACTCCATGTCAATGGAGATGGATCATTTGGGGAAACGTGTGAATGCTGATGGACAGCTCCCCATAGCAGGATGGATGAAATCTGTTTTGGAGGTGAAAACAACATAGATGCGTGAGTGCAAACTGTGCTGAGCCATGTGTCCTCAGGGGCAGAAAGCAGACCTGTTTAATTTAGTACTATACACATAACCTTTTAGTTCAGGTCTCCATCATGTGAGATGGGTGAGAAAGGTGGGAGCCCCTGTTAGAGTAGAGTCTAACCTAATTCTCCAGGTTATTAGGAGCTGGACTTCCAAGGTTGCCAGGAGTTGTCTGTAGCACAGAAATTGGTATGAGGGAGTTACTGTGTCTTGGACTGTTGACGTGCTTTCCTGAGCCCTCTTTTGACCTCTTTTCTTCCTGAGCAGCACAACTGGTGGCCACTTTTGTGTTCCCAGCATCTTGCACAGGATCGTAGTGCAGCTGCCAGGATTTGCATGTACAGGAAAAAAGTGAGGAGAAAAAAAGTTTACAAATATGTTGTGTTACTATCTGAATATTCTTGCTTAACAAAAAACCCCCAAAAAACAACACAAAACCCCCCCACAAAAACACAACCCAACAGCAAACCAGAATTCATTAAAATCCAGTTGCGAAATACAGTGAATGTTGCTTTCTAGCTGATCTCTTGGGAGGAGCCCACAGCATTAGGATGACTGGCTTTCCTCTTACCTCATTAAGATTCTTTGTTTCCCTCATCACACTGGCACATTCTCTAGCAGAGGTCAGGTTCATTGAGGAGGTCACCATCATTTCTGCTACAGTGCTATTTTCTTCTCCATCATGGAAACTTCCCGCATGGCAAAAGCCGTCTGAAAAGAGACCCTTTCTGCCCTGGAAAAGTGTGTTTGCATTCTTCTGGCCTTGTTCAAAACACTGAGTGCTTTATCTCATCTTTCTGTCAGTTCCTGAGTCGTCCCCTCTGCCTCTATAGCTTGCTGCTGGTAATCTGCCTCTGTTGCCCATGCATTCCTGAGTCTCTCTTTTTGCTGGGACAAGGATGGAGTGGGCCTGGCCCGGTGGGTGTGGGGTGTGGCCTCAGATTGGATCCATCCTCCACAGGGCAGCCCAACCACTACCTCCATGCTCCTGGAGGGGCTCTGCAAGACCCTCCCCAGCTTCTGTAGCAACGCCTGCCTGTGGGCAGCAGTGGAGGGCACCCACAAACCGGGGCAGTGGCAATCACAGGTATAGGCTGGGTGAAGAGTGGCTTGAGAGCAGTCTTTAGGAGAGAAGGACTTGGGGGTGTCAGTTGATGAAAAACTCAACATGAGCTAGCAATGTGCATTTGCAGCCCAGAAGGCCTACTGTGTCTGGCCTATGTCAGAAGAAGTGTGACCAGCAGGATGAGGGAGGTGATTCTGCCCCTCTGCTTTGCTCTCATGAGACCACACCTGGAGTACTGTGTCTAATTCTGGTACCCCCAACATAAGAGGGACATGGAGCTGCTGGAGCAGGTCCAGAGGAGAATCATAAAGATGGTCAGAGGGCTGGAGCACCTCCCTGTCAGGACAGGCTGACAGAGTTGAGGCTGTTCAGCCTGGAGAGGAGAAGGCTCCAGGGAGATCTTGTAGCAGCTTTCCAGTACCTAAAGGGAGCTTACAAGAAAGCTGGGAAGGGACTTTTTACAAGGGCTTATAGTGATAGGATGAGAGGGAATGAATTGAAGCTTGAGAAGGGCAGATTTAGACCGGATATTAGGAAAAAATTCTTTACAGTGTGGGTGGTGAGATGCTGGAACAGGCTGCCCATGGATGCCCTTTCCCTGGAGGTGTTCAAAGCCAGGTTGGGTGTGGCCTTGGGCAGTGTGGTCTAGTGGAAGGTGTCCTTGCCTGTGGCAGGGGATTGGGAACTAGATGATCTTCAAGGGTCCCTTCCATCCTAAACGATTCTATGAATCTGTGAGTCCTCTTAGCAGTCTCCTTGTGTTCCAGAAGACAAAAAGTATTTGTCATCCAGTCTCAGCCATCTGTAGAGAAAGTGAAAATGATCAGCCTTGGAACAGGCTTTTGTAGGAACTCTTTATTCCAATTTATTGAGATAGTTAAGATTTCTGCAAAATTTCATCAGAAATAGCTGCTTGCCTCAATACCTCAATAAATATGCATTTTAAATATATCAAAAGATACACATTATAATGTGCTTAATGTATTATTATGACCTGCTGTTCAGAGGTTAGAAAAGGATTAATTCTGGAAAATCTGTTCCTTCATTGTTCATTCTACCCACTGCTGCCCTTTTATTGCCATTTTAAAGAAGTGTGAAAATGAAATAAACTAAAATTACTTGGAATATTGACCTGAAGGGGACCTTTTGTCCAAATGAATATCTTACATCGTTTCTTATACAGGTGCTTTTTAGCATTTCTGAGTGTGCTTCAGTGAACACCAGCAAAAAGCACCAGCATCAAGCATATACCATGCCCCTTGGTATGGAAGGCTTGCAATATTGCAGTGTTATTGCTCTCATTCTGTATTCCTCTATATCTTGTGAAAGTTGTTCTTGTGAAAACTGTCATGCTGAGATTTGTGGTGGTGAAAGTCTTCCTGTGGTCTCAGTGTATGTAGACTGCAGTACAGCAATACCTTTTCATACTACTTGTCAAAGGGCAGATTGACCTTCAGGGGGCCTCTGTGTAGTTAAGGAGTTAATTGTCACTAGCTATGCCTCTTGAAGATGGGACTGTTAACTTGTGAGCATCCTGTTTAATGCTTCATTACTGAAGGAGCCTGAATCCCCATCTCAAAAGTGAGTCGGTCCCATGTTAAATGAAAAGCAGTTAGGTGTGTAGATACTCTTGCTAACCCAGATGCAGAGTAAAATTGTACTAAGGATCCAGCATCCCCATTGTATACTTTTTTGGCAGTTTTCTTGTAGTCTAGCTCTAGTTTGAGTGCCAATTTGTGACTGGGGTGCGCTTCCCGATTTAGTTTCATTGGCAGGAGTTCAGATCTTGAGCCCTGGAGCAGCTCGCTGAAGCAAGACAAAGCACTGTGAGTGGAGACCATCAGGAAGTTTGTTTCAAGTATCTGCTTCTCATCCAAATGAAATGCTAATGCAGGTTCAACCTCTAATTCCACTTCCTGCCATGCTGATCTTCCTGAGAAGGTTAGGCTGTGGAAAATCAGTTCTACAAGACGTGAAGATACTTCCTAGATCAATACCGTGATCACAGAAAAGAGTAACTGCTGCAGAAATGTGGATTTATGCACTTATGTCTAGGCTGAACACAGAGTATCTCCAGACAGGATATCTTTCAGCTTCTGTTAAAAGTGATGAAATGTAGGCTTCTGTGTCAGACTCAATGTTTTTGGACAAGATTCTTACCAGTGATATGGAAAAGGAGCTTAGCACTGCTTATTGACCCTGAGCAGTCAGACTGGGCAGACTCTACTGACTGGATTTGGAGGTCTCAAGGTTTTGGCTGAGGATTTGATTTTCCTTCCATTTATACAAACATCACTCAAGAGACAGTATTTTATCCTCGTCATGCTAACTTGGATGCAAAGTGACTTCCCATTCACTCCCCGCTGCCTCCTGAGCTCTGTGAGGAGCCAGCTGTGACAATGCTGTTGCAGGCACCCCTGTGTGATCAATTTGGCTCACAGCTGTGCTCAGTGTCAGTAGTAATTATAAGGGTTAACATGATTAGTTTCACTTGTAGTATTGGTAAGTATCTGTTGTTGCCCTTAGCAATAAATTTCCCTGTATAAGTTCTCTGGTATAGTGCACCAACTGCAATCGTGGGCGGGGGGTACCTATGTGAGGAAAGTTGGCAATAAAGGCAGTGAGCAGGTGGGTAAAATCTCTTTTATATGAAGTAATATACATTGTGACTGCTCAATGTAAGAGGATGAAGAATCCCCATAGATCAGGTTTTTATCCTCTGATGTTTCTACCATATTAAGATTGTGCAAAAATCTGGTTTATTTCACATGAATTAATTACAGCCTAGTGGTACCTCTACTAGTGGTAATTGCTGATGGTAATACCAAAACTCATGTAAGGATGAATTTGCTTTCTGTCTCGTTCAGGCACTAGTGGCGAAAGCTTTCTCTTCTGCAGGGTAATCTGGAATGTATTTAAGTCTGTTTCATTTGTCATTTTAAATGGAATAAGCAAGAGGTGGTAGGTGAAACGTCTTTCCCTCTTGCTTTTATGAAAATGAGATGAATTGAAGTCAAATGTGAGGAATCTTTTCAGCCTTAATTTGCCATCCAAAAATGATATGATTTAAGCACAATAAATAACATGTAGGAATGTGCGTTGGTGACAGAGAGAATCAGCAATTTAAATGAGTTTGGTCGTACAGAGTGAGACACAAAACTAAAAAGACTCAGTTTGTTCTGCTGCTGTAGCTTAACAGGGATGTGTGGAATCTCTCAGATGTCTGAGGCTGTAGGGATTAGCAGTGCTCCTGGAAAGGGGATTTATTCATTGAACAGAGCTTGTCATATTTCTGTTTAGCACAAAATACTACAGAGCCCATTCTATATGGTATGGTTTTTATCTTGACCTGAACTCTGTGTGCAGTGTATGTGCACAGCTGTCTGCTTTTGGTCTCCTTCCTTTTGCTCCCTGTCTTCAGGTACTTGGCTCTCTCCAGTCTGATTGTTCAGCCTTTTGCCAATGCCTTCATCTTTGCACTGAACATCCACATTTCTCTAAACTTTCTGAAATTGATTTAAAGCTGAATAGATAAGAGAAATGGACAAGAAATATTTCCAAATTGCAATTGAAGGTAAGGGAAACCCCCTTCCTCAGATAATGGGGGTTTGCAGTAGTAAACAGGGAATTTTTATTTAGCTCTTCCTATGGATGTCCTGCAGAAAGGATAGTATGAAAAGGGGTGGTGTTTTCACTGGCACAAAGAAATCTTTTAATGTAAAGATAAGAGAAGCAAAGTCTAGTCTACAAAATTAGGTCTTTCATCCCTCTAGTGCATGTAATTTCTATTGAAGTAGCATTCTCTCTAGTGTGGAAATGAGAAGCATGTTAGATTTACCTACAGAGTTTGGATTACCCTGTCACAGGCAAAGAGATTGGGTTTTAATACTTCAGAAATTTTAGGTAGCTGTAGTGTCTTAGGCACTTTTAAGTTCCTCCTCCTAAAAAGAGATTTTAGTGGAAAGCTTATAAATAGAAACTCTGGGAGAAGAGCAAAGGAAAGTACTTGATGTCCTCTTTCCCAGTCTTATTTTAAAAATTCTGTGATTATATTCTCTTAAACTGTCACAGAATGGTGAATTATTACTTGCAGTTTAGCATGCTCAAGTTCCCCTCACAGCCATCCTGGTGCATATAAATTGCTATTAATAGCTTCATTTAATTTTCAAGCTAAGCAAGCAGTGGATACAAAAGGACCGTGCATATGCTTCAACTTGAGTGCCAATGATACCTCTCTTGGGCAGGGTGGAGCAGAGATAGGGGAGTCATGAATAGATATCTCCATTATCCAGCAGCTAACCTTGTGTGCATGCCTCCTGTTTTGGCAGCTGAAAGAGCTGCAATGGCAGGGCTGGCCCCAGCAGGCAGGGACCCAGTGCTGCAGGTTTCTCTTGGCAGGATGGAGTTCATTTATCTTTATGCTTCAGCTGATGTTGCTGGGAGCTGGCATGCTTTCCCAAGAGTGGGAATGGTAAGAGATGTTTTCAGTCCCAGTTTGGCTGCAATCTAAGCTTTCTATGAAGTGGGGTTTCCCAAGGTCTCACATGATGCATGATGTGTGTCCCATTCACCTCTCTCTCTTTTTTTTTAATATATTCAGGTAAATACTGTATGTCTTCAAAAGAATAGCCTTCTGTCTGTGTGTCTGCAGCCAAAGCATTTTAGTAATGAGAAAATGTAGCAGAGTCAGGAGTGCCATGGGCTTCTGTGTAGTTTGATGAGCTCATGGTAACTGTAGAATTTCCTCCAAATTATTACCACGCTTTTATTCACCATACTAATGAAATGTAAGTGAGAACTCATTCTTGCAAACTGAAATGGCACTATTTCACTCTTTTGTGTGTCAGTCACGGCCAAGAATGGTTTTTGTTTCCAGAGCATTATTTTTTTGGCTGTTTGGCACTCTTGTGCTTGGCACTCTGTTGGGTACCTCTCTAAAACTACCTGAAAGGAGGTTATGTCGTGGTGGGTCTCAGTCTTTTCTCTGTAGTAACAGGACAAGAGGAAATTACCTCAAGTTGCACCAGAGGAGGTTTAAGTTGGATATTAGAAGAAACTTCTTCATTGGAAGTGGTATTAAACATTGGAACAGGATACCCAGGGAGGCAGTTGAATCCCCATCCCTGGAGGTGTTGTAAAGATGGCAGAGATGTGGTGCTAAGGGACATGGTTTAGCACCAGATTTGGTAGAGTTAGATAATGGTTGGACTTGATGATCTTAAAGGTCTTTTACAACTGACGTGATTCTATGCATGAAGTGGTTTAATATTTGAAGCAGGGCATTTAGGGTTCTTGGTACTGAATTTCTCAGTTTAGTTCAGGTAGTGCACAGGAACATGTATTCCACTTGTATTACATAAGTAAAACCTTTAGTTTTAAGTCTAAAGTTGGTGATTTTGGGGTAAAGACATTGTAGCACACTGTACTTAAATAGCTCATGTTCAACTTAATGATGTCAAGGTGCTACAGAGACCTTGAATGGGAAGTGAGTCTAAAGTGTTAACAGAGTGTAGCCTGTAGAGCTGCTGGATTTTAGTGAGTTGTGCTCGGTGGACTGCTGGCAGAGACACTTCTGTCATGGTTGCTAGAGAATGAACTCCGCAGTCCTTCAGAATGGTAGAAGCTAAATATCAAGAGGCATTTCAAGGATATTGGTTGCTATCAATTTGATCTTGAAGTGATTAATGCAGTTTGTTGTCCTCAAGAAGCTGAGAGGCAGCAGATGGAGTTTACAGTATTGATCCAGTTTCAGCCCTGGTAAAAAGACCTGTAGTACAACTATTAATTGTGATACTGTTGCTTATCATAAAGCCATGTGCAAAGTGAGCTTTATTATTACATAAACTATATAAAGTGCTCCAAAACCAAAGGTACCTTTATGCTTAAAAGCAGGACAGATGTTATATAATGAAAGCAAAGTCTACAACGCAAATAATTACATTGTGTAAGTCACAGATATGGTTGTTTCCAAATTTCCACAGAAGACACAAACAGTAAAACCAAACTGCTGTTCTGCTGCATATTGCAGATGCAATGGGAAATAATGAAGTCAAAGAAGTCTAAAAGAAGTGCTGAATTAAAACCTTTTTCCTTTACTTTTCTTCTGGCCTGCAGAGGTCCACATCAGCTGACTGCCACCTGATGTGACATTTCTTCTCAGCCACTGCAACATCTGACCTCGCTGTGGAGCAGCACTGGTGACCAGAAAAGGTCAGTTCTTCTCTTTCACTGAGACAGTGTCATTTTTGCCCCCCTGCTCAGTGTCACTGTGGCTGGATTGACGCCTTGCTTTGTAAAGCCTAGCTGGGATAGGCACCCTGGGAGGTTTGGGCTCCCTGCTGTTCAGCCACACAGCACCACCAAAATAGTCAAACTAGTGAAACACGGGGGAATTTCAATATTTACTGATGGCTGAGTGCTTTAGACTGTTGTAACTGTACTGTATTTAAATTGTTTCTTAGGCATTGGTATGTGAAGCTTAGCATTTCTGGTTAACTTTGGATTTCCAACAAAGCAAGAAAGGGAAGTGCCTGCTGCAAGGAAATACTTCCAGAGGGGGCTAAAAATATTGCCAGGAAAATGTGCTTGCTCAAATACAGCCTTTTTCTGGCACTTTCCAGTGATTATGAAGCTAATAAAGATGGAAGCTGTCATACCCATCTGTCAAAAATAGTGCTTGTTTTGGAAAGAGAGCATCAAGAATTGTGTTTGTCTGTCATAACCTTAGGAAGAATATATGGCAGCTTGGCAGCATGTGGGTGGTATGACTTCACCTATGTCAGAGCATGTAATGTGGAGCAAGGGGTATAAGGAAGAAGGTGAAATTTCTTTTCCTCTGGCTTTCATTTTTGCAGCCATAAGAAGGCACAAGAGTGGGTGCTGATGTCCTGGTTTATCACTTTGATATAGGCTATTAAATTCCATGTTTTCCAAAATGAATGCCACAATTTGCAGACTGCCTATCAGCATTCACAAACTCAGAACTGTAAAAGCTGACATTTAAAGTCATATATTATAGATGTTACCAGTGCCACAGGCAAGTGTTGTGTTATATTACTACAATTTGGCTTTTGATGTAAAACTTCTCATTCCCCCATTGCAAGAGAATTTGCTCTCTATCCAGTCTCTTCAGGTTTCACGCCTTTACTTTGACTGCTTTGTTGCCATGGCAACTCTGCCGTGCAGCATCCTTCCTTGCATTATTGCTATTCCTATAACTAAGAGGTACATCAAATAAATTAAACTTGTCAATCACACCTGAAAAAGATATAGGAAGATGTTTCCTATTCATTTCCAATATCATACCAGACGTGGCCAAAGCACTAGGTCTGGACTGCAATCCCTGCCTTATTTTCTTGGTCCTCATTACCTGTAACAGATGTGCTAAATCTGGTGGGAAATATTTGGTAGCTGAAAATAGTCACTTTCTCTGGATATTAAAAATGCTATCACTCATGCACTCTTACTGGCAAAAATGTCCTTATTTCTTTTAATGTAAATTTATTCCTAATCACAGAAGTAAATATGTTCAACTGGTTTCAATCTTTAAGGCCTAGGCTGTTAAATTAAATCAGTTCCCTTCCTTAGGTGTCTGGGTCCTAATTTGAAGATTGGATATAGAACAAGACTTCTTAGTTGCTTGTTTGTGCTCAGTCTACTTCCTGCAAATGTTAATTTTCTTGTGTAAAGATTCTGTCAAAACCTGTGAACATTATTCCAGCCTGGCAGTCCATAGAAAAAAAAACCAAACAAACAAATTATCCTTTCAGGGAGCTGTCTAGAAAGTATCTGGTCAGTGCATGCAGCTGACATGTCTCACTTAAATGTTGAGATATTTTGTGTACAGCTGGAAATGCCAAAAATAGCAAATGTGTTATTTCTCTGAGATAATTACTTGTCACCATTTTATATATACTTCATTTGCTCAGTGAAACAGTTATTTGACTTTTGTCATACTCTGTAACGTAAGGAAAATGACCAAAAAAAGAGAAAAATATTTTGCAGATATCATTCTTCAGCTAAGAGTGATATGATTGCAGAAAAATGTAATCTACTGCAAATTGTATTTACTGTTCTAAACCTGATAGCCGGAGGCTTTTGGTGTGTTGTTTGTAATTCCCAATCTGAGGCTGTGCTGAACATGATGTAATTTACTACAAGTCTGTGTAACTCACGGGAGGGAATACAAGGCATTGCAATATTCCCATCAACTGTAAATTGGTCTGAAACAATATTATTTGTTTCCATTTTCTTTTGAGGAAAAATAACAACCCTTGAACAGATTTTTCCCTCATGCAAGCAGAGTCTGTTGCGTTCCAAAGATAGATTAATGTGTTTCTGGTAGGATTTCAAAATAGAAAATGAATAAAAGTGATTTCAGAATTCACTAAAAGGCAAAGCCTGTGTTTTTTTCCCAGGCTAGCATTGGCTTTTGTTTGCAGTGCACAACTGCTACCTGTGCATTCAAGTGTCTGAGCAATGAAGCAGTGTGTTTCTGGTGCGTTAAGTGAATAAATAGATGTATTACAAACCAGGAATTAATTTTTTGACAGTGAGGATTTTGCAAGTGATTATCATTTTAAATTCAGCCACTGATGAAATTCAGCTATCTACTGCCTTTTCAGGTTTTAAAACCTTTCCCCAGGTCTGAAAATCCTATTGGTAAGTAACACTGGGGGTGCTTGCACTGGTAATTATTCTGATTTCTATTCTGTTAACCATTGCAAGAAGGCAGGGCATAGAATATGTTTTCTGGATATTTAAACATACTGTCTTCTCCACTAGGGACAAATACAAATATCAAAATCCATCCTGAGTAATCTGCTTATGTAACAGAATGACTCTTTAACAGGTAATGAGGATTTTCCTTTTATAGGCTGGGCAGAATAGTGAAGTCAGCTCTGGCAGTTACTAAAGCAGCAGGAGGGCAGCAATGCTCACAGATGTTGAATCTTTCCCCTGCAGAGTACTTTTTCTTCATTTTGTCCTGCCATTGGGGTTTAATTTTGCACATTCCTTTACTTCCTCTAAGACCAAATCTCCATTAACTAGAAGACACAAATTAAGCTCTTCCATCATTCAGAATGGATTTGTAAGTAAAAGTCTGGCCGGGCAAGATTTGAATGAATATTTTTAACTGGTATTAAGCTAATATTACAGCGTCGCTTGTTCCTCTTGTACCACAAAGTACAACTTCAAGCATAGGTTTTGATGTACTCATTTTGGTTGCTCCTATTCTCAACAAGCCTGGCAGAATCATGTTAACTGTGAAGTGGTAAATGTAGAACAGACACCAGTATATAACCTTCCCCTCCCCAGGGAGCAGAAGAATATCTTTTGTCTTGTGGACGTTGAAATTCTCAAATAAAATGCTGCATTAATATCAGTTTGTGACAATGAATAATATTCCTGCTGATCTCTAGAGCCTCTGCAAACCCTGAAGCAGGGATTATGCATTCTATTCAATGCCAGAGAAAGTTTATTCTAAAATAAGCTATTTTCTTTTATCAAAGAGAGTGATAAGAAATACAATAAGCTGTGATATAGCCACTATCATAATAAGGAATCATGCTCCTGGAACCCTGCTTTACACCAAAGTGATATAAAAATCTTCCCCCTAGACTAAACAAACAATTAACAAGTTCTGTGAAGTAAGTGACAGCTTTGCTGAGAGCATGTATAAAAATAGTTCAAGGCAAGAAATGGAAAAGTATGGGCACAAGTTTCAAGACAAGTTGTATCAGAGTTTATCCTGTCTGCCCAGTGTAGCTGGTGTATCAGCAACAGCAGAAGTTAGAACTTTTATAATTCTGCCTAGCTAGTATGGTTATCAGGTGTAAAAGGAGTAATGGTTCTTCCCATTATCTCTCTTGGTTGTGTCTTCATTATGGGAAAGGGAAAGCTTTGGAGAATGTTTGGGAACTGTAGCCTGATTGCAATATATCATTCCATAAAGGTGCCTGAAGGTCACTCCAAAGAGTCTTTCACAATAGGATGAAGCGGTATTTAAGTTCCAGAATGGCCAGGGGTATGTTGTGAAGGTTATTTATCCTACCTCGGGAGCCATTTGAGAGGCTGAGACAGTTTCTGATGTAAAAAGTTCTTTTAAATCCTATGTTGATTTTATGATAGCTTTGTCCTGGTTTAGTAACTCTGGTTTTTGGGAAGAATGCATTCATTTAAATTTTTGCTGAGCAGTAAGGCTGAGTCACAGAAAGCTGTCAAACAGTAAATCACTGCACTCCTATATGTGTGTGACCCACTAAACTGTGACACTGACTCATTCAAGTAATACTCCAAATCATTCAGGAATATGCAAAAGGTGCTGCTGTAGTATATAATTTATTAAATTTAATAAGGGCAGGTTGCAGGCACATATACAACTACATAGTTCTTTAAAGGTGCTGTTGAGTAGCTCTCTTGGTCCCTGACACAGCTTTGGCTTCACTCTCCTGGACAGTTCCTGGGCATGTTTTGAAAGTTAATGTGAGCATCCCCAAGAGGCCTATCAGGAGTGGCCAGCTCAGTACTGGAGGTTTACTGATATCTCTATGGACCCTTCTAGATGATTTGGCCTCAGTGATAGAGAACAGGTCGGAGTATTTTCCGTGTATTGGTACAGATGAATCCACAAAGCAACTGGGGCCATCATGAGGACCTTACCTTGCCAGGTTTAATCTGGAAGAAGCATCTTCCTGTGACCAGTGGTAGTCAAGTAACTCTCTCACATATAACGAGGTTATGGAGAAAATATAAGAGTACAAAAAGGTCCTGAGTGAGCATTACAAAAATGACTTAATGAAAGATGTGGCTTTACACATTTTGCTAATTTTCAAATTATATTCTGGGTTGTTCCAATCTACACCACAGGCTAATTGGAATCTTTACCTACATGTAGTGTCCTAAGAAAACCTTATGTTTTTGTGTATTCTTGCCCATTCTTAGCAACAGCTTCAAATAGGAGCTTTTTAAGGCATCAATAGCTTCTTATGTTGTGTTTTTATTTTTTAGTGGTTTTGTTCTGTTTTAAAAATACTGAAAATACATTTGTAGCTATTCTGTGTGCCTGTAAACCCCCATCCATTACAACAGAAATTCTCTCTCCAGTCCCCTGTGTTTTACAGACTTGGCCCCTGCCCATTGTAAGAAAGAAACCATTTCCCCCTGGGAAATTCTGTAATTAAGTTTTCAGTCTTTTTATGTATTTCTTTTTACATCACACATCACTGGAACTGTTCAGTAATTATTCTATTCTTTGAAACTTGTTTTGTGAGAAATGTTTGAATTATTGAAACCAGATCTTTTCTTGGAAATGTTCCAGTTATGGGTGTGGGGGGGGGTGTGTGTATGGGTGTGTGTGAAATCATCAAAAACGTCTCTGGATCATATTTTACAGTCAAAAAGAAAACAGGCAGAAGAGAATACCCATCCTCCAGGGTCATACAGCCCAACGCCTAAGACATTTCACTTGTGGTGTAGGAAAATGGCACAGTAATGACATGAACCAGGTCACTCTCTCAATCCTGTGCAAATACCCTTCTGCTTTTAAAGAAATAATAAACGTTTTCCTGTTTAGGATTTGCTTTTGTTTCTACTTTTGATTTTGTAATTTATTTTTTTTTTAAAGTTTGGGAGGTCTGAGTTTCATCTGGGTGAAGATAGGAAAGCTTCTGAATTTTCAAGAAGTTCCTTGAAATAGCAAAGAAGGGTTTTTCTTACACAATCTGTAAAAGACATCATGGCTTAATGATCTATCTCTGCAGGAGTTGTAGAGCACTTTTAAAAGTCAGATTTAGAAGAGAAATTTGTTGCATTCTGTGCAAACTCATGCTTTTCATGGCCAAGAAAGCAGTCTTGCTATTGAAATAACAACTAATAGCCACTTTTGTATCACCTTGAGGTATTTGTAACATGTATATGACATCTGTCTCAGTAGCAGTGAGACTATGCTCTTTCGTATATATCCTACATTGTTAGTTCTAATGGGTGCTATAAAGGCCTTTGTGTTTGATTAAAAGAGGTGCAGGTGATAACCAGTTGCAATACCAGTGTGGAATATTTAGGCTAATATCTTTAGCATGCACTCAGAATGTAAATTTAGTGTTTATTCTCTTGGTGTGTATTATCCCAAAATATGGCATTGCTGGTTTGGAAGATGCTGAAGACATGGGATAATTACATGACCTTGACAGCTTTTGGAGGAGCTCTAACCATAGCTAAAGTAACTTCCAGAAACTGAGAAGAGTGAGCAGCTGCTAATGGCTTGCACATTCATGCCTTGTACTCAAACCTTCCTTTCAGGTAAATCACACTCATACACCAAAGTACATGCTCTATTTAAAGTGGCATAGGTGGCCTTTGATGAAAATACTGACAGCAGGCTGCATTAGAAAAAGATAATATAAAGATGGCTTAGTAGAGGACTTGATGTTTGCTAAAGCTGACCAGCACTATGCACTACAGCAGGCATTTAACTATCTGTGAGTGTAGGGTTTTGCTGTAAGGATTGGGGAGGATGGAATGAGGAGGAAGAACCCAGTGCTCTACTGCAGCAGAGATTAACTAGGCTGTAATCCAAAACCAAACTGACAGCTGCCGTTTCAGAATAAACAGACTGAAAAAGCACATTTGAGGACTAAAGCATGTGACCTTGTCCTTATCTGTACCAAGGTAAACTAAGAGAAGAACTGCTTTTAGGAAGGGATTTAATAAATACTGTTTTGTGAATTTTCTAAAAGCTCTTCTTGCCTAGAGGCAAAATGTCCAAGGTACAACTCTGATTAAATCCTCTGTTTGGGAGGCTTAACAGTTTTGAACAGGCTACAAAGGTGTGTCCATGCAAGTAGTATCTTTACTTGATCAGAGGGCTTGTATTGGAAGTGGAGCTGAGGTCTGAGATAAAACTGTCAAAGGTGCCAAAGTCACTTAGGGGTTGCCTTCCCTTAAATTTCACTGAGGTTTAGGCATCTGGATTAAGTCACAGGAATTCAGCATTGTTCCAGTTTCATGAAAAGGATAATTTTAAAACTAGTTTTCTTAAAGCAGTGGGAAAATTAGTTTAGTTTGAATGTGATTTATCCTGAGTCAAGTGTATTAATTAAGAATCTAAGAATTGAAATCTAGCTGTACCCTTTTAGGCAAAATTAGAATCAGTGTTTCAGAAGATGATTTGCAGTAAAATGTGACTGTAAACTGGAACTGAAAGTTTAGATACCTTCCATATTTCAAACTTGTTGGTAAAACCAATAACGAGGCAAATTATGTAATACTGAGAAGTCATTTTTAGAGTTCAAAATGTTGAAAACTTTGTAATGTGGAGCTGTACTTGAATAACTGGAGCTTTTCTCAGCTCAGAGCTGCTTCCAGAAGTCTCTCACTTCTTTATTTTCCCTCCAAGAGAACAATAGAAACTACCTTGTCCCCAGGCAAAGTTCTTTACAAAATGTACTGACGGGGCGTTAATGAAGATCTGAAACAGCACCAGCCCCAGAACTGACCCCGTGGAGTACTCCACCGGTGACTGGTCTCCAGATGGATTTTGTGCCTCCGGTCACTACCTTTTGAACCCGTGGTCTGGCCAGTTACCAGTCCAGCTCAATGTCCATTGATCTGGTACATCATCAGTTTGTTAGTGAGGGTCAGTAACATCCACTGCTCTCCTCTCATCCACTAAGCAAAACCATTTGCTGTAGAAATCAGAGCAGTAGTCACAATCACACAACCTGCTTAGACTTGGTTTTTTTTTCAGTCAGGGAAGATTTTAATTCTGAATTTAATTTCTGATTTAGGCAGTTTTCCCTCCTTGGTTTAATTAATCTAATAGCTTCTTCACCAAAAAATAATGTTCCCTCTTCACCTTACTAGCTTTCAGATGGCTTTCCTCCCTTGAAAGAGGATACTGCTATGACCAAATTAGCAGTTCAGAGTTTTAAACCCATTTTTTGACATAGTGTTTGGGCTATAGAAAGGCAGATTGTTGTCTGAATAGTGGTAAACCTTGAGAGGACGTGCTGGGTTTGTTGTAAGTAAAATGAGATTTAAAAAGGAGAGACCCAAGAGCTTTTTAGATGTGCTCCACAAGGTTGCCTTTTCCTCAAAGGTAACAAAAGCAGTGAAGCAGATTAGCACTCCTCAATAAATAAAATGCTCAGGATCCTGGAGCAGCCTTTTAGCATGGCACAGTAGCTGGGGTTGATCTTATGGAATATTTCTGTATATTGTTTGCTGCTGAACTCATGCAGTGGAGAGGGATGTGTAAGGTCATTTAGATCCTATCAACCAAACAAGGCAAAGGCTGACAAACTATCAAAACTTAAAGAGGTGTTTCAGGTTTGAGCATTCTTCATTTGATGGTATGCTTATAGGCTGTCAGACCTAGAAGTTGCAGATAAGAACAATCTAACTGTTGTTTACTGTACTTTCTTGAGTTTCTAACCTTGCCTTTTTGTTTGTGGTTTGGGTTTTTTTTCTCTTGATAATACTCAGCTTAATGAATGCTGCTGGGTTTAGTAGAAAGTCTTAATTCTGATAAGCAGTATGACTCCATGTGTATTATCTCTTGTGTGTATTATCTCTTTGTCTTAGACTGTTTTGAAAAGCTTACTGTCTTCCTGATGCTAATTACATCAGCGTAATTTTAATGGATTTCAGGTTGAGCTGCTGCTCTATTTTTAGCTTAACCACCTTGTTTGTGTGAAATGTTTCAAAATATTAACTGCTAAGGCTGATTTATTTTTCTTCAGCAGGTGTTTGTGTATTGAATGCATCCAAATCTTGTAGGAAAAAGAGCAATAGCAGATCATGTGGAGTCGCCATCATTGGAGGTGTTTAGGAGGAGACTTGATGGGGTGCTTGGTTGCATGGTTTAGTTGTTTAGATGGTGCTGGATGATGGGTTGGATGCGATGATCTTGAAGGTCTCTTCCAACCTGGTCTGGTCTGTTCTATTCTATTCTATATGTATTTATGGAAGACCTCAAAATGGATGACTTGAGGAAATGAGTGGCAATCCCAGCCTTTTCATTATGTAGCTCTTATCTGTTGCAGCTTTTTATGTTCTTTCAGTTTTGTGTGTATTATGCCTAAAGCACACTGAGAAGAGAAAATCCACTGAAGGGTCATCCAGGGTAATGGGGCTCCCCCACTTTAGACATTGTGGGTGCCAAGAATTCCCAATTACTGGCATTCAAAGCTAATTTCTTCTAAATGTGTCATCAGGGAGTTGTGCCCAAAGATGTACATTTGAATCTACACGGGGGACTGTGAAAGATGGTTATTTCAATTTCTAAAGTAGTGAAATGTGTTAGAAGCCAAGGCAAGAGTTGCAATTCCTTGCAGGGTATGTTTTCCATCTCTGTGTTTATTTACTGCTGCTGAAGTGTTTGTTACTGCAGCAACACTAGAATTCACTGTTACTCAGAGCCTTGGCGTTGTGATTGCCCTGCACTGGTGCTGCAGTGCTTATTCTTCTGTCAGATGATACAGATCTTTTTTAGAAATTCTGTTTAATCTGGGACTCCTGTGTTCTTGTCAAGCTCTGGGTAATAGTACCAAGTTGCTTTCTGCATTAACCTTCTCTTGTAGTTTCTGCTGAGTACAGCATTTTTTCTGGTTGGTTGTCAGCTGGTAGTGCTGTGCGTTGCTGGAAACTTGCCAAGTGTAAATGTGGTTTACAGCTGGTATTTGTAAGCAGTCTTGGTTCTGCATGAGAGGAAGACATTAAATGTGTTCTGGATCATTTGCTCTTCCTCGTTAGGTAGGCAGATGCAGTGGGACACTGAAACATGAGCTTAGGGATGTAGAATGGAAAGTTGAAGGTTGCTTATGTAGCTAATGACACTGAGTGCAGATAATATCTAAAACATTGAAAGGTATATCTAGCAATATCTGTCAGAGTGTTGGAGAAGAACAATTTTCCCCTCTGCTTGTCTGCTACATATGAGGGAATAGACCATACTCAAAGAATATAGCACACATGCAAATCTGGTTTTCATCATATCTCATCAATGCTGGACAAATCGACATTCCAAAATTCACCTTGTAATTGCATATCAAAATCATCCTGCTTTAACATTTTACAGTACCTTGCAAGTAGAGTGTCTCAGTGAGCTCCTGTGTTTGTTGCATCTCTGGGAATGCAATAGCTGAACTAAAATCAGTAATAATGAACAAGCCTCAGTAGCTGTTAATGAACATGTGACTGGGCAGGAGTGACAGCATCATGTTCTTAGGAAGTCTGGCCTATACCAGCGAGGTGTTGAGATGAGATGTAATGCTCAGAGGAGGGCTGAAAAGGGCAAACTATATGGACAACTCTTCTCAATTTTCTTGTGTTCAGTTCTAGCTGTGGAAGCCTTCTTATGGAAGGTATCTGTGAGACTGGAAAAAACCCTCATGTATTTACTATAGGGAGACACTTCTCACAACTGCCTATGAAAACTGAGCAAAGAAACTTTCTCTGAGGTTTCTTTGCAGAACAAAAAGTGCAAAAATAATCATCATAAAAGGTTTCTTTCCTTAGGCAGCTTCTGTCATAGCTGCAGGATTTTGATATAGTTTCCAGGAGATTTCATTGTAAAGCATCAGGTCAAATCCTGCATGTGCCATTTGATCAAATCTTCCTTAGGTGAGTGGTTGTGTTTCTTAAATACGAGTCAGAATCAGGATGCGGTGTACTGACATGAGTGCCTGGGCAGAAGTCAGAAGCCACCGATGCTGCTACACTGTTGTACTCTTTGGTGTTACTGTGGCTGTGTCTTTGAGGCCTGGTTCTGTATCTGGGCAAGGAGATTTGCCCTTAGAGCTAGAGGATCCGAGTTCTGTATCAGCTTTTTGTGCTTTAAAAACCTGTTTGAAAAATCTTCGTCAGGCATGCTCTATTGTGCGCTGATTACATAGATTTTGCTTCCCTATTGTAACATACCCATAGCCTCCTTAGGATTTTTCTGAAACTGGCACTCATCTCATGAGTTATGAACTTTATTGAAAGAGCAAAGGCACAGACACTTTTAGGTCAACAAAGATATTTTAACTGGCCATCTCAAAACTTCAAGGGCTGTCATTCTTTCCTAAAACTAAGGGAAGATTTGCAAATATGGGGCATAAACTGCAACAGGAGAAATATTTTTTTCCCTGCTCTTTAGGGTTTTTAAGTGTATGTGTAATCAACCTTTTTCTCTTGCATTGGATTTCTGATGTCTCCCTAATTGCATAAGAGAGAATATATTATGCTCTAAGCTTTGCAAGTGCATCCTGATGAAGTTGATTGGGCACTGATTTTCAATAATGCTAATGTCCTCTCTCTTTAAGCTTTACTGTTTGCTCTGAACTTCAAACAATGTAGTTAAGAATGCTCAAGTCAAACATGTCAGTTGACCTTTGCATTCAGAAGTTTGGCTGAGCAAAATCTTGGATATTCCAGATATTTTCTCTATAGGTTTTTCAAGTGACTGTATGAAAATGAAATGTGCTCAGATTTAAAACCCTTTTAATTGAGAAATGAGCTCTGTATTAACACTGCTTAACTTTATGTATTGATTTCTAACCTCAATGCCATTGGATGACTAATGTATACTAAGGTTACAAAATGTGAAGCATTATTAATTTTTAATAACAAAAGCATGACTTCTCACTGGCAAAAAGGACATAAAAGAATCACCTTTCATCCCCAGTATTTAGAAGTTAGGGCCTTTAAAGTGAGATGTATGGTTATCAAAGGTGAAAAGTGTTTGACTTTTTTTGCATAAGACATCTAAAATATTCATTCAGTGCCAGAAAGACTATCCAGCAGAAACATCAAAGGAAGCAGGGCTCATTAGGAGAACTCTTCTGACTTTGACACATGCCTCCAACATGCAGAGGAACTTTCAGAGCAGTGTGAAGGGATTTATCATCCTTACTCCCAGAAATGTCAGTGTAAGCTGCACAGTTAGATCACTGCAGAGTGCTTTGAAATTCCCTTGCGTATTTAGGGAAGTTTAATTGGGCTAAAAATACAATTACAGCAAACACTGGAAGGAAACTTTCCCTCCCTCACTTCTTGACAATATTTTGTGACATTTCTTTCTTATTTTTCTAGTATCAAGTATCTCTGATACCAGGGATATCAAATGCCATTAGAAGGTACCTCCATGGTAAGATCAGATATACTGGTATTAGCTGTCTCATGGATTAGAATGCAGATTCCTGTGTATAGAGATATGTTTAAAGAATTGGACTTCTGCCATATTTTGAGAAGTCCTACGGAAGCTGTGAAAGTAACATTTAGTTTGATTAAGTTAGTCCAAACCATGTTGCTTTTCTGAGGTGCTTATTTGGTCTTAGGTTAGCTTTGAGCACATCATCCTTTTTGGGTAGGGGTGAGTGGTGGTCTCTCTGTTTTAAAGATGGACCAATGAAACTAGCAGTAGACAGCTTATTCTGAATGGGAAAACTGATCTTCTCATTCATGGTCATTGTTTGCTCTGCACTACCTTAGCTTCTTTTTGGCTCACTGTGTCAGACGTAGAGAGGGGAACTGAAGGAAAGACATGGGGTAGGTCTGAGCTTTCAGATACGTAGACCCTGTGCTAAAGGTGCCACACACTTTGGACTTGATCTTAAAGGTCTTTTCTAGTTGTTCTATGATTTAAATCACAGAAAAATTGCTGTGAAGTTCACTCCTGGAGAGGTAGCTCATTGTCTTTAGAAGTGCTAAGGTTGTACCCTGTTGGTAGTATAGGAGCCCAAAGGTTTTACTGGGAATAAATGTGACAAATGTACAGTACTGGGAACATCAAGCTGCACGTTTATAAGTATGAATATCAAACCCAATCTGCGTTATTGCTACTTCAAGTCTTGCTAAATTACATGATTTTTAGTAAAAGTAAGCAGTCTTTTTAATTTGCAAATCCCATTAAGAAAAGGGGTAGGCCAGAATAATAACTGGCTGAAAGCAATAGTTGAAAAGTACCCATGACAAGAAGCCCTGATCTGTGAGGTGTACTCTCCCTTTTGAATATGGTGGCAGAGTCCTCTAATGCAGCAACTCCTGTGTTTTGGATATTCTATGAAACCAAAATTCTTCCTTCTCATGTCCATTAAAAATTTCTTAGTGATTTTCTCATACAACTAGAAGTGTACTCCTAGATTCCTAGTTAAAACATCTGGAACTGTAGCTGTGTTAAGTCTATGCAGCCACATTGTTAATTTGAGCTCTGTTTGGGTGGAAGCTGCTATATACATATATATGCAAAAGCATCATTGCTCTGAATACTGGTTGTTTACCTTCTGGATTCTATTTAAACCAGAAAATAGGTCTTCTGCAAATTCTTGCATCTGCAGATTCCATGGACTTAACTTTCTCCCTGGGAAGTTGATGGGATTCACTTTCTAGAAGCCAAAGAGTAGGTAATCATCTTCCCCGTGGCTTCTGCCACGTCTCTGTGGATCCTCAAAGTAGAGCTATTGGAGGTGGTGGAAACTGACCTTTAGCCCAAACAAGCTGCAAGATATTCCAGAGTGAGTGATTTATCTCAACAAATTGGTATAACCTTCTACCAGCCCTTACTCCACATACTTGCCATAGATAATTTAAGTGTGTTTGATAGAATGCAGTAACTGCTTGGGATGAACGTTGTGAACATGCCCCATGAAATCACTGGTGTGTCCAGACACAGAGAAAGTTCTGGGGAGACTGACAGCACTGGTCACAGCTCATTAGCTCAAAAAGACTTTCTGCAGCTGCCTGCTTCCAGGATGCCTTGGAACAGGTGGGGTGACAGAGGAAAGTTCCCTAGCAAACTGGGGATGCAGCTTTTGTGGCTTTTCAATAAGTAGCTAATGCAACCTGAGGTCTCTATATCATTAGAATATTCTGTGGCTTCTAATGCTGCTCCAGGCTGAATGACGACGACGCGAGGAATGTGAGCCACAGCTCTTGCTTGTATCACACCCTGTAGGTTGTAAGGGAGCTATTGGCTCATACCTTAAGTGCAATATTTGCAACTTAGTGTAACTCCTGAAAGATATTGAAATGTGGACAATGTGTGGCCAGCTGTTTAATTCTGCCTGGAGCCTTCTGAATCCCTTCAGAAACAGATATTGCTGTAGACCAATTTATTCTTGTACACATACAATAGTCTGCTGCAGCTGTTGCTAAAACAGGAATAAAATACATTCAGAACATCAGGTGGATTGGTCTTTGGTTATCATGTTGTTTGTAACATAATGTGGAATGAGGTAAAAATCAATTAAAATCAAAGGGAAATATTGTAAGATTTTTTTTTTACATTGAATTCTATTTTGAAATATGACACTGTACTGCCCTACATACTGTCAAAAGAGAGGGTGTTTCTCTAGCTTAATTCAAGTTAATTCAAATCTACCTCATCTCTTCTGCAATACTACTTAGAAACATACCAGTTACTGAGTAAGACCAGCTGTCAAGATATGCCATGGGTTTGTGTTCTCAGGGAGAGAGGGTGTTTCTCTAGCTTAATTCAAGTTAATTCAAATCTACCTCATCTCTTCTGCAATACTACTTAGAAACATACCAGTTACTGAGTAAGACCAGCTGTCAAGATATGCCATGGGTTTGTGTTCTCAGGGAGATTTAGTTTATTTCCTTAGTATTGTGGCTGTTTATCAGGGCTTGGAATCAGTCAGTTGATCAAATAAAAGATGCTTTTATCCATTAGCAAAAGGAAATGAAATAGTTCATATGATTTGGTGAAATTTCTTATTTTTTCCAGTTGGTCCTGCAGTCATTGCTGAATTACAACTGTCTCTCATCATGTTGCAGTCACAGCAGTTTGACCAGAGGCAGTGCTGCAGAAAACATTGAATGAAGGAGAAGACAAATGTGAATGGTAGTAGAGAATTGTGTTATTAATGACATATATATGCAAGAAAAATCATACATGTACTTCTCATCTAGTGCTTAGTGAAGTGTTCTAGCTTGCTGAGATAAAACTACACTTGGCAATCATGTGTTGTGCAGAAGGATCACATCTCTTGGAGTATTCTCTACATGGTTTTATTGCTCTTACTGTCACCCAGGGAGCTCTGCACAGATACAAAGCAAGGCATTGCAGAAAGTGTAAGGTCACAATGGGAAAGAACATATGAACAAAATAGAAGCTGTTTTGTGCAAACTATTTGTGCGTGCATAGATTTGAAAACTGTATCCTCTGTAGGACTCCTACAATTACTTTAGCATCTTTCTAAAGGTTGTTTTTGCTTTTGAGTGATAAAAGTTGCATCCATTGTTTAAACTGGCAGTGCTATTGCTGTGTGTCTGATGTGCTGCTATATGTTATGAATGCTCCTAATCATCTCTTCAGGTGAAATTTCAACTCAATGTGCTTCAGCTATGAAAATGGGAGATCAAACAGGATGACTTTTAAAAAAATATCCTTGTCCATATGGCATATTCAGGCACTGTACTAATGACTGGTGGAGTGATGGATGTTCAAACTGTTAAGCATGCTTAGCTAAAACATTATCTTTTGTTGAGAAAAACATTCTTCCTCTGAAACTGTCTCACATTGTGCATTCTACAATGGAATATAATAGAAATTGGGAAAAAAGCTATTAAGTCAGCCCAGGCCATCATTCCACTGAGGCTCTATTTTTTGCTACATTTAAGTTTTTAGCTCTAATTGGAGCTAGTTTTCAATTTCCCATACAATGGGGTTTCAGCTACATCCCTTGGGAGATTATTTCACAGTACAATAACTCTGCTGAGATGTTTTGCTGATATCTGGTCTAAATCTTCCTTCCTAATTTCATCCCATTGTTTGCTGTTATAGCCTTAGGTATCACACTCAACAATTCCCCCTCTTCCTAAGCAGTTAGCTTGTCAAATATTTCTGGACAGCTATGTTTGTGCTTCATTTAGTTGTTGCTTGGTTAGTATCTAATCTTAACATTTCTGCATAGATTTATGCTCAGTCCCCTTAAGCTTTCTGTGGTTGATCTTTCACATTTTTTCCCTTTCTTTTTTTCTCCCCTCCTTCTCCACCCCTCAGCTCCCTGTTTGTGAACAGCACATTTTTAGCAGCTCCTGAGCAACAGCTGGGTGCTTTACAGAACCTTACATACTGGTGCTCTCACACCACCCATGGAGCTGCCCATAGGTGCACCAGCTTTATTTTTGTTGCCTTGCCACATCACTACCATTTCAGTTGAACTGCAGGTGCACTCTTCTTCTAAATTTCTTTCACTCAAGCTAATTACTTTGCAAATCCTTCTTTTCTATTGCATTTCTGGATGGTTTTTTCGTACCAGGAAATTCAGGAGATACAATTAACTGAACAAGAATTTGTTGAATTTTTTCACCTTTCCATTTTTCTCAGGCCTTGCTGTAGCGCTGATGAATAAATTAGTATTTGCCACTTTGTTCTTCAATATTGCTAAAATATTGTTTAGGTTTCTCACATCAGCTGAGTCAGTGAATGAAGCAGCCTTGTTGTGATGTGCCACAAGATAGATAGAAAGAGTACTACAGGGTAATGAAAACTGTCTTGAAAATACCGGTGAGGCCACTACTTTCTTATCTTTCCAAATAATGTCCCCCTAGAAAACTCTGGCTTTTGGTAGAATAGAAATAGAATTGAATCTGTGAATGGAATTTCAAGAAGTCTCACATACCTTCTGATTCATATAAAATGACTTTTTAAATTTTTTTGGTTTTTTTGGGTGAGTCTTGCAATATCTCTCCCCTTGCTGGAGGCTCTTGACAACATAAGAATTTCAGCTTTCATTTTCAAGAGAATTGCCCTTTCAGGCTTAATTGACTGCAGAGAAAAGTTGAGAATATGAGTCGGGAGTTTCCAAAAGCAGAACTGAACATGCAGATAAGAAGAACTGAAGGCTTTTCCTTCCTTCTTAATTTACTGATATTTAAGCAGGTTTCAAATTATTTAGATTGGCCTATACTTGTTAAATTCTACCATCTGACTTCACAACTAAATGTGTGTTTGTGGTCCTTTTCTAGCTTGGCTTAGAAATAACTAATTTGCTCCAGAGCTTTTATGATGTGAGCCTCTTTATTCACCCACAAAAAGCCCCCTAAAGACCAAAATCCTATACTGGAATAAATCAAACAGGAGGCACCATTTTGTCCCAAATACAGCTTCCAGTCACTTTGATTTCTTAGTCCCAAAACCGCAACGCATTCCCGTTCCTTACTCAAAAGTCTTCGGGGTCCTTTATCTTGTCTTTCTGAAATGGTAATTTTCAACAACATGCCCCTTAAGTCAGGTAGAGACAAGAATGTTTCACACGGTCACTACAACGGGACAGTAGTAGTATTCTGGGAAGGTTTGTGTCTCAGTTTATCTTACAGCTGATCCACTCCATGTACCCTGTCCCATAAAAGTCTCATGTGTTTTTATTTGTTGACTCTGTTCCCTTCCTCTGTGTTGCAATCATAGCAATAAGTAGTGTGAGCCATGTGGTAATATAAGCTTGGAGCTTGATATAGTGGTAGGCCATGCTTAGCATAAGTGTAGAAGTAACTAGTGTTTAGCAAATAGTGTTGTGCTAGCAGCATGTAACTAAAGCAAAGTACTGGTAGCTGTAAACACAAAGAATTATCTTGGAATAACAGGATCTATATGTCAATCAACAACTTTGCGTGGTATTAGTAGTTTAACCAATAATGTGTAACAGTAGGACGTGTGGACAGTTGTGTGGAACCGATGAAGTTATGCTAACCATGCTCTGTGAGTCTGTGTGTCTATATAAGCTGTAGAGGTTCCTTAATTAAACTGAACAATACTTAGATCATATTGGTCGTCCATATTGATTCCGATCTCCGTCGTCAAACCTCTGCTTTACCTCTGGGATGAATCCTCTTCTGCCATGACAGTTTTCTTTGGCACTGAGTCTAGGTGAATAGCAAAACAGTTTAGTGGGCTAGAGGAGTATGTCTTTTCATCTTTATATAACACATGTAAATATGTGCTCTACACCGATAACACTTTTTACAAGACAGTTTCTCCTGAGCGGTGAACTGCAATGAATTGTTTAGAGCGTGTCATAAAATGAGGAGCTAGATTCCAGCACATCACGTTCCTATAATGTACGTGTTCCTTCACATGCTGCTGTGTACTTTGCACACAGACTGTAACTTGTATTTGTATGCAGTGCTAACTACATGACATATTTGTTGTACTAGGAAAAATCTGTGTTGTATTTCTAGAGAAAGGTTCTTCTGAACATTTACAGCAGCTTGTGTTATGTGTCGCAATTTTCTCAGCTATTTTATGGATTTTCCGCAGCAAGAATTTTTAGAGGACAAGATGGCATGGCTGCAGTTAGCAGATCACTAAATACTGAGATGCATAAGCTATTCTGAGGGCTGCCACTTTCAGCTCCTGAAGCTGTGGGGCTGTCAACCAGAGACAGGAAGAAAGGCATGTTGTTACAGTCATGATCCATTTCAAAAGATACAGGATACTGTTTTAAGAGATGGTATATGAATGGAGTTGTCAGCAATGTTTCCTACATAGCTCTGAAAGTAACTTCAGAAGTTTTGAGAAGATTCATTATGTCATCTATAAGCTGTAGCAGGAGCCACAGCAATTAGTTTTGTTCACCTTACATTTGATCGTAGCTGCTCAAAACCACCAACAGCTGCAGCTTCAAGATGAAAAGAATGTGAGATTGTGATGTTATGCAGGCAGAGAGCAGGTACCTGAACTCTCAACACAGATGTTGCTGGTTACTGACTGGAGGGAAGTGAAGAGATTTCTACATTGAAACCCTTCTATGGCATTTAATTTTCTTGGATTAGTTATCATGATGTAGAATTCCGTATAGATTGAGGTGGCTTTTACTCATGGTAGCCTATCAAAATCAGCTGTGTGCCCCATCAGCTAGGATTTCTTTTTGCTGGTTAAAATCATACAGAAATTATATTTCAGGAATTAAGTAAAATCATAGCTGTTTACGGGAAAGATATGGCTAAAAAGGTTATTTACTGTGACTTTGATTCTACTCACTCACCAAGTATTACCAATGTGTTGTGCAGCTATGAATTGCCACAGTCAAATACATTGTTTCAGCCTAGACAGGTTTGTGTAGATTTATTTTCTGATACTTGACTTCTCCATTTGTGTATAGTAGCAGATACTACAAATCTGTCCATTTCTACAGGTATTTATCTTCTGTACCAAGGTGGTCTGTTATCAGATGTGCTCTGTTTTCCCCAATTGCTTTTTAGTTGTTTATTCAAGGTAAGAAAGACAGTAATATGAAATGGTTGCCATTAATATGTCTATCAATAAATCAGGTTATTCATTGCTCTGTTTTTGAAACAGAGGTAGGACAAATCAATAATAAAAATTAATATTTATGGAAAAGAAACAAACTACTAAGAGTGAATTCCTAAAGCTATCAGAAGAAAAACTACTGTAGATAGCAAAGTTTATTATTGGGGAGGGGGAAATGGACTGGCTAAGGAAAACACACAAAAGCATAAACCTAAATCTTAGAAAATAAACACTTCATAATAGATGATAGGTCCATGGAACAGTATTTGAAAACAGAGTGAACTGGGATAACATTTGAAATTGCTATTATTTGAGCCTGTAAATAACGTGTGGTAAATCAAGGATCTTAGTATCATGAAGGACTCTAGATTTGATGACAGTAAACAAATATACTTCTACTATTATAAAGCAAGGTTGGAAGTATTCCAACCCTATATTTATTTTTTGTTTTGTAACATCACCATAGGATTTGAGAACCTGATCACACCTGGAAAAGGTGCTGCTTACATCCTGTATGACTGCCTGCTGATGCATCCTGGCATTGGCATTTTTGATAGCCATGTGTTTGACACAGTTTTACTGGTGGGAATGCTGCTGATAGTTACATCAGAACTAGAATCAGAGAATCATTAAGGGTGGGAAAGATTTCTAAGATCATCCAGTCCAACAATAAACACTTTTTCCTCCATTGCTGTGGAATTACTCATGCATTGCTGAGATCCTCAGATTTCTGTGTCTTTGGATAAAGTATATGTGAGGCTGCAAAGCCTGTAATTTGTCTTGGCACCTGCAGAAGATTGTGGAGGAGCAGCAACAAAACTGATTAAAACAGAAATAGTTATGTGATTGTGATGAAGACAGTCACTTGTGCAGTTAGGTAAAGCAGGAAAACAGTCACAAAATAATAAAAATAAAGAAGTTGTAAATATTGAGGGTGCTCTGTATGAAATCCTAATGAATATTCATATAGGAACTATAGGAACTGCTGGCATAGAGTACTAAGCCCTTTGCAAATAACAACTAGTAGCAAGGTTGTAAAATCAAATGTTAATTTGCACATGGTATCAAGAGTTAAGAACTCTCGGATAAACAAGGCTTTCTTAATCTGCAGAAATGTGAATCAGATTGCAGAATAGATCACTAGGTACTTTGGTACTGCTTGCAAAATGGAGAGTAAAGATATAATATCATCGTATCTGACATCAGGAAAGATGCCTGACATGACAGCCAGTTTTGTACCTACTATCCACGCAATTGGTGGATTGCATTTATCCTCCCAGTGTGAGCTCTGATTTTTGAAACTGCTGTCAGACTGTGAATCAATTTTAACTATCTCTTCTGGCACTAAATCAGCAGAAATCATGCACATTTTGTGTTGTTTTAGCTGGGTCCATTAGTAGTCATACACTTCCTGGATGAAAGAATTTTTGACAACTGATATCAAATTACCTTGTCTTCACAAACTTCTTTAAAAGAAATAAAAAGCCAGGGAATATTTTAAACAGAAACACATATGCCAAAATAGCTAGAAGTTTTCATGTTCAGTCAAAAACTGTCCATATTTCAAGTGATTCCTGATTAATTGGAATGAAAGACCTTAATTAGCTGGGTACTACAGATGGGATGCTTACAGCAATACCCTTATTAAAATCAGAAATTAAGATTTGAGATATATGATAGACACATTAAATTGTAAATTGTATTATCATGTTTTTCTTAAAGGTTGAGGAAAAAGGATAGCCACACCCAGGTTTTTCTTTACAAGATAAATTGACTCATTGCACAATAGTTCAGTTAAATGCAATATTCATTCTTTGTAGATACTGAATAAAAATGACTGCTAAAAGTTGTCACTTTGGAATTTTTTTTTTAAAGAAATCCCCTGACTGAAGAAGGATTCAAAGTAAGCCTCGATTCATACTTTCAAAGCTACATAAAGGAATGGTACCTCAAGGACCAGTGTGTCTGCCAGCTTTATATCTAGGTATTGTTAGCATAACTACTCCTGCAGTGGTGCCTGTGTTGAGTTTAAATGATTGTCCTTCACTGAAATGAAATAAAATAGCAAGAACTATTCAGTCATTTCCATATGGAGGGGGGAAAAGGAAAAAAAAAAGGCAAGACTCAAAAGCTTTGGAATACCAATAAAAAATGTTTATTTAAATTGTAAAAGTGACATCTAGCAGGTCTAGGAAGGTTGTCCTCCCGCTCCACTCTGCCCTGGTGAGACCACACCTGGAATACTGTGTCCAGATTTTGGCTCCCCAGTTCAAAGGAGAGCTATGAGGATGATTGCAGGGCTGGAACATCTGTCTTATGTATAACAGCTGAGAGACCTGGGGCTGTTTAGTCTTGAGAAGGCTGAGAGAGGACCTTGTCAATGTCTATAAATATGAGGGGTGGGTGTCAGGATGAAGGTGCCTGTCTTTTCAGTGGTGCCCAGTGATAGGCCAAGGAACAAGAAGTACAAGCTGGAACACAGGAGGTGGCACCTCAACATGAGGGGACACTTTACGGTGAGGGTGACAGAGCACTGGAACAGGCTGCCCAGAGAGGTTGTGGAGTCTCTTTCTCTGGTGACTTTCAAAACCCACCTGAATATGTTCGTGTGTGGCCTGCCCTAGATAGTCCTTTGGCAGGGGGATTGAACTCGATCTCTGGAGGTCCATTTCACCCCCTAATATTCAGTGATTCTCTGATTTATTTTTTTTAAATCCCTCCTGTTAACCTAGAGGTTAATGAAAAAAAACCCCACCAAAACTAAAATTTTGTGAGGCATGTCAGAAACACGGTTCAACATTGAAGTGACTTACATCAGGTAATGGGTATGGAGCTGTCCTAGTGGAAATTATACTCTTTAAATCTCAATCTGGGGAAACCCTGCTGTGTTTTAATGCTACATGTATAAATCAAAGTTGGGGGGAAATGTTTTGACTGACGTCTTGAAACAGAAGTCACATTTACACTGTTTTTGTGACATGAATTTGTGATAATTTGTCATATAGGCTTTGACGCAGCAATGATAGAAAAATCCTCCTTTCATCTCATCCAGATGAACAGTAGAATTGCCTAGATGTGTTTAAATGAAAAGAATGAAATTGCCTCAAGAAAATTAGTTTCAGGATAGGACTAAATTGTTCAAGTTGAATTTGCTCTGTGCTGTCAGTACTGAAGTACTGTAGAGACATGATGTGATGATGTAAGAAATCCAATATTTCAAGAACTAATAAGGAAAACAAAGCAGATATGAAAATAATCTTTCAATCAGAAGTTTTATTTGCTGGGATGTATTACACAGACACACAGGGAAAGATTTCTTCTGTTAAAATAAGATGTTTGTGAAGTATTTATTGGACACAACATAATATATCTGACAATTTTCCAGAAGAATTTAAATGTGTATGTGACGTTCAGATCAGTGTACATTCAGGGATAGATGCTGCCCCACTGCCGTGTTCAACGCAGGTTTGTGATATGCCTAGCTGAAGCGCTATTAAACTATTAGTTAAAATGTGATGTAATTAATTAATTGACAGAACAAATGTGAAAAAAGCAGATGTAAAAAAAAAATAATTGGTATGTTCTTACTTCCCAGAGCAATTTCAGGATGGCTAGAAATAGGCAAACATGAAATTGTTTAAAAAAGCTTTCAAGGAAACCGACAAAGAATTGCAATGGTTTTCTCAGTTGGCTCTTTTATGCCGTTTACAAGCATTAAAGTACACAGAACAAATGAAAACAAGAACAGTGATTCTTTCTTTTACACAAATAGCACTGTGGGATACACTGTTGGGCAGTACCGGTTAAAAATACGAAGAAAGTGTGCAGCTCAAATTGAACCCTAGAGTAGGAGGAAATGGCTGATAGTGCTCTGCTTTGCTAAGAACAGAGCCATTTTCTCAGGTAATTTGGATGCTGTGTAGACTCTGGCACTAAACAGCTAAACCTGCTAACAAGAGGGAATGAGCCTGTGAAAGGGATGGGACAAAGAGGTTTGGCAGTAGGAGTTAGAGTACCGTTCTGTCTGACAGTTCAGATGACTTCTGGGGGTGTGTTTTATGTATGCCTTAGTTATAAATAGCACCAGAACGTTACTGGAACATAGCATAGCCATGCCATGATGAGGAGCTTGATTTGCAGAAGCCCTGGAGCACATCAAGTACCTGAGTGCTGAAGGAGCTGTTCTTCTGTAGGTGAACATTGTTCAGTTGTATTGGTTGCAGCTTGAGCACTTCCGACTTAGAAGATGGTATCTACTTTTTCAGTATGCTTTTTATTTTAGAAGGAAAACCACATATAGATTAGGCTCACATCTTGTCTGTTTTGCACACTTTGGAGGCCCACTTACATCACCGTGATGGGAACTTGTGGCAAGGTATCTATTGCTAGACCTAGTCCGTACAATAGTTCAGTTCTGTAATGTAATGTAGGAACACCAGTGTTCTTTTTAAAAGACTTGTACAAGGTGAATGTCCTATTCACCTTGCCAAGACAAGCTATGGACAGGATCTCTGACCGTTTTCTCTCACCTCACTTTTTATGTCTAGTGTGCAATATCTGTATCCGGTATCTTTGTCTGAGCTACTTGCCTCAAGCTCCCTTTGGAGATAAAAAACCCAAAACATTCTGATGGCAAGGGTAATTCTTTCTGTTGCCTGTAAATGGAACTTAAGATGTGTAGCTGAGATGGATGTGTTTCTTTTTAAATGTAGATTTTGATTTTTATACTCAAGATGTCCACAGCTGGCCAGATGAATTTTTGGTTGTTGGGGTTCTTTTTTGTTTGTTTGTTTCTTTCTTTGTTTCTGTCTTTCTCTTCTGAGAGGAAATGTCAAGCTTTGATAATGTTAATACATATTAATCCAAATGTTTGATACTCTTATCTGATTAATTGTGAATTCAGTGGATATTTTTTTATCAGTGAATTCTATCACCACTGATTAAGGAATCTGAATATTTCCTCTTGGTATTCTGTATCTACACTTTTGTACAAATTAGTGGAAGAACAGGTTGTTCAATACTAGTAATCTTAATGTGATACATTAACTTTGGCACTAGAAATGGCTTTCATTTTGTACCTGCTCTGTTAAACAAACAAACTAAAAAGTATGAAGCTCTTTAACAGGTCCTTATCCACAATATTCTGACATTTAGGAAATATAAGTATTGGCCTGTGAAGATCTATGCTCAATAACGTGCCAAGTGACATAAAGCTGCATCTTCTGCCACAGAGAAAACAAACAGGTTGATACGCAGATATCTTCTAATATGTGCAATGAGAAATTCTGAGCCATGGTTTGGTAATGATTTATGATAAAAAGAGTATATTCTGAAGGCAGATTAGAAAGGACTTCTGCTGAGCAAACATCTGCTTTTCAAAACTAAATGTGGAACACAGTTTCTTGTTAGTGTGTGTCAAAGTGCTGGTAGTGTAATAGGACTATTCTGTTTATAGATTGAAATCCAAATATGATGTGTATCTAAAATATAAACATGAACTTAAATGTAATTTAAGGACAATTGGAGAATGCAATTAATTGTATTAATTTCTAGAGAGCAAGGAGCAAGTCACTAAGAGCAGAAAGCTTGAAGAACTTAGTAGAAACCTTCAATGGCAGCAATAAGAAAATGTAGCCACAGGAACTTTCCATGACATGTCAACCATACAGTGAGGTACAGATGCAATTTGTAAAAATGCTGGAGCAAAAAGGAAGGATGTGTGGAGAGTGTTTTCAGTCCCAGAGGGTTTAATAAGCAATGAATGTTAAAGATGCAAGACATTTCCTCTAAGCAAATATATAAAAAGTGTTCTCTCTTTTTTTTCTTCTTTTCAGGCTTTTTTATAGAAAAGCCTTTATTTGAAAAGAAGTATTTGTAGTTCTAGTGATAACTTTCATTTCCCAAAGGATCTTGGGCTGTAATTTAATGGTACCAGACTTTTGTCTTTTTGCATGTTGGAATCTTTCTTATGGAAGCTGTCACATGTTTGCCTCTATAGACCACTATGCATGAACTATTTAGGACATGAGAGGCATCCATTTAAGACCTTTCTTCCTCCCAAGTTTTGTCCTCTGAGTTTCTTAACTCTGGTAAGTCAAGGCTGGCAGGACTTCTCACAATCTCTGTAGCAACAGGTTAAGCATTTTCTCAGCTCCTGGATGCAATCGTGGTTGAATCTTGAATTGGTTACCTTGAAGCTACTTGTTTGTAATTGATTCTAGAAACAAGGCATCCCAGGCACACTTTTCCACCATGCTAATGATTTATTCCTGTATCATATGCCTGTGGGTTATTCTGTCTTTGGGACAGCCATAGGTAGGCTAGTTCTGTTTAGCATTATTTAATCCATTGTTCATTATACATGAACTCCAAAATTGCAGAGCAGAAAACTGGATTGAAAATTAGTTTCTTTGACTGGGTCAAAAGTGGAACAAAAGCTTCTGGGTGGGTGTAACATGATGATAATATTACACAAAGCAAAAGGGAGTCTTTCTTTTTCTTTCTGTTTTTTATTATTTTTAAAGAGTTTGGAGCTTTCTGAAAAAGATGTAGTTCAGCACAGCTGATTGGGTGTGGCAGTGCTCACCGACATAAGGCAGAAAATTTCTTCACTACACAAGTTGTTGTGTGATATTTTGCTGTTTCAATCACCAAATTAGACAGAAACAGAACTACGGTTTTACCTTTCCTTAAAAACCATCACACCCTAATTAGTCCCTGCTGGTTCTCCCCCACTGTAGTTGAGCTCTGACCCTGTATTACGCCCTTTGGCATGTAAAATTCATTGAAACAGGGAGATTTTGAAATTGGGTTACAGTATTGCCAGAGCTACCAGAAGAAAGTTTTTCTCAATTCTTTTTGTCCTCGCCTGTGTATACTGAATTAATATTGCAGCAAACAGATGTAAATATGTATGAGACTGTACCTTCCTCTGAAAAGAACTGACTGGTAAGGGCTAATGGTTTTAGCAAGGTCAGGGAGAGTTTCAACTGGGAATTCATATGCTTGTTGCTTTCCACAAGAACTGAGCAAAATACTTTACAAAACGTCTGTGTTCCTGGCTAAGGCAGGCCCCTCTGGAGGGAGGAGGAAATCATGTCTGCCTAGGCATCTCCCAGGAAACAGAGGGCACTAAGCATAGCTTGTTATTACTCAGTGCTTGTGCTGACTCTGTGCAAGAACCCAGTGACAGGGATACAGTGGTCAGGTGACAGTTATGAATAAACCCCTCTCATTTCTGCTCCACATTTCCCATCCTCTCTGAGCTTTCTGTTTCAAACAGTTTCCCTGGGTTTTATTTTCTAACCAAACCAGGCTTTTCTGCATCCGAATCTTTGCTGTGTGGAGAAGCTTTATGTAGATCCTTGCAAAGCTGGATGAATTTGGGTCATATGAGAACATATTTTAAAGCTAACTGTTCATTTTTTAATTCATAGCTCTGAGCTATAGTGAAATTGGCTCCCTTACTCCTAAAGTGATCACAGTGTAAACTGAGACACTGATGACTTCAAGCGGACCTAAGCCAGCAGAGCTTCCAGTTGCTTTAAACACCATGTTAAGGGAACTGATAGAGGAGTCTCAGAGGAGACTTCAGTTAATTTTTAAATGAATGAGAGGTTTCTGCCAAAGGAAAAGTGAATATTTCTTATCACAATCATAATGCTAAAAGAGAAGCAATGATCTTTAAACTGTTATGAAAGTAATTTAGAAAGTTTAGAAGCCTAATTCCCCTTAAGTGCAACAATTTAGTGTCTACATTTATTTTTTAAATTGGATTATTAATAAAAAAGAACTGGAAATTATAGCAAGTGTGCAATATCCCCTGAAATGTAATTCAGAATTTTTCCATAATTTAAAGAGCAGTTTTACTTTTGTCTGCTTGTGAATTGGCAACAGAAAAGTGTTGTCATTTTATGCTGTTTCATCTTTTGGGTATCTCTGCTAAACTTAACGGGTCTGTTTTGTTTTGCATACTGAACTTTATATTTTAAGGATAAGGATAGATTCTTAAACATAGTGGATTATTATGTTTATGCTATTTGTGATCAGTTTT
This sequence comes from Dryobates pubescens, assembly GCF_014839835.1. NCBI lineage: Eukaryota > Metazoa > Chordata > Aves > Piciformes > Picidae > Dryobates > Dryobates pubescens. The sequence continues at coordinate 8,389,811 of NC_071633.1, forward strand.
GTATTTCCTTAAGTCCCAGATGTCCTCAGTAATTCTGTTTCACCAAGGAGATTATCTTTTTACAGATCTGTGTGGATCAGGAGAGTGATGAATTGCTGCTCCGTGTCTCTCATCCATGAATAGCTATATTTCATATTGAAATTGCACATGTGGTAATAACATTGTGAAAGATCAGCATCAATAATGGCTTTAAAAGACTCTACCTCCATTCCTGAAGCAATAATATCTATCCAGTGCTATTTAGTGATATAGCAGAATTTCATATCTATGACTTTGACAAGGACAACCCTAGTGATATCCATGGTAAATTATTAGCTATGAATACCTAAGCTTTATGGTTTACGTATGGTTTTGTGCTTCAATCTGTTTTATGAAGCTCCTTAGTAGAAGGCAAACACAGTTTTGTATTTCTTCCACTTCTCTCCTCACTTATTAGAGTAACATGATTCTTCACCATTCTTCCACGAGCTTTTCTTTTGTGGAGAGTCTACATTTCTCGTCAATGGAACTAAGGATCTCTGCTGAGGAGAAGGAACATCAGACTGCAATTAAAATAATAGCAATCTTCAACTGAAACATTAATAATATTTTTTCAATGCTACATTTAATGTTCCAGAACAGGAAGTCATATAGCATAATCAAGTTCAGCAAACACTACAGAAGACATAATGTTTATTATTAGCAACACATCACCATATGAAGTGACAGGTGGTGCTCCACAAAATGCCATCAGTCATCAGAAGAAACGTGAGGAAATGAGAAGCTTCAAAAAGTGCAATTTTATAGCAGTGTAAACCAGTTCAGACCTGTTATTGTTAGATAGCTGTAAGATAACGTGAAAGTTAATATTTATGGTGTTTGAGAGGATGCTTTTTGGATTATTGGCTATGTAGGGTGCTGCATCCTGTATTTATATTGATTTGCAAGAGCACTGGTGCTGCGTGAAGACCTTGGAGTCATGATCTAGAGTTTCCTAAGATAACTCTGTGTCCTAATCTTTCAGGAGATAGGAGGGAAGAAATTTATATAAGAGGGTTTAATTTAGAAAACATAAAGTTATGTTATAAACAGAATTCTGTTTCAGGATTGCCCACTAATTTTACTATTTTGTTGTGCTTTGGTTAACTAACTAATTTAATTTTCAATAGAAAAATGCCAACTATTTATCTATATGCCAACTATTTATCTATGAAAATACACATTCATATCGTTTACTTTACTTCTAAAGTACATTGTGCATGTGGTGATAATAAGAGTGTTTAGATATGACTGGAGTTAAACCACAACAGTGGTTTCTAAGGTTTTTCTAACTCCAGTAGCACCTTCACTGATGGTGCTGAGAAGTAGATTATGACAAGTAGTCTGAGTTGTTCTTGCATGTATCTCAGCAAAGGTGCTTGAGCTGGTTCTCAGTCTAGAATTTTAGTGTTGCACATGAATAAACTTTGTTCACTTTTTCTCATTGGTGACTGTGTATTCTGATAATGCTGCTGAAACTAGGTAAGCAACTTTCCATTCTGCTCAAGCCAGTCATAAATTCACTCTTTGAAAATGTCCTTGTCTGATGCACAAACAAGTCATAGGTTCTGAAATAAAAGCTTTATAGAAAGAGCACCAAGCATAGAATGAGAGATCTGCTTTTAGGAGAACAAAGCTTGTAAGGACACTTGTCATTAGTTTTAAGGTCAGATGGGAATATTGTTTAGTTGAGCTATGCATGACAATATTTCTTAGAACAGGAACACTTTTACTTGTACCATGAAATTTTGCAGTATTAGCAAGCGAAGAACAGTTTCTCAATCACTTCAAGATGTATTCCACTTCATGATTATGATATTACTTGCAATGAGTGGTGGTTTTGTTGGGCTGCTAACATGCATCAAACCATAAATGTGTCATTTACATGACTGAGCACACAAGTGGGTGTATGCTCTACAACTTTCACCTCAGCTTCCTAGAGCTCATCTACTAGAGTATCTCTGTTAACCTCCCTGCAAAAGAAAAGATCTCTTCTGCTTTTGAAAATGTCTTGCCATCTTGTCCAGATGTGCAGATACGTGTTTCACCATCACAATATAACAATTTTCTTCTACTTCTTTCTACTTATAGTTGTGCCTAGCAGTGCTTATATGATATATGCTGTAATCATAGTGCAATGTATTTCTTTACCTTTGGCTTAATTCTAATATTTACCCTGCTTAGGTAATCCACTCTACTTCTAAAGGCTGTTGTATGGCGGGTATGTTGTATGGTATGGCAGCAGGGAGTACTACTCAAGTAATTTTTTTAAAACACCTTTCTTAGTGAGTCAATTTATGTCATTGGTTTCTCACAAAGATTCATTTGTAGTATTTCCTTTAATATGGTTATTTGTGTACAAACTGTGGCTCATATTTTCCATAGAAACAATGCCTAGGCAGTGCAGGTAGAGTAATATCTTAACTGAACAATACCAGGTGCTGGGTGTGCAGCACAGTGCATAATACACCATCGAAAGTATGCACAGTATCCTTGCATTATCCTGCTCTCAGTTAATTTGAATGGGGGCCTCTGGGGCCAAGAATGGTATAAGCTTTATCATTGCTGAGCCGAACATCTTGTTGATTTTTTAAGAATCAACAATTTTGCAGTATTTTTCTCATGCTGATCTTTCTAATTTGAAGAAAAGGACAAAATTGTATATTTTCATAAATCTCTACATGTTCAGCTCCAAACACATGTTTAGGAACAGGAGAGAAACGATTCTGAGGTCATTTATCAGTGTTCTGGAATTGTTGTCTTAAGCCATGTAAGCACTGCTGACCTGAGCATCACTGGGCTGTGGCTGGGTCAAGATGATGTTCCCATTAAAATACAACCTAAGCAATTATAATGAGTAAGTAGCTTTGTAACCTATCAGACTATGGGATGTGGCTGTAATTTCAATAATGAAGTATTTAACATGGGTACTTGCAGATCAACTAATATTTTCTTGCAGTGCATATGTATTTGGTTGGTAAGATTCTCTGAAGCTTCTTCTGATGTAAAGGGAAGTGAATTTGGAACCAGCCTCATTTTTTCTGATCACCTTCAGAATTGTGACTTGTTAGTAGATTTACTGTCAGTGTACAAAAACTAATGAACCACTTTAAGCCATGTCATAAAACTAGAATTCTTTTGTACTTAATTAGATGGCCTGAAAAAGAGGAAGTCGGACCAAAACCTGATAAAATTTGCTTCATCAAAACAAATTGGAAACAGATGATTGACCCACAGTAACTCCACAATAATAATGCTGCAATCCTTACAGCACTGCGTCTTGGTTCATTTGAATTGCTTGTTTCAGATCCTGTTGAAGTCTTTACCCACACTGTTCATGTGTATCTTATAGATGAAGCTACTTGTGATGCTGATGGTCGAGATCGTATTATGCTCATGGCCTTGTTAGTAACCTTTTGGGCAGGGATGTTTTTTTCCCCTTTCCCAAGATGTTTTCTTAGGTTTAGCAGAAATTTCTGGGTAAGATGACTCAAATACTTTTGAGAATAAGACTGGTCAAACCCACTCTTCTGTACATGTTTTTGGTTGGGTTTTTTTAATTGGTACATTTCTATTTTGGAGCACGGATTGAAGATTGGCAGGGAATCAAGAATGTGACATTTGCAGAAAATAATCTGAATGTAACCAACCTACAAGGCTTAAAGAAATTGCAGTTTGCACACGTGCAGTAAAGGTGTGTTAGTTTGAGAGCTTAAACATTAAGTCATTTCACCTTGACTGGGCGTGATTGAGGCTGGAGTTGCAGAACTTTAATCAGTCCCAGATGGTGGGAACTGAGGATGAGGAGATACTGTCCACATTCCTGCTGCCAGTGCCTTAGCATCACAGGGGTACCATGATGCTGTCTAACTTGAAGTGAATGATTTCAGGATGTTGAGTTTGGCAGTTTGTAGCTTGAAGCAGATGTCTGTCAAAGCTTACAAAACTGAGCTAACTAAAAAGAATTGCAAATCCAGTTTCTAGTATATTTGTGATACCTTACAAAAGATTATTAACAAAGAAATTACAACTCTGTATTATTAGAACTTTCTAATTGTGTTCTTTGAGATTTAGAGATCTGATTTGCAAAGTGCCTGAGCATTCCTAGTAGCAACAGAAGCAATGGAAACCGTGTGTGGAATGTTCAACTTAATGGTTTATATAAGGAGAGTTACTCTCAAAAATCCAATGGGAGGCATCTAAATTGGATCCACAAATTAAAAGGCACTTTTGATCATAATTTCTGCAGGTGTCAGCTCCCCATTTGCAAAATGGCTCTACTATATTCTTGCCTCTTGGTAAGCTGCAAAACTACATTTATGTTTGTGAGAAGTATCTTACAAAATCCCATGAGGCAATGAATAATTTTATCATTGAAGCTTGAATAGTGTTTAGTAAGTAGATTATGGAGCTGCTTAGTAGTAAAAAAATACTGAAAATACTTAATGGCTTCTTGCTTAATGAGAACAATCCATTAGCCAATGATTCAGTGGGAAAATGTGGATCATAACAATATTACAGTACATAAACACAAACAGGTTTTTTGCTGGGGCTTGCTAGCTTTTACATGATTGATGCTTACCACTTTAGCATTCTTGTAGCATTGGTTTTGGGTGATGATTTAATAACTATCAAAGCAGGTATTTGATTTTGTACAAGGATTTGTTCTTGCATATTTATGTAGATATGCTTGCATATTTGTAAATTTCATTATTCACTTGAGGAGACTTATGTATATAAATGGTTTGAAAGGCATTTTCCACTAGCAGTTTGTTAAAAAGTAATCTATTCTTAATTTCACCTCTTAGGCACTCTGCAAGGAATAATTTTAGGGATGAATATTATTTGTAGTTCAAGAAATTAATGATTAAGCCTCTTAGTATTCTGAACTTGTGTTTTCACTCAGATCTTGAGACAGTGCTAATGATTCCTGACTTCAGTTCTTGATCTTCCTGTCACCACAGCCTTAAACATATTCCAAAGAATGAAAATGGTTTTTTGGAAGCCTTTCTAATTTTTGCCTTAGTAAACCTAATGGGCAGATGATGACACTCTGTAAATATGTTTTGAGCTCTCTTGGTGGCCCAGAGCAGATCTGTCCTGTTGGCAATGTCCTCTGCATACCAATTCCCCTAGTGGCAAAGAACTCACGTAAGCAGCTTCTTGTTACCCCCTTAGCCACTTTTATGAAGACCGTACATATGTACTATTTTCAGAGAAGGGGATGTGACAAAATTATAGCAGCACTCTTGGGACCCCCATCTACTAGAATGTCCCTGATCTAACCTCCATAAAAATGTCACTACTGTTCAAGTATTTCAAGAGAAGCATGGTCATGGCAACATTCATCCTTCTTATGCTGCTAGAATTAAACCTGTCCATAAAATAGATGGGAGAGCTGCTGAACCATTTCAAAGGATGGCAAAGTTCCCATGATAAATTAATACCCAAGTCAAACTGCCTGCTGTTAAGGACTCTACACTCTGTGATTCCTGTTCACTCCCCATTAAATATACATGTCTTTAAATGCCCTGATATAGCTATAAACACATTCAACTGAAATTTATTCTCTTTAATATTTATCTACATCTAGATATTTGTACCGTTACATCCTTCTTTTGTATGAAACTTTTATATTGTAGTTGGGAGGGAATGCCCACTGTCATCACACTTATATCAACTCCTTCAAGCTACAATATTTTATTTCTTACCATCTCTGTCACTGGGAGCAGTTTCTCATAATTGCAACCTAAATGTTTAATGTGACAGAAATAGGAATGAATGGGAGAAGATCTAAGTGTTGGAGAGTAAATTGGCTTGAAACAAAGGTGACAGTGGTTCTTGCTTTGGTCTTTGTATTGTGTAGTCTTGATCATACAGGTACAAGTCTGGGAACACAATAGATTTTGTCCTCAGTTTCCATCTTACATGTAGGGGAGGTTCTTTGATTGGGGGTTTTTTGTTTGTTTTCAGATTAAAAATGCAATTCATGTAGAATTCAGAAAAGAGGATGGCTCATTAATAGTTCAGCCCTACCGAGGTGTTTATTTAGAGTGATACAGTTTTTATTGATTTTAAGAAAACTTTTTCTTACAGATCAATAATTACAGAAGCACAGAAATATTGAGGCTGGAATAGACCTCTGAGATCATCAAGTCCAGCCTATGACCTAACACTACCACATTGACTAGACCATGTCACTAAGTGTCACATCCAATCTTTCCTTAAACACCTTCAGAGAGAGCGAGTCCCTGGGCAGTACATTAGCTTCAAATTTCTCATTTGTATTTTCATACAAATATGTCCTTTCTAAATTCAGTGGTTTTCTGCATAATAAGCAAACTGAAACAGTTGCTTTTAGTCTTTTTTTTTGTTTGTAATGCTGCGTACTTGTCATAACCCTGTGATTTTCTGTGAGCAATGCATACACAATAAAAATGGCTTTCTTACAGTGAGGGTGCAACAGTTTCTTTATAATCAACAGTTTGATTTTTTTCAATTTAAAAATGCAGGGTTTAGAGACTCCATTTAAGAAGATGGATACTGCACTGCAGTTCAGTAAAGGATTTTACCCTTATTGGTGAATGAAAACAACATTTCTTATGTGTGTAAGACAGCCTGTCTATAAATTCTCATGCTGGTAACTCAGATACAGTGCTATAATGTGTATATTTCTCTGAAATCTTTCATCTCTTATGGTTGCTTAGATGTCTGTGTAAACATTCCAGTGAGAAGAATCTGTAAGATGTTTTGGTTTATCTAGTTTTTAATCTATTATTTTGTATTCCTTTTGCCTTTATTCTGTCAATATCTTGTGACTGAGTTATTTCTCTGGTTTGGAGGAAAACCTTCTGTTATCACTATGGTTCAGGAGTACCATAGGAACACAATTTTCTGGCTTTTTTTCCCCAGACAATAACACATATTTGTTCAATACACTAGAAGAACTGAAATGCTGATTTGGGAATGCTTCCTAAACAATTGTTGTGTTTTCTTTTGTGTTCTTTTACTATTATTTTACATTTCTTCAAACTTGTGCTACCTGTGGTTTTCTTTAGCTTACAAATTAGGGTGTCTCAAAATCATGGAGGACACAGTAGTTACTACTCAGGCAGATTTAAGGGAAATGTAGAATCCAAAATTGCTACTTAAAATTCTTCCAGTCCAGTATTTCCTCTTGCATTATCTCTATGCTTAATGGCAGTTAGCTCTTTTTGCCATTAGAACATTCATCAGGGCATTTCCCATCAATTCTATTTATACTCAGTTTATTTTGAGGTATCTCTTTTGGCAATAACATACTGAAAAAATAGTTGTAATTTATTCCAAAACATTTTTATATGAATCTAATCTGAATTTCAAATCTACATTTCAAAGTGGTTTCTTCAAATATAGAACTTTCTTAGCTGTGTGTCAATTAACTTGCAGTTGTCCTCATAGTCTAATAACTTGTAGCATTTGGCACTAAAACTGGCATTGAGATGATTTTATTTAGTTGGTGTTAAAGCTTTGTAGATACTGCTCTTGAGATAATACATTTGGAAAGCAATGGCTAATTGAAAATTGCATTGATTTCCAACTGCTCCTCAAGTGCCCTGCAATGTTTTGTTTTGAATTACAGTTAGGAAAAGAGAGGCTACAGGTACGTGACCATACAAGTACATGACCATGACATCATCAAAATAACACAGCAAATCAGCACAATGGAGTGGCAGGTCTCATGTCCTATTGTCCAAAAAACCCCAACCAAACTGCACTTCTGTTGTATGAAATGTTGTTGTGCTGTGGGAATATTCCTTTTTCGTCTCCTTTTAAGTAAATGCTTAGGTCGAAGCTAGTTTTTATAAGCTGACTTCTGGGGTTTAGAGAGTTAAATTTTACAATATCGATGTGTTTCCATGGCAAACAATAACTTCTGAGGAGTAAGAGGTGGTGAAATCACCTTCCAAATACCTGTTCTGTGTTCAATATCACAATTTCCAATCATTGGTCTCATGAAAAGGAGACCTTATCTCAGCAAGTTTTATAATTGAAGCTGGCTGATGGGAGCGAAGGAGAGGGAAATTGCAGAATGTTAATTTAGATGGAGACTCTTGGAACATATCTTAAAGGACTAAGGGTATACTGTGAAGTTCTGTGATCCTTTTAATTTCCACTGTATCCCTTTTGAATACATGGGAACCTTTGTATGCAATTCACTGTGATCTTAAATATACTCTCTTTAAGCAATGATCCACACAGGGAAGAAGAAATGTCTTTTTCTCTTTTTGTTTCCTTTTGATTTATTAATTTGGAATTGTACTTTCTGATCCTTCCCAATATAAAACAGGGCTGAAAAAATTGAAGGTTTTCCTATCTAGACTATACAGTGTGAAATGTTAGCCTTTTTTGGATGCCTTAGTGTCAAATGAAATAATATGATGAAATCAGCAGCAAAACCTTGTCACTGAAATCCATTTGAGTCAAGAAGATTGTTAGTCATAATTTCAAATAATTAATGTTTGGTTTTGGCTGGTAATTTACTGAAATGAGAAACAGAAGCCTTTGTCAAATGTTCCAGATCTCTACTCTTCCACAAAAGACTTGGGGCATAACTCTGCATACTTCAGTGATTTGTATTGTGGCAGGAGTGAACAAATGACCATCTTCAGAAATATTTATAGTTTTTAAAAGTGCCCTCTAAAAACCCAACTACTGTGGTCTTGCATATCTATCAGAGAAACAAGTTGGAAAAAATGTTTTTTCTGTTTTCCTGCTAGCAAGTGTAAAAGTAGTATCCTTCAGGTCTTCCCTCTCATCACAAATTCTGATCATGTAAAAAGGAATTTTAGGGTCAAATGGTTGTTCTTCACAACAGTAGTATAGTCCGTATGCCAAAATGTCAACTTAGCTTTGGGTAATACCTTTAGCTTTAAAGGCAGAGGCCCAAATTCTCTGTTGTGCTGGATTACAGGCACTGTTCTGCAAAATTAGAAGCATATAAACTGGCTCACTTACATAACATGAAGGTTCAGATTAATGGAGACTCAGAGTTTTATCGCAAATAAAAGTGCAAGAAATGAATGGGAACTCCATTAAAGCAGTCCCTGTTGCTGCAAGCCAAGCCTCCTTTCTACAGCTATAGAAATATGTTGATTTTATGTAACTGATCAATACAAGAGAAAAATATATTTACCAAACCAGACTGAATTATGAAAGTAAAAAATAATAATAATAAAAAACAAATCTGCATCTACACATTTCCTCCCATATCCACACACCACACACATCTCTTCCAAAGCCTGCAAACATCTACTGTAATTTACAATAATATTTCTAGGTTCTGTACTGGTCTCAGGTGATGCTTTTCCTTTAGCTAGACTTGCAGTGACAGCAAACCTTTAAGGGAAGCACATCTTTTACCAAAGCCTTCCTCATAAAAGGCTGAAAGAGATAACACAGGAAGAAGATGGGCTGTCAGGAAAATTGATGGTGGGAAGGAATCTCAGCTTTTCCATTTCACCAAGCACGGACAAAGTGCCTGATCAGTTACTTAAAACACTTTCCAGTGTTCTAGGGCTCAGAGTGGTCTGTGCAAAGTAAATCAAATTAATTGCATATATCACTTTCCACAATGAAATGGTATGCCCACTCAAACAGAAATTATTGCATGCTGATGCTGTAGTTGTGGTGTTGTGGGAAGACCTTCTAAAATTTAGTTGTGTGCAACTGCAAGAAATAGGTTTTGTTCTTGCCCTTCACAAGTACAGTGAAACCAATTACTTGGGATTTTAGCCCAGTGGAAGTGCTACGTTTGTAGCTGATGGTAAAACAGTTTTAAGGACAGCAGTACAAGAGATGTCTTGTGCCATGGCACAAGAAAATTGCTGCTTTTTAGGAAGGAGGTGGGAGAATACAGTGCATTTTGTTACATTGCCTGGATTCTGTGCTGTGGCTTTTGCTTACCTAGTATTTTTCATTATGTATTTAGATTTAGTGCCATTTCTGTGTGACTGACACTGTCCCCTTGTCACTCTCCTGTATAGGACTTGAACCCCATCTGCCCCATGATGTTTTTAATATTAATGACCACATCTCTGCTGTGTGAGCAAAATCAGAATAGCCAAAGTTAATAGGCAGAGTGTGTACAAACTGGTCTGAAAGGGCTCCAAATCAAGCTGCCTGCCTCCATTTGTATGTAAGTGCATGTGTGCACTCCTTGTTTATTAAAACTGCTACTGTTGGAAAGAAAGAGAAAAATGAGTCTCCCAGAGGGAATAATACTGAGATAAATGTACTTTAGTCATGAGTTTCTGCTTCCTTCAAAGTAAGGTCTCACTTTTTTGGTACACTCTGATACTTTAAATTTGTCTGTAACTGTTGCCCCTGAAACCCTGAGCTTGGTAACTGCTTTCAGATAAAAGATCTAGGAGGGTGATGGAGAATGTGAATCTGTAATCCTTGCTGTGTCACTATACTGCTTTTCAATGCTCTGCATTTTTCTGTGTATTTATTTGGCTCCGTTATTCTTCTCAGGCCTTGTTTCCTGTCTCACAGCCTCTTGCTACAATTTCCTCCTGATTTATGATTTCTTTGAAATTAGCTCTCAGAATGTGGATTTTGCTGATTTTTTCCCTTGGAAAAGATAGTGGAGAAAACTGAACCTGCTGTGACTAGGGGATCTGATTCTCAGTCCCCTCTCCCTACTCTCCCCTCCCCCCTCAGAGGATTAGTGCCTACAGACCTCAATAGGAACAACGTTCATCATGAGGAGCATACAGCAAGCCCTGTGGAGTTTTAGATCCTTGTAGTGGATTTCAGCTTCAGCACTCAGCAAGCTTGAATTGAATAAAATCCCTGCTGGTCAGGCATTCTGCCACAAATCGTGTAAAAGCCAGGCTGCAACAGTCACAGCAGGATGGAAAGATTATCGTGAATCCCATTTCTCTTCCTGCTCCTACTGTCCTACTTAGAACACAGGGAAATTGATTTTCCATCTTAGCTTCCATGGAGAGAAACCTTTCTGAACTGACATCTCCCAAGATAGAGAAAAGTCAATTGATAACAGGAATAATCCACTAATAAAAGTAGAGCAGACCTAGGTGGGATAGCTATGGGCTGGAATAAATATACTAAGTTTTTATTTTCAGGCTCAAACTTCTGAAGCTAGAGTATGAAGCACAGTGTGTGTGGGCAGATGATGTACAGATGGGGCTGTCTGGATATCACTCAAGACAGATGTTTTGTCTTCTGCCTTCCTCTCTCTATTGGGTTTATCTAGTCAGCTCTACTGATTTCAATATGGTGTTTATTTCTAATGAAATCACCTTTCTTTTCCTAAAAATGCTATTTTTTTTTTCTTCCTGGACCACAGCTAGAAGCTTGACATAACTGTAATAACTGGTAACTCTGTGACATTTGCACATTGTTGGCTTATTTTGTGTGTGTATGGGCAGCTGCAAGAGACTAACTTCGACACTTGAAGTTCACCTCTGTAATTTCTCTCTCCTTTTTTTAGAATAAGAGACAGGCCTAGGGATAGTAGCCATACATTAAAGAGAACCTTTCTGAATACAGCACATCTTCTGGATTTTACTGGATGTATAATTGTTTTAATTTCATATTATTGGTATGTCATTAATTCTTCACATGAGTAGCCAACTTTCTCACCATTGTGTTTCTGCTGGAGCAAAAACCTTATACAATTTCTCCTTCATTATCTGAGTATTATTTATTGCCTACTTACCGCTCACCCTAAGCCAAAATCCAGCTGAAAGATACCTAGATGGAAGCTTAGCTCTGTAGTTTTACTTAGTACAACTTTGCATTGTCTCAATGTAAGCATATATCCAATGGGTGTGATATGACCTTGAGAAAGAAAATATTGCTCTCCTGCAATATGCTAGGTTAAATTTTTCTAGTCTCAGCAGACTGACATCAACACCCAATTATTGGGTTATTCTGGGATTATATTCAGTTAAAGATTTCAATGCTGAATATTAAACCATTCTACTTTTTTGCAGAGGATGTAATACTTGATAAAATATTTCGTGTGAGAAATGGACCCAAAATTGAAAAGGTAGCAGGATTCCTTGCCAAAGCTATACTTGTTTGCTTGTCCTTTTATGGTGGAAAAGAAGGGGAAACGGAGAGCAAATATTTTTCCTCTCCCATGACATGTAAGCTTATCTAAAGATTAAGTAATTTCATCTACTTGGAAGAAGGCAAGAAAAACACAGTTACAGGCTATACGTAGCAATTCTTTGCTTAAAAAAATTGCTCCTCTAGATATTAATTTTAAAAGATTTCCACATGTTTTCATGTTCTTGGTGGAACAATTTCTAAGTACCTATTAGAATTTCAAAGTTGTGTTGTTTTAAGAATAAAAATTACTTTGGTCTTCTGGTTGATGCTAGAAAGGCTGAAGGTATCAGTGTTCTCTTAATCCCAGCTTTCCCCTTTGCTTTGTATAAGCAATTACTTTAATTGTAGATAAAGTGGAGAAATTAATGGACAATTTTGTGGGAAATACCTGTTTAACCAAAATTCTTAAATATAGTTATCTTTTTCAACTCTGTCTCTGTAAAGAACATTTCCTGGTTAGCTCCTTACTGTAAAAATTCATGTTTCTTTACATGATGAGCTGTGTTCCATTTCAATAAAGTTTGTTTTATAGTTCAGTATTCCAGAAAAGGAACATTGCTCTCTGAAATGTACCTTCTTAAATGTAGCTGAACTGATGATTCAATCCAAGAAACAAACCTTGTCTCACTCAATGGACAGGTTTAACTTGGCAAGTGCAGTGACTTCTGTAGTTATTCTTAGTTCCTTTAGCTTAATGCTGTTCCACGTTTTCATAGTTCATGGAAAACATGTGATGTATAAACAGGTGTCATATATCTGAGAGGTCTGTTTCATGTCTTTGCACTGTTGTTAGGCACCTAATACATCCCTTCTTGTGCCCAGGATTAAATAAACTGCCTTCTGTAGCAACATGATTTTTAGAAGAAAGGGGTATGCCTTCCTCCACTGTGTAGCTTTTGGGGGAAATATTCCCTGAAGGTCATAAATATATGCAAGTCTTAGAGTGTCTTTAATACACCTTTCAACTCCTGTCTTGCCATCTATGTGTGGGAGATGAGCACAAATGCTCTGAGGTGCACTTTTTTGCTGTTAGATTCATGGCAACTAGAAGTAATTTATAGGTTACTCTGTGACTGATTTCTACGTAGACATTTGTATCATGCAGTAGTGCTTTTTGAGGGTTAGTCTTTGAGTAGAATCAAGGATAGAAATGAATGTACTGTATATAAGCATAACCAAACAACTTTAAAATTAGAACTATGCCTACTGAATACAGCAGCATGTAGACAATGGCTGATCTCTGAGACTGGGAAGAAAGGTTATTCTTTTGTTCTCTTGTGTGGCAGAATGAGGAACATCTTTTAACTGGTCAGAACATCTCATACTGAAATGTCATAACAAATTCAGCTGTGCATAGCAATTACATGAGTAGAATGATGTGGCAGTAATCTGTAGAAATTCAGAGTAAGACAGGAAAAACCTTTTGTGCCTAACTGTCCTGCTAAATTTACGTGGGAAGAAGACAGAAGTGGTTTCAAAGCAAATAACATTAATGATCTAAAAATATTAATTAGCTGAAAATGTCCATAAAGCTTCTTTGTGACTGTTCATAATTATCAAAAAAAACCCCCACCCAAAACAAACCCAAGAGAAGTTAATTAAGTATTATTTTATCAAGCTATGTTTATAGAACAAGTTGTCGTAATGGTAATTGTCTATTTTAAGATTAATTAATTTCCTTATGCAGTTTCACAATTAAAAATTAAACACAACAGACAGAAGGCATCTACATGTCTCTGGAACATTGGTAGTGATGTCCTCATTTGTAGATAATTAAATAGTGGATCAGGTATGAGTTGTTCTGAATGCCGAGGATAATTATTTATGTCCGGCCTCCCAAGCTGTTATTAAAAGGGCACAGCACCAATGAATGCCATCTGAGAATGGCTAAAAGTCTTTCTAACAATGTAGTTACAGTGTCAATTTTCCCCTGATTTAACTGTTCTTCAGCTGAAGTGATCCCTATGTTTTCTTCTCTGATGAGACAACAGGCAGCAGGAAGATATGTGGACTGTAATCTCCACTATGGTGGCATATGGCCTGTTGTGCCGGTTGTTGCTTGTCCTGACCACTAATAGCTTGTTCTAACCTTTTAGCCATATATTTCAAATATCTAAAATATTTTGAGAGAAGTGAAAGAAACAAAACTGTTCATGCTCTCATCTAGAGCTAACAGTTTAATATCTTCCTTTAGCCCAGATTCCAGCTCCCAGCTCTACAGTATTATCCCTTCTGACAGGTAATGCTTAGCCTTGTCAGAGCAGGATGTTGAGGCCCAGCCAACTCCTGTTGCATCCACTTGTGCATTCAAGATGCTGAACTCTTGCCTTTCAGGAGGTTATTTGTTATGGGCTACAGCTTACTATATTATAAACAATTTCTAAATCAGGAGCTTGAGCTCTATTCCAGTATATAATGTGTAAGTTACTGTATGTAATGTCACACTGGGTGCTGGCTTCTGCGAGGAGAGGCCGGGGTTACCTCATGCTGGACATGGCTGTTTCCAGGCAGCCCGGTGGCCAGGCCTGGCCCCTCAGCCATAGGTGGCTCAGGTGGTGGTACTTTAGGGAAAACATTTAAGAAAGGACAGAAAATTGTGTGACACTGAGAGGTAAGGACAAAAATGTGAGAAATAGCTGTGGCATTGAGGTCAGAGGAGTGTGAGGGAGGAGGTGCTGCAGGCACCGGAGCAGAGATTCCTCTACATGTGGGGAGGACACTATGATGCAACCAGTGCTTCCTGAAGTAAAGAGGGAGCCGTGGGGAGCCCATGCTGCAGCAGGTTCTCCTGGCCTATGGGGGAGCTGCATTGGAGCAGGTTATCCTGAAGGGCCACAGCCTGGGAGAGGGCCTAATCTGGAGCAAGGGACTGGTTTGAGCTGACCACAGCCCCCATTCCTCATCCCTCTGTGCTGCTCAGTGAGAGGAGGTAGGGCCAGGAATGAAGGAGTGAAGCTGAGCCTGGGAAAATGGGAAGGGTGGCAGAAAGGGGTATGATGTTAGTTTTGTCTTTATTTGTTTAATTGACAATAATCTAAATTTTCCCTAAGTCAAGTCTGTTTTGCTTGTGACAGTAATTGTAAGTGATCTCCCCACCCTTATCCTAACCCACAAGCTTTCTCATTTTTGTCCCCTGTTAGTTGAGGAGGGAGAGTTCAGTGAGCAGCTGCGTAGGCATCTGGTAGCAGGCCAATGCCAACCCACCACAGATATGCGGCTTCAAAATTGTTTTATATAAGACTAGTCATCCTTTGCTGTAACCTAAGCCTGCCTTATTATTCTTTTACCATTTCAGTATTGAACAATACTTCAGTTAAAGCCAACTCACTGCAAATGCCTAAACTCAAATTTGTTAATTGTGCTCAGTCCTGGGTGCTGTGTACCTGAAGTTAAGTGATACCTATAAAATGTGACAGAGTGGTGGGTGGGTGGTTTGAGAGTCACAGACAGACATTTTCAGGAAATAAAACACAGACAAGTATAAATCTAACACTAGTTAGTTAAGAAAAGCTTAAAAATTACACAGCACAAGCAGGAAATAATGGATAAGAATCAAGAAACAAACATATGCTTGGAAAGTGAGAAAATGGGGTGGGTTGAAATTTCCCCCCAGCATTAACTTTGCCAGACCAGCTCAGTACAAAGTAAATGTAAGCTGTATTTACAAGCAAAACTACAATCTACAATGGAATGAAAGGAATATGTACAAAATATACAGTATTCACAGTATTTTACAGATACTTACAATTAACAGCACAAAACCCCTCACGGTTTTCCAATGTGAAAAGTCTCCAAATATCCCTGGGTCTTACCCCTGCTGTTGTATTTAATGTGTGTGTTTCCAGAACTTCATAGAACATAAATACTGCAGACAATTAGTACATTTTTGGACACAATAGACCATACACCATATTAGTCAGTAAGATAAAGATGTTCCAGCACATCTATAGATGAACTAGAGAAATAATATCAACACATCATTCCAACTAAGTTGTCATAAATGATTAATTAGGGAGTAAGAAGGAACATGTTCATGCTATTTATTGAAAAAAAACACACAACAGTATAAAGAAATAGCACTGAAAGATCATTAGATTGTGGCATACTGTGGGGAACTAGCAACTGAGTTTTCTTCATATGCTCATCATTTGGCAGATAATTGTAATTCTGTGGTTCTTAGGACAGGAAGGAAGTCATTGTATCTTGATTCCTTTTTCCTTTTATGTGTATGTATCTCTGCTAAGTATACCCTTTTAAATCATATTCAGGAAGCATTTAAGTCCAGTGGTCACCCTGATATTGTACAGTCAACTATAAACAGATAGATTCAAACCTCTAATGCAGTATTTTCCTGAACTCAGAAGAAAATCTCCAACCACTCTCACACTGTGGAGTGAGAATATCTGAAAGCAATGTGGTTTTCTGATACAAATCCTGGATCAGAACCTGAATTTTTGGAGCAATTTTAATATCTATTTTCATCATAACTTGAATTCCCCCCTCTCCCCTTCAATCCAGGTAGCATTAAAATAATTTTGTGCTTTGTTATATAGACATAATAACTACATGGAACATAATTCATAAATATTGTCTTACATGTGTGGTCTCGCATCTCTACCAGAAAGGTGTCTAAAAATAAACATTAATCATTTATCTTTGTTTTTACAGATGGCATGAAGCATTTGTAGAATGAATGCTGCTCATCATTGCTTGCTGAATATGACAGAGCTGGAGCAAGCAAGAACTGAAATCTGATTCCTAACTCCAAGCCTGTTCCTAAATTTGTAAGTCTAAATCTACTCTATTTCATATGGTTTATTTTGCTTGCAGCAGAGTGAGATTCTCATTTAAAGTATTTTCCCATTATGGATGTTGAGAGGGTATACAGATGTGCAGGAGAGAAGCATTTGTAGGTAAAACCAATTTTTGCAAATTGGAATAATAATTCTAAAGTTAGTATTACTTTTGAGAATAGCAGGTGCATGACGCTGTCAATGAAAGTACGACAGCACAAACAAGGATGGGAAAATAAATTGATTACTAACAGCTTTTCAGGAAAGGTTTCTGGTATTACAGTGTTTTGTAAATTGAATGTGACTCCACAGTTTTCAATTATTCCAAGAAGTACAAGAGCCATGCTGGGTTGTATTTGAAAATGCCTGTAGCTTAGGTGATGCGTAAAATAATGTCTGTGCTTTGCACAGCTTTAGTAAGACCACACTTACATCTAGCTTACTATATTTGAAGTGAAAGATGAAGCATCTGAAGAGAGCTAATGAGCAAGCAACAGAAGACTGTAAATTCAGACAAGACATCTTAGACCTTGATGTCTTGGGATTATTAATCAGAAGGACGTAATTTCTTCTGCATGTGCGTGACTGACAGGACAAAGCTTATTATTAAAATGCAGTGAGACAGATGCAGGTGAGCACTAATAACTTTCTAATGGTAAGAACTTTCTAATGGTAAGACAATTTTTTTTTAATGGTAAGAAAATTTTTAAAGTCTTAATTCTGGGGGGGTTTAAAGTCAGGCTAGATAAATACCAGTTAGGAAGGACCTGGATATAGCTCATATTTACCTTGAAATGGAGGTGAAGTCATAAATGACTTCTCAATACCTGTTTCAGATATATTTTCTGTGACTATAGAATTCGGTGAGGGCTCCACTGGGATGTAGCAGCTAAGTTAGTAAACCTTGAACAGAATAAGATCCACCATGCTCTGTTATTTTCACTACCTTTGTCACCGTACAACCCAGTCATCATTTCTTCACTTCGCTTCACTGGGTGACAGAAAGTAGTTAACCTTTATATCCCATAATACTTCACAGTGGCATGAAACTAACAATATTGTGTCTTCTGTTGCTAACATGACTAGACAGCTTGCTTTTTTTCCCCGAACAAAAGCAAATGGATTTAAGAGACGGCAAACAAGAGTTACATAATTCTGTCTTCTATCATTAAGCAAAGATTCAAGGATAACAATATTGGTTACCAAAACAAAAATTACATTTCACATCCAACTTCTTGCCCCTGAGAGCATGCTTAATATAGAGTATTTGCATAATTGTATTCTGGAAATTGTTGTTGTTCGGTCTGTTGAAATCTCCTGGAACATACAAACACAATGCTTTGTGAACCTGCTATTCCCCATTTTACCAATTTCATCTACAGTAAATCTCATTAATGCTACCAGTAAGTACTAGAAATACTGTCTGATGTAGTTTCAGATTAATTACGCTTGTGGCAATCTTTTCTTTATAAGGGGAGGTAAATTTATTTGAACAATAGCAATTCTTTCTGAATTCACTTCAAATGTCATTATAATAGAATGTCATTTTGGGAATAATGCAACTGTAAATTTTAGTAGCTGGAAGCTATTTTTTTTTTAATGAGGTATGCTCTAATGTATGCTTCAGCTTCTGTAACTGCCACAGTAAAGTAATAGACAATGAATATGATTAAATTTAGCTTTGGTGTAAGTCTTCTGAAGCAAAAGCTAAATTTAGGTAATCTATATATTCTATTTGTGCAGATGACTAAAAGATAGCTAACTTCTGTGAAATTGTGCCTTGTTAAGGTTCAGTATCTAGTTTTATTCTTGCTACAGGTGTGATCTCTATGCTTATTGTAGATGGGGAGAGCATGATGTTATATTTCAGAAGGCGAAAGCACAGTTCAGTGGGGCATGTGATCTAAGGCAGAAACTGTAACTGCCAGGAGGCTGAAAAAGGAGAAATTGGTAGCCCTACTAATAGCTGTAATTTTCAGAAGCATCTGGCCTGTATCATGAATTTTTTTCTTGTTACACCCTAGTATGGAAGATTAATACCCCTTCTTAGCCACATGTAGTGCAATTTTGGTTTTCCTGCTGACTGATGAATTTGTGTGACCATATAAAGAGGCAAGTTCATTTCACTGAGATGGATGGACAGAACTACATCATGGGTATATTATCTAGAGTTCTTCTCTGGCATTTCTGGATCTCTACTGGGAAGTAGAACTGTCAGTGGCCTGTAAGGAGAGTACTGGAAATAAATACTATCGTATTAATTTTTGAGAGAGAAGGCAGTATAAAGCCAACATAATTGTGATGTTCTCAGCAGCTCTGGTTCAAGAGTCTCCTTGGCTACTAGCGCCACTGCCTAGAAGGCTTCTCTTATACCTCCTCTGCTTTGGCAGGCATCTGCCAAAACCTCTTTGTCTGGATGCATCACTCTCTTTGGGAAGAGGGTATGACTACTCCTCTCTGATGAAAGACTTCCTTGTTAATAACAGGAAGGAATCGCTCAGAGCTGATAGTGTTCCATCTCTTCCCATCAAACTCTAATTAAACAGTGTACTGTGCCTGATCTGCAGTGGATATTAAGTGGATTCTCTACTTGTATTTCTGGTGTTTCTGCCAGCTCAGGCATCTTAAGTAAAATCCGTTTTTCATCTCTAAAGTATTTTATATCTTAACAAACCCAATGAGACTGTTAGCCAAGTTTTCATAGTGAGACTGTAGCTTGTTTACCAACAGTTTAAAATATCTTTTCTGCGTCTGGACCAAGTATGATTATATCTAATAAATTACTTAATTATTTACTTCTCTAGAACCTCATTTAATCTATCTGCTTTCTTGAGAAGGAATTTTGTACAGGAGCATCTTAAAAGAAAAAGATGGTATTCTTTTAGTGAAGCCGAGTTTCCTGAAGGATATTTTCTCATGTGTGTTTTTGAATTGACGTAATAAATTGAACAAACAGGACTTAGGTTCACAGTTTGAACTGTTCACTGCCATATTTAGAAGAGCTTACAAGCTTGTAGTGCCATCCAGAAAAGACAAAGACTTTTTGTAAATGTTGTAGTTACAGGGGTTTTCCCCCAGTTTTGTAGCTGCTAATTTTAATTGTCAAGGCATTTTGTAAAATTAAAGATAAGCTAAAATATACATGAATGAAATATAGCAGATTTTTGTATCTAACATACACAGCAGGAACTTGGAATGAATATTGTATGCTCAGAAACCCACTTACCCTTTAATAACATATTATCACCAGCGTGTGTCTGCCAGTGTTGCTGTTTCCAGTGGTTTGGGCCTTTTAAGACTACATACACAATATATATTTCATCCTGCATCATCTTCAATCCAGATTCAGGATTATGGGGAAGGGATCCATGTGACTCAAAACAGGTCACAAACATAGCTTTATTACCATGCTGGCTTTTGGGAGCAGCAAGTATCAGTTAGCTAGGTGTGTATTTCATTCAGTCTTCACTGTAATTGTCAAACAGGGCTACAGCTATTGTGAAATAAATCATGTGAAAATAATAAGTTTGCTCCAGAAGCAGACTTTGAGCACAGCTGCTGATGGGATGAAAGAAAAGGTGCTATTTATGGTTGGCTATTTTAAGTAGCTGTTGTGCTGCTGTAACACTGTAAAGCTGTTCCTTGCTTTGGTAGGAATAGAGTGAAATGCTACAATTTCAGGAAGATTCTTCACTGTAAGTTTGGATCTTTTCTGAATTTGGACCAGGGAAGCAGTTCTACTTCATAACAATCTGTAAAGGTTATAGAGAGCCATTATTTTAAACATTTATTCAGAACCCATTTTGAATCCAGTGCAGTTATCAAGTCTGACTATAAGAAGTATGGAATGATTGATGCCGCAGGAAAATAAGAGGACTTTGTTTCCAGAAGATGTGGTGTTACACATGTATGCATGTGTTCAGACACTGAGTGATGAGCTAGAAGTGTTGTTGGGCATAATGAAGCAGGGCAGAGTAAAGAGGAAGTCTTTGCATTTGAATAATGTAATACAATAACAGCTAACACTAAGGAAGCCTGACCTTTCTGACTGGGTTAAAAAAAAAACCCAAAGCAATGAGAATACTAAGCATAAGTTTAAATATGACCAAACTTTCTTCTAGAAACACAGGTTACTTTGATTCTTTTAGCTCTCAAGTTTTAAGGGATCTTACTTAGGTTTGCATCCAAGGTGACTTTTAAGAATAAATAGCAAATTGAAAGTACATTTTAAATCTTCTGTTCTGTGGTGCACTGTATCTTTCTCACTGTGTCTCTAATACCAAGCTCTACATCAGAGAAATCTGGCACCATTTGGAAGCCAAATTCTATTTCCACTGGAGCTAAAGACAAATTTATTCCTTAATGGAAATGAAATTTGATCTTTTCATAGAGTATTTAATTTTTGTATCAAACTTGTAGCTTTTTCTGTTCATTCTTAATTAGCTATCAGTTTTAGCCTAGGCTCAGAAATGACATGAGCTAAAGGAACCATATGTTTGAGATCATATTTTAGGAAAACTTTTCTGATATGTCAAATTTTCTTTGAACCAGGTTTCTGGCATGCTCTTCTGTAAACATTTGAAATGAGCTATTTGTGCACCAAAGAACTGAAAAATTTCAGTTTACTGTGGAATATGTGAAATGTCTTTTAAATAATTTATGATTAAAGCAACTTAGAGGTTTATTAAGCTTTAATCTGATGCTTTAAAGATAAACAACAGGAATGGTGCAGTAAAGTGTTTTTAATTCCACATGTAGTGGCGGGTATATCAGCTAGCTTCTGTACCCTTACCTTTCATATGGAGCAGTTCAAGTACTGGCACCAGTTTACTTCTATAAGCTTGTAGGTCTGCTTAGCTGGGTGTCACAGTTCTTCTCTAGAATTTCTTCTCTGTAATTTCATCTAGCTTAAAAAATTCTGTAGGGCATTACCTTGCAGAGTACACTTAGCAAATGAGGATTTTGGGGGAGCTTTTCAGTACCTGACGGGGGCCTACAAGAAAGAAGGGAAGGGATGTTTCTTAATGTGGCTCTCAGGCTTCGATATCTCTGTGGTCCAGTGATTGTTTCATGGGTCATTTTGCTTAGACAGCTGTAGGCTGAATTCAGGCTATAAGAGAAGACACAAAATTGTGCAAATGTGTTTGTAAAATATCCAGGAATAAACACAGTGCCCAGCAGAGCAAATAAGCGTGTTTTTGACACTTAGTCCAGGAAAGGCCATAGAAATTAACTACAAATTTATTTCCTATAACAGAACAGGAAAAAGAAAAAGGCTTATAAAAATATAGCTAGCAGTAAGAGATACCTGGTTTGTATTTTTATTTTTCAGTCTACAGCCATGCCCAACGGATGGTTTTGTGAAAATTCAGAGCAAATGTTTCAAACTCAGGTAGCTCAGGCAGTTAGAACAGTCCTCTGAATTTTACATGCCTATATAATCTTCACTGAATTCCCAAAGACTGTGAGATTTTCATATTAGTGAAAAAAAAGGCAGTGTTTCAAATTAGAGCTTCTAGGACAGCGGTATGCTGCCAGTACTTCACACAGGAAAACAGCTAGTCCTAGATTGAAAGAGATTTTATTTTTTTTAAACAATCTGAACAAACTGTGCTTATCCACTTTGTGAAGATCCACCCTTGTGACCTAAGCAGACTCTGCTAGCCATATGCTGATAGATATTATGCAGGTGCTGTATGTGCTCTCATTTGATGACTTGAATGCCTTCAGCTGTATTTAAGATTTATCTGAAGCTCAAAATAGAGAGCAAATTCATCTTCTGCTGGCAGAAGTACTGAACTTGCATTTGAAACAACATTAATCCTGAGCAGAGACTATCCAGCTGAGAACATTTATGAAACTGTCTTTCAAAGACATACCTTTAGTTACGAGAGAGGTTGAAGACTGAGACCTACTGAATATTTGGTATGCTAAACCTTGAGGTGAGAGCAGGTGGGATGACATGCAAGAGTTTTAATATTAAAAGAGAAAGACCTAAACCTTGATAGAGTCAAGATTTCTAGACAAAATTGAAAGATTAGCTGTCAAAGTGAAAATGAAGTGAGTCTGGTTGTTTCATTCACTGTGTATGCTTTCCACATATTAAGCACTCAGAATTCTGCATGGCAAAATTAGAAAGTGAATTGTGTTGAACTACTATCCTACAGCTTTTCTAAATGCTGTAGATGGTATAAGCAATCAGTAGAAGGGAAAGGAGGGATTTAGTCTGAGAGGGTATAAAACACAGTACTGCAAGTAGGATTCTCACCAAAGGCCAGATGAGGTGCTTTTGGACAGGAAAATGTAATGAATTTGTAAGTGAATGAATTTGTAAGTGGTATCCAGATTAAGCATCTTAAAATTAGCTTGCCCATGTCATTATTTTTGTAATTCATCTCATATACAGTATAGATGCATTTGTAGTAGCTGTCTGAGGGCATTTGTTAAGAAATGCAGATTTTTGTCAGTGTTCAAAGTATTCTTTTTGTAGTAGTTCAAAGTTGAAAGACAAGTTAAGAATGAAACACTTCAGCTCTGATAGTGTAACACTGACGAGATTCAGCTGTGCTGGCCTTGGCATACCCATCATCCAACCTTCCATAGTATAATGTTAAATGCTGGGTTTTATTATTGGGTTGGGATTTCCTTCCCTCCCCTGCCACCCCCTTTTTTTTTTTATGTGTGTGTGGGGGTTGTTTGGGTGCTTTGTTTAAAATTAATTTCATTAGGCAGTGGATGAAAGCTGCAAACACCCCACATAGTTACAAGATAGTTCTCTGAAGTGGATCAGTATTTGTGAAATGTATTATTCTTCATGCTTGGCACATTAACTCCATAGGCATATTAACTCCTACAGGTTTGTTTAAAAGTAGCATATATTAGAATAGCTTCACAGAAATTGTGACTAGCACTATTAGTCATTAACCTTGGGAAAAGGAGGGTAAAAATATGCAAAGTTTACACTTACAGTGTACTGTAAACACTGAACATAGTCATCTGCTGCTAAAATCCTACAGTGTTAGAGAAAAACTTTGTAAAAGATACCAGCAGTCATGAGTTGTAAAAAAACCCACAAAAACAAAACACTCAACCACAAACTAATCTGAAATGTGAAAAGCTCCTATTCTGATCTCTGTTTACCCCAGCAATGTTGCAGAATGAATCATGAATTGCAACCTCTTAGTGTTACCTCTACTGCTGAAGTCATCAGAATTACTAGGAACTGGCAATGTCTAAAGTGAGGTAAGAGATAGCAGACAAACACAGAATCACAGAATCACCAAGGTTGGAAGAGACCTCAAAGATCATCAAGTCCAACCTGTCACCACAGACCCCACAACTAAACCATGGCACCAAGTGCCACGTTCAATCCGCTCTTGAACACCTCCAGGGACGGTGACTCCACCACCTCCCTGGGCAGCACATTCCAATGGTGAATGACTCTCTCAGTGAAGAACTTTCTCCTCACCTCGAGCCTAAACTTCCCCTGGTGCAGCTTGAGACTGTGTCCTCTTGTTCTGGTGCTGGTTGCTTGAGAGAAGAGACCTGGCTACAAGCACCCTTCAGGTAGTTGTAGAGAGCAATGAGGTCTCCCCTGAGCCTCCTCTTCTCCAGGCTAAACAAGCCCAGCTCCCTCAGCATCTCCTCATAGGGCTTGTGCTCAAGGATGTCTCCACTGCTTCCTTCTTCATTACAAGTTAACTTTATGAGCACCAGAACTAGGAAGCTGATTGCCTTTGTGTGAATGTTTATGTCAGCTTATATGCTTTGTCTCCATTTTTTTCTCTGGTCTGGGCTTATTTCCTGGAAATACTCAGTATTTTAAGAAAGCACATGTACATTCTGAAGCCTTTCTCTCAGTAGGATATGTAATATGATTACATAAAGATCTCTCTCCTTCTCCCATCTGTTTAGTGTTACAAAACTTGTGGGAACATAGTATCTCTGAGGCCATATCCCTCTGTCAAATTCTGTTAAAATTGAGGAATGTGTTTCAGAGCTATCAGAGGAGGTAAACAACATGAAGTTATAATCCACATTTCCTTGGAATCAAGTTGGTGTTCTATACCTCTACAACAGAAAAATAATTAAACATCATGATAGAGACATACTATTTAAAGTGCTTAAACAAAAACATTGTTTTGTGTCTGGTTCTATTGGGTTCTTCATTGCAGGAAGTTTCACAGCTTTATTCATTGTGCATGAAAGTGAGTTGAAGACAACAGGGGTAAAAAGTATGTGTGAGCAAATGTAAGTTTGTAGTGGAGGATGGAGAGGAAAAGAAGTAGAAATTAGAAAGATGTTTTTAATTTCAGTGCTCTGTTTAGATAAATTGAGTTAACAAAGCTTCATGTGACGTAGCTTGCCTAAATAGCTTTTCATAATGTTGAAACCTCTTGGATGTTGATGGATTGATCAGAATGTGCTGTTTCACAACATGTGCTGCAAAGGGTCCATTGTGTTAAACTGCAAAAGCTGGCAAATCATTTCTGGTACGTTTGCTGCAAAGACACAAGAATTTTGCCGTTCCCTTTAAATGGAAAACTAAACCGGTGGACAGGTTCTCCTCTTAAGGAAGGATGTAGCTTTAAAATTGTACTGATGGCTATGATTGCATCCTAGAGGGAAAGATGGAGTGTGTTTAGCTTACTGTTTACAAGGAACATGAAACCCTGTCTAGGTGAAAAATGTTGATGGCTTTATCGATAGGGCTCAGTAAAGTGTAAAGTATATGCTGCCATCCATTATATATGCTATAAATCCAAGCGTTACCTTAATTAGTTTAAAGAAGTGGTACTCTCACTTGTATTTCATTTTCCAAGCTTGTTTCAGCTAGTCTTAAGTTTTTCAAAACTTCCTTCATATGTTTGTGGCAATTGAGAGCATTTTAAAGTTACTCATTATTTCTTTTTTTTGTGAGTAGATTAAATATTGATTTTAGTACTAAAAACAGAACCAAAATTGCTGAAGAATATTATGCAAAGAAATATATGCTTCAAAGCAGTTTATCTTACATACAGAGTTTGTATGGCGAGAGCATAGTGGATGAAACAGAAAGGTGCTTAAGAAACCCAGGCAGGGAACTCAGTTGCATTGTGATTGTGGCCTTTGCAATATGACACTTTAGAGATCAAAAGTATCAATAGGTTCAAGAAGGGATTAAGTAACTTAATTAATGATCAGATTTCTGAACCGCATCCTGAGCTCTGGGAAACAGATTTTGGGTTTATTTCTGTCTGTGAATGGTTCTGCAGCCACACAAACTACACAGAACCTCTTGGACATTGATGAAAATGTGGTAAAATTGATTTGGACCCACAAGAAATTGTAGATAACTGAAGCTGTCAGCAACTCCAGACTAATTTTACAGCACTGGTTTTGTGTCTGACACACCTGACCTTTATTTGTCAAAATATTGACTTGGCTACAAAAATATTTCAGGCTTTGCTCAAAAGCTTAATGTGATTTGATTTGATTGTATTAAAACACAGTACCCTACTTTGCCTAATTTACACCATCATGGTTTTTGAAGAAAAAGAGGCTTACTCTTTTTTTCTGGGGGAACAAAAAATGATTAGAAAGCTAAATCAATAATAATTAAAATGAGGAAAAGCTAAGCCATATATTTCAACATATCATGGATTAGTACAAGGAAAGAGTAGATAAACAGATTAAATGAAAACTTCAATTGCTGTTTTTTTAGGTTTTCAAAACTTCAAATAGCTTACATGGAGAAATTCAGATTTACAGTGAAAGAAGAAAGTAAAAGAAGTTTGGATAAGAGAGAAATAGTAGAATATAATGGGCATTTAAACTAAAGTCTTCAATCAGCATTTTAAATGCTACTATAATACTATTTTAGCCTCATTTCAGGGCTAGAATGACGGTGCATTCTCACTGAAAACAAAATTGTTCATCTGATGGATTTGGCTGAATAGAGCTAATGCTTTTTCTAGAAACATTTACCTCAAATTGTCTCTGGAAAGTGCTGTAACATGTTTGGCAGGAGATCTCGCTCTCATTGCAGCTGTTCTATTTTGTGTAAATAATTAAATATTCATTTGAAAAGGTATTGGCACTCAGGTGTTGCTCCTGCCAGCTGAGTGCCCTAACCCCAAGCTATGGACTCATTTTCAGTGTTCTTTATTTGTTTCAATGAATATTTCAGTGTTTCATGTAAAATTTAACAGCTTGAGGAAGACTGACTTTGAGAGATCTGTTGCAGCATGGTAAAAACATTCTTCCTGTCATGTAAGTAAGGCAGAATGATGTTCATTGAGGAGATCTTAGATACAAGGTTTACTTGACCAAGAGTCATCTCGAACCCCAGGGAAGAATCACAACTGCTGTAAATTCAGGAAAGGACCATGATTTCGTGCTTCTCTTTAGTGCTTTTTGGCACTTGTGATGACTTCCCCCTCCCCCAAAATAGCAAAATTAAATCCTTAGTGATTTGCTAAAAATATTTTACTATTTGTACAAAAAGGAAGATTTCTTTTGTTTGGAGACTATGTAATTCCTATGTTATGGATTGATGCTGCTGTTGACTTCTAACATGCTATTGATAGCCAAGAATCAAGAGCAGGAGAACTGTGAGTTTATCCATTAATCTCTCCAGCATATAAAATCAAAACCACAGGGGGCCTGTTCAAGTGCCAAATAATATCTTCCATGTGTGAAATTAAAAAGAAAAATGAAGTACAAGAAAATACTGTTGAAAGTTCCAAGTGTCCTCAGAAAAACATAGGACAAAACATTCATGTGTTTTTCAGCAACTTTTTCTTTCTCTGTCACTAGTGTTCTCCCAAAGCTGTCCATAGCATTTTGTTCCTGTCCTGTGGTACAACAGTAAAACTGAGGCAAGGAAGATAACATTTGAAAAAGTAAATCACATTAGCTATCAAAAAATAACACTTGAGATAATTAGGCAGGAGGGATTATTCAAATTTTGAATTTAAAACCTAATCAAATCTTTATGGCATTAATATGTGTGTATGTCTGCATGTAGACAGATATGTATACAGGTAGAAACAACTCTCTGGGTATTTTTTCCTGTTACTCTCTCACATTTTGGAAAATCAGTAGTTTCTAAGTGTTTAGTCCATTTGTACTTTCAGGTTACTTAAGTGTATTCTTATAAGAATAAAAACAAGTTTGAAAAACTCCTATTCATAAGAGCCAACAATATCACCATTATACCTGAAAGTATATTTTGAATGGGGGTTTAGTTCAACAAGACAATTTACTTCACTAGTTGGTCGAGAGAGGTTCTCCTCTCCTTCTATTCTGCCTCTGGTGAGGCCACATCTGGAATATTATGTCCAGTTCCTAGTCCCACAGTTCAAGAAGGACCTCAGGGAACTGTTTGAAAGAGTCCAGCACCGAGCCACAATGATGCTGAAAGCAGTGGAGCTTCTTCCTTATGGGGAAAGGCTGAGAGAGCTTGGTCACTTTAGCTTGGAGAGAAGCAGACTGAGGAGTGACCTCATGCATGTTTTTATAAAGATGTAAAGGACAAGTGTTGGGAGGATGGAGCCTGGCTCTGCTCAAGGATGTCCAATTATAGGACCAAGCTGGAGTGCAGGAGGTTCCATGTGAACATTAAAGAAAACTCTTTTCACTATGAGGGTGACAGAGCCCCAGAACAGGCTGCCCAGAGAGTCTCTGATACCTTAGAATGCTGCAAAGTGTAAATAAAACAGCACAGCTACTTTCAGAGAGTTTGGTTTGATCTAATACATTTTTCAAAGATGCAAATGATCTAAGGTAACAGAAAATAAGACTCAATATTTGAAAGTGTTTTATGTGTCCACTTGTTTGCCTTTTCTCAGGCATTTTTTATCTAATGACATCAAATCCCCTGTGTGCTTAATCTTGATGATATGTGATGTTTTCAGAAACAGTAGGGATGATGCAGCCCCAAGATAGGTGGGAATGATACACTAATGAGGAGTTACAGTTGTCATCTGTTGTAGTTTGAGCTGGGTGCCCCCCTGGTGCATTCACTTCCTGTGTCCAGAAGTCCAGCCCAGAGGGATGGACACAGGAAATTGTGTATTCCCTACCATAATTCTTTGCACCACTATAAGATCCAGTGCGGAGTCTGGCACTTCCTCTTTCCTTCCCTCTCCGAGACTTGGTAACTGGGGGAGAGATCTCCCGGCCATGGGCCTGATTGGGCCCAAGGCCACAGGGGGATGGGCAGTCTCAGGCCTGGCCAGCTGAGACTAGCCCAGCAGAGGGAGGGGGAAGAAGGAGCCCTGGGGGTTTTGCATGCACCCTCAGGTGGGGATGGGATCTTTCTTTGTCACTGCGCTTTGGGTTTTCTGTAACATTCACTGCTTTCTATTTAAACTTTTCATCACTTTTGCAATCCGTTTGCCTGAGTCGTTATTTCTGACTGTGGTGGGGAGGGGACCTGCCCCAACCCATTACATCATCTCTCCTAGTAAGTCTGTGTAAGTGAGCTGCACTTTTTTTCCCTTAAAGCAGGAGACTGGCAACCACAGTTTCTGCGGTCTGCTTTATGTTTGCCATATATCCTTAGTGTGCTTCAGTTTACATAATTGCTAAAAATTTATACTTACAATACTGTAAATATTTGATGAAGTTTAAACTCAGCACTTCAAAATTAGTGGAATTATAAATATGTGAAATAAGTAAAGATGTATATTATAGTGCTGCATGAGTATAATGAGATAAAATTGTCCTGATTTAAAAATAATCAGAATGTATCTCCAGATCATGTCTGCCATTCTGTATGGAAGCTTACTAATTGTGGGCCTGCAGGTAAGTAAAACCTCCCTGATTTGCTACTGCAGTGAAGTAATAAATGCTTGTCTTTCTCACTTCTGTCCAGCTAAATTTGTCTCACTACTTTCCTGACTTCCCTGGAGAAATCTGGGGAAGAAAAGTATATTCCTTCGCTGAAATGCTCCTCCCAACCCTGACTAACTGGAGGTGAGAAAGTCTGAACATCCCAGGTGTTGAGCCTGGTGAAGTTACCACACAGCAATTTAATTTTACTGAGATATACTGTATTTTAAATGGACTTTCTCTGCATATAAAACTCTGAGATTAATTTTATCCATTTTCTTGGAACTCCTCATAGTCTTTCTTGCCTGGCAAATGGGTATAAAAACTTAATGGTGTCAGTTTACACACTGTGCGTGAGATGGATAACACTTCTTAATGTGATCACTGAAAACACTGTTTGGTATAATTTTGTCTTCTGAACGTAATAAAATACAGAGGCACAATGACAAGATTCTAAGATGCATATCAGTAAGATTTAGTTAATTGCCTGGTGATGGCTTCTTAAAAGCAATGAGGCCACTATTTTCTTGAAGTATTGCACTGACCTCCATATGCAAGCTCAATGTCCATAACTGTATTGAGTAATTATTTTTTCACTAATCAGGGAAATATATTATTGAGAAGGTTCCAATTTAGAAATATTCATACATAATTCAAATCTAAGGCAGACTAATTCACTTGGGGTATTTTTGTGTTTTGTTGCTGTGTTCTTTAATTGAAATTGGCAAAGGGAAAGTAAACGTCAGACTTCTTTTCCTCCCATGTAGCAAATCTTTGCCTTGCCTTTTGAAATTATTCACTAAAAAAGTAGTGTCTAAGAATACTAAAGACTGAGGAGGGGTAGTTGGGAGTACTGAAAAGTATGTTTGTTTGCTTTTTAGATTGTGGTATTTGTCAATGTTATGGGAGCATAACTGTCTTTGTACTCTGTTTGATGCTGAAATATTGTTTCTTAGTGTTGGTATCTGTTTAGCATCATCCATCATTAGGTACTTTAGTTATCCAAGGACTTGTCTATTTGGATTTACAAATTCTAGGCAAGTTAACTCTTTAAGCTAGAGGAAGAGTGAGGCATGGGAACCCTGTTCAGCATAGCTGGCTGCAGCAGCTCCTGCTTCAAAGTCTAGAAAACCACAAGGCAAAGTATTTACTGTTCAACAGTATTTTCTGACCATGAATAGCCAATTTAGTTGAATCTTCTGTGTGCTAATTGAAGTGCTAGCCACCAGAAACAGACAGTATATGTATTTCAGGGAACAGAAAGAAACTCTTCTTTTAAAGTGTTTTCACCTCCTGTGAATGTTTGTCCCATGGGCTTAGGTTTGGAACTAAGTGAGCACAGCTTTCCCTCCATGCAGTCTGAGATGGTTTCTTTTTGAATATGACTGTACCTAGATCAGCTAGAATTACTATTTCATATCCCTTAAAAATCTGTTCAACTCTATTCACTAATGCAAGTTTCTGCTCGTCTAATTCTCCAATAATCTGAAGTAGAATTTGATCCTTTTTTCCTGCTATCAGACGGGATATACACAGTGCTGACAGCTACAAAATAATACCTGCTACTTCTAAACGATTAGGTTTACTAATCAATAAACAATAATTTTCAGCCATAAATGTCAACATTTTATTGTTTGAACACTACTTAGGAATGCCTGTGCATAAACTGCCTATGGGTGAGAGTGTCAAATGAATATAAATTACACTGAGTTGTTCAAAGGTTTTCATTGAGACAAAAATTTAGATTCAAATTAAAGCATATCAACTGACAGGACTTCGTTTTTGCTGGACGGTACTTCAAATATCTTCAAGCTCTTTGCGTGCTTGCATGCTGCAGTGCTCTCAATTGAAATGGAAACAGTTTGTAATTGGTATGGTTACATTCTTATGCAAAACATTCCTGAGTACTGAAGAAGTTTTAATATTAATATTTTGTGCTTTGTACTTTGTAGATTTTCATCTCATAGCAACACATGAATGGAAACAAGATCTAAGGGTTAGTTAGAGAATCATGTATATCTTCTTCATGAACTGTACAATGAACCTTTGTATACACTGGAATTTTTTTAGGACATTCCATAAGCAACGACATCTTTGGTGTATTAAAAATGATGTTGAATTTTAATTTCCAAGACCATGTTTTTGCTAGAAGCATTAGGATTACACACTTCTTATGAGTAGCAGCTGACAGTGACATTCTAGCCTGTAAGAGGGGACAGAAAGCTGTCACAATCCCACCATGCATCAAGATCATGCTTCTATTCTAAAATGCCTTAAATTCTTTTATGGAATTATGGCTGTTAGTATCAGAATTAATTTGTTTCTTCATCCACTGAGGTGCTGAGGCTCTTGCAACATCTTAGCAGAATAGCTTGGGCTCAAGATACTGATTGTTCGAGCCTTTAGTTCATCCTTCTTTCATCTTCGTGTAATGAAACTCACCATTATTCTTACAGTTTTACTAGACTTTTGGGGACTTAAACAGTATTTGTTCTGTTACCTTTCTCTGATATAGCTGGGAAAAGGCTTTGTGTGTTGAGCAGAGTAATAAATACATTCTGTGAAAAGAATGAAGCAGAAGAGCAAAGAATATAATAGATAAGTAGAACAGAGAATTGTCAGTAGTTAATTCCCCTTGTGTGGAGACTGTGCTACACGATACTGAAGGTAAAAATCAATTAAATGCTTAGTCTGATAAAATTCCCATTAGCAGAATCTCAAAACTCAGAATCAACAGGGATACTAGGGCTTGAAGATAGGAAAAGATAAAGAGAGATGAGAGGGAAATTCCTTTGAACAGTCTAATTCCTTGGAGTACTGTGGATATCGATCTGTACCAATGTATTTCTATTTTTTAACTATTCTTATTGATCCCAGTAAAACCATGGGGGACTTGCATTGGGTATTCTGATGAGTACAGATTTTTACTGCACTTCTCTGATTTAAGTAGTTGGAAGTTCCGCAAGAAAGAACTTTGGTCAGAAAAGGCTTTGGGGTTTTAATTGTTTTTACTTCAGCAGTTATAGATGAAGAAATAAAAACTGATTGATAAAACCCATGTTCTTTATGTTGTACCACAGGTGATTGGTAACAGGCGAGGAGTGACTTCTAGGGGCTCTGACACATGGAAAAAAGTATTGGTGTTGCCTCTATGAATCTCTGGTGTTTAGTATTTCTGTCAGAAACTGGTTTTCTTTTTTTTTTGCATCTGTAGAATCCTGCCCCTCCATAGTGCTACTGATCATAAAATGGATGTGTGGCTGTACTTCAAAGTGTGTTGTCATCCTAACTGACCTTCACAGGGGGTAACCAATCCCAAGTTGCTCCTGCCAATGGGGAATGAGAGGAGAGAAATGAGGTGGAATTGGTAGGCAGAACTATTGAGTAACAGTAGTTTTGGGTGATTTGGTGTTTTTGGAGGGGGTGGTGCAGAGGAGAGTGTCTTTCCTCCTCCCCAGTTTGCTATTACCTGTCTTGTTCTTTCTCTTAAGAAATACCTCTGAACTCTTCATTATTCCCTAGAGGTGTGTTTGATGTCAGCAATCCATTGGTAGGGGCTGTGCAAGTGATGGAACATGCTGAACCAAAATAAATGCAGTCTGTAACATTACCATAAAGATATTCTGGCAGAATTAAAGACTTAAGTGGCATTTCTATGGGTTTGCACCAATATAAGTGAGATCAAAAATTTTGGTCTTAAACTGATGAGAGGTTTTTTCCCCTTATGTGATGAAAGCTGTCAAGTACAAAGGAGATTCTGTCAATTCATTGTGCTGGCTATACAGTATCAAAACTTGTTTTCCTCAGTTATCAGAATGTTTTCTCATTTTTTGGTCTTCAGACAGTAAAATAAGTTTTGTCTTCTTCAATAACAAGAAAGGAAAAGAAATCTGTCACAAATACTGGTAATGCTTCTATAGTTTCTTCTTCAGTGTGTGGGCCAAACAACAGCTTTAAAAACATGAGAGAAGAAATTAGCAACTGTGTAACTCAAAATCTTAGGAATCTGGAACTTCCAGACTTAAAATCTTCCTTACATTCTGTGGTAAATGAAAACCACTATCCCAAAGTACCTACCATTTCCTTTCATGCAGGTGACCTTCTTAGTTTGAGCTTTGGCTGGTTTGGGTGGGTTTTTGTAAGTTGAGCTTGTGGGGTTTTTAAAGAAGAATAAGCATTCCAGTTGCATTTCCTGGGAAGAATCAAGCTATTTAGTAGTTACTGAGTACGGATCAGCTTCTGTCACTCAAGGTTAATTCTCATGCTGATGTCCTCTGTGGATAAGGTTGGTTTTGCTGCATTAGCAAGCTGAATCTGTATATTATCAACAGCTGAATAAATGAGGCATAGAAGTGAATGCTGAATATGTTCAAATCAAAGTAATGCATAAAATCACAAGTGAAACATAGTATCTTAAAGTTTGTCATTTTCTCTTTGCAGTACACATGATTTAACTCTATCTTTTGATTTCTCTTGCCACTGTTTGAAAATCTGTGTTATTGCTTCTAAAATTGCTATACACTGCTTTTGTAATCTTCATATATTATAAATGGATCATGAAATTCAGTAAGAGAAAACAGAAAAGGCAATCAGGCCCTGGGTAGCAGTGATGGCTATAGGTGTATCCACGAAGAAAAGAAAATTAGCCCTTGCTGTAAAATCAGCTGATGTTTCCTTTTCTGCCCGTGATGGTTGCAGCAACCTTCCCATTGTGTTTAAAGGGATATGGACAGTCGTTCAGATTCTGCTGATTTACCTCTACCGTGGAAAGCTTCAAAGCAGAATATGTAACATAGGTCATGCTGAGAAATAATCTTTGTAAAACCCTCAACAAGATGATTTTTTTACGCTCTTACATTTAGCAAATATTATGACATCAAACCTCTGCTCTTGGCCACAAACTTGTAGATTTAGGCACCTTACTAAATACTTTTGTATCATGACAATAGTGTCTTTGCTTTCCTGCAACCCAGAGGTATTGGGGAGGATTAGGATTATCCTGTTTATTATTGATTTATAATTTAATGTCCCTTTTTTTATTAAAGTGTTGCATTCCTCTCTGCTGAGTCAGGTAGTTGAAACTGTAAACAATTTACAAATAATTTAGACTGATTTGTCTAATTCATTGGCATGAGTAAAACCTATGTAACTGCTAAAGTAACATTTTTTAGTTGAAAGAGTAGAAGATGGTTTACAGTCTGGTTCTTATAGCAGTAGTGCTTAACAGACTGTGCTGTATGTGTTACACTGAATCTTTACTTCAATCTCTGAAGAAGGGAGGAAAAAAATGTGCATGCCTAATGAGGGATTGGTGTGGAGATTGCTACTAATGGCAGTTAGTAACAGCATGTTGTGTGCAGTGATGATTCAGGGAGATGTAAGAGGAGGGAGAAAGAGGCACTCCTTTAATTTTTATTTTGGCATGGAAACCAGTATGTGTGAATTTTTGTGGCTTTTGTAGAACAGTAAAATACAATCCAGCAGTCAAGAGGAAGCTTATTTTCCCCTGAGGCCCAGGAATAGTGTTTGCCCTAAAATGTAATGGTGATAATGATAGCAAACAAAAATCTTGAGGCATCCATTCCTCAAAAACCTGAGAAAACCCACTTATTTTCAGTGTATGAAGGAGACTGGGAAAAATCTAGATTGTATTGGAGAATGTGTAAATGCCATGCTGGCAGCTATCTCTTGTACTGGAGAGTTTCCAGTTGAGAAGTTTCTACTCATCTGATTCAGTAGTAAGTTTTTGAATAGCCATGACTTTTAAACTCTAATTCAATTACAGTTAAAGCAATAATAATTTGGGTTTTAAGTATTTGTTAAAAAAAACCCAGCCTCCCAGAATTCTATTTTGTTTCATTATTTTTCCTAAGCTACCTCTCCTATGAAGACAGGCTGAGAGTTGAGGTTGTTCAGCATGGAGAAGAAAAGCCTCTAGAGAGACTTTTTTAGCAACCTTGCAGTATGTGAAGGTGGCCTAAAAGAAGGCTGGGAAGGGACTGGTAGCACTAGGACAAGGGTCAGTGCTTTTACACCAGAGCAGATGGACATGAGAAAGAAGCTCTTTACTATGAGGGTGGTGGAACACTGGAACAGGTTGCCCTGGAAAGTGGTAGATGCCCTGTCCCTGGAGACATTCAGCCATGATGGGGCTCTGTGCAGCCTGATCTAGTCGGAGTTGTCCCTGCATACTACAGGGACGGCTGGACTGGATGACCTTTAGCAGTTCCTTTCAACCCAGTACATTCAAATACTTTCAAACATTTCAAAGAATGAGCTTTTATTTTAACTTTGTCCCAGTGATTCTTGTAGTGCATGCAGTATAGCATTATATGGAGGAGATATTTAAAAATATACAAATTATTATCAAGGTTTCAGAAAGTTGCAGTCAAATTGCAGCAGGGAAAGTTGCTGGTTTATGTCAGGCTGTGGCTTTTTCATTACTCGCTCTCCATCCCTCTCAAAGTTATTTTCAGGTGGATTTTGTATCACTTGAATCGGCATAATCTTAAAAATTGGAATGAAAACCATTGCCCAGAGACTGCGGAGCAGTTTGCATATCTTCACTGCTCTGCAAGGAGAGAAATGACAGAGAAAGGCATTGGCACTGAGAAATCGAGAGAGAGATTTTCAATTGTTACAAAAAAATTTACCCAGAGGAACTGGCTTATTACCAACTAGAGGCCAAATGAGCATTAAATTGATCATTTATTTATGGAAATTTCCAATTAACTTTTTTGTAATTTCTGAAATTTATCAGAAACAACTTCTGGGTCTAGACAGATTCCTCACACGATAAAAATGGTTATGGGTTTTTTGTATCTCCTTCTGCCAAAAGGTTATTTGTCCAGTATAGGATGGCAGAGCCGGCTAGAATGATTTACTGTATCATATTATGCAGTAACTAAACTAACTCAAAACAGCAAAGCTGAGGTGCTCTTACCAGCTGTTCGTAACTTGCCTTGCCTAATAAAGAAAGGCTTTTATTTTAATTTCATAGAGTTGTTTAGGTTAAAAAAGACATTCAAGATGACTGACTACGACTGTAAACTTAACACTGCCAAGTCCACCGCTAAACCACATCTCTAAGTGACACATTTCTGTGTCTTTTAAAATCTGTGAATGCATGGAAACCCCTCCAAAGTCTTAAGACTAAGAACCAGAGAACCCTTTTCATGGTTCTGACAGACCAAACCAAATCTAACCTTACCTGTGTGAACTAAGTGATCAAAGGAAATTAATGAGACAGTGTTTCTCCCAAAGTCTTAGTTAAACGAAGTTTTATTCAAGTTATAACATGAAAACCGTTCCCAATCTGAATGATCATAAAGAATAGTCTTGTTAACAGTATTTATATTCAAGTAGGTGCAAATATTTTTGTTAGTTGCAAATATGTTAGTTGGCATGTCAGTGTGCTTACTGGCACAGTAAGGCAGCATGATTGCTTCTGCACTGATAGCAGTTATGTTGAGGCACATCCACAAATAGACAAACAAGCTAATAGATTTACAAGTACCTGAAATTGCACGTGCTGTGCTAAGCAAACATTGTATGTTATCAACTAATTTGATCCTCGTAAAAAAGAGGCTTTTATTCAAAAATGGAAAATGTTTAGGGTAGTTGAGAACACTGTGAATTTATCAGTGACAAACTTGTGCACAGTTAATGTATTGAAAAAAATACTTGCTATTACAGTATCACAGTATCACCAAGGTTGGAAGAGACCTCAAGGATCATCAAGTCCAACCTGTCACCACAGACCTCATGACTAGACCATGGCACCAAGTGCCATGTCCAATCCCCTCTTGAACACCTCCAGGGATGGTGACTCCACCACCTCCCTGGGCAGCCCATTCCAATGGCTAACGACTCTCTCAGTGAAGAACTTTCTCCTTACCTCAAACCTAAACATCCCCTGGCGCAGCTTGAGAAGAAAATTCAAGAAAACAGGCATTCTGATTGGAATGAGGCATTAATATTTGCTAGTGTCACTTTCCCAGGCACATTATTAAACGGTACCTTGTTCAAAACAGAGATCTGTTAAGATATTAAAAAAACAACCCAGAAAAATAGGCTGCTCTGACTCATAAAATTCTCATAAGGTAACCAGCATCTCCTAGTAATTCATAAAATGTAATCACCAATTTTGATGTGGAAGAAAGTTAAGTTTGTTTAAGTGTGTGTGTATAAAAGTTAAAGATTCATGAATTAGGTTAGACAGAGATGAACTGGAGTTGAAATGGGGAAACAAAGCAAGGCAGGGGCAGGCATGTTCAGAAGTGTTTGTTTTGAGATATAAACCCAAGGAGTTCTAATTAAATTATCCTTTAAGATTAATAAAATCTAGTACGCGATGGTGTATTTCACTATTTTGGAGAACTCTGCAGAATTTATACAAAATGTTTATGGAAATTATGATTTTTCATAAGAAAAATCCCTTCAAATGGAATAGAGGAGAATGGCAAGTGGTACAACTTTCTATAAACTTCTGCTATTCCCAGTTTCCTGAAACTTTCTCTGAGGCACAGTGAGACTACTATTTTTGGATTATGCATTATAGTCTAAGTATCAAACACTCTACATTTTTCTGTAAACTCTCCTGACTATGGAAAAGACAAAGGAGTATTGAAGTTGATGCAAAGAAAATAAAATTATCAAACTCTCTATTAATTTTAATAGCATTGCTAATTTAGTGTTAACCTCACTCAAAACATAAATCATTACTCATGTGATCAAGAGCCATCAGGCTCTGAAAATTTATTGTTGTTCTTATATTAAAGCTAATGTCCTTTGTAGTTATTCAGCCATCCCATTTCAATGACAATACATTTGTTTTATTCTGAAGAATAGAATAGAATTAACCAGGTTGGAAGAGACCTTTGAGATCATTGAGTCCAACCCATCATCCAACACTATCTAATCAACTAAACCATGGCACCAAGCACCCCATTAAGTCTCTTCCTAAACACCTCCCTGGGCAGCACATTCCAATGGCAAATAACTCTTTCAATGAACAACTATGAATACTGTGGAATCCAAAATGTAAAGTACTAATTCTATTAAAACTGAAAGAATAGATTTTGTAACAGCCTAAATGCAATTAAAAATATATTTCTCCTGCTTTAGGAAGCATCCTTTGCTTTGAGAGACATATCAAAATTTGGGAAATCCCTATGTGGTCTGTTTATGGCAATGTATAACTTGTATAATTTGCAAGGAAGTGGCCATTTGTTGGGATGATCCAGACAAACACAAGGAAATTGAGAGCTGGAACTAATGAGGATTATGATGAATCAGTCTGAGGAGATAGCTCACTGTGAAATCCAGGAGGAAACTCGTCGACTTGAAAGCTGTGTTCACCACAGGGATACTTTAATTGGCTTTGCTTGACAGATAAAAAAATGTATTGAGGTTTCTTTATTTATTTTCAAATTGTTTCCAAACTAGTGTCATATACTTTTTAATATTTATTTTTTTTGCATTTTACCAAATAGAAATACCATGGACAATGTAGAAATGGTAACTGGAGTTCAGTCTGAAATATGGAAAGCTGTATTTTGAAAGCATTATGTTGGATCAGTTTCTGTGCTTCTGTGCTGGGTCATTTTCATTTGCCAAGTAACTCTGAACTATATATATATAAACAAAACAAAATAAAACAAAAAAGTTATGCATACAAGCACTGAGCTAATCTGTGTGCAGTGCAAATATAATTGCTTCAAAGACAGAATCAGGTTCATCATTTAAGTATTCTCAAATCTTGCAGCAGAGTTAATTCAGCCATTGAAGACAGATTGGAAAGTAGTTCTTAAATCAGTTGTTTGGTTTTCATAAGCTGGAAAGTACAGGAACAATGGATACATGGCTCTGGCATTATCAGTAGATGAATGATTACAGTAGTACAGTACAATACTCTGCTGATATTGTAACTATCAATCACCACAGGTTACGCTATTGTTAAGGTACTTTTTAGCAGTGGCGTGTTCAAGTGTGAATGGAGAATGGGTGAGGGATACTTACTCTGGTGGTCCTAAATATATGACTACTAAGCAGTGTATTTGCAAGAGATGTATGGCCAGTGAAAATAATACTTTTATTCAGAAGAGCAGCTGTCAATACAGATTAAATCTGCTGCTTATAACAAAGGTGTTTGTTAGCAAAAAGCTGACTCCACTATAATTAGATTAAAATAAATAAGTGAAACTGTTTAGAATGTTTGAATCTTCCTCGTGGCATCTTATATGCAGTTCTCTTTATTTTCAAGGAGAGCTGCTGCTTTGTTTTTTTATACAGAAGGATACATCTTGTATTCTTCTTCTGAGCAGATAGTGTATAAAAATGTCAGAAGTGAGGTCATAGTCTATTCACATTTGGGGAAGAAAAGAAAAAAAAAAAAACACAGAAAAATTGGATTTGGACCATTTTCCATGTTTTGGCCAAAGAGCTAAACATCATGCATTCCCAGGTCTTTGCCAGCATGGATGTTGCACTGTGTGCCATTTAGCAAATGGCTTGCATTGCGTTGAATGTAGTGTACTGTGTGAAGCTGTATGAAGAGGTATTGAGAAACTACTGCTCTCTATTTGCAAGGCACTGGTCTAGATACAGCATGTTGAGTTATAATTTTGGATACTCACAGTTAACATTCACATCTGGTCAGTATGGTATCTTATAATGTGTGCATAGCCAAGTAGTGAATTCCATCTACTTGTATCAGTTCCTGTAGAAATGCATGCCAAAGTGATAAGCCCTGTCTCTGTTTGCCAAACATCACCTGAGCATTCCTTTCTCAGAGCTTCCTTGCCACTGTGCAAGTGTAGGACATAGTACTTGAGAAGAAAACATGAGATAAATCACCTGTGTCACCTTTATGAGACTGATGTGTGTTTCGTATCAGGCTCTTCTAGAGAGGATAATTAAACACCAACACACAATAAATTATCATTGCCTCATTAAAGTGTTCCTAGTGCATATTCAGGTGTACTACTACGAGGAGATCTCTGATTTAGATAAGCCAAGATCATTTGCTGATGAAAAGTTCTTTCCACCCTCCCTGTGGAATACATGGATTGTTTAAGACAACTCTTTGAGTCAGCATCCAAAATGTTCTTTTACTTATTTTCCGAGGTACAACTCAAGTAATTTGGAGGATTTTCAAACACAGAAACAAAATTCAACTTGTATGGGGTGGGGTTTTTTTTGTTGTTGTTCTGTCTTTTTCAGCATGTAATGTGCTCTAATAACTTTGCTGGTTGTTGTTTGCATAGCATTATCATCAAGTAATAAATCCTTCTTTGTTACATAAGAAACAATAGAAATGTGTTCTTCTAATGCTTCTCTAGGAAGAGAAAGCCATTTGAATTTATCAAACCTAAGCAGTGGCCTGTGTGTGAACAGAAATAAATGAATTTTCCATTATTAAAAACCTATGTCACATGAATAATATTTTATTTTAATTAGGAGAGATACATTCATGCCTAATGCTCCGCATGTGTGTGATAGTCTTGACAGTCCTGGATGGCATTCATCTTTCTCCAGCTTGCCATCAAATACCACAATATTAGAGAGTAACTGTATTGGAA
The DNA here is from genome assembly GCF_014839835.1 of Dryobates pubescens. Classification (NCBI taxonomy): domain Eukaryota; kingdom Metazoa; phylum Chordata; class Aves; order Piciformes; family Picidae; genus Dryobates; species Dryobates pubescens. The sequence goes on from NC_071633.1 coordinate 8,431,143, forward strand.
ATAATGTAGGTTAGCTTGTGACTAGCATCACAAAAGATCCTCTCTACTGCATTGTCAATTATCTCACCCATCTCAGTACGCTTTCTACTTTGCATCCTTCATATAACTTGTTTCTAAAAACAGCTTCCAAAGCTCTTACTTATTACGAGACCATCTGGAATGTAGAGATGTAAAAGAACTCAAATTCTTAAGCATGAATTAATTAAAGAGAAAGTTCTGCCTTACTAGGTACATAATGTTTCTTGCTTTTCCTTAAATCATGCTTTACAGCAACTGTAGATAATAAAGTTAATTTAACAGGTAAATGTTACTGGATTCTTTAAATTAAAAAAAAAACAACACAACCAAGCACACAAAAACCCCTATTAAGTTATGGTAAATAGGCAACAAAACCTAAATATTCATGAGAGAGAAAATAGTTCAGAATACTAATCCCTTGTGTGCTTCCATGGCTCATCCCATGCTGTTACTGTCTCATTTCCACATTAAAGGTAATTTTGTGCTTTATAGATGTAAAATTCTTAGCATTGATGGGAATTCTAAAGTTTTTGATAGACTGAGAGGAGCAGAGGAAGTAGGAAATGTGAAACTGGGATAACAAGGGGGTGCATATATATGCTAGTTGATTTGAGTAGGAGGGAGCTAAAGAACGGGGCTGGTAGTGAGCAGTTAACTCTAGGTTACTAGATGTCCTGGGGAGATCAGTTCACTCCTGCTTAGACAAGGAGAGTGGAACTGGAAGGAAAAAAGGTGAGAGATGGAGAGTAAGAAAATAAGACTAGGAAAGAGAAATAAAGGAGAGAAAAATACATTAAGGAGATGTTGGCTGCAAAGACAGAGAAATGACTGTGCTGGTGTGAAAAACTGTGTATTAAAAGTAAGTTTCTTTGAGAGCAGGAATGAACCTAGAATTCCTAAATGTTGTCTTTCCACTCTTGTCAGGAAATACCTGTGACATTCTCCAACAAGAATAGGCCATTTTTGGCATAGTTACTCTATGAGAAAGGTGACAACCTACTGGCTTTATTGCATTAGATGAAAGCACCTCTAATGTAACTAGTGGCATACTGTCTGGAGTATCCTTGTTGATGATCTAAATACATAAAGATATGACATGATATGATTAAACTTAGTCTTTACAACAGAAAATTATTCACAGGCTTCTCCTTCCTTGTTCTGTGTTAGATTAGCTCCCTTGTCCATATACATATGCATAATGATACTGTCTGTAATTAAACAGGCATGTACTGTGGTTTCCACCAAATTGCTGTCTACTGTGGTGCTTTGCAGATAAATCAGGGATGGGAACATGCCTTGGAATTAAATCAAGAATGGTGAAGAAATCTGTTGTCTGTGGGATAATAAAATTAATGAAGAAGTTGGAAGTATATTAACTGAAGCAAAGATGTTTCAAGATTAAATGTGGCCTTGTGGTAAAATGTGGTGAGCTGGATTTTTCCCAGCAATTGTTAAGGCTAGCTTATGACAGGATGCTGAACAGATCCTTGCATCTTAAACACAGATACTGAGACTTTTAAAGCCAGGCTGGAAAACGATTTGGATTCCACATGAAAATTCTAAATTTCTTCCATCTCTTCATTATCGCTTTTATCATTCTGCAGTGCCCAAACCACAGCTCTCAACAGTTAGCCATTAATTGTCTGGTCTTCCTTTTCTGCATACTTACTTTGTGACCCTCCAGATCTGTTTGGACTTGCAGCTGTATTTGCAATCATAGAATACCTTCAGCTGGAAGGGGCCTTAAAGATCCTCTAGTTCCAATCCCTCTGTCATGGGCAGGGACACCTTGCTCAAACTGTTCCAGTAACTCTACCACCCTGACAGTGGAGAACTTCTTCCCTAAATCTATATTCTTTCAGTTAAAAGCTGTTGCCTCTTGTCTGATCACTACATACCCTTGAGAAGAGTCCTTCTACAACTTTATTACAGCCCCCCTAAATAGACATTTAGTCTATTGAAGTTTCTAAAAGGTGCTGTAAGGCTGCTATAAGGTCTCCCCAGAGCCTTTTCTTCTCCCCGAGTCTTTCATCCTGGCCTCATAGAAGAGATGCTCTAGCCCTTTGATCATGGCCCCCTGGACTCACTCAAGTAGGTCCCTATCCGTCTTTTGTTGGGAGCCCCAGAGCTGGACACACTACTCAAGGTGGGGGTCTCTCAAGAGGAGAGGGAGAGAACCACCGCCCTTGACATGCTGGTCGTGCTTCTTTTGATGCAGCCCATGATACAACTGACTTTCTGGGCTGAGATCACACATTTCTGTCTTAATAAAATTAGGTCTTACTGTAATGTGTTTAGATACTTCAAGTTACTGATAGTTTTTATTTCTTTCTGTGCATCCATCTGTCAAATATAGGAAAACAAACATAAATTAAGCTGCATAATACCCTGATGCTGAAGCAAGGATATCAGTGAAGAACCCTTAAGGAAATCAATTATTCTCTCTTCAGTGCCTCTTACCTGTTGTCATCCCACTGTGTGCTGCTGTGAATAGACTGGGCTAATGCTTTGTCTTTGAGGGTTTTTCCTCTGTTATTGTCTACTGAGCTTCATTTAAGAGGTAAAAGAGTAGATCCAATTTCTAGGCACAGAATTACATAAAGCAGACTATACCAAGGCTTTGACACTCTAAGAGGCATGGGAAGGACCTGCAGCAGAATCTTAGAGTCTTGTAAATTGTATATTCTAAAAGGATAAGAAGACTTCTCACTCTTGAGTAGAGGGATAGGTATGAGTCCTAAAACTGAACAGTTGTTCTTTTCTTATGATCTGACCTACCTCCCCATGCATTCCCATGTGTGCTGCCCTAGTTCGTGTATTGTTAATTTTAGTGCTTGCCTAGCTGCATCATGCAGAAGAAGAAGTTGGGGTTTTTCTATTTGCAGCTGACTGATCATAAGGACTTGAAGAATCTGTTTGGGTTTTTTAGTGGTTTTTGGTTGTTTTTAGTTGTTGGGCTTTTGGAGGAGGGGGGGGGAGGGGGAGTGTGAAGAATATTTTCTACTAAGTGTTTTTGGGTTTGTTGTTTTTTTTTCCCAGAGTGTTATTGACCAAATTTCCAAACAGCCCAAGCTGATGAAATGCAGCAATTGTTGGAATACTGCATGAAGCAGTGAGGACTAATAGCTGTTTCTCTTGAAAAAAAGTTAATAGGGTATCTGTTGATTGTATGGATTCAATAGCTTTGAAATCTTACACTGTGAGTGTTCTAATGAGAAGTCATTTTGGTAAAACAAAGTTGTTTGCCCATTTCAGGAGCTGTTTGTTCAACTGCCCTTCTTGCCTCAGACTGGAATCTCACCTCTTCAGTCCAATCGATTTGTTACGACATAGATTTTCAATAATACAGAAGCGCTCTGGCAGAATTAGTGTTGTCTGCAGCATTTATCTCATTGTGCTGTGGGTGATGTGTGTGTGGGGGAGTTTGGCTGGTTGCTTGCTTTGCAGAGGAATTGGAAATGGGTTTTTTTTGTGCAACCTTACATTTTCCTAGAGTTTTAAATAAAAATATCATCTATTCCTGTGAAACTGGAACCTCTTTGAGAAGGTGAGAAGGAAATAGGATGCTGGAATTGGAAGATTTCTCAGTGTCGTGTGGGAAAAAATGCACCTAACACGTCCCATTCCACTATTTTTGTGAAGTTATTCCATAATTAACTCTGTCCATCTGTTTCTTTTATTGCACAGCAGCTTGTGGCAGGACTTACTGAATTCAAATATAGCAAAATCATTAACTCTTGATATTTTGAAGAATGTGCAACTTCCCCTTCCTGTAGCATCACTGTCAAGCTGGTGCTCAGTTATATTTTGGGAGAAAGAACTCCACTTCCTGGATGGGCCTGGCTCACTCTAGTAGACTGTATTCAGTCTCTTGAACTGAAGATGACCTTCTACTCTTTTTGTGCAGTGGACTTAACATTGTGTATATGCAGGCTTAGGTTTTAGTGATTGTGTCAAAGAATGCTTCTTGACTGGAACTGCTGGCAAACATTCTTGTAAGCTCTTGACTAAAGCTGTTAAAATGTAGTCTGTTTCTTTCCAATTCTTCCTCTGTCTGACAGGGATGAGTCTCACGCCAGCTAAATGGATAGTTACTATGTCAGACAGGTAGAGGCCACCTCTTTTCATTCTAAATCATCCACTGAAAGCTCACAGAGGGATCCCAGCAGCAGCTCTTTTTTGTCTTCTTTGTTGCTAGAAAACATCAGAAATGGATCACCACAAACCGCCTATGGAGTTCCATAACTTAAGATACATTTGTGATCTCCACTCAGACTTTATTGTGGAAAGAAGGTTAGGGGATAAATTACTGTAAATATCTGTAATAAGCATATTGTGGAAAAGGCATTTTATTTGCTTTATAATTTTTTTAGCAGAGTGCTTCCCAAATACCTCAGTCATCTGCCACCCCCAGTGCTAAGTGGGATGCTTAATTCTAGGAGGTAGATTCAAAGTTTAGAATAAATTAAATTTATTCAGATATTTGTGTTTGAAATACTCTTCCCTTAAACATTAGTTCACAGCAGCCATACCTCAGTCTGCTCATCCATTTCTTCCATCAGGATGTAAAGTGAGTAGCAGTTTTGCTTTGGGGCATTTTTCTGCTAGGAGACATAATTCAGAAGCAGAGTGCTTGGCTTCTTTTGAGCACTGACAAAGTATAGATTATTATTTTAGCAAAGTAATGGTTTCCTTAGGTTTTATACATAATCCAAGACTGGCTTGTAAGGCATTTATATTGTCATACCAGTTCTAAGAACCTTCAGACATGAGGCTTCTGAAGGACTCTTGTCCTGTGGCTGGTGCCAGGACATGTTAGCTTGGGAAATTCTGAGCCAGTGAAACATAAAAGCACCTCTTTTTGTTATTCGTTCTGGTTTGTAGACAGGCCAGGAGCGGTACGGTAATGGTTCTTCAGCTATTCTTGTATATGAAGCATTTGTTGGAGCCAAATGCTATTAGAAAGCTAAATTACTTTGGCTAAGGTTAGCTTTTACATCTTTGTGCAAAACAACTTGTTGAAGAATGTGATCTCCCTGCTTCTCTTTTGATAGCAAGTGTCTAAAGCCCACACTTGGTTTTAGGAAACTCACTAAGTTTTTTCTTGGAGCCTATTAATAAACAAATACTTGTCTTTTTAGGAAACTTTTCCTTTGTAGTGGGGGGGGAAGGAAACAAATGATGTGTACAAAGAGTGGAGTTCTTGTCTGGATACAGTCCAGAGCCCTCTAACTTTGGTGTTTCTGTTAGAAAAGTTTACTTCAGCGTTTCCATGGAAGTGATTTTACTCATCTAAAACTTTTGCACAGACAGAATCACTCTCACTGAAATGGTAGACAGTGATACTCTCCGAAACTTGTCCTCTCACTGGCCTCAACCCTGCCAGATGCTCAGCAACAGCTGAAAGAATTTGGGCTGATACTGACCTTGGTCAGAGTTGGAGATGCAAGTGCATTACAAGGCAGGAACTGCAGTCACAGAAGTTGCCAATTCAGCCCATGTTGCTCTACTAAAATGCATACCAATGAAGCGTCAACAGAGGGGGTGGGGTGTGAATTGCGCTTCTGAAAGGAGGGTTCGCCCTGTTTTTCTTAGGAAACTTGTCTGTCTATGTCTTGATAATTATTTGCCAGTATGGGAATAAATCTTTAGGATGCGTTTTCTACCAAGAATCACTGCTGTTCAAAAATATATGGGCTTTCACTGAGAATAAAGCTTCTGTATGCATGTAAAGATTCATAATGTACTCTATAATTGTCAACCATGGCAGCTTTATACTTCATCTAAACTGAGAAAGATGCTTAACTTCATGCAGATTTCTGATCAAGTTGTTACGAAAAATAATGTTTGTGCCTTTTTCCCCTCTCTCTTTATTTTCTTTTTGTTTAAGACCAATCTGCAGGCATAGCCTGCCTGCTCCCTTAAGAACTGAAAACCAGGAAGCTTGTATTCAGATCCCCCTCTTATGGTGATTCCAGCTGTGGCCTTGGCAAGTCGCTTCAGTTCATGTTTGCAGTATAACTCCTGTTCATGTAACTCACACTAATACTGTGTGGCATGTTTTTTCTTCAAATTAGAGAAAGATTAAACTCCTCTTCCTATTTCAAGGGAAAAAAGTCTTCCTTGAAGCTCCTAGAACATTTTGAACCTGAAGATAGTGCTGTAATTGCTAATTACTCTTGTATGTTAGTAGTGCTAATGAACATGCTTCTTAAGCCTATTACTGTTACTCGGAGTAGCTCCAGGCCAGTAATGATACATCTAAGAATTTAAGTGCACTACTTATGTGTTTATACAGCAAAATTACTTTTGAAATACAAGAACAACACATTCTCATTTCACATTGTACACAGCAGCATAGGAAATTTAATCAGAACTGCAAAATGTCAACAAAACAGCTTACAAGCTTTAAGGTATTCATGCATTTCAAGCATGAAGAGTTTTCAACAGCAGTAGTCTTTCACACAAAGATTTATTCCCTCTGAAGACTTTTTCATGGCTCATAAAGAGTGATGGATGAATTTAATTTTTAGTTTAATCTCTTTCTTTTCAGTTCAGTAATTTCTTTGAGACTGGCAAAAAAAAAATTAGTGAGAATATGGAGCCACTCACCAGTCACTGGTAATTGTGTATGTTACAGATTGCACAGAGACCAAAACACGTTGCCTGACTTTTTGGTGAGTGGGAAGAAAGTCTTCCTTTCAAGTTTGTTTTTTTTTTTATAAGCGGCATTTCAATACTTATTGCATAAAATGTTTGACTGTAATTTTCCATTCTTCTTAATAAATCCTTTTCAGAGATAACTTTAAACTTTCCCCCAGCTATTATAATCAGTTTATTGCTCCAGAAGTAAACAGAAATTTATTCTCTGACTTCACTGAGAGTTTGTGTGTATGAGAGCAGGACTGGATTCTAATGTTACCTTGAGTGGTACCGGATGCCATGTTCCCTAGGCTGAATGCCACAAAGGGAATTGTAAAGGCTCCATGCAATTGTTTGTTCTTAAAATATTCAGAGAAAATAATGATATGTTTATAATACAAAAATATTTGATTAAAAAGATAGAAAGAAATGAAACAGATAATTAAGTGTGTGAGCTTTTTAATTATCTTTTTATTTTCTGAAAACCATGCATTAGACTGCCTTTGCTTGGCATATTTCTCTTCTGTGGAAACACAGAAAACTTTCCCACTCAAGTCATGTTTTTATGTAGCCCAGTAGGCTCAGGCCCAACCTTGATGTTCTATTCAGCATTTTCTATCATGCATCTATAGTTTGTTTATATTGTTTCAAGGACTAAAATCAACCATTGTTGCTTCTTCAACACATTCAAAAAATGTTTTTGCCATCAAGACTTAAAATCAGTGGAGTTCAGTGTATACAGAACTTTGCATTTCTCCCTTTTAAAGGAATGAGCTATTTTAATTAGTTTTCTTATCACAGTAGAGAAAAACTATGTAGAAAAAGAACAGATATATGTGTATGGGATAATTTTTATTCTTTTGAAGAGCTACATTGAAAAATTGCCATTCAAAAAGGCAACTTAGATAAAACAAAACTTTCATTGTGGAACGGGTACAGTGCTTCCTTCAGACCATGCTTAAGAAAACCATGGTAAAGTCACCTACTGGACCTCAGCAAAAATTGAGTTGATCTTCCTACAGCTTATGAACTTATGTGTTGTTATAGCTGACACCTCTCACCAGCTTATGTCTCTAAAATCTTACCTTTGGAGCAAGGAAGAAAAAGGTGTAATATTTTTAGGGGGGAAAAAAAACAAAAACCAAAACCCCAAACAACAACGTGTAGGCATTGGGATTGTCTCTTTCAGTTTGGGAACTGAGATATCCCTCAACAGGAGTATCCATTTGTTTGGGAAGATCACTACTGTATGGAACTCAGGAGGAATATCAGAATGTTTTCCAAAGATGGTATTGTTGTAGTTACTGGGTTTTGTTTGCACATTCTAATGGAGCCCATAGGAACAGTTCTTCCTCTAGGTTTTTGTTACACTTAAGACACAGGAAACATAGTATTTTAGTCTAAGAAGAGCATTGGCTAGAGCTATGCAAATAAAATCCACATAGACATGATAAATAACATGCATTTGTAACAGCAGAAGTACACAAGGCCTTTACAGTCTTACAAAAGAGATGTGATGCAGCTGCAACACCTGTGGTGTCATAGCATCATGAATTTACTTTTTACATATGAGATTAGAATTAACCAGGCTGGAAAAGACCTTTGGGATCATCAAGTCCAACCTATCACCTAACACTATCTAATCAACTAAACCATGGCACCAAGTGCCCTGTCCAGTCTCTTCCTAAATACCTCTATCAATGGTGACTCCACCACCTCCCTGGGCAGCCTATTCCAATGGCCAATCACCCTTTCTGAAATTATTCTGTTCTCCAGACTTATTGCCATTCTCATTATTTTTCCCCCCATCCTGTCAGGGGATGTGTTTTTCACAGAGCTTTCTTGCTAGCCCAACACTATGAGACAGCGGTGTGGAGATTGCCCCCCCACCCCATCCCTTCTGCTTTCCTGTTGTGTCTTATTCTAGGTTGAAATTCTAGTTAGGTAATGTACTGGAACTCTTTTGGTCCTTCTCTCTCAGAAGACACGACAAAGGTCTGGGAAGTGCAAATTCATCTCTCATCATGGTGAATGCTGTAATTAGCAACATGTCTCTGGAATTTGAAAAGGTGAGAAAAGATCTCTTTCAGCAAATAGATTATTGTTAATGAGAAAAGGAAACAAACCAGAGAATTAAAACTAAAATCACTGGTATGTTAGGAAGCAGGACATTTTCTAGGGCCTTAACATTTGGTAATTGCACTGATGGTATATTCCCATTACAAAGGGTCACTAAAGAAGGCTGATGTAAGAGAACTAATAGAGGGTAAAGAAGTAGAAACCCTTTAGCAATTGCTTTATATGGATTTATGTAACAACTCTAATTTCAGTTTAAGTGATTGTTTCTCAGCTCATGGTTTTCAAACACACCAGTAGATAAAGATTTTTCTTTCAGCTTCGTTAAAACCATATGCCTGCCAAATCAGCAATTACAATGCTATTTAGCTGACAATATCCTGCATTTAGAGTGACATTCCTTTTTCAAGGTCTCATGTATGAGAAATATATTGTGTAATGTAAGAAGATACCACTAGTGACTGGCCCTTTCCAGCTGTCTCAATTCATCCTTTGTACTTGCCACCAAAGTAGTTAACCTGTGGAAATAAATGCAAAATATATTTACATATATGGCCTAGGTTAAATCTAACATGAGTAAGAAAGGTAATTTGCTCTTATGTGAGGTGGCACATAAGAAACAGCTGCGTAGATTGATACTATTAGTGGCAATGCGCTTGACTACCTTCTGTCATCTCTGACATTCTCCCTATAGATCCCACACTGGAAATGGTTATGGGACTTCATTCTATTGTAATGAAAGGGAAAAAAACCTCAATAAATTTATGTTGCTAGTGTTAGCACATAATAATTAGGTCATTTCAAATGAAGTGGAACAGTTAGTGTTCACAGCATGCTTTGCACTGGCAAAGCTTTCTACCTGGTAACTCTTACCTGTTGGGTGAAAGCTAACATTTGGGTATGTTACCCTGAACATTCTCCATTTCATCTTTAGCGTGCATGTTTGAAAGATCTGCTAGCTAATCTGAACAATGAATGCCTACTTTAATATCACTGCAAGAACAGTCTTTTTCTCAGTGGCATGAAAATAATAAATTGCTATGCATTTTAATAGGATATGATTCGATATCTCAAGTACAAGTTGAAAAAAATACATTATTCAAGATAGTATCTGATTGGTAAATGCTTTTTGTAAATTGCAACAGCTTTTAGATACATCCACACTTTGAATTGTTTTTTCATTCAAGTTTATATCCTAGTGGATATTACTGTGTTTTGGTCAATATGTATCTGTATGCAAATGCCAACAAGCAGTGAAGAAAACATATTTCTGTTTACAGGCAGTTAAACATTCTTTTTCTTTCTTTATGTCTTTATTGTGCTGGGTTTTGATCTTTATGTGATCAGAGCAGCACTGTCATAAAAAGATGTATGATGCAAACAGTGTGCTTGGTGAATAGAATAGAATAGAATAGAATTTTGTGCTATTATGGTATCTTAAGAATTTATTTTTGGCTAAGCATTTGTTTCCCCATGCCTAAATATAGGTCACTTTAGCTATCTAGAGTAGAAAGTTAGGCATTGGCAGACCTTAAGTGAATGCAGAATAAAATGACAAGCTAGAAATTAATTACGTAGTTTTAGGTTATTAGTTTCAAGCTCAGTTGCTTTTTTTAGGTTTATGGTGTCACTGTAGATTTACAGCCTGGAAAAGCTGATAACAGGGTCCAGAAATCTGATGTTCTGTCAAGGCTTCAATATCTTAGAGGGATTATCTGTGAGTTCTGATTTGAACTAATGGAATAAGTTAGGTACAGAATTTCTGTTTATCATTCTGGGTTATTTCATGAAGTGAAGTGCTGCTTCTACAAAAGATATCTGAACTGGATACACCTCAGCTATTCAGTGTTTAGATAGATAGATAGTTAGATAGGTAAATAGATAATTTACAGAATCTGACACAGAACAGGCCCCAGACTGACTGCCCTGATAATAGTATTCATAAAGCCTGCTATGTTATTGCTGTCTATTCTTTGAGATGATCCTTACTTTTGAGATATGTTTGTATAGGAAGCTACATTTTTATTTCTGGAGGGTGTAGCACAGTCCAGTAACATTGCTTCCATGTCTTCCCAAAGTGCTAAATATCTTTATTGTTCTTAATAAAATCAGGAAAGAAGGTTGTGTAATAACACTAAATCTCATGATAGCAAAAGCTATCGTTTATTAGCTAATTATTTCCTATTGATTTCCTAGGATGACAGGGTTTTTAAAAGGCTGTTCCTAATCTTATTTCTGTCTGTCATCCTTTTTAACTTGTGTTGACAGTTCCTTTTAAAGAATAAAACAGATTCTTTTTGAAATCTGTTCTTTTATACTGAATTCTTGTGCCAGAGGCCTGTCACTCTCCCACTGAGGTAGTTGTTGACATTTACCAAAGCACAACAATGTTTAATTTAATATTTTTGTGCTTTAATGTCATATTCCCAAGACAACAGTTTGTCATTCCTCTCTTCTTATGTAGCTAATGACAGATAACTTCAGAAGCCCCTTTCATTGTTTAGCACTTAGGCTTAATTAGTGTTATGCTATTTTAGTCCTCGATTTTGAGATCTTCATTTGTGAAGCATTGTACTGTGAGCACATCTGTTTAAATTAATAAAACTAGCTACACTGGAGAAGATTATACTTGATATGGAGGGAGAGCTGTGAAGCTGGGCATTTAGATTCCAAGAATATTAAGACAATATAGAATGCCTGTGTTATAATTATATATTCTATATACTTAGTGCTATAGAGGCAAGCATATCTCTGTATATATGTGTACACACAATGTATATATGCTTGTATATACATATATTTTTATATGTTTATATATGTGTGTGTGTGTATATTTTGAGATATAAAGCAGGTCATCTTGTAGGGAATGTAGAAAAACCCAGAGCTCAGGAATTAATTTATACATGATCTGAATAATTTAGAATCAGGTAGTAGCAAAAATATAGTATTTGAACAACAGATTATGTGCAACTGCTAGAACAAACAAGGAAGAAGTTGACGTTAAGGTCCTCAAAACTCAAATATCTGGAAGAGAGAGTAAAGACAACCACGATAAAAATAAAAACAAACTAACAAAACACCAAACCAACAACAACCTAATCCTCATGGAAACAGCTCTGTACATCCATGTAAGTACTAAACATTTACTTGGCTCTAGAGTAAGCAAACCACTCACATGAAAACCCAGGTTCAGCTAGCCTTTCTGTTCCACTGCTTGGGAGCAGTTTGTATTACACCACAATTTAATAAAATGCAAAAGAGGCATTGGAACAAGGACTTGAATCCCAACCTAACTTGTGGAATCAATGCCTGAAACATCACCCTCTGGAATCACACCTAACCCCTTCATACTAGATAACACAAACGAAGTCCATTGACTCCTGCAGTTCATTTCCTTCAATCACAAATCACTCCCATGTGCCAATTACCTTAATAGAGAAACAGAAGTTTGATACAAACTCTGCTGGCATGACACTGTTCAGAAAAGTGCTTCAATCCAATAACATGAAAGGTAGGAAGAACAAAACAAGGATATTGACTTAAGAGGACGCACAGATAAGACTTTACAACTCGAATCTTAACAGAGTAAACTTCATTATTTCATTTAAATGTAAAAATTTTATTTCCTTATAAATCTTTCCTGATTTCTGGGAAGGTTTTTTGTTGTTATTTTTTAGTTGCCTACAGATCATCTGTTTTTCAGCATGAAAACATACTTTTTACATCAATTATTGATCTCTACAGAGCCTCTAATGGGACTGCTAGTCACACAACTACACAATTTTCAACATCCATAATGCAGTAGAAGGAAATAATTCTACTTTTACAAGGCACTCTAGCCTGCAGCAGCAGGTTATTTGAAACATCATTTCTTACTAGGAGATAGGTGTAACACATGAGGAGCAACTGTTGTCAGCCACTTGCTTTTTTTTTTCTTCTTGAAGAACAATGGAACATGTACAATAAGTTTCTTGGTTTTTGTTTAACCAAGTAAGTCATCTTTGTGGCTCAGGAATGGCTTTTAGACTCCTGGATTCACTACTGCCCAGTGCCTATCCTATCACCTTTCTATACATGAGCAAGCTCTCCGTGTGTTATCTAACCCTCCCTTATAGTGACCCATCTTTTCATAGCCCTCTGTTTACTGAGGCCATGTATCAGAGGAAAACAATTACAGAAAAATTAAAGAAAATTACAAAATGGAATAAACAGATAAGTTACCAAGTAGTCAGACAAATTTCACCCACATACCATGTCACAAATGAGAGTCCAAGAATGACAATAGCTCAAAACAGACCTGCGGCAACTATTTTGGGTTTGCTCACTTTACACGTTTCGTCTTGTAGCCTTGAGAGGATGTTTCTAAGAAGACCCACAGATGTCCTATGTAGCCTTTACCAATGTCCGGGAAAGTATTTTATGCCCTTTCTGTGCTCTGGGTTACAGTTCATTATTCTCTCGGATTTCTAACCTTTTTTGTTTGTTTGTTTGTTAGAAATCAGAACAGCTTCTTCCCACAGAACACCAGGCACCCCAAAGATGTAGCCCCTTATTATCCCACTAATTATCCTATTGCAGGATTTAGTTCTTATTACCACATTCTCTAAAAGTCTTTCCTATATTTTCTCAGAGCTTTTTTTGCCAGGAGAAAGCCACAGGAATTCTGCTGGACTGTCTGGGTTTTTTGCATCCCAAGAGTTAACCACAAGGGATTCAGCATCCATCAAAATTTGCTTTGTGCTATCAGGTGTCAATTGTTCTTTGATCCCAGCAATTCTTTCCCATTTTACTCTGAACCAGAATCACTGATTGAAGATCAGAAATCTTTCTGTCACAGCTTTGAGACACAGATGAGAATTATTCTAGGTACACCTGAACATCACTATATAAACAGGAGTCTTAACAGCCATTGGAAAATGGTGGATAAAGGAAACAACTTCAGGCTGCTTATTTATTCCATAAATAAAATTCATTACAGTCAAACTCCCACCAAGGAGGATCATCTCTGTAACTCACATTCATCAAAGTCTACCTATTTAAATATATTTGCAACTGCAATTCAACCAGCCTTTTCCATATGAATTTCTGATCTTGACACAATGTTTAATGACAAAACCCACCTCTTTGGATGAAAATTGAAACCAATAAAAAAAGCAGACTCTGTGCATACACTGAATAACAGGAAACTGGAATATTCCTGTTATCTGCAACAGACACACTTTACCATGTGACACATTCACAAAGAGCAACTGTTCAATTTATCAGAAAATCTCAAATCAGGAAGGAAAAAATCCAAGATGCTGCTGCAATTCAATTTCCAGTTGATGCAGCGCTGTTCTATCTGACCTAGCATTTCAGAGCATCAGATAGTAAACCAAAGCCATAGCACAAAATCTCTTTATTGGTCTAGTAAAAAGGAATTGTAAATTAGTATGCCTTAGGGACAGATAAAACTATAGCACAGCAAATAAAAGTGGCAAAGAAAGGCAGATGAGTATGATCAGCTGAACAGGCTTGCTTAGTTTTCCAGGACTGGACAAGCCACCACTTTTATAGATCTTAAGCTAAGTTTAGAGAAGAAAAGCCCTTGAACTTGGAGACAATATATCAAACTGTAAGGAGACATTGTGTAGAAAACTAACAAAGTTAAGGTGCAGTAAGTCAAAGTGAAAGGTCCTGAAGCTACATTGGGGCAAACCTCAATATTGATACAGACTGGGGGATGATGAAATTGAGAGCAGCCCTGCAGAAAAGGACTTGAGGGAATTGGTGGATGAGAAGCTGGATATGAGCCAGCAATGTGCACTTGCAGCCCAGAAGGCCAATGGCATCCTAGGCTGCATCAAAAGAAGCATGGCCAGCAGGCTGAGAGATGTGATTCTGACACTATGCTCTTGTGAGACCTCCCCTGGAGTCCAGAGGGCCAGTCTTTGTATTCACCTCTTCCTTGCTTCCCTGGCCTCTTAGGAGATAAAGGATGTTAGAAAGTACATCACTAACTATTCACTTGATGTCTCCGTACAGACTTGTCCCTGAATTTGAGTCTGCTTCCACATCCTCCTTTTACAATAAATATCAGAAGCCTAAGAAGTGTTCTTCTATGCTTTAAACCATGCTCCTAATAGCTTCATCAATACTGTAAATCAAACATTGCAGGATTTGGGAAATAACAGCTCTGTATTTGTTTTACCCATGACCTTCATGATTTTGTGAACATTATCATATCAACTCTCAGCCTTCTTATCTCTCAGGTGTCTTCTTTACAGCCTTTGCTTCTTCCTTAAAAGGTGATTGCTCTGTACCATCAATCATTTTGCTTCACATAAACAAATATATTGTGAAATAATTCTCTATACATACAGATATGAATAATACATGAGCTTTCTCAATAGCTCTTTATCAGGACTCAACTTCAGTGCTTGGTAAAGATGGAGAGAAATTCCACTAAACCTAGCCTTGATCTTGTAGTAGTGTATCATCGATTTACCATATAGGGCGTAACAAGAAGAGTGACAGGTCAGGAGGACTCTAGAAAGTTTAAGTCATACCCCAAGAAGGCTTGCAACACTATTTGCTTGACAACTGCTTACACTTACAAAGTAATACTTTTAAAGAGGATATTTTGGCTGTTGTGCTTGTTATTGAGACATTCCTGCTAACACTAAAGTGTTCCTTTAATTGTTCTGAATATTTAATTGCAGAAAAAAAGGCCATTTGGCACTGGGATTTTAGAAAGTCTGTGTGTGACAGGGATGCACTGGAGCAGGTTATCTATGAGCAAATGGAAACCTGAAGTCTTTTTACCTATCTGGCATTTTTCCTCTTTGACCTCAAGGAGACAAGACATTGGATACTACTGTAATATTGCATTTATGAAAACAGGCAAGGATCTCTGTATATGATGGACTTACTAAAAAAAAGCCACAACATTGGCAATGACTTTTTAACCAGAATCAGGACACATTAACAACTATCACAGGTGACAAAAACCCATAAAAGTTAAATCTTTTAAGTTCAAAGTAAGTAAGAGCACTTGCCTCGCTTCAAACTCTTTTCTAGCAGTATCTCTAACATCTCTGTTGCAAATACAAATGCATCAAAGGGGGAAAAAAAAAGTTAAGAGTAGGTGGTTTTCAAATGCAGAGAAAACACATTCAAATGAAGTTGTGAACGTTTCAGTTCAAGCACACCAGGAGAGCACTCATGAGAGAGACATGAATCCAACACACAGATTTTCTTTCACATTTGAAGCTGATCAAAGCTAACTCTACAAAGCTATATACAAGGTAAGTGGCAGAAGATTAAACACCGTCCAGAACAAAAGGAAACACCTTTTTCCTGAACTGCTTTTTCCAACCAGAACATTATTTCATTAAGCCTTTTTCCATCTTCTAGTTCAATCACATCATTGCCAGAGTAACTAACTGAAGCTGAGCCTTCAGAGCTCTGTGAAGAGAATGATGCTGTTGCTACAGTTCAGCTGCAAATCATGCATCTAAGACAGCCTTATGATTAGGTATAAGGGAGTGATGAGGGAAGACAGCTAATATATCCATATTTTAATATGTATCTGTGGTACATAATGATAGCAACATGTTGATTTGAACAGCTCCTCACTTCAGTCATCTAATTTACTGGCTGATGGAAGAATTAATTTATTTTATGTACCATCCAAAGGAGAGTTCAGGAAGACACCCTGAGAAATGTTTTTTGAAATGATATCTGCTTTCAAATGATTGACAGCGCTGCAACTATCTGCAAGACATTTCAAACAAGTATTGGTTCTCTTGATATAAGTGCAATTCATGAGAAATCCTGCTCCACAGAGCAACTTGTTTATTGACTTAAGAAGAAAAAACTTTTTGATACATTTCTTAGTAATAAATGTTGTGTTGGAAAAACAGGCAGAATGTTTTTCCTATGATTGCCTGTTTCATTGAAACATGGAACCGATAAATTTAAGCTGAATACAGTGAATGCATTTTCATAGAAAGTGAACTTTAACAGTATTTTTTTTCCCATAGAATATGAAAGCTGAGACTTCCCAAAATTTGTGTGGGAAGTCTTATCTTTCATATTCTATAGGTTTTGTTTGTAGGTTTTGTTTGTTTGGGGTCTCTTTGTTTGCTGGTTTTTATGATGAAAGAAGAGCCACCCCTAAGAAAGGGGACTGAGAGTTGAGGAAAATGTGTAGGAATCAGCCCTGTGGAGGCCTTTCAAGGTCAGTGGAGATCAAGGAGAGCGTGTGCCTCACTGATGTACTTGGCCTTGGCCAGTGGCAGGTCTGTCTTGGAACCAGCTGGCATTGGTGCTATGAGGCATGGGGGGAGATTATAGCAGTTTCTCAGAGAAGCCACCTCAGTAATCCCACCACCACCAAAAAGTCACACAAACCCATTGCACACATGTCTTTGAAGATCTGGATGCTCCCCTGAATAAGCAAGTATTTTTCCTTTGTTTTTCACTATATGTAATACAGACAAACCAAAACCAAAACCAAACAATTGCTCTGAGATAATAAATAAATAAACCTCCCCAATCAGCAGTCTTCATAAGCACAGCCCTGTATTAAAAATGTAAATTGAAAATCAATTGCTCATGTAAACTTCACCTCGCAGCACTGAAATATCTGTTAAGCTGCTGTCTAATGGAATAACCTAAAGGATTGCTTCTCATTTACTGGGTGACTGACTGGCAGTGCATACACTTTCATTCATTATAATTGCAGCATTGGGTTATTTGGTTTTGTTGTTGTGGGTATTTTTAAACAATGCAGAATGACAGATTCATCAGCCACATTTGAGAGCAAACTCAAAGTAACACATGCATGTCGGTACCAAGCATTTTAATGAATTAATTGACTACACAATAGAATCATAGAAGCTTAGAATGGTTTGGTTTGGAAGGGACCATAAAGATAATCTAGTTCCAACCACCCCTGCCATGGAAAGAGACACTTCCTCAAAAGCCCCATCTATCTTGGCCCTGAAATTTTCCAGGGATGGGGCATCCACAGCCTCTCTGGACAGTCTGTTGCAGTGATTCCCACTGAAGATTTTCTTCCTTCATCTAAACTAAATCTACCTTCTTTCAGAGAAAGCCATTCCCCCTTGTTCAGCTTTCTTGTAGGTTTGCTTTAGTTACTGGAAAGCTGCTGTAAAATCTCACCAGAGCCTCTTATTGTTGAGGCTGACCAATTCTATACACACAAATTCTTTTAGTCAGTCTTCACAGGAGAGGTGCTCCAGCCCTCTGATCATCTACATGTTCCTTCTCTGGTCTTGCTCCAACTTGCTCCTTCTTACACTGGGGGCCCCAGGGCTGAATACAGTACTCCAAGTGTGATTCACCAGAATGGAGTATAGGAAATGAATCATACTCTTTTGATGCAGCCAAGGATATGGTTGGCTTTCTGGACATTGCCAGGTCATGTTGAGCTTTTCATCAACCAGCACCCCTAAGTCATTCTTCTCAGGGCTGCTATCAATCTGTTGTACACCCAGCCTGTATTTGTATTTGGTATTGCCCTAACTCATGTACAGGACTTTCACTTGGCCTTGTTGAACTTCATGAGGTTTGCATGGGCCTACCTCTCAAGCCTGTCTCAAGGTCACTCTGGATGACATTGCTTCCCTCTAGCATGCCGATTGCACCACACAGCTTGGTGTGGTTCGAAAACTTGCTGAGGATGCAATCAATCCCACTGCCCATGTTGCTGACAAAGATGTCAAATAGTACCAGTCCCAATACCAGCTCCCAAAGAATGCCACTTGTCGCTGCTCTCCACTTGAACATCAAGCCACAGACTGCAACTCTTAGTGCAACCATATAGCCAATTCCTCAACTGACATCAAATCAACACCTTTCAAATTTAGAGGCAAGGATATCATGTGAAACCATGTAAAATGTTTTGCCTGAGTCCAGGTAGATGATGTCAGCTGCCTTTATCCATCAGCATTATAACCCCATTGTAAAAGGCCACCAAATCTATCAAGCATGATTTGACCTTACTGAATCCATGTTTGCTGTCACAGATCACCTCTTTGTTTTCCATGTCCTTAGCACAGTTTCTATAGGATGACAGTATGCATAAATCATAAAGTATTCTTCTCATGTAGTTCTTGATATGGAAAGTATCACACAGAGAAATGTCAGCCTTCAGAGTTGTGCTCAAAGCTTGGCATAGTTCTGTTAGAGGTAACATGGTCCTCAGGAGTTTATTCCCTAGCTATAAAATGCAAACTCAAGAAATAAAGCACATCATCAGTTCTTTGGCCTAAAAATTTCAGCTTGAGGTTATGCTGTTTCTGGACAAAAAGCATGTTGCATTCTTCGTAGGCTCTGGCGAAATAACAGAAGCTTTTGTATTTGATTTGGTAGTTTACTTGCTAATTAATCCAGATCAGATGTTTTAAAGCAGAGCTTATTTCAGCTCTGTACTGGATCTGTTGACAAGTCACTATTCTAACTATGCTTGCTTGGTAAAAAGAGTCAGCTGACACGTACAAAAATCCAAATTTTCTGTCTAAGAAGATGCGTTTTAACTTTCAGCTCTTAAATGTTAGCCCTAAAGTGTTGTTACACACGTGAATATAATGGCTAAATTTGTCATGAAACAAACTTTAAAAATGCTAAGAATCTTGAATGATATTGTTAGTATGAAGATGTCAGGAAAATGACAGTGCTTCTTGGAAGGAAAATGCTTTCTAATTTTAATTTTTTTCTAATTTGCAAAAGAATACAGCTGTATAGAGTGGGATGGGGCTGAAAAGTTGTGAAAAAGAGACTGATGGTGGTTTTTTCTATTTTATCAACAATTCATATAAATTGATGTTAAAAATGTAATTTTAGAAGGGTGATCATAATGGCAGTAAAGATGTTTTGGTTAAAGAGCTTGGGATCTATTCCACTGGAGATATGCAAAGCTAACATGAGCTGTATGGGCCACAAGTTATTTAGGAGGGAGCAAAGAAGTGAGAAAAGGCAAAGCAATTAATTTGCAGTCAACTACTCTTTGTTAATATGCATCTGTGAAGGAAAAGGCCACAAAGGAGGGGGACAGACATTCAGAGACAGATACTGTGTGTGAAAGTGCCCTGGGAAACACTCTATTCATTGTAAGTAGAATCCCTACTACAAGAGATCTATCCTTCTTGGCTGGGATCCTCCAGATGAAAACGTGACAAGAAGTAGATAAATGTATACAAATGGTGTTTGACTTCTCTGAATTGCAAGTCGTCCTCTGCAGGGTATCGAGGAAGAAACAAACCCAATGTTTATCCATTTCAGAAGTAGAACATTGAGACCTATTCAAAGAACAAAACAAGAAGAGAAAGGGTAAACTGCCTAGTTTGCACATATGAAATAAATAGCAGCTTAGATTAAGGATCACTAATAGCCAGTGCTGTAAAGATCTTTTATGAAGTAAGGGAAAGTTGCATAATCGCATAATAGCATATTTGAGCTGAATGGTTTTGAGATTCTAATGTCACTGCTATTCCCTTATGCATCTAGTGTGTTTTAGCTACCTTTAGCTACCTTTCTCAGTGTTGTCAGAGTGATTAGAACGTGAGCACGACTTAAAGTTCAAATGCAGCAGGATGCTTTCTGAGAAGTATTGATTCTTTTGTTCCACATTTGGAACTCTGTATCTTGAAAGCTCACTTGCTTCTAGTTTCTTCAAAATCATGAAGTTTTTCAGAGCCTGGAAGTACTTCTCAACCTAAATTGGCATTCAGAAAATAGTGAAATTGAAATAAATTACTTGAAAACACAAAACAAACCCAACTCCTCCAAGAAGTCAGGAAAGCACTGGGTTTTTTTTCTGTTAATCACGTGCAAAAGCTGAAAAATCCAATTATTACAACTACAGGTGCTAATTTAAACAGACAAAGCAGTAACTATGCTCATTTAGAAATGTTTTGAAAATTGAGGCCAAAGTCTTGATAAATCAGGATTTTTAGTTCCCCAAACATTCCTTTAACATCTGATTTCTGGCATTTCCCCATTTCCCCCCCCAGATTTTTTCAGAGATGGCAAGGATCGTGATCACAGAGTATGTTTTACTTACTCAAATGTATTCATTCCACATTTAATAACTAATATTTCCAAGCATTCGTTCCAGAACTACTGTAGGAGACACATAATGCTGGTTTTTCATCCTTTCAGTCAGTAATATTTTGTTGAAATGGTTCTCAGTGAAAAACAACGCAGGAATTATGAGGTTTTGGGTTAGCCTTCAGAAAAACACATTGTATTCAGAAAACATATTAACCATCAGTTCATGTTCTTGTGTCAGGGAAAGTCAATTATGATTATGAAATGGCATTTGCAGTGTTTACAACATGCAAAATCATCTCAAAGGCTTTTCAACCTGTCTTGTTTCCCTGTTGCAACAGATGCTAATTCACATTCAGCACCTTGTTTGTTAACATACTGTCTGAGGGGATACGTTTTCCCAGCAGAAACCTGCTGATGGATGGTCCTTAAAGATACACCCTCCACAAAGAGCTGCCTGCTGGAGAAGGGTGCAGTCTTTAAAGTCATTCCCCACTGCCTCTTAGGAAAGCTTTATAGAGCATTCTGTCTTTTATACATAG
This sequence comes from Dryobates pubescens, assembly GCF_014839835.1. NCBI lineage: Eukaryota > Metazoa > Chordata > Aves > Piciformes > Picidae > Dryobates > Dryobates pubescens. The sequence continues at coordinate 8,452,478 of NC_071633.1, forward strand.
ATACCATATTTGCTATGTTTTATCCCTCCCTTGTAATATACTTAATAATAAATACATAGAAATAGTGACACAGGGTTTTCAACTGTTTTGTAGGAAGGAGGAGGTCTTAACAGGTAGGAAAAAGCATGTAAAATAGCTTTCACAACTATGCAAATATGCTCAGCTATTGGTCCCAACCCTCACAGAAGTTTCTACAAATACATTGAACTGCAGATCTAAATTTCACTTCACATATCAATATTTCTTACAGCTTCAGTGCCAACAGCGTCTTAATGCCAGTACAGAAATTAAGAGAGAAACCTGCAGTGATGCTTAGAGCAGTTCTTATTATGAGCTTCTTCAGAAATTCCTGGTAATGGACAGAGACAATAGTCATGTTTTCACAGAGGAATAGAAGGAAGAAGGTAGCCAGGAACCATGAAGAACAAAGGAAAAGGAACTTGGCTATGGCAGCTGTGAGGAGCTGCAGTATTGTCATTTTTAGCCTCTAAGGTAGAAGTTTGAGTCTTACTCCTCCCATCACAGAACAGCTGAACAACCCTAGCAAATGCAAGTGTTAGTGGCTATCAAACTCTCAGCAGCTGAAGTACCACAAGAGATTACACTGAAGACAGCCAGGTTATTTTAAATTGCCATTGAAGTTATGCCATCATCATCTGGTTTGGAATCAAAACAGATTAGAAGCATTCAAATAATCTGTTAACAGTAACTTGGCTGCTTGCAGAGCAGCATCCAGCTCTGTAGCAGAAATTAAAAGTTGTTCCAACTACACTCCAAAAAGATTTCTGTAACCCTTCAGAAATGGATCCACAAAAACTAATACAATTAGTAGAAATTTTCCTAGTGTCTGTATGCTGAGGAGGGAGGTGTTTAGTCTTACTGAGAAAAAGAGATTTCTGAAATCCTGACTCTCAGAATTTCTACTTAGTGATGCTAGAGGTCTCTGAAACTCTGGAGTTCACCCTAGAAAACCCTTCCTAAGACTGGCCACCTTAGACCTTCTTTTCATCAACTGAGAGCAGGGTCACTCTTTTACTGAAAATACTGCCAGAGAAAAATCTGTTGACTCTCCAATTTAAATGTAGTAGCTTGAAGAACAGAGAGCTATTCCAAGATGTGAAAGGTATGCATCCAGTTGTCTCTATTGGTTGTCTCTGGTTGTCCCAGGTGGAATAGGATCATAGGATAATCTGGGTTAGAAAGGATTTTAGGAGGTCTCCCAAAGTGAGGTCAGCTAGGAGATCAGATCAGGCTGCTCAAGAATTTATCTAGTCAGAACTTGAAAAGCTCCAGGAACGGAGACCACGCAACCTGTTTCACTGCTTTACTATAATCAGTGTGAGAAAGTGATATTCCTCTGTCCACATGTCTGTGCTCAAAAAGAAGGGAGAGGCAGCAGAAAGCATCCGCTGGGAAGTACTTACTAGTCCTTCTAAAAGCAATAACTACTGTTGTATGCTATATAAATACTTAAAAGCCCGTGATAAGACTAAGTTATTCAGGAGAGAAACAAAAAATGCTGAGTTTTCAGAGCCTAAACAAGGCAGAAGTATGACTCAAGATTGAGGCTGTTCAGCCCCATTAGTTTAAGAGACCACTTACAGAGACAGCTCTTCAAGTGCCTAAGAAGGCGTATGTAAAAAGTTTTACTGCCTGTAGATAGTTCCCTTTGGATCATACTGAACAGTATTTCCAGTATCTACCTCTTCAGCCTGCCTTCTGTGTCAGTCTCTGTGGCTTGTATAGATGCCTCATTGATATCCATGATTGCCATAGAGTTCTGAAGAGTATGCACTCTATAGTATAGGACGAATTTTAGCCTTCTTAAAAGGCTTCTGGAGGTTTTTGCATTAGTCTATGAAATGCTGTCATCAGCATAAAAACCCCTGTAAATACCATAGTTCAACATCTATGCTTCAAGTTAGAGCAAATTTTTATATATTTTGTTAAAAAATCTACTTCTACTTTCAAACTGACTCCAGATTACTTTTTGGTAAATTTACCTCTTTCTCTTTTCCCCTACCCCTTTTTTTCTTTCTCTCCCTTTTCCCTTATCTGGGAAAAGAGGGGGGGGCAGAGAGGAATTCTTGGTTTGCTACCATCTGAGCTCTTAAACTCCACTTCAGTAAGAAAAAAAGCCCTACTACATTACTTCATCCAATGTCCCCACTTCTAACCTCTACCCTAATTTAACTACCAGTCATTTAATATTAGATATTGAATATTAACCACCTCAGAGGGTAGTGACCAAGTTCCTGAAGAAGGATCCAATGAAGATAACATAGAAACCCTTTCTAGATGAGGAAGGATCTGAGATTACAAGTGGCTGGGAGACATAGAAAGGGCTTAAGTGAAGTATCAGCCGTATTTATGGCCTTCCCAAGCTTCCTTCTTTGGGTTGTGGCTAAATGAAAGGCAATGGGCAAGATGGATCTTTGGCCCAGGCATTACAGCCATTTATAATTTCCCTTCAGTGTGTGTGCATAAGAGGTATAGGGAATTTGCTAACAGAGGTCACTAAATCACTTACAAAGGGGAGAATGGGCAGAAATAACACAATGGCAACATTTGGCTATTGGCAAATTGCGTGGGGCCAACTGTTTAAAGTGTTTTGCCTTGGATTCCTAGACTTCTGAAGTTACTATAACAACACTCCAGCACCACCTAAAAATGTTTTCTCTCCTTTCTTTCTTATATATACACAAGAGTAAAGTGTTTTAGAAAATCTGATCTAATTGCAGAACCTCTGAGCAAAGAATAATGTTGACCAAAGCTGGCACAAGTTGGCAGTCTCACAGAGACAGGGCTGTATTGCACTGCTTGGTCACTTAATTGTCATTAAAGGGTTTTAGCCTTGCCTTCTATTTCCCAGGATCCTAAATAGTGGTGGAGAGTTCTACCTACACACAGATGATTTCATAGACAGATAGGCTTTGGTCAGTGTAGAAATAGTATCTTCACTCACTGGCACGGGGGAAACTTGGAGTGGACCAGAATAACAACTCCATGTGGACAGGATTTGCATATTAACAAGAGCATAAGTGGTTGCAGCTGTCTTGCCTTCAGAGCAGGCAGTTTCAGCCTCTGAGGAATAGGATGGTATTCTACAAATCTGATTACATGTTGGTTGTATCAGTATGCCATAAATGGCAATGTGTTGCTGTCTAGAGAAATCAAGATGCTATTGAAATGTTACCTGATTATTTTATGGTGTTTTAAATGGAAACCAACTCTTCCAATATCCCAGTAAGCAGCCTGGATGATCTACTGGAAATGGGAGAAGGAAACACATGTCAGGCTACCTATGTTAATAAAACTGTTCACAGGAGCTGCAATGAATTGCCAAAGGACAAATAGTATTTTCTCTCTTCATAGCCCTTTTATAATATCCATTTCTAGCTACACATTTGTTTCAGCTCTGCAGCTTGACTATAATGACAAGCATATAACTCATAAAGACAGAAGAGTAGCAAAAATATTAGGCACGATGCTGACCTTTTCATGCGGTAGTTAATTCTTAGACCTGTGACAGTCTCACTTTTTGTCATGTAATATCTTAACCTGTTGACTATAAAGAACTTCCACATAGCATATACAGATAAATCAACTGATGTTTTAAAGGGAGTTTTGCTACAATATTTGGCTCTGGCCAGCCTAATCTAGTGTGGGGTGTCCCTGCCCATGGCAGGGGGGTTGCAACTAGATGATCCTTGTGGTCCCTTCCAACCCTGTCTGATACTATGATAATATTGTAAATTTTTTTAACAACAAAACCTTCCCATTGCACATAGTACAGTTTAGCACTGAGGCTAATCTCTTAAAAACTAGAGAAGGGGCAGTCTGTAAACCAGGATACAAAACTAACACTCATTATAAAACTCTTGTGCTAGTTTAAAAGGAAACATACTGCACTTTTCTTCTGCCCAGATACTGACCTACCCTCATTGGAAAAATACATTTTTAAGGCACCTTATTTGATGTCTTACTGATTGTGTTATATATTCAGAGCAGGTAGTCTAAAGCAAAGAACAAAGGCTGTGTAATTTGAACTTAAACTCATACTTCACAGGTCGATGCCTCACTCAGCCTGCAAGAAAAAGCAATTATTGCACTGGAGCTAACACCAGGAACAATATTATAAAAGGGGGTCAGTGACACCATTTTTTGGAGAAAAGATGTGCAGTAAAAAAATGAATTAAATATAATTAATTTTCTTAAAAGCACTATAATTTTACCTCACTCACTGAAGAAATGTTCAAAAGCTAAAAGGAGCACATGGACTTGGCATTAGCTGCTTGAAATCTTACCCTGATGTAATTCTGGAATACAGTTATAACAAATGATTAAGCATTTTCATTTTAAAAAAAAAAATCTAAATATCTCATTTACCCCTTAATGTTGTTAATTAAATGCTTTCTTAAAGACTTTGCACAATGCTAGCTTTGAAACAAATAGTAAGTGTGATCTGTTCCTAAGCTATGTTAAAGTAATCCTATACAGTTTTTGTAGCTCCTGTTTTTAACAGTGGCTGCTTTCATTCTTTGAAACAATTGCTGTTCCTTTTGGAACAGGTAAATTGCTTCAGTGAGTGACAAGTTAGTCCTCTTGCTGTGAGACTGGAACCTGCTCCTTCAATCAAAAATAAGCTGGTTGGAAATAACTGATTTTATGCCTCACCGAGTTTGGTCTTGGCTGAATAAAAGAGGACATTATCTTACTGCCTGCCACAGCTAAAGAAAAAGACCCTCTGTGACTGACGTACAAAGTGCTTAGCCAGAATCGATGCCTGCTGCTTAATGAGGGGAACAGGGAAAGGAACAGAAATCTCCTTTCAGCAACCTGTGTGTGCTGTAGTGGCAACAACTCCAAAAGACAGCATAAAATCTGGTTCTTGATGTAAGAAAATATCCCCCAGCTCCTCCCATGTGACATTGTTTTCCTCGAAGTTCTTGAATTGAAGCACTGGAAGCATTTTTGAATTATGGAAACATTAACACGATATAAGATGGGGGGGGATGGGGGGGATTCTCATTCATAACTCCTCAGCTTGCTCTTACTTTGCATTTTCACCTGTTAAGCAAGGTGGTAACTCAGAGTATTTGCTTATGGTTGCTCAGGTCTGCCCTACTCCCCCATGAAGCCCTTTATTTATCAGGACAGACTAATTAGCTTCTAACTTGTGCTGTGTTCAGTTTTGAGTGAAGCAAAGAAGCTGGAAAACTGCTAGTGACACATTCCAGAAAATGGAAAAGCAGCTGGGGCAGTTCTCATACAAATTCACCCACTGTGGGAAAAGAAAAGTTTAAGCTAGTAAATGCAGCATCAGACAGTGCTTGACCTTTGAAACTGTGTGTCAGCCTTGGTGGGAAAACAAATATCCACTTGTCATTAACAGGCATCTCTTCTACATGCAAACAACAGGCTATTGTATTACAGAAGAAAGAGATGTCCTCAGCATCTTACACTAATCCTCCCGGGAGGGGGGAACACACACTAAAATACCCCTCAAAGGATCAATGTTGTAATTGTTTTATTTTGTAAAAAATACATTCACTGTAACAGCTTTAGTTTTAGCTTCTGGATTGCTGAAGACTCTCAAAGCATGTGTCCTTCCAATATACAGATTTACTAATGTATGCATATAATAATCTCAAAATTGCGAGGGTACACCAAGAATATCTAGGAACAGAGTGAGGCAATGGAACCACCTCTGCAAGAATAGCATAAACAAACCATCTAAACCCCAGTATTCTCCTTCCATTTCTTCCCCTCTCACATTTTAATTCTAACAATATGTTGGTAATGACAGACATCACAAATGTTAATTTGCTTTGCAGTGTTGTTTTGGAAGCTCAAAGACTTCGAGATGAAACAGTTTAAGAATGACAATGTCATTCCAACTGCAATACATCTCCTGAAGGGTGCTTAGATACTAAATTTACTTTTCTCTTTTCAGAGGACATCTCACATTATGCTAATGTCATGTAACTAATCATCTTGTGTTACTAGTCCAGCATTTAAAAAATGTTTTTACCTGTATGTAGATAAGAAAACTGCTTAAAAAATATCATATTAACCAATATGACCCCGTTGTCTTGTCATAGGAAATAAAGCAGTTGGCTTCTGAAATTAGCCATAAAATGTAAGAGTGTCAAATGATTGGTTGTCTGTATATGGAATGGAATGCATGTCTGTTTAGATTACCTGACAGATTATATGCATGCATGCAGCAACCATATTAAGACAAAATAAAACACAATCAGAAAGTGACAGCTCTGCAACTGATCTTATCTCATGCTTCCTAACTGCAGACAGGCCAATCTGCTTAACCTAGAACAACCTAAAGTGACAGTCTTTTTTAGACCCTTTAAATTAGGTAAACAATGTTGATTCCCCTGCAGAAGCACTGTTTCTGCAATAAAACACATGGGGGGAAATGAGCCTTATGTCCACTTTTTGCAGCAGTTGGAAAGAGAGTAATAGAGGTAAAAGTGCCTTACAGTACAGATGTAATCCACTTAGTCTTCTGTTTTGTGTAACTACAGTATCTCTAGCATTTTGTGTCAGGGGGTTCTTTGCTTGGCTATGTTCATTAAGAGACTTTACATCAAGGCACTGATGTTCTCCATCTGTTTTGAGCATATTGCCAGTGTAAATCAGCTTAAAGCAAGTTTATACACCCACACAAAATTAGAAGAATTCTCATTTGGCATTAGAACATCAATTCTCACATGGTCCATTTTCAAGGATGAAAAGCAACTTAGGGAAAAGGCAGATAACTTCAGTGCCAGTGAGTCTCCTTTTGTGCACAATTCTCTAGTAGCTGGTAGTCAGTGGATCTGCACATCTGATCTGCTAGCAAAGCAGTTTTAATCTTTCTCCACAGAGGTCTGTGACATCTGATCTATGGTCCTCTGTGAAACTGAATTATATGAGCCACTCACAAAAGAGGGGTTATTTGCTGAGTTTTCACGTCTGTCTAATTTTTGCATGTTTACAAATTAGTTAAATCACACTAGACCACTAAACAAATCAAAACCTAGCATTAAAAAAAAATCAGCAAGCAAAGACTCTACTTTGAATCAAACGAATTACCAGAATGCATCTTCTACCTTTACCTTTTGTACTTCATTGCTCAAATTTCAACTGCAGCTTAAAGCAAAGCATGAAAGAAAATCCACATGAAATTGCATACTTTCATTCATGTTTCCTAAAGAAACAACACAGCACTCCAAGGAGTCCTTACAGTCTACCAAGGACAAAGACTTCAACAGCTAAGGCAAAGGTCCACTTTTAATAAAGATTTTAATACCTGCTTTTAATCCTTTTTTCATTATTATTCTTTATTTGTTAAAGAATGAAGAATTATTAAAGACAAGCTAAATTGCTATTAAAGTTTTAGGAACTGAAAAAGTGAAGATTCCTTGCTTTTGTCATTTAAGGACAATCAATATGTCAGTTTATACATCAATTAAGAAAAATACATTTCTGTGTGTACGGCAGAAAATAATCCGAATCCTTCTTTCTAGAGGCCCACATTTTAACATAGGGTTTATTTTCTATGTTACAAGGTTCTTAGGGAGGCAGATGTCATGTCCGCCTTCAATATTTATTGTTCACATCAGGCTTACTCCCAAAACCTTTTGATAAAAGAAAACCTTAAGGAGATACTATTTTATTTAAGCTGTAAATAACAACAGTCATTTAAATGGAAAGAAAAAGGCAAATACAGCTAAGCATCTGCTTTGCACAGTCAAACAGAGCAATGTTGTGTGTTCTGTCTTCTCCTGCCTGCTTCCAGGGTAGAGGGCAAGCATTCAGTTCTCAAGTCCCCAGTTCATGCAGACGCAAAGGCCAATACTGTAGCCTACACTTCTAATAGCATGATCATGCCCTGTTTTACAAATTGGCAACTTACCTCATTTCAAGCATCTGATAATTAAAGGTCCAAATATAGATTTTCTTTCAAGGAAAACCTTCATACACCTACTACACTGCTGCTAACAGAATTCCAATTTACACTTCAAGACCAGACAGCAAAGCATTAATCTATTTTTTAAAATCCAATCTTCTCAGTTTTATAAACAAGATTTTATTAGACTTTCTAACCAATCTTTAATGAGTCCTTTAAAAATTGTTCAGGTTTGTATGTTTATTAATATGTTTAGTGTGATTAAGATGATTAATAACCTATGGCACTTCTCATTTCTGTTGAAATGAATTAATAGCAAGGCATAAGTTCATCAAGAAGCATTCTTAGCTTCCTTGCCTGACTTCAAATTGGCATTTAAATAATACTACTGGAGCAGTTGGATGTACCCTGAAGGAGGATGCAGCTTGTGGACATTTGACACAGGAGCAGGCTCTTGGCAGAAACTCTGGCTGGTTGATAGGACCTCAGGTACGAGCTGGTTTTCTGACAGCAACAGCAACTTGAGGAGTACACATGCAGGACCAGTTCCTGAAGGGCTGTACCCAGTCAAAAAACATCCACACTGAAACAATTCTTGAAGATCTGTAGCCATTGGGAAGGACCAGTGTTGGAGGAGTGGAAAAGCATGGAAAGGAGAAAAAGAGTTATGAATGGACTGCAACCTCCATTCCTCATCCTATGTGTACTGCTTGCTGCTGGGGAAGGAAGAAGCAGAACTGTTGCAATGAAAGGAACGAAGATGATGCTGGAACTTCAAATATCTTCATTAGATTCATAAGAGAAACATAGATGTGCAAATCCCTCCACCCAGAGGTGTTCTGGCACCTGTAGCACAAGTACAGCATGCTGTACATCTTGGATTACACCTTGGCAATAGCTGCACCAGGACTGTACTTAAAATAGTGACTTACTGTATTTTAGTGGTATAGAGATGAATAAACACATGCTGAGCCCACCTTTCTAAGGAAAAATTGTCTTGACCGCTCAGTAAGATGAACATGTCACTAGGTACACTTCTTTGTTTCTCATAAACATTTTCTAGGAAAGAGAATGTGAATGAAATAATGCACACTTTGATGGTTACCAGCAGGAACATAGCCAGACAAAAGATTTCTGACATTTTGGGCTTTCTGATGGCAGAGAAAACCACCAACCCACAGCATATGAGCTGAGGCACCCATATTTTAAGTCCTGCAGTCTTCTTTCCCTAAATGTCACCCTGTACAGTGTATTTACTGAATAGCCACTAAATCTGTGCGTGTATCTGGTTTTCATCAGCATAACAAATGTTTTGGACTTCAAGTTCCTTGGAAGACAACACATATACTTCATAAATGAGTCATTATCAGAATGCAAATAAGATAAAAATCCTTATATTTCAGAAAAGTTCTTTACCTGATTAAATTCCTGTCAGCAGTCAGTATGGCACTAAGCACAAGCCTTTGGAGATTCAAATCATTATCTCAGGAAAATTATAGAAAGAAGAGTGACATCAGTGAAAGGAGTTCAGATTTTCAAAGGAGAAAAAAGACCACAGCTTTATAAGAAGCACACATGGACACAGACACACATATATGGTTTCTCACAAACTGCCTTTTTTCATTCTATTCAGCAACAGCAATCACAAATCTCAGCATCCTTCCTATCAGTATGAAAGCATCTCTGAGGAGGTAGTGACAGATGAGTCATTAAAAATGTGAACTGGAGTGCTGGCCCCAAGCTGTCACTGAGTTGTTGCACTGAGGTCTCCTCTAATTGGTTGTGCAGCTGCATTCAGATCACTGGGAGTGCATCTGTGGCAAAGCAGGTAAAGAAATCAGTCACATCATTTCCATCAGCAGTTCTTCCAGGCTGTGTATTTACAGCAGAATCTCCCTCTGCAGGGGTAAAACAAAACCAATGCACACCACTACCAAGATGTCTGAAGTACTGAATCCAGTCCAGAACTTTAGTGTTTAAGAGATCAATTATGCCATGATCCTCCTGCATTGAGATCAGAATTGAGGTCCCAGGTTTCCTCATTCTTCCATGTATTGGGCATTAGTATCCTTTACCAAACAAAAATGTATTAAAAAATAATTAAACTGAACAACTGGTTACAATTACAAAAGAATCAGAAGAAGTCCTAGGAATGCATTACCAGATGAATTTCTATATCAAAGAGATGGTGCCAGATAAAAAATAAAATTATGTTAGAAACATCACAGAATTTTCTCAGTGGCAGGGGGGGTGTTTGGTTTTGATTTTGTATTCCTTAGGAAATTAAGCTTATAGTCTCCTGAAACAGTTACTGACCTAGGGAATGACTGAAGAGACTGTATCATATGTTAAGATGCAAATTTTGATGAAAGCTTACTGCACCTTATCATCTTAACAGTGGGCTATACAAGTCTATGTCAAGCTCCTCAAAATTTTGCTTCGTACCAAACATGCTGCTTAGCCATCACTGCCTCCTGATTTTCAGGTGATGATTTTTATTCTCATAGTCTTTGCTCAGCCAAGACTCGGGCATACCTGATTTCCTTTACATAAGCCACAAGACCTTCTCCCACTAATAGATAGTTCCCTGGGCACATTGTCTGGAATCAAACATTTCTTCGATTGTTTCGATTTATTTACTCTTACTTCAGTTAGGTTTCAGGAATTGAGCTGCTTGCACTCCTCTCCTGGGGAAATTAGGATAATGACTCACTTTGTTCAATCTCTTTACTGAATCCCAAAGCCAGTGCAATGCATTTAGTGTCCAGTGGAAAGAACAAACAAACAAACAAGGGAAAAAGGCAGCCATTTTACCAGTAGCACAGAACTAAAGAATGTGCATAAACTTCCTGGACTGTCTGAAGGCTATTTGTACTTCTTGAGCCAGTCTTAGTCTCCTGAAAGCAACACTCTATTCTTGTTCTTCTGCTGTTGCACTCATCTACTGCAATACAAAGCAGAAAAACACACTCATTAATAAACTTTTAAAATTGTATATCCATATTTTCACAGAAAACACATGGATAAATGTGAAGTAATTCTTTCCTCCTTCCCTTGTCTTAAATAAAATACTTAAACGCTTTAGATAAATAAAAGATAACTTGATTCTATGGATACAGCTTCAGGTATTTCACAGCTCATAGCAAATTTACAAAATGTGACTAGGTGCCACAAGAAATAGAATTCCCTGATCTCCCCCCACACACACCCCCCTTTCTGTTTGGTGGGGGTTTTTTTGGTGTGCAAAAGTACTATGAAAACTCTCTCTCTTTTTGCATCATCAGGAACCTGATAAGAGGGAAAGGCTAGTGTGAAAAGGTAGGAGGCATGGAGAGAAGAATGAGCCAAAACTTCTGATACCAAGCACCTCCACGTCTGGATGTATTCAGAATACATATCCAGAGCTGTAACTGTTACTCTGGTTTTTGAAAGCAGGAGCAAAGTCTCAGGCCTTAAGCCATTCTGAAGCTTTGTGAATGCTTTATTTCAGCTTTGTGCTAGGAGATAGTCAAAACTAATAGCACTTGTTGCTCATAGCAAATTATTTTTGGTTTATTTTATTACCTTGAGAGTGAATTTGTTCTTAATAATTTTCTCTGCAGGCAACAGAAAGACATTTGTTTCTACAAGGAACATTTATCTTTTCAGGGATCCTGATAGCTAAATAGATTTTTAAAAAAAGGTATAAAAGGGGAATATAAAAAGTTTTAAAAGAAGGATATATACTTTTCTCTCCCTGTGAAATACCATCTTTTTCTCCCAAGCACTGACAGCCAACCGGTTCTTTCAATTCCCCAGCATTTCAAGAACAGCATGAGATTCGCAAAGGCAAGAGAAAACAATACCAAGTGAAAAGTACTGATTAACTTGTGGTGGCTCATTGAGTCAGAATGTGCTTCCCTGCTGTGCTGCTTCTAAAAATCTTAAATCATCTCTGCCTCCCAGAATAATGTGATCTCTCAAGGTAACAAAGTTAATTCTGAAGTAAAAAGCTTAAAAAGGTTCTTATGAGTAGAAAATCTTGATATGTTGCATTTTTAATTGTAAAATCTAAAGAGTCCAGCTATACATTACTGAACAGTCAATTTTTTTCTTCTTTTTTCTGGTTTTTTTTTTCCTTTTTCCCATTGTAAGGCAATCAGACATAGCTGTTTATTACAAAATGGCTCCCAGATTTATACTAAGAAAACTGTTTCTACCTGGTCCTACTTTAATGCTGTTTTCTTTACTACTGACTCCAGTTTTAATTGCTAAATGGTATATAAATGGTGGTGCTATGACTTTTTTACTTTGCTCACCTACTTTATTTTTTTTTCAGTATTGATTTAACTAACCCTCATTCATTAAATGAATATATGTGGTGTGCATGCACATGACACATCCACAGACTGAATGAGATATATTCACCAGAAGGCCAGTGAAGGGCCATTTGCCACGCATTAATAGATTGCAGGAGATAAGGGTAGCATGTAATCATGGTTTATGCAGTTTAAGGTACAGAGATGTAAATACATAAATTGCTTAGTATTAATTACACACTTTACAGGAGTCTCTAATAACATTAGATTCTGGATCCAACAACTATTCTAGGTTTAGAAATGGGGTACTGTGCATGCTTAAGTCATTCTAAAGCTTAGCTATATCATTAAAGAAACTGCTGTTGTCTTGGGAATATGACATTAGAGCACAGGTTTCTATCCAGCTCACATTGGGAGATGTTACAGTGAGGATCCTTGAAGAATCATCACTAAGAAATGACATTCCCTACCAAATGAGAGCTCTCTTAGGATTTTCAGTATTTATTGCCTTCTTTCAGATGAAGTTGTTTAAACTTCCACCAGTTTCTTGAGATCATTACTGCTTCCAAAAGGTAAAAAGTATCACTACTTTAATTGCTTTATTTCTAGTATCATTAATCTTGGCAGAGGCAGGAGGGGAACAAAACACTTGGAGACAGCTCAATTACATCTTTCACACATACTTGATGGTTTTCTTCCTTTTTCTTTGTTTCTTGATAACACATTATGTATTCCTGTTTGGAATCTACAATCATAGTGGCTGTATCTCCAAATCATTTGTATTTATTAGTTTTTTTTCCATTACTGTCTCTCCCTTTTCCCCATAGAGGTGCCCAAAGGAGGGTGTAGGACTTTCTTCCTAGAGGCACTCAATTTAATGGGAAAAGACCCTAAGGAAGCTGCCTTATCCTTCAAGTTAGCTGTGCTTTGAGGATGAAATTGGGTTAAGCAAAAGCATAAATTATGCTATGATTTTTATAATACAATCTATTTCATCATAATAGCATAAATCTCCTAAACATCTATGATGTTTCTGTGGGCTGCTTTTGGGGAATCCCTGCCACAGGAACTAAAATTGTTCTAACCTTTGTATTTGCAAACCACTAATCCCAAGTCCGGATGCTGTTCTGCTATTCCTGGGACAAAGTACCAAAGTCATTCATGTAGCCCAAATACTTGAAGAATGTAACTTTTAGACAAGAAAACAATTCTATGTCCTCTCTCACTATTTCAGAGGAATGGCTTGTATGATTAAAAGGAAATCCTGTAGCTCATGGGTATATTTTCAAAATTAACAGATTTATGAGAAAAAAGGAGCTAGGACACCCCGAAAAGAATAAAGCCCTGAGGAAAATGAATCTATTATGACATCCTACAGTATCACAGTATATCAGAGGTTGGAAGGGACCTCAAGAGTTCATAGGGTTCAACCCTGCTGCTAATGCAGGATCGCTTAGGCTAGTTCACACAGGAATGCATCCAGGTGGGTTTTCAAAGTCTCCAGAGAAGGAGATTCCACAACCTCTCTGGGCAGCCTGTTCCAGTGCTCTGTCACCCTCACTGTAAATAAGTAATTTCCTTTGAAATTATTTTTTATTATAGAATTATAGAATCAATAGGGTTGTAAAAGACCTCAAAGATCATCAAGTCTAACCCGTCACCCAACACCCCATGACCACCAAACCATGGCTTCAAGTGCCACGTCCAACCCCTCTTGAACGCCTCCAGGGACGGCAACTCCACCACATCCCTGGGCAGCACATTCCAATGGCAAACAACTCGGTTAAAGTTGCATGTTATTCCATAGAGGTAGGATTTGATTTTATGTTAGTTAGATCATTAATGTTAGATCATTAATATTTGGTGCCAAAGACATTAGTTTTTGCAGAAAGCAACGCAATTCCATGCTGTCCAGAGATGAGAAGTGGGTATGTAGTACACGTGCTAAGAAATGTGTGTGTTTATCAAGCTGTCAGGTGGTCCTCAGCACTGAGAATCCCTCATCCTGAGAATGTTTTTTATCTTGTGCATTTCAGTGAGCGCTGCTGAAGCTGTGAATGGTCTGTCAGCACTTTTATTAGACATCTTATTAGGGAGTTTATAGCTTGGCTGTAAAACCTTGCTGTAGGCTAAAACTAGTTAACTAATACTTTCAGAGCAATGCTTTTTGCCAAATTTAAGTTGGATAGCTTTAGGCATTTTCCCATGTTCCTATCAGAAGGCAATATTCAAGTTGTGATTGAAATTTTTTGAAGTAGGGCAAAGCAAAATACAAATGTCTTAGACCTGCAGCTTTACTCAGTAGACAGTAAGATGTCTAATACTTTAGAATGTATGTTTCATGTAATAAAGATATAAAATGGCTGTAGCGGTGGGACTCAATGTTTCAAGGTCCTTATTCAAACAGGATCCTGGTTTGCCTGAGTAGAGTCTTCAGAACTAGAGCTACCCTGAGGCTAGCTGTGAAAATCATAAATTACTACCTTTGACAGAAATAGATGACATTATTTAAACTGAAAACTATTAATTTAAAATGCTGCTGAAAACTGATGTTACTTTTCCTGTGTTGTACCCAGAAGAGCAGGGAACTTGGAGGGCTTTCTGGTTTCCCTTTGTTCATGGAACAAATGCTCTCATTTCATACATCAGCAGTCACAGTTTGCTACAACTACAAGTCAAGCCATACACTTTTCAGGAGGAGGTGACAAAAAGTAGTACATCAGTGCATCGTTTTATTGTCATTTCAAGACCTTGGACATGGAAGAGTGTAACTCTAACTTTACAAAGATTGTTGACAGGGAAGTTGCATACACCTGTAGGTAAAGAATTTAAGCTTCAAAAAGAATTTAAAAGGAAGTATAATAAGTTATCTGAAAACATATTAAGTGCTTGTTTTATTTCTGTGTAACAAGAAGGGGGCAGGTTGCCAAGTGTAGAACATGTTGCTTCAGTAATTCTCACTGCCTTTCATTAGCTGCCAGTCACAGACAAGTTCCTGAGGGTGAAAGAATTTCCCATCTTCTTATCAGCAGTGCTATCCCTGGAGAAGCTTTTCTGAACTGATCAGCCTTGCCTAGCTGAACAAGTGTGCTGAGGGAATCTCTGCTTGTTTGGATAAAAAAGCTTTGTCATGTAGCACTGTCACTCTGACTACAAGTCCCAGACTGTGTAGTCTATTGGATATTAATGGATGCAGCTGTGTAGAAAGTTGAAGCTAAATGTGGACAGATTTTATGAACTCGGTGGTTTTTGTTTTCGTAACATTTGGTCTCTCAATGTATGGAATTAAAGGAAGAATATCAGAGCCAAAGGAGTTCCTTCTTTATGCCTTTCATTTGTCTTTCTTCTTCATTGCTTCAGCTTCACACCAGCTAAGGCAGATGATATGTACAAATTCTAATGCAAGCCAGATATGTTGTAAATAGTTTCAGGCAGCTTCTCGAGGAATCCAACCTCTGTGGAACATGAAGTATATAAAAATCCAACTAATGCAGTTTTCTACCAAAAAACTAATTTGTAACTTTTTGCAGATTAGGTAATTGTTTGTTGAATTAGCAGTAGGTGAATATCTAAGGTGGAACCAAAACGCCTCTGAATTCAGTCAAGAGTTTAGTTCTGAACATGTGGCTGGGATTAACTGCATCAAGCTATTAATGTTTTATCAAGTGTTACAGCTGTGCTAAATGTTGGACAGTGCGAGTATCAGCATTAACTGAGGCTTTTATAATGTTTAAATCCTGACTCAACACTGGGTTTCTCTACAACTGCTGAAGTCCTAAGATGTTTTGGCCTGGGCTCTTTGCTGAAAGTGATCTCTAATGTTTATAAATAGACAAGATTTCGCCTGTGCTGTTGAGCTGTGATGCTGATCTGTTAAGTGTGCATTTCTAAACTAGAGCATTGGGTACCTCTAATCTTTCCAAGAAACCTACACACAGCAGTGTGTGCTGCAGCTTTGTGGAAGCTGATTGTCTCCTCAGCTACTGATTAAACAGTGTCTAAAGCCCAGGTTTCTGCCAGAAGAGCCAGTAATTTATCTCTTTTCTCTACCTGGAAAACTGCTTGTCAGACTTGAGGAAACAGTATTATTTTTGTGCCTTTTAATACTTTTCTGTCTTTGAAGAAAATTGGTCAACATTTTTGAAAGGGAGGGGGTTGGAAGAGTTGCTGGCATACGGGGTGGCCACATTGTCTTTGCTTCCTTAAGCAATTCAGGCTAAAAATCAGCAGGGAGATCTATACTAACACTCAGCTTTATTATCTATTTCAAAGTCAAATTTTATCTGCAAGTGCTTTGATGAATTTTTAAACAGTCTCACAGAAATTCAGGGAAAGCATTTGTACTGTCAGTTACCTCAAAACAGTAGTTCTTAATCAGGGCCTGGTACTTTTTCTTCAATTAATTGTTCTGACTGGTTGTACTGTAAATACAAATGCTAACTTTTCATAGCTACATACTTGCTTCATACAACACACTTGTTTCAGGTAGATGTTTAAAGAACATGTATATTCATGGAATATGTATGTATACAATTAAATTCTTTAGTCTTGATGTTAAAGACAGATTGGGGGGGGGGGGGGGGAGGCAGCTTTTATTTTAACTAATTCCATTATCATTCTTTTGAATTATAGCAAGCACTTGACAGAAAAGTTAATCTGTGAAAATAGAGAAAAATATGCATGCCAAGGATATACACTTTAAATACCAGTATAGCAAGTAGATGTGTATATCATCACTGTATCTGTTCTCTATAGCTGTATGTTTTTATGTCCCCATTCTGTCAGTCTGCAGTTTTAAACAAACAGTTCCAAATGTCACTGATATTTTTGCTTAAAAGACAGAATCTGTAACCCTTCGGAGATTACATTAAAAGCTGCAGCAGTTTGCTACACATAATGTTTCACCAGTTTCCTTATGCACACATTTTAGAAGCACTTAATCTCTTAAAGCTTGCCCTTTCTTTTCTTACCAAAAGGCATTGTTAAATTCAATGATGCATTATTAATAAACACGTTTAAAATGGAACCTAGCAAAGATAACGCTATAAATAATCTGTTACAAAGAATAAGCATCACTAGATTTGTCTTTTCGCCTGTTCTGCTGCTGTAGTGCTTTCCTGTTTATTCTTCACATGATTGATTATTGTAGCCTGATTTTTGACTATTTGCCTGTGTATGCATATGCAGTTTTGCATCCTGCACCGTTGCACTCAAAAGGCAGTGTAAGGCTGTGAGCTTTATTTCCCATTACTCTTCTAAATACTTGTTAGCTAGGTTTCTTTATTTCCCCCAGCTTATGGTAGAAAGAAATCTTGAATGAGATAGAAGCGGTCTGTGGCAAAAGGAGTTGTTGCTTTTTTTATTGAAACATCAACTTGGGAAGTGTGCAAGGTTGTGTAGCAACATCTTCCATGACCAGAGTTATGCCAGAGGTCACATTTAACCCGAGGCACATCCGTTATGTCTCATGGCAGTTAACATCCATTTCTTCCCTCTGATTTCAGTAGAGAGGGACTTCAATATACACATAGACTGAATTCTTCTGTCTGCATGTGCAAGTTCTGTGATTCTTACTGATTTTATTAATGTTCTGTGTGGAGGAGTTGGCTATAATGGTGGTATGAGATCCAAGAAACAACATTGCTTCTGAGGCTTTTGTTCTTTTTTTGAAAGAATACAACATATAACTGGATAGCTTTCAGTTTGTGTGTAGGGGTACTTTGAAATGGTATCAAAGAAAATGTTACATAGCTAAAACACAATAAAAAGCTGTATTGCTATACTCATTGACTCTCCCCTCTAATATATAGTTCTGAATCCACATTATACAGATTTCCTCTCAGAAGCATTTATTAATAGTTCTGTGCTTAGTGGTAGAACCAATGGTGTGGTGATTCAGCCTTATCTTTCAAGCTGGCTGGAGGTAATTGATAATATAGGTACGTGGGTGCAGCTAATAATGCTGGCATTCCAAGTGTAAGATGTAGAACTGCATGAGTCTGTCACTCATGTGTCAGCCCTCATGTGCAGCACCCTGCAGCTGCTGCTCCTGGGACAGGAAGGGTGGGTACGTGCCTTGTCTGAAAAAGGAGTGGATTTGCTTGTGAGAACAGCATGACTGAATCAGTACTGGGGAATATTTGAAGGAACTCTGAATCAATTGCTATAGTCAGGGCTCCAGCTTAGGTGATTGTCTAGTGATGAGGCTGATTTGAAAGCATTACATTTCAAAATAGATTACAAAATAACTCCTTTTGGGGGGAAGCTGTTAGCAATCTTTCTCTATACTGATGTTTTTATTTTAAATTAACTAACATCGGTCTTCAGAATGATATATTTCTGCCTCCTTATTACTAAAGAAGTCTTTTGATGTGTAATGGCTAGCAATGGTAGCAGATGTTAGCCATAAGTAAACACAAAGGAACAGACTAGTGCATTTGTATTAGGCTCTAATTTGGAATTTTTTCACCATGACATTGTGGACTTGGGAGCTGAAATGTTTTGTTTTGATGGAAAGATGTTGATTCATTTTGAGCAGACAAAAGTTTGACATAATTGTAGCCTTTCATTCTTATAATTCAGAATTTTAGATCCAAATAAGGGAAGGTAAGATGATACATTCCCTTACCACACAAAGGTCACAGTAGGCTAGGGGCTAGTATGGTTCAATGAGATTTGGATACTCCAGCACAAGAGCTTGCTTCTTCCTGTTCTAAGCATTCATTTAAGCTCTTAAACCTCAGTTCCCTGAGTACTCTAAACAAAATTATCTCATCTTTGAGAATGTGGGTGGTCATTCTCTTAACGGCTTTTGACTAAAATCCTTAAAAGGATCCACTTGGCTTTAATATAACATCTCAGATGTTTGCATAAAGCAGGAGAACTATTTCCCTTTCCACCTCTTCCTGAGTGTTTCTGTACTATATCTAGGAGCATTTTGATCTTCATGTCCAGCTGTGTGAATTTGTTATTTGGAACAAGAAACTTTGTATTTAATGATTGGACACTGAGGTTTTAAAGAACCAATGGTTATGATCATTGTAGCTTTACTCTCTTCTATCTCTGTCAATCATTCCTTGACTAAAATGGCAAATTGGTTTCTTTTGTGCTAAGCCATACTCAGTACTTCCATGTTGTACTTCCATTTTTTCTCTCATGGAATCTCTTGGTGCAATGATTTAAAGACCTGTTTTGTTTTGGTTTTTAAAAAACTTTTTTTAACCTTTGATTTTTATTCCTGTACTGATTGTTGATCAGGAGTATGCTTTTGAATTTCCCAGTTGTCCTCACGCTTCTGAACTTTGGTTCATAGTATGAAGCCGTCTCAGAGTACCTGACACCTATTATGCTTAGTTGAAATTGACTAGTAAATACATTCTAGGGACAAGCCTAATGCACTCCAATCAAAGCCCCCAGCTTGTCCAAAGTCTCAAAATGTGTAAAGTGTGTATTGGATCCCCAGCACTAGTTATTTTGCTCTACAATTCTATCCCATTTTTATTTTACTACTTGCCAGTTAAGGTATACCTGTAGACAAAGATTAGGTCTGTTTTCTTGTTTCCTGGAAGCTAATGTGTCCTTTAACAAGTTGGGTTATTTTTTCCCCTTTTCATATCTGTTTTTTTTTTCCCTTCATATCTATTTTTTCCCCTTTTCATTGTCTGTGTTGACATTAGGTCTTTTACAGTACAGTACAGCTCAGTAGAGTACAATCTGTCAATGATCAATACTTGGGTGGAATAATCATGGAGTTTCCTAACATCCCATTTCCAAACACTGAAAATTCAGGGTGTACTCGATGCTTTCAACTATCCATTAGTGCATGGAATGCTGTCCTAGTTATTTTAACTAAGTGGCTAATTTTCCAATTTGAGAAGCTCTCAAGTTGGCGTCTGCTTTAGTTCTCATTGATTTATTGGTATTTGTTCATAATCTCTTGCAGACTGATGCCTTTCTTTCTCATTTGTTTTTATCAATAGTTCATCTGCATCTGAGAAGACTCTTTTCTTGATTTCTTTCATGCCATTTGGATTTATAAGTATTTCTCTCAAGAGCTCATGAAATCTCCTTTGATATTTTTGTTATGCATTTGCAGGTGTCTGTTTTACAACTACTTTCCTCAAGCTTTCTTATAAACAAAAGAAGATAAAATTAAATCCTATGTGAAGTACACAGGTGATGCACCACATCAAACCCCCCCCTACATTACTTTTATTCTAGGATAAGAAAGAAAGAGTCATTCTAAAGGCACTTTTTCAAGGGAAAGGAGAGGCATGTTTTCCTCTGTACATGACTGGAAAGGCTAGAAGGTTAAGTGAACTTGCTCAAGGAGAATAAATCTCTGCCTATGGAGTGGGTGCTGACTTTTCAATGCAATTTCAGAAGCATTCGGAACCCTTCTACTCTCCATCCTGAGATATTATTTTTATGTGACGTATTTTCATTTTAGTGTGAAGGAAATTATGTACCTAAAGAGAAGAAACAGCTTCTTACTTACTATGCAATGTACTTGGCAGGCCTGGAGTGTTAGGGAAGTTTCAGCGTTCTCTATTGTCAATATTTTTCTTTTGTACTAGGAGTTAAGTTCAAGGAGTGTAGCACCTTGACAGCTAAGGCAGTACTTCCCAATGTAGAAAAGAGAGGAAACAAATTTTACTGTTTGAAATACTTGGACTTGGTATCTAATTGGATTGCACATCTGTGGAAGATGTCCTGGAAGATAAGCCAGCAAGGAAGAAGACCCGCATGGCTGAATAGAGAGCCTTGGCTGGAGCTCAGGAACAAGAGGGGAGTTTATTGCCTTTGGAAAAGGGCGCAAGCCATTCAGGCGGACTATAAAGATGTGGTGAGACACTATAGGGAGAAAATCAGAAGGGCCAAAGCCCTTCTTGAACTTAATCTGTGAATAGCAATAAAAAATGTTTCAACAGCAGAAGGAGACAATGGTGTGTAAGGAGAAGCATGTGTAAGGAGAAACATGTGTTTTAGGTAATGATTTCTAATGGCTTTCTAATGCTTTTCTGCAGTTAAAAGTGAATTAGAATAGCAAGTAGGAGGAAATTGCCTCTATTTTCCAGTCTTTTCTCAGGTCTTTGTTTGTAATGATTGCTGTAGACTTCAAGAACACATAGTCAGAACTTTCATTAATCAATGGTCTGTAAAGGATTAGAGATTAATTACTCCAGAAGTGCAAAACATAGTGCCCTAAATGAATTTTCCTGACTGCTTAATATTTGACTGTCATAAAGAATCTAATTAAATCTATATTGGCTCTCTGTGTTGCATTAAAAGAACTAATGTGTTTGGGGTTTAGGTTTGTTTGTTTTATTTCTCAAATTGAAATCAAACTATACAGACTAAGGCACTCCCACATTTTGGTAAGTTACATCCTGTGACATGTAGACGATGGAGAATAAGCAATTAAACCTTGGAAAAAACTTCTGCAGGATTACAGTTGAATAAGAGACAGAAAGCTAAGAAAGGTATAGATTTGCTAATGTAGGAAACACTGCAACTGGTATTGTTAGCTGATATTTGTCATCAAAGCCTTTTTTGTGTGTTTTGTTTTGTTTCTTTGTTGGATACTAAAATGTAACACAAAAAGCACATGTGCATTTTTTTTAATGGGATAATTATAATGCAAATTATATCAGGACCTGTGTCACCTTTGTTCTCTTGACTCCCTCCCTTCAAGTGGCCGGCTGCTCCTTAACCTACATCTCAGCTGACTGAAAAACTGGCCCACGGAGCTGTTGTCAGTGAGCTCTCTGTCACTAGACATTATCCATATCTTTTTCTTTTTTAACTTTTTTCTTTATTTGTGTGGTTTTTCTTGCCTTAGTGGTTGCTTCATGCTTTTACATTTCTCCTTGATGAGCCTTAGAAATTGTTGTCATTAGACATCTGACTTTAAATATTTAAAACCCACAAAACACCTGTGCTGTAATTATTGTGAAATACTAATTAATAGTACATCTGGAAATTGTCCATAATATCAACCTGTAATGAATGAAAAAGCTGCTTATTTCTTGTGTGGGGACCAGTCAGATAAACTCAGTATATTGCACTCTTCATAGGCAAATGATACAAAATAATACCTATTCAGCTCCTCTAAAATCCACCAAATTTTGGAAAGCTGTGTACTGGTTTGATCTGTGTCACAAGACAGCAACTGAAAGACATCATATTGCAGGAGATCCTGCACATCATCTCTGCAATTTATAGATCCTATGGAGGTGTTTCTGAGGTTGGAATGGGAGAAGCAGCAGACATAAAAATAAAACATTTTTAGCAGTTCTCAGTATATTGCTCTAGTCACTATTGGCTATATTTATGAGCCTATGAGACTCAAATGCATACTCACTCTTACCTGTGACAAACTGGCAAGTGGGATATAAAAATGAAAGATTTTTTTCCCTTAGCTGGTGGCTAAGGAATCATTGATCTTCTCTAAACTAACATTAATCTTAGAAACACAGTGAGAGGCTTGTAGGTCTTCTCCAGAGGTTGTAAGTGGTAAATTGGAAAACAAAAAAGGATCCTTTTCTTCATACTCCTTATTATTAGGAATAATTTATAACACTGTGGTTGCCCATTGATTATAACTTTTATTCCATTAAAGTTTCATGCATGGAGCATAACTGTGCACTCTTTAAAATAATTAGCTTAGGCAGTAGTCTGCAACATAATTGATTAGAAAATGAAACGTCTTTTGCTCCCTGTATCATTAAGAGAAACAGGCTGGTGATAAACTCTTAGAAAATCCACTGAAACACTCAATACAACAATCTCCAGTGAGAAGTTCCAAAGTAGTGATAGACAGATCAGGTAATTTGAAAGAGCACAAAAGTGATGGAGGCAATTATTTTTCAGCTTTCTGAAATCAAAGTAGCAGTGCTTGGGAGCATGATATGCAGATATTTTAGGGAGTAGGTTGGATATTTTGATTTCCATGTCATCTAAATTGTCCTTCTGTCTTTCCCAATCCTTAGCTCTGCATAAAAATGTTATATAACCTATGATAGCTGCTTTCTTGTTGTGAAAGCCCTGAACTATTTAGATTCCAGTGAGGACATACTCTTTATACCTAGGCCATTTGTCCAAAAGAGATATTCAGAAAATAAGAATAATTAGAAGTTTATAAAATGAATTGTACATGATAATTCCTTATAACACAGTAAATGCACAGGCTTTGTTTGTAGCACACAAAAATGGAAACTTGGCAGTAGCAAACACAATCATTCTGTATGCTCATGCCTTTACAGTAAAAACAAGCCTCTCTCTCAACCTCCTAGAGCTGTCACATGGATATAAACACACTTTTCAGTGTTGTAGCTTACTGTATCTCTGATTAGTAAAATGTGTAGTGGAGAAACCTCTTCTTGTGCAATTGGAAAGCAATCTCTAGACTTCATGGTTATTTTTTTCTGATGTAGACCAATGCAATGTCTTACTGCTATTTATCTGTTATTAGCTGTTCTCTAAAAGTGAGGACAGCTCATGCCAGTGCAAGTGAAAACATTTATATACCATACAGCCATGCTCTTTCATCATTCATCAGCCATTTCATAGGCTATGGACACTGTTAAAAAGGTTAAGTGCTCCTGAGTATCCTCTGAGGATGCCAGCTGTGTGTCAAAACAGAGTGGAAAACAGCTAAAAGTGAATGTCTTCCACTTCATCTTTGGTCCTGCTTTTCAGCAATGCACCTATTTGATTGTAGATTTACCTACATAATCTCTTGCTGCCCTTTTATAAATACATACTTTTATGTTTTGAAGTCTTTGCAACTCTCATTCCTGTGAGATAAAAACTGTTACCAGCTCTGAAGACTTAGGTATCTGTATTTTTTAGTGTCACTTAAGAATGGGGCTTGGTTTCCTTTGTCCAGAATCAGAGGGGAAGGGTGTATCAACTTGAGGCTGAACTGCTTTGAGGTTCTCTGAAATCTGTGAAAGTGATTCTGTTTCTTCTTCCTTTCTTCAATAAGGAGCAGTGTCCTGACTTGGACTACTCATTGGAATAAGTGCCATTCAGGGAGGACTGGTGCTAAACTTTGGCTCTAAATACTCCATATCTTTTTTATTTCAAGTCACTTTTCTCATAGCATCTTTGATTCTCAGTTACTTCATGTACCTCGTTACGGACACGCAGATTCCTGTTTTGCCTACTCTTTTGAATATGTTGCAGTCCTAAGACTACCTGTTAATTAATAGAGTGCACAGGAGCAAAACAGCACCTGATGGAGATAGAGCAGTCAAAGGAAAACAAGTGCATATTCTGTAGCGTGAAAGGATGTTGTGGCATTCTTTTTAAAAGGAAGAGAGGCAAAGTTAATTTACTGAATTTGAGTATGTGAGAACAGAACTAATCATTAAAACAAACTGCATCCCTATAGTCATTTTAAGTGTCTGAGACACAGTGGTAGACAAAGCTTTACAAACAGTTATTTGTCGCTGTGTGGAGATGCAAACATACATGACAAAGAGCAAACAATCATCAGGGTGAGTGATCTTTGCCTTGAGGCAAAGAATAGTACCTGCATGTCCATCAGCTGGTGACTTCTGATGGGGTAATACAATGCCAGGTGCACCGAGAGTGCCCTGGGAATGATTTTCTTCTCAAATAAAATGCTCCTTTCAGTTCTGTAGTCTGTAGTGAACATCCTTATAGTACTGCCTACTTTGTGGAAACTCCTGTAGAGAGTAAGGATGATGGAGAGAGCCAAGTTTGTAGTATTTGGCAGCAATATACAGGAAGAAGAGCAAATGAGAGCTACAGAACTTCAGAAAACATAAAAAAGAGAAAAGGAAGAGGAAGAAAACTGAGAATGACACCAGATTGTATGAAGAACTGTAATCTGATCTCCAGGAATCCAGCAAGATAAAATGGCAATAA
Organism: Dryobates pubescens; assembly: GCF_014839835.1. Classification (NCBI taxonomy): domain Eukaryota; kingdom Metazoa; phylum Chordata; class Aves; order Piciformes; family Picidae; genus Dryobates; species Dryobates pubescens. The sequence continues at coordinate 8,477,585 of NC_071633.1, forward strand.
ATGATGAATTAAATGAGATAATAATATATATATCAATTAATGAACCTAATAATGGAGGGTGGCTTTCTTTTAGAAATTGTTTTTAAATTAGGTGATCTGATCTGACATGTACAGCTTTGTTCATTTAGTTGTTTTGAACAGCTGTCATCTAGGAAGCACAGGTGTGAATTCCCTTTCTAGCTTTTTTTCCCCCTTTTTAAGTTTCAGATCTGATTGCAAAGGCTTTTGAAAACTTGGCTTCTTCAACAAAGTATTTCAAGTCCTCTGTAATTGTTTTGAATAGAAGATTAATTATTTTCCTGCAGCAAGACATTATATTGAATATAATTTAATTCTGACAGCTTACTGCTTGGCTTGCTCGTGAATGGTTGCATGTAAGCACTTTCTCCTTCTAAAAAGTTCATACATAATAAAGTAGTTCTGATTTCTTTGGGCTTCTAAAGGTGGAAGTCAGCCTGACTGCGGGAAGTGGAACAAAGATTCTCTGCAGTTCAACAGCAAAAGCAGCAGGTATTGTGGGGAAAAGACTTTGAGTGGTTGAATGGTTGAATTCATTTGGGCAAAAGAGCACACACTGCATGGAGTATGAAGAAGAATTTTTAAGAGTATTAACTTCTATCCTTCCATGTGCCAACTTCCTAATTCTATTTGTATATCACATGAGCTATGCCGTCAGTAATCCTTTCAATTAGAAAATCAAGCTGCTCCTGTAAAGTCTGAGAAATCTGATAGTTTTCACCATCAGAAGGATTTTCTGGAAGCACACTTAAGTGGTTCCAAATGTTGAAACAAATTCCAAACAAGAAAATAAAGCCCAAGTGCTTTTAATTCATTCTTCTAAAGCATTTAAGGCTATTTAATGTATGCATATGTATAAGCAGAGATTTTTGTTTCAATTTGGAGTGATTAAAAAGTCTCAAAGAGAAGACTAGCACATAAATCAATAAATCACTGAAACATATGGCTAACATAAGCATGCATATGGTCCTTAAGGAAGTGGCATTTGGGGATGTAAGTATGTGTTAAAGCCTACTCCTGTATCTTTTATTTTTTATATTATTATTAATAATAATGTGATGTTGGGTTAATAATTGGCTCTTACTCCTGCGAAGGTTAGGACTCCACTATATATAATTATATTCTTCTGAGGAGATGAATGAAATACAAATAAAATTACTTCAACCCAGGATGCAAATGAACTGAATGCACGGTGTATGAATGCATCTCTCTAGGAAAATGGCAGTGAAAATAACCACCAAATTCCGTCTTTTCTGTGTTTTGTTTTTCCTTCAGTTACACGTATATGAAGTGGGGTGGAGTCTTGTTGTGGAGCTGTTACAAAATGCTGCAGATGGTTTCATTTGCCATTCCAAATAAAATTTAAAATAGTTGTTAGGCCAGACTTTTCAGCTTAGAAATCTCATCTAAAAAGCAAAGTGAGAAGTGAAAACATGGGAACTCAAGTTCATTGATGATTTAGCCCAGAAAGTCTCCCTCAGTTTAGGGACAGCTCCAAATTTATGTCTTAATAAAATACAGATAAGAAAAACACAAAGGGATTTTTTCTTTCTCCATTTAAATCTTGGTTTGGTTTTGTAGTGGGAATAGGGATGAAGAATAAGTATGTTGTATGTCCAGACAACTTCATTATGCTTGCACTTAGTAGATGCAAATAATGACAATGTAACAGCTAAAGCAGTTTCTAAAATTGTCTTAGAAACTGTAGTCTTAAAGCAAGATTGGCAGTCTAGTTCTGGAATAAATGTAAATTTTGTTTTGTGGTAGTTTTTTGTTGTGGCTGGTGTTTGAGACGTTTGCCAGGGTTTTTTAATATGTCTGTATCATATCTTATTTGCTTTGAGTTTAGCTTTTTGAATGATACTTTAAGTACAAACTGATTTGAAAGTGTATTTTTTACTGCTGAACGTGTTTTTAGTATTAGAAAGTTGTGGCCATAATGGTTTAAGGACATCAGGTAAAGTTTGGAGCACAGAATCAAATCTTCTATTAAGCCACTGTTGGAAAAAGTGAGTAAATGTTATAGGTTGAGGACTGGGTGTCTCCCGTTACCTCTCGTGGTTTGCGGCCTTCGGCGGTCTTCTCAGCAACCTAATTTCTTGCTGCGCAGTTTTGGCTACAGCCGGGGGGTGGGGCGCGAGGGGGTGGCAGCGAGGCTGAGGGGCGGGGCAGTGAGGGCTGGCAGGCCTGGCCTGGTGCCGAGCAGGCTTTGGCCCCCTGAGGCTTGGTCAGCCCAGGTGGAGGGCTGGGCCGAGGTTGATTTTGATTGGTATGTACATATTTCCTTTGTTCTTTTATATCTTTTGCATTTTTGGTTATTTTTTGTAGATAGTATTTTTCATTTAACCTCCAATCCTGTGTGAGTTTCTTTATTTTACTCCTTTGGGTAAAACACCTTTCTGTCCTTTTGCCCTGGGCCGCTGGTGGCTCAAACGAGGACAGTGAAGTTTTACCCCAAGCAGCTTGCTTGGCTTATGTTCTGACTTCCTGCAGACCTGGTTGGTGAAAATACTAGTCTGGTATTTCCTACAGGAGTCATCTGATATAGCTGTTTGTTTCAGTGGTCCGGGATCAGAGCCTGCGTCATTGCCCCTTTGGCCTGGTTTTGTCACAGGTGTGAGCACCCCTGCGGTGCTCTGTCAGTGTCGGAACTACACTGGCAGTGCCGCACTGTTCCAGATCAGGGACGTGCAGAGGCATTGGAAGTGGTAGGTGAAGGCTGCCTTGGTGTGTTGTGTTGTACAGTGTGTGCTCTTTATTGTTTCGTGGCTTTTGTTGAGGTATTGAGGATTCTTATCAGAGATTTAGGTCCTGTTACTTCTGTGACCATTATATGGTTAGCATGTACTGAATTTAATTTGCATCCACAGTTGGTTCAGTATCAATGGCTGCTACATCTTTACCTGAAGCATAATGAGGAATCTTTTTGGAACAGGTTTTAGATTTCTTTGTGTAAAGTGCTAAATACTTGATTGCAAGGTGTGTTCAGGTGTCTGGAATGAAAATTTTCTCTTTCAGAAGGTGTTGCTTTGTGAGATAAAACCACATAATGAATTTTACTAATTACTGTGGAGTCATTATTCACATCAGAGAAAGTAAACTTTAAATCTGCACTCGATGCCGTAGATTCTAGAGAGGTGATGAACTGTGACACAGGGCTCTTAAGCTTAACAGCTGTGGAATTGCATAAAAAACACATTTATTTGCATAGGAAAAAACTAGAAGTCTTTGGAAACTAATAAGATACCTCTGCTACCACAAGAAATCTTTACAATAAGCATTAAAAAAACCCTTGAAGACCCTCTCCAGGGACATTTACGAAGACATTGAAAGTGTTATCCTACTCATTGAGCTGTATTGTCTCACTGGTTACTTGATTTACCTGTTGAAGAAAATTGCTGGATTTTATGTAGGCAAACCATTGAGGTTCAGTAACAGAGTGTCATTTCACTGGCTTTCAAAACAACATTATGTAAATACACGGTAATGAGTTCACACCAGGAGAGAGAATTCAATTATGTTTTTTTCCTTGATCATACATACTGTCTAAATCTGAACTCCAGACGTATCATTGGCTTGAAAAAGTTGCTCTTTGTAAACAGGTATTGGGACTTAATAAGCAAGTAGCAATATCACAGGATAAGCAACATAAGAGTATAAAAATTATTCTAATGGTCAGTGAAATCTTTGCAGCATAAATTTCATGTCTTACACAAAGAGTCTCTGTAGATTGAATGATAATGCTCTTTGATGGTTTAACAGTTAGTTTCTCCTCCTCAAGGGCACCTAGTAAAGGAATCTTTGAAATGTTTTGAATCAACCTTTTTTCATATTCCTTGTCAGTTTTGAATGGTTCTTTTCTGTTTAGTTAAATGAATTTCACTTTTGATGTACACTCTAAAGTGTAGTTCTACCCTACAAAAATTACACTATTGGGTCCTATACTGACTTCCGCAACTAAATGTCAAATATATTTGCTGTTGAAAGCATTGCTTGATAAATCCCGTATCTGAGAAGTCAGCCTTGATTGTAAGAGCAGCATGGTTTTTGTTCTTCTTTGTGCATTTTCACTGATGCAGAACAAGTTCTGCAAGAGGAAAAATAGGTGGTTTGGCTTGCAGAAATATAGTTGACCAGAACTCCTTGGACTGCTGTTTTGGAAATGCCTGAGAAGAAAAAGAAATCCCTTTGCTGCTTATATCACCAGCCTACAGTCCAAACTGGGGGCATTTGTTCCTGATGGTCCTGGGCTGAAACATCACACAACCTCTGTGGCAATTCCATTTGGAGTGATGTATTAGTGGTTCTGGGGCATCACGATTCTTTATCGGCCCAGAATGTCCTAGGATAGAGGGAGATCAAAAGGCAGAGGTTAAGTGACAGTAAAAAATATAACTAATGTTCAGAAAGTGAAACATGGATGTATACTTTGAAGGAAGCTTTTAAAGGAAGGTAAAGCAGCTCATATTTCTGTTCAGGCTGAATTATGTCACTTTTGTATACAGTATATGCTGAACCTGTGTGGTTACAAATTCACTGCTGTTGGTGCTTGTGCTGACTTGGTTAAAGAATGAAAACAGAATAACTAATTGGTCACCACTGCACAAATTTTATGTTTACAGAAATATTTCAAATCATGCTGCATCTGCTAATAATAATTAAAAATGCCCAACAACCAATTTCCTTAGCAGTTATTATAATGTGTTGTAATAAGAACAGATGTTTTTTAATGAACATACTGTGTTTTAATGTGTTTGAGAAGCAAAGCCATGCAACATCTAATTATACTTGAATGTATTTTAGAAGGCTACATTCATTGGGATTTTATAGCATACTGCTTACTAGGATGGATAAGTTTTATTCAAGTGAGATGTACTGTCTGGGGTTTCCCAAATTTTACTTCTATTTCTCAGTAATAAAACCTGGTTTTTAAAGATGTAGAGAGGTACTGGTGGACTTACAGTATTGCCTTACTTGTCCCCATTGGCTTGTTCTCCCCATACATACATATTCTTTCCACATACATCTATATTTTATTACTTCTTCACTAGTCATAGAATGGTGTGGGCAGAAGGGACCTTCAAAGTTGTAGTCAAACCCCACTGCCATATCCATGCACATCTTTCACTACATCAGTTGCTAGAAGCCCCATCCTTCAGCTCTATTAATTATTTTAGGCTTCATACTAGACAAAAATTCAGAAGGAAAGAACTGTATTATTTTTGCTCTGTGATATTTCTCTGCATCTTATTTATTGCTAGCAACAGCCTCTCCAAAAAGGTAAATGAGAATCCTCCCAGTGGAGGCTATGATTAGTTGTTAGCAAATGTCAGCAGATCTTATGAACTCTATTAGTTGATTTAGCTTCTGAACCATTTCCCAGCCTTTTGAGGCTTTTATTAACTTCCTGTCATGTTCAACTGAAACTTAGGAAAATACTTAAAAGATGCAGGGCTGAAAAGAAGAAAAGTCTTTCAAGGGCAATATAATCTCACTGAAATCTGTGAAGGTAAAACCAAGTCTGTGGTGAACATTTGGATGCTAGTGTGGCAATTCCTAAAAAGGTTAATGGCATAGCTGTCAATGTTATGGTGTCTTTTTGTTTGCTGTATTATTTTGGGGCAGTGCAGGACATATAATTTGAACATACCCACAGTATAAACAGGCCGGTACATAAAGTAATTTGGGACACAAGTAATTGAAATCTTTCAACTCATGTTATTAAGCATAACTTCAGTGTTTTTAGCTGGTCAGAAAAAAAACATGTGGAATCTGTGTGTTCACAGACTGTCTTCAGAGGAATTTTTGGTGTTTTCCATACAAGCACTGAGACTTTATCCTTCCTGGCACTTTGTGCAGGTCTGTATGGTATCTGAACTGCTAGAAGAGCTGGTGCTGTAGCTGGTGCTAGAGCAGTGAAGCGATCACATTGAGAGCTGTGATCTCTTACTGGAGTATTATGGTAACAAGGATGCATATGAGCATTTGTAGAACAGCCCCTTACAGAAGCCCAAAAGGACATTGAAAACCTATCAAAACTGGGCATGGAATGTTACCTTGTTCGGTTCTTAACTACTGGAATAGAGTAATAACCAGAGGCATCTCCTTATTCAATAGATGCCTGTTTTTGTGCAGAATGCCTTCTTCTGTCCTTTTCTTTTAAACAGCTTATTTCTGCATCTTCCACAGAAGCAAATACTGGAACATGCTTTCTTTCCCCTGAAAGACAACCTTTCAATTAGTTCATTATTTCAGAAATACAAACTACTACTGTCCAGTTTTTCCTAGACATTTTTCTTCCAGGCATGGACATTACTTTGTGTGAAGAATATGTTTTAAAATCCTAATTTCTTGTTACATATTGCTTTTCAGAAAGGAGAACTATGCTTTTTCACTGACACACTGTTGTTAGAATAAAATTCCATAGTGACTTCTCTTTTGCAGCTTCCTTTTCTAGGCTATGTAACTTTTTGACCCTTTGCACTTACCCACTAGACTATTACATAGAAACTTTCACAGGAGTTGTTTAACATACTCTCGAGAGTTAATGCTTCCTACTTACAGAATATGTGACAGAAAATAAATAAGGGGCACCAGCATCATTTGTATGAATTATGTTTTAGTGCAAGCTAAAGCTGTAAGCTATACTGGTCAGCTGCAATTTTATTTTATGACCAAGTGACTATAATTGAAGCTGGGTTTTATTATCATCATTAATGTAATAAGACTGTGCAAGTAAAACTTTTCCCTTTTAAGCTGATTTTTTTTTTTTTTTCAGATTGAATAAATCTCTGTCACAGAAAATTGTGCTGTGCAGAGGAAATTATCTGGATGAACGTGGGCAAAATGAGACTCAAATCACTCATTTTGTAATCATCTATTGAGAATAAATAATTTTAGAGCTTCTAGGATATTTCAAATCTTTCTCATATTTCCAAGAAATCTCTTAGGGCCTATTCTTGTTAAGATCCAAGGCCATTTGTATAGAAAACTCAAGGTAAGGATCTGAAGTATTGCATGCTGTTTATAGGACTAGAACATATGAACTAAATTCACCAATTAAAGTCATATGGAACATTAAACTGTCTGGAATACAGGAAGAAATAGAACATATAGATTATATTTCTTCCTTATGGCATACAGTTAGGCTTAATTCTTAACACTTACTGGTAAAATTTGCAAAATGTTTCACAGCAGATCATTCTTGTGATCTGTTACACCTACAGATCAGAAATGTAATAATGTATCAAAAGAACTAAGAGTATGCTAAGGTTTTTCTAGATAATTAATACTATTTAACAAGGAAATTCTTCTGACAATAAGCAAGTGAAGCAAGTAGCATGGACTTTGATAGTACACAAGGATATGCTTGGATTTGCTGGAATTTATCAAATCCTGTAAATGCACTAAGTGGCTACTACTGCATTCCAGTAAGGGTTTGATTGTGGTGCATAACTTTTAAACACCTTTATATACTTGAATGTTTTTGTTAATACTGCTCACACTATCTAAAATTTATTGGATGTTTAAGTCACTTTTTGAGGTAAACCCAAAGATTTTTTTAGCAACACAGAGCAACAAAAATAGTGTTGAAGGTACAAAATGAAAGACTGTATTTAAAAGTGGAGTGGAATTGGAGTAAGCAGGAAGCTTCTGACTTGCACTGAATGGGAGCAGAGTTGGCTGCAGTTTAGAGCTTCTGTTTTTAACAGTCATACAAAAGATAGTGTCTTACCATGCTTTTACCCACTGATGTTGCAGGGACATACCAGTCTTGTTCAGGGAGAAAGTTATTTTCTACAGCATTTGCTCGTTCATTTCTGTCTGAATAAATTGATGAAAGGCAATGACTGGTGGTAGGAGGATTTGAGGGCTGCAAACCACACATGTAAATGAAGGAGTGACTTTTTCGTCTTTGCAATTAGTGAATTGCTTTTTCTATATGCCAAGTAGCTTGAGATCAGAAACAACATGGCATTCATTAAATATTTAAATCTTACATTTCCAGAGACAGAAAATCAGTCTGGATATCTTTCTTTTGTTCCCTAATAAATGCTCTTTACAAACAAGCTTGTAACAGCCATGCAGATATAGAAAGGCAGTCTTTCTGTTGCTTATTTAGCCAAGTAGGAAGACATAAGTAACACACACAGAGGTTCCCCAAATGTATGAAAATGTTAAGACTGTACTTAATCATACCTGTCTATATTGATGGAGAGGGCTAGAAAGAAGCAGCACCATCTGCTGACTGAAACACATTATTGCCAGTCCAAGTCAGACCTAGAAATTGCAGTGCAATCTGTGTGTTCTAACCACGTGAATGTAATTACCAGACTTTCCTTGTTTATTAGCTAACTAAATAACAATAAAAGATGTGGTTATGGGTTCTTATTATGTAGTAGATCTTCCTTTTTCTCTTTCTCTCCCCCCTCAAGTTACCATTTTTTGATTCCATCCAGATTTAAAAGCTGGTCTTGTCAAAAGCGGTTGATGGTAGGGGCTTTTACATAGCTAATTGTTAATGTTATATGTAGCTTCTGGGTTTGTGACACTGCTTGAGGGACAGGAAACTGATGAAGCATTTTACATTAATAAGGTGATAGAAATCTGAAGTTTTAGATCCTCAAAGATATTTATGCACCTAATGAACATACTGGAAATAGGAGTTTGGGGAATTGGCCTTGCACAGGTAGATATGGCTATGAGACTGCAGGGGGGTGGAAAAAAAGGTGGTAGCAAGTTATTATCTGTGATGTGCCCAAACAATTTTGTGCTGTGACTGAAATGAATATGCACATATTCTGTCAGAAGTGACTCTCTGGTACTTAATTAAATGTTCTTGTTTTCATCCTTACGTATTTTTTTCTATCGCCCAGAATCCCAGTTCCTCAATTTACAAGGACAATTTGTCTACATCAGTCTTAAGTAACTATTCAATTTATTCCTTTCTTGTATGTCTGAATCAGGATTTCCAGATTTTTCAGTACTTGTTGGAGAAGCTTTAATTATCCCTGAACAAATTGTAATGATGAAGATCACCTCCCTGCTCTAGGAAAGGAACTGTTTGGCTGCTTCATAAACCTCTTAGAAACTACAAGTACTAGCACTGATTGTTCATTAAGTACTTTCTCTGACATTTGCCTGAAAAGACTGATGAAGACTACCTGCTTCATCCTTCTCCACAGGCTATTAGTTAGATTATGTTGTGCTAGGCCTCCATATTTACTGATGTCTAGTTGCTGAAACTTTCATTTGGTCTGAGGAAATTTTTCACTGAAAGCTGATTTGGGAGATTTGTGGGGGTGTTGTGTTGGTGGTTTGTTTTTTTTTGGAGGGGTGTTTTCTTTTGTGGGTTTTTTTTTTTGAAAATGCAGTTGGAATTATCAATTTCTAAAGCTGTAAAATTACTTCAAGGAATTAAATTTTGAAATAGAATTTCTGTGATGGTGTTCAATATTTGCAAGTTTAAATCCAAGTTTGGCTTTTAATCTCAGAAATCTATACCAAACCCAGCATTTGAATACTTTAGGAACACTGGGGATCTAGAACTTTATTTGGTCTCTAGAATGAGCTATTTGTAAACCCAAATGCTGGGAGCTGAAATCCAAACATTTTCCTTGATCCTTATGCTTTCCTTTTGAAGTGCTAAGTAGATTCAGAGTTTCTCAAGCTGCAGCCTGGCTTTGCTGAAAGCTTTGGGAGATTTAACAAACTTTCAACAAACCAGCCACCAGCTTTTGGTATGTAAATAAGCTTCTGCTTAGTTCTTGTGTTTTACTGTTTTGATACAACAATTAAGGAAAAATTGCTTAATCACCTCCTGAATAAATGGCCTTACTAGGAATCAGGAAAGTCAGAGAAGTTAAGTCCTAAACCAACAGGCAATTTATACTAAACATTGACTCATAAAATCACTGCAGGAATTGAAGTTCTTCCTTGTTCGCTAATGGAATGAAGAGTAGTTGGAAGTTAAACATAATTAAAGTAGTATTTGTCCCTTGTTATTTCAGTATAACTTCAGTAATGTGGCTGGTGACTTAAATACTGAGGTTTTTTGAGTGACAGCTCCCCTAGAATATATTCTTTGAGAATTTTCTCCGAAAGTGGCATAATAATGAAGTAATCCATCTAAGATCGAACTGGGTTGATTATAACTTTAAAAAAATACCTAGCACATACATATTTCAGTGAGATGTGCATAGGAGATAGTGTAGACTTGAAAACAGTTGATCACTTCTGATATTGAAATAAACTGCTTGTTCTGCTGTTTTCTGAATGGTAGACTCTAGAAGACAAATTCCAAATAACTGGAAATGATTGTCATGTAAGAGATTTACCAGCCATAGGAAATGACAGAAGTTATGTAATAGTATTACTCACTACTAGACACTGTGGCGATACAGCAGTGGAAATCATTCACTGTGAATATGCTGTTAGCACTTCAGTGAGTAAAAGCTTTCAGAAGTACATGAGTCTTCCAATTGCAGACATAATTTGTCATTTTGAAGTGAAACATGCCATGTTAATGAAAAATATACACAAATTTTGAAGTCCCATTTTGTTTATACCTATATTCCTTTCCTGACAGTTGGTCAAGTTCTGTGGTTTAATCTGGCAAGAGATTTATCTGAAAAAAACCTACAGAATTTAGTCTTTTTCCCAGTGCCAGTGCAAGATCTCATTTATCTAGCTTAAGCTATGTGGTCTTTGGCTCTGTGAACTGAGCTCTACTCTCCTTAGCATCAGTGAAAGGATCTTGTTCCAGTGGGTCAAAAATTGTGGACAAGGACAACTCTTGGAATGGATTTATTGCATTTATATCTAAATATTTCAGACAAATGCATGACAAGAAAAAAAAGAACTGAATACAAATGGTGTTTTGAGAGAATATAACACAGTGGGACAAACTGATAAAATGTTGCTTTAATATAGATAATATGATTCAGTTGATCTTTACAGCATAGTTCAATATCTACAACATTATTTCAAATACATAAGATATGTCAGTTAGTCTCTGTCTTCCACTTTGGAAAGTGCTTTATGTGCGTGATGGTTGGTATTTTGGGTCCTTGGGTCCATGGTTTCATTATCTATTCAATGTACCTGTGTATAAAGAAGGGACAGTATGTCCTATGAGCAAAAAAAATTTTGTTAGTGTTCTGCCTCTGGTTTGCAGGAGTAGTTGCTATTAAACATAAATCTCATTTCTAAAAATTGCTGTGAAATACTCGATTTGAATAACTGACACAGAATAGACACTGCCATTGTTTTCCTTGTCAACCAGAGCACATAAAAATATTGGACTGAATGCTGTGCAAAATTCCAAGAGCCACTGTCTCCTGCATTAAGGCAGCTTTAGAAAGAGAAGAAGCAATATTAAGGGTTTAAGAAAAAAACAAACAAAATTAAATGCTAATTTCTTTAGTGTCCCTGAAATAACTTTCATTGACTCCAGTAGGAATAGGAGTGGGCTTTGAAGCTGGAGTGGGTTGTCTAAAAGATTGATCTGTATCCTGAAAATTGAATAAGCATTGCTTTTTCCTGCTTGCTTCTGCATTGCCTACCTGTGATTGCAAGTACAAATGATAAAATTCTGTGCTGTGAAAGGAGCTAATCTTGTAGGTGTTATGGTCCTGAACACATACTAGGATTATTTTAAAGCATATTTGCACAAATAGTATGGTTAATGTTACAAAGTGCAGAGTCAGATGAGCTAGAGGACTGTTCTTTATTGCCTCTCTCTCTCTGCATCCTTCCATCAATCTGCTTAATATATTTATCATTTGAATGATCCAAGTAGTGAATGCTCTTTTCTGCTATCTCACTGAGAGAACAGGTACCCTTAAACACCAGCTTGCTTCTACCACCATTTCATGCCATTGCCAGGGACAGCTTCCACTAGACCAGGTTGCTCAGGGCCTCATCCAACCTGGCCTTGAACACTGTCAAGGCAGGGGCATCCACAACTTCCCTTGAGAACCTGTTCCAGCATCTCAAAATCCTTGCAGTTAATTTCTTCCTAATATCCAATCTGAATCTACCTTCTTTCAGTTTAAAACTGCTACCCCTTGTTCTGTCACTAGCTTTCTTATAGGTCCACTTTAGGTACTGGAGGACTGCAATAAGGTCTTGTCATAGTCTTCTCTCCTCCAAGCTGAACAACCCCAGTTCTCTCAGTCTTTCTTCATAGGAGAGGTGCTCAATTTTGTGGCCTACTCCAGACCCACTCCAACGGGTTCATGTCCTTCTTGTGCTGAGGATTCCAAAGCTGCACACAGTCCTTGAGGTGGGGTCTCACCAGAGCAGAGTGAAAGAATCACTTTCCTTGACGTGCTGGCCTTGCTGCTTTTGATGTAGCCCAGGATACAGCTGGCCTTCTGGGCTGTGAGCACATTGCCAGCTCATACTCAATTTTTCATCCTCCAGTACCCCCAAGTGCTGTTCTGCAGGCCTGCTCTCAGCCCACTTGTCACTTAGCCTGTATTTGTGTGCATTTTTAACCACATTCATGTTCTTTTGCAAAATCAACATGTAATAAAGACTCATAGGAGTATAAAAATAACTAACTGTGCAGTGTTACCCAACTGATGATGCTTGTAATTCCCCCTCCCTTGACTGGACTGCTTTAACTGTGGTACGTTCCTATATATGCACCATCCAGTGAGGAGGCTGTTACCATATGCGCTTGACAACGTTGAACTGAAATACGTTTTTGTGAAACTGAGATATTCCTAGTATCTAATAATTGTGCAAGGCTTGAAGTATACATGTTCCTGGTTGCTTGAAAAGGAGACAATACCAGCCTTTTTGAGAAGCTTTCCTGCATGAACTCCTTCTGGAATTTGTACTGGTTTAATAATGTGTTGGGATATTAAGGTTGCTTATTATTCTGTGTTGTTCTTCAAGCATCTGATGGGTGGGTGGCGTTGACTGAGGATTTGAAGATTCTGTGTATTTTAGGCACCAAAGTTACCTTGTGGATTTAGCAGTGGTTTTGTATAGCAGCCTAAAGTGACAGGGCACATAAAAAATGTACAAAGCTGTGCATTACAAGAGAAGCATAAAAAGCTTTGTCTCCAGTTAGTATACATCAGTCTTCTGTTTTATCAAATGAGACTGAACCATCTAAAAATGTGCAATTGTGAAGGCAGAGGTTGTCTCAGAAATGCATGTGCATTCTTTGTACTTAGTTATCCCCTTATGTACACGTTCCAAATGATAAATTTGAGTACTTTTTAAAAGTGTGATGCTAGAGGGTCGGCTTTTTAAAATTTTATTTTCTTCTTTTAATGTGTGGGTAAGACTCCTGTTAATCTACTGACAGTTATTATTTCCCCTTGGATTAGGGTCTAGTTCCGTTTTCTCTGGTTACTCAGATGCTGATTACTGTTGAAGAACATGTCAGACTCTTGAAAAGGATTTGCCTTGATAACTGTCTTCCAGGTGCCATGGTCATCAAAACTCTAAGCTTTGACTAATGCCTCTTAATATTTTATATACTCTTCAAGCTTAGTTACTCTTATAAAAAAAATGGCTGAAGAGATTGGTTGCTGCTCTGTCACTGGGTGACAGACCTTGAAGCTCCTGCGTTCAGCTGACTGTGTAATGTTGCTCTTTTGGTTGGATATCTCTCTGTGTATTTAGGTGTGTTTTGAACTGTCACAAAGACAAGGAGAAAGAAGTACTACTTTTGCAGGCCAGAAGGGAGATACCTTTGGCTGAAGAAATGGATAGCCCAGTGCCCATGTGTTGCTTACCTTAGGTAAGCACGAAGGAGACCTAAAATGCTGAGGAAATCCCTTCTTAGCCCAGCTGTCTACATACTTGTAGTCCATAGTTCAGTATAGGTTTTACTGGTCTCTTGTGCATACCTTTTGGAAAAAAATTATCTCATCCTCTCCAAAATTCTGTTGATTTATTGTTTCTACAACATTCAGTGTTGTTTTTCACATTCAGTATATATCAAACATTTAGTGTACACTTCAAGTTCTCTTTGCAGTAAAACTAGTCATTTTAAAACCAAATTTGTGTAATGTAGCATTTGCCTACCATTGCAATCCAAAGTAAAGCCTTATCCACATTTGGCAAAACATGTGTTTTGTGGGAGGGACAATGACAAAAACCTAAAGAGATCCTAAGAGCTAAACAAAAACCAAAACAAAGAAACAAAATCATTACTAAAAAGCCACTTGGGACACCAGTTCATCTAATTCCCTTCTGCTTTGGACAATTGTAATCCCAGAGGAAGTTTTCCCTGGCAGCATTTCAAGCGAAGACTCAAATTTTCATCAAAGTGGTCTTGGCAAGTATCTTTAATTAGGTCTGGACTGACAGATTTCTTTAACACAAATGTCCCTTTTTTGTGTTTGTGTTATTGTCAATCTGAGTTTTGCAGTCAGTTGCACAAAAATATGAAGAATGCTGATAATATGACAGGAGTGTAAAAGTCTGTTGTATGTTTTCACAAAAGTGTGAAGACTTTGCTAGTGTAAGAGTGCATAATTTAACATCTCTGTCAGATTACACAAAGAAAACACTGAAAAGTGACATTAGAAAAGACCTCAGTTAGGTTATTAATTCTTTTGGGAGATCCAGCTGATGTATTTGCAGCTTCAGGCACTCAAGTCTTACCCTGTTACCTTTCACGTACATGCTACTCTGGACAATTTGTACAGGAATTTGCTTCCCCATTTTGATACATGCATATATGTGTGTGTATATATATTTGTTTGTTTGTTTTTATTCTACCTCCATAAACATCATCTGTAATTGAGGGGACACCTTCCACTAGCCCAGGTTGCTCAAGGCCACATCCAGCCTGGCCTTGATCAATTTGGGGCAGGGGACATCTACAACCTTTCCCTAGGCAACCTGTTCTTGTGTCTTGCTACCCTCACTATAAAGAATTTTTTCCTAATATCCAGTCTAAATCTCCCCTCTTTCAACTTAAAACCACTGACCTTTGTCCTATCACTACAAGTCCTTGTAAAAAGTCCCTCTCCAGATTTCCTGTAGCCCCTTCAGGTACTGGAAGGCCACTATAAGGTCTCCTTAGAGCCTTCTCTTTTCCAGGCTGAACAGTCCCAAATTTTGCAGCCCTTTGCTGTGTTGTGGTTTGTGTTCCACTGCTTTCTGTCCAAGTACCTGCTGGACAAGCCTGGAACAGATCAGTAAAGCAAACTGACTTCTGTTCCTTCTTACCTCATATGCCTTCCTTGTTGGTGCTACAATGATTGTTCAACTTAAATTTAAGCTTCTCAAAATTATTACATTTAGCTCTGGGTTCTGGGTTAAATGTAAAAAAAAAAGGTTTGGTCAGGAAGAAATAATGCTCCCAGTCAGGTCAACAGGACCTGCAGGGTACTCTGCTTTTGAAATTTCTCTCAAAGTAGAATGTTTTTTTTGTCTTCTGATGTTTGTCTAAGTCTGGTAATAGATTTTTTTTTTTTTTTTAGTTGCTTGAGACTAAAAATATCTATTGCTTTTTGCCTAAAATTAGAGAGGACTTAATGATCAAGTAATTCTGAGTTGTATGTCCTTCTTCTGGCACAGCTCATCAACTTTATGGCTTTGCACAGTCTGCAGCATTAATTATTTTTTGTCAAAGAAATGAAGACTGATTTCCTGAAGTTCTTGGGTGCAAAGGCTATTTAAAAGCTTAATCAGTCATGCTTTGAGTTTTCCTGTGTGGACTGAAACTTTCCCAAGGATACACTACTGTATCCAGAAGATACTTTGTGTTGCACTTTTTCCTGCTTATACATTCATAGACTTGTTCAGGTTGGAAAAGACTTCCAAGATCAAGCTCAGCCTTCACCCCAACACCACTATGCCCACTAAACCATGTGCTGAAGCATCATGTCTTAAACATTTTTTTAACACCTCCAGGGACAGTGACTCCACCACTTCACTGAGCAGCCTGTTCCAGTGTTTGATTGCAGCCATCAAGGCTTCATCTCATGCTTTTTCTACTGTGGATTTATGAAAATCATCGTAAAACTCCTTTCTGTGCTACTAGTCTTTCGAGGTCACTGTCACCTGTATAGCATATTCTCCTGTTCTTACTAGAAGCACCTAGAATTATCATCTCTGGAGTTTTCCCCAGGTCTTTCTCTATTTACATTGTACTCATATACTTTAACACTTGTATCTTCATTTATAGCCAATTTTTGTTCTTTTCCTATGTGTTTGGTTTGTATTTATATCATTTTCAACTTTTCTAGTGCTGTAAAAATATTTCTCAGAAAACTGTCTCTAATACCTTTGTTCTTATCTTGAAGGTAAACTTGCCAATTGCTTTCCAAAGATGAACCTGCTAACTAAAATGTAGTAGGACACCAAAACCCAGGAACTCATTAGAGACATCAGTTTAAGGTACTCTCTGGTACTTCTCTCCCACACTAACTTCTGGGTATTCTGCAGGCTATAAAAGAACTCTTTCTCATGTACTTATCACTCTCCTCCTCTCTTCATAGAATCATAGAATCAACCAGGTTGGAAAAGACCTCAGAGATCATCGAGTCCAACCTATTACCTAATACCTAACACCTCATGACTAACTGAACCATGACTTCAAGAGCCATGTCCAGTCCTTTTTTGAACAACTCCAGGGATGGCTACTCCACCACCTCCCTGGGCAGCCCATTCCAATGGCCAATTACTCTTTCTGTGAAGAAAGAGTACCCCAGAATCCACACAGTCCCCACCAGCTCTGTTGTGTGTCATCCTTGCAGAGGTAATTCTCCCTCAGCACTTTCACAGTCTCTGGTGATTAGACCTCCTATACCTAAAAATACACCATGCAGTCTATGTAACAGTTGATGTGTGCCTGCATATCTCACCTATCTAAGCATATGCCTGCGTATCTATCTAAGAACTACTATGAATATGAATCATATTTCTTTGCAGATAGCTCTCACAGTAGGTTGCATTCAGTCACCGAAGAAGGAAAGTCCCTCCTTCCTTCTCTTTAACATTCTTTTTACTTCATAGGTACCAATTACCTTTCTTCACAGAGATAGTCTTAATAAGTGTGTAGCTAAATAAACTGAGAAATTGTTGTGAAAATGTGTTTATCTTTGTAAAATAGCTCTTTTTCAGACTTGTAGAAGGGCTGGTGTGTTTGAAAGCTTGTCCATTTTTTTCAGCTATCCCAGCTGGCCTGGGAAAAGAGATTTCCTCCTTCCACAGGCCCTGTTTTGCATTACCAACTTGCAATTTTAACCTCGTATGTTGATAACAAAATGAGATGACGTGTCCACAGAAATTGTGATGAACTACCTCATTAGCATAGTACCTTTGCCTGTTTGATCTTCCATCTGTTTACCAAGCAATATTAGCTTTTAACATGGTTTTTTTTTTCCCCATGTGTAGGAATATACATATTTGAAAGCCTTGTCCTATATATATTCTTCACTCATTTGCTGTCAGATGGTTTAGATTCCTCTCTAAATTGCAGCCACAAAACTTCCTTTGATATGAAAAAGAAATAGGTCTGTAAATCTTTGAAAGATTTCCCAAAGCTCCTATAATATTTGAACTGGAAATCTGCGATTTAAGACACTTTGTTGGAGAATTATTGTTGTTGGTTTTTTTCTGATGTCCTCAACTGCAGAATCTCTCTGCAGAGATTCTGTTGATAGTAACTATCTGTTCTTCATCTGTGTTCCCAGTGACCCACACGAATATCTAGCAATGCTTGTCATGACTGTGAATTGCAGGAATATGCTGAAAGAAAATTTTCAAACCATCTCTCTGTGCCCCAAAACTGCTTTGAAACCATGTTCTAATCTTTGTAGGGCTTCAAGCATTGCATGCAGTAAGAATACACAGGTATTAGCTATTCTCAATTATTATGGTGGGGTTTTTTTCTGCAGATATCAGTGCTTTACAAAGATACTTTGCTATCCTGTCTGATAGGGAGCTGAGTTAGAGACATACTGTGAGCTCAGATTCGGCCCAGCTGTTCAATGGCAGAATGATTGTTGAAATGAAGTCTCTTCCCAGTCCCCTACTCACAGCTTGTCTGTACTCTCTCCTCAGTAGTTTGTTGCTTATGTCAGATGAGCACCACACACACACACTCTACACCCTCCCCCTTAGAATTCATTGTACTTCCAAATATTTAATTTGCATTGGGTTGAAGATATAAGTAGCTGATTTAGATTTCCAGGAACGAGTCTTGTAATGGAAGTGTTGACAGTTGGTAAACTACAGAAGTGCTGCAATTGAGAATCTGAGGTTCAAATCTGCCATCAGCTGGTAAATGAAAAAATGATGCAGCTGTCCAACATGTTACAGAAAACATTTGCTTTCAAAGGGAGAAGGGCTACTGAATCCAACAGGAGAACATGGGGGGAAAAAAAAATCATAAAATGTAGCACAAGGTTACTGTAAAAAACTTGCTTTGGCAGGTGGTTGTATTAGTGTGCAAACATTGCTGTGCTTGAATTATAGTCGATTTACAAATGTGTCAGGTTTTTTTTCCTGTCTTGATTTCATGGTCAGTGCCAGAAATCCCAAAGAATTTTTAATCCTCTCCCTGTCTGTTTCTTTGGACTGTTTTCTTGTTGTTTTGGGGGTTTGGGTTGTGGGGATGTTTGTTTTTGAAGAGGATGTAAACCTTGGGTATGGGTCTTTGTTATTGATAATGTGTTACTTCATAAGGAGCATTTTCTTTCCATGGTTATGACTTGTTACTATAATCTGAGCAAGGATTTATGTAATGAAGTCCTATTCTTATCAGAGTTGATTTGAACTTCTAATTACTATATCACTATAAAATGCTTTTTTTAAAAGAAGATGGTGGTTTGAATAAGTAATAAGCATGTATATAAAGCTTGGTGAATATTTTTTATAAATTATTTGTCCAAGTATAAACCAATCATTTTATTTGACTGGATAAGTTGTCTTTTATGTTCCTGGGAAAAACAACCAGCCTGGGAACTGTTAAAAAAAAAAAGAAAAAGGAGGAGTTCCTTTGTATGCAAAATTTAACTTATATCAGTGTTTGCCTTGAATTTTTATCTTAGTCATTGTTGAAATCTTAAAGCTTCTAGAGCTCAGCTACTGAAAAAACAGAAGCTTTATCATGTATCACTTGCCTTGGAGAAATAAAAATGCAGGGTAAGCGTGTCAGAACAGCAGACAATTGAGCAATTAGAAACCAAAAATATGGTGATAATAAAACACTGAAGAGATAATAGCAAAGATGCTGAAAAGCAGAATTCATTCTGTTTATCATTCATTAGTACTTTAGCCAGATTTGGTCAAGTTAGAGGCATTGAGTTGAAGGCTGATGTAAGAGAATTGGCAAACTGTATTTTGGGTTGGGGTTAAGGTTTCAAGTTAACACAATCCCTTGCAGACCTCTGTGGTTTATGTTTGGAAGGAGCAGAGATGAATTTTAATATTTTGTGAGATTTTTAGTTTGGCTGGTTTTGAGGGAGGGTTGCCTTTTTTTTTTATGGAGACAGTGACTGGACCACAACAAGGCAGCAGTGGTGGGAACCTGGTGAGGTACAATAGGGGGAGGCTGGCACAAGCACTAGAGGGGTATGCTGGGGAACATGTCCTCTTCTTCTCATGGAAATTGGGATGTTCCTAAAGGCAAGGACTGATGAGGGAGACAGATATAATCGGAGGAGATGTGATGTGGAAACTGCTGGTTCTTCTGGTTTGTGGCTATATATTTCCTTAGAGGTAAATGAAGTATCATGCTGAGCTTGGAGAAACTGGTGCTGTTTAATCTGTTCTTGAGAGTTTCCAGGCATTCCCAAGATAGCTCTTGAGTTTTGTGTGGGATAAAGGGAGAGAGTTTTTTTGAAAAAAACATATTTACTGTCTGGTACAGGAAGAAATCCTGAGCTTAAATATTCCAAGAAGCCTGGGTCTTTCCTTAGCAAACCTCCACACACAGTCTGTTTTGAGGACAAAGATGAGTTTCTGCCAGCGTTGATATTGAAAGATCCATGCAAGAGCAGTCTTAATTTAAATCCCATTCTACCTGTGTTGCCCAGGCTGCTGGCAAGACTTTTCTAAATATTTTGCAGCCTCTATGCTGTTTCAAACATGTATTGTCCCATGGTCTTCCAGCTTTATTCAGGTTTTTCCCCAGTGAAATCCAAAATCAATTTTAACAGAATTTCTCTTTCTCTCCCCCTTTCTCTAAACATTGCAGTGTTTCTCCAATCATATATATGATGATATTCTCATCCAGTCAGGAAGCAAATACTCTATAAAATGTATTAGGAATGACAAATACCTGTATTGTCAATGTAAAAATATGCTGAAGACATGCATGACTGAACAGGTAAATGTAATTGAGCTACTGAAAGGTTCAATATTGGAGATGCATTGCATTGACAGTAGTATAAATGGTGGACAGACCTCTGCAAATGTGTACTGTGTATTACTCTTCACCACTTACATTCCTAAGAGAAAGGAAGTTGACAACAGTGCTACAGAGCCATAAGAAATAATCTCGTCTCCCAAGCCCTCTCCTTTGTCTAAGAGGACACTTCATGGGGCAAAGGGGAGGGAAAAGAGTTTCCTCCAACCACTACAGCTCCATCAGATGCAATATAACCCCAGTAGTGATTGTTGTGGCTAATAGTCATGGACAGCAACTCTGTTCATCCAACAAAGAAAGGCAGCGCTGCAGTCTCTTAAGATAGGAAGCTTTCTCTGTTAAATTTGCCATGGATGGTTGGATTCATCAGTTTGCATGCATCTTTGACTGATACATCGTGCTGGTTGCTTTAGGCAAACACACACTAATTAGTAGAACAAATAGAAAACCCTGAGGATGCCCATGCTTAATGACATTGCCCATATTCTAAACCCCTTCTACGACAAATTACTCATTTCATGGCTGTAGGCAGTGCAAGTTAATTTATCTGTATCAGTTGCTAAGTTGAAGCATTCACTTTTAACAAGACACCATATTATACCTTTCTAGGAAACTTTCCAATACTTTAGCTTTTAAACAAAGAAACTACAACTAACAGGCCAGGGGAATTCAGGGATAACAGAAGTAAGAGATCTAGAATCTACTGTATGTTTAAAGACTTGATAGATGCTGATGAACTGGTTAGCTTTTAATTAGTTTGGTACCATATAAACCACAAAAAAATTGATGAGAACTTGAAATGAAATCCACCGAGTAGTGTTGAGTTAGAATCCAGAACTGTGGCTCAGAACAAAGGCAGATTGTGCAGAAGTGTGTGCAGTTCCTGTCATGATTGCTTCAGTCAGTTAATTGCTTTTCAGTCTCAGAAATGAGAAGTCACGTATGGAGAATGAAGCAAAATCACAGGTGTCTTGTACAGTTATAGTTGTCATTTACAGTTGCATATTTGCTTGCTTTGCTGATAAATTTGAAGAACATGGGTAAACATTTTTCTCATAAAATGAATGAGATCAACATATAGTGGTCAAATCATACCCAAGAGTCTATGAGATTTCCAGAGCTTCCAGTTAAATGCAGTTGTATTCATCAATCGTTGCAGTCTTGTCCCATAGAAAGTGATTAGCAAAGGTTTTGTGCCATCTTGTACATCTGGCATTCTGAAAGTATTCAGGTCCTGATCGAGGACATACCTTTCTGAATTTGTCCTCCACTTACAAAACAACTGAGGGAGGGAGAGACAACTGAGGGAGGGAGCAGCATTTGGGGATCAAGACAGTGGAATTTGTGACCCCATAGGTGTAGGTTCACTCCCCCCCGCCCCACTTTGAGCATCTTTTGTGGATTTAGATCATAGTCATTCAGTGTCACTGTTCCTTGCTGCACGCCCTGTATAAAGGCAAAATGAGACCTGCCTCTTCTGGCTTTCTCCTGTTTGCACCTGCATAGATTTTTTCCAAGTGTTGGAACAGATCTCCTACGTTCACTTGGGTGAACTGTGCTTACAGCTTTCATGTGTGCATGGGATGCTTTGCATGCACAGTTGCATAGCCTGCATCTTTGATGCGCACAGTTGCAAGCTGATGTAAAAATGAATCTCGTGTTTCTGGCACGTCCGCCTCTGCATCTCTTCTGTGTGGCACTGGAGATGCTCACAGCCGAGAACCTGCAGCTGATACTCCTTGCCTGTCAAGAGTGCAGCGAGCAAGCGGTTGTCTTGGTCCTTTTGCGCTGATTTGATCGTGTTTACCATGTCTGCTGGTTTGGAGAAGGATTGGGGGGGGTAGGGAGGAAGAGGGGTAGGGGAGAGGGAGAGTGGAGAGGTGTCGGGAAATTCTTTGAGCCATGTTATCCCTACAGTAACTATAGACTTTGGCTGGAATGCGGGTGATTAATTTCAGGTCTGGGGGCTTAGCCCGGGCGGCAGCAGCTCTCTCGCCGTTGCGCTGGGTGTCTGGGATACGGCAGCGTCCCCCATGCTCCGTAATTCCACCGAGCCCTGTGAATTCAGCTCGGTTAAATAAACATTACCGAGCTGCTAATCACACGCTCTGAAACAAAACAGCACTTCACTTCGGGATCTGGGCAAGATCAGACTTCCCTCTCTCCTCCCCTCCCCTCCCTCTCTGCCCCCTCCCTGCTTTTCCCCTCCCTCTCCCCGGCAGCCGCCAAGCCGGTCCCTCCGACCTGGCAGCCTCATGCTGGGGGCCGCTGCCGGCTGGGGCTGACCGAGCCCGCCCTGCCCGTGCTGCCTTGCCCGCCCCCCGGACCCGGCATCCCCCGCCGCCGGACTCCCAGGCACCGCCGGGCTCCCAGGCACCGCCGCCGCCTCGACGATAAAAAGTTGTGCGGAGCGTCGAGGATGGGAGCGCATCTGCAGCCTCTCGCCCTGCGGCTTCTGGCGTTGACTTTCCCCTTGGTGGCGAAGGGTTTCTCTGACGAAACCTTGGAGAAAACCGTGAAGTCCGAGGGATATTGCAGTCGGATCTTGCGAGCCCAGGGCACCAGGAGGGAAGGGTACAATGAATTTAGCCTCAGGGTGGAGGGCGATCCAGAATTTTACAAGCCTGGAAACAGTTACCGGGGTAAGTTGGCCATCCTCTACTTACCGTATTAACGATAACGGTCAGGACAAGTGTCTCTGAAACTATAACGTGTCTCTGCCTGTCATCTCTGCATCCCTTCTGGCACGCGTGTGTGTGATTGTGTGGGTTAACACAGGGTAATATACTCCCACTCATTACTTTATTGGAGATGCTTTCCTGACAAGTGAGAGGGAGTTGGATTTCACAAGATTGCTTTACTCCCAAACATTAACTCAGTATTAAGAGGAATTTCCTTTCTGTTACGAATCCTCTCTACCGGCTCAGCTAGCACAAGCTCACAAGTTGATGTGATACAAAATGCACTCTTTCATACTTCCGTGATTCACCAGTTTACTTACTTTCCTATCCCTTTAATGTAAGAAGCTTTAGCATTCAGCAAGAAGGAGAAGACTCGGGGCATTAATTGTTCTTGCCCTGAAATATGAATGTTAATATAATGAGTTAGCATATAGGCAAACAGTTATACAACACACTGCCAACTTCCCACATGTTCCACTTATGTCTATTGCAGACCCCCCCGTTCTCCTCCCCTTTTTTTTCTGCCCCCACCGTGGAAATGAACAGATGGTTCAAACAGGAAAGAGGCAGAGACGGTGCTAATGACCAGTGTAAATAAGAGATGGAGGCAGTTCTTCCCTGAGCAGTTCATGTGCAATCCTTGAAATGAACTTCCAGAGCACATTTCAGCATATTTTTCTGTTTAAGAGACAGTTTGTGGTCACTTTTCCTGCCTCACTTTATAACGCCTTTGGAAGAAACCCTTTATGCAGTGTACTGTTCACTTTGTGTATTAAAAGCAGTTTGGAAATAATCTTGACAGTTTTAGATACCATAACTAATGTACTTCATAGGCATCACTTTGAAAAACAAAATTTGAGAGTTTCTTCCAAGTGTTTCTCATGACCTTTGGTGGATTCAGTGTAAAAAGCGATGTTTTCTCATTGCATGAACATGGGAATCTTAGTGTAGCTACAGGGGGGGGAAAGTGTGGACATAGTATATTCATCATGTTTTCTTAAAGGCTGAAAAATACACCTGCAGCAGTGACTAACCTGTTTTGAGAATCAGCCTGTAACTTTGCATGAATTTTTTATTTAATTTTGTTTTTATTTCCCTCAAGAATCAATTTATTTTAATGTGGTGTGATGAAATGCACAATTCCTACAAATTGGATAGCTGTTCCAGACATTAGGATTAGTACCTTGCCTCTGAAAGACTTCACGTTGCATATCAATTTGATATATCTATTAAGCAGGATTAAAATAAGCTTAAAATTCTTTGACAGTGGCAAACATGAATGTTCTTTAAAAATTTTGGAATTGGCCTCTATAAAAACATGACAGGATTTTTTCAATCATCTGCTAAACTTTCTGTTGCATGGAAAGGTACTGGGAAAGAAACTCCCAGATGATATAGCAGAACTAATTTTCTCGAAATACTGGGTCCTGGCATTAGGAACTAAATTAATAAAATCACTTTAGTATATTGTAGCTCCTTGGAAATGGGAAAATTAACAGCTAATGATAAAAAGTTACAATGCAGACCAAAATATGTACCCAAGTTTTTGGTACTTAAAGATTGCCGCATACAGGCGGCACATGAGCTTATCTAGACAGTCCTTTAGGGACACTTTCAGAATGGGTGGAAGGATGCAAACAAGTATGATATTATCTATGGCAATACTTAAATCTAACAGCATTAGAGAAAGTCTCGAGAGCTCAGTTTGAAGGAAATTCCGCTGTCCAGCTGGAACAGCTGGAACTTTATTACTATTTTATACACAGAGTAGAAAATGATTAAATAAAAAAGGTGGGATTATGGCTCTTTGAGAGGGCTTTTTATCTGTAAATTACTTAGAGGTACAACACTGCGCAACCTCTGTTGCATTGGAGCCAAATCTGCCTGTTTCCATGGCCTCTGCTTGATTTAATGCAGTCTGGATCCTTGGCACATTTGATAGCGGGCTCTTGGAATAAACTAGTATTTATGCAAAGTGGATAACACAGGAATTAACTGTACATACAAATGCCATACTCCACCAAACTGATCATGTAGAACAATCCAGTTATGTTTGTGTCTCAGTCATTTGTTGATGTGAGAACCACGTAAGACTCTTGAGCTGTAATGACTGGAGGAAGCATTACAGTACTCTTGCAGTATGGGAACCAGAAGACCACAGTCCACAGCTGCCATGTCTTTTTGAAAATTGTATGGGTTTGCTGTAGTTACCCACCTTTTAGATCAGCCAGGATCTATTTGCCTGAAGGGGAAATCCTGGGTGGATCTTTGTTTGGAAGCCTTGATTATGTTTTTTCCCCCCCCATGTTGGTTTTGTTTGTTTGTTTCCACCTCTCTGAAGCTGTGATGTAGGAAAACGACACTGAGCATTGAATAACCTATTTGAATGGCTGTAGTATTGTGTTGCCTTTACTTTTGTGGAGCAGGCAGCATGTAGTGGACAGATCTTCCCATAGTACCAGGTTTGTGGGCACACCATCTCAGGGTCAAGGTGCTCTCCTACCTGATAACTTAGATCTTGAAGTAGCTGCTCTTCTGTTAAAGGTCAACATTTCCATCGCATTCAGAGGGCACAGATGAACCTTAAGTTTAGATGGTGTGATGGGGTAATAATTCTTGAAAGTACTCAGTCCTAGCTTTATTGATCTGTAGAATGAGATTAAGGGTTGCTTGTGATTTTCATGAAAAACTAAGTTTCATGCCACTATAAATACAAATGAAATGTCTTCTTTAAAAAAGGCAGTTGTACATCCATTTCATGTGCTAACACACAATGGAATTTCCTCCTTAGTATCACAAAATTGTTATTCTGATGAAGAACATTAAGAGTTGACTAGTGTAGTCAAATACACTGTGTGGATGCTGTTTCTGTTTTTAATGGAACTTCCACTTGTAGGCCTGTTTATCTCAGATTTGAAGGAAAAACTCATTTAATGTTACATGCTGCTTTGTGTCCGTTTGGAAACTTCTCTTCTAAGGAACGTTGAATCTTTCATTTTCTTTCTTTCCCCCACCATGCAATCACTGTTTTCTATACTTTAAAGAAATCCTCACCCTGTAAATATTTTAGTGATTCTAATGCTTCACAGTTACAGATAAGAGTAGATACTAAAAGTGTATTTGTTGGTACTTGTGCAATGTACAACACAGGATGTGCTGTAGTATAGGATGTGAAAAGTCAGATATCATGCCAGAAACCAAAAGAGCAAATGCTTTGATCCCCCCACCTTTACCTCGGGACATTGGGGAAAGAGAAGTGTGTTAAAGGTGTGTGCCAAAGTGCAGCTTGTAAGGTAATTGGAGATTTGCTGGAGGGGATGGAAACAGACAAAAGTAAGTGTTGATACCTAGTCTTCCCTTTAAAGTAGAATCCTTAACTTTGTGACTTACACTGAGATTTAACTGATCTTTACAAGAAGTTTGTCGCTTCACTGAACATTAATTCATGTGAACAATGCAATGTGAGCAATATTCAGTTGTGCTTTAAAATGGCAGAGTTCAGCCTGAGAAGAACTCTCAACTGGTATGCTGTGAGAAGCTGCTATCTCTTGTGAACACCAGATGTAGTCTGACAGCTTCCCACTGGTGCCTGGGCAATGCAAACATGCTGAGCTGAGACATTCAGCCCTGAGACAGTGACTGTAGACACCACAGCCAGGCTCTGTATTTAGGAGAGCTCCGGATAAAGCCTTGCACTGCAACCTTATCCTAGCACACTGTGTAGTTCAGAGAGCTGACGCAGCTCAGGTGTTAGCATTTGTTCTTGCCTAGCTTGGGATGACCAACGCACACATTCACCTTGGTATTCCTAAATCGAGGTTGCACAGACACTAAAATCCCACAGGAGCCCACTTTTCTCCTGTGACCATCACCCTTGGGGCCCCTCCTCCCTGCCACTGGCAGAAGCACTCCTAGGACTGCACAGCACAGCTGCTCAGGGACTGGACCTGGCTGAACTCTCTGGCTGGGGTTTGCTGGTCTGTTTTACTTTTCAGCTGGGTATGTTCCCTGATTCAGCTGACAGCACAGCTGTGTGGCTGTGGCTGCTCTACACGCAGTGCAGGCTGGGGGAGAGCAGGACCACTCACGTTGGAGAAAGCATGAATTTATACTGGGTTAAAATGACTCTGCAACCGCAGCATGAATATTGCTAAGCCCAGGCATTCAAAAACTATGAGTCAGGATTTGGAATTACCCCTTCTTCTTTTTCTCTTTTTTTTTTTCCCCTAATGGCTTTTCAGCCTTTCATGTGTCCTGTGTTTTATAGGTAGGTGTTTGTTTAGAGTTTTGAAAACTCTCTGGTTTGATCTGTAAATTTGTGAGGAAAACTATGAAAACTGTTGAGTCAATTCACAGCTGGAGTCTCTGTTTGCTTGCTTAAGTATTTCTGGTGTAATGTTTTACTCAGTGATTCAGAGTTTTGAATTGCATATAATAGATGGAAAAAATTATTGCATTTAAAAGAGTTTTATGGCAATTAGTTTCTAAGAATCAGTGTTCAAGCAAGCATAATGCATTCACCCTTGTTGAGTTCAGCAGTGTGCTCTTCCCAATTACCACAGCTGAGAGGCTGGCTGTGGATTTTTATTTAGAGCTGCAAAAGTTTGCAAAATTGAACTAATAATGCTAATTATTACATAGCTAATGAATTAATGCATTGGAGCAATAGTTAGAAGTGTAATCAGAAGTTTAATGCTGTTATGCTACTGCTCAATTCATGTTGCAGAGAATGTTTTTCTTCTCCAAAGTGATGAAGTTTAACCTTATAACAAGGTTCCATGGAATGAGAAGTGTGCTGAAAAATCTCAAGAGTTGGTGGACTTGCTGTTATGTCTGTGACTGCTCTAGATTTGTGCAGGTGTCTGTACGTGTCCAGGTCTAAACATAGCACTTTCATTTCTTTAACCTTTTGTGCATCTCCAATCCTCTTTATTTTATTTTTTTTTTCTTTTCCTCACATATGGTCAGAAAAGCTATGTATTGGTACCAACACCATGGGGTTTAGACCTGGTCATAGCAGTGTAATGCTCTAAACCTTCAAATAGCTTACTTCATAGTTTTTTCTCTACTGAATTTCTAGATCAAAAAGCTCTCTGTATGTTCCAAGTGAACTCTGGGTGCTTTTTAAAATCCTTATCTTTTAAGGGCAATCTGTTTTGTTGGATTTTTTTTCAGTAATGTGATTCAACCCCTGCCAGCCTGTTTGTGTGAGAGTGAGTCTCTTGTGAGTACGACACAACGCTGGCTAGTTGTAGTTGCTCAGGAAAACTGGGTGGTCTTCAGTTTTTACTGTGCTAGTAAGGGTTTGAGAGTGTGACAATAGTGTATTACAAGCAATTCTGTATCATGCTTAAAGTAAAAGCTACTTAAAGATAATACTAGTGCAGTTTTGTGTCTGTTTAATTAAAAAAAGAATTTTTCCCTAGAATTTACCTCTGTTTGAGAAAAGGATTGCTTTCAGGTGTTGAGAAGGGGTCAGTAATTATAAAACTCCCCCTAAAGCTGTGCCTCATTTGATCTTTCTGATAGTGTTCAAAAGAGCCACAGCTGATGTAACTCAGGTGTTGCTGGGTGGTGCTTAAGTACTGCTGATGGCAAATGGAAAGATCAGGCAAAGGTATCTTACACTAGCAGGGAGTGAGGGATGTATTTCTGTTGCTGAGCCTGGTAAAATTGGATTGGTCAACACTGTGTTACTTGTTCTCTTCTGGTAGATCCAGTAATGCCTCCCTGGTTAGTGATGCTTTCCAGTGATGCTTTACTGGTGTGTGAAGAAGGAGGTTTTGCTGATGTGCAGGATGCTCTGGCAATCAGAGATGGCAGCACAATTTCTACAGCTTTTTAGCTATGAGTTAACTTTGTGTCCTCTTCTGCCTCGAGGTTAAGGGAGAGGAAGGTTAGATTTAGAGCAACTGTCTCCACCAGCTGGGGCACTGTGTTGAGTGCAGCTGAGCTGGAGCAGGCAATATTGTAATTTTGCTTTACAGTTAGACTTTTTTGTGTGAACTAGAATGCCTAGATTCTTGTCTATGCTCAAAGAAGGGCAAAAGCTGAAGCCAAGTGTTCAGGAAATGTTCCCACTGTTTTTTAAAGAAAACTAAATCTGAGCAGATTATCAATCTACTTTAAGAAAAAGAAGACAGGGCAAAGAAAAATAGCTGAGGTATTTTACTTCATGCCAGTGTTTGTCATTTGGTGTGGAAACTTGGACTGAACATTTTTGTGTTCTGGATGGTTCTGCTCCATGTTGTTCCTACTCTAGCTTTTGTTAATACCAAGTTAAAGCACACACCTTTCAAGCTGATCTGTGAAATGATATGGAAGTGTCTGATTTCACAAATAATACATTATTTTCATTATTTCTCTTTTCATTACATCTCAGTGACACTCTCTGCTGCCACACCTGCTTACTTTCGAGGATTCACATTGATTGCTCTCAAGGAAGGAAAAGAAGGTGACAAGGAAGAAGACCATGCAGGAACTTTTCAGGTGAGAGAACATTCCCTGACCTGTACTTCTGGGAGTCTTCCTTACTTCATGCTTGGCTCAAAGGGAGACTTTTATAAGCACAGCAGAATGCAGACTATGCTTAAGTAAGCATAAATGTTTGTGGATCTTGACATGAGAACAATATAGCATATTCTGTGTGACCTCTTCCAAGAGGTCAAAGCTTTTGTACTGTTAGTTCAGCTTGCATTCCCATGTTTCTCCAGTTAAACATGAGGATCAGTTATTTGATTTCAGCTAAGTTTATTATCCAAAATGAATATGAAAATGGTTTTAGTCACATTTTGCCTTTCATGTTTCTTTGCATAGCTATTTTTTGTCCATTCAGATGTAGATTAGGATTCTGAGAAGTGTTTGCCACAGATGTAATGGCTGTTGTATCAGTCATAAATTAGAGTCCACTGTTTTATTGATGCTCAGTAGCAGTTTACTTAAACATTTCATCCCACTGAATGTGTTTATAATTATAAAAAGGAGCAGAATCCAGAGTGATTCACAAAATAGTATTTCCAGCTATTTCAAGATTCTGCTGAATGAATGGAACTCTAAACTGAAAATACACATCATATCTATGAGAGTAGGTAGGTGTATTTCTTGTTTGTTGACTCTCAACTGAGGGGTTGTTTGCTGTTTGAGTTTCCAAACTTCAAAATCTTGTTGAATAATGTTGACTATAATTTACAGGATGGGTAATAATTTTGATACTAGTTTTAATAATGACTAATAGATTGAAGATTTTACTTGCCTCAAAGAAGCATTTCTATGTTTTCAAGGAAAATACTCAGAATTTCTAATTCTGATGACCTACAAGGAGACAAAAATCAACTTCCTGAAGCATCTTCTGTTTTTTTATAAATAGGCAACATGATGTGCAAACTCAATACATGTTTGCTTTGTTTTCCTACTGAGTTTGCCTAGAGGCTTATTTCTGCTTTTGATATATTTTGTAAGAAAATCTAGAATAAGCAAGAACTTATTTGATGTTGGAATAACTCCATCTTCCTTAGAATTAAACGTTTTCCTAATATGAATTGGGAGAGATCTGTTTAATATAGACAGATTTTGTTTAAGCTTGTATTGAAGCATCAGCTCCTGTTAAGAACAGAAATAGCAATGCTTCATCTGTTTTAAAAGAAGCTTGTCACCGTTCATTTCTGTGTTCCAGTTGTTAGCGTCTCAAGAGTTGGGGCTAATGGGACAGGCTTGGCCTGAGTTTTGCCATTATGGCCAGGCCTGTTTCTAACTCAGAATGCAGTGAGAAACTCACTAAACTTTGCTTAAGTACAGAGGAGTTTAGAAGTCAGCAGGGTGGGATGCAAATGGAAATTCTATATAAATCAAATGAAAGCCCAGCTCAGTGTGAGGAAAATTGTTTAATTAGCTTTATTGTTTGAATTGCAATCTGAAATCAGTATTCTAATTGGCAGAGCCTTTCAAATGTTATGCATAACTAAATTTGTATTTCTTTGGCATGCAGTACTCACTGTGCTCATCACATTAGCACAGTTAACTGAAGCTTGTTCAGATAGTGCCTGCCAGTTCTGCCTGTACTGATACAGATTTAAGGTTATTTAAGTATCCAGTGAATGCTTACAGTGATAAATACCGATGGCTTCTGTATCATGGCTAGGTGCTAGTAACTAGAGGAGATAAAGAGGTTTAGTTCAAAGGTTTACCCTGTGTTTGTATTACAACGTGAAGATTCTAATGGTGTCTAAACAACTGTGCAGAGTAAGAAAAAGCTGTGTACAGTAACTTGAATGCCACTTGAAGTCATTTATTTCCTGTGTTCAGATGGAGAATATGTTATTCAATGAATTACAGAGTAGAACAGAACTCAGTGACGATTCCTTAATAGTGGCAAGAGACTAAATGCTATTTCTGGACTACTGGCATAAGCCTCTGTCTCCATGAGGAGACATATACACTGTTCAAATAATAGTCAAAACAAAGTACGTGATTGCACCACTTGAATCAAAGTGCTTAACTCATGTTAGCAAGACTTTTCACAGTATAGCCAGGACAGGATGAAATTAAAAGTGACCAAAAACAGAGACATGTGCTTTCTCCCCAGGCCTCAGAGACTCAAATGCCATATTGTCAATCTGTGAGTGCCACTTCTGAATCATGAAATATTGGTTGCAATATATTTCATAGGGATGACCTGAATCCACATTAAGTATTTGGGTCGCAAGATCTCACTGGAGCTGTGGCTTTTGCACAACTGTTGAGTGTATAACTAATCAACAGGTCTAATACTTCAAAGTATGGTAGAGGGAATTGTATTAGAGTAGCAAGGTATTAAATAAGGACTAACATCTCTCTGACTGATACAGATGTGGTACACTCAGGCTGGAAAAATGTTGTTTTCAGTGGTCAGAGCGATGCTGCAGCATGTTAAGTGTGCAGTCCGTTGCAAAGGATGAATGTGCAGTAAGTGGTTGCCGTGAATTTGCCCTGCAGGGGCTTGCTCTGCCATTTACAACCTCCTTAAGGCTCATTTACTCTTGTCCGACTCTGCAAGTCAGCAGGTAGGTTAGTCCTCATTAATCATTAACCTGTAGGGTCTTGATCCTATAACTAGCGCAGCTGTTAAATTTTTCAGTCGAACAGGTATTATTTTCTTTACTTTTTTTGCTTACCTTTAGACTTGCCATAGAGTAAAGATTTTTTAGAGAAGTGTAGTTTGGACTCCCGCATTCTAAATCCATTTTCCCCTGGGAAAAAGGGGACTTTAAAATCTGGTTCTGGTATTGTTTGTTTGGCTTAATGCAGCCAACCTTCTTTATCCTTGTAGCACACCCAAGGCACAGTTTGGCTTTAAAATAAACAAATCACATTGTCTCACACAAACGTGCAAATGTATGTTAAATAGCTAAGTTAAATATGGCTGGGGAATTGAAGTTGCCAAATTCAGTCATAGAAGTTTGGGGATATACTAATACTGTTCTTACTTATGCCAGTAGCAACTGTGCAACTCAGGGGTGCAGTGAGGCACTCTGAAAGCTTTGGATATCATGTCCCAGGGGCCTGTTGTCATGCCTGCTGATCTTAATCTTTTGTAATGTTTACCAACAGCAAATTGTCTGAAGACAAATTGTACTCAAGGGCACCAATCCAGCACTGATTGACTACAGTCAATACCTCTGTAGGCCATATTAATCAACATATATATGCAGTGTAATAGATGTAGTCTGGTAAATAATGTAGAATAGAAATTTAGTGCTGAACCTCATCTATCTTCTTTATTCTCTGAGGAAGAAAAAATATTCCAAGAAAATTCTTCTTGGTGGGTGTTTTCTAAATCTGTTCTAGAGAAGTGTTCAACAGCAACAAAAAAATCACCTCTCTGAGTGGCCCATTCAAACACTTCAATAGGTTATATTTGATAGAAAATATAGAGCCTTCAAGAATGTCTTCACTAATAGTGGCTAAATTGCTTTCTTACGAGATTATCTTCCTAGAATTTTCTTGATATCTCACGAGACAGTTACTCTGAAGTTTTCCTTATTCTCTCCCCAGTTCCACACACTCTACTTGTTTCTTATGAAAATTCTTGTGTTTTCATTGTAGGGCATCTTCTTTTTCAACTTGATGATCTATGAGGTCTCCTCTGACCTTGGTGATTCTGTGAGTTTACTGCTTCTGCAGCCAAGTTGAGAGTTCAGTCTTACTGGCATTTGTTGGAATTGTACACAACAGTCAATTCAACATAAAACCGTATAGAATTTAGACGCAATGATACTTGGGAATATTGCAATTGCTTCACTTGTCTTCATGCAGAATCCTCTAAGTGTATGCAATTTGCCTTTGCTGCAGGAGCAGCCCAGTATTGTCCAGGAGCTCCATGCTAGTCCTAAATCTTTTCCTGCATGTATTGCTGCCTACATTGTGATTCCTTATTTTCTGTCTGGGCATTTTATTCTTTCTAAGTGCACAGCTTTGTTCAATTTATCAAGAAAGTTCTGAACTGCAACCCTATCCTTCAAAGTCCTCCCTATTCCTCCAAAACTTGGTGCCATTAGTGGATTTCATAAAGTTGTACTTGACTACAAAATAATATGTATAGCAATTAACCAGTCATAAAGACTCCAAATTAGACATCTCTGTATTGTTTTTGGCATAATCAGTTGTTAGATTCTTATGCTATGTCCACTATTTCTGTGATAATTTAGTGTTAAATGGTTTCATCATAGTAGTGTTCCTGGAGGTGACCTTTTGACTTCTTTGCTCTAGAGTGAACCAAGAAGTTCTTATTTTAGGTCATTGAATTTAGTGACCCACCAGTGCAAAACTAATATAAAAGCACAACCAGGCACTGCAGTAGCAAATGTGAAGGTTTCATTAAAAGTATGACATCTATAAAATGTAGGGATGTGTTCTCACAGAAACATTTAAGGATAATTGAAGAAGTTGTGAGCTAAGTGGCCTTTTATTCTAAGTCCCCTTTCTTTAGCTTTCTTCTGAAACAATAGCCCCAACCATTGCCTTTGTTTTTGAAGATGTGCTGACTGGTGAGCAGTTACTTTGTTGTTACTTAGCTGGCTGATGTGTTTACCAAAGCCATAAGATTAAAAGGTATTTTTACAAGCTCTTAGAAGAGCAGTTCCTCAGTTGCAGTGTTCCAGCATTTTATGGGAATTTTACATCTTTTTAAGCCGTTGATGTGCTGCTTTTTGAAAGAGGCAACCTTAAAAGGCTTTTAGCCATGTCTCATGATTTATTGGTTCATGTACTTATAAGCAACGTTTGTTTATCGTTTTGTTGTTGTTTTTAATTAATGGCTGCAATTGTTTATTAAGCTTTTAAATCAAAGATTAAGCTATGCTTATGTTTTCTTAATATCACACTCAAATTGTATGGTGGTGTTTTTTAACCCTTGGAGGCTCTAATCTACTCTTCAGACATCAGGATTGGGAGTCTCCTTCTGGGCTTTTTGGGACTTGAGACCGTTTAGCATCTTATGAAGGTTCTCTGTTCAGGCGTTGCTTCCAGACTTGAGGTCAGTTTTGAGTTTGCAATCATTCCATTCAGAGTCAATGTCTGGTTCTGGGAGTATGTATCCCACTAACTCTCTGTCAGTCAGTAGAAGCTATAAGTTCTTCCCCTGGGTCACATTTAAGAGGACATGTCCATCTCGGTGACTCTTAGGGAATGTATTTCAAAAATCTCTTTTCTCTAGCCCAGATAATCTCCTTAACTCATTGTTACTCCAGTGTCAGATACTCTTTCTTCAACTTTCCTTAAAGTATTTGGGGGTGTGGAGGTGAGTGTGTTGGTAACTGAGGCTCAGCTTGACAGTTTCTTTAGGCTGTATGGACTTTTCTGCTACTTTAAGAAAATTCTACTGTTAGTCCTCTGGACTTGACTTCAAAGGAAGGTACAGATATGCCAGTAGAAAGTCTCCAAATTAAATTTACATAGTGTCCTTTATTCCTTTTTTTAACTTCCATTGTCTTCAGAGAGATTGTAGTGACTTAGGTGCTTTTAAATTCAGGAATTTACCTACCTACCTGTCTTCATGAATGGCTGTTGTAGGGAAAATCCTTCCTTTAGGTTTCATAGTCAAGTGAAGCAAGTCAGTTCTCATGGCAACTTAATTGCTGAATTAATTTCTACCAGACTAAATGTGCTACTTGCTATGCCATTTGGCTTGAGAACTGCTTTCTGAATTCAGAAGGCAATTTTGCATTATCTAAGTGACCATGTATTTAGCTGTCATTATTTTTGATTGCATGTGTAGTGTTATCAGACCTACGTATAGTACACACTGACAGTCTTTCTCCTTTACAACTGTTTCCTTTCTAATAATGGCAGGGACTTCTCAGTGTTTGCAGAGGGATACTATTTCAAGTTCCATTGTTGTCCAGAACATCTGTAATTGATTATTCTATTTGCTGTGATAGCTCTTTCTCATGACCTAATAACCCAGGATCGTCAGTCATCTTATCACAGTGTATTTATTCTCCTCCAGAATGATGCAAGATCTGTGCAGGGCAATGATCATACCTTTTGATTCTGGCTCATTCAACATGTTTGCTTTTTGGTGGTTTATCCTAATATACCTTCCTAGATGTTTTTAGTCATTTCATTTCATGCAGTCATGAATGGAAATCCATCTGATGTTCTCAGAATGATATACAAGGATTCACACAACTTAAAAATATACCTTCTCATCCTAAACTCATCAAATGTTAAGCTTCAGTGCTGGTCTTTACTCAAGAGACTTTGCAGATGTGTTTCTGATTAGGGTGATTGATTTTTCTGTGGTCATTTTGTCTGAAAACTGCAAGGTAAGGAGAGGATGAAGCTTTAAGAAATCATTGTTCTCTGACCTGGATGAGACTATTTGGAGTCCCTGACCAAAACACCATATAGCCTTGCTTCTCTTCTCACATCTATTCTTGCAGAACTCCAGGAGCATGATGCTGGATTGCTTTGATGTGAAATGACTTTGTTTATCCCTGGTTTGCACAGTCTGGCATTGTAAGGATATCACAAGGGGAAAGTACTTACACCTAAGGACATTTACACCTATCTTCAGACATGTGGACATCTGAACTTCCCTGCCCCTCACATCAAGTTGCTTGCTATCTACCTCAGCCTCTGATTAATGATCACCTGAATGCTGTTTCCTTCCATTCACATGAAGTCCTGCCGGAAAGGTTCTCAGTGCTTATCTGCTACGTAACTCAAATTTTTCAAAGGCCTTCTCAGTCATATGCACTGGTGAGCAGTCTTGCCAGTGAAACTTGTAGGAAGACTGGTAGGATGGAAAACAACCTTTCTGTTAATCACTCACACTGATCCTAGCCTGACTTCTGTGTGGATTTCTCATCTGCTAAACAGTTTTCTGGCAGAATTACCTGTGCAGGACTGTTTCCTCCATCAGCAGACAAATCCAGGAGGCCTGGTTTTCACTTGAGGCAGGAGATAACCTCCTCCTTTCCCCATTTGCTCCTTTAGTTCTGAGACCCACCCTCATAGAAGTAGAGTTCTTGCCTTTTCATATGAGCCAAGTCAGACCCTTTCCTTAACCTCTCATTTTTGTGTCTCTATCAGGGAGACACCTGAGAACAGATGAGTAGATGCTATCTCATCAAAGACAACTTTTGGGACAGATTATTTCTTGAGCCTCATGGCATGACATGAGCAGTTGTGCTTGTTAAGCTATTTTTCTCCACCCTTTCCCTTTTCTGCTCTGTTTTGTCTCCCTTCTCAGTGGCTGTGAGTAAAACTGAAAAGAGCATGTTTCATTTTCTCTTATGGCTGTATAAGGGGCAGGATGTGAATATGCATGCACTGCAAAAGCAGAATTTTCTGGCTTAGGTACTTCTGATTTCAATTCATAGGCAAGCCAATATATAATAGACTGGATGTTAGGAAGAAATTCTTCATAGAGAGGGTGATTCCCATTGGAATGGGCTGCTCAGGGAGGTGGTGGAGTTGCCATCACTGGAGGTGTTTAGGAGGAGACTTGATGGGGTGCTTGGTGCCATGGTTTAGTTGATTAGATAGTGTTGGATCATGGGTTGGACACAATGATCTCGAAGGTCTCTTCCAACCTGGTTTATTCTATTCTGTAATGAATATCTATATAGGCAAGATATATTGAGAAGCCATTAACCTGGTAACCTGGTGAACTTTGTTTATATATATATATAAAAAATGTTATAAATTCCCAAGCAATATTTGCTGAACAGTGTCATGTAATTTCAATACCTGTTTACTTTTATGAAAGCACTAGCATATTAAAATTAATTTTCACATGAAAGTATGTTGAGATTAGCACAGAAAATCCTGATCCAGTTGCGCAAAATCTAATATTTGGCTCTTCATAATGCTTTTCATAGTACTCAGTAATTAGAAAGGGAAATTCCCTGCTGGTATAGAGCTACCATTTTGTTTCCCATTCCCTGCATTGTCACCGTGGGTAGGGTTATTATGCAATCTCTGGCAAGCTCATCCTACCAGACTGCTTACTAATTTGTAGGCTGTAGGTGTAAATTGAAAAGCTTTCATCCTGCTTGTGTTTACTTCACATTGAACTGGGCTCCAATTATTCTCATCTATGTGAACTGAGGCACTGTTGTTGCTCTTGCCTGGTTTTCTTTTCTGTTGGTGTTTTTCTTCTTTTCTTTTCTTTCTTTTTTTTTTTTCCCCCCTTGTGGGTGGGCACAGCTCATTTGGACCTGCATTTCTTTTCAGAAGAAACACTTAAAAGAATGAGTATGTAAGAAGTAGTTCTAGTACGTACTGTTCTACAAGTTTAATGATTTTTATACCTCGATACAGTCAGTAGTATAGTAGAGTTTCCTTAGGGCATTGCCAGTCTTTATTCATGATTTGTCAGGCACACATCAGGGTTTTGTTCTCTTGAAAGTAATTTAATCTCCCCCCTCCTTTTTACAATTTCAATTGTATGAGTAAAGCTGACTCTGCTTCTATGGGAGGATTAATTATACCTGATGCTGCTTGGTTTAGCCTGTTTAGCTAAAATAAGTTTGTGACAAACTAATGTTTTTCAAAGGGGAAAACGGAGAAGGGGAGAGAATGCATGAAGTAGCAAATGCTGAAAATAGAGAAATACTTTATATTGCAACCTCCCTAGAGCAATAGGTCACTTTCACAGTAAAAATTAGTTACCTATTTTATACTGTTAATAGAAAAACACTTTCAGCTGCCTTTTCCATGTGCTTTTTTTCTTTTTTTTTTCTGGGAGGTATTTTACATGGTTGCTAAGGCAGCAGTTTACCTCTTATTGGTGGTCCTTTTGCTCTGGCCTCTCTGTGTGTGATTGTGTGGGAATCCTAAATGTAGGAGTAGAGCAAAATCCCGCAGTTACTGGATTACCGCCCCCACTAATCCTACCTGTGAAGAAAATTTGCCCACACATTGAGATAAAGCCCAGTATTACTAAGATGATGGTAAATGTTCTCTGTATTTCCTGCATGTGTAGGACTAGTGGTATTTTGGCTATGCAGTCTCTTGGCTTCCTTGGAGATTCTTGCAGTGACCTAGTTTTCTTACCCAGAAAGGTTATACAAAATACTTATATGAATTAGAAATGGGTTATGATATATTTAGATAGTGGGATTATGTAATAGCCTTAGCTTCAAAACCATTGTGCTCCAAACAATTTGGAATGTTTCCTTAGAGGCTGTGTAAGATTTCTGTGAAGATTTCTGAATGCTGCCTAGTCAACTTTTTGTGTATTTACCTTGGTTTTTTCCCTTTGTAGTTCATCTGATGCTCATCTGATTACATTAGTTGCAAACTGTATTTAGTTAAGCTTAGTGTGTGGTGCAGATGTTACACAACTGCCAGCTTCCACAGAAAGAACACAGTGTTCATAACAATGTGTTAAGGTTTCTAAGCCCATTTGCCTCTGCTCCCTATGAAAGAGGTTTGGCATTTCTTTTGGGGAATAACAAACCTGATTCAACCTGTGTAGAAGCTGGTCTTGGAATATGACGGTTTCTGCCCATCTTTCTACATCCATATGTGTTGTGTACCAAAAAATAATTAGTTTATGCCTGAGCCAAATAAGCCAGAATGATGCAAATAAGAGAAGAAACATTACAAGGATAAAAATCTAAACTCAGTGCTTTTAAGATATTTGAGTCTTTATATACCACTCGTATTGGTTTAGCGAAATCATGACTAAATCTTTTTTCCATTAAATTTACTGGATCTTGTTGTAATGGTTTTCTGTTGTCTGTGCTACCAGATTTTCATTTACATTTATGGATGTAATACAGCTTTCAAATAGGCTTTTATGCTCCCTTTCTGCTGAACATTTCAATGTTTTTTGCATAAATTAGAGTTCATAAACATTTTTGTAGAATGTAGATTTATCATTATCCACTTAACAGAAGGGTAAACATTGAAGCAACTGGCTCAAGATGACATATCACACTTGAGCCACAATTGAACTTTAGTTCTTTCTTCACATACAATGTTTAAATAGTCATCTGTCATCTTGCATGTAAATACTGTCCATGCATAAAATGACAAATGCTTGTAAAATGTTTAACATTCCAACTGTGAGTGTAAAATGCAATATGGGGATTTTAAAATGTGGGAGCGTGGTCTAAGCCTGTGTATACATTGGAGTCCCTAAAAACAGTTCAAGAAATGGTAGCTATTGTGCAGGTGTGGATGAAGTCCACCCTACTACCAAACTAAAATTACAAAACTCCTTCAAATATTCTCTCAGCACTCTAGGCTTAGTCACTTAAATCAATAAATGGATTTGGATACATGCTATATTTTAGTTCTTGTTGCTGGCACAGAATCAGAAACAGCATCATTAACATGTATTTTGGATTAGTGAACTGGATGATGTAATGCCCACTGAGCTCTGTGCAATATGGAAGATTTGTGTATTTTAAAAAAAAAGTAAGTTAAAATAATCCCAGAAATAATAAACATCTCATCTGTTAAATATTATTCCTGGCCTTTAATTTTAATACTTCTCTAATTAAATAGTTCATACTCTGGAGATAAGCTGTCACTTATTAAATGTTGACATCTCCTGTAAATTAATTTTTCCTTTATATATGGTTGAATTTCTGATCAGTAGAAGTTATTTCTCACTTTTTTTGGAGCCAGTTTTTTTCATGCTGCTTTA
Organism: Dryobates pubescens; assembly: GCF_014839835.1. Taxonomy (NCBI): domain Eukaryota; kingdom Metazoa; phylum Chordata; class Aves; order Piciformes; family Picidae; genus Dryobates; species Dryobates pubescens. Next base: position 8,517,774 of record NC_071633.1, read on the forward strand.
TTAAAGTTGCTCTACAGTTGCATGCTTCATATGATTTTTTCTCAGGTACTTGTGCAAAATTTCTAAGATTAAATTGCACAAGCCCAGAAGAATAACTGATCCGGAGTGTTGTCATAGAGGTTTATACAGCTTTTTTTAAAGTGATGTTTAAATAAAGTGGTGCATTTCAGGAAGAAAAAAAAGAATTTTGACAAACTACCTCTTTTGAAACTGGAAATAATGTTAAATAATACTATTTTTTCTTTAATTTTCCCCCCCTTACTATTTGGACTTAGTAACAGTAGGAGTTCTAGGGCCGAAATTTCAGTGTAGCAAGAAATGCTACCAAGTTAATTAGCAACTTAGTTTATTCTAGAATCTACCTTTGAGGTAATGGAATGTCTAAATGTGGGGGTTTAAAAAAATCTACTGTATTTGAAATGGGTTTGTGGAGAGCAGGAAGGAAAGTGTTGGAAATGGTCAGTGTAAATACAGTTTTTGCTCCTATAATTCACATTTTAATGTCGCATTCTTCATGCTCGTGATTCCATATGCATTTGCCTGTTTTTCAGCATGAAGTGCTCCTGAAAAGATTGTTGATGCTAAAGATTTGCAATTTTAAAGTTCCCTTGCTTATGTGTCAAATTGATTTTGAAATTAACTTTCTAGTTTCTTAATGAATATCACAAAAAGCTGGGGTTTTCTCCAAAGAAAGTATAGTTACCTCCCTCTTGGCCTGAGACTGCATGTATTGAATTTCTCCTTGCCCTAATGAAATTTCCAATGAAACAGCTTTATGTCTTGAAATACATATTCATTGGAATTAAATCCCTTTGATATTGGGATATATTTGTGTCTGTTTTTTTTTTCCTCTAAAGGTATTGTGCTGTCATCAGCATATATGAGATGGGAATAAACATTTTTAACTGGAAAGTCTATTTATAGCCATAGAGTGGACACACATAAAGAGACCTTGTATTTCAAAACAAAACATGCCAAATCATCAGGAGATGAAAACCTAGTCTAATGCATACATTACAGCATTGCCCTGAAATCTTCTTGCAGCTTCTGCTCTTTTGTGACAATGCAATAAACTGTCGATTTTGGTTTTGCATGCAGCTGTTAGTGTCACAAGCAAAGCAAGGGATGTAGGCAGGTCATGTCCCCCTTTCTTCCTCAGATTTACTGCTCTTCTTGCTCCTTCTGCATCAGACCAGGGCAGAGCTGCCAGCCTTGGGCAGCATTAGTAGCAGCAGATGTGATGGCACAGCATGCAAGCGTCTGAGCTGCTGGAGCTGCTGTCTGGCACCTTCTTGACCTGATCTGATTTCATGCATGTCCCTGATGCATGTCCGCCTCACATCAGCCTTACTATGTGTCTGTCCTTCAGAAATTGCCGTCTTCTACCCAATTTTTCTTGGAAGTGCTCTCAGAATGTACAAGAATTTCAGAAGTAGATTGATCAAAATCCCTGCCTTTAATAATGTGGTTGCCCAGTTGGGTGCCCAGTACTTGCCAGAATTCATAGTTCGTGCGTTAATATGGAAGTACAACTCAGTGAACATTTTATTCAGTGTATCAGTTGTAGCAAAATGGGATCAGTCTTGCCACTGAGAATTATGAAGAGCTACTGTACTATTGTGAGGGGGGGGGAATACCACTTCAGGTGTTAATGCAGCAGCAGAGTTGGAGCTCTTCACTTGTTATAAATGTTTTGTAGCTTCTTAAAATTAAAGAGACAGTAATGTCTGTGTGAGAAGGCACCAGTTATTTTCTTAGTTTTATTTCTCTAGTGTAAAACTTCTTCAGTCTTCTTTCTCCATAGGAGACTGTTCATTGAGGCATGTTTCTGATTGTAATGCCAAGTTTAGTGAGTGAAAATTGCATTGCACAAACCACATCTTCTCTGTGCCCTACTTGGAATTAGGGCGAAAGCAAGATGGTTTTTATATACGTGTGTGTGTGTGTGTGTGTGTATATAAATTTTTAAACCTGGCTAAGGTTGTCAGTCTTTCTAAAGTTAAATCTATATACTAGTACAATTTGGTACAGTTCTGTTTCAGTTTACAGCTTTCATAGTGCTTCAGTTTACAGAACTGTGAAAAATTTTATTATAAACCTTTACCACAATTCTTTGTTTTCTCTTTTTGTTCCAGAACCCCTTTCTGCATGTTTATTTCCTTTAGGAATATTATACCATTCTGTACCATGATGATCAATTCAAGAGAAAATAGAATTTTGAAATAAACCCCCTTCACTGGCAACCTTTGACACTTCACATCACTTTTCTTTCTTGACATACATGTCATTGCTTTGTTCCCCTCATGAACGTTTTGTGCGAGGGACTATTTAGGAAACTTCTCCAAACCACAGTTTGATACAGACACAGTTACATGATTTGTTGTTGTGAGGTTTATGTTTAGTCACAGTGCTTAACCCACTTGGGTTTTGAAGAGAGCCTGCGAAAACTCTTGGAAAGAAACCAGAAGTCTGCACGTAAGACTCCCCGTTTTGCCAAACTGTGGCTTCACTCTTGGGTAACTGCAATGTGTCTTTCTCTTTTCCAGTAAGAGAGGATTCTGCTTCAGAAAGCACAACTGTTGGATTTCTCTGAAACTCTCAGCAAGCCTGTTTAATTTACCAGAAGGATACTTTAGGTAATGGGAAATTAGGGTTCATAGAAAACCTTGGACACAGAGGCAGGCAGGAGAATTGTTCATGGGTAGACTTCGTAACCTGTGGTGCTCTCTAAGTAAAGAAAGAATCTGTGCATTAGTAGTTCATCAGCACATCAAAAGTAAGAGGAGCCACAGCCTGGATTACTATCTCTTGACTCTGCCTAATGTGCAGACACAGTCACATACACACAACAAACGTGGTGGCTTTCTAATCGCTCGGAACTACTGTCAGTGCTCCCACAAGCCCTTCCTGACTGCGTGCAGCAATTCTGTGTGAACAGAGTTGCTGATCTGACAGTTGATGCAAATTGTTAAGCAAAATATTTGAGAGCTCTTTTAAGCAAGGTAAATACCTTCTTAAATTTATCTGCGTAAAGCCTGTGGTTCCAGCTGACCAGTATTTTTGTTCTAAATAGGGGTTTAGCGGCAGATTAAGTCTCTCTGAAATAGATTATGTTCTGTACACAGTCATCTGAAAGCTACAGGAATTTGTGTGGAATCTGCTTGAACTGGGTTGGGATGTATATTTTGGCATTGAGACATTGACGAGGAACATGAATAGCAGATGTGCCAGAGCTGCTGATGCTTCAAAGCACCAGCACCAAGCAGGACAGTAATGCTATTAAAAATATGTATATTCTGTAATCCTTAAATCCCTTCTTAACTTTAAATGAGGAGGTCCAAGTGAGGTAGTTATTCTTGGCAGTATATTCATAATGCTGAGTAATGTAATATTTTTTGAAATGAAGCATAAATGAGAAGCCTCAACAAGCTAAGCAATGAGAAATGCTGAGCCAGTAATATGCACAGACTCACATTTTACTGTGTATTTCAAGTGACTTTCAGCAGTTCTGGTGTACTGAATAGAGGAAGGGACATTTCCTTTGTACTTTGCTATCAAATATTATGTTGTTTTGTAGAGAAGTGTCACTTCTTATTAATATAATCAGTAATAGTATTGATTATATTAGTAAGGAAGCCCCGTCTATGTTGCACTCATTATGACTCTGTGGAGTGCAAAGTTCCCTTGTGTGACAACACTTCGATAAGTGTGAGACAGAAAGGCTGAGGAGGAAGGCAGGCTGTTATCATCACTCTGCAGGGTGAACTTGAGACACAGAATGATGGCCTCAGTAGAAGAGCTGTGTATATCCTTTGACCAGCCACTGAATTTCTTCCTTATCTGATGTTTTAGGTGTCATCATTCTCATTGGTTGTTATTCTGTCTGAGACCTGTAAGAGGACAGTTCTGCTTCCTAATTCTTGGAACCAAGTCTTGAATGTAGTATTTATTATTTTTTATTTAATTAAGTGTTCATAAAATTTATTCCCTTTTCATCTGCTTGTTTCATGCTTCCAAGTGTAAACTGTGTAGACCATATCTGAACCTTGATTTAATTGAAAAGCAAGTTCAGTCTTTCAGCTACTGCCTAACTTAATGGAATTAAAAACCAAAAAACACCACCCACAAGTTAAACACATTAAATTGTTCAGCATAGAGTCTGACCGAGAGTAAATTTACTCTAGATTTAGGTCTAACTTGATTAAATTATACATCAAGGCGAGCCCAAAGTCCTGTTTCTTTGAAACAAAAATGCTCAGTCTTTCCCAGAATCCTCATACATAATTTCAAATGTTGTCAAAGGAGCTGTGTAGACAGAACACAAAGCTTGAGGAATATAAAGTTAAGCCTTTTGTCATGCAAGGCACAGGGAGGCTCATTGCTTTTGTACAAAAGGACACAAGTTCCTTTACACCGTTTATTTGTGCTGGTGCCCCTAGTGCTGCAACTAATTTGTATGCTCTGATGGTTATGCCAGGGCACTCTCTTGGGCAAGAGTCAACTGGTGCACTTTGAATCTTTGTGTACCAAGGTGTGAAAAGCAAGTTCATCATTAAAATTATTTCCCATTTGTGATGAGGATTGAATAGTATTGTATGTATTCAGAAACTGTAAAGGGATTTCATAAGGTGATACTATTTAAAAATATTTTTGCCCATTCCCTGTCTTTTAAACATGAAATGAGAGGATTTTTATTAGTCAAAATAGATACTTTTTAAAGACAGTTACAGATGGAACCTAATGAGATTATAGCGATGAGAATGACAGTGTTCTGTGCCTAATATGGTTTCTCAGAGATTATAAAAGTAGTATGTTATCTGGAGAAACCTGGATTATCTGTCAGCAGGACTAGTAATACAGTTTGATGAAGTAGCTTGGATCGATTTACCTAACTGTTTTCATAGAAATGTTAATGTTACAGTTAAGGAGAAACATTGATAGAAAACAAAGATTAGATTTTTGGACCTCAAGTCTCCTCTTAGTGACTACTTAAATGAAAACTGTCAATTCACAACAATCTATACTTACTTATCACTTAGTTTCAGAGACAGATTATACTTAATTGGCCATTTTCAGTTTGCAAGTATAAGCCTTCAGCATAAGCCTTAGGTTATAACAACTCAAACATCTTAACAACATTGATGAAGTTAACTGAGACTGGTTCAAAAAAAGAAACCCACCAGCATTTTACATTTAATAGGTGCTGTCAAGTTACTGTTATCTGTCAATGTACGTATTTTTTTTCATATATATTGAGTTAAATAAAGAGGAAATTGCCGGGTTTTTTAAGCTTTCCATAGTCACTCAGTCAGGAAAGGCTTTTTAGTGTAACAGCTGACTGTGGAATACTTAACACACTTCAGGTTCTCATCATATTGAACTGTTTTCTTCCTCCTTTTGTTTGGATTGCATCTTAGAACAGCCCGGTTGCCTGCCCTGTTCGTAATGTTTGTTTAGGCTGGAGAGCAACATGAATTACAAGCTGACTATAAGATTCTGGATAGTAAAAGTTTTTGAGATACTGTAATGCATAAAATTTTCATACGTGTTTCTATCAGTAGGGTTTTTTTTACCTTTTGTTCACCCAACACAGCCTTATTTTAGCAATGAAAACACTATTCAGATAGCTTCTTTTAAAGAAGGACAGTTGGACAGAATTAAAATACTTTTCCAAAGAACATATCACACACAGGTGATGGCTGGGTTTTGTATTTGGTTTTTGGGGTGGTGGTTTGGCTTTTTTGAGGTGTGTTGTTGGTTTGCATTGAAGCTTTTCCTCCCCTCGTTTCTTGGAAGATGATTTATAAATGACTTACCATTTCCTCTCCTTTTTGCATCCTCTGAAGATGTGATTTGACTGTCATCATACTACTTTATAGAACTGGAAGGGTCTTCCACGTTTGCATGCCCCTGCCATGATTCCAACTACCTTGTGCCTAGAATGGTAGACACTAGAACAAGCAGGTAGATGGACGCACAGAGGCAGATAGATGGAGAGGGTAATTATTACAGAACTAAATCTGTTTTCCAATTACAGAAGTTGCTAGAACATAGTGCTAATCTGCAAGTGCATTTCAGGAATGCTTTTCTTCAATAGGTTTGCACACTTTTCTCCAGTGCTCCCAGATGTGGCTATTTGTCAGACAACTCTAGTTTTCTAGCGCAGTGCTAAAGCTGGCAAGCATTACTGAGAACCTAGAAGTGCTGTGTGGTGCTATACACCTTTGAATCATCATCTACATCAAAATTATCACTGGCATTTCATAAAAAGTCCCAGTTCTGAGTCTTTTGATACTAAGTACAGCCTCTGAAGGAAATACTGCATCTCATAGTCAAAGAAATTTGTTATATGAAGCATATCTTTGATGTAGCTTTTTTTTTAACTGACTTTTTGTACATTATTGGTTTTCCATTCCATTTAATAAACTCTGTTCTAGATTGATCCCTAAAGGCCAAATATGCTTACCGATTCTTTTTATAAAGCTAAAGTTTCTTCTAGGAGAAGATAGTTTTGCAACATTCTGGAAGACAGACTGCATCTTAGTTCTTCCAAAGAAGAAAACTGCCCTCAAAAGTACTTATCTTGTGAACTTTGTGGGTTTGTTCTGTTTTAACTCAGTTGTTCCAGGAGAATGCAGCTGTTTCAGTGGGTGGAAAGTGATAATATGTCCACAGAACAAGAAATGGTGCTGAAGATCCTAGCCAGTGTTTTAAACTGAGGAAGTGGACGTAAACTAGTAAAGGATTTTTGTAACTGAATCTCCTGTTGTACTTGATACTAAGTCCTTTTTATGGTGTATAGCATTTTGACTACTTTTTTAGTGCTGATATAAATCTGATGATAGAGAAGGCAAGTGCTTTAGTTTGAGTAACCGTTTACAGAAATCAGAAACTGATAGCAAGCTCTTTCACTCAGTATGAAATGTTACAGTTCTGAGAAAAGAAAACCACTCATTCGTCTAACAGCTAAGCACTTTGCCAGTCCTGCTTTCCAGGAACACCCAAAACTTGTCCTGAACTCCATCAATGTTTGGAATATACAAAGAATGTAACACTGAGCCTCCCTTTTAATATTCTTACTTCTATGTTTGTAGATTTACCCAAATTCAGCTAAATTGTACTTTTTCTGACACTCATTCAAATCTGGGTTAACTCCCAAGAGTCTTCTTCAGGGTTTACATTAGTGGTCCAGTAAGATTACAGTCATAACTGGGAAGAGAACCCACACCAAAAACTAAATTAGAACTTCATTTGTTGATTCTAAAGAATGGGTCACATAGAGATCCCCTTCTGAGACCTCATATTCTTTGGACAAGTGTTTATTTTAGTTTTTAGGATTTTTATCCAGCATGTAGTTAATTTGCTCCCCCATTTCTGAAGACATAAGGCTTCCCATTACAGATAACCTGGAGTTTAGAAGCTATAATTTTGCAAATGTTACATTTTAATCTGCATGCCTTTTTCCTGCCAGTTCTTTCCTTCATGCATATGTGGTCTGACTCAATTCCAGAAGAAAAAACAGGACTGTATTTTTTTTCAAAGATTATGTATCTCTTTTCTCACCCAAAAATTGGCCAGCATACTTACTGCTTTCTCCTGTGTTATGTGCGAGTGTAATAGTATCACCCACCGCCCTAAAATACTGTGCCATTTGGAATCCTGTTATATCAGTACTGAACCCTTTCTCTATCACCTCTAAGAATTTGTAATAAATAATAAAGCCTCCACTGATACAGAAAGAAAAAAAACAAACATCTTTTTAACCACTGTATTCAAAATGGATTTATATTCATCTGAAGTCCTAGAATATGGATAGCTCTTTGATTTATTTAAATTAATTGAAAATATTCTTTAATCCTCTCAGATTAACTGGTGTCTGAGCTTTTTCAACTAGGTTAGGAGTTCTTTACAGTGTTCAGTCAAAATTAAGTGTCTTTGAAGAAAAATTAGGCAGAAGCTTTCTTAATAGGACTCCTTTTGGATGACTTTATTCCCACTAGACACTTATTGCCTAAGTCTTTTTGCTTTGATGGTTAGTGATGCAGGAAATACTAATTTATCCTTGAGGCTCAACTGCTTCCTGTTCTTCCAGAATTATGTTCTAAAATGCAAACAGAACTTTTAAATTATTTCTTTACAGGCATCTGTAAATATTTATAATTTACTGGGTTCCAGGAATTGGGTAGGAAGTGGAAAAAATCCCTGTATTTCTGTGTTCTTTTGTTGCTGCTGGAAAAGGGCATGGATGTGCTCCAGGATAATAACTATCTGAAATTCAAACAAATATTGCATGTTCTAGCTTTGCAGTAGCCAGAAACTTGAGTTGTAATAACTACTCACAGTTGCTCACAACTCCTTCCATGTTAGTTGTTGGATTTGGTTTTGGTGTTCTTTATGATTTTTTTTTTTTCTTTTTAATTGGAAAAAGCAGGATTGACTCACAACATGGGGACAAGAATTTACTTCAAATGTGAATTCATAACAAATGGTCTATAATGATGACTGCTGGAGGAATGATATCTTGGAATAGGAAAGCAGTAAGCTCGTTTCAGTTGGACTTGTCAGGAACCATTCATTAATGAAATGTGTTTCAGAGAAGCTCAACTAGATTTGAAAGAATCAACATACATGAAAGGTTCCTTGATCAATGTTGAATAGCTTTGGTCTGGTCATTCGTATACAAGTATTTACATACCTGTAGTTCCTTAATGTTTTTTGACCTGAACATACTTCTGAAGTTTTTATCCAGGAATGTGAGTTTTGATACTACAGCAGCAGTTTACATCTGACAAGACCATGCAGCTAGTTTAACTTGTACAGTAACTTGCAGTATTTGTTTTTCCAGGAAACCTGCCCTTTTAAGAGCTTTCAGACTATCTCCTAAGAGCCCCATCAGTGGGAATTATCTTACTTCTATATAATGTACGCTAGTATTCCATTCTGTATGAGATGGTATAAAATCACCTAGTCTTCACCCAAAGCTTCCACCAAAATTGGGTTTTGATAGATAATGGATTACAGAGAGAGTTGTATGTATGCTATGTATTCCAAATGGTCATTTGTTATGTTCCTGAATAATTGGAGACAGCCTTTCTGAGAGATGAGTTTTATTGCTTTATTTTACTGTTGCAGGAATAATGCAGACAGATTAAATACAACTGATAGCCAAGACAGAATGTAGATTAGGGATTTTGTGACACTCAAATGCATTAAATACTATAAAATGAGGACAGGAACTGTGCAGTGCCATTTTAACCCTACACTGGATCACATGCTTCACGTTAATTAAAATCTAGCAAAGTGGTAGCTGTACACATTGTGTTTAGTTACAAAGATTCTACAAAGTGCTAAAATGTTGAAGAGTATTAATAGCTTGAGATTTAAAACTCATTAACCATTACCCTATTGACCAGCTACATAGAGTTTCTCAGCACTCTGCTGGGCCAGTGCCCCTTGGTTCTGCTATTGAAAACTAGGATTGTTTGTTGACTCAGCAAAAAGTGTTTTGGAATGCTGGCAGAATCAGTGGCTCGCACAACTCAGGTGCCTCCTCACTAAAGCAGACCTGCTCAAACTACAGATACTGCTACTTTTTCAGAAAGTGAAAGAGTATTTTTTTGCCTGTCAAAATGTATGTTTAAAGTTACATTTACTGCCACAAGGCTTCTTCTAACTTGTAACCTGTGAAAAGTGTGTATGTTATTAGAAATGTAATTAAGTCTTGTTATAAATCAATACATTCAGCTTATTTCTCACAATGGTAAGGTTTCTAATTCACTACCTGAATCTTAACCCACAGTAGTGTGACTTGTGGCTTCATCATATGAAAGTGGACCACTGAGTAATTTTGAAGAAACTTTCTACAATATCACAACACTGACTGTTTCCAAATACAACTTGGCAGCTTCTGATGAATTTTCATTGAGATGTGGTGAACCGCAGGTTTAATGTACAATCCCTGTGTATATGTAGTGAGAAAAATACTTTGTCTCAAGCACTTTTGAGTAAAATCCTTAGAACACCATCAGTTCCAAATAAGCCTCTGGTTTTGTGTTGACTTGTACCACTTGATTGACTGATTAACAGAAAAGTTTAAAAAGGCAAAAATATGTGGAGACTGCATTACGTAACAGTCTCTGAGTTATAGATGATTATGATTCACATGTTGCCTCTTTTGACCTGGAGAGTGCTTTGATACCTTAAGAATAGAAGTGTTTAAATAAAGGTTAGTCTGAAAAGCAAACAAAAATCAAACAAACTGAAGCCTCCTCTTCTCTAGCATGTGCTATCTGTCCCAATCAGTTGCCATAAAAAAAAATAAAATGCATATTTTATTATTTTCAGCAGGAAGCTCCAGTAATCAGAATCTACCAAAAAGGTTATTTGCAGACATGCACAGAAAGATCTAACTTCTGTTCATCTAGAACTGAACTGTTCTTCTGTCTTATTTTGTGGAATTTTATTTATAACATGCAGAAATCCAAATTCACCCAAGTAATGCTGAGCTAAGCAGAGTATTATAAGTAATCCTACTGAAGAAAAACATGAACTGACAAAATGTATTCAAGAGACATCGGCTATGTATGTCTTTATCTTTCCACATTCTTCTCTTTATATTTCCTTAGATCATAGATGAGGAAGAAACACAGTTCATGAGTAATTGTCCTGTTGCTGTTACTGAGAGCACACCTAGACGAAGGACACGCATTCAAGTGTTTTGGACAGCTCCTCCTGCTGGTACAGGCTGTGTAATTCTGAAGTAAGTATTTTAAGGGATGTTGAACTAACCATTAAAGTAAAATTCAATTAATGATAAGTCTAGCATTTATTATGTTAAGAACTTCTGCAGTTCATAGGTGCTTCTTTTCACCTTTGACACACTTGACCGAGGGTAGTCCTACGTGCCCACTTAAAGCCCAACTATTCAGAAGTTACTGCAAGTCGTCTTCTAGTACCAAATCGGTAACCCTAGTCAAACTTGGTAGGTTTTAGCCATTTGTTTCATCTAAAAATCCTGAATATTTAAGATCAAAATTGCATCCATCTGGTTGAGATTTGGGTAAAAAAAACACCCCATGAATCTAAGATGAGTACTAGGAATGTTCTGTAGAGTCAGAACTTTCTAAATGGACCATTATCAGTAAAAACAGATCTATTTGTTTGGAGGTGAATGCTTTCATTTTAGAGGTGCTGGTTGTTTATTGATGCTTTCCTGTTATTTCTACAATCTACTTCTGAAGCATGTGTATTCATGCTTTTGAAGCAGTAGACAGGTAATATTAGGTGCACTTTGCTTTAGGGCCACTCATTTGTCTGTAGAATACTTGTTTCCATCAGTGGAAACTACAGGAGAAACATTGTCCTGTCTCTTACTAAGATTGTGCTTGTCAATATTTGTCAAATATGCATGGACAACTGAGATTTCTTTGCTTGCTTTGAATCTATGTCTGGGATAAACTTTTGCAGTTGCAAAGCCGTGGCATGCAGTAGATCAAAGATTTTAAGACTTCTCTATACTGGGGATGCCTTTAAAGACACAAAATACGTCTAGGCTTTCAAGGAAATGCCAGCGCAAAGGTTGTGCTGAGGATAACTCAGGCTAATTCAGGAAAATGTGTTAGTAAAATTGCAGTCAATTTCTACACAGGCTGTAAAATTGCCACCAGCAAAACTGGTCCTTAGCTGTCTCCTCCCACAGTTTGCTTTACTACTTCTCTTTTTGCTGGTTGGTGCAGGAGACAAATACTCTCCTCTTCCACATCTATGGGGCTGATTATCCCCAACCCTGACACTGGCTGTGAAATACTCTCAAATCTTTGGCAATGTGCTTCTACCTGCTGCCTCTCAGTATCACTAAAATCATTTTGTCTCAGATCATCAGTTTTAATGTGCACTGAAGCCGTTCAGAAACACGCAGTCTTTTTTTTTAAGCTCAGGACAGATGCGTATGCATTGCATTGCAGTAAAAATGTGAAATCTGCTGGTTGCTGGCTGGTGAGGCAGGTTGTGTTAGAGTTTATATATGGAGCTTTGAGAGCTCCTTCAGCAATCAGGAAGATTCTGTCAGTGTTGCTGAGCTGTTTATCAGTAAAGTTAGTTGCTTCTCCCTTCAGTACTGCCTCCCTCTTAGCTGCATGACAAATACTGCTTGAAGCACTTGCTGCTTCAGTAGTGTAATACTAAGGTGATGATGTTTTACACACCATTTTAAAGAGACATCTTTGAACTCTAAGCCAATCCAGTAGTGATATGCAATAACACAAGCTGATGGATTTACTCACTTTTTTATTACTGTCCTAAACAGAATTGGCATTACAAAAACCCCCAAAACAATCAACCCAAGAACTATACTTTTCTTACTGAAACTTACACATCTGTGACTGAAGTGGGTTCAGAGGCCTGCCTGGGTCTTGTCAGCAAAAGAATGTAGTAAAATACCACCAGCTGCAAGAACCTTGAAAAATGTTCCTTCTCTCTTCTCACTGCTGGTCAAATCATACTGGTTGTTCAGCACTGCTTTTTACAGTCAGGTACTTGCCTTAGTAACTCAGTTCAAGAGAGCCTCCAAAAGTAACACATTCAGAATTGCCTTGAAAAATGACCGGAGTAAATCAGTGGCATATAACTTTCTCAGCCTGCTGGCAAGGTACGTCAGTAGTAAGTACCAAGATAAAAGGGAAATACCAAAATACAGATTTAGGTTAGCTGATTGGCGCCGGTTCCCAGAATTTGTTTGGGCAGCTAGAAGAATGTTTTAGAAATTGAAGTTCAAGAGGAAGGGAAAAGGTTTTGGTGTTATGACTTCTTATTTACTGGGAGTTGCCGGTATCTTAGGTGTACATCTGCTGCTGAAAGTGAAAGGAAGTTGTTGGGTACTTCCTGGTAAATTCTACGTGAAAAATAAAAGCTTGCTCCCAGTAGTTGCTTTATTGACCTCAAAGGCTAAGTAACTGCTCCATTCCTGAGAACAGTTCAAAGAAATAGTGAAACAGTCATCATTAGATTGAGTTGCTGATGCCACAAATGAACATTATAACATGATATTTGTTTGTGTTGCAGTGCAGTTCTCGGTGGCACCATGCATAGCAATCACTGGTATGATTTTGGCATTAAAAGCATTTACATTTCTTCTTTTGTACGTAAGGCTTTGACCACAATTGAATTAGAGTTTACAGTCAGCATTCTTTATAAACATTCTTTATGGCCAGCTCCCATAGAACAGTACAAATATTGGATGCCGTTTTCAAACTCATTCTGTCATTTGTGAGAGCTTTAATGATATGATAAAACCAGAAGTCTAAAAGCAGTTATTAATTTAAATAGTTGTTCAAAGTCATCATGGAAAAATTCTGAAACCTTGAGTTTTAGAGGAAACAAAAGCCCTCTGCATGGGCTCTGTGTGACAAGAGTGTGAATAGTTTTCATTATCAATATATATATGTTTCAATCCTTGGAGACTGTACAGTCCTTTTAGAATTTTCAAAACAGAATGGCAGCATTTTGGACTCTGTTCCTAGTCTACTGACTTGCATGTATTGCAATATATATATATTGACCTGGAGAGATTAGAAGGTAGGGCACATATCTTACATAACTACATGGTCTTAGAGAAAGTGCTTCCCCTGTAGCATTTGCTCTTCTTCAGGAGAGTTGCATTTCCTTGTGTTCAGCTTCTGATCCACTGAACTTCCTTCATCTTGCTATCAACTACTTCTCTCATTGGCTTGTTTTCCTTTTGGTCTTTGTGCAAATAATTCCCCTTATCTAAAACTAGGACTTTGTTTAACAGTAATTACAGCTTGATACTGTCTGCAATCAGGAACTTGTTCTTTATTCCATCATTCAAGTTACTAATGAAAACACTTATCCATTTATAACCACCCTGAACTTGAAATCCTTCAGTGAGTTCTAAATGAGTTCTAAACTCATTTAGTTTGTTTTGAATATATGAACATTGCTAGCTAAAATATCCTGCCTTCTAATTCTGATGTAATCAATCTGGAAGCATTTTAATCAAAACTTTGGAGAAATCTGCTAGTTTGATATACCTGTGTGTATACAAATCTAAAAAGATGTGTGAAAAATCAAGACAAATCTATAATCAATAGTATTTTTTCATGGAAAAAAAATGTGTTGGAGAAGGATGAACCCTCAAAGATTTATTACATCTATTTACATATCCTGAAGAGAAAATACAAAAAGATTAAAGACATGTAAGGAGGGAAGTTCTCTGAAGAATATTGCACTGAAATCTGATTTTGTCTGAATTTTGCTCCCAGTATGTGGGGAAATAAAACAGTAAACTGATTTCTTTCTGGCTAAGTCTCTAGTAGAGTCTGTGTGTTAATAAATTGCAAGTAAAGGAATGAAAAAAATATTCCATAATTTTCTTTGCTGTTTGTAAATGAAGATCATTGTTAATTTACAGCCTGACAGCTGTAGAACATTTGCAATTCAGCAGCAGCTGTCAGTAGCACTTCAGTTTATTTTACAAACAGATGTTTAATTTGACTTCAATGCCATTGTCAGTTTTTGAGGGGAAACAGAGAGGAAAGGAATAGAAATAATCATCATAGTCATAATTCGATTACCTTCCAAAATGTGAAGCAGGGTCACTATTGATGATGTCAAAAATGCTTTCACTTTTATTACTGAATGTTTTAAAGCAATTTCTTTTCTAACCACATGAACTGAAATAAAGCTTTCTCAGTCCAGGGTTAAGTGATTTGCCTTATGTCAGGAACCAAAGGCTTCATTTTAATTGAATAGGCTTCTCTCTCTTCACCCCCCCCCAATATGTATTTATTAATCAAAATGTCGTACTATTACTACACTTTACAGATAGATTTTTGCCTCTGTATGAAAACTAGGGTACCAGTGACCCCACTGTCATGCAAACATATATTACAGTAAACAACATTAATGTCCTCATGTGATATCAACAAAAAATGAAGGGTAAACTGGGCCTAGGAATCATGAAATGAGATAATGAAAAAGCTGAGTAACATAATATGGCTTTTTAATTTTTATGACAGATGATTTTATTCAGTGTGTGCCCATAAGAAGCTTTAATGTGCTTTTAGAACACCTCAACAAGATCCTCTGTTATTCAAAATACCTATAGACCCAGAGAAGGGAGTTGAAATGTTCACAATCCTACAATACTTTGGAAGTTCTTAGATGTTACAAAGGCTAATGTTAATTAGTCGTAAAGGTGGCACATCACATTGGTCATTTGCTCCTTCATAATACAGCCTGTTCTGGTGTTTCAAGACAATGATTCTATGAGGGTATAGAAGTATACCTGCAGTTAAGAAGCTGTATTGGATGTGCTGTTTTGTTTAAAATTTTCCATGGTAGCAATTTATTTTTTCTAGCATGCTGAGTTCAGTATTTGCTGAACTGTCTGCATGTCCACAAAAAGCTAGAAGAGCTCTGTGTAGCACATTTTACAGTTGAAATTTCAAGCCCAGCTGTATTTCAGTATGGAAGGGAAACAGCTGAGTTAACAAAGTGTCAGATTCTGCCATCCTTACTTATATTGAGTAGTATTTACATTCTCATGTAGGTTTAGATATATTAACTTCAAGCCTCTCTAAGAATGATGCATTATGTAAATAAAGCATCCTGGAGCCTCTCTAAGAATGATGTATTATATAAATAAAGAGTCTTAGACCCTGAACATGGTATTTACCTTGATTCCTTTATTTATATATATATATATATATATTTTTTTTTTTTTTTTTAACAAAACACCACAAAATCAATTCTGATTTGTTTCCTTAAAGGAGCAGCTACAAGTATTGTTGCAATTCTTTAAAAATGATGAAAGGAAAAAAACCACCTGGAGAAGGAATTGCTCTTTGTGTCAAGTGGCTGTTGAATCAGTTCTTGTTGTATTTCTACTTACATGATTTGGCAATTTTTTGAGGGGATTTGTGAAAAAATTGAAATATTAAATTCAGCCAGTAATTGTGTGGGCCATTCCTTCCTTCTCTTTGCAGTAATTAGGTACCCACTTTTTCTGTCTTTTCTACTTCATTAGGCATGCTTTCACTGTCTTTGTATCTGACCAGCGCAGTCTGGATGCTTTTTGCACTGCTTTCCTGAAAAAATGGATTTATTGCTCAGTCAGTTCATTGGTTCAGCAGAATATAGTTTGAAGTTTTGTGCTGCACCAGAAAGCTTACTTGATTTCTTTAATGGTTTCTGGGCTTTCATTTGCTGCAGAAATTATAGGCTTGCATATGTAAGGGCTTGTGTCTAGAGGACACAATGAGGAGGATAATAAGCTTGACACACCCTCACTGTATTGTGTATGGCCTGATGATACCCTTAATATGTATCAGCAACTTGTAAGTTCTACAGATTACCTCTCTTAATGTTTCTTCCCATAGATTTCTCTGAAAATGGAATATAGTCTTGTCTGTACATAGAAAAAAAGGTGTGCTCTCTTACGATGTAGTTGCCTTACACTTGTTTGCTCAAGTGGATAAATGATGAGACAAGGAACCTGTATACAAACTAGACAAATGTTCCACATTGCAGAGATGATGCCATGTGTTGAGGTACCACCATTTTGTGATGGTTCATAGAGAAATGATCATGTTAAACAAAGTTAATAGAGATATTTTTAATAAATCATGGTCAAAACATTGGCTTCCATATAGTGAAAAATACAAATAGCTTTTGATTTCTATTCTGTATTTTTGCCACACATAGTTCTGCTCACAAACTACTATATTCAGGCAAGTAAATAAAACAAAGCTAAACTCCTGCAGCCACTTGGCTCAGCGAGAATAAAGTTTTATGTGCCGTCCTTATAATTTTATAGTTTTCCAGTGGCTGCTCATCAAAAGAAATTCAGGCTGTGATTTTCTTCTGTTTAAGTGAAACTGAAGTTGGTAATTGATTTTAGTAGATCAGTCAGCTCTCAACAGTGTCATCAACAGGAGCATAATATTGCATGACATGTCTAGGTTTTCAAAACTCCTTCAATATCAACATATCTGATAATTGTATGTCTTCAGTTTTCAAAGCAAGCATTTCTTTCTGCCTGTGTAAATATTTGGTAACAGCAAATGAATGCCTGCTATGTAAAACAGTCAGATGTGTATACCTCATATTTTTGTCTTGAAGATCTGATTTTGTTTTCCTTTTTGCTTCAATTTCAAAACCTAAACCAATTATTGGGAGTTTTAAATTTCATTCCTTGGGTGTTAATATCAAAACCATAATCAATTTGCCCATTCTACATACACATACCTGAAAGGGGACCCCTGCTTGTCTCTACAATGTCTGAGGCCTTGCTCCGTTTCCTCCTGTTCCTCTAATCACAGTTGGTGTATCTCTATCCCCATTGAAATATCTCTTCCAGGACTTCAAATGAAGTTGAGTCTAATTAATTGCACTTTGGTTCCAAATAAAACGTGGAATGGCTTGATTCCAATCTATGCCTGCTTCTCAAAGCTGCTAATATGAAGGGTAATTTATCATCTTAATCCTTTCAATTACTGCTTATTACTGTTCACAATGCTCTTTCAACATTTCTGTATCATGTGTTCTCCTTGTCCTGAAGATTGAGGGAGCTTTTGCTTAATCCCTGGTCTCTTAAGCATAATAGTAATCACCTCCTTAATGACCTTTATCTGAGTCAACAAAACTTGAGGAGCCCCACAGAGGCAAAAGGCTTCTTGATACTGTTGTTTTTTTTTCCTGTCCCTACTGTTGTGTGCTGGTTTATTGAAAAGGCTTCAAAACACCTTGAGAAGAAATCAGTCACTTCCAAGGAGTTTCATGATCTCGGACTCTTTTGGGGAGCTAATTTGTGTAATCTGTATGTAATCACATCCACAGTCTTGACAGCCTGTTGCTGTAGCAAAGAAGTAGAGAGACGACTAGACTTCATTCTTGCTCTTCCTATGCATGTCTCAGACAATTTTTGATTCATTTCCTAATGGCATCAGTATTTCCTTAACCCTAAAGAGTGTTTTTTTTCATTTTCATGCAACCTATCTGGCAATTCTTCTTTCTCAGGTTCCTTT
Source organism: Dryobates pubescens (assembly GCF_014839835.1). Taxonomy (NCBI): domain Eukaryota; kingdom Metazoa; phylum Chordata; class Aves; order Piciformes; family Picidae; genus Dryobates; species Dryobates pubescens. The sequence goes on from NC_071633.1 coordinate 8,535,818, forward strand.
CTTGGTCATTTTATTTTGCTGTGCTGTAATAGTATTACTGTTTATTTTGTATGTTGATGGTCTGGTGCTGCTTAAGATGCAGAATATCTTTTATCGTGCCATTCAGCTTCCTGACTCCTATTCCTTTGAGCCTTCAGCCATTTAATTCACAGTTGATCCCCACATCAATTCCCATGCTTATAAATCCCTTCCACACCAATCCTCATTCCAGCCTTTATCTTCTCCTAACCTAGTCGAACATCCAGTATCAAATTCCCTTCTCACAATAAATTGACTCATGTAAAATTGCCACTGACCCAGCCGTTAAACTTCAAGGATTACTGCATCTGACTAGATTAGCATGTTTCTTGTATGCTGTCCCATTCAGGTTCAAGGCATGCATACCCTGGGCACTGTTGCCATCAATATAGTTGAAATTCAACTAGTGAACCAAACCTGAATTGTGCTGTAACTTTGTACTGAAATCCTTCAAGGGCCTCCTCAGTTCTGTGTATAGGTGCTGTTTGTAAATGATTGGGTGTTGACCTTCTGTTCTGGGTTAGTGAAGGTTTCTGAGGCTAATCTGTGCTTCAATAACATTAATGTCCAACATTAATGTCAGTGATGCTGCTAGAGCACACTTTAAAGGAGTCAGCTTATTTCCTTTTAAAGGTAGTACATGTGAGTACTTAATTTTTATATTGTCCAAGCAGCTGCTAAGCATTCCCAGACTGCAGAACACAGCTCTGGTATTGATGTTTTTATATATTGATAGGCTACTGGAGCTAGCTTGGGTTTTTGATCTGTTGTAGCAAAACTGCTACCGGTGTTACTGGTGTGGCAGCTAATCAGACACAAGAAGATTGTATTGAATTTGGTATTTTTAGGGCTGAAGCCTGCAGGGCAAAACCCCTGCTATACAGGTTCCCTGACATTGCATTCTCCAGAAATCTATGCACCAAAGTTTTTAACAGTATTTGCTACAACTCCCTACTACTAATGATTTTTGCAAGCAAAACAATTGTATGGACTGTAGAATAATTTCATGTACTATTTTGATCATTCTTTGATAATTGTATTGGTCTTTCAGTATTTCTCAAATACAATTTGAATGTGCTTTCCTCCCTTGTACTGTCCCTTCAGAATGAAGGGTGGGGGAAAAAAAAGGAAAAGTTACACAGTTCAACCCTTTTATCTTTATTGGTTCATTCTTTTCTTTAATTTCTCTGTAATCAAATAGTTCAGCATAAACAACCAGTATATCTTGGCATTATCTGTCTGCATGTTCAGTAGGCTGCAGCCTCAGCTGTCAGTGAAAGCTCTTAGAAAAGCCCAGGTAGAAGAGATTCAGTTGTTGCAGCTATTAATTCTTGAAAGCTGAAGTGAGCATCACAGCTGCACTAAGGAAATGGCGAGTCTCTTCGGCTGACAGTTCCATATCCAGTTCCAGTGGATTGTGGTGTTAGACTTAGCCTCAGTTACTTGAAGATACTGTAGCAAAATTAAACTTCCCTAGGCAAATACATTAATGATATTAAGGTTTCTTTTAAGAAATAGTATTAAGCATTGTAATATCAAATCAAGGTAGCTTAGTTCCAGTGGGTGCTAATTTAGTCTGTTCATTGTGACTCTCCAACCTTCAGGCTTCTGTCAAGTGAAATGAAGTGCAGATTTTTCTGGATTTCAGAACATCAAATATTTTGGTCCAAATTGAATTTCTGCTACTGAAAACCCTGTAATTAGTATTTTACGAGTAGGTGAACCTGGGTAGGATGTTGCTTTTGACATGCCATCTTTGCACAAGCAAAGAATTTACTCATTAAAATATAACTTCAGTATATGGCTAATTGACACCTCTTCCAAAACAGTAATTGGGTAATGACAGCTGATATTTTTTTATTGCCTAGAAATTCTCTTACTTTCTCCCTGAACCTCCTAAGATTATTAAAGTCTCTATTTTTATAATTTTTTTTTTCTGAAGTTTTGGGGATTTTTTTTCAAGCTCCATCAACTGGACACTCATGCTGATATTTAACTTTTACTTATTTTGCCTTTTTTAATATAATACTTAAAAAAACAAAAAAGTTTTGGTTTGTGGGGGTTTTTTTAGTACCCCCTAATCTGGAGTGGGGGAAGGTGGCTCAAGAGGAGAGAAGAATATATTTACAATATAAACAATAAAAGAAATATTGTAAACCAGCAAGTATGCTTTTTAAATTATTTTTTCTGTCCACACTCACTGTGCAGTAATGGCAAAATCAACACAAGTCAAACAGTGACAGCAAGGAGTTTGAGGACTGGTGAAGAGTAGTACATATAGGAGGATTTGAAATACCACATCCTGGCATAGCAGGCAAAGCAGGATACAGACCAAAAACGTGGGGCATGGTTGCCGCTCTTTTTGCTTCCCTTGAGTACTCAGCAGAATTAAGACTGAGTTCCCTGCACAAGTGAGTGTCATACAATCTGCATAGACCTTTTAAGCAGAAATAAAACAGTGCTTTATAAGTTGTGGGGTTTTGCTTTGATTTTAGTATTTGGTAGTTCTTTGCATCAGTTCTCATCACAAGCTGGCTCAATGAATGTAGCAATCAGGCAACATGACTTTGGGCTCATGAGCTTGGTAAAAACTACACTTCCACCTTCAATAGATTGTTTCCATCTGCTGTACAAAACTAGTACTTAATAAAATAAATATATCATCCAGCCATGCAGTCCTCAGTCTTTTCTGATTTTTGTCTTTATAAGTTACAATGCTTACAACTGAAAGCCAAGGAGATGACACTTTCTACAGAATTGGTGACTAGCAAAATACTTGGTGAAGATAGTCTGTGAATAGTAATGGGCTTTAAACAGTGTGAGATTTTCTCAAGAGTCATAGACAAAATCATTCTTTCATCATCTTTTTGCCTTTGGTGGGGTTTGTTGGTGTTTGGGGGTTTCGTTAGAGTTTTGTGTTATTTTTTCATATTTTCAAGTAATAGGTGTAGTGTACCTGTCAGAAATTATTTTGTCAGGTATGAGGGTTTTTTCTGGAGATTTTATATTTAATATTTATGTTTTGTGGCTATTCAAGCAACGAAGAGAGAGACCTTCCGAGGACAAATACAAGTTAGCAGCATATATAATTGTGTTTTGACTTGCAGCTTTTTGTTGTATAATTTATGATGGCCCACCAGCCCTGAAGTCAGTGAGCACATAATGGTAGACCCAAGTGTGATATGGAGGACAACTAAGAGTACTTTGAAGTTACAGCAGATTTGTAAGACAAGTTTAAAGTTTTTTGCTCTTGCTGTGGGGTTTCTCCAATTATATTTTTCTGACAGTGCTGGTGAAATGGTGAAAAAATAAAACTGAAGAAGAATGTTCTAGTGTATATGTATGTGCTGAATTTTTTAGAAGTAAGTAACTTTTACTGTTTTTCATCTGACTAAGCTAGTAGAGAAAATCCACTCATACTGTGCAGGGATATAAATTTTGAATTCTGGCAACACTGATAAACTTTGCATTAATATTAATGTGCTTTATCCAACATCAAGTATTGAGTGTGGTCGGTTTGCTCAATCCCTGTTAACATGCTTAAAACCAAACAAAACCGCAATAAAAACCTCACCCTTGTGTTAGCTGCTAAGTTACACATCAAGGAAGAGATCATTCCCTGTGAGTTTTCAATAGTCCTGACCTTTGTCAACAATAGGTGATGACAAACGTAGTTTCTGGTGTAGATGGAGCTTGTTCCTTGGTGAGGCTGAACACAGTTTTCTAGCTGAAAATTATCTTGAAGAATGTAGTTCTGAAATACCCTACTATTGTAAAAATTGCTGGGCATTTAATGGCTGAAGGGTTGTATATGCTGTCAGAGGAATTAATTTTCTTAATCAGTAAATAAGTCATATATATTAGAGGTGTTCAAGAGGGGATTGGACGTGGCACTTGGTGTCCTGGTCTAGTAGTCATGACGTCTTGGGTGACAAGTTGGACTTGATGATCTTTGAGGTCTTTCCAACCTCGTTGATTCTATGATTCTAGAGAAATGAATGGTTTAGGTAAGCTTCTGGGAGTTTGTACATTTCCTAACCTTGTAAGTGCTTGAGAGAAACATGGGATTGCTTTTTAATGAGACAACACAGATGGAGATGTAGTGAGAACATCTTAAATAATGCGTTGGAAATACAAAATCAGCTAGCACCAAGAAAATTAAGGTAGATGAAGAAATGTGGCTTTTACCTTACATTTTAGTGCTGAGGTAAACGGTACCTTTCAAAAGTCCATGTCTCCAAATGACAACAAAACTGAAAAAGCAAAGGAATGCAGCTTCCTATTGTTTTTTCTCAGTAGTTTTCTGAGGTAGGAAACAATTTAGAATAATGTAATCAGTAAGGTATGGAATAATTAAAGAAACTTATTTTGGTAGCTTAAAGGTCAAGATAGAGTTAACTCATAAGTAACATAGAGCAGAAGTTTCCTATCTGCAGTTCAGTAGTTTATGATTACTTTTCAATATCCAAGTGAAACTTAGCATATCCTCATCAGCTGTGGCAAAAACCTGTTTTATGAAAATGTACTCTAATATTGTACTTAATGGGTTTGATGTAAGCTTAAAATATGTCATAGGAACAATTCTTATAGATCCTCTTCCTTACTACTTTTGTCACATCACTACACCCACAGAGGCAATTTAAAAGAAGATTATTTCTGTTGGTGCTAAGATTGACAAAAAGAGTAAGGAAGATGATCTAAAACTGTTTCTGTGGAAGAAAGGGGTGGGGTGGGAGGGAACCAACCCAACTCTGTTTCTGGTATGATATGGAATATTCCTAAAGTTGCTCTGAATTTTTGTTTTACGACATGTCCTGTTTGCTAATGTCCCAAATGCAATATGTATGTCTTTGGTGGAGCATTTCACAGCAGGATGGTATAATTATTGTTAAACTGTGCTGGAAAGGGAACAGATTATTGCAGGGAAGCCTTTCAGAGCAGGTTTTGCTCTCCCCATGCTCAGGTATGATCTGACCTGCCTGAGACAGGACAGACTCTGGCCTTCTTGAATCCACCTACAATATTCTGAGGTAGTATTGTCAAAACAGTTACTAGAGAAGCTACCTGATATGCCTTTAGTTTTTTCTGAAAGAACTATAGAACAGAAATAATAAATAACACTAAAAGGAGGTGTCTGGTTTGGGTTGTTTAAAGAAAAAAAGTGCTGCAAGGTGTATATGTGCCTGTAACATGAGGTTTTGCTCCTTAGTTTGGTGATGGAAAAGCTTTAACAGAAATCTAGAGGTATTGCTTTGAAGATAAAAGGGAACAAACAGATTTTTGGAATCACATTTGTTTCCTCTTTCTTTTTTTTAATCCACTGAATACAGGCAATCAAAAAGAGAAATGCCAGTTAAAGATCCATTTAACCTTGCCAATATGTAGGGGAAAGCAACCAGAGCTCCCTTTTCCATAAAGTTCAGGCAGCAATGCATGTTGGAAGTGGCAGACTAAGGAGATGTGTACCTTGTGCAAACTCTCTAAAAGCTTTCTTACTCCTCTGTAAAAGTTAGTCATTCCTTTGTGAAGCTGTTCTTGTAAGCCTCAAAACTGAAGGAAAGAATATTCTGTTACCGTTCTATTCTATTACCATGTATTTCTGAGGAGCATCTGGCTCTACCTCTTCTGCACCTTCCCATAGGTAGCTGAAGCAATAGGCAGTAACATCCTCCCTTTACATTTTCTTCTTTAGCCTGAGTGTACCCATTTCTCTCAGCCTCTCCTCAGACATCATAGGCTCCATGAACTTTATGATCTTGATGACCCTTCACTGGACTTTCTCTAGTAATGCAATGTCTTTATCTAACTGGGCAGCCCTAAACTGTCTGTATTATTGTAGATGTGGCCCCACAAGTACCAAAGGGAGGTGAAGAAATGAGATTCCTTGACCAGGTTGCTGTGCTTTTGCTGAAACCACCCAAGAGGCTGGTGGCTATGTTGGCTGCAGTGCTGTGGGTAGCAGATGCCCTGTACTGTACTGTTGTACCTTCATTATTCCATCCAGGCTGGGATCTGCCTTTTAAAGCATCTTGACCATGCATGAGTTGTGACGATGCATGTATGTTTCAGCTTATCTCACTGTTGCTTTGCCTTTTATCAGTCATCCTACATGACTGTTTTCCAGTGTTATGGCACAGTGTTTGAAAAACCATGATCAAAGGTGTATCAAAAGTTGTACATGTTTCATTGAGGCTATGTGAAAGTATTGATTCTGAGTTGCAGTATAACATCCAAAAAGTCTTTAAGTTAGCTTTGTTTTGAATGTGAAGACTGGAGAAACTTCGGTAGCATGTCAGTATCACAGGTTGACCATTAGGCTCATATTCTTGCTAGCTCTCATTTTTGTGGGTTGGTTTGTTTTATTTTTCTCTCTCCCATTTCTTGCTAGGAAATTCTGGAAGAGTTTTCTCAGCAAACTTTCATTCTACTTCTCACATACTTGGTCAGTCTTTTCTGGCACCATTTAAATTGTCCCATGACAGTTCTCATATTAATAAAAGACATATTAAACTGACTCTGGGTCTCATTTGGTTCCTATTATTTGCTACAGGCTCCTATTTATCCCTAGTGTAAACACTCTCCTATAAAGATGAGGCCTAGGAGTTCCCCTTCACCAAATACTGGCAGATCATGCCCTTCTTATAAAAAGTCAATCTTGCTGTTTTGTTTCACAATGTTTTTTTTCAAAGTTGTTGTTTGATCTAGCTTTAAGAGGTTTACAAAATTCGGTTATTCTTCTGTCTGCTTTATAATCTGCCCTTGTGTCTTGGCAAAGAAAGCACAGTAAATTTGCATCTGATCTCTGATGATTGTCAAAGAAAGGTTTGCATCACTGCAACAACACTTCTAAACGTATATAGTCTTACTTTTCTTCTCTCTTCAGTGGGTGTGAATGGGGAATAAGTCTAGTAGGATTAGGATAACTATTTGCATGTAAAGTTGATAGAAGACAAGAATCTGGCCCTTGTTATTTAGAGTTTAAAATACAAGCAATGGTTAAAAAAAATATTGCTGGAAAAATACACTCCCTTACTGCTAAACAAAGAAGAGTGACCAAGTATGTACTCCTCAGAAAACTATGTCCAAAGGGTGTCTTTGAATTTAATTAAATTCTGTTTTCTTATAGAAAGATGATAAATTTTACATGTGGATTAAATTTTATAGTTAAAAAATGGTCAAAGAAGCTAGAAGTGTTTGCTTAGGACTGGAAATGTTTACCTGAGCTAATTGAACGTGTTTCACAGTTGATTTTTATTTTTGACACTTGCCATGCAGTGGTTATGATACAAATGTGCAAGAGGAACTTTATCTTCCTCCTGTGCTGACTCGAAGAGCTTTTACGCAAAATTCAATTTGTGGTCTCTCAGGTGGGAGGCTAAATATTAGCTAAATTTCAGCTGTACTATTCCAACTGTAAGAAATAAAATGGCACAGTAATTTTGGCTTTTCTTCCCCGTCCCCCACTAAACTGAGGCCTACCAACTTGTACTTTGTTTGAAATAAAAGTCAAAACTTTTCTAGATTCAATTAATCTCAAAGAGGCTTGTCTTTTGGAACCTTTGAACTGCTTATGCTAGGTCTTTTTCTAACTCCCACTTTTTATGATGTTTATGTCTTCAGAATGCCATGTAATTGCCTATAAACAGCTGCCTGCTTTAGCTGTGCTGTTTTTCTGAAATGGAATGTAATCTCAGCATTTTAATGTAAAATTTGATGGAAATATTGAATATTCAGTTGACTATAATGCATTTCAAGAGCACAGCTCCTCGCCATATTACTATGATCACTTCTCTAAAAGTAATAACATTTCGAATTCCTGTAAAATGTAATGAAATTCCAATGCAAGTTGGAATGAAGATACCCTCTCTGTAGTCTTGTATTATGCTTGTATATCAGAAGAGGGAAATATTCATAGGTTTTAGCAGTCCACCTCTGTCCTGCTACTTCATCATTATGCATTTTCTTCTTCCTTTAAACAATAAATACTTTTTTTAAACTCTTTTTTTCCCCTTTGTAGAGCCAGCATTGTGCAGAAGCGCATAATTTATTTTCAAGATGAGGGTTCTCTCACCAAAAGAATTTGCGAACAAGGTAAGGTAAAGTAAAACATCTTTCAGACCTTCTTGTTGTGTTTTGTGTATTTCTCTTAACTCATATCAAGCTAAGACTTTGACACCTCAAACAGTTTCATCCAGGTTCAGATATGGGATCTCCTATTCAGTAGTTTTTTCTTGTAACAAACACTGCTCCTCATAAAATCTTCCTAGCCTGTCTTTAGATGTGATACTTACACCTTTTTTACATGGTCTTTGTGTGAAACTTGTTTGTCTCCAGAGCACTTAGTTTATTAAATCCTGGGCTGCTTCATCCTTTCCTAAACCAAAGTATTGCAGTTGGCTATTGCATCCTGTTGAAGAATATAGGATATATGCTGGGAGAGAAATGGCTTGAGAGTGCTGTCAAGGAGAAGAACTTGGGGGTGTCAGTTGATGAAAAGCTCAACATGTGCCAGGAATGTGCACTTGCAGCCCAGGAAGCCAACTGTGTCCTGGGCTGTAGCAAAGGCAGTATGATCAACAGGGTGAGAGAGACCCCTCTGTTGTGCTCTCACGAGATGCCACCTCGAGTGCAATTCTGGTACCCCCAGCATAAGAGGGACACTGAACTGCTGGATTAGGGCCAGAGGGGGGCTAAAAGATGATCAGAGGGATGGAGCACGTCCTCTGTAGGGACAGGCTGCAAGAGTTGGGGCTGCTCGGCCTTGAGAAAAGAAGGCTCCAGGGATACCTTATAGTGGCCTTCCAGTACCCGAAGGGGGCCTTCAAGAAAGCTGTGAAGGGACTTTTTTCAAGGCCTTGTAGTGATAGCACAAGAGGGAAAGACTTTAAGCTTGAGTAGAGTCGATTTAGATTGGAAATTAGGAAGAAATTCTTTTCAGTGGGTGGTGAGATGCTGGAACAGGTTGCCCTAGAGAGGTCATGAATGCCCAGTTCCTGGAGGTGTTCAAGCCCAGATTGGATGAGGCCTTGAGTGACCTGGTCTAGCAGAACGTGTCCCTGCTTGCAGCCGGGGGTTGGAACTAGATGATTTTGGAGGTCCTTTCCAACCTAGACCATTCTATGAATCCATGAATTTATATGGTTTGGCCATTCACAGGTTTCAAGCCTGTTGTGTTTTGAGGTCCATATTAAATAAGCAGAAAGAAACCTCATTTGAATCTTCAGAAGACTGAAATATTTGTCATCTTCTTTAAAAATGTGGATTTAAATAAATACATCCAGATATAAATAAGATCCAAGTACTTCAGGATTCTACTTTAATCTAGTGTAGCCCAATTTAAAAGTAAGTAAAGAAAGAGATTAATTCAGATTTATTTACTGGAGTATATATTATGGCATATTTGTTGTCATCTGTTGATTTTGAGCTGTAATCATTATCAATAAATACTCTGCTTTTTCAGATTCAGCCTCAGAAGGTGTGACTGACAAACCAATTCTAGATTGTTGTGCCTGTGGAACTGCCAAATACAGATTAACTTTTTATGGAAACTGGTCAGAAAAAACACACCCCAAAGATTTCCCACGTGAGTATCATTCTTTTACTGTTGTTGTGCCATCTAGGGAAAGCAAAGAAGGTTGGAGCTTGTGTTATGCCTTGTCGTCCTGCTTTGTGCTGGGCCTGCTTGTGGTATGATGCATTGTCCTGCCCTGCCCTGCACTGCCTGCAGGCCTCTTGTGGCAGGAAAAGAGGACATCCGTCTGGGGATGGGGATCATGCCTTTATAGCCTTACCTTCTGCTTGTGCCACAGCAGGTGTCAGCCTGGGGTGGCTGCTTCATGGGTAGTGGAACCACCTTGACAGTCTTGAGAGCCAGACAGGCTCCCTGCCACATTGGAGAAGCTGTCCTGGTTGAAATCTCTCACCTCTTCTTGTCCTTTGCCTTTGCCATTATGCGTCTGCACAGAGCTTCCATTCTCTGCAGCCACCATCCTGTGCATCCTCATGTGTAACTCGTGCTGTGAGTTGTTTTATGGAAGAGGCTGGGCTCTGGTTGCAAAGACATCAGATGTTCTTGATCTGTTTAGGATTGGGAGCATGAGAAGCTTTGGAGTGTATGAAATGATTGATTACCCATTTTACTTAAGAGATAATAAAAGCACTCTAGTTGCTCTCTCAAGTGATAGGTTTCTCTTTAGCAGGGCCTTTGTGGAACCTTCTCTTTCAATAAGTTTCAGTAAGTGCCACTTACTGTGTTTCAAGGAAAGCTGCTATGACTTGTGCAACAGTTAGACCTATGTGCTAGGAAGAAAGAATGGGCAAAAGTGGTGGTCCTGTCACTGGACCTGAATGACAATATCTCTCTGTGGTTTCACAAGGTGCCAGTGTATATTTAGGGAACAATTACTACATCTTAGATTGAGAAACCATCTTCTGAGACTGTAGTCTCTTCAGTTATTACTTGGGCAGGGAGGTGGCTTAATTTTGGTGGAGCTTTTTTTATTTTTTTAACACACACCCCCTCCCCCTCTTTCTCTCCCATTTAGGGCTTAATTACTCATTAGCTTTAATTGTTAGGGATCTGAGCAGCCTGGTCTAATTGAAGGTGCCCTTGCTTATTGCAGGGAAGTTGGGCTAGATGACCTTTGAAGGTCCTTTCCAATCCAAACTGTTCTATGATTCTGTGACTCTGACAACATGAAGCCTGCTATAATTGAGAGCTTAGCAGATGTCCAAGTTTAGCACTAGGGAAACTATGGAGGCATTGTTTGCTGTGTTGCTATGCCATCTCCTTCTGCTTGATATTCTGCTTGATAAACCTTTCCAGCTTTTCTCCCCTACCACTGAAGTTGTTGTTTTATTTATTTATAATCTATTTTCTATTCTCCTGTGATGAGATTCCTTTATCTGACTTTATCTGTTCAGTTCTCCACACTTGTTCAATTTTTTCCTGTCCCACCTTTCCCATGTTAAATTAGCATTCTTTTTATTTCTTTGTAAGTTTTCATTTTTTTCTAGCTTTCAGCTGTTTTACTGCTACTCTCTACCTTTTGCTTTAAATACTTAGTGTTGCCTCATGCCATCATTCTGTCCCACCCACTCCCTAGTCTTTGCACTGTTACCTGAGTGTCGGCTTGTGTGAGCATTTTTTCTCCTCCTGTTGCTTTAAGCCCATACCTTGGCAAAGTGTTATTTAAGACTTGAGTGAATTCATTTCTATTTCCAGTACTGTGGGACTTCTGTGACTCCTTATTTTTTCTTGATTCTCTTTTCAATTCCATCAAACCAACATTTTATCTTTAAACTTTTTTTTTTCCCCAACAAGAAAAGGAACAAAAACAGGACCCTTTTGCCTACTTCCACAACTCTTGGCTGCTAATCTGCTGTGACCACCCAAATACAAATCTAGTGGACTGGTGAAAACCAGTAGCTCTCAGTAAGGAAATGACTTTCTGTAAAATCTTTGTGTGAACACTGGAGTCTTCCCTTGCAGGTTTCATCCTCAAAACTCTTTTACCTGGAAACCTAAAATTAAAAGATTGTAAAACTTCCTGAAGAAGTGGAATTTTCAGTGAACAAAAAAATATAAGCCTATCTGCATGTGGATGCTGCTTGGTTAGCTGGAATACAGTTTTTCTCACCATTTTTGCCTGTGTTGTTACAGCTAACAATTATCGACGCTTTATTCCAGATTTCTGTAGTTCAGTGGCTAATTCTTATTAATCGAAAGATACTGTGCATGTAGGTAGTAAGAACTGCCAGCCTGAAACACATACAAGAGCTTGGTACTGGCGAAAAATGGGTATTTCAAAGCTTTAAGTTTAATAGAAAATGAGGAAATGCTATTTTAGGTTGTCTTGATGGTTGATTTTAATTTTTTTATTATTAATTGTTTTTTTCCCCCTCCTGAAAGGACGCACCAACCACTGGTCTGCAATCATTGGTAGCTCTCACTCGAAGAACTACATCCTTTGGGAGTATGGAGGGTATGCTAGTGAAGGTGTCAAACAAGTTGCAGAGTTGGGCTCCCCAGTAAAGATGGAAGAAGAAATTCGACAGCAAGTAAGCATAATTTTATATATACCTTAAACAAAAGGCATCCTGCTTTGGCCTGGGAATGATTTGTCATTGACAACATCTGTGAATGTCATTCTGCTGGCTGATTTTCATTTAACAGGATTAGGAGATCTAGCTGCCTTTTTTCAAGTCATTCTTACTCTGGCAAAAGATTTTGCTTGTGAAGGAACAATTACAGTATTCTGAACTTAGAAAATCTGTGTCATGCAAAAAGTAAAGGAGGTAGAAAAGCAAAATTAATCTCTCCAGGTTTAATTGTGAAGACACATAGAGTTTCTTAAAGGAATACTATGAATTTGGGAAGCAGTAGGCCTTATTTCTTTTAGAAATGATTCATTTTTAGTTTATAGTATATTGTAGGGGTTTTTGGGGGTAGTTTTTTGGTAAGCACCTTATGTGCAGTTTTCTGCAGATTCATTCAAGTTAGAAAATGCTACAGAAGAGCGAGGTGATTCTTGCTGCTGAGAGGAGAGCTTTACACAAGTGCACTCCTAAAATCTGATGAATCAGGATTATGGTTTAAGGGCAAAAGAGCCTTTACAGCGTATTATCTTACAAGGGATTGATTCAGCTGCACAGAAATAAATCTTTCAAATGGTTTATAGATTATTTTGTTCCATCAAGTAACAAGCAACCAAATAAAATATAGCAGGACATGGTGATGATTATTATTAGGATGTCTACCTCCAGGAAATTTAAGGACTCATTGGAAACTGAGCTCAGTTATAAGACAGAAAGAATGTAAATACTATTACATATAAGAGAGCCATACATACATTTTTATATAGATGTCTGTACATGGGAGAGAAGGCAGAAATTGCCCCTAAAAGTTTATTATGTTGTACAGACAATTTTTGTGTTTTATTCTGGTGCCTGGCCCCTCTGTGTTTTCTGTGAAGTTTGTTAGGTGAATACATAGAAACATACTTATGTAGCCAGCATCTGTGTCATTGGTATTATCTAAGGTTGTAGTAAGAAAAAAAGAAGTCTGTCTAATGGTTTTTGTGAATTATTACTAAAAAATTATCATTGATGTATGAAGCAAAGGGGGGGAAAGCTCTCTTTAAACAGAGCGTTGTTAAAGTCTCCTAGCAATTGTCTTTGCCTGAAGGTTCTCGAGCATAAACATTTCTGCTCTCCATTTCACAAACTGCTGAATCATCAGCAGCTTTTCTTCTTGACTGACCACCTTCGAATGCTCTGATTTGTATTGCAACTGTAAAGAGCCTGTGTGATATTTTTGCATGGATGGCCCTGGGTACTGTAAACTTGCTTTGTAGTCTGTTTATCTGGGAGAACTTAAAGGAACTAATCAACCTTGTTGTTAAACTTTTCCTGGCAGCCTGGAAGGAAAAGCACAGCATAGAAGAGGTTTACTAAAACAGTCTGTCAAGTGGTCAATGTGTACAATAGGATAATTCATGTATTATACTTTGGGGTTTTTAAATGAACAAAGGATGGAAAAGGAATCATGTGAGCAAAAGAATGTTCACCGACTCCTGTATCTCTGAAATACATTGTCATTCACTTTGCTTTGAAAAAGTCTGATTTGACCCAAACCTATTATTTGATAGACCATCTGGACAGAAACAAATACAGAATTTGAAATGGGAGTTCTGCACGCATATTGTGAGTTCTTTGTTTAAACAAGCAGACAAGATGGTTAAGAGATGAATCAAAAAAGCACTCTGAGAACATCATTGTGCTATGGATGAGCTTTTAATTGTTAGAGCACAGTTACTCCATGTGTGGTTCTTCTGTTTGAAAGATTATGAGAGTTGGCAGATATTAAGCACATTTTGTGCTTAACTTTTGAAATGGTCTTTAGCCTTGTGTCAGAACGATAGTGAAATAGTGCTGTGGTTAACAGTGCCTTTTCAAGTTTGGTCAAGTTGCATTTTGCCAGGTTTAGTAACAAGAACAGGAAAATACTGTAAAATTACTGGATACCCACTCTTACAAAGTTGTAAGTCACAGTGAAACATTGTGGCCACCACAGCTCATTTGGATTTGTGGTACATCTTGAATCCACTTGTGTTACTTGTGTGCAGAGCTAGGCCAGGTGCCTTATCGTCATAGCGAAGTTAAGGTCTTTTCTGCTGTTAAAGAGCTCTGAAAACCAGATGGAGAGTTTTTGCCCTCATGATCTGGAAACTGTTGAACTATTTTAGTTTTGTTACGTGATGGATGGGGGTTGCCTTGCAAGGAACAAGCTTTATGATTTAGTACGACTGTTGAAGCCATGGTGTAGAGAAAATGACAGGCCTGTGCTATTGTTGTTACAAAAATTCTGTCTCTATATACTGGGGTATAATGATGCCTTGCAGGGAATTTCTGCCTCTGCTTAGAATTAGGAAGTGCTTTTGGAAATGGTCATCACTGAACAGACTGCTGTTAGGAGATTGTTTTCACACAATATAACCTCGTGTTGACTTGCGCATGCTGCATGTAGCTGTGCCATGCAAATGCTGCATCAGAGCACTTCTCCCCACCCCCCATGCTGAGCACTTGGCACTGTCCACAGACCAAACTCAAGAAATGGGGAGTTCCTCCCCCAAATAAAGTAGCCTCCAGTCTGACATTTCCATTCCACAAGATAAGTATTCTATTGATACATCAATATTCTATATTGATATTCTCTCAATGTCAGGGACACTGATACCCTTCTTAGAGCTGCCCAGGAGTCAGTGGCTGCTGGAAGGTGAGCTGAGCTTCTGTCCATCTGCTGCTGGGAGGAGCTGCAGGAGCTTGTTGGATAATGCTGTCTTTACCCCTTTTTTCAGAAGTTATTGACAGTTTCCTTTCTTCCCTCATACTTTGTTAGCTGAGGACTGCTAATTGTTTTGGTAACAGACAAGTAGAGATTATAAGGGAGGAAAAGGGTTTTATTTTAATTTTTTTGTGCTTTTATGAGCAGTTACTATTTCATAATAAATAAGATTGATTTTTTTTTTTAAACTCCAGGTTGTAAGCTCTCATCTTGCTTAATGAATTTAAGAAGTTTCACACCTCTAAATTGCATGGGAGTCTTTGAAGTTTTGCCCTCTGAATAATTACTCAGTTATTGATATGAAATAATTTGCATAATCAACCAGTGAGTGAAGGTTTTATCTGCTAGTTCAACAATTAGTTTCCCTTTTATTTACCTTAATTTGCCTTGCTACTTTTCTTCCAATTATCAGAGACCCTCCATTTGTAATATGAACCAACTTTTGCATAAAATACAACAATCAGACTCTCTTTGAATAAAAAAACCCTTCAGTCAGGCAGAATTCTTTCTGCAGAAGACAGACCCTTTAATAATAATAATAATAATAATAATAATAAAAAAAATCTGGTTCAACTCCAGAACTGTTCTTTCCTGAGTGAATCCTAATGGAATTCTTGCAGAAATGAGACCAACAAAAAAATCCTAACATTTTAAAATGTCTTTAATAGTTGAGCAGCCCATCAAAGCTTATAAAAATTTTCTCTGCCTCTTTGGTAACTGCCTGAATTGCAATAAAATAATGCTAGAGGAGGGAAACAATTGCTTGTGTAGATTCATTCATTTGGGCAGTGTGCAGTAATTTTAGCTCTCCAGTACACAGACATAAAAGTCACTAGGAAATGTCTGTTCCAGGCAATATCATTGGATTTTTTAAGTCTTTTTAAATGCCTTGCCTTTTGGTTTCCTGCAGTTAAATTTTATCATACTGTTCTGCTGTCACAAAGTTATTACTATCCTGTAGCAGGTCAATCCGATGGAAAGATGCAATGAAATAACTTGCAAATTATTTTCTTTCAGTCCACCACTGTAGTATTTTTAAAAAGATGTACATTTCAGAGGCATTGATTCTGCTGGTGCTGCTAATATTGAAGTACAAACTCCATCTGAGAGTGAAAGTTCTCGGCACTACTGACACCAAGACTTTGGTCAGAGAAATCTGTCTGATCTTCTGATTTTTACTTGCAGTTGCTCTGTTTCAGAATTGTAGCCCTAAATCCTGACAAGCACAACAGTTGCATTTGAGGAGTGACTCTAAGGCACTCGGAACTGCCTTACAGCAACACAAGCAGAATATTAAGTGACATAAAATACAGAAAAGCTGACACTGCTAATGTCAAATTGTTTGATGAACGTGTGCAGCAGATGCTTAGGCTCCTCCCCTGGGAGGCACCGCTGAAACTCCTGTTGACTTCAGTGAAGTCTGGAGTTTGAGGGTCAGAGTACTGCTACAACTAGGGAAGAGTTTACTTCTCTCTGAACACTTTCGTCTGCAGTGGCTTAACCTGTGATTAAAATGCAGTGTCTGCATAGCCAGTGGCATTCCAGCTGCCTATTAAGGAGGTGCTGCAAAGGCTAAAAAAATGCCTGAATTCCCATTAGCAGCATTTGTTGTGAGCCACAGTATCTTCCCATTTTCTTTCTTACTGTATTGTAAATATTGTTCAAAGGAGCAGCATGATCTATTGGCTGAAGCTGAAGAGTCCTGCTAGCTTATCTGACTTGCAAATGCTTAATTATTCATATCAATTTTCAACTTAAACACAAGAGGCGAAAAACCCACAATGTCAAGTTCATTGTTCTGGCATTAGCTTTTCAGAGTTTTTTTGCTTGTGTAGGAACCTCAGTTCAGAACTCCATTATTGTGATTACATCAACTGCTTATTCCTACCTAAATTCCAGAAGAACATTCAAGAAAACAGCAACAAAAAACCAAACCCAAACCATGTAAAATCAACTATACATGTTTCAAAAAGAAATATGCATGCTAATATATGAAAGTTGTGGACCTGTGTCACTTTCTAAGATGTCTCTGTTAAAATGTCTAATAATCAAAATCAGATTTTGATCAGATACTGAAATCAAAATCTATTTATTGCATTTGAGCTGCAATGAAGAGGCATATTCATGTATTATCTTACATATGTAATGAATCAACTGGCCCAAAACACTGACAAAGAAGGCTATTCATCAATATTTATTTCAACCTTTAACTGTGTTCTCTTAGGTTACTTTTCCAGTCTGAATCTGAAAGGACTCTAATTAGTGTTGTAGTTCAGTAAAAAACAGAAGCATGACTTCATTTTTGGGTGAGGGAAAGTTAATGCTGTGGATTCGTCTTGAGCTCAGGAGAGAATAACATGCTTGCAGCTTGCTTGTTTCTTTGAAGTTCATCATTTGACCATTGACATAAAATAACATACAAATTAATTTAGAAACTGTAATATGTCCTGAGACCTGAAACAGATTCAGGAGTTAACACAAGGCTCAGATGAAAATGTCTGTTACTGGCATTAATTTCTGGTTACAAGCTCTCTGGGTTACTTTTTAAAAGATGTTACTAGATTCCCTGCCAGTTAGCTGTGAACTTAGCTCAGCTCATTCATTGTATTTTTGCTTTAGTCAGTGATACCTTAAATAAATATCATTACTTATATCATGGGCTATACCCCTACCACAGAATGGTAGGGCTTGGAAGTGATCTCTGATGATCATCTAGTCCAGCACCCCTGCTAGAGAACATTATGTGAAACAAAGCTATATAGATGTTACTGGAGAAAGATAATTGAGGGCAGAGTGGAATACCTGCGCTGACATTCACAAATATGTGATGACGGTGTTGTAGCAAATTAAATAAAACATTGGGCTCAAAAGCAGGTGTATGGATAAAATATTCTATAGAAAGTGGGCCTTCAATTGGAATTTGGAAATCAATGTGAGATAGCTGTTTGTGTCACAGTAAGTCAGTCAGTGCTTTGCTAGGAAAAACAGAGTAGTTCAAATGTTTATTTCCTTCTTTTTAAATCAAATGAGTCCAGCACTGTCTTAGAGTGGTCAGTGAGGTACTTAAATAACTGTAAATACCTTTGCTATATTGTAAGTCATCTAATTTGGACAGTTTATACTTCTTGTCATATTTTTTTTTTATACAATGCTAGTCAGTCTTGGGAAAAGAAAAAAAAAAAAAGAGCTAAGTGACTGGATAAATTCTTTACAGAAATGGAATGCATCATAAAAGTCTTATTTCTGCTGTGTTCCCTATAAGTTTCTGAATACTTCTTTTTGAATAATTTAAAAACTTCTAGTATATGCAATACTTTAAAAACATCTTATTTAAGAATGAATGTCAACATAGAAAACAGATTCTTTAAATTATCCTCTGTTTTTAAAACAAGGATTAAGTGTGAGTGCATTTGTGTCTTATAATGTTTTAAACTGCACGATATGAGAAAGGATTTATTGCTTCTATTTGGATTTAAATTCCAATATTAGTTGACAGTGGAGTGATACTGGAAGAGGATGGATGATTTCTTGAAGAGTATAATTTTCAGCATGCATAAATCAGAACTGCAGCTTGTCATTTCAAATATGCTTATTAATCTATTAGCTGTACCTTCTGATTTTTCCATTTGAGAGAGGATTCTTAATATGAGGGTAAGGGGAATGAAGAAAGGGGGAATAGAGGGAAAAGTTACGCTGTGTTCATTTTATATTTATAAGGAGCATAATGTTAATTTGGCTTTGTAGTTGTAAAGGTTGAGATCAACAAAATGATGGTTTATTATTTATGTTCATGTTGCTAAGAGGAAGAAGCTGTGCTTTGGAGCTGTGCATAAAGTTGAGGACACTAGCATGAGCAACATGCGTTCTAGCTAACATTGTGTAAATCTATCTAGTCACATATGACTCTAATAAAATACCAATTAATATCTATGGAGTGTTTTCAGGGGGCTTTTCCATATCCCCTAGACTCATGCTCCAAAGCATCATAATTCAGCATTTGCTTTTAGTGTTCTTCCAGACCAATTAGATTAGTTCAAGTACTCAGCTGAACACCACCATTATACCATCTTCACAGATTCAGTTTCTCCCAACAATTTTCAGATCTTACTTTTTTACATGTACGGGGTTTTGCTTGCATTTCTCTTACAGGTGAGAATGGGCCTCTAAAAGCAGCTTTCCATAACTGCATGTAGTGCTTTCTGCTGGAAAATTCCCTGTGACTTTTTGTGATGGGTTGAAATTTCCCCCCAGCATTAACTTTTCAGAGAGACCAACTCAGTCAGAAAAAAATGAAGCGGTATTTACAAGCAAAAACTACACTCTACAATGGAATATGTACAAAATATACAGTATTTACAATATTATACAGATACTTAAAATTAGCAAACAACACAGAAACCCCCCTGGCCAGAAAGACCAGGGAAGCTGCTCCACTGCTCCCCCTCCCCCACCTCACCCCCCAAACTCAGCTGTACTGAGAGAGAGAGGAGTTGAGAGAAAAGCAGTGTTAGGCTTACCTCAAAGCCAGACAGAAGCACAATGTCTCCCAAGTGAAGCAATAACAGCCAAGATCAGAAGAGAAAAGGAATGGGAATGGAAGTGAAATGTGAAGAATTGTTATGATACAGCTTCTCTTATCCCAGACATTTTATCCAATGAATTTGTTTAGAATAATCTTTTGTCTTCCTTTTTATACCCAATAGTGATTTTTTTTTTCACTTTTCTGCTCAAAATCTGCAGCTAAATTTTAAAGGCATAGCCTGAAACTACCACACTTTTAAAATAAAAAACAAAGGAATGCACAGCTCTCTTTCTTCATTCGTTTTAAAGCAATTCATACAAAGACAAATATGTGTACTTGAGTTGAGCATCACTACTTTTTCCTCTTGAGATGTTTTTCTTAGCACACATGATGCATGTGTCTCCCCAGTCTTTTAAGAAAGGCATCCAGAAGTTCTTAAAAATTATTTGCAGCCAAGGTCTGTTCCTACCTCTTCATTTCTGCTTGGCTTAAAAAGGCTACAGTACTGCAAATAAATTAAATATCTTGGTTATTGAAACTATATGACAAGAATATGTGCTGTATTACTTACAACAGCTTGTGTTGATGGCAAATTGAAAATGCATGATTGCTTTTTATAGGAGTTTGAATGCCAGTCACAGATCTCCTAAGAAATGTAATACAGAATATGGGTTTTTTTTCCCTTCCATTTGCAAATGGAAATGCAATTTTTCTACATCCCATATAAATTCACTTTAATAATCACTTCTTAAACCAGAGATTTAAAAATTTGCTAGGTCATAAGACAAATAAAAATGTTTCATTTGAGTTATATGGGCAAAAATACATCCACAATAGACTCCTAAGGTATAAAACCTGGCAGTAAGTTATCTGTCAGCTACCACATTGGATATTTCCTGGTTTGTTTTGGTTTTGGTATTTTGTGTTTTTGTTTTTTTTTCTTTCTGCACAAAAAATTGGGTAGAGTTTATGCACATGTGCAAGTCTGTGCTTCTTTTTTGCTCTGTTCTTTTCATATATGCTAATAGATGAAGAAGGTAAAGAGACTCAGGAAAGCGCAACCAACCTTCATCACTCAGTACAGAAGTGTTAAATGCTAGAATATCATCTAGCAGTACTTAAGAATCTTTAATTGATTTATTTTCTGTAACTTGCAGTGTAGAAGACTGTGGTTCACCACATCAATACCTACTGTGCCTTTGGCAGTCAGTGGTCATTGCCAGCCCTGCATTTCCATCTGGTTTTGGATGGTTGACACAGACCTTCAGTGCTCTTGCATCCAGTGGCAGTGGCGTTGCCCCAAAGCTGTGGACAATGCTCAGAATTAGTTTAATCAAACACAAGTAATGCAATGCATTCAGGCAGCCCAAGACCTGAGTTTCTGTAGGTGTCCTTTTGAAGTGGGGCATTTTTACAGCTTGCTGTGTGTACTTTGTACGTGCACACATCAATGTCTGTAGGCAAACATACTCAGCTGATTCTAAATTTCAGCAATGTTAGGAATGCGAAAGGCAGATTAGTCCTTGATTATGCATGTAATACCAATGGCACTGATGATTTTTAATTCAGACAGAAGTCTGCCTATGTGAAAGTCAGTGCATCTTTGCAGGCTTGGGACTCAATCTGCTTGAGGCAACTTTTGGTTGTACGGAATGGTTTTTAACTGGCAATAGTTATGCTGCTTTAACTCCTCAGGTGGAAACTTGTTCTGGAGAGGTCTCTTTCTTGAGTTTCAGCTTACTAATGTTCCAACACACTGAAAGGCATCTAAACAAATGTCCAAAACTCCAGAAAAGCATTCTAGCACAGAGTAACAGTCCTTATAGGCAATCGGATTTACTGTAGTCTGTTGAGGCTTTGTAGACAAACTCAAAATTACAAGGGTGTATCTGTAAGAAGATAAGAATCAAGAGTATCCTGTCCTGAGAGATACTGAGCAGAGACATCTTTCCTTGAAATTACTGCATCAAGGCTCATTAGATCCAGTTGAAAGGCACCTCATTACTTTAATGACACTTAACATCCTCACAGCCACAGAGCTTACTTACTTGGTTGTAATCCCAGTGACTTCACTAGGAAAATTCTGTAAACTTTCTTCATGCAGTTAATAGGTGGTTTGGGGCACACATCTTATGGGGTGTGTCATCACATATTACCTCACAGGACAGAGGTCTAAATCAAAATCAGGTTTGGTTTTTCTACATAAAATTCAGGTCTGCATTTCAGAGTTAAATTCCAGGGGAAACAAGCCTTGGATAGATAATGTGTTTGGCATTGAGGAGGAGCAGAGTGTATTTGCAAATAAATTTACCTTTATAAAAGTCAGTGTCTATTTTGTGGAATCACATTTTTACTTCTGCAATACCTTCAGCAGAAATGCCACTCAGTCTCACCACTTCTGCAACAATGTAAGGGAAAGTAGACAGAAAAATTCAGTTTTGCTGAACAAAATAAGGTGAAGGTCTACTGTGTTCCATAGGTACATGGTTGTTATAAATGCTTCCCTTTTCAGAAGTTAATTATGTGATTGCTGCATTACTTAAGAGATGAGAACACGTCTATAATGAGCATATTCTGAATAGATATTTAATGCATCTTTTTTAGCTCTCCCCATGGTTGGGAGTACTTATTGAGATCTTCATTTACAATAGATTACTGCTACTTTTAAAAAGTACTTTCTCACTCTCCATAATTGATGTATTAGTATATCTCCTAAGCATATTTTCTTGTTCATCTTTACTCTGTTAAGATTAAACAAAGTGGTCATTAGATCATAAAGAAATGAAATATTCACTTTGCAATTTAGTGTAAAAAAGCTGCTATTATCTGTCAAATAGAAAGATTAACTTTGCCTTCAGGTACATTTTTAATGGCCTTTTAAATATAGCCCTGAACCACTGTAACATGCAGTAATACACGAAGAACTTTCTTCATTGGGGAAGTATATCTTAATGAGGTGTCAGCCCCAGAATTTCTTGCTCAGCTCCAGCTCTTTGCTGTGAAAGATTTTTATCCATAGTTATCTGAATTCATGACACAGTTGCAACACAGGTTAAAATTAGGAAGACAATTTTTACTTTATTACTTGCTATAGACTTTTTAATAGGCTTTAATTAAAATGTCAGAGATAATATTCTCTCTATATATTTCTTGTTCAAATAACAGTGGAGGGCATGAGTTTGTAAAGATAGGAAATGATCCAATTTTCAGTGTGCAAGCATAAATTGCATTCGAAAGCAGGTATTAAACTCTGAAACAAACCCAAAATTTTCTTCTTAAAAATGTAGACATGTGAAATAAGATGTCTTTCCCTTATTCACTATAGCCCTTCACTACTTTTCTCCATTGCTCTTTCCTTCTAAAAGAGAAAAAGGGAATGTTTCAAATGGCAAAAGTAATTTTTGAAGGGCATCAGGGAATCAGAGGACACTTCTATTTTATGATTTATGTATTTTATATCTGTTAGTACTCAAATATATGCAGCAGCATAGCTGAAAAGCTCTTCTTGCCAGTAATAGTCACGTTTACTATCCATCAAACTGGATAAACTTTGTAAAGGAACAGGGCATTATGACTGATTAATTTGATCGGGAGCAATTGCAGCCAGATATATTTTATTGATCAGTCCATTATTAATGCTGTCATGGCTCCAAAGTCCGAGTGTTCACAGGCAACCAGAGAGGTATCAATATTCAGTAGTTTTGATTGTTACTGACAGTGAGATGTCTCCATCAGTGCTTGGTTCTGGGACATTTTTCTGACTGCCCAGATATTGTTGAAATAATTTAAGTTTTGGCTGTATTTCAGAATTGCAATGACAAACTCTGGGATAGCGTATCTTAGGATTATTAGTTTTTGAAAAAAGATGATGTTAATTTTCTAACACTGAAGGTGTTCCAAGAGAAAAGTCCTATTCTCAAGAGGTCTGGTTTTCTATAATGGTATTTTATTTTACAGGAATTAGCTAAATGACATATTTCATCCATTTTAAAAGAACTAGTAAAAGGTTCATGGAATGATTAAAGAAAATGACCTTTTCAGTTTTATAAACTGCAATTATAGCAAGCAGATGTTATTTTAATACCAGGTATGAGTTTGACTAGTTAGACTAAGGCTCTTTCTTCTTTTTTTTCCTTTCTTTTTCTTTTTTAAGTTGGAAACTTAGCCTTTAAGGTGACAATTCTCTGTCTACAAAGCCACCCCTTTCTTTCACTAGTGCTTTAGCTGTGTAGCTTCAGATACCTTCTTGAGTGCTCCTGAATTTCCTGGACTAAGTCAGCTACTCATCCTAGCAGTGTAGGTGTTGATCTGATCTCACCACTGCTGCCTTCTCCCAGTCTGGGAAGGAAGGCACTCTTTTCTACTCAGTGTTTTGACACATTTCTCTGAAGTTTGGTATGCCTTGTGATTTGATTGGGAACACAGCCTCTGTGGTGCTTATAGGAAAGTTTATTTCTTCTTTTTATTGGCTTTTCCTGGGTGAAAACATTCTTACTGACGCGTCCCTCACTCATTATGCAAAGCAGGTAATTAGCTGATTACTTGTGCTCCACTTGGCAGCATGATTGGATATGTGTCAGTCTTAGCAATGTTGCAGAATGCTATTCAGAAGAGTGTTACTCAGAAAATGCTCTTCCAGTGTCACCTTCAGTATCATGGAAGCCCTTCTTGCTCTCTGTTGGGCTCCGTGAGTGGGTCCCACTATCAGTGACCGGCTCTTCTCCTTATGTCACTGGACCATTTTGTCTACTTGACTTAATCCTGTTGCTGTGCCCCTGCCTCCCCTCCCAACCAAAGACTCTGAGAGAGCTGAAATAAGTTCTCTTGATTGTCTCAGTGGAGCTCCACCCGAGACAAGGGCTGGACTTAATAAATAATCAAGATACTTTGATCCTTTGACACTTATCTATAAAGGTGTTATACCAGCCTATAGACACAATGCAATAACAAGTCCATTTCTTACGTGTTTGTTATGCAAAATAGAGGAAATTACTTCCCTACACGTTCAGTCATGCCTTTTCTTTCATCTTTCCTTCTAATCTTCCTGTAATTGCACTGAAAAGCATTTTAGTAAATGCATATGAATGTTTTCTGAAGGAGTTTTCCAGGCTTCTCTTAATGAGCAAACTGTATGTCATTATTTGGTCAATTCTTCTGCACCCAGTTAGAGGACTTTCAAGGTATATATGCTTTTCTTTAAATACCTGTTCAAATTAAGTGAAGGATTCCAGTTGCCAGCCATTTATTCATCCATAATGTTGGATGAGGAAAATTTATCACTCTTTTTTTCTTGTGGAAGATACAATAAACTAAGCTTTTAAGTCCCTTGTCAGTTTTTATTTCTGCCTTCATGTCTCTTTAGCATATGCTTCAGGAAGATCAGACTCTCCTTCAATTCCAGTATTGTTCTAGCCAGTGGGTGCTGGAAAAAACCCCAACGCAGATGTGAAGAATGGTTACATTTACAAGTAATACTCCTGATCTGTTTTGACTGCCCATATGTTAACTAAACTCCCAACCTTTTCCATGTGCTGCTGACTTTAAAGAGAAAACCCCAACAAATAACAGCTGAATGAATTGCTTTTCATGTCTTTATGCAATAGGTCTGTCATCTGTTTGATAAAGGGAGGAAAAATATCTTGCTTTTTTACAGAAAGCATTAAAGCTTTATGATCCTGTAAAAATTTAGGGTTCAGTGGCAGAAAAGAGCAGACCTTGTCCACTTAAGAGTGCTGCCTTTGTGCTTGAGGCACCCACAATCATACTTCAACTTCAGAGAAGAATCTCTGGAATAAGGAGGAGAGGAATGAGAGGAGCAATACCCTTCTCATCTAAAAGTTTATACTGAAGATCTTTTGGTTTTTTTACCCTTCTGTTGCTGACATGTAGTAACATAAACTCTTCTGGATATATGAGCTACACATTAGGACTAATTGTTGGTGCTGTTTTACTCTTAAAGGAACTTGCCACTTTGCATAGACCCAAGTTATTTTAAAAGATTCAGAACAAATAGCTAAAAATATAGGAAAAAAATGAAGGGAGAAGAATGATGGTCAGTTTAGGATAAGGCAGTAACTTGTGCCTGAATCACCACAGCACTTGACATTGTTTTTCCCTTGGGGTAGTCACTTATGTTCCCTGAATCTCTCATACCTATTGGAAAAAAGGATTATTTCTACTCTCTTTTCTCATTATTTTGTTAGGAGAATAATTAAAATCTATTAATTTAGTACCTGTTGGTGAAACATAAAAATGCAGAGAAGGGGACTGTCTTAAAATGTCTTTATACATTTTGTTTAACTGATGACATAATCACTTGGTGTCATCAAGACAAGAAGAATTCTCCTACAGTGATGTCTAGCAGTATTTTCTGTTCACAGCTGACTTGTCCAGTGGTTTCAAAGCACTTTAGAAATATTTAGTAAAAGAAACTTTCTAATACTCTTGACAAGGTGTGTAGAATTTTTATCAGTGTACAGTGGTTGAGTGTCATGTGTATGTTTTAAATCAGGGATTAAACAGGGACTTAACTTTTGGACCAATTTGAGAACAGATGTATTTTAATGCTTTCCCTGGTTGGTATGTAGAAATTCTTCATACAATGCATCAGTAGGTATTTTTCTGTTGATGTCCCTCCATTGTATGCCATCTCTAGGCTGAATTGTCTTTCCTTTGGCCAGTGTCTTTGAACAGTGATGTGACTGTACATGACTCTGGGGCTGCTTCAAATGAAACCTTTGAGGTGATGTTGAAAGAGCTGTGTTGGAGCTTGCTTTGCATGGGAACTTGATGCTTAGGAGTTAGTGAGACTATTGGCTAGTAAGATGGGATGGGTAACGTAGAATATATTTTGTTACCTGGCTCTGGTAGTGCTGCTGCATCCTGACACACTGGGCACTTCAGTCTGTCTTTTCATACCTGTGACAGTCTGTGAATTGACTGCAATGTCAGGCAGAACATGTATATGTTGTATATGTTGTGACAGTTAATATTGTGTGTGCTTCTGTAAAACACTTGTAAAATGTTGTACATGATTTTCAAGAAAGAGAACATCTGTGCTGTTATTCATAATAGTGCAACCCCATGCAGGAGGAGACTGAAAATGAAGGAGAGGTGGGAAGGACTGGATCATTTGAATGTTTCTAAGGTGAAAGGCAAATTATTTGAAGAGAAACTGAAGATTCTGTAGGAATTAGAGTCCTTTAACAATTTTGCCCTTCTACAAATATGAGTGAAGGCAGTTTGACCTGTTCTTTATATGACAGCTAAGATTTGATGACACTGCCTTCATTTATCTCAGTTTGTGAGGCATGAGAAAATAAGATGGGTTCCAAGCAATGGGATAATTCTATTTTTTTCACAGTGTATGAGAAAAGAAAGGCTGCTATGTGTTGATGAGATCATCACTGTAATAGCAGCCATTTATCTCAGAATGCTCTCTGGAGGCAAACACAACAATCACGATTAAAGTTAAAAGCATAATTCAGCCTGGCCAGACTCTTAATCCCGTTCTTATTGAGGTGTCTTGGTCCATCTGATGTATTTAAATGATTTATTTAAAGAATGCAGAAGACTACTTTTTCAGTAATACCTTTAATACTTATTTTAGCCTGATTTACAATTCAACAGCAAATGCAAAGAAAAGAAAAAGAAATTAAATCTGTTTTTAAGCCAAAAGGCTGATGAGGCTGAGTAGAAATATACAGAGAGGAAAATAAAAAAAGAAATGCTCTTTAAGCTGCACTTGGGAAATGCAAAGCTGGCAAAAAGCTATCTTGCAAATGACAAAAAAATAATAATTGTAAGTTCTCATCAGGAATGACACAGATAACTGCAGTCAGTTTTGGTGCTAGAAATAGAGCTGCTTTACACATGGAGTAAACTGGTTGCTAAAGAGTAGGTAGGTTGAGCCTTTTCAAATTAAAGCATAGACTAATACCTGCAAGAGAGTCTTATTACAAGCTGGTTATGGATTAATTTAAATGAATTTAAAGATAAAATTAATAGAAAAAGGCAATATCCCCTAACTCAAGAATACTGTGGGTTTGCAAGAACTTAATCCAGCAGTCTGTCTGATAAAGCACTGATCATAAACCTGTCTATGGCTGTTTTCATTGGTGGCAGAAGGGACCCTCCTGCTTTTGCATCCATACATTCAATTTTGTAGTTGTGAGGCTGGATGTTTAACAGTCCCACTTTCCAGCAAGGTTTCATACTTGCTGGAAACCTTACTGGCACCAAGGACTCCATCTTGTTTCACTCTCTCCGGAATAAAAGCTAGAGCTATTTTTCCTTTTCTTTTTCCTCCTCTGAGGACTCAAGTTCCATACAGCAAAATATTAGAATAAGAATCATGGTGCATTGGTGTGAGTTTTGTGGATTGTGGGTATTAGGGTGCTGACTTATGAGTACACTTTCACTGAGTCCACAGAACAAAAAAAAATTACACTAGTCCCCAGAGTACTGAATTAAAGTTTCTCTCTTCAGATGTACTTCAAAAAAAACCCCAATTGAGACATCTTCCCATAAAGGGAACATTGTCACAGTCATGCAGGATTATAAATACTTGCTGACAATGCAGAGAAAGTTTTTAATATGTCCATCATGGTAGCAGTTCAGGTTATTTTATAGACATTTTCACAAGTTGTACTTGTAAATCTTGCAAACAAGACAAAGTATCCCTCAGAAAACTTTCAAGGAGTTAGCCATCCATTTGTAGATTACTTCCATAATTATTCCCTAATAGCCCCCTTCTTAATGTATTGCTTTAGTAGTCAGAACTGTTTAAAGTTCTCCTGAGTAATAAAAATACTATTTTAGAAAAAGAGAGAGAGACAAAAAAAGTGCCTTTTGCATAACTGGCTACTTATCATGGGAAGTTCCTTTAAGTTTACCCATTTACTTGACTTGAGTTACTGACTAATAATGGTCAAGAAGCAAGTATAGACTTAAGAAAAAACCCCAATAGTTAACACTGAGAAGAAATGTATTGATTTAATTAAGTTTCTGTCATATGCCCTAGAAAGAAATGTCAAATTAAAGCCAGTTATATTGGTTAGATATTTCAGATCTGACACAAATGAAGTCTTTATTAATTCCTTGACTCCTAATTGTTTTATTTGTATCACAGCACACCATAGCTCTTTGATATGGTTCTGCTCTTTCTCCCATTGTAATTACTTAGAACTTGGGCACAGGAAAGGGGAATTCAAGTCTGTCTCCTTAATTGCTTAGTTTCTTTTATATTCATATATTACCTGAAGGATTTATTTGGTGACCACTGCTACTGCTGTTTTCTGAATACTCATCTCACAGTCTCTTTTGTCTTGCTGCACATCTTGAAGGCTAGGACATCTCTTATCCCCAGTGTATTTACAAAAACTGGGGATAAAGCCCTTTGTTGAAAGGGCCTGTGGGAAGCATTTGGTGGAACAGAAAATTACTTCATTGCTTGCTATCTAAGGCTGCCTCTGAGATTTGAATGTGCAGAGTAAAAGCCTAGAGTTCGTGGCTGGAGGCTTTAGTTCCTACTCTGTGCAGCTGTAACTCCCATCTTTGCATTATTTGTCTTTCCTATTTCTCCTTGACTACATTCAAAGAATTCTGTTTTCCTTTGTTTGGATTTTATAGCTCATTGATCTGTTTTGGGTTTTGGTCTTTCTGATTTTTTTTCCCTCTTGTACTTATTTTCTTGTCTTCCTTTCACTTTTCTTCTTCCATCTTTTAGAACGATGTTGTTCTTTCAAAAGAAAAATATCAAAGAATGCAGTTGAATTGAGCTACTCCTGCCCTGATGGAGTTATGTGGATATGGTGCTTGAAGAAATTTAGAAATGTATGCATCCTGCAGCATTGTTTTTTCATCTCTGGGCTTCAGATCCACAAAGCTCACAATGTTTCATTTTTGTGCTTTCTGTGGAAATCTATAGCAAAGTGAGAAGTTTGGTTAAAACCCAGAAGGTTCCATTTTAGTAAAATAGATTGTGGGGTTTTTTTGGGGGGGGCTGTTTGGGGTTCTTGGGTTGTGTGTGTTTGTGGGTGTTCTTGGTTTTGTTTGGTTTTGTATGGTTATGCTGTCACACTGTACTTTATATGGTTCTCAAAGGAACAAGAGGACACAGTCTCAACCTGCTCCAGGGGAAGTTTAGGCTCGAGGTGAGGAGAAAGTTCTTCACAGAGAGAGTCATTCGCCATTGGAATGGGCTGCCCGGGGAGGTGGTAGAGTCACCATCCCTGGATGTGTTCAAGAGGGGATTGGATGTGGCACTTGGTGCTATGGTTTAGTAGTCATGAGGTCTTGGGTGACAGGTTGGACTTGATGATCTCTTCCAACCTTATTGATTCTATGATTCTATGAAATATAGCATCACTACTATGTGTGATGTAATAATTACAACTAGTGATTTCAAACAAACAAAAGACATGTTCAAGTTAAGAACATAAATTTTGAAATATGATGTTTCTTTGGTCAAACTGATATTTTTATTCTGATAGGGCTAGAAAAATCTGTTTTGTGCATTGAAATAAGTAACAGAAGGAATAGGAATGAAAATGTCACTCCCACCTTCTATGTCCAGTGTTTGGAATCAAAATAGTTAACATGAGATAGAAGAGGATCCAAAGCAATTTAGCTACTAGAACAAAATCTATGCTGAGGAAGATGAACTCCCCATTGACAGATGAGAGAAGACAGCTAAGTCTGTTTCTGCTGAAGAAATACACTGCTAGAATCATGTCGCATTAATGAAAAACAGAATTAAACTGGCAAACGATGTAGTTCCCAACTTTGCAGAGGGAACACACTTTGAGTCTTGATAGGCAGGGTTCCCCCAAGCAAGTATCCCTAATCACAGGAGTGCAACCTCTGCCAACAGTGTTGATTCTCCCAAATCAAAGCTAATTTCTCCCTGACCTTGAAAGCCTTTCTTCTCTTCTTTTTCCAATGCACACATTATTTCCAAATCACAGTTTGACAGAAACCCAGTAGAAAGCGGAGTGAAAGGAGTCTCATAAACACAAGAGAATCTTGGTTAGTCAAATGCTTTGCTTTTGTTTCAGAAAAGAGACTACTTCTGCAGTGCCAAACACAATTTTAGATTAAGATCTTTGAAAGTGTCAGTTTTGGTTTGAATCTCCTATGAGAGTGTTTCAGACCTGATGGTCCCTGCCAACTTTGAGCCAATAAAATAAAAATTCCTCCAGTTTGGGGTTTTTAACCAAAAGTGTCTCGAGTTGAAGTACTGCTGCTGTGCAATTGTTGCACAGTTAAATTTTCTGTACACATTTTTCTCCATTATCAGGTGTTTTATGTTTTGTATTGACTTTGTAGTTGTGCTGCCTTGATGCCTGTTACCAACCAAATAGATGAGTCCAGTTCTGAGTCCTGATGGTACTCAGCTTGAGAGGACAATGTATAGTGGTTTTGCAGATACATTCTTAGCTGACTGCTGTTCAGTGTGTACAACCCTGATCACTACTGGCATCTAAGCATATGGAGCTGCAAGCATGACATGTCAGCCTGTTTTTAGACCTGTATCATTTCAGGTTGCAGCCAGAAGTGTTTTATTTTTCCATGGAAGAGTTATTAGTGCATGTGCACCTCCATACCAGCACTGATTTTGATCCTCACAGCCTTTGGCTTCCTGTGAAATTAGACTTCTGTTCAAATGTTAATAACATCGGTGTCTACTTTCAAATGCAAAATTGCATCAGTAAAGTGGAAATAAATTTAATAGGCTTAATGCTGCCTTTAGAGTTGAAGTAGGTTGTCTGTGACCTTCTGAGTCATTAAGGTGTTTGCTGACAATGCAGACCAACAGCATTATGGCTGTAATACTACAGTGTGAGGAATTACTTCATTCTGAAAGGCTTCAACAAATTTTCATGCCATTTTCTGTCCCCATTCTGTCTGGCTGCTAGAACCTGTCTGTACTCCAAATACCTTATCTTCCTCCTTGACAGGGAATTTCTAAACATACATAAATCTGTGGACCTAATTGCTGTTGAATATTTTTCCAAATGTGTTTCCCAGGAAACAGCCTGAACCATAAAATGTCTGAACCATAAAAATACCATTGCTGTGAAGCTAAGGTATTTATACTGTCTATGCCTCCAGTCTTTTCTTTAGCTTTTGCTTTATCCATCTTCTTTTGGGAAGAATTATTATTAAAAATAATTATCAATTACACTGAAATTTAAACACCTATATCTTCTAAGTCAACTCCCACATTATCTCAAAACAAAGCATGCCATGATGCAGCATAGAGGTATCTTGTTGGTGCTGAAATAGAGTGGTTTGCATTATTAATATCCACCGTAACTTTTGTTTCATTGCTAAAATAGCTAAATAAGACAGTGCAATAGGTAGGGTTTGTGGAGCTTTGGGTGGTTGAGTCATGTGTAGAAGAATTCGAAATGTGTGAGACTGGAAAACCAGTGTGCAAATACCTGAAGTCAAATGGGACATGCTGGTGTATGTCAGCTTTTGCACTAATTTTGTGTCTGAATGGTGGGAAATGCAGTGATCTGCCAGAGACAGTTGTAAAATTGACTGACGGTGACTAGCTGTCAGGGAATTAGATTCTTGTCACACTTCTTATTCTATTAACAGATGATAGTAACTGTAGCAGGATTAAAATAATGTCTAAGGTAAACTGTAATACATACTAAATTTATGAAAAACTGAAAAAGGTGGTAGTTGCAAGAAAAACCCAGTACAGTATAATAAATCCTCTCAGTTACAAGTAATTCCTTCAGACTCAGCAAAACTCACTTAAAGACATTAAGATGTTATGTATCTATATATAAAATAACTAGTAATTTGCTGCTTCATAGTACTTTAAATTCATATATTGTAGTTTGACCAGGAGTATTATCAGCACTATTCAGGGAAATAGCTATTGCCTTAATTTTTATCTCAAGAGCTGCATCTTGTATTTAAGAAGTAGTTCTCAGGCTTTTTTACATGATCTCTCTTTTTTTTCCCCTGCTGTTACAGCTAGAATTAATTTGATTCTGTTTTTCTATCATTGTCCCCATATTTCAGGATATCACAGCAGAGCCATTAACCATGACTGTGAGGTGAAATATGAGTACTCACATTGGAGTATATCTCATAAAAAAATAATTTCCTTTATCTTACAAGGGTTTTTTACCAGACAAGTGTAAATAATGGTTTATTGTCAAAAGTATTTATTGTATGTCTTTTTTAGTCAAATAATTAACAGTCAGATGTTCCTTATATCTAACCTGATTTTTTGGGGGGAGTGTAGAATTTATACCCAGATATTTCGCAAGCAAGTCTAAGGATTCCGTGGCAAAAAAAATACATAATAATGTATTTGAATAGAGGTGAGACAGCTTCTTATGTGCAGACATTGCTGACTGCCTAATGTGCATGTGTGAATAGTGTGCAGTTTCCACATAAATTGAAACAAGAAAAAGCTTTGCAGTTTTTGAATTCTAACCTTCAAATACTCCTTTGGAGTAATTCTCAGAGATACAATGAAAAGTCAGCAGTCATTGAATTTCAGTGTACTATGCAATTTAGAATAAGACACCTTTATGGTAACTCCTTTCATGTCTTTAATCTTTGTAGATTTATGTGTGTATTTTTAGTTAATGATGTAACAGGATTAATGCTAGTGTTTTGGCATAGAAGGCCCTGGATTTTTCATTATGCTTGTAAAATCTCTTAATTCTATTTTGAGCAAATAACTTACAAACCTATTAGTTGTTTTGTATATTTCCAAATAAATTAGCATTGTCCCTTAACTGTACAATTATATGATAATGCATGTTTAGCCAGAAGAAAAATAAAGGAAACTAGAAGGAAAAACCCACAGCACAACAAAACCAAAGACATTTCTAAGTGTAAAAGTTAAACTTTAAAGAGTCATCAAACTTTAAAGAGTCACTTTCCTGTGATGTTTAGGAAATACGTTTCCCTGGCCAGGTGCTGTGTTGCAGACAGTGATGACCACAAGTGTGGTTTTGCAAGAAAAATGCCTGCAATCGCTTATTAATGCTGGCACTTAGCATTTACACAGCTTTTCTGTGCTTTGAGTGTGCTGAAATGCTGCAGTCACTGCTGGCTTCTGCAGGATCCTGCCTCCTGGTTCTGAGTTAGCATCTGACACTGACAACTGCGAGCAGCTCGGTGGTAGTGTTAGGTTCTTCTTAATGGGGGATCAGATATGGTGCCAGCTACATCACCTTTAGTCCTTGTGTAATTCAGACTGGGAATTTCCCCGTGGAGATTACCTGGGTTTATGTCACCTCTGGAGAGGCACAGAGCTGAATGACAGTGAAGCTGGTCCTGCACTTTTGATGGGTTTCCCTCTACTGTAAGAGTTCATCATAAAACAGAAAAGACAGACAAATTATATACAGTGCAAGGCACTATGATTCTAGCTCTTGTCCCACTGGAATTCTTCTCCATGAGGTCTAGTTTTAGAGTGGTCTCTACTCAGATCGGTATTGTCCTTCCAGTTTTAAGAACATAAGCATAAGATTACGAGGTCATTTTGAATACCATTTTTCAACTCTGCACCAGCAGGCTATGGTGTTCCAATGCTATGATTAAAATACCCAGTTTCATCAAAATGGTTTTACAACAGATTTATAAGAAATGGAGAAAATGAGATTTAGGAGAACTGGAATCTTCCCTTTTCTGTAAATAGTTAATATGCTCATTTTTGCTTATGCAGCTATGTTTCCAATTACTGTGCTACAGCTACTGTGATTGGAATAGTTAAAAAAAAATAATTGGCACCAGGCTTCTTGAGCTTTTAAGTAAATTTGTTGTACTAGTTTTGATAAAAGTGCAAGATACTCAACTGCATACAACCTTCCATATGTTCATTCTTTACACCCTTCTTTGCTCTCTAAGCTAGTCTCTAAACCCAAGACTAATCCTTGTGTTCATGAAAAAAGTATTTTAGGGGAAAATAGGACTAGAAAGCAGGTTGTCTCCATCTGGTTCCAATATTATATATATCTTTAGTACACTGTTGCCCCTTATGTTTGTTCAGTTTTATATTCACTGTAGCATGTATACTACTGTGTTTTGCATATAGAAATTAGAGAAGCTAGGGCATGTGAGCATAAATAAGTTCTCAGCTTCTTGAAGGACTTAAATGTTTGCTTTTCTTTTAGTCGTATGTATTTATGCTTCTTTAACGTGGATCTTGAACTTTAATATTGTGGTTTAAAAAAAAAAGCATAGTCTAATGATCAGAAAAAGTACTGTGTGTGAAATATCCTTAACCAAATTTCAGGAAAACAATATAGCTGGATATTACTGATAGATCAGGCTTTCTTATAAAATAATATATTTAGGTGGCAAAACTTGAAGGTGTCAAATATTTGGTGTGGGAAGTTGTAAGAATTTAAAACTATTGCATTAAACAGGATTAAATTTTTGCAGTTCAGTGGCTTAACTGTGTGGTAAATATCAAATTAATGAAAAGTTATTGCATCTGTCACAGGACATAGTTGGCAATCCAGAACATTATTCCTTTAGATATTATAGAGAAGGAAATTCTGATAAAATTTTACAAGCATAAGACAAACTCTGTGCCAAATACTATGAGAATCTGAATTTCTAATAGCAAAGCTGCTTAGTTTTGTATGTGCAATATGTTGAAAAGCTGATGTTTTATTATGTTAGCATTACTGACAAGTTATTTTAGGGCTGAAGCAAAAATAACTGAGGAACACATTTTAATTCTTGAAATTGAATGCAATATTCTTAAATACCATGCAGTCTTTAATGAAAAAGGAAATCAAAAATCTGATGAGATTAAGAAAGAGGAGCATCTTGCAGTGGTAGATCTGACATTCTATTCTATTTCATCTTGCTTTGCAGTTGTAATTGTTAAATTATTAAAAACATATCAGAACAAATATAGATACTTCCTATGATGTATCAGAGGCATGCGTCTAAGACAGACAACATCTTTTAATTTTATGGTTTTATTAAAATAATTCATAGTGTTTGCAGTTTCCTATTTTTAAAACAAAACCCAGGTCAGTGACCAAAAGATCTGTTCTTAACTGAGTGAAAAGTATGCTTACAGGTCATAATAGGAAGAGTTTTATGAATTGTTTAGCAATGTCTGATTCTTCAACAGCTTCCTTTGAATGATAAGTCTAATCCTTGAGATAAAGAAAATTTTCCTTCAGCCTGAGTGC
This sequence comes from Dryobates pubescens, assembly GCF_014839835.1. Classification (NCBI taxonomy): domain Eukaryota; kingdom Metazoa; phylum Chordata; class Aves; order Piciformes; family Picidae; genus Dryobates; species Dryobates pubescens. The sequence continues at coordinate 8,571,396 of NC_071633.1, forward strand.
AGAAAGTTTAGCTGAAGAATTTTATCTCCTCAAAATATCTTAACTGATTTTTTTTTTTTAATACTGTATCCTATTCTGTATTAGCACCAAGGAAGCTTCTCTGAATTTCCACTGAAGAAAAATGGCAGCAGTGCCACAGAGCAGCTTAAATATGCCTAACACACTTTGACACAACAGAGAAGTTTTAAACCCTGCATAATAATGAGAGTATGGTATCCCTATATGACATCTGGAGGGCTTCTACATTGCCTAGAGTCTGATAGCTCATTCAGTGAGATTCCCCTACCTCTTCCCCAGTCCATTCTCATCTCAATCAGTTCTCCATCCCAAAATCTTAGCAATTAATTTTCATTCCCAATAATCCTCCTATTTTTTGGCAAAAAAATGCTGCAGACGCAGTGTTTTACCGTGAGGGGGGTTAATGCAGATTTTCTCGATGGCCCTTTATGATTTGTTGCATTGTCATGTGCTGTTCTCAAGAAGGTAGCACATCTTCATTCCTGTGACAGCCAGCAGTGCCAGCTGAATGGGAACAGAGCTCATGCTTATCAGGTGATACCTTGAGGGGAATAGAGTATTTGTGAAATTCTCCTTGGCTGTCAGAAGAGCTGAGGCATTTTCCTCCTCTCTTCTCAATTCACTTTTCAACCTCAATAGCTTATAGGAATGACAGGGTATCAGAACATCTAGAAAGCTAATACCATACATCAAGCACTTGTGTATTGCAGAGGTCTGACAGTGCTAACTGAATAGATGGATTTTATATAATCTGTCTTCTGAAAAGAATAAAAGAAAAATATTATAGACTTGACCTGTGATCTCCTAGAAATAGTTTGAGTTTTGTCTGGGTGGCTCGGCAGAACTGGATGCACTGAACACCATTCCACTCGATATTTAATAAGAGAACTGTCCCATGTAGAAGAGTAATTGTGACCATTCTGTTAAACATAGAGGAAATCCTCAGAGCATTGGTCTCATTTCTTAGAGCTGGTGTTTATTCCAGTTGCTGATCTTGTTTCAGGAATTCAAGTTTCATTACCACTTGATCTCTGCCATATTGATAATCTGGGTGTCTGAAGGAATCAAGATAGCTTCACTCACTTCCTAGTTTTCACTGAGATTCAGAAAAGTTTCTCTTGTTTCCTATTTTCTCTTTTCAATTTAAGAAAATTACCTACTGTTTCTTTAACTCCATGCACCAGCTCAAAACCTCCAGTCACTGTGACAAATTGCAATATATGTGCTGCCCACCAAATGCTGGGATGCTGCCCTGAAGTCCCCTCTTCAGGCAATTCTCATAGAGAAGAAGTAGAAACCATATTGTGTCTTGTGGAAAGTGGGCTACTGGGACAGCTGGTGACTGCAACAGGGCCAGAGACTTCAGGGTGCTGAGTGGGGCCATGAGTGTATAGTCTAGAGTGGAGATGGTATTCAGAGATGGAACTGACACTGAGGCCTTTCACGGGAGCCGTAGGATCTTGTCCTTTCATTACCTACTCTATTTGGAGGGGAGCACAGTGGGGAAGAGTGGGTCTTAGCTGCACTCTAAGGAACTTGTTATCTCTGCTGCCTTTCTCTTTGCTACTTCTCTGCACTAACCAGTTTCTTCAGTGTAAGAGTAGCTGGGAGTTCAGAACTGCAAGTGGTAAGAACAGATCACCCCATTACCACCATCCTGAAAAAAGTGAATCCTGAAAATGCCTAAAGATCTGCATGTGTGTGTAAGTTTGCAGGAGTAACACTCTTGTCTATCAAAGATCCTTATGGTGTTTAAGTGTGGCTGTGAACAAGGAGTGTGTTTGGGGAGCTGTTAAATTATGTATTTTCTGGTTCAATTTCTACTTAGTGCTAGAACGTGGCTTGTGAAAGATGAAAGTGTGTAGACTTCTGTGTGAGCTTTAACGTGGAGGGAGCATGATGTAACGTGCAGAGCATGTGCTGGAAGTGAATATTTACTCATGTGGTGTAAAAATTAAAATGAGGCACAACACTCAGTTTATTAAAGCAGATTTTCCACTTACTGTGAGGAAAGCTTGTTGCTAACTTGATGGTAGAGCCATGCTTAGGAAATAGGACCACGAGAGGTTTGAGGGAATTTATATTGTTGGGAGTTTACTTTGCAGAGGAGCAGTCACAAAGAGAGGGGAAAAAGCATTAGTATTAGAAAAAGCATTAGATCAGTAAAAATATTTCTTAATTATGTAAGCACAGAGTTTTTGAAGGAAGAAGCCAGGGGATGTTTTCTGTCTGATGTCTTGCCCTCCGGATGGACCACTACCATTACTGATGTTGAAATATGTTTTGAAAGGCCTGAGCAAATTTAGGGTGTAGTAAAATCAAAACCAGTGGTTTCTTCTCACAGACAGTTAAAGAATTATAAATAATCATGTGAGGATTTACTTTGAGTGACAGATATTGGCACCTCTTGATAAGCTCTTCCTTTGTTTCAGTTACCACCAGCATTCAAGGACTGATGTTAATTAAAGTACTTTCAAACGATATATTAGTAGAATGTACACTGCTAACAGGGTTATCTTTCTGCATTGCTGTTCCATTTATCTTGTATGTGCTTTGCCTTTTACAAGTTAATTTGCTATATATTGCTCCTTTACTATATAGAACTCCTTAAATAATTTGCAGAACAATATAAACAATTTGTGTGGTGTGTGTAGTGCCTAAAGTATTGTAGATACACTTATTTGGAAGATGGAAGTGCAGTAACTTTTATAGGAATGTATCAAGTCATAACGGGATGTCAGAATTCACTTCTCCAGATGTTTATTGCTTAAAAAACAAGGAAAGTTTTATCCGGAAGATGCCAAAGTGATAAATCCAGCTTTTTCTTATGTCCTACCAAATTTGTGAATAATCTGTCCTGTGCTTGAGATTTCCCCAAGCTCTCAGTCAAATTAAGGCCTTTCCTAATCCTAAACAAATGCTGTGATTGCCTCAGTTTGCTTCATTCCTCGGAAAGAACAATAAAAAAAAGGAGCGAAGGAAGGGGAGGAAATGTAGATGTTTCCTCTTGTCAGTGCCACATGCCGCTTTGCTAATATTTTTAATAGTTGCTGTGAACTTGTAGTTAGTTATTTTTTGTTTTTTATCTTGGGGAAGAGTGGGTCAGAGGGAGGTTCTGCATATAGAGCCTGGAGCTATTTCAGTAAATACATTTAACAATGCCAATATCAAATAAGCTTACTGTAACCTGACAGTACTCTCCGAGTCAGAAAGGAATTTGTGATCTCTAAATAAACAAAATCTGTTACAGTAAACAGCCTTCTGTGGAGGCAGAGCTCAAGAGTGCTGCAGGATTTTCTCACAGCACAGTAAAAGCAGATCTGTGTCTATATGAACACACACATACCTATATGAGAATAAATGATCTCTCATTTGTTTGAAATTTATGGCTGCTTAATGGCAAATGTTGAGACATTGTGATTTATTGATTTCTAACTTCGTAGCACACCAAGTTGTATTTATTTATACAAAGTTTGGGTGGAGCTCTTTAGCAAGAAGTTTGGTGGAAAAGCTGAATTAGTTTATACTGTAAAGAATTAAAACCAGAGTGGTATACTGACCTTTTTTCCAGTATTGGAAAGATTTAAACAAGCAGGAGAAAATAGATATTTTTTTTTTCTCCTTTGAATTCAGAAGTGTATTCCTTTCAATTAGGCTTTTCCTACACATATTTTTTTTTAGGGTTAGAGAAAATAGGTTTTGATCTTATAAAACAAAGTATGTAAAAAACTTAACATTGTTTAGGTAGCAAGTCTCTATCCCAACCACTTTTAGGAGTAAAAAGTAAAGTAATACAGTTTGAGTACTGTGTCCCGTTCTGGGCCCCTCAGTTTAGGAAAGATGGTGACTTGCTGGAACATGTCCAGAGAAGGGCAACAAAGTTGGTGTGGGGTTTGGAACACAAGCCCTATGAGGAGAGACTGAGGGAGCTGGGGTTACTTAAGCCTGGAGAAGAGGGGGCTCAGGGGTGACCTTATTGCTGTCTGCAACTACCTGAAGGGAGGTTGTTGACAGGCAGGGGCTTGTCTCTTCTCCTAGGCAACCAGCACCAGAACAAGAAGACACAGTCTCAAGCTGTGCCAGGGGAGGTTTAGACTGGATGTTAGGAAGAAATTCTTCATAGAGAGAGTGGTTGCCCATTGGAATCAGCTGCCTGGGGAAGTGGTGGAGTCACCATCACTGGAGGTGTTTAGGTGGAGACTTGATGGGGTCCTTGGTTGCATGGTTTAGTTGATTAGGTGGTGTTGGATGATGGGTTAGCCACGATGATCTTGAATGTCTCTTCCAACCTGGTCTGGTCTGTTCTATTCTATTCTACTACAAAATGGTTATATGGATAAAAACGTTCTTGCATTATATTCAATCCCTTGCACATTATTTTCCTAAAATAGGCAATGAGTCTATATACCTATAGACCAAAACTAAATACCTAAACCTCTTTTGCTTCCCAAGCCTGAAAATACGCTTCTGCTGGTTCGTTAGAAATGCTGGGTTTAACTTTTAATTTACATAAAAATGTTCCCAGAATTGGCATCGTTTGCTTCTGCTGTGTATCTTTCTTGCACTCCCCGGCTGAAACGCCTACTGAGATCCTCTACTGCAATTACTGCCATATGGGGAAAATAATTTTACAGTGGAAATCCAACTGTGGGTAATCACATTGCCTCTATAGAAACAGATACGCATTATGAGTAAAAATCATCTTATTAGACCTATCAAGCAAATCTCAGATAAGTAGCAGAGACCATGATCTATCTGAGATTATTTACACTAAATACTAATGTTATCCCCTAGATTCTGTAATGCCTTTTGTGTCTTTCTGAATTTGCCATCCTTTCTGGCTTGGGACCAAGAAATTAGAAGAAAAAAGGAAGTGGGCATTTTAGACCTTGCAGCTGCCCAGTTTCAACTTTTCCATTCTGGAACTGGGTGAAACTAGAGTCAGGTCTGAGGCAAACAGGAGGTGGTGGGTTTAGCCTGGCTTCTGGTTTAGGTAGGGAATAATGTTTGTGTCACTTGCACTGGAGGGCCAACTGCTGGGGCCTGGGAGAGCGCACACTGCTATATCTGCAGTGTAGTGCTGCAGTGAGCTGTGGCTGGTTCTCACCAGATGGAGTCAGATATGGGTCTACTGGGAGGTGGATGGACAGCAGTCTGTTAATGTGAACTGACACACTGCAAATGTCCTCAGTGCTGTGGCAAACACACAGTAAGCACAAGTGCAGCAGGAGATCCAGTGAATGCTCCCTGCAGAATTCATCTGATATCATTTCAGAATCAAGATGGCAACTTGTGACAGGTACAGTCTAGCAGCCATATGTTTCTTGCCTAATTACAAGTTGCCTGTGTGTCTAAAATTAGTCAGAGAAATAAACTCTCTTAACGTGGGGATGCTCAGCAGCACAGAAGTAACGTGCTGGCGAACCAGAAAGCAGTCCTTTAATTAATGTTGTATGAAATGTGTGAATGCCTGCAGTACCCGTCAGTGAGGCAGGACTACAAAACTGCTCTTTCGCAGAACTAGGGACAATGTTCGCACAGGTTAATGTCCAGCAGCTCTGCTTAGGTGGGAGTTTCCTCTCCCAGGTGTCTTCTCACTAACTGCATGTGTTCTTCCTGTGTACCTGGAGTGGAAGTCAATTTGCACTTCTGAACAGAGTGAGTATCTCTGGCAACGCACCAGCCCTTGATGCTCAAAAACATGTGCAGCTGTTCTAAGCAGATAAAATAGTGATCTCATACTAACAACTTTAAGTAATTCTTCATAACCAAACTGCTACCCAGGGGAGGTGAAATTCACAGAGTCTTTAAAGTTTGGGGTTTGTTGGTTTTGTGTTTGGTGGTTTTGTTTTTTGGTGTGTTTTTTTTTCTCATTACATATGCATAACTGCAAGGAGCTTGGATATCTTCTCTTGCTCTGAAATTGTATAAGTTCAGGTAAGCAGCAGGGCTTACCTATGTAAATACACTTATGTGGGAGGCTGTAGGGTCTTGGATTTGGAGTCCCCTCTGCACTGAACCAAAGAGGTCTTTGCTGACCTGTTGTGGAAAAGGATTCATTGAGCTGCAGAAATTACCAGATGAAGTCTGCTTGATGCAATGGCTGGACTGACAGTTTTGCACTCAAGCTCAGAAGTTTGAGAGGTGAGCTGGGTGGCACCTGTAATTCTGTTGGGCCGTTCTCTCACATGGCCAAGTATATATTATTTTTATTAGTGTTGTAACATACAAGAAATAAAGAACTTTAAGGTCAAAGTAATAATATTGCCAGGCACCATATATTTTGAAAATACTTAACATTCATACTCAGGTACTCATTCACACTGAAGCTTTCCCTGATGGGGTTAGGTACTGCTCTATGTAAATAAGGGTAAAATGTGGTCTTAAAAGTTTTAGGACTCATTTTCCTGCACTATTTTTCATCTTTATTACATTTTAGCTGTAGAGACTTATGCTATAGACTAAAAAGACCTGCAGGAGACTGAATCACACATGAATATTTATATAACTTTCTCTTTGGACCTGGTGATACCTTTTTTTGTGTGTTTGTCATCAGAATGGTCAGTGTTTTACTGAAATGTTGGCATATGGGGAGCAGAAAGGGTGCCAACTGATGTTGACATTTCAACAACAGCAAGGAGAAAAAAAAGTAAAGGGGTAAAAAAGGATAGAAAGACTAGCTGGAGAATGCACTGTTTTTCTGGATTAGTGGCCTTTCTCAAAGTACTGGATTCTTGTTAAGCTGTGGCTGCTTCCAGTCATTTCTTAATGAGAAAGCACTGCCAGACTTGAAACTGTTTTAGCCTTTAGGTTTCAGTTGTTCCATTCATGTCCAGCTTGACAAGGTAGCGTGGTAACCATTATATTAGACAACAAAAGGAAAAGTCATCAAATAAATTGTGACTATTCTCACTGTTCTTCATTCTTGTTTTTCTGTAACCATGTAGAGCAGACGTTACAGAAAGTCTGATGGAGCTAGTAATTCTCAGCACATAAGGACAAAGAAGTGGTGGCAGTTACAACTTGTGACAAATCTCTTATTGTAGGCAGCCTTGTCATTTGTCCCTCATTTAAAAACATTAATACAAAGTTAATTACTCGCAATATGCAGACTGGTGGTTCAGCCCTTGCAGGACTATATAGAGGTTGACAACTTTACTGGTGATACTGCTTGCCTCATTGGACCTATTTTAAGATTATACTCCCTGTATGCCTTCCCCCTTAATAAAACCTCACTACGTTTGCTACATTTGCCACGAAGTCTCTTATCTCCTGAGCGCGTCCAGAATTAGTTATTTTAAATTGTTACCTTCAAATAAACCAAGTTTTCTTAAAAGAAGAGTATGTAAGCTGGTGGTATATGACAAAAATAATTCCTGATGTATTTATTACAACAGCATCTTCGTAAATGATCCTGAGTGATCCTACAACGTTCCTCAGTGACTGAATTTCTGGTCCCGAGTTTTGGGTTGGTCTTGATTCTTATCTTAACTGATGTGCACTTCTGTGCCGTTCCAGGTGAATCTGCCACGTTCATACTTAACTGCCTGAATTTGCTATGTATATTGGGTTGAGTTTTATGAGCTGAGCTTTTCTAAAACATACAAGAAAACATTTGATATGTATACAGCACCATGAAATTACAGATTGTCAAAAAAGAGGGTGAAGACATTAACATATATTTCACTGTTTTGTAGGTTGGATAGTACTACAATGTGAGAACGTCATGTAAAACAGACATCAGCTTTGTTAGTCTGGGTGCCTGCTCAAAAAAATACCTGAGGCATTTACACATCCACATAGTGTGGAAAAAAAAAAAGAACTGAATCATAGAGTACATTTTTCACAAGTCTTTCAGGAGTGAATGAGCAAGTCTGCTCTCTGTACAAGCCACAGACATCAAGTAAAACATCTTAATGCTTTGGTCTGAGTAATGTTAAAAAAAAAAAAAGGAAAAAAAAAAAAGCCAACATTACTGTATTAGACCTTCATGTGGCTAAACCAGAACACTGGCAAAACTTCAGTTTTCTTCCAAGTTTAACTGTAGCCCCAAAGGTCCTAATTTGTTTACAGTCTATTTTGGCAGCAATTAGTTTTGTGTAGTCTTGTCTTTTCTTCAGCTACCGTTAGGGTCCGCTGGCCTTAACTCTCTCAAATGGTTTTTACTGTGGGGAGTATAAAATAAAGAATAGTAGATAAATGTTGTTCAGGTGGTTCTACTTATGTCTTTCTCAGAATATGTGAGTAGGGGATTAAGTTGAAAGACTTAAAAGACACAAGGATAAGAAGCAATGTTTATTCAGTGCAGTTTTGGCTATGGAATTAATTGCAATAGCCTTTTTCAGATCCTATTATAAACAATTATTTTGGAAGCTGTGATTGCTATTTATTTTTGTACACATTTGGCACAACTAAACTGTATAGTATAAAACAAGTATACCGAGATTTGAACCCTAACTGCTTGGCTTTATGAAGAAGAATTGGTTTATGGAGACTATGTAATTATCCTTTCTGGGATTGTTGTGTATTATTGTGAAAGAACAGGATCTCAGCACACAGGTCTGTAAACATGGGAACCCGTATTTCAGTTATTGTTGCAGTAACTACTTAGAGACACAGAAAGACTTCATAGTGTCATGAAGTACGGGATCATTTTGGTATTAGCACTAGTAGTAACTAATGACAAGTCAAGTAACTGAAATTTGCATTTGTTTTTATGATCAGCATGAAGCTTGTGAAACTAGGCAGGTTTTGCCTTTTTCTGATGCCATACCTAGCAGAGAAAAGCTGCTCTTCCATACGTGCTTACTGTCTTTTTCCTTTTATTCCAAGTCAGGTTTTTGCTTAGGTCTGTCTTTGCCATAGGACTGACAACTTTCAACTTCATTCTGAATGTCTGCATTCAAATGCAGATTTTTGTCTTTGTAGCTGGGGCCGAGTAGAAGGTATCTTTGCCGAGATGCTAATAAGAGTGCTATGATGAGACAGTCTTCCTTAAACATACCTTTGTTCTTAAGAACATTTATTTGAAATCTGAACTACAAAAACCAACCCCAACAAAACCCACAAACGGTTTTGCTCTTATCAACATTGTTTTAATGTGCTCAGAATATCACAGCTATATAAAAAAATAGTTGATGGGTGATAGTGACCTATGTATTTACAGTGCTGAATGTGGGAGGGTCTGCTTTATTCCAATCCAAAAAGGGATTTTGGAAGAAAGAGCTATTTATGTTCCTTTTTTCCTTGTTTATGATTTAGTTGATTGCCGTCCTGCATTTGCAGCCCTGGGCACACGATAAACAATGCTGAAACCTGCTTTATCATCTGCAACATAGAGATGCAGAATACTGCAGCCAAGAGATGACTTGGATGGGAAATGCTGTTGACATCCAGTGTATTTTTTGTGCAAAGCCTGTAAATGACACTTCTGTGAACCTGAAGAAATTGCAGATCCTGAAAGATTCTAAGACTGACAGATTTATTTTTTTTTTCATTGAGGAAAAAATCATTGAAGAGAAAAATGTCATAGAGTAGTCTACTCACAAGATACTGCGTGATTTGCTGCATTTATCAAGTTACACAATCATACTCGACAATTGCAAGATAGCTTTAAGGTTAAAGAAAATTCCTAATAACCTTATTATTCTCTCTTAAAAGCAAGTAAAGTCCTTTTAACTGCATTCAGGGTCATTTTTCATATGGACCCATTAGAGTTAGTTAAATTAATGTATTTGTAGAGATAGCTCAGTCATCCAAAATTACTTTTCTTTCTGATGTTCAAGCCTTTGATACCATACTTTGTGTTTGAATTGAATTTTGGAGAGACACTAAGCATGTTAATTAGATTCTCTTTGTGCTCTAAGAGGGAGGAATAGCAGAAGGGATAATTTTTAACATTTCAGTTGAGTGCTGTTCGCAGTGCACCTCTTTCCTACAGTATTGCATGCAATTAGAAGTAGACATTTCTAGTACTGACATTCACTTTCTAATAGGAATTTGCTAAAGGTATTTGTGGCATTTGGATAATATTAATCTAGTACAGAGTAACTTTTAAAATTAGATTTAAAAAAATAAAAATAAAAATCCTGAGTGTCATATTTAAATGTTAATATATTCCCCAACAACAACACTGGTTTATGACACTGTAAATGCACAGATACTTGACTGGAGCAAAAGTATAGCACACAGCAGCTAAATAGGGAAAATATTGATATTAGTTGATCCCTGGCTGCACAACCATGATGCTGATTAAAATTTATGGTTTTTTACAAGTGAGGCAACAGTATTAGGGGTCTCAGTAATGACAAGGAACTGAGACTCTGAGGCTTTGTCTGCTTGATTCACAGTCACTGGAGTGTGCTGGCAGGGCCAAGTGCCAGGAGGCAGCACTGTGTGTCAGCATCTGCCAGTACTTTTGTTGGCACTCCTGTGATTTAGGGGAGCTCTTAGGTACAATGGTAGATGCACCTGAGAAAATGAGGACAAACACTTCCCTCTGCAAACATGTTCCTGTGGCCCAAAGTAAATCAGCAAAGACCTTTCTCCATCTTATTGTTCATGGTCCAAATTCTAGTGCCAGGAAGGGTTTAGATGTGAAGTCTGACCCAGGCACTGCCTGGAGCATCTCTGTCCCTGATGCCTCAGGGCCAGCTAAGCACTCAGCCAGAGCAAGCCAGCCACTTCCCACTCTGTAAGCAACAGTACTCCCCACTTAATCTAATGGGGTGACTCAGACTAAGGTCTCCAAAGAAGATGGTGGCAGGAAGTTGAAGGATAGCAAAAATGCCAACTGCGCGCACACACACGAAACAAGAAACCCGAATGGCAGAAAAGGAAAGCCTAGCAAAAGGGAGAATGGAATAAGGAAAATAAGTGTACCAGTGAATGAAGACGTGGCATGAGTGAGAAAATGAGGTGGAACAAACCAAATTTCATAATTAGTTATCTAAAGAAAAGTGAAATGCAGCCTGTGAAATTAACAAAAATGGCATTTATTGTCACGCTTGTGAAGGCCAACAAGCTCTGTGAGCAGTTGCTGGGAAAAATTTAAGGGTTTAGAAAAACATAAGAAGTTCATGGAGAAAAGAGAGAGCAAGTTACAACCTTTGTAATTCACCCACACTGGCAGTTTTGGTGGAGGAAGGAGTTGCATGAAAAGTGCAGCTGAGCAGGAGCTTCCTGGAGAGCTGCCTTCTCCCATCAGGCAGCATGCCAAGGGAGCGAGTCTAGGCACTGACCACCAACAGAAAGATTATGGATTTACTAGAGAGAAGTGATCTGACAGCTGCAAGACCTGGCAGTAGGGAGACATAGAAAAATGAAACCCCAGATGAGAGAGAATTGAGGTCAAAACAAGAACAGATGTGCACTAAAAATAGGACAAGAACAAGATAGATGTAAAGATCCTTGCAAGTAGACAGATACCAGGGAGGAGGGAGAGAAATCTTATTAAAGGGAGATGGAAAAGCAATGATAAAAAGGGGGGGGGGGGGGGGGGGGGGGGGGCAGAATACTGCGTAAATTAAGAAGCCTCTTTCCTCTCATTCAGCTCTAACTAAATCACCTCTTGAATCCTCAGCCTGTGTTATTCCTTGGAAAAGAAATGAACCTTATGTAAAGAGCACCAGGGTAGACATTAGCAAAATACTTCTGCAAACTTGAGATAATGACATTAAGGGAATTAGAAAAGCTAAAGTACAGTCTACATTTAGTTCTAATTAGACAAAAGATATCAAATTACTGCATAAAATTTAGATGGAGAATTCAAACAAATTACAGAAATTTAGACATACATAACTTCTGCCTTTAGTATGATTCCCTGGCTTCTCCCTAACGTATCTGCTTCATTTTACTGTTTGTTCCCAGTAATTCTTCATGGTCTGGGGAACCAGACCTTTTCTCAGTGGTAGGACAGAGCATATCATGTATGAGCCCCCCAGCAGACACCTGGCTGACAGTTTTCATGTGGTGCTCCTGGCAGTATGAGGTGGTTTCTGCCAGAGGGACAGGGAATGAGAGTGAATTTTGATTCCAGTAGCAACAGAAAGAAAGAAGTATAACCAACTTTGTCAACCTTTATCCTTTCTCTCCCACAAATCCAAAAACACGCAGGAGGGAAGGTATCAGTTCAGGAACTTACCTATTCTCTTCTCCCCTTTCCTTCTCTAAGAATACTCCTGAATTGTCATAACTCTCTAGGCCTGTCTTTGAAAGAGAAAAGACACCGAGAGAAAAATTAAAATTACTTGGAAATCTTAATTTCTTGAGAGCAGATCCTGGGAAGCTGTGAGAGCCAAGCTGGAAAAGTGGATGGAGAATATGGACCTTTACCTTTTGTGTTATGAATTGGAGTAACTATTCAGCAACCTGGTTGTTCAACTTCCAAGTATCTGCATGCAGTAGCTAGGGAATGTCACAAAATATTTGTCTTGGCATTTCCAATAAATTCCTCAAAACCAGTCATAGAATTCCCAAATATCTTACTTTCTTGTTTCACTCCGAGACCTACTTTCCTGGGAGTTACAACCCCACAAGCATTCTTATGCTCCTGAGATATAATGCCAACAAACTTAACAGATTTTGTTTACTTATGGCAGGGGGAGAGTAGTTCTTTACATCACATTTTTATTAAAGCAGGCACTTGTAGGTGTAATGTAGCCACAGGAGTTACCAATACACAGCTAGTAGGAGTGAGGGTGCAGTACCTGCCTATTACTCACCCACTGAAGCATCAGTGGATCTGTGTATTTCCCTAGGTTTTAGATGGTCCTGGGCCACACTGCTCTCCAGGTCATGACGAGGAGGTGTGCTAGCGGCACCTTGTGCCTGTCGGTTCCAGGGGGGATTTGTCATTTCTGTAGCAGAAGGGAGCTGAGGGGAAGGACGCAGATGGATCCCCAGCAGAGGTGTGACTGGCTGTATCCCTGCTGCCACCTCCTCCTTTGGTACACACAGGTCTTTGACACAGTGCTGCATGTAAAGGGTGGACAGAGTTTGCTTTCCCCTGCCCTGCAGACCCATAGATTCTGGTATGTGATGCAGGCCAGCCAGGCGCAGAGGGGAGGCCACCCAGCTAGCACTAATAGTGGCAGCTGGCCACGGGTACTGGCCAGGGGCTCACATGGCACCCTGCCTATGGGGCTGTGGAGTGGAGCTCTGGCATGATAATGTTGTTTCCCCAAGTTAAATCTGCTTTTTGCTTTTGGCTGTAATTAGTGAGTGATCTCTCCCTATCATTATCTTGACCCTCACACCTTTTATTTTCTCCTCTCCATCCCACTGTGAGGAAAAAGCAAGCAGCTGTCTGATGCTTTGTTATTGGCTGTGGTTGGCTCAAACCACAACAGTCTATAAGTACAGCAACTTGAAGTGATATTTCACATGCACACAGACAAGCCTTCTGTAAGAGCAGGAAATCCAAATGTTTTTTTCCATGACTTGATGAAAGATCATAAAGAATTAATATTTTTGTTCCCATTGCTATCATTATTACCTTTATACCATGCATGAAATTTTCAAAGAAGCAAGTAAAAGTAGTTTTATGTGATTTTTTTTATGGTCTTATGAGAGAGGGAGGATAAAGACCATTCTCTGTCAGAAAAATGCATGATGCACATATCATACACAAGATATACAAGATGTGTAAGTACAACCTTGGTGCTTCCCAATTCTACTTTCTAAGGCAGTTTAATAGATGCCAAACAAATAATTGTGGTAGAGAAGCATGTAATGGACTTGGTAAAGAGTCAGAGGGAAGAACCCAGCTTCCCTCCAGCAGGAAGAAGGACATACAGGAAGGGTAAAAATAGTTCCAAGGAGGAGGGAAAATAACACCTTGAGAGTTCTTTCCAAGTTTTTAGTAGCAACAGAACAGATGCTTTTGCTAAGGAGTGATCCAAAAAGAAGTAAAACATGGTGAGAGAAGATGAAAACCAAGTAATACTGGTAGAGCACTTGTGTGTAATGGAGGGAGGGGATCAAAGAGTGATTCATAGGTGTCGAAAGGATGATGCTGTGCTTAAGGCCATTAGAGAGCATGGCAATATTTTGTGTGTAGACTAAGAATGCCTTATTTGCACCTTGATCAAATATGTCTGGGTAGCAAGATAACCCTGAGCAGAAGGTCCCACTATTAATTGACAGAATTGACTGTTCATTTGCAAACATTCTATTAGGGCCTCCTGACAAAGCTTTCCATATTTGTGGTTTCCTAATTTGGGAATTGTTATTTCTTGACAAATCTGCATGAGAACCTCTAGAGTCATATGGGTTGTTCCCTGTCACTGTGAATTGAGTGCCTGATCTCAGCACAGTGGCTCTGTAAACAAGCTTTTCTTTGGATAGTTTATAACATCACAGCTCTTGTGGCACATCATCAGATCCCATAAGCATGTATGCTGTTCTGACATTTGCAGGCATTTCTAGGGAGTCTACAACATTGCATACATGTTGCTTGAGGATGCTGATAGGAAAGGTACTTAGCTTGCTTTTTGGGTCACCCATTACATATAAAAACAGCTAATGTAATCTAGAAGCAACTTTGTCTCCAGGTATTTAATGAACTGACCTTTCTGCAGTGGTGCCAAATTTTCATAGCTGTTACAGACAAGAATATTATGCTTCCTAAATAGCTGGGAGAAAGGGCACTGACCTAGCACTCTTTCTGCCTTTGTTCCTTCACCCATCCCATCTTAGTTAAGCAACTTCTACAACACTATGATGGATTAAAGCATCATTTGAAAACTGAGTAATAATGTCAAGAGTTGTTCTTTTAAGTTTATGGCATCACAATTAGGTATGTTTATGTGATGCATAAAGCCTGAGCTAGACTCTGGGTTTGAATTTTAATTTGCTTTCAGTTCAAATGGTTGAAATACCAGGACTCCAAATAGTCAGGGAAATCCTGACCTAGGAGAACTAAATTTCCCCTTAGCTACAGTTAATTTACCCCTATAGTCTTTCTGTGACACTGAGCAATCTGATCTTTTCTAAACTATTGCTCTGAGGTCATTGATCTAAACCATGATGTTGCTGCAATATGTAATGAGACATTTGTAAATATTATAGGAAACAGATATATGCAAGTCTCAGATGACTGTAACTGAAATAACAGAAATGAGAAGCAGAATGCATTCTTAATTCTTCAATCAGAATATTGGACTATATGCACCACAGGGAACCAGACCCACTGAGTGAAGCTGTCTAATGTTTACAGTGTAGTTTCTGAGAGCAGAGGCATAGCTAATTGAAATTGCTTCAAGGGGACTTGTCATAGTATTTTTGGCATATGGAATAACATTCACTTAGTGAACAATTTGAAACCACTGTCTCTTTCATTCCATTAAACACACAGGTGTTCTACATGTTTGTGTTCTTATTTGGGAAGCAGAAAAACACCGTTGCAGAGTAAGGTATAGAAATAGTCATGAGGTAGCTATTTGCTGGCTGTATGCCAAGTATTTGCTGCCTCTTTATGGTGAGGTCATAATGCAAACATTTGCAAGCTAGCACGTAGAGACGACTTACTTTCTGTAACACATTTAGGTTTGTCTTTATTAAATTATCATCATCATATTTTGCCATAAAATTTTATTTACATACGGAGCACAGAAATGCGTGTAAAGCGTGCAGAAATTGCACAAAAGACTACAAGTGACCTCTAATTAAATGACAAATCTGTTATTAGCATGATGGATATCATGGGAAAGTGGAATAAAACAGAAAATGCCACCGATAGGCATAGTTCCAGCTGGAATTCTGCCAAGGCAGCAGAGCTCGGAAATGGTGCGTCGTCAAACAGGAGATGACAGCTATTTCGAAACAAGTTTTGTATCCTCAAATTCCTAAATAATCTCCACAGCTTTAGAAACTAATGCTTGTGGTAGCATCTCGGAGACGATGCCAATGTTTGTAAAGGTGCTTGTGATACACTATTCTATCCTTTGTCAGAAGCTAGCCTGCTGCTTAGAAGTTAGATGGAAAAGCTGGATTGCGTAAGAGACACATAAAATCCCAGCTCAGCTGGACATCCTCTGAAAATCAATTTAGTGTCAGAGGAACAGTAAAAATCAAATTTTAGGATATGAAAGTCCCCATCTTTCACATGTGAATAATATAACATTCCGTGTAATGTATTGCCACAATATATCTGCTTTGTGTGTTACATTTTGGTCTAGAAATGTCAGTGGATTGAAACTGAATATTGAACAATTTCTGGAGACAAAATTCTGCCTTTGTTTTTTTCCAAAGCTCAGTAAAGCAAAAGCCTTAGAGCTCTTTGGCATGTGGATGACAACAGAAGGTTGGATGCAAGGGAGTTCTAAATACATGGAATAAATACAGCTGAGATAATCTGACAGTAGAGTAGGAGGCTCTAGTTCCACATCTGTTTTTATCTCACCAGAAGCAGCCCATCACAGCACAGTTTCTACCATATCAAATAACTTAGAATCAATAATACAGCATTTGATACTCATTCAGAGGCTGTGACCAGAAAGGAGAAAAACTATTTTCCAGTTTGACACCTGTCTGCACCACCCCTATAATTTTACCAAACGCTCAAGTGTAAGTATACATTTTTGAACTCTGTGTAATAATAGCCTATATACTTCAGGACCCCATAAAACTGTCAGATAAGTGATATTCTCATATTTAATATACTCTTCCTGGTAGAAATTTGCATCTTGATTGAGAGTTGAATTTCTCCTACACCACCTTTCAGACACTGCTTATTTCTAGGGCTTTCTTTGCCAGATTGGATAAGAGACATCTTTGGACTATTTTGCTTAACCAGAAACCCACTATTTGTATGATTCACTAACATTAAACCATTCCCTTCTACTTCTGAGGGAACTCTGCCATTTGTCAGGGTATATAAAGTGTGGGAGGAAATCTCCATCAGTCTTCTATTGCAGTGCTGCTCTGTTATTGAATTGGGCAAGAGCCTGAGTGCGACTCCAGAGGTTTTGTGCTCAGGCATCTGCTGAGAACAGGCATACCTGTGCTTTCACAAAACCAGTAATGACTTCTGCCAGAAAGATGGGATTTGTTTCTTGGCACTGATCCAAATGTGCCCAAACACACTTCTTGCATAAAGAAGAGGACTCCTGCCTCTCTTGCTGGTGAGGGCCCATAGTTCCAGTTTCTTCTTGGATACCATTTTTCAAAGATCTTGCTTGTCAAAGAGGTAATGGTAGGGTCAAAGGATATCCAGGCTGGCATTGTGCAAGTGAATGAGCCTGTTTCTGGAGGGCAGAGTGTTGCTAGGACACAGCAGAGTAGTATATCCAGTTACCAAGTTCAGAAGATAATTTTTATTTTAAAAAGTAAGTGAGTTTTCTGTGGAAAATCATCTTTCTTGAGGAAAAAAAGCAATCTGAATCCCTGTGGACTTCATGTATTTAGAAAGAATGACAAATAACAAATAATATTTTGTACTTGGTACTATTAAGACTAAACATTTTAGTTGCATAAAACCAAGCATTAAGACAAAAAGGACACTTTGTAGTCCCTACTAACTAAATCTCTTCACTTAGAAGTCCCCAGTACATTCTTTCTTCCTGGTAAATGGGGGTGATAGATGTTTCAGAACTGTGTTTCAAAAATACAGCAACTTAAGGCAATCTAGCAAGGAAAAGTGTTTGGCAGTGATTAAATGGGGCAGCAGTCTTGATTTAAACTAAGTGCAAGTGGAGGAGTTTTAGAAGAATATTTACAGGAGACTCATTTGTCTCTAGAAAACATAAAATGATGTAAGAAATAGTTTCTAGATGTCTCAAGATATACTGCTGGGCACATTTAAGATATGTTAGAAGCAGCACAAAAAGCAAGCTACTTATTTTGCTCACTTCCTCTATGCTAGAATAATCTTTATCAAGTTTCTGCAGAAGTGTTTTGCTGTAGCATCAGTTAAGCCACAAATTCTAACCTGTTGGAACTCAACTATTTCATGCTCAAGTGACTCCTCGAACAGCAGGGAGATTTTTGTAAATACATGATGGGGCAGATGTTGTACCGATATCTGCTCAGTGAAAATGGATTCCCACTTTGGCTCCCCATCTCTGCCTGTTTGAGATAATCACAGAGGAAGTGAGTGGTAGTGACGTGCCGTTAAATCTGGTACTGCCACACACTGGGGGTCTTTATCTCCTGCTACAGGTTTTAATACTATAAACTTGAATAAAATCAGGGATGCACTGTCTGCAACAGTTCAAAAAGAGTGGATATTTCTCAGTGACTATCGTGTTTCATAAATATGGCAGTGGTCCACTGCAAATCCTGTTACCAGAACAATGATGTGATACTGTCAGTTTGGTTGCACTTAAGTACCGATGCATAAACATATACTTTTATTCCTTCTGCTCTCTCACCCCTTCAGTGAGGTTCAGTATTCACAGTACTCACGTGTCCAGATTTATAATTCTGAGTCTAAAGAGGTTTACATAAAGTTAAACCAAAGTGGATGTAGAAAATCAGTGGAGGAGTAAGCTTATGGGGAAAAGAGTCTGAAATGATGATATTTGTTCCTAGAAAGAAACACTTGTGCAGAAGACATCAGAGAATTCATAACCATCTGGATTTATTGAAAAAGTTTACCTGTGTAACTTTAAGCAGAAAAACTGAAGCATTAAAAAACATTTTATGAGCTTCTATCAAGCTTTTATGATCAGCTCTTATCAATTTTATAAGCTTTTAACTGATATAATTAGTCCTGAATCCTGACTAGTATTGGCCTAAACTTGCTGATTTTCCTTTTATAAATAACAAAACTTGATACTAATAAAACTGAGTCTTAACTTTTGGAACAATAAACCAAAAGACTAGACCATATTCAGGAGCCCAGAGAAAGGCAGCAGGAGTCAAGATTTTTCTTCATTAAAATTCTGAAATTGATGGGCTCTTTATTAAAGTCATTCTTTCTAACTGGCAGTATAATTATGCAAGGGATTATTGTCTTTTCATTTATTTTTCTGGAGTGATTAGCTTGTGGTGCTATAAAACTCATTTATGAGAATGACTTATATTTATAATGTTTTAATTAAAATTGGATTGGGAAACAAATGGGAAATTTACATTCAACATATACAGTTGTGCCAAATATGTTTGATGGCAGTTGTCTTTTTATTAGCTTAGGATAATTAATTGGGGTATTTATGTACTAATATTAGCTAATTAACTCAGCAGCTAGGTAATTAATTTAGTTAATGGTTGTCCAAGGGAAAAAACCCACAGTGTAGTAGTATAGTCAGCTGCTTTCATTTCACTGTGTTTGTCTTGGTTAGATGATTTTTATTTTCAAATAGGTATTTTCTCTTCAAAGTGTTCAGAGAATCTATCTGTGTTCTTGCAGAGGGCGTTTTTTTGCATCTTACCCATACAAAAACAGGGTGCAGCATAAGCTGCACAGGGAGGGAGCAGCAGGGTAGTTGGATGATCTTAACTTTCAAAGATTCTATTAGATAAGCTACACCATCCATCAACAGGAGCTACAGTTTCTCCTTTCATTTTGAATTCCTCATTGCAGCATTACAGAGTATCGTGCGTGTAAGAATCAGAGGTAAATGTTGGACACTGAGCAGATACATAGTTAAAACAGCAACGAATAAACACAGTATCTGCCCTCATTCACATGTATACAAAAGCCTCAGGTAGAAGAAAGGTTTAGTTCAGCCTCTCCAAGAGATAATTTTAGGATGAAACGTGGACAGTTAAGTGCAGGATACCTCATTAAAAAACATGCTGCTTTCTACATACTGAGTAGAGTTTGCTGATGCTTTACCTATGCACAAGATGTTTGGGAACTTTTTGTATTCCTATGTTTGCCTCTGCATTGCTAAAGCTGCCCCTGAGAACCCTTCACTCTTATATACCTGCCAAATGCTCATGTTTCATAATGTTATTTCTACTGAAAAAACAGAGTTTAGCAGTGTTTGGTGAAGGACCATTCTTGAGGCTCTACATCCAAAAGATACACTGGGTTACAAAATAGTGGGAAAGTTGAGTTGCAAATGATGTCAGTGATGGACCACAGCTAGTGGGGTCAGAGCACATCAAGACAACTATATTGGGTAAGACCGAAGATCAACTTGTGACAGTGTCCCCACTGTCCCCTCTCCAGCTGTAGTTGTGGCCTGTATGACAAGGAAATTATAACTAGCTCCCACTGCTGCAGGAGGACTGGGCATGATTGTGATTCCTCTTTCTGATACTCTCAAAGCCTATTCAATATTTTCAATTCAATGACTTCCCAAGCTACGTATGGTTTGTCATTATTTAGTTATCCTCCATTAATTTCATCTTCATAAACTCATCCTGTCTCTCCTTGAAGAATTTAGTGTGTCCTGTAGTGTTGTGGCACTAATTACGCTTGTTGTCCTTTAGGTGACATAATACTTCTTTCTGTCAGTTAGGAACCTGAACACCATGGACTTTAGTTTATGCCCCTTAATTCTCAGAGATGATTTCCATTCATTGACAGAGCTAAGGGCTTTGTCTCTGATTGCTGAACTAATCTACTCTCACAAAACTTTATGTCCCTGTTTCCCACAAGCCTTGTAGGATGGTGGTTTGGGAGTGGGATTCTTGGGAGTGGGTTTGCTTGCTTCTTTTATAAAAGTACATTTATTTTTCTCTGCTAACAAAATGCCTAAATTCATGTCAGATTGGTTCCTAACAATTCTGTGCTTTAAGCTTTATTCAAGGTAGTCATATAAGTAGACACAGTGGGGTGGGAAAAAATGGAGTGATTTGGAAAAGCAGCATACTTAAATGCCTAAAGTGCTTAAAATAACAAATGACATTGGACTCTGAAAAGCAGGTTTGTGAAAAGGATAGTGGCACCTTTGACTCACCAGCACATCTGGTCAGTTTGGGGAGTGAGGGGAGAAACACCCAGTCAAGTGGTTTATTGACTTTACAGATCAGAAGTTGAGAGCCAAAACCTGCAGACATTTAGGCCTAAGTAGATCTGTACAGATCCCTGCACAGGCTTTAAGAGACAATTTTCTAGCATTCATTTCCCATATAGGTGTGTTCATTGCTCCTGTTACTGCAAACTTTGCTTTACCTTCAGAAGTCCTGTTGCGTGACTGACTCTGCTCTTTTTTTTCCAGACAGAGGGTGAAACAGTGTCAGTAGCCATTTGTTTGGAAAAGTTGCTGTCTTAATGGAGCTCTCACCTCCATACTTTGAAACATTTACATGACCTCTCTCATACCTTTCCTCACATTTACTCTGCTGAGCAACACACAGCAGAGACCATCTCATCCTTTGCAGTCGCTTTAAATAACGTCCTGTAAGCAAACCATGTGCTATTATGTCTTTCATCCTCTATCATTCTATCATGTTTCTTTATTTGTAGGTAGCTAATCCCAAATGAGATGTATGTCATAGTAATTCATGTCTCAGTGTCTAATGAAAAAAATTGATGATTTAAATTCATCAATGTTTATGCCATTCCCTGAGATCCTCTCTTACTTTCTTTCATAATGTAACTGAGAATTTTCTTGGTTGATTCATAAACCTACTCCTAATCTAAAGCAGTGCAAATGAGGAAGTTACATTTCTCACTTCTTTATAAAAGAATGGCAAGGATATGCACTTGGATTTTCTAACTTGAGCCATTTGGGTCTTGATTTTGTTTGCCTGGCAGATTTGAGAGCTAGATACTATATGAAGAATTTACAAATAAGGTATAAAATACAGGAATCAAAAAATTCCTTAACATTTCTGTAAGTAACTTGATCAAATCTCATTTAAAGTCTGCTTTTGCATATCTGGATATTTTTGCATCTGTTTTGTTTCTTTCGCTTTGTTTTTCTGCATATGGAAGCCAGTACTGGTATTCATCCACACAATACGGTGGACAGTGCTATCATTTCCCTTCTCCTACTTGTTATTTACCTGCTTATACATAAAAATCTGATTTAGTATTCTTCATGGTTTGTCTTGCTTAATTAGCCACAGTTTCCTACACCATAGCCAGAATTATTTTTCTAGAATCCTGTTCCTTTGAGTATATATTCTATATGTTTTGTTCCTGAACTTACTATATTCAAATGTATTTATAAAGCCATGCAGTGAATGAATCTAACTTCCCAAGCGATCTGTGCAGTACAGTTCATCTGGTCTTGCTTTTCTGCAACATCTTGTCAGATTTTGCATCATATTAAATTTTTTTAGCGAGGGTCCCGAATATTTTATTCCAAATCACCGCTGGAGTTATACAGAGCTGTGTGTGGAGGAGGCATTCCCGTGATGATCTTGATGATTTCCTGTTACGTTGGCAAAATTTCTGTAAGGAGGAGGAAGTCTGCAGAGCAGAGCATGCTGAGTAGGCGAATATGCATTCTTTTGTAGTATTGACTTGGAGAATGCATAGATTTTATTTCTTATTGCTACTAGCTGTGTGATCAAAGGCACTGCATATTATTTACAATCTTCTAAAGTCCTTATCACTATACTATTCAAGTGTCTCCTATCAATTTTTTAATGAATTGCCATATTCTTTAGTATTAGGAAAGCACCATTATTCCTGCTTTGTTAGCTAGCTCTATAGTCATTGACAGCACATAGCACATGGTTTGTACTGCCACTGGAGTGGAGAGGTTGAAGGATGTGATGCTCAATAAGTTGTAGCTCCAGGCATGGGTGGCATCTCAGAACATTTTGTTTGGTTTGTTTTGGTTTTTTTTCCCTTATATATATTTCAAAAGTGTCTTCATCAGTGAGACAATGGAAAGAATATTATACCTTAGAAATAAATTATCCAGTATCAGAAAGACCAGAAAATAAGAATGATCTAAAACATGTTTTAGATATCCACCTACAAAATAATGGATATATTCCTGTGTAGCCTTTAAATAATGTTTTTCTCCAGTATCCCAATCTCCAGCATGTATTTAATCATGCCAGAGGGGCATCATTCTACATCTCTTTCACAAAAGAGAAGCTAAGCAGTCTCCTTCCTAACCCTGCTTGACAGCCGCAGGACAGAAGTGCAAATGGAGTAGCATGCTTGTGGTTTTTTGTCATGTTGTGTTTGGAGTGGGCTGGGGGTGGGTAGAGCAGGGGTTGTATTTTTAAATAGCAGCGGTTGACACCTCCTCTAAATG
Organism: Dryobates pubescens; assembly: GCF_014839835.1. Taxonomy (NCBI): domain Eukaryota; kingdom Metazoa; phylum Chordata; class Aves; order Piciformes; family Picidae; genus Dryobates; species Dryobates pubescens. The sequence goes on from NC_071633.1 coordinate 8,594,528, forward strand.
CTTCCAGTAGCACTAGCATATGAACACAGTGACTAACAGTGCCTGACAATTTCAGTTTTACTGCAGTTATTGCTTTGACAGACCTTGACTTTCTGCCAATTCGGTTGGAAAGAGGCTTTATATCCCTTTTGCTCCACTGGCTTTCCAGATTCACTCTTCTTTTTTTAAGCACACATTTCTTTCTTTCACAACTCTGATTTCTCTGGAGTAATGGTCGCAGTCACCCTTTCCCCCCACCCGATGGCCACCTGTGCTGTCTCTGCTGTTAAATCATTAAGACACATACACATATTGTGAGAAGAAGGGAGAGAGATAATTGCAACATGAATTATCTTTTGCCTCATTAATTTTTTAATAAAAATGTCTATCTTTGGCTTGAACAGGAGCTGCAACTGCTTGATACTTTTAAATATCAAACATAAAGTCAACCTGTCCATTAACAGCCTCCATCCTGACCTGCTGACCTGTCCCCTGTGTCTAGCATTTTTGCCATATGTCAGTCTCTTCAGATTACATCTGAGCTTCCAATGAACAGCTGGGAGGTGCTGGGTGATGAACGGTACAGATTCACCAGTTTACCAGTTGCTGGCACGGTGACCATACAAACCAGGCAAAGCTATGTGAACTTGTGTTTGTTGAAAGAAATACACTTTATCAAGACAACAGAGTCAAGGACCAAATTCAGGGTTCTCAAGAGTTGTTCATATTTTCTTGTTTTCAAGTTTAAGACAAATACTGTCTATAAATATTAGTAATTGTTAGTTACTGGGAGGAAGTAAGGTGACTGAAGTTAGTCGTGTCCTTAGAGTACTTGGAGCTCATGAATCCCAACTCAACTCAAGCCAAACAGGCATCTCTCAGAAGCTATAACTACTCACAAACTGGGCAAAAATGAGCTTTTGAAGTCAACTTACCTTTAAATAGCAGCAGCAATGGCAAAAATACCTGAAAACAAACTGATTGGGATTTTAACAAGATACTTAACATTTCTCAGAAGACATCTGCTAGGTGTGCTAAGATATTTTGGGCAACATACTCAAAACAACAGTCTAGATTCTATTTTAGGATTTTTTTGTCACTGAGGCACACCTACACCATCTCTACTCAGTGTCTTACCGTTGTCAGTAGATTTTCATACACATAGAACACTCTTCAGAGGATGGATGCCATGCTTGAATATTTCTGATGGGCTCCCGTGAGATTCAGATAATGTTTCACTATATGGAGATTCACTGTCTGAGGTAGACTTTAAGCATATGTTGCCTTCACTTTGTAAAACTTTATTAACAGGCATTTAAATATACAAGACATTCTGCCAGTGACCTTTAAATACTCTGGCTCCATGAGAGCTGAATATGAATTTCACATATGTATACATTTCTTTTTGGCACTGCATCTGAGCTCCAGTTTGGAAGTAAATTTTTTTATGTTACTCTCTATCAGTACAGAATTGTACTTTATAGCTCTTCAATTTTGAAATCTGATATAAGGCTTTTCTGAGACATAGACATTGGCTATTCTGTCACATCAAATGTTATATTTCAAGCAGACTTTTATGTGGGGCAATAACAGAGATTTTAGTGAAGTAAATTGAAAAATGTCAAATTTTATTGACATTGGCTTGGGTCAGTTTGGTTCTGGTTTCATTTTGATGAGTTTTCTAGCCCATTAGAGATGTACTTCATTAGGTATAATTAATGCTCTTTTACTTAAAATTTCTATGCAAGCCCAAATATACATTTAATTGAAATACTAACCCTTGAGCAACTGCAATAAAATGCCACCTCAAAACCTCTGGTTATAAAACAAAGCCTGTATCTTTCGTTGTTAAGTTTAGATGACTTGAAACAGCTGTCCCAGGGTACCTGCAATTCAGGTCTCATTCATAGAGCCACAAAATGGCAAATTGCTATATAATTTACATCAGTTAGCTAGAAATATTTTAGTTTATTTTAGTTTTCTCAATGTCAATAAAATCAGGTAAGAGTCAGCTGACAACAGTCATTCTTGGATCTGCTGGAATTCATTCCAGTTTACTGGTTTAGGTTTTTCATGTTAAAAGGCGTACATATATTCTGTGCAAACCTCTACCTGTAGTTAGAACAACAGTGAATTCTGGTCAAAAATAGTCAAGAGAAGAGATACACTTGACTGACTTTTTTTTTTTCCAGCTAGTTCTAGTTGTTATCTATACTCTGAAGATGCAGGGGGGCAGAGGTCTTTCACAGCTCTTCAATATATCAAAGTAATTCTCAACTTCTAATACAAGTTAAAATGGATTGTTTTGTTCAAGTTCTTCAATACATCAGTACTGAGATCAAATCACAATCTCTTTGTACTGTCACGAAGATGCCTTATTGTAACTGCACTGTAAATAAGGCTACTAGTACTTTTGTGCTCATTCTGCATATCCATGTGGTGTGGGGAAAAATTCAGAAACAATAGAGTTAAAAATTAGCAGAAGAATTCTTTTGAGCCGCATACAGGGCAAAGTATTATCTTCGGTAGAAGATATTTTTTTAATTATTATTAGTAAATGGTTTGTGTGCTAAATGGAATCCTGGAGAAGGCTGACAGAAACAATCCAGTTAACTTTTGATAATGACTGTAAATTAAATATTTAATTATAAACATAAGAAAACAACTTCTTTGACAAGAAAATTGTGTTGCTGAAGTGAGAATTTAAAGCCTTTGAGTGTCCTCTGGTTTTCATCAGCACAACTTTATATTCAACTTTTGAAAGCAACTGGATGAGATTTGCTAGATTTCTGAGGAATGTTTTCCATTATTTCTTCCTCTGTCAGAATACAAAAACATGTCACTCAGAGGACATGAAATGCAAGCACAGAGAGGGCTCTTTGACAGTCATGGGAGAATCACAGCATTGTTGAGTTTGGAAGGGACCTTGGAGATCATCTAGGCCAACCTGCTGCTCAAAGCAGGGTCAATCTAAGAAGATCACTAAGGGACATATGGAGTCAGGTTTTGGGAGTCACCAAAGAAAAAGATTGCACAACTTTTCTGGGCAAATAGTGCCAGTAATTGACTCTCACAGGGAACCAAAGCAAATAACAAACCAAACAAAACAAAAAAAAAAACCCACCCATCTTTCTGTATTTTTAAGTGGAATTTCTTTTTTGGGCACATCACCTCTTCTGTCACTGGGCAATGCTGCGAAGAGTCTGGCTCAAACACCTTGAAGCTTCTGTTCTCCAGCTGGAATTGTTCTTGCTTCTAGTCCCTCCACTTGCAAATAACTGTGTTGCTTGTAACAGCACATAGAAGCTTAGTGCTCTCCTGTTATGTCGTTACATGAGGCAGGAGCGAGCCTTAACCAGTCTGCTCCTTGAAAATATTTTGCTCATCTTGTAGCTGGAATATACGCTGTAGGTCAATGCAATTAAAACCCCCCACAAACAACAGGCCATCAAAATCCCCAAAGCCCAATTACTTCATCTATTCAGTGTTTTGGAGGTGAATGAATGAAGTGTTTGTTACTGACTACTGACAAAGATCTGAGAGATGAGCAATAGCTTCAGGCAAAAACTGTCAAACCTGTTCACTTCTTGAAGTTGCTTAAAGAGCTCTGGCATCCTTAGAATAGGAAGAGCTATGGAATATAGCGACCTTTATGTTTTAATAAATAACACGGTACCACCTGCAGAACAGAATAATAACAATAACAGACCTGAACAAACCCTTTCACATCAGCCAGCTTTTCTGAAAAGGCTACCAAAGAGTTTTGCCATCACTTTGATTTATAAGGTTTTCAGAAAGCTGTCTCTAAGTGATATCTTACTCCAGCATAGTAACACATTAATGCATCTTCCTTTGGTGCTTTTACTGTTGGAAAGGAACCTTAGTTCATCATGGTGTTGTGCAAATGTTGAAACAAACATTTAGAGACTAATATAACAATCTAATACAGTAATGTAAAGTTCTAATAGACACAATAATAAGCATCATTGAACTACATAGCGGATGCATTTAAATTGAATTTTGGGGTCACTGGCAATGGTGAAGAAAATGTCCAGAAATAAAGAAAAATTACTAAAATAATAATAATTTTTAAATCCCATAAAACCTATTTAAGATGAAATAAAATTCAAATTCATCTCAGAACCTTCCTACTCTTCCAGTTTTAGGAGTTTAGGGTTTGATCTGAATATGCAGTCAAATTGAATGCACATTAAATACAAAAATGAGAACAACTGTTGGAAAGAGGACTTTAGGGGAGATGTCTGCATCCTTGCAGTCTGAGATCTGCCAGGGCTTAGGCTGCTGGCCTAAATCCCCTTCACCGAGTTGCAGTCAGATGACTTGTGCAAAGTCACAGGAGCTGCCAATGAATCTAATATATTCAAAGTCAGCATATGGCTGATGGTTTATTTTTTCCTACTCTGTTGGTTTTTTTGTTATGTTTGTTTTTCTACTTTAGTTTTTAATTGCCAGTTTTATTTCATTTTTATGTATGGCTCATCACTAATGTATTTTAATTCTTACTGCATCATCCAGGAAAAGTAGAATATTAAAAGCTATGTAAATCTGTTTATAGTGGTGTTACTGAGTGCAGCTCTTTGCCAAGGAAAAAGCATCCAAGATGTTTTAATGACAGTTGAGTTCAAGCACTTGCATCTCATTTGTGAATATCTCCACATATGAGCAGCACACACATTTACCCATTTGTAGTCTTATCCTCACTGAATCCATTTGCGACATTATACATTAGTGTACAGACAGATGATAGGTACAGTAAGCTCAGCAGTGAAAGCATGTTCATGAGCAAAGGTGCCCAGCAATAATCAATGTTCATTTCCATAAGCAGTGTATGATCTAATGAGTCACAATGCAGAACAATGTGAATGACCGGCTGTGAAGAATTGAATTTTCAGTGGGTTTGCAAAAGGTCAAAGTAAGGGAGCACTGAACTGGCGAGTTTTAATTTTGTTTCCTCAGACTGAAAGAGCTGCAAGCTCTTTCTCTTTCTCTCTTTTTCTCTTTCTTCAGAAAGCGGAATGATTTTGAGTCAAACGTGAGAATTAAATATTCAACAACTGTCCGCAAAACACAACCTGCAAGCATGTACACGTTGTTAAAATCTGTGAATGTAATTCATTTTAGCCTTCGACAGGATAGTCTAAAAGGTATGCAGCATTTTAAGATGCTCTTCTAGCGCCTCAAGTATTTCAGTTCATCCAATCACAAAGTCTGCCTCACTCTGGCATATGTGGGTGATTGGAGTAGCAACAGAACTGAGAGAGTTGCCTCAAATAAACATGCAGCCTAAGACAGCTACAGAAGCTGTTCATAGCTGTTCAGAAGCACGGTATTTGCTTTTCCAGTGAACTGGAATAATTTTTCTAGTTCTGTTTGGCTGTTTTATGTTGGGGGGTTTTGTTTGTATGTTTGTTTTCCAAAAGTGAGACAGTACTGGCTGTCTTCAGCTCAGAAAATTGGCCAGGGTTATGGAGAAGCCTTAAATTCAGGCAAGGCTTCCCAAGAAGCCTATGATTCCCGAGCTTGTTCATCTGGGCAGCTGCTTTGGGCAACAGGCAGGACACATAGGCAGCTTGGAAACTAGAGCAGCAGCAGGGAGAATCAGCCTCCTTTCAATTGCATGGCAGCCGGAGAAGTCATGACTTGAGTGAAAAAGCTGAGGTTCCTTTAGGAAAATATGCAGTGTGCTCCTGGATTTGTGAGACTTTTAAGTACCAGTACCAAGCAAATTACATGAGATTGCAGGCTCCCAAGCAGCTTGCTCTGTGGGAAACCAAGTGTATTTCCAGCAGAAAGCTGCTCAAACTTTGAAGAAATTAATCAAAACAAATATGTGTACCTACAGTATCTTTCTATCTCAGCAAATTAACATTGTTTCAATGAAAAGCTGTCATCCAGCTGTAATAATATTAACCTTTTATATAGTGTCTTGCACATTTCAGAATAGAGTTCTTCTTCTGCAATGAATACCACTTGAGGAGGTATGACAGATTGCCCTAACAAAAAGGATAGCATATTGCCTTAACATTGAGCTTTAATATATTTCCTCAACCAAGATACCATTTCTTCTTCTGCCTCCTCTCACTTTTTCCTCCTGTTTTTCTCCATGTCTGTCATCCTGGGCTAAGAGCTTCTTACTTTCTGACAGCAGCATGTGGTTGTGGCTTTATATGAGATGGCAAAATCTTATGTGCCAATGACTTGTCCTTTCTGCTAGTCACAGCTTCTGGTATTTAAGAGCACAATAGCTGCTTTGATGGATTAGACAGACTGAAAATCCTTGTAACCACATAGCATACCACCAACCAATAACTGTAAGGAATGTGTGGGAATAAGGCACATAGAGATGCGTCCTCTGAAAGCGTAGTGGCTTTGGGTACACTGTGGTCAGCGTGCAGTGACCTAAGATGACTCTAAACCAACAGGAGTTCATCCAGATAGAGAAGGACTAACTACTCTCTAAACACAGTGAAGTGAAACTTTCCTATGTGTGTCTACCCCATAGTTCTGTAACTGTAAAGTAGGGCAGAAATACTCAAACTAGTTTTAAACTAGCCTAGCTATGGCAAAAAAAAAGAGATGTGCACAAGTTTATCCTACAGAGAGAAACCATCGCCTGTCCCTCGGTAAATCCTTTTGCCAATCAGCAAGGACAAAGGAAGGGAATTGGGAAGGAACTCTGTTGCCATACCTACGCAGCTGTTAATTCCTAAATGGTTTCATGTATAACAATCTTCGTTCATTTCTGCTCTAGCAAGTATTATTGATTTCTGCTGCTGCAGCAGTGCCTTAAAGACCTGACCAGTGCCTCTAGGCATAGACGTGTTATATTTTTATAGGCATGTAGGACAGAGATAATCCATGCCCTAGGCTGCTATCAAGTCAAAAGACAACAGGATGTTAAAAATTTATGGGAAGAAAAGGGGAGCAGAAAGATTGTTAAAACTGTACATGAACCAGTAGACAAGAAGTAGCACTGAAACAGGAATATGAGGATGCACTGTTTCTCCCACACTATGTGTGAAGTTTAATGTTAATCACTGAAGTGTTGTAAGGTACAGCAGTGATTTTAGTGCTTATGGTGTGAATGCGTTAACAAAAGACTTGCTTGTTCTTGCAACAGGCAGACAACAGGTCACTATAGATCCACCAAATACCATCATGTTAGTGAATCAGCAAAGTGTGCTTTCATGATGTCTTGTGATATTAATTAGCTGAGACAAGATAGCAGAGATAGTGTTTTTAATTCTACTGAAGGTATCTATAATAAAAAAGCAAGAAGTCACATTTTATTCTGTATCACAGCACACATTCAAAACTGAAAGGCTTCTGACATGACTGTTTGAAATGAGGTTCCACAGACAATGGTAGTGTAGTTTAGAAGGGTTAGTTTCAACTAACAGTTATTATTTTGATAACCACTACAGATCTCACACTTGTATAAGCCTCCCAGATCAAATACACTTTTCCTGGAGATCCAGGCTTCAATTGTCTTTGATCAGCAATAGAGAATACATAGAATACATAGAATAAACCAGGTTGGAAGAGACCTTCAAGATCACCGCATCCAACCCATCAACCAATGAAACACCACCCAAACAACTAGCCCACGGCACCAAGCACCCTATCAAGTCTCCTCCTGAAAACCTCCAGTGATGGCGACTCCACCACCTCCCCAGGCAGCCCATTCCAATGGGCAATCACTCTTTCTGTATAGAACTTTTTCCTAACATCTAGCCTGAACCTCCCCTGGCGCAGCCTGAGACTGTGTCCTCTTGTTCTGGTACTGGCTGCCTGGGAGAAGAGACCAACATCCGTCTGTCTACAACCTCCCTTCAGGTAGTTGTAGAGATAAATTTGCATCCTGTAAACTTCTGTTGTTACTCTGCCTTAGAGCACTGGAAGATTTTTTTTTTCCCTTTTTTCTTGTTTAATCAGTTAATGTAATTACATTTAAGTGTTTCTTCTTTGTCTTCCTTTTTCTTGCCATGTTCTCACAGCCCATGGCCATTAATGGGAGCACTAGGAAGCATCTGAGCCTGGGCATCATGACAGTGCAACCATAGATGGGTCAAGGCAATCCATGGGTTGAATCTCTGGTGGTATGTTCCCATTAATGCAGGCATTCACCAGCCTTAGACTGCCAGTAAAATGCTCTCTCTCTCGAGAGGAGTCTATTCTTAAGCATCAGTTTTCAGTCTTGTCCCTAGTTTTAATACATCTTTGCACTTCTTTTTCACACACAGATTATCTGTGGATTTAGGATGTGTTAGAAACTGGATTAGGACTTGCAGATTTTAAGTGTATATACACAGACTGCTTCTTAATAGCTTGTAGTAGCAAATCATTCTGGTGTACACACTGAAGTAATGTGCTCATCAAATGAAAGTCATCTTTTTGTTTCTTTAAAAATCATGCCTACCCCTCACTAACAGGGCCTTTCAGTTTCCTACATGTTGTGTCCAAACCTTTGCTTTCCATGTTCCATGGCAAAAGGAGAAATCACTTATTAATGCTCAGTTAGTAACAAAAAGTTACTCACTTGAATAAGAAAGGCAAGGACTCAAATGGAGACATTTACACTGCATTTATGTGAAGTATAGTAGAAGAGAGACCAGTAATTTCCCATTCATTATTGTTTGAAATGCCACCATTTAGATGTAATCAGAGGGCTTTAGATTCCTACTTCTAAAAAAATTTGAAAAACTGATTGTATGTTTTCTATAAAAGAACAGAATCATAACACCAGTGCTAACTTTCAAATCCTATTAATGGCTAGCACTATATTTTTTCAATAAAATAATATGTCAAGCTATTGGCATGACTGTTTCCATTTTAAGGCAATGTACTAAGTACTATATTCTACATTAGTCTGCACGAGATTAGTTCTAATTCAAGAGTCACTTCTCCATTAATCAGACAGTAAGGACTTTATGGCAAGAATTAACCTATAGATATGGGTATGTAATGAATAAATTAATAATTCTTCCTGGATAATGATACTGGATTCCTTATTGTAGTGGAACCCTCACTTAAAAACCTAGATATGTCAAACATTTTGCTATATGAACTCTTACTGAATTTGAGTTCTCTCAAATCCTGCTCTCATGGATGAAAAGTCCTTTACCACCAATACAATCTCAGCAGATGCTAAAGAAGAAATGTGTGGGTAAGAAGATAGAACTGGAAAAATTGTTAGTAAGTTGACAGTATTGAGAATAGATTGTTCTACATACACCCAGACATCAGCTGCCTGCTAATGCAGACCAAAAAACCCAGTATAATTAATACGTTAGGGGAATTATTTCAGGAATTTTTAACAATAAGCCCTTGAGTTATAATGTATTCCAAAAGAAATTATGCTTCAAACATGAATGAGCTACCAGCATGATGGAGACTCCCTTTTTACAAGGAGTCACATGGAAACGACAAGGGATAATGGGCACAAGTTACTCCTGGGGAGATTCTCATTGGAGTCCAGATTTGTAACAATGAGAGCAGTTAGACATTGGAATCATCTCCCAAGGGAAGAAGTGGACAGTTTTAAGACTCAGCTTGACAGGGTGCTGGGTCATCACATTTGAAGTACACTATCACCTAGAAAGGTTGGACAAGGTGGTCCTTGGGGTCCCTTCCAACCTGGCATTCTGTGATTCTTTTAACTTAAAAGTTATTTTAAGGAAAGCTGTCTGCTACTAAAATGGAAAATCCTATCTTCCAGGACTGTAAGCTAGAAGTTCCTGGACTTTATTCCATCATGCCTTAATAATAACAGTAGCTAGTGATGATTTTAAGAACTAGATCTTCCAAGGCCTAATACTTCATAAAGCATTTCAGTTTCACAGCCTGGAATAAAAGCCCAGGTTTCTGGAAAAACTTAAGTGAATGAGATACTACAAGCATGATAGACATCTTTCTTCTCAAAAGAGTGATGATTCATCTACAGGGACTTAGGTTAAAATGAAAACAAACAAATGTCTAAATGGATATAAAATGTGTTCCAAGTGATTCCTATCAGATGGCTCTTCTGGGAATTTCAGTGAGATCTAGAACTTAAACAGATTTTTCCATCTTTTGTAGAAACTGGACACTATGTCCCACTGCAACTGGCTTTCAAGTTGTGAGGCTGAAGATTATTGTGCTGTTTTCCCCATCTCTTTCTTTTTTGACTCCAGGAAACCCTTAGCAATGTATTTCACAGGTTACACTTTGAGATAAATGGAACCATTATTTCTCTCCCTTTAAAATTTTCTGAGACCGATGTCAGCATTAACCTTAATACTTCTCTGAATCTTGCTTCCCTTCTTTTTCTTTCCAAATGAATCAAGGTGCAATAGTTTTAGAAGCCGTTTAGAACAGTGAGAGGTAGATAAATAAAAGAAGAGGATACAATCTTGAAATACCTGACATAATTCTTCTAACTATGATGACTGCAAATATAACTGAATTTCATGCATCTACCTAGGTGGTTCCTTGCACTTAACGTGAGTGACTATCATGTGGTATCTGACCATCTAAACACCTGAAAGCTGCAAACACCCTGAGCTGCTAAATACATCCATTTTATTTTATCAGGTTTAGAGCCCCAAATGCTTCAGGTACTTTCCCAGCACAGAGATAGCGCCTGTTTGACTTCCAGTCAGCACTAACAAAAATGACATTTTGTTGGCAAGTTTTTCTCACTTCGTAGAACCAGGTACTATGATGCTCACCATAAATCCATTTGACTGAAGTCCTGTATTCACTGAAATCCTCACAGAGCTCTTTTCTCAGCTTTGGTGTGTTGTTCTGGCATAAAAAAGTTTTGCATATGAGCATGAAAACTTGCTGAATATTATTTATTTTCCTAGCATGCTAATGAAGTAGAAGGTGGAATCATAGTGTATAAATTTATTTCCTTAATGATTATGCTTCAGGCAATTAATTCATAAGTCATTTCCAGGCCTTAGAGATTTCTGTGACACCTCAGAGCTAATGTTGTAGTAAAAGTAATGAAATCAAGTGGTAGATAGAGGGCATAGATTCTGAGATGCATTCATGAAGCCTTCTGTGGGCTGCAGAATGTGGGAGCTCCTAAATATATCTTCCCTTCTTTGCCTAAGTAAGCAAAAAGATGAAAACCCAAAACATGCAGAGCTAATGAATACTGTAAGAGCTCTCTGCTCTAATACTAGCAAGAGATCACGATAGCAACTAATGCTTAACTCTTGTTTTTAACAACAAAAGTTAAAATCTACTCTCATAAATTCTTGTATAGCTTTCTGTTTTGGCAGGTAAATACCTGAAAGGAAAAGTTTAGACCTAAAATTGAATGAACTATATTTGGCATTTATCTGTGGGGTTTTTCTACTTGCAGTCCATAGGTGAAGAGTGTAAATGTGCTCTTTGAATGCAACCAGAAAGCATTTTAAATCAGGTTCTGAATGTGGCTTTGTGTACATTGAGCACCTAGAGTTTGAACATTTCTGGAAGAGCAATGAGGTGATTGTCACAACTCACTTCCAGCTGGAGTTGGGTCTGGTTGTTGAGTAAATGGACACACTATTCTTTAATGCTGTCTTGAAGTGGTCACTCAGGGCCTACCACTTTGCCTTCTTCTGGGACCTGCTCCTTTAGAGTTCAGGAGGTCAAGGGTTGCAAAAAAGATTGCTCCTTGAAAAACAATCTTGACCCATTGTTAAATATTTTTCAGCAACCAAACACATTTCTAGTACTTAATAAACAAGGCCCAAACTGAAAGTAACATTAAGACCCTCCTGGCAACTACTTTGTTGCTTCCTCATTAGCCTAAAACACTTACTCTTCCCTTGCTCCCCTTCTTGCTGTTGGTTTGAAGGTGATTGCTGCAAGGAACAGAAAAAGACCTTCAGAAGGATAAAAAAATCACACTGCACTATGAAGTTAACCTTGCACTGCATTGTTGGTTGTTTCTTTTTGCAAACACATAGAATCAGAAGGAATCATGGGCCATAGCACTTGTGCTTCATTCAGCCAAATTAATGGTGGCTAGTAGAATAGAAATTGAGAGGCATTACCTGATCTGAAATTAGAGGACGTGTTCATAATTTGTGCTCATAGTGCTTCAGTGTAATGGAAGTGCATTCAGTATTCAAAAATATTATGTAAACATTTTCAATATCTGGTGCTTCATGCACATGGCAAAGAGGCAATTATATTTCCTGCATTGTGAGGACATTTCTCAAGCAGTAGTGGTTCAAATCAACTCAGCTGAACATGGATAAAACTGCACCTTCTACAGTCACTGTTTTCTTGCTTAACATTTCTGTTGCAGAGAGTACATTTTTGCAATGGATTGGGGTGTTTTTCTTTTTACTGATTATCATCTCTCCCCAGAGATATTACAGCTTACCCATACACTCAGTTTTGCCCTGGATATGGCACAGATGTGCTCCTGCAGACAAGAGAAATTACATACATATATCAGAAGACAAAAATGGACCTACTACTAAGACCAAATCCCTAGACTTTAATTTTGGTGAGCATTGGATTCAGAACTTGTCTCTGCAGTTGAAACAGAAAAGCAGTAAAACAGTCTCTTAGGCTTTTGGAAGAGAGACAGAAATAATCTTCTCTCTCCCTGCTGGTCTTTTTAGCAAGAATCTCCCAAGAATACGCAGCAAGAACATACTTGAGATAAGTGACCCCCCTTAATCAAAAATCTGAAAGATTTGGTGTCACAATATTTAAATCAAAGATGTTCATGTAGGAAATTCTTTTGTTAAGGAATTGTGAATTGGCTTGTTTTCCTTGCTCAGGTGCTGAGGTTTCAGTTATTTGAGCACTGCCTTTAAAGCAGCTCTTAAGGAAACAATAGGATGATGCAGCTAAAAAAAATAATAATATATAATTAAAGAATAAATCACTGCTGACACCAAAGTGTATTTAAAAGCAGCTGCAGTCAATAAGATGGTTGGATTATAGTTCACAGAAATGAAAGGCATGCAGCCGCATGGGGCCAATAATGCTAGTTGATTTATTGTAGAGGAAACATGCAGAAGAAATCAGTAGAAAGGTGGACCTGAAAGCAGAAAAAAGAAACTGGCGATGTTTAAGGCTTTTTGTAAGTTCTTGTGGAGGCATGGGACATAGTGATTAAGAGAACAGCATTCGACAAAGGCCTATACAGTCAGGACTGTATTTCTGATCAGCAAGAAACTTGTTTAGAAGTCTCTGTATCTGGGTAAGGTGCAAAGAAATATGTTTAAAACAGATGGAAAGAGTTAAAAAAAATCCTCTATTACTTCAGTAATGTGATCCTATCTTATAAAGATATCAGATTCACCAGGCCATGCTTACAGTAAGTATTCTCTTCTTTCAAAAAACAGTCATAACTTTGGTACGGTTAAGTTGCTGGAGAATAAATTAATGTGATTCATGAATAATATCTGTTCTTGCAAATCTTCTTGCCTGTTGCATAGAGCAACTCTGACTCAGAAAATGAATAATTGATAAGGTGTAAGCCTATGAGCAATTGGGATCTTTTCAGATCTTTGTGTGAGAAAGAATTTGTTTTCATCTCTAAAATGAGAGGAATGTTGTAGAGAAATTGAAGCTGGGTGGTCAAAAGCATGAAACCTCGGCTCAGCAGTGTTGGGTTCTGTTCCCAAAGTTTTCACAAATGTTTGTATGACAGGAGGAAAGTTTACAGGAAGAGGTAATGTTCAAAATGTAAGGTAACTCTGAAGTTTGAACATTGACTGTTTAATTAATTAGCTAGCTAGTGGGGAAGAGAGAGACTATGCAAGGCAGCAGGAACAGGAGTGTCATAAGCAGAGATACTGGAATTTGGTTCCCCATTATGGAAATATTTTTTAGTTTTCCTGGCTTACCCCTTACTGGATATTGAACTGCCCTTTTTCTTGACTGTGTGATTTCTTTCTAGGGCATAACCTATTTTCCTTTTCATTCTATCTGCATAGTTCCTGTGAAATGTTTTGATCTGTCTGGGTTTTTGCACAGCAAGTAGCACTGCACAAATGTATTGGTGCGCAGAGAACTTAGTTTTGACATTACAGTTGTCCAGACAGGATGGATTGTGGGAAAGTCATTTACTTTCTGACTGGAGCAGAAATGGATGAGGCTGAGCTAGGCATTTAAGAGATTATCTTCTTTTATTTTTTTTCAGACATAGATTGTAATGCAGTGATTCCAGAACAAGATGAGATACAACAAGCTTCTAGCTTTGTAGATGGTACTTGGGAGGAAGGAATTGTTCAAAAGTCTCATCTTTCTTAGACAATTGTCCTCATTTAGAAGGCCATTGTAGTCAGGTGCATATTGGAAAGACATACTTGTTTGTCAATTAATACCAAATTAATGTAGTTAAAGTAACTCCTAATTTAAGCTTGCTGGATTAATTATGTTTTTACAACAAATTCAAATTGCCATGTTTGTATGTTAATTAGATTATCAGAGGGTGGATGATCAAGATATTCAGTATTGTACAGAAAGTTTGGTGACCCCACTTTTTACTTGTGGGATTAGCAGGTGTCACGTCTTTCAGAGTTAATAGATAAGAGCAGTGGCAGTATGATTCAGTCTTATGTCTTGCAAGGCACGTTGTTGTGCGATCATAGTGCTGGAAGTCAGTGAACGTACTTGGAAAGAAAAACCTTTATGAACTGTATGTGGTTTATTTGGTCTGTTAAGTTTGCTGTAGTTTCTGTGTCTCTACAATGGTGCAAATGACTTGCAGGAGAGCTTTAGAACTTAATTACTGTTTAAAAGCATTTTTAAATTCCTTGAGGCAAGGTGCCATGAAAATACAAAATGCTATTAATTGGCTCATCAGACATTACAGAATGCCACAGTCATTGCATATTTAAAAGTCTTTCAGTGGTTATTGTGGTGCGACAACTTGGCAATTCAGTTGTAAGCAAAAGTTTCCATCAGTTTATTTCAGTGTACAATTGCACTATCAGGAGACAACAAGATGGAACAACCCTGTGAATTTTGCATGCTTTTGTATTGAAAACATGAATGCTAAAAACATTCATCCTGATTAGCCAAAGAATGCTGTATCTTTAAAGTTGCTCCAGTGAATAGAGTCCTAGCAGTGGCTTTGTAATGAGAAGTGGCATTCACCATGCTTTGCTGCTCTTAATTATTAACCATTTTGGAAGTCTGCCCTACAATAACAGAGCAGTTCTAATCTCTTTAGAGATTGGAATTTAATTTAATCTTAAGGGATAGTAAATGATTTTATTAGAGTTGCTTAACACCTGGAATTAGGACTTCAATGGGGACCAGTCTGATCCGCTGCTTTTGTGCAAATAAAGAAGGGAATGATGTTTGTGTTCAGTGTTCTTCAGGAAATCTCCCAGCTGGGGTCTGATATGAGAGTGGATTCAAAGGAGAGAAAATCAAACATCTGTACAGGGCATCTCTAGTTTAAAAGAACGGAGCACAATTCTGATACTGTACAATTCTGATTACAGAATTGTTTATTAGGTGTTTAAATGAATATAAATGTGATGATCATAACTGAAATACTTGCTTTTCTACTTCAATGAGAAGTGTGAGGGTTTTTTGTCTCTGAACACGTCATGGAATATTCAGATGCCTGTTTCATGGCATCCAAATGCATTGTGTCACTTTACACCTTATTTCAGCATGTAAGCTTTAGAGATAAGCATATAAACAGGTCAGTGTACAATAATTTCAAGTCAGCCATGGGGAATAGCAAGGGATATATGTCACAGTAAGCATTTTTAACAGTACATTTAAGTACAGAGCTTTAAGGTGTGTGGCCTACCAGTTAGAGATATTTTACAGCTAAGATGAATATGCTTACATTTATTCTCACTACTGCAGTGATTGTTTCTCTTTTTTTATGATTAAAATTGCAGCATGTGAATACAATGGAGTATGTTGAATACTTACTTTGAGAGTGCAAGCCTCTGTTTATGTTCTTTAATTTGGAACTACATGAATTTGGAACTACATGAATGAACGCTTCACTCAGCAATTCGATGTCCTAGGGATTTTCCAGAGTACTTTAGCGGTGTTCCTTAAGACAAACACATTTCTTTGTCTGGCTTATTACAGAGACAACATCACCCATTTTTCTCTGATTACTATCATAGAATCATAGAATCAATAAGGTTGGATATGGGATGGCATACAGCATTGTGGCTACAGGCTTTAATTCTTATTTCTGTTTTCTTTTTTTTGCTGGTTTAAGTAAGCAACAAGAAACCAAAACAGTACTTTATACAGTGGAATTAGTAGCTCTTCCCTGGTATGTTAATTACATCAATTGCAAATGTCACTCTACTAGCAGCTCCTACTGTTTTGAAAGCTGTCTGATATAATTTCTCTTCTAATGTTAATTCTACTCAGTGCACATGTAAAGTATAGACAGATTAACTAATCTAAAGATACATGAAGCTCTCTAAGCAGCAAGTAGTGTGGGCACCAGGTAGGGGGATAACCTTCATCCGACCTCACACACTGTTCTGGGGGAACAGTTAGTGCTAAACTGCATACTAAATAAATAAATAAAGTAATGGTACCATTTTCCATCTGTCTAGAGACAGCTGGAAAGCCAAAGTGAACCATTAGAGAGATGGGAGGTAATGTCACCTAGCCCAGGCCCCTGACATTTCTAAGTAGCATGGAAACTTTTCTGGGTTAGTCTCAGTTTCTGGATTTGCCTCCATGTAACATCCACCTAAACAAGACCTTTCTAAATGTATGCAAATCCCCACTGGGGAAGAAGAGGACAGAAGAGTTCCTCATCTAAGAAAAACCAAAGCTACCCACTCCCCTAACAGCTAATCCTGCCTTCAGGATGGGTAATGAAGCAATTTCCTTCTTTGTCTGTTTGTCCTGAATTAAAGGAGGGCAGAAACAAAGATTAGGTAAAATTAAAGTGCACAAACAGAATCAGGGATACCAGACTGGAGCCACTGTCCTTTCAGGACTATGTCGATAGTCCTTTGAGTCACACAGTGTAGACTGAGTTGTCGTTCAAGGGGAAGTAAATTGCAAGAAAATGAGGTGATAAAGGCAACCCCTGATGGGAAAAATGGTAACATCTCCACTCCTTGGAGAAATCACTGACATTTCTACATTCCTCTTAAAAACTCTCTCTCTCAAGTCCAGTCAGAGATTGAGAAGACTTTATTTACAACATGAGATGAGTGTGTTTTGGTCATTAAATTCTGAGACAGGTTAATGTCAAAGTATAAACCATGAGACTACACAGTGCCACCAGAATGGTCCACAAGGGCAGCAATCTGTTTGTCATGGTGATAGCTGGAAGCAAAAAAGACGTGAAATTGATTTCTCTAAAAGGATACTTCTTTCCAGGTTACAGAAAATACAACTCATTATAGGACCCTCAATTCCTTGATTTGTCTGATGGCTGCATTCTTGAATGGGTGTTTTGGTGTTTTGTCTTGGGTTTTTTTCATTAGGAATGGTAAAGGGTAGCTTAGACATAAGAATCTTTACTGAAGGGAAGTTGAGATGTTGTGAG
The DNA here is from genome assembly GCF_014839835.1 of Dryobates pubescens. NCBI lineage: Eukaryota > Metazoa > Chordata > Aves > Piciformes > Picidae > Dryobates > Dryobates pubescens. The sequence continues at coordinate 8,612,028 of NC_071633.1, forward strand.
ATTGCCTCTCTGCAGCAGTAAAAGCACATTTAGAATATTCTGAATGGAAAAGAACCCCACAACTTTGATTTGTCAAAATGCTGTCAGGGGTCAGGAAAGTTCACCTCCTGAGCTCATTTGCTAGTTTATTTAAAATAACTTGCTATTATCTGAATAATTATTTCCCTCTGTCCAAGCTGCTGTATTTGGCTAATGTCTGAGAGAAGCAGGAGGATGTATCATCATGATAGCTGGAGTCTCACTGCCAGCATTTACCAGAGGACCGAATCGTTCTCTCTCACCATTCTCTGGGCTGTTTCTCAGAGCAGACCCAGCCTTTTCCTGAGGTTTCCTGCTGATATTTAAGCAGTTGGAACTCACTTATTCATAGTGAGCACTAGAACCTGTCTCAATGCTTTCATCCCTGACTGTTTTGAAACTGTTTGAAACAATCTGAGCAGAAAATGTTGTAGGTACCTGAATATGAATCTGAGTGAACTTGGTGCTTAAAAACACTTTCATCATTATCTCCAGTGAATGCAGATTTTTGTCTTGCTGCTTGAATATTGCCATTCAAGTTGCAGATATCTGCTTTATTGTGCACAGAATGTCTTGGCCCCTTGGATTGGTTTTGGGTTTGTTTTTTTTTAAGTTGTTATTTTTGCTGGTTTTCTTCCCTTGTTTGGCATGCTCATTGTTTCCAAATAATTTGCAAGTTTAAAATAACAGTGTCTTTATAGCACTTAGATACAGGTTTAGAGGCTAGTTTAGTCTAAAGGATTGATGAAATATGGAAAGTTAAGGTAGAAGGACGACAAACTCATATGTATTGGATCAAGCTATTAAGCAGAGAGTGGGAGTTAACACCAGTTATGCTGGTGATCATTCCTTGATTTTGGCTAACTAATTTAGGATCCCAAATGTTTCTGTAGCGCTAAAGACAGCAAAGCATGCTATATAGAATTAAGCTAAATTTGAAGCAGAAAATCAATGTACAATCAAGAAGTAGATTCACAAGGGAGACCCTTTTCCTACAGAATCTGCTCAGCCACAGAAAATGAGAGCTCAAATACTCCTCGCATACCTGGGGCTCATTAACACACACTGGTAAGCTTCATACTATGCAAAAGTGAAATATTGCTTTATTGGGACAGCCTAGATTATGTAACTGCACCTCAATGGAAATAAAGTATATGATTTTCAGTGTTGCCATTAGCAACAGTTCTGTTATTAATTTCAGCCTACATTCCCCTCCTGAAACAATCACTTCATTGAACGAAAACCGTGTGGGACAGATAATGCAGAAGGTTGTTAATGCAAAGTGAATCGGTGCTTTTGGGAGATACACCAAGAGTAACAATGAACATACTCCTTTTTGCAGCCCATCCTAGTAATTTCAAACAAAACCAGGGATTACACTTTGCTTTTAAAAGCTTTTCTTAAACAAGCCATGTCAGCTAGCATCCTGAAAGTGCAGCTTTTAACACATATCTCCATATTCTCTGGAAAATGTGGACAATATCCACATTTTGGGAAAATTCTCATCCTGATTATCTAACAAAGGCTTTTTTTTGTAAAAGTGAGTACAAAATTGCTAAGTATGCAATTCAGAAAAGCTTTCCAGTGGGACTGTCTGAAGTGCTGGGTTACTTGCTCTCTTTTGAAATGGAGCCTGTTCTGGTTGGATTTAAATGCTCATCTCTCCTTCCGTTTTTCTTCAGTTACATCTCAACAGTATTTCTTTATGCAAATTATGCACTTGTAATTGAGTGGATATTATTAAAAGCCTGGGAATTCCCCCAAACATTCATATTTAGTGAACTGAACAAAACAGACATTATGTTCCCTGAAATCTCATTACCTATTTTTGAAGAGCAGAAATAAAGCTTTTTAATTAAAGAAATAGCTGTTTGTACAGGGAAATATTGAATTTGCATGTACTGTGATCAAATAATGAATTCCATTCAGGAATGTTTATTTATCTTGTAATGTATGTGGGTTTCACAGCTGCCACAAAATCTCTATCATAAACATAGAGAAGTAAAAGAGGCAAACACAATCCTGGTATAATTCCATTGACTGAAATGTTGTTTGTTGTTGCTTAAAGTAACCTCAAATCTGTAATGCTAGTTTTTAGTATTACCTACCTGAATCTGAGTCAATTATAGAATTAAACAGAATTTAGTTGTCATCAAATGGTAGAAATAAGTCTTTGTCTTTAATTATGGGTGGCTTTTTTTTTTTTTTTCCTTTCTTCCTTCCAAGTGAAGTATTTGTGACTAAAAGCTTAGCCTTTTGAAAAATCTTCTCATGAACTGGTGAAAAACAGCTTCTGCACATTCTACCATTAAAAAAAAATCTCTGTGTGTTATAAACAACTGTCTTAGGGCAACTTCAGCCACCTCCTTGGCTGCACCTGCAGGAAAATACATGGAATTGTATGATGTGTTACCAGCTTGCTATAGTAGCCCTGAAAGTAAGATTTTATAGTGACCATTAACAATAGCTATGGGAAACTTCTGACATGCTCTACATGAACAAGAAATCCTCAGGAACCTGGAGAGACTCCAAGGAGGCCAATTGCTTATGGCGTTAATAAACATACCCATCCCCAGTGCATTACAGGTCACACACACGGTTACTATACAGCAAATGGTGGATATCATATTTAAAAAAATAAAAAATTACAGTCCAGAGCTCAGAATTCTTCCTTCTCCAGGAAGTAGCCTAACTGTGACTCTTATACTCTGGCCCTAAAATTGAAGCCTTTTCTTCAGGCTGCGGTAGTTTCATCAGTAGATTTAATAGCTATGTCATCTAGATAGGTTTGCGGTCAGCAGTGGAGACAGTTACAAAACAGTTGTAAACATAGAAGGAATACGAAGGTATCAACACTAGTAGGGCATTACATCAAACACTAGCACCATTCCTGTTTTAAAAGATGTCTGCTTTTGGAAGGGATCTTCATGCTGGCAGTCCCAAGTAAACACACTCTTATAGCAGTGAGTGAGATACCTAAGCCCACAACAGGAGTACCTATAGCTTCTTGTCTTCATTGCTGAGTCTTCAGGCTTCCTTGCAGACTATCTAGCTGCTCAGAACATGCAAGCAGATGTTTGTATAACCTCTGGAATGTTTCCTCCAAACCACTCTAACAAGACATAAAACTCTACAGGGTATGTAGCAATAAGGAGCCAAAACCAGAGGGTTTGAAGACTTCTGTTGCTAGAAATTACTTTCATGAACTGAAGAAGTCTTAGGGATACTAAACAGACACTTTTCACATCTTAAAGTGATTTCTGTGTGACTGCATAGGGTAGAGGTGGAATAAGGTCTATTTATACTAATCATAGAAGCATATATCTATATCATTATCATTTTCATAGCATTTGTTTCCCCACAGAAGACATTTTGTGCATTATATTTTTTCATTCCCACTTTATCTTTCTTCAATAACAAATGATCCTGCAGGAAGACTCTATCCTAAAGCTCAGATAGGTAGGTTTGTTTCTAGACTTTCAATTCATCATCTGTGAATTGAGGATAACACTGCTTTTTCTACTTTCTAGGAATATTGTCAAAATGAATCCACTGTGGATAGAAAGGCATTCAGTTATTATGAGGATGAGTGTTGTGGAAGGGACTAAGTGTTCTCTGCTATAAAGCAATCGAATGAATGCCAAGCAGTGGCAGTGTGAAATGGGTGAAATTAAGCTCTGGCTCAAAACAGGTGTTTTTCATTCCCCACAGTTCATTGAATCTGACTCTGATTTTGATGTCAGATAATAGACTGTCATTTGTTTAGCTGATCCGAATCAAATCATTATTACCAAGTGCTAAGTGATCCAAACTGCAACATTTCCTAATGCTTTTTGGCACAGGCCTCTTTTATTCTAAAGGTATTCAGATGATACTTAAAACTTTTGCTGAAAGCTTTCATTACATTTTAATGGATGTTACCCTTTTTTAAAGTTGCTTTAAATCCCCTTGGTTAAGAAATGCTTCAAATCAAATTCTGTCTTCAATTCTGCTTCTTTGAGCTTCGTCCCACTCTCTGTTCTTGAAGATGAAGAAATGTTTTTAATCTTTTGTAGAGTGCACAGCTGAAAGATCTAATTTAGCAGTGGTTTCCTGCCACAGGGTTCTATTTGTTGCAATTTAATGACTTTATTCTGTGTGTGCCTTCATTAATTTTGGCCAGCTTCAGAATGTCAGTAAAGCTGTCTGTGTTAAGATAACATGATCAACACTTTAAAATCATGCTATTAGAACTTTTTGGAGAACATTACTTTAACAGGGAACCACTACCGAGTCAACCACCCACCTCTTGCTTGAAACACTGATGTGGGAAGTGGATTTGGAGAAAAACCTAACTGTCTTCTATTTTTGCATGTTTTACTTTAGACCATAATCCTCCAAAAATATTGAAGTCAATCTGAAAACTACTTTGGCTCCACTGACCTTCTTGAGCAAGCTTTAAGCTATCTTAGTTCAAGCTATTTAATGTAGTATAGGATTTGGCCAAGGAGCTGCATTTCTAAAAAGGATTTTCAAGAAATGGTTTATCCATCTACTCCGGTTGAAGGAGAGTTCAGGTCACACATGCATTCATGAGACTGAATGTGTCACAGAGAGGGCCCATCAGTGCCATAATTACCTCGCTTTGATAAAAAGAGAAAATAGAGTTGTAGAAAAAAATGGTGAAAATTGTTTTCTTTAAACAGGAGTGCTAGTCTGGGGTATCAGAACTATTTCTGTCAAGCAGGAAATGGTACCATTATCACTAAACTGAAAGGCCAGCTCTGTTGGAAGTGCCAATTACTGGTAATGTATGTGGTGGGTTTCTTAGTCTAATTGGGAGATATTTTTAAAAGACAGTAGAAATGGTATGAGTGAGTTGTGACCTTTGTGTTCCTCTAGGCAAATTACTGGGTTGGATTCCTAAGGGAGATAGGGAAATGCTTCTGAAAAAAATGTGATAGATGTCTTTTGGGCATCAGAGCCTTGTTAACAGTCTCCTGCCTTTGTCCTGGGTTTATTGTACCAATATAAAGTTTAAAACTGTTGATGAAGGGATTCCTACAGACTTACTTTAGGAAATAACCGTTCCACAAGGCTTTGCCACACTGTGGGCTTCCACAGGTGGCTGCTGTATTTCACCCTCTAACTTCCACAGGAGTAAATGGAGAGTGAAGAGTAAGTGCTGTCAATGGCTGTACTTGGGGGAGATTACATGAAGATAACAAATAGTGCATCATACCTACTGACAGGGTGTTAGATTGCCTAGAGCAGCAGCCTGTAGGTGTTTTTCTGCCTGCAGATGTGTAACATATTAAGGGCAACTTTTTTCTTTTTTTTTTTTTTTTTAAACCTGGTGAATTCCTCTGGCCACAAAGATTGTCACAGTCACAAAATCAACAGCACAAGACACACTTTTTGCCATAAACTACTATACATGGACTGATGACCCGGGCTACAGCAGTTTTCTTGTTGTGATAGTATTACCGGAACAAACTCCGTTTGGCCACAGTATTTTGGTGTATTTCACCAATGCAAAGGTCTTCTTATTTATACCTGTCATCACTGTGCACCACTCTGAAAGCTTTTCCATCAGCTCATGGTGCAAAAATAACATGGTCTGTGCACTGCTGTTCATTTTTTAAGTCCCCTTCAATTCCTACAGAAGAGAAAGAGACTGTGGCCAAGGTCTGATTGCCTTTGCTTGCTGCTCTTGCCTCCTGCATTCAGAGGGGCTTTGTGCAGCTGAGAACACGCGGTACCCAGATAACAAAAAGGACAGAGCATATTTCTCTCATTCAGAATTGGGAGGCACAATATAATCTAGTGCCTTTTACTCTTTTTCTTTTCTTCTTTATTTCTTTTCCTTTTCTTTTTTTTCTTTTCCTTTCTGTAAATCATATTTCTCTCATTGTGAAATTGTCCCAATCATCTTGTTTGTCTCTTTTCACAGAGCGATGAGGTTTTAACAGTCATCAAGGCAAAAGCACAGTGGCCTGCCTGGCAACCTCTAAATGTGTAAGTAAGTAGGGAACGGTATGTCTCAATAACCTCGTGTTGAGTGTTGGCTAAAGGGCCACTATAAACTCACTGTATATTATCATTACTCACTCTTTGAAGAAATAATCTAAAAATATTTTGATAGATGAGTTTGGGTTTTTGCCAGCTTCTCTCTTTCCTTTGGCATCTCTTCATTTTTTTGTATGCTTTGGTTCAGTGTTGTAGCAGAAGGATTGTCCTGTGGAGTTTCTGCCTTCATTGAACAATGATGTTCCTTTAGTGCTTGCTCAAATATATGCTGTATTATTCTACATGTAGTAATTTTTTGAATCATTCTGTGTCACACTGTGGCAATGCACTGTCAATACAGCAGATCTTCAATCCACCAACCAAGAAAAACCCCAGAATCTTAAATGACTAATTCTTTATTATCTGAAACGTGTTGAGATACCACATTGATCCTGGTAGTTGTATAACCATGCTTGTTTTACCAAGCAAGACAGCAAACTAGCTTCTTAGGATCCTAACTATGGAGTCTCTGGCACTCAGCAGAAAAGAGAATAAAACTCATGTTCAGGATGATTCTATGATACTCTTGAATTTACCAATTGCTTCTTAGGGAGTGGAGGTGGGAGTCAAGCAGGTAGTTTCAGCATAAATCATCTGTGCTTGGCCCAAAGTTCCTAGTAATTACACAAGCCTAAATGAGTGAAACTTAAAAGAAGCAGCTAACAGTGAGAACTGCAAGACTGTAGGGACCAGGTAGTCCCGTTTCCTCTGTAAAATATATGGGAAGCAGTTAGTGGAACAGTGTCTAGTTTTGTTGTCTGTGTTTCAGAAAGTATATTTAAATGTGGAGGTTAGTCAAGAAAAAGCTGGAAGAGTTTGGTTTTCAGAAAACATCCCCTACCATAAGAGGCTTAGAAACTCTTAAGCAGCTTAGAACTTAAGCTATTCAGTTTATCCCCTTCTACCCACCCCCCCAGAAAAAAAGGTTAGAAGGTGAGCACAGCTTAAATAGTGAAAAGATTTCTGATAGCTGATCCCTCTTTAATCTAGGAGAAAAAAAAACAACTATTAAATCCCTTGTAGCATGGAAGCTAAGGAAATTGGTGACAAGGAAAGTCTCACTAAAGGTATGGAGAAAGACTTTAACAGTGTGACTAACCTTCAGAGCAGGTGAAGGATTTTCCAGCACTGAAATATAATTTAACCCTGAGACAGAGTTGTAGGCTCTGCACAGGAATTGTGGGTTAGGCTTTTTTTGGCTGGTGTTGTGCAGTGGTCAGTCACGGTGGCAGTAGTGGCATTCTTTATTTATGATCTTATTCCTCTGAAATTTTCAGTAGTTGGTTTTGGTAGTGTTTGCCATGTAGTAGATGTGATAGCTTGCCTTTTTTTTTTCTTGCTGCCTTCTTTCTATTTACTCCAAATTAACACTTTTAAATGGAAACTTTTGTCCACTTCTCCATCTGCTACAGTGAGGTTTCTGACTGAAAAGAGCCATTTCTTTTTTCCTTCCAATTTCATTTGCTTTCCTAACACAAGATTTATGTATGATGTTCCTGTATCAAAGCGAACAATACTACTAGGAACTGAAGTTTTGGGTGCTTGGAAGGTTTTGGCATTGACAGAAAAGCAGTCTTACACTTTGTTCACAGAAAGATGGTGAGAGAATCTCTTGCTCCAGTCTCAAGCCATCATTTTTCAAATACACCAATTATGTCACAAAACAAAAATCAAAGCCAGTGAAAGTATGTTGCCCCTGGTCATAATAGCTTATTTAATACAGCACTGAGAAACTTCACAAAAAAGTTGAGAGTGAACCACTTCAGACACTTTTTAGGCATATTTCTTCAGAAACTTGTCTGCAGATGCCTTTGCAGCATCCTCCAGATGTTTTTCCAGTCAATTCTTACCTGTTCTGTGTGGTAATTCTCATCTTTCAGTAACATCAAAAGGAATAACTCTTGGTACTTGTGCTTTCAAATGCTGCACAAGGGTTTCTCTAACCAACATTCCCTCATTTTACAGGTAGAGTTAGATTTTTGCCTTTTTAAATCATTTTTATAATACTTTGCCACAATATTCTTTTTGTTTCCATTGAAAAATATGATCTAAGCTTCAAAAGAGGACAAAATTTTCATTAGCCATTTACTTCTGGTGTTAATTTCCCATTTGCTGTTATGGATGGTCCTTAGAATTTAGAATTGTGCAAGTATTGGATAATGACTCCTCAGGATAAACATTTGGTCTATTATTATGCATAATGCAGCCATCTTACTAATCAAGAGTTGACAAAAAGTCACTAATTACCTTCTTTTCCATAATGGTTATTAATATATCTACTGTATAATATGATGTGATAGTGGTGCAACAGTGGTCTTACAATGTGTCATAATAAGCACAGCCTGAACATCTTCCTGATTGTGTTTCACAAGCATTACAAATGTATAATACTGGTGAGCTGATTCACAGAGACCTAAGCGTCAAAAGTTGGTAAATTCAGCCTGCTCATGCTTTATGCAGTTAGGAGGTAAACTTCAGAGTGATTTTTATTGGTCATCCTATCCAAGTTACAGTACCAAGTTACAGTGATTACAGTTCAAGAGAGAGGAGAGGAACAACTGCCTGCCAAAACATGTGAGAGGGCTGTAGAGAATTAACATTTGTATGTGATGTTGTGGCAATATGGACACCAGGCTGCTGCACCGAGTGTATGTGTGTCCCACAGCTTAGGGTTTTGAATTGCAGAGTCATTGACAGACATTGTCATGGAGAGGAAACTTAAGTGCTAGGCATTTGCCCATGCCTTCCTCAGAGACACCAGATCAGTCAGACCCGTCCCCTTCAGGGGAAAGCTGACAGAAAAGAAAGCAGAGAGGAGTATGCACCGAGGCTCAGCACAGCCATGGGCTCTAGCCCCACTACCCATGCAGGGTAATCCCCAGGCAGCCAGAACAGGCATTGTGCCTGCCCTGTGCCTGCCCCTGGGGCTGCCAGGACTTTCTCATCTCTCCAAAGCAGCCAAGGGGACAGCAGCATCTCTTCTCCTTACAGAGGCTGTAGCAATTCAAGCCACTAATTCTTACCCACATCTTGAGCAGTTGGTGAGCCCTCGCATTTCCACTCTGGTCATGCACAATAATGTGAGAGGATGATCCTGGCTGGACATCTCTTGCAGATTCATCATGGAGTTAAATGACTTTTCTTCTACTCTGTCAATGCTGGTCAATGAGGCTGTGACTCTCGAGGCTAGTCATATCTCATTAAGTAATGTTTCAAGTTCTGTCTAGACCGAGGGCTGAAGTGTGTAAGTCTGTGTCTAAATCTGACAGTAATGCTGAAAGCCTTTGGTTCATGATGCCAGGGACAAGAAGAGAACTGTAACTGGAGCTTTTCTTCTGCTGAGGGAGAAGACAATAGAGACTTCTCAGTGCTGATCCAGTGGAAACAAAGTGCCACCCAAGGGAGAATTCTTTAGTTTTCAGACATGAATTCAGATATAAGAACTTAGAGTAGGGACTGAGACAAGTTGCTACCCCTAAGCAGGGAAGGATATAATGACATTAAGTAAATTTTTTAAATGCTTTTTGTTAAGCACAATTAAGGCTAATGCACTTTTAGCATATTGTCATCTCCCAGTACAGTATAAAGCTGTGGAAACTATATCCTGCTACTTCACTGCCTGCTTTTTTCATTCCTCTCTTCACATCCTACATGCTCTTTGTCACTGTGTTGGGTTTTTTTTACCCTGTCTCTCTCCTTCTTTATCCTCCATTTGCTTTCTTGTCTGAGGCCCCAGGATGCACAAAACTCCTCTGAGCTGTCACATGTGTGAGACAGTTTTGAGTGGTTTCTGTGAACCACTTTTATGATTGCCCAGCTGAGAGCACAGCATTGGTGACACGAGAAGGGGAGTGCCAGCCCAAGTAATAAAACAGTTTGCTGTTGCTCATGTTTGTATTACCAAGTTGTATCTGAAATTCTAACTTTAAAGTACTTGCAGGGAATGCATTCTGGGTCCAACACTATCAGGGTACAGCAAGCTGTCAAATGAAAGCAGTTTCTCTTATCTTACTTGTGTAAACAAGAGCACAGCTCATTGCTCCCTTCCTTTCAGCTGTGTTTCAGGCAGAATCAAATTTTACTTTCATACTCAGTTGCAAATTACTGGACTTTGACAGTACGGAGGATAAAATACAGCAAATACAGGTAGTACATCTGCATATCCAACGCCAGGACAGAAGAATTTTGGGGTAAAGAAGGCAAGACTTTTAAAGATAGTTTGCATCAAATTCCATAGGCACTAATACCTTTACAAACCTTGTCTTTTTTTGTTGGTTTGTTTTCCCCCTGTCTGTCTTCATTATACCTTTATTTCAAATCCAGACATCTCTATTGTGACACCTCCGTTTTTCATTCAACAAGCACTTTATTATCTAAACAGCTTCCCAGGGATACCCACCAGAAGAAAATAAGCATAAATCCTGATCAATTAGTCCCACTCTATAATGTGAGTTAGAGAGTCAGTTACAGGTATTAAAATGGGACCCTTTTAGGAGGCATGAGGGATAGTCAGTTGTTGGGCACAGAAGTGGTCAGTTGCACATCTTGGTATGAGCTGGATTGTCTTCAATGTAGAGAACTCCATGACACAGCATGTTGTCAGGGCATTTGCAGTTTAACTCTGTCTGGTTTTTTCACAATCACTATGTCCCCTATGATTCCTCCCCGTCAAGGAAAGGCATCATCATATGCATATCATTCTTTATAACAGATGAGTAGGGAATTTAAATCTATTGGGGGGGGAGGGTTGGCACTGTTTGCTTCTTGTCTTACTTCTTTTCCTTACATTTTTAACTTTTTGCCTTTTCTTTTTCTTTACTTCACTGTAACCTACTGCTGTTCTTGTGCCCACAAAAGTTCTCTTCCTTAAAGTAGCTTCCACATTTAGATCATTGAATGATTACTGATGTTGTTAGATGGAGAACCACTTAAGTCCGAAATGGAACTCTTTACTGTCTTCTGAAATGTAATAAAATAACTCCCTCTCCTCATCTTATGCTTCATTGTTAAAGATCTCAATTTATTGTGCCTGATAGTCTACTTGTTACAACCAAAACAGCCTTAATGTGCTGCTGTCTCACTGATAAATATCCTTGTGTAAAACTGCCCAAGGTTATGTACACAGTTGCATACTTAAAAGAGGTCTTCAGCAGTGAGAACAGCTTTAATAACGATTTGTGACTACATTAATGTTACCAATATTATCTAATCAGTTCCATCAGATGGCAGAGAGCTGAAACATAAACGTTATTCATGTAAACATGATGTGTTGCTGAGCCACTCGACCTTCGCAATGTTGCAACTCTTCACAGAAAGGCTAATGTACAAAACGACATTGGAAAGCTTGTAGGCAAGCATTTGCTGTAAACACCTAATTCTCAGACTTTCAGTTCCTGAAGTGTTTACATACTTAAACAGTTATGAGCAACATTGCTGAATCCATAAAAGTACAACCTAACTTCAGTGTTTTCAGATCTCACTACATTTTCACACAGGTGAGGGGACCTCTCTTAGGCAGCAATTGAAACCATATTTACTTCCATAGGTTAGTTGGTGCTTGCCTGTTTTATGAGTGAGGGTCTGATCTTCCAGTATAACTTTTTAGTCAGACACACAAGCGTAAGGTTAGGTAAATAAAAGATACCCTCCAACAGGAAGAAGATGCTTCTGGTACTTGAAAAATCTAGATTTAGTTCTCCTTTCCTGCTGTGACAAGATTTGAATGGTAATGCCTGCCTGTGAATAGCTAATTCAAACCAGCAACCTATCTCTTCACCATCACATATCATGTTCTTCTAGCTCAAGCTTTACTATTTTGCAAGGAATAATTAAATATTTATTAGGCAGAGAAAGAAAGCAATCACTAGAATTTTTACCTCAAGGAAACGGAGGAGACAGAAGAATTCTCTGAAGGAGATGCATTTGGTAAGCAGTGAGTTAACCAGCTTTGTAAGATGGGGAAGGGGTATATGTGGAGTAAGTGCAGAGCAGCTGCATGTTCTCATTAATTACAAATAATTTTGTCTGTATTTCATGGCACTTCAGCAACAACGATAGCTTTTCTCAGCTCCCTCTGTACCTTGGAAGAGAGACTGTTCCTGGCCAACAAAAATATCTTACTCTTGTTTCCAGGGTTTTAGCCTTTTGTTAAAACACACTTCCTCATTGCTTGAAATACAGTGCATAAATTAGGTAATTTTAGTAAAGAAAACAGATTAGACATTTTTTGACTGATATTTACCAAATTAAACTGAAGAAGCAATGTTTCCTTTCACCCAAATATGCACTTTGAAAGTAATTGATAATTTGCTTAGATCTAGTTGAAACTGGTTTTCTTTTACCTGGGTAATTTCTCTGCAGGAAATAGACAAAATTATATATATTTGTATGATGTTCATAAATGGAGTCATTTTTTACACTGAAGACTTCAAGTAGACACTTCCTTTTGTATTGTCCTATAAAAATACATTATTTAAGGAATCTTAAAATATTTTCTGAAAACATTTCAGAAGTAATTTGGTGGTGGTTGTTGTTGTTACAGTTGATGTAATTGATTTATGTACCTATCTGGAAAATTTGAGAAATTAATTTACCTATTAATCTGTGTGAATTATCCATTTCTTTCTCAACTGCCTATGTGGTTACAATGAACACGCACATCTGCCACAATTAAAACTTCACTTTTTCCTTAAGATCTGTATTAAAAACATTTATAGGCTAGACTCAAAATTTCTTCCTTGTTGTGCTGCCTACATTTGGAGTAATTTGCTTTTGACAGCTTAATGTGGAGACTGTTGGAGGAAAGAGAAACAGGTGTACTGAATAATTTCATGTCCTCAACCAGTGATCTCACTGGAGGAAAAAAAAAGGCGCTTGTTTGTCGCTGTTCATTTATTGCCTCTGATGTTGGTAAAACAAGCTAGTGCCAAAAACTTCTTTATTCCCTTATATCATGTTTTAATCTTGAGATGGTTCACTGCATTTACTTAATATAAATACTAAGGTTAAAACAATGAAGCATTTTATAGCAGATGCATTTTTTTAAAGCATTTCAGATAGGGTTGGTATGTGCCAAAGTTGTGTGTGACAGCAGCACAGGTCTGAGCCAGTCAGAACAAAAAGAACAGAGAAGGTGCAGTTGTGCAAGGTTAGCCCCCAGTGTGTGCTCAGAGTCCCCAGCAAAGTTACACCAGCACCTTTGCTGCCAAGTCTTGCATCAGCTGCTGCTTGAATGCACCAAATAAAACCACCTCAACCACCTGTAAGCTATAGTTTCACCTTAAATGACTTTCCTACAGCACTTTCTCATAGAAAATGCTGCACCTTTTGTAGGGCCAGAAAGTACAGGACTTGTTCAGAGCCAGTAGTGTTTAACTGTTTAGGAAACCCACATAACCAAAATACGGTCTATTTAGCTGTGTCAGTATGAAATGAATCCCCCCTGTTTGCACAGCCACTATCCAGGGATGCTCTGTGCCAGTCAGAGGAGGTGCTGCAGGGCCCATTAACCTGCTGCCAGCACCCAGTTCAGTGTGGAGGCACCTCTGCGTCAACCCCTAACAGAAATCCTCTCTGTTTTCCTCTGGAGCCATCCTGTATTTGCTGTGCAGAATCTCAATGGCAGTGCCAAATGCTGTTCTCTACTAAATCTATATTAATCAGCATTGAGAGAGGAAGATTCAAATCAATGCACCGTTCAGCCTTGATAGCAGAGAGGCTTTACCTAAACAATAATGAAATGCTCAGAGCCCTAGAGATTAGAGACCTAACAACCTCTCTGAGTTAATTCTGTGAATTAGCCTTCCCAGAGCATCTTATTAAGGGTTGATGGAATTATTCACAAGCACCACACCAAACTCCTCGTAGTATACAAACTAAAATTCATTGAAAAGTACCCCCTGATTTTCTTGTAATAAATTTCAATAGGGAAGACTGGGGTCTGAATTTTGCAGTCATTCTGGTGTCTATCCATCCCCTTAAGATATTTCATATGAAATTAAACTGTAACTTTAGTTATTTTAAAACATTATGCAGGCACAAAAGTTTGGTGTGGCATCTAGGTGAGTACATTTTGAAATTAGTTGCCCATTTTCAGCTGATGTAACTCTTGCTGTCCCTCTTGTGCTGATGTGATTCCTGTCCTGCTGTGCAATATGCTGCCCATAAAGAGTTGATATTGCCATCAGAATGTAATTTATAAACATATACATTAGAAATCATTACATTATAATTAATTGTGTCCTCAGATTACTCAGCTGAGAATTTAAAAAAAAAAGACATGTTTGACCACAGATATTTGGAAGTAATTGATATTGTTAAAGGCAAAACACAGCCCGAACTGCAATTAGCCAGCTGTAATGGGCATAGTTTACATTTCATTTGTTGTTTTCTCCAAAGTGATAAGAAGAGCTCGTATCGTAGTCCTTTAATCTTCTATCCACTGTATATCATTAACATTTGATTACACAAATTGCTTATAAACACTGTTCTACCTAATGATTTGAAAAATAAATCATGCATGTATAATTTCGCCTCGTGACTAAGAGTCAGCAGAGGCTTATCTAGAAATAAGGAAGCTTATTATTTATTGCTACTTCTGATATTCCTTATAATGCTCATTTTTCTTGCAGACTTGTTAGACATTTTCTCCTAATTGGCTGAATGCTGGATTTATCTTCCACCTCCTCTGTACTTTTAAGAAAGTAAACTTGAGAAATTTTCTTGCTTTACAAGTTTACACATCCTTCCATAGCTGCATCTGACCCACAGAACACCTATGACATGCCTGCAGTTGTCTTACCCTTAAGTTTCTTTTAACAGAGAAAAGTGAGTGTAGTTAATTATATTTTTATATGAGAAAAGTGTACTACCAGGACAAGTAAAATCTTTTGGTGAGGAAAGGCTGAAGACATCTGAAGGAATAGGACATTATTTTAATTAAAAGAAAGTACTGTAGGTTGTATGGGCAGCTATTCCTTATGATGTGAGTGCAACCTGGTGACTTCAGAGCATTTGTGATACAGAAAACCTTGGTGGCTCTGCCTTTAGGGAGCTGAGGTGTGAAAGGCACACACAGAGAGGAGCTCACAGTCCTCTTCTGAAAAAAAACATGCTAGTTTGGACACCAGTCATGTTTTGAAGTTGCAATGGATTCCTGAAAGACTTTTTTTTCCCTTTAATACAGTAGCAGAACTGTGAATAGTACGGCCCTTGAAGAATAAATTGCATAGTGAATCATTACATGACATGCATTAGACAATAGCAGTACTACTGCAGAAGCAGTTAGTGCAAGGCTCCATGGAGATGTGATCTTTACTCACAAAGTTCAATATTCCTTCAGTTTTAGATTATTTTCTTTTTAAAAAAAGTCAGTATCTATGCTACAGAGAAGTTCTCTCAGTTTGCATGGCAATGTCATTAATGTTGATTAATGTCATAAGTTTGGTTTACTCCAAAGCTAAGGTGCAAATAATTTAATTGGTGTGTAACTATTTTTGTTTAGCACGTGGGACAATTCCACACATTTGCTATCCTTCGTGTGCGTAGCTACGTAACTATCATTTGTGAGAGTATAGTACGACGAAGAGCACAAACAATTAAAGAAAGAGTAACTGATTAAAACCAAAACTTAAATAACCATCATGCTAAGATACAGTTTAACTGCTGCCTAAAGCAACCCTGAATGATTATTTTAGGGATTCTTGGGTGAAAAAGTAGTTCACGTTGTTAACTGTACCTAATAGCTTCCAATACCGACAGATCTTTGACCGCTGTCGTATGAACATTACTTGGCTAACACAGGGTTGGAAGCTGGCCATAAAAACCAGTCACTGCCTTTTCAACAGTAATGCTACTGTACCCAAAGTACACTGAATTCACAATAACTTGATTTCAATCAGTAACAGCTGCATCCAGGAAAATAAAACTTCCGGCAAAGAAATAATTAGATCTGTACAAGCCTGTCTCCTTGCTAACAAAGAACAGCTGAAAGGAACACAACCTTGCTAGTAGGTAACGCATGAAGAATTGAAACAAGAAACGGGCTGATGAACTGAGTTACAAATGTATTCTGTTACTTGCCTTTGTAATGAAGTGGGATGAGTGAAATGTGGTGATGTTTGACATCTCACTGGATGTGTGTTATCCTGAAAGAAAATAGGAGTTTTTAGCTGAAAGAACGATGATGTGATTTTCTCCTGACAGATGAGTTGATTTAAATTTTTAGATGCTTGGAAGTATTTTCTAAATCCCTAAGTGGCTCTTTCCAAGTACAGATACGCTTTTACAAGAATAAAAATTGTAATGTTTTATTCTATGGCCCGTATTTTGCCTTCAATAGGAGCTCTGGGAATATTCTAAAAGGATTTTGTGTGAGGTATGTCTTGTCTAAACTTAAAACTCTAATTCCATAGTGAAAGCATTACAATCTCTATGGTGCATATATTTGTAAACACAAACAGTCTTCATAATGAATAGCTACCCAAGATATATATATATATATATTTAAGAAATATGCTGTAATAGGAGCAGGTGTGTAGAACAAAACAGTGCTAAGGAAGTGACAACTTTCAGGGACAGGAGATTGCTTTGGGTGGCTGCCACATTGGTCACATGGAGTGTGGCCGCCTACAGGCATCAAGAGCACAGGGTGAAAGCTCTAGGCTACACTGATCAAGAAGAAATCACATCTGCGCTGTGGGCTGTGAACCAAAGCATAATGGGAAATTCACCTCAGCGGTGCTTCTCTGATCACACCTCCAAATACAGTATCCTATAAAGCATATAGTTTTATTATTGCATATATACAGTGTTCCATAACGTATATCTGTTTATTCTTGCATGGTAACATTTTATTTCAGCAGTGCCACTGCAGCAGGATTGTCTTTGCTTTTTATGTCCATAAATCTCTCAAGGTTTTTTTCCCCACAAATCCTTATCTCTCTAGTTATCTCCAACTGTCATATTGTGCTGTCTGTCCAAAATTGGGGTAAAAGCCCATATCTGTTAATCCAGATGTAAATGAAGTTTCCTTTGACAAACTGATAGTATGGTACTAGGAAGCATTTTCAGAATTTGGAGATTTTGTGTCCAAAGTGAGAGGACTCAGAAGGCCAGACAGTCATTTGTTTCTGTGGCAACTCGATGGTGTTCTTCTTTTATGATTTTCTAGGTACCTGGGTTTAATCAAGTGAAGTTTAATATTGTCAAAAAATAGAAGAATTTTAACTGCTGTTTCTATTCAGAAATAGTTGCATAATGGACAACCTCATATACCAAAAAAAAAAGGGAGGGTGGAGGGAAGAAGTCAGTTGTGACTTTTGATAACATGAAGACAAATACATAAATCTCTCTGGAGCTGTGAAGCAATTCTGACGCTCCAGCTTTGCATTTGACTAATGCTTAAACTGTATTTTTAGGTCAGAAAACTTTCTATGGTACGTCTTTCCTTCTTGCAGTATATCATTCCTTTATTGTTATGGTGGTTCCCTACATCATGAGGTCATCCACATTTGTATGACATGAGGTATTTTGGAAACTCCATAGAACTGTCAGTAAACTCCTGGCAACTGTATGCAGGAGTAATTTATGTTGAATGAGCAGTTTATGCATCAGCAGAACTAATCAAAACTCTCTTGTTAAAAGGCTTCAACTTCAGAATCAAAGTTTTCACATAAGAATTGGATCTAAATGGTAAATTTATGGTTTCACACTGAAAGCAGAAAATCATCATAGTGTTTTGTTTTGGTTTTTTTACTAGACAGTCCCAATAGCAGAAGTATTTGTTCTGCTCAAAGCAAAAGAACTACTTGAGGTAAATGTCAGACTAAACCCATTTTGGAAATCCATATAAAATAATAACTGTTCTGTCCAGTTTTTATAAATGGTCTAAATTTGAGATTGAGTGTGACTTGAGCTCAAGATGCATGTATATATTCAGATAATTAATACAAGATCTTTAATAATATTAATGTCCATTTCGTTACTATTTTAGGAACTTAACAAGAATGAGGAAACCAAACACCATACACAGCCCTCACAACTTGGTTACTCTTTCAGTGGCTCTACAGAGTTCTATTTAAATGTGAAAAGACCATAAGCTCCTATCTTTTCACATAAACCAGACACAAATGCCCACCCCTCCCAGCATGAAGTCCCATGCTATTGTGCTGTGTTTACCTGACTCTTTGCATTTATAGTTCTATATTGCTCCTGTAGGCTTAGAAAACCTCATTATAAAACTACCTCATGCTTGTAAAAAGAATTAATGTCTTAAGTGTTATGTGTGTCATCAAGACTTAGGGAAACTTCATTGTTTCACAGATGGTCTGACACCCACATTAAGAAATTCATAATTTGGTCTTCAAAAAAATAAATAAGGAAGAACATATGTGTTTGTTGGAAAAGAAAGAATCGGTACCGTCTTTTTTTTTTCGTCAGAGCAAGCACATATGGCAGTTCCATTCTCTATTGCTTACCATTTACTTTCCATTTAAAATTCAAATGTCACTAGGCAAGGAAAAAAGTTGGGTATTATAACATAGAAAAGATTTAACTAAGAACTTTATCCTAATTGTTCATGGAAATTAATGGCCATCCAATTAAATCAAACTTACTCATCCCGTTCTATCCTTGCTTTTTGTTTTCTTTACATATTCCTCCCATTGGTAGTTACTGTTTTATGATTATTTCCCCACCATCTGTTGTCTTTCCTTGAGCCAAAATAATTTCCCTTTATAATTTAGTGAGTAATCATGTATGCATTATTTTCATGCCATTATATGTCTGCTTACTAATCCAAACTCTTCATTCTTGTGTAAATACTCACCGAGTAACTGGGATGACTTGCCATTTAAATTTCTAGTGAACAGAATCTATATGCAAAATTTCAAACTTCCACTTGCTCTGTCCTTGTATTGTTATGAATGTAATGATAATTAACACTTACTGTAATTTACATCTCCAGGCACCAAAAGGCATAGGTAAATTAGGAAGCTATAGAAGAACAAAATGGAATGTGCATCATATTAATCAGGAGGTGAGATGTTGGACATCTTCAGAGATCACACTGGGATCAGAGAAATGTAAAATGCACTTCCAGGCTAATCTTTCATTAACATCTTTGAAAGGAATTTGTGGGATTAGATAATCTGAAGTTAGACAATACCTTTCATAGATATTCCAATTAATATTTTTGTTAAAAGGTGGTATTTGCTATAATCTGATATTCAGAATGAATTAAACTGGGAGCAAACCAAGAGTTCATTACTAGAACAGTCTCAAATGTAAATCTGTGCTGATCGTCTGATATTGTTAATGGGACAGAAAAGGATCAGAAATCTAGCTGTGATTGCTCTTATGCTGGGTTGAAGAACTGACCTCTCATCACTGTTACTCAGGACAAACAGGCATGGTCAGGGCTTTGTAGATTATCCAGGTGAAAAGGAGATGGAAGCCACAGTATTATTAGAACATCCCACAGGATTTCCTTTGTAAATACAGTTGTAATTACTCTGGGTAGACAATTTGTAGCCCCAAAGCTCCTAGGAAATGGAGAGGTTTCAAATGGTGAAGTTAGTGTCCTTTGGCTTCGTAGTCAGCCTGGCCTGGATAAAAATGCAGTAATGCTGTATATTGCAAAAGGATTCCTGCGT
The DNA here is from genome assembly GCF_014839835.1 of Dryobates pubescens. NCBI lineage: Eukaryota > Metazoa > Chordata > Aves > Piciformes > Picidae > Dryobates > Dryobates pubescens. The sequence continues at coordinate 8,631,746 of NC_071633.1, forward strand.
AGTTTGATTGTAAATGCACAGTAAGTGATCTGAGGAGTCACATGAAGCTTTTCTAAGCAGGAGCAAATGTTGCTAGTGCCTTGTGAGATACCCACACCAAAGTGATTTGTGACAACCTCCACACACACAAAACCCAGAAGTTTTCAGAAGCTGCAATCCTAACTTGAGAGATTTTTTTCAGTGAGGAAAACCTGTTCACATTTGTTCATCATATCGTGATGGTATGCCCATTCCAAAGGTATTGCATCATTATGTAAAGTAGTAACTATGTATGAATGGATGACAATATGAAAACGTCTGAAATGTGCATGGCACAAAGTCTCTTCCTTTTGTAATGCTTTTTCAAAATACTCAATGATATTTTAGCACAGCATTTGCTCTGATTAGTGGTTTTAATGTCAGTTGGAGTGATATAATCCCTTAGTTGTGTATGCAATTCCATATCCATCTCTTTTAGCTGATTATAGGCAACATTCTCATTTTAAGAGCTTACATATAGCAAAGTAAGAGGTTGTAACACAGCCCTTTTTGTAGCCTGGAAGGTAAATATATAAGAATTTATTTTGGTGGCTTTATTCTTTTATTATGTCTTAAAATAGCCAACTTTGTGCTGTCACCTCCTCTGATTTGGCGCTCAGAAACAGAAAGAGCTTAACACTAAGGTGCTTTTTAATTTTTTTTATGGATTTCAGTCAAATTTCATTGACTCTGTTCCTTTTATTGTAGCTTTCTTTTTCCTGGCTCTTTTGGGACGTTCAAATTATTCGTTAGGTTGAACACTTACCTGCCCAGCATTTAAGCACAACTTAAGAAGGATTCTTAATGTGATGTCCCCAATTCTTTTGTCTCTCTTTATAAATGTGTTTCTTAAAAATACATCTTCTAATTTTGCCATTTAATTTGTTCTGCTAGTTGCAGGCTTGTAGTAAATCAGTATTTCCATGCAGTTTTAGCTCTTATTTTTCTTTTCTTTGAAGCTAGTGCACTTTTCAGGATGTTAAGATGTTGAAGTCTTGTCAATAGATGTCATGTAGGTGCTGCTGGTAGGCAGGAAGGTGCAGAGTTATATTTCACACCCTTGAACTTCTGCTTTTATGCCCATAATGTTCTTTGTATCAATAGCAAAAATATTTTGAAGATGAATAAATAAAAGCATTCATCCTAGAAATTGTAGATGTGATGCAGAGTAAGCCTATGAAAAAGGAGGATGTCACTTTGGCTGACTAGAGGTGTGATAGGCAATTCATTTACTATTTCCCTAAAATATTCACTTTTCATGGTCTCTGTAATCAGCTAAAGTCTGTTTAAAAACCAGTGTTCTCACATCAGCAGCACCACCTAGAACCAACTCTAAACCAGTACTAATGTGGTCTGCAGTGTTCTCAGCTACCTACCACCTCCAGTGGTCATCAGATTCAGACTGATTTCTGTTTACACTTTCGTCCTCCTATCTGAAAAGACAACTGCTTTATCCTTAGCACAAGCTCCTGGTACACTCGAGTGAATCTGGTATCCAGGCTCTCATAATAGGTTTAGGAAAGCTGTATCTTAATGCAGCTCTGCGAAGAAACCTGGAGAGGTAGAAGCTATTTCAAACTACCATACTCTCCATGTAGTTATTAAATGCATGGACCAAATCATATTTTTATTCCCCAGCATAAAATACATAAGACCACCTGAATTAAAGTTTTATTTCAAACAGCTATCATCACAACAGGAGTTTTACACTCTCCTGTTCTCTCTAATATGCCCACTTAATCACAACATTGGTTTTTTACCCACAACCCAAGTTAGAACTTGGCTGTGAAGCACTGCACAAATTCAGTATTTCTGAAGATGTTTCAGGTTGTTGACTTTTCCACCACTGTTGCAAAACAAGCATCTAATACTTTGTTCTAATTTATGTGAAAAAATTATTTGTATCTGTGCTGCCAGGGCTAGAATCACTTCTAGTTTAACAGCTAGCAAGAGATTCTCTGCTCTGCACTGCACTTTACCGTGGAAATACCAATGCTCTTCATGCTCAAGTCTCTCCTTACATAATAGGATTTTGTATTGCTGGAAAATTCTTTATGCATGGGTGAGGCAAATGGCTTTCTCATATGAATATAGTACATGTAGCATCCAGTAGTAAGATTCCAATCGTACAAGCTCAATAAATTATCTTACTCGTTGAGCTAGTTGACAGAAAGTATACACTTGGGCTGCCTTTTTCTGTTTCTTTTACTTGTATACTAACTAAATATCAAGCCAAAAGTAAACTCAAAGTTTTATTCTGCATAATATTCATTTCAGTATTTCTATCCAGTAAGTCTCTACAATCACCTTCCTTACATGTTACAGGGATATCAGCAGAAAGCAACAGTATTGATCCAACACCCAAAAAATGCATCTTGCAGCAAGTTGAGGTATCTGTTGGTTTGTCACAGGCTTTCTTAACCCCCCACCCCCAGCAGTGACAGCAACTGGAATGTCATTTAGTGAAAAAAACTTGTAAAGCAAAATCATATTTGTGCTCTTTTAACCCCCAGCAACCCCCCCAAACAAACAAACCCTGAAACCCACCTCCCTTCTTCCCTTAGAAAAAGTAAGAGATCAAAAAAGAGCATTTTCTTATGCAGTTCAGTATATGGCATCCCTATAGCTGGAGATACAAATTGTGCTATCTAAATGAAAACAGAATAAAAAGAAAGAAAGAAAATGGAAAACATTAGGATGCAGGACACTATCTAGTACTTTGCTTCACTCTGTACTATGTGACAGGAATTGTCAGCAGGCTGATTAGGCTTACAGTGGAAAAGTACTGCCTGTTTCAGCCACAAATGCATGGAGGATTCCCAGCCCTGTAGGGCTCTCGGGATTGTCACCTGGAACTCAGTTCATGTTTAGGATTTGCTTTGCAACTTGTATTTGCCACTGGTTTTATGCATGTGCATGTGTAAAGGAAGGAAAAGGGACACACTTGTCTCTTCCAACAGTAACACCACTTACAAACTGTAGGCTTTTCCTGCAGGCATTACCAAACATGCTCAATCTGTCACAGAGCACTTCCTTAAAATCCAGAAGCCTTAAAATGGCAATGTTTACCTGTGTTGGAAGCAGCGGTCAAGAAGATGATCTACCTTCCTATTTTGTCAGGTGTTGACAACACAGAAATTAGAAAGGCCAGGTTTAGGGTGCACTTGAGTGCATTTTTACAGTAGTTTCCTTCAGGAAGATCCACAGGCCAGTCTTAGGAGACCTGACCCAGATGTGTTGTTGAGGTATGTGTGGAAGGATTTAGACTCCTGTCAGCTTCATAAAGCCATCACTCTTGTAGGTACTGGAAAGATTTGAAATTTGCCATAGAATTGAAAGAACCAAACAAAGATCTCTAAGGCCTATCAGTGCCTATCCCTATGCCTAGATAATAATTATTGACTGTGCCTTAGGTCAGCTCATTTCTTGTCCTCAGTTAACAGGAACTGAGGGAAGACTCTGAATGTTGAATGATGGGTAAACATGCAGCTGTGGTTTAAATTTGTATTCATACTGCTTGTAAGTATTCACACAGAAAATAATAAGTAGCAAATACAAAAATACATTTAATGATAATACGTATTTTAAGTGCAGACAAGTGTGTGTGTCTGTGTGTGTGTGTATCACGTATGCCTCTGCACAAAAGTAGAGGAAGGAAGAAGAGAAAACTTGGTCCCAGTTTGTCCTCTACTAATCATTTCTATGTTAAACACTTAGAGGATAAAATACAGTAAAATAGCCATAAAACTAGCTGGCTGTCTTAAGGAAGGAGCAGAAGCTGGGTAATTTTTTTACTCTGAACTTGGAAGTCTGGGAGGCTTGGGTTTACTGCTGTAATTTAACATAAGTGAAGGCTTGTAGGCAAAGAGTATCTGCTACTGAAGCGTTCCTTTACACAGCTTCAGTACTGATGTAGTTTAGTTATAATTTAAACACAATTACATTTGATTTCTATTAATAATATGACTAACATAAGTTTACTTTTCCCAACAAAGCATTCAAAGCATGTGCATATCATGAGAATAACCAGGGACAAAAGTTTTCCATTACTATGTGTCTAAAGAAATCAAGTAATTTCCAGCCCTCTGGTGTGCCTGGGTCTGCCTCTTCTGTGTTTGCTGAAAGAATGTTTGGGAGGAGCAGTGCAGTGTGGTGTCACCTGCACACCAGCTACCTGGGGATTCACCCAGGTGCAGTTCAGTAGTGGCTCCTCACTGATCCATGTCCCTAATCTGCAGTTTCCACATTAGACATAGTCGAAGGATCAGGTACCCAAATGCATTTGGCTTTGTTGTTTTTTGCTGTCTACTATTTAGACTTCTGCTGTGTACTATAGGGAATTCTCTTATATTGCAGTAAATCCTTTAGTTAATTGGAGTCAGTTAGCAGATTTTTGAAGACTAATCACTGCTATGTACTTGACAAATACCTCAGGATACTGTATTCACAGAGCGAAGCTGATACTGGCATTTGTTATTTTATTACTTGACATTAGACAAATGGTGCCATTGAAATCACAGTTCTGTCATTTGCATCTCTTTCTGGGAAAGGCAGGATTAGTGTCATCAAACACTTAGAAACTCTTCTACTCAGGGTCTTTAATTTAATATAAGATGATTTGCACAGTAAGAAACAGCTTCTAAAGTCTCTGAAACAGACGCGGCCAGAACATTTTCCCCATTAGGAAATGCCTACTTATGCAAGTTGTTTCTTGAAGAGGAACTAGACACACTAACTTACAGAAATCTTACACTTGAAACTGTGTGATAACTTCTGAAAATAATTCTTTGAACTGTTCACTTTTTTTCTAATATGCTGAGTGCTATGAGCCAGAAAAAAATACACAAATGAAAGGCCACGTTTTTACAGGGATGCTAGAATTTATAGCAAGAGAAAACTTCTTATGACTGGAGAAGAATAGCGTATGCACATTATATATACACAACTACCTAACTCAAAAGGAGAAAAATAATAACACTAAAAAACAAACAAAACCAACCAAACACCAACCTTTCACTAAAATTAAGCATGGTCTTTAGCTGCTCCTAAATCAGTGAGTTTTAGCATAAGTGTGAAAAGAATACCCAGTCTGACAGTGTACTGCCCCACATCCTATGACTGGAGAAAACTTGGGTTGATAGAGCAAAATTGCCAAATTCATGTTTTAAATAACTAACTCCACATTTTTTGTTGCTCTAAGACAGACACCATGAAGAGATCCTGATTTTCATCAGAGAACAGAAACCCCCAGTTCTGGCCTAATTTTATTTTCCATTTGCACAGGAACATGCTAGTTGCTTGTCAGCATCGCAGAGTGCTGCATGATTCAGCACAATTTCTTCCTAAGGCAACAGCTGACAAAGGCTGGATGAATAGAGGCATTCTCACATACACTGGCAGAAGCCTGCACAAGTCTTGGCTGAACTCTCTAGGGCTGGCGACGGCCATTAATCTCTCACTCACACAACCACTAAAACTCTATTAATGAGTGGCTTTTTTTCACACACATACACACAGTAGCACTTCCAAACTTTTTTGGCATTGTAATTTGTAGTATCTTTTAGGGGGTAAAAAAAGTATCCCAGCAATCTGAACCGCAGGGTATTTCTCTGCTATTTTACTTCAAAATTTTTAAGTGTCATGGTAAATAATAATAATAATAATTATTGTTGTTGCTAAACAACTAAGACATGAGCATGCTGCTGCAGCTCTTCATTGCTACATCTCTGTCACCCAGTAAGCTGTAAATCTCCCTGAACAATGTCAAAGCCATTTCTCAGATGGTAGATGGAGGCCAAGACTAGAGAGTGACAAGCAGCAGTCCTCTCCCTGTCCTACTTCTCCATCGCTATGTACCAGACAGAGTGTCATGCCAGTATTCAGTATTTCCCAGTTTGAAGCACCAGCCCTCTAGCAGCAAACTTGCTTTCAGCTGTTAACAAGCCTCCTTTGGCCAATTTGCAGGAGAGCTGCTCCCTCTGCTGAGTTTTCTGTTGATCGGCACCGGCACCTGATGTCCTTTCTCACCATGCTGGGCCCCAGCCCAGACTGGAATGTGGGGCTGTCTGCTGAAGACCTCTGTACCAAGGACTGTGGCTGGGTTCAGAGAGTTGTTCAGGATTTAATCCCCTGGGATGCTGGCACAGACAGTGGTGTTAGTTATGAGGTATGTGGACTATTTGTAATATATTAAAACCATAAAGTTTCCCTTAGAGCAGGGAAGTATTAAAGCTATTTTATCCATGGCAATGCCATATTTCTCTTCTATTACTCTAGTAACAGTTTGCTCATAATGAATTAAGTGTCATTTAGCTGGATGCTACCTACAGTTCCTGTCGGTCGCTGTGCTGAATTCCCTCAACATTATTGTTAATGGGATAAGGTTATACTCGCCTGGGGTATTATTCTCACAGCATGGAAGGTTTAGATGGGACCTCTGGAGATTATCTAGTCCAACCCCCAATAATCTGCTTTATGATTTTCCTTTCTTTTTGTCTGCAGTCTCCTAACAAACCTACAGTGCCTCAAGAGAAGATCAGACCACTTACAAGCTTAGATCATCCTCAAAGTCCATTTTATGATCCAGAAGGAGGATCTATCAAGCTGGTAGCCAGAGTTGTCATTGAGAGAATTGCACGCAAGGTACAATATATGTGTAAAACTCTTAAGCATGCAAAAAAACCCTTCATAAACCAAAAACCCCAGTCCTTCCTCTTTTTCTCTCCTGTAATCACCCACATCCCCCCCAAATCTACCCTCCTTAAACTACCCACAACAAAGATAATGATAGTAATGAACAAAAACCTGTCTTAAGGTATTGTTTCTTCTGGTAATCTGCTTAAGTGTGGATTTGAAGGTATTTTTAAGAATTAGAAGAGAAAAAAGCGCTGCAGATGCAATAGTGCCTCACAATATACTTTTTTAGCCCTTCTCACTGTGTATGAGTTTACCCAACCTCTACAATAATTTCTTTGCAGGGGGAGCAATGCAATATTGTACCTGATAACATAGATGATATTGTGGCAGATCTAGCACCAGAGGAAAAAGAAGAAGGTACATTTTAAATTACTTTATGCTGTACTGAGTTGTATTTTGTTCCATTCTCCACTGTCACTTCTAGATAAACTAACTTAGGAGCAGAAGTCCTATTCAGTGCCAAAAAAAGATACAGGTTTTCATCTTTTTAAGTATCTCCTATAAGCCCTTCCTTATACAGCAAAGAAACTGCATGTACATCTGGAAAGTGACAATAACAATAAAAGTGATAGCAGAGAGAAGCCTCTTGGGGCTGAAATATTTTTAATTGTAAACAGTGAAAGTTACCCTCTTTGTGTTGTGGTTGTTGGGGTTTTTTTCTTCGTTTGGGCTAAACTGGAGAAGGTAGAATACAGGAGGAAAGGATGTGTTCTATTGGCACCTAAAATAGTCACCAGTCAAGTGAAGAGAAACAGTGGAGGACTATTTTTAACATTCACTGTCTTTTCTTACTTTTTAGATGACACCCCTGAAACCTGCATATATTCAAACTGGTCCCCATGGTCAGCCTGCAGCTCTTCTACCTGTGAAAAGGGCAAAAGGATGAGGCAGAGAATGCTTAAAGCTCAGCTGGACCTCAGTGTGCCCTGTCCAGATACTCAAGATTTTCAGCCATGCATGGGTCCAGGCTGCAGTGATGAAGGTAACCAAGGGGAAAGGGCAGAGGAAGAGAACACCTTGTAGAGCTTACTCTTCCTTTAAAGTTCTTAAAGCTATTGGTTGCTGTAGTATGACGTGAGTCATGGCAAACAGAAGAATAATTACTGAATAATACAAAATTGAAGATGTCTCTGGTCAGTTCCTCAGCTCTGAGTTGGTGCATGAAATACACGGAAGTATAAAGGAAAGAAGTGAAGCAAGTGATAGAAGAGAGGACAGAACGCAAGAGGCAGCATAAAAGTGATACTGCACGCACATAGGCTGCTGCAGATTTATCAGGAACTCTGATATTAGCAATTGAAACGGTTCTCTGTATTTTAGATGGTTCCACTTGCATGATGTCTGACTGGATTACATGGTCCCCCTGTAGTGTTTCCTGTGGAATGGGAACGCGATCTAGAGAGAGATATGTAAAACAATTCCCTGAAGATGGATCTATGTGCAAAGTGCCTACTGAGGAGACTGAGAAGTGTATTGTAAATGAGGAGTGTTGTAAGTATTTTATTGAGCTCTGTAAACTCCAGCTAACAGCAGGAGCACTACCAAAACAATTTTTTTATGAGCTCTACTAGTGAAAAAATGTGTCTCCATTTTGAATAGCCCCTAGCAGCTGCCTTGTCACTGAATGGGGAGAGTGGGATGAATGCAGCGCTAGCTGTGGTACAGGGATGAAGAGACGACACAGAATGATCAAGATGACTCCCGCTGATGGATCCATGTGCAAGGCAGAAACCACAGAGGCAGAGAAATGCATGATGCCTGAATGCCGTAAGTGTCCTTGAGTTTATCTCCTCTGCTATATCATTTCTGACAGGTTGATCCATCCCACAGAGAACATGGCTGAACCAGAACCAATATTGTTTTTCCTTGTTCTCCTTACAATTAGATCCTATGGGAACATGCATTAAGTACCACATTCACCACAAGGATGAGAGTACCAGTAAAAAATATTCAGGGTATGACCCATAGAGTGATGTGTATATTGGCAAGCCATACTTAAGCAGCTGTAATGGAATATGAGGTGTATTTAATCATGAGGCTAGAATAAAGCAGTGCTTTCTCCTTTTAGTCCATGAACAGTTCAGAAATTGAGGTGTTCCTTTTTTGGAGTCAGCCAGTCTCACCCTTACTGTGACTATTAATACTGGGTTTAATTTCTTAAGAAATGTTAAGATTTTCATCAAAACCAGAAAAAACATAGGCTGAAAAATATTTTTGGTAGATAAAATGTGGAAATATCACATTTCAGACTAAATCAGTTTGATTTCCAGTTCAGTGCAGTTCATTTTTTTTAACAGGAGTTATAACTGAAATATATGTTCCTAAACTATTTATTCTCTAGAATTGTTGGGACTCTGCAGACATGAATAGGCTGTAGAAAAAGAGAGCAAAGGTATTAAACCCAAGCAGACTTATCAATATAGTGTTTTTAGAGCTTCTTCAGCAACTTCATTCTCCTTGTAATTAATTTCATCCAAAGAGGCAACAAAGTATAACTGGTTGATGACAGCTAAAAGATGTGATTACCTGTATCATTTTCAAAATGCAATGTATGCATAACTAAATTGATTAGCTTTTCGTTTTCATACCAGATACCATCCCCTGCCTACTCTCTCCTTGGTCTGAATGGAGTGACTGCAGTGTAACATGTGGGAAGGGAATGCGAACCCGGCAGCGGATGCTGAAATCTGCTGCTGAGCTTGGGGACTGCAATGAGGAACTGGAACAAGCGGAAAAGTGCATGCTGCCCGAATGCCGTGAGTGCAGGGAGCTCTCTGGGAAGGAGTCTGTGTGTGTGGGTGACAGCTATAGGGCAAAACTCTACCACTGGTGTTATTAGCATTGCTTCTTAGTAGGCTTACAACAGTTCTTTTTTCTAAGAGAGGTTGTTGTATGGCCAGTTACTTCCTACTTGCCTTTGCTTATCAAACACTATAGGCAAAGGATCCACTACTCTGTTGCTCTGATTCTTCCTTTCGATCCATGTATTACTCCTAAGTGTACCCACAGAAGAATCAGTTAATATGGGAGTGTTATCAGCTGTGGATATTGTTCTTAATTTTTAAAAACTTGTTGTTATGGGACACTTTTGGCTGTTTACAGCTTGCCTTAACTGTGCACTGGTGACAGATACTACTTTGGGGTGTATAGTTTATCCACATTTAACACAATACCATAACTTTAGGCCATAGTTTGTGCACTTGTTCACGGTAAATAAGTCAGAATTAGGAACTCTGTTTTTAACTCAAATACAGAATGCGTGCATGTGAGGAAGGAAGGGTTAAACTCACTTGTGTGATCTTTGTAGCTCACAGAAAGAGCACAGAAGCAGCTCCACCTTAGATACATCTCTGAACTTAGCCTTTTTACTCAGCTACATTCCTTTGCATCCTGCAATGTTACAAGCCAGTGGACGGTGTGGAGACAGCTGAATTCATTCTTTTACCTGACTCCACTAAAATCCCCCACGTCTTGGGTGGTGGAAATTTCTAGTTGCTGTGCAGCCTTTTTGAAGTATGATAACCTAAGGCACTGCTGGATGAGTAAGATACAGTTGCTTTCAGTGTCCTGTTGCCAGATGGCTTATGAGGCTTTATAACTAACTACATTATTTTTCACTGTAAGTATTGGCTAGAAAAAGCTATTGCAGTATAATTTGCTAATTTCAGCTTTTCTTAAATAATGTGAAATATCATTTTGATTATTATTCACTGGGGCTGTGAGTTTTAAGCAGTGCTGAAAAGATGAAAACTTTTAAGACATTGTGGTATTAGTGAATCTTGCTTTTTACATAACACTCCCAGTAGAACAAGACACAGTTCTCAAAGGTGTCCAATTCTTTGTAAATATAACTCGTTTTTTAACAGCTTTTCATTATACAACAGACATATGGGTTTACAGAATGGAAAAATCAAAGGCAGCACAGGAGAATTATTTATGTTTTTTGTAATTTTAGTGATCTGCCAGCACCACTCTTGAAAAAAAAAAACCTGAGAAAAGTATCAAATAATAGTTCTGCTAGAAATGGACTCAGAAAATTTTGAAGCACAGCCTCACAAAATTTGCTGAGAAGACTGGAGGCTTAAGGTGCATTCAAGTATTTAGGATGTAAAAAGTCACCTGGCAGATGTGTGTTTCTTTGTGACCTTACATTTTTATCTCACAGCTCTCGTGCAATATTCCTTGTTCTTTGCAGCTATCGACTGTGAACTAACAGAGTGGTCCCAGTGGTCCGAGTGTAATACCTCATGTGGAAAGGGCCATATGATCAGGACAAGAATGATAAAAATAGAACCACAGTTTGGAGGAACAGCATGCCCAGAAACCGTCCAACGTACCAAATGTCGAGTAAGGAAATGCCTGCGAGGCCCAGGTATGGAAAAAAGGCGCTGGAAAGAGGCCCGGGAGAAGAGGAGAAGTGAACAAGCGAAAAAAACTATAGAGAGCGAGCAATACCCAGGTGAGTGGAAGATCACATTTTAGCATGCTCATGTCTGTTTGCTTGTTCTGCATAGCAGGAGTTTGTGAGCAGCTCCTCTTCACGCTGCGAGAACATTTGCAGCGTATCAGTTTAGGGAAAGTTTCTGCAATACAGCAGAGCTCAGGTGCTCCTAGTATTTGTCTGGCCCCAAAACCTGGGACCTAAGATTAGGGCAGAGTGGAGAAAGGCTCACTTCTCTCCATGTCCCAGCACTGAGGTTATTTCAGCTCCTTCAGTACACAATGTGAGGTGTGAAAAATCTAGAATTTTAGACCTGGCAAAGGAGAGATTCCAGTTTCTGCAGAACTAGGGGGTAATCTTTGCACCCAGTTACATTTGAACTTGGAAAGTGTTTGTTCCTGGATGCAATGCTGAATGTCAAACCTGAATGGATTTCTACCTCAGTAGTCTGATTCATACTCTAACTGTTCTGGGATCCATTTGGGCTGCTTTTTTCAATGAAGGACAGTATGATCAGGCACTGATGCCTCAAATCAATAAAATGTAGTATCTTCTGATACATTATCCAAGTATTAAATACTGCTCATTAGTGATTCATACTTGTGTGACATTTAACAGTCTTTTATTGTTATCTGTCTTTCGGAATGTAAATTTCTTTGTGGAGACATTTGATGTGTTTGACAAAAGCATCTTGGTTATATTTAACTGGGGTTTGTTAATGCCTACTCTAATGGACTAGCCAATAAGCTATCTGAGATTCACAAGATCTAAGTGTGCACACATGCACAGTGGTGCACATATTGAGACACAAAAGTTAGACCAAAATAGTAAACACTTAATCAAGTAAGTTACTTCTTTTTTCAGTTTGTAGGCTGAAACCATGGACTGCTTGGACAGAATGTTCTACACTCTGCGGAGGTGGAATTCAGGAACGCTACATGATGGTAAAGAAGAGGTCCAAAAGTACACAATTTACTAGTTGCAAAGACAAAAAGGAGCTGAGAGCATGTAATGTTCATCCTTGTTAACAAAACACAAGGCTTCCAAGTGATGCACCCTGAGCTAAATGGAAAGTCAACCTTGGTTTGGTTTTTGAAACAAACAAACAAAATACAAAGTGTATATTAGTTTTCATTTTTGCAGTGTGATTTGCTTTTTAGTCTTGCTGGTGCAAGAAATATATTTTATAAATATTTCCTCACAGATTTATGCTGAGAGTAGATCTTTGGTACTCCAGCCAGCCCTTAATGCATAAAAATAGTAAGTCATTATGAGTCATTTAACTAAAATACAGACATATCTGTGGACATGGAATAGCCATATAGAAATACTACTTGTAAAGACATGGGATGCATGCATATTAACATAATGAAGTTAAAGTGACATGTTTCGTATGTGGGAAGATTTCTCTCAGTTTGATTTTGAAAATCCAAAGCAGTGCCTATGTGATTACACAACTATGCCAAGGAGTAATTTCAGTAATGCTGGTTCAATAAATACTAAAGGTGCATGTTTATCTTTTTACACTATTGGGTTAAGCTGATAGTTATAATAATTATCCTATATACTTTTCTCCACACGGATACTATGGACCATGCAAAACAGTCTGTTTCTTTAAAACTTAAAAAGTAAATGATTCCAGCAGACCAGTAGTGATGTCTGCTCACTGTATAGTCACAGCCAAAACAGGACACGGAGAAAACATGTGAACATCATCATACATATTTCAATGCCATATTCTTATATTGAGTCTATCCACTGCCTCTTCTAATGAATATGTAACTAATATAGATTGGTCCAGAGTCACAGAAGGACTTCCACATGAGACACACTAAAATACTAGATTCAGTTTTGTGAGGACATTAAACATGGTGTCATTTGTTTTTTCACTCAGCATATAGGAGGATCTAAAAATAACTGAATTTGTGAGAATTACAGATCTGTAGCTATACGAGCCGGGATAGATCTCTTCCCAGACCACCTGAGTGATCAGCAAACTGCCCAAGATTAGGAAATAGCTCCTCACCCTTTTACACCATTTCCTGCAGGGTTGAGCTCTCATCCCTACCCATAATCAGGTATAGGACCAGCAGGACCTTGGGCTTCATTGTCTGTTGGAATATAATACTGTCCTGTAAGTTTAACGCCATACCATTAAAGATGTGAGGTGAAGGTGCTGGGTTATCTTTTTGTCCACGAAAGGCAGCGTACACCTATGTCTCTACATAAGTAATAACAATGCACTGAAAATAAGACTGTTGATGCTGACTCTTAAAACAAGCTTGAAAGAAATGAATGGAGCAAAATTTATTTTACAGTCTTTTAAGCCAGCCTTAAGTAATCTACTCATTTCTATCTCACCGTCCTGAGAACCTGACACCCAGGTTTTAAGTGTCCATGTTTGATGTGAGCCACAACCCACTGAGGCTGTTTAACTTCACCATCACTGCCCTTGGAGCCCTTTCATTACCTCCCTGTACCTGAATGGGCTAGGAGGGCTGGCTCATTGTATCATAGGGTTTGTCATTGTCATTTCTCCACTGAACACTGCAAGGGCTGCTCAGAACTTCCACAGCTGTGACATCCCACCTCCTCAAGGTATGGTACTGATTTTTTTTTTTTAGATTGGAGTGAAGGGAGGGCCAGAGAAATAATGGAATCAACATAGTGTTAAGCCTCTCCCACCGCTGCTAAGTGAAATGGGTGCAAGCCCATAGCGAACCAAACCAGCGAAAAAAAGTAGTACAAGGTTTAATGCTAAAACCAAACATTCTACATTTTGCACAGCTTGGCTCATTCATTAATACTAATTCTGATAGTTTACCTCCTTGTGGCTGTTAAAAATTTATGCAGTTTTTGTCTCTATAGCACTGTCATTACAGTAGCAAGTAATGTATTTATGACCTTACCCTGCACATTACCCTTATGACCAAACAAGCCACCCCAACAACAAAAACAGTGGAATGATGCAGATACTGGAGGAGTGACCAGCTGAGCGTGTTTCGGGTGAAGTAACAAACAGATGGCTGCAGAGAAGGGCTACAGGGATGAATGCCAGGCGCACAGCCAGGGCAGAGCTGCATACGCAGTCAAGACTCACACACCACCTACCTTGGTGAGCTGCTTTTTCTGAGCCTGACAGAGGATATCCTAGCTGAGGCCAATCATTTGGAAAACTAATGTCTGACTAAGAAATGTGTGATAGAGTGGTTTTGTAGGCTTGGATCTGTGAGAGCTTGGGGTAGAGGGAGCAGAACAAGAAAGTTCCTCCTGAATGGGGAAAAAAAAGCTCTAAGTTTATGGGCTACATTTTATCTCAACACTTACCTCTTGTTTGAGCTTGCAAACCCATGCCTATTCCTGCAAATAAACAATTAAGACCAATGCTGTCTTTTCATGTTTTTTTTTCCGGTTCATCAAGCTATTTCCTCTTTCAATTACACCCTTTGCCAAAGCCTACATAATCCAAATACACCTTTAGGTATGTAGGAAATACACACCGTCTTTCTGAAGATGGTGACAAAGTTGTCCATTAAACCAATCTGTCATTTGCTAATGTGATTCTCCATATACCTTTTTTTCTCTCAGGAGGCTGTTTCAGTGTGACTTCCAGTCATTTCTCCTCGGCTCATTATAGTTATGAATGTTGGCATTTTTTTTCCCCCACCTTGTTAATACATGCAATGACAACGTAGATTGCACTGAGTCAGAAATGTGTGATTGTTCCTGCTTGGGTTCAGCTTTTCACACTTTTTCTGTTGAAACATTTTACAAGTCACTTGTCTTTCTTCTAACTTGATACAAAATAAATAGTTAAGCTTGTTACATTTTGTTAAAAAAACCAACCACCGCAAACAAAAACAAAAGAAGAAAAAAAGAGGCTGATTTTCTATTCAGAAAAAAGAAGCTCTGATATACAGTATGTAGAAGTATTGCATTGTTACTGTAAACTTTCTAGTAGTGTCATAGCCACTGGCTATCAGTCAATAAAAACAGAGAAGTGTTCACACTCTCCTCTCCTGAACAAACCCGCTGACCTGAAAGCACAGATGTCACTCCAGTTTTGTAGACCTCAACTCTCAGATCCTAGCATTGCGTGTATGGGGTTTTTTCTAACATACAAACTGTAGAAGCTTTACACATAATAAAAAAGAGAAAAGTTAGGGGCTTAACAAATGTACAGTAGGACCTTGTGTGTGCAGCATATGATTTAAACAAACTTTGATGCATTTCTAGATTTCCTCCATTATTTTCATTTGCTCTGGAATTATGAAAAAAAAGCTACCATGAATATTTCTTACCAAAGTCTTGTGTAGATGTTTTGTAGCTGTCTGGCTAACACATTATTATTATTATTTTGGAATAAAGACATCTTTACTATGAATTCTACAGTTGTATGGGATTCTGTTCAACTAATATGATTAAGTACACCATAACCCCCCCTACACTTATCAATAATAAGGAGTCAAGTCACACTCATTTCCATTTTAATCCTGTTCTAGCTAACAGGATAGCTGGAGTGAGCAGGGTTTTACTAGAGTCAGTAATTTATTTCCACTGGGAAGTTATTTGCATCAAGGTTCTTGTCAATATTTAGTTTGTTGTGGTATTTGATCATTACTCAGTTACCCTGTGTTACACTCATGCAGGTTTTTGTTGCTGCTGTTACGTTTTTAACTATTTAAAAGAACACATTTTAAAGAACAGTGTTACATGAATGGAGAAAAGGGTAAAATGAGCTTTCAATAATCCAAGCTTATGGGAACCTTTAAACTGGTATCGTGTGCTACTAGCTGCTGCTGTTTAGGTCTGCTGCAAGTGCAGGTCCATCGACAGTAATTACACAGCACCTGCTGTAGGAGTGTAAGTAACATCAGAGTAACAGCAGCCAGGACAAGTCTGCTGGGCACCTTCACACTGTGTAACCAACAGACAGAGACAGACTATTCTGAAGGCAAATTTACAGTATCCAAGCAAACACCTAACTCTTTCTCCACTGCCATCATGAAACTAAGTCAGTGCATGGAGCAATTTAATGTTCTGGCATGGCAAATGGTGAGACATCTGGAGCAGCAATCAGACTCTTGTGGCCCAGAAAGCAGTAGCAGACCAGCTTTTCCTCAGAAGGGACCACAGAACACCTAAGTCAGCACAATGACCATAAGGTCTCTTTAAATGCTAGCCATCCAGGTGACTGCTTGGGACTTGCTTGACAGCATGCCTGCACACACTTAGAATGCTCTTCTTTGCATGGCCAGCATGGCAGAGAGATAGCAGGAGAGCAGGTCCTTAACTGTGATTTGCAATATCAGTAAATCAATTGACTCTCCTTCTAGAGGTATCTGCCATTCTCAGGGCCATAGCTACTGAGTTTCTTGGGGTGAGAAGAAAAAAAAGCGGGGGGGGGGGGGGGAACCCCATAACCAACCCAAACAACAACAACAGCAAACTGACCCACTGAAATTAATAATGCACTGGTCTTCGGTAAAATGTGAAGCCTGTAAGCACTTAGTCGTGGGAGTTAGGGCAATAGCTGAAAAAAAAATGTAACAGATGTCACACTTCATCCATAGACCTTGAGGTAGTACATACTATTTTTCCACCATACTTTGTCAACATGTCAGGAGTTAAAAACAACCAAAAATTAATGAGAGTTTTACTTACAGAAACTTTAAGCCCACTTGGGAAGCAAGGGAACAAGACCAGTATCTAGAAAAGAAAAGAAGAGGTCTAGATTATACTTTTAAAAAGTAGAAGTGTTCTATGTCATGAGTTCAAAATGCATAAAGGGTTCTGAATGCAGGAATACATTTTGTATGCCACTTACATTAAAAAAGTACACAGAGAACAAGGTATACAAGTACAGCCACAGTTCTTCCAACTGCAAACAAGCAGCAATATCATCTAGAAACTGGTCACACTCTAGCCCAGAAGTTTTTGCTAAAGGAAAAGAGCAGCATTTGTCATACTGTCTACTTGCAACCACATCCTTCTGTTTACTTTCCTGTGACATGTTTCAACTTCTGTTTATAGTTATCTGAAACACCGGGAACGAGCATAAATATTTGTAATTGAATCATTCCTCAGGAGCACAGAGGGGTACCGAACGGAATACTGAGATCAATGTATGCACATACACAGGCTTGAAACGTCTTTGCCCTGCCTACTGGAGAAACGAAATCGCATCCCACTAGATGGCACTGGAGGCCAGCGCAGAGAGCTGCTTTTAAAAACCGAAAAGGTGAAGCCGCGGCTGAGCACTGGGGGCTGCAGGGCATCCCTGAGCGCAAGGGGCTGCGCAGGGGAAGCGGCAGCTGCCAGTTCATCACAGCTGACACGGAGAGCCTTACCACTGCAGCCATGCTAGTTACCTCGCAGGCAGACACGAATTTTGTCCCAGCCTTAATTACCTGCAGACCTGCTAGTGGAAGCAAATTGGATGGGAAGAGGATGAGCAGGCAGTAGTGAAATGAACTAACGATCTGTTTTCTGCCACTGAAATCACAGACTCCTGTGGACTACCTTTTCAGCAAGGCATCCAGACCTTACCCTAGAGAAAAAGTGCCGTTGTGAATCTTCAGAAGCAGCTACACTGCAGAAAACCTACAGCCCAGCACCAAACCTGTGGGCTAGGAGGCAGGCAGCCTAGGGCTTCAAATGCTCCTGCATCAAGAGCCAAAGATGCAGTTCAAAGCCAGCCCCATCGAGGGCTCATGCTGGGGCACAGGGGCTGGTGACTGAGCTGAGCTGGAGGCTGTAGCCAGTCCCAAGCCCCCCACAGAGCTGGCATAGAGAGAAATGCATTGACTAAAGCAGGGGTCAGAACCACACTTGGAGTTTTCAGGCTGGTGTGACTTAAAAGTCATCTTGGTGCTTAGTTTATTCTTGGGTAACATTTTGAGTACAAAGTCACCTGTTGTGGTTGTGATGACATTTTATTCACTATTACATGAAGAGCTTTTTGTGTGAAAATGGTTTAGAAGTGTTAGGAAATCTGAATGACTTACTGCAGTCTGTGCACAGAAAAGCAGCCCAGCCTTCACAGAATCACATGAGCTAACTATTTCACAATGGGTTTTTTCTCCATTTTCACATGAATGCACATTGCAAAATTCAACCAGTCTTACAAGTCACAAGAAGAGTGTCCTTGCCTATTCTGATGCAATATGGAAAATATTTTTACTGAGTCACCTAACAAAGTATATAATTTAAATCTCTTTATCCAAAAAGACTTATTTTTTTTTTTCCTATTTTTGCCAACTAGAAAAAAGGATCAAAGGTTCAGCTGTCAAACAGATTTTACACTGGCAAAACCCCTAAACCACTAGTATGGTATCAACTATAAAGCTTAGTCACTCTTTTTTCTTTTTTAATTTAAAATGTAAAATATAACTGCCAGCCAATGTAATATTCCTTTAAAAGAACAGATTTTTCACTGAGGTTCTTCTTTTCAGTTTATACTAAGGTCATTAGGTGAAAATTTATATGCATTGGCTTACAGAGCATCCTGCTTGCAGCACTCCAAAGCAGGAAAAAGTTGTTGAAAGAGTAACTCATGAGCAGAGCTGTACTTCCACACACTGTTCTCTGACCACAGGGCTAACAGGACATGTGGGAACTAGGAATACCCTTTTTAGTATTGCTAGAAGCTGATGGGTAGCATTTATTCTAAAGTAGTATTTAAAAACAACGTCTGGAGCTTGTATGTCTGCCTTCTATGTATGTTTAATATGTTTAAGTGTGTTCATGATTAATAGTTTGCCTTCCCAAAACAGCTTTCAGAGCTTTTTTCTTTTCTATGGTGCCCAAAACCTGACTAGTTTCTCTAACTGGGAACAACTCAATTATTTCTGTCCTGCTGCAGCAATCTTTTTTGCTTTCTAGTTTAGAAGAAAAATTACAGGGGGAAAAAAGAGAGAGTAGAGAGCTGATTGTATAGAACACATCTCTAACTGAGGCAGAAGTTGCTTCTTTCTGTTTCATTAATTCCAGGAAAATCGACTTCAATTTCTTCAGTTCTTTCAATTAATTGCTTGCAGCTCTTTCCAAAGGAAAGGAAGGTGCAGGAATAAAACCTGTAACCCCTGCACCCAGGGTGGCTGCAGGCAGCCACATGAACACAGGGCTTTCCAGCTCAGGAGTTGGCTCTGCCCAGGCCACCCGAGATCCAGACAATGGAGGAGGGAGCAGAGTGGTGGAGTGAGCATGTGATGGTCAGGACCAAGCAGAGCTTCCTTTAAACAAACACAGGACTTTTGGCTTTAAGAGAGCTATGAAGCTAGGCCTGCTGTGAAACACCATCAGGCTCACTCACACAAATCCAGACCTACCAAGCACCAGCAGAAAACAGTGAGTGGGTCAGACAGTGCCCGTGAAAAGACCATGGGCTACTGCAAGCTCACAGGGCTCTAGGAAGTAAGGTCACTTCTTCAAGCACCAAAACCCCCTCAACTATTAACTGTTCAAATCATCATCATTGAAATTCTTAAGGCATGTGCCCCACAGAATGTAACTGCATCCACAATGTACACATCTGAAATCTCTTGCTGAATGTTTTGGAAGAGCCAGGCCGTTGAGAATTGATTCCATAAATAACAGCAGAGAACTGGTTGCTCAACCTCCAATTTTCAAACTGCTCCTTTAGGTCTATTGTCTTCCCTAAGCTACTGCTGGCATGATTTTGTTACAGTAACTGCATACGAGGTGAAAGGCTAGAACTAAACACCACCTCAGCAGAGTTAACTTTGCTTGTGAAACAACAAAACCTCTTCCCTCCCCTCAAATCCCAAAAGACAAGAATGTTACGAAAGCAAGAACTAGGTTGCTATGGCTACTGTAAATTAACATCAACATCTTCTCCTTAACTCTGCTCTTAAAAATCTGGGTTTTAACAATCTAAATTTACAACAAAGTTTCTGCCCTGTCACATGCTAAAATTGTTCAGATATTTCAATAACTCACCTAAGAGAACATGTACTCTGCTTTGTCCACCAGTAGTTTTTACAATCCAACATGATTGGTAACAGAGACAATCTGGCAATGCAGATGTCCTCTTATTGTTGGTGATAGGAAGACAGCCATCTTTCTGTCTTCACAAAGATCCACACATGGATGAACTGGAGAGCCTCACAGTGAACCTCAGTGCACACAAACAGGGTCTAATTGACTTGATGAAGCTCACCTGAGGCCTTCAGGTGTATCCACTCCCAGTGATGGTTCACTGGCCAGGGAGCTGCATGCAAGCTCAGCCCTGGCCCTGGATCTTTGCCTGGTACACTGCAGAGGAGCATGATGCCACCATGTGTCTATTGCCTGCATAATGTGTCCCACAGGGTCATTTACTTCAGACTACAGCACTTTGATGCCCAGCTGTCCCAACACATTCTGGGAGAACAAGAAGAGACAAGTTTGGCTGCAGACCTGAAATTACTTTGTGGAACCAGCTCTCTGCACCTACATGCTTCATTTGTAAAGAAGAATTGATAACAGTTTCTCCTCCCAGTTTTATTTCCTATTTAAATTGGTAAGTAGGTTGGATCAGGCATTGTTCTACAGTGTATTGTTTAGGACAAGGGGGCTTTATAGCTTTTTTGTTCACTATCCTTTTCTAACATATGGCAAAAATAATGCCTGAAAACCTGATCTCTGCAAAAGCAATTCTTTCCTGTAAAGAAGTGAACGAATCATACTTTCTTCCCAAAATAGGGTTAAAGTTGTGCATGTTTTGAATCGCATTAGTAAATTACATTACACAAGCCAACATCTCTATTTGCAACAGTGAAATTGCTAATTAACCCCCTTTAAAACTAGGTCAGCTCACATCACCTAAAAGATCAGTACCCTGTGATCAATCTTAATATTGTTATCAAGTAATCTGTAGAAAACTGTTTGGTAGACAATACACTTTGACTCCATGCCTGGGGCATCTGCTTTGTGATTAATGATTGTGCTATTCCCCATTCATCCCTGATAAGTTACACCTGTCCACCACTTACGCAGACTTCATCTGAAATTCATGGAAGCATTAAAAAACATAAAAAGAGATAGAACAAAAGAGAGAACATGTCCTCAGTATTTAAGGGAAAAGTTGCTGGGAGTTCACATTTCAATTATATACTTTGTGTGCTTTTGATTTAATGCTTTCCAGATATATACAATACTTTTTGTACTATTCTGAATGTAGGCTTACTATTAAAGGAAAGGTCTCCCCTTATATTAGTATCCAACACATCAAAATAATAGAATCTATTGTCAGACTAAATTTGGCTGCAGTCCTCTAAGTACCTGTGTAATGTATGGATAACAGATATTTGTGTGCTGACATTTACTGAAACTATATATTTTTGTCCTACAATATTTTCTCAAAAGGTCATTGACTGAATCATTGTTGATTTACTGCTGTATGTGAACCATCTCTTTTCGGCTGCTGCCAGTGCTGCAGCTTCTCTAGACAGAGGCCAGCAGAAGGCTCTTAACTGCTAAAGATCTGTATCTGCCCTTCAAATGGGATTTAGCCACAGGATGGACTTTGTTTTGGATTAAATGCAACTGTGGATCTCATTAATGATTAATATAATCATGAGACAATTCTGCCAGGTTCTTGTTTTACACTAGGATATGGTGGGTAGCAAAAAAACAGTTTAAAGGCCTGAAAGAATTGAGAAGTACCTTCCACCACTGCTTGTTTTTGACTCAGCACTGGCCCACACCCCCATGTGTACTGGTGCCACTGCTTGTGGGATCAGACTGTGCCCAGAGTACCACTCTGGCTTAAAACAAAAGCAAACTGAGGCACTGCAAGCTATGCACTGGGACAGAGACAAACTGCTGGTGGTACAAATAGTCTTAAACAGAGATTGTTGCATGATGCTTTACGTCCTCAACAGATATGTGGTAGCAAGCACCTAACATGAAGAATAAGGGCTACAGAAATGTCAGACAAAATAGACATTAAGAAACACCCATAGGTGTTTGCTTCATTTATTCCAGTGTGTATATAGCTGTGGCTAGTTCAGTCACACAGTGAACACAAGTGTCTACACCTGCCCTGCCCTTCAAAAAAATGAAAAAATCTGTCTCCCAATAGTGTTGCCAAGAAAAATAACAGATGAGTGCATTCAAGGCAATTCTGGTGTTTTCCCAGGCAAAACTTGGAAATATGCTCAGAACCTAGCTATGGAACACAA
Source organism: Dryobates pubescens (assembly GCF_014839835.1). NCBI lineage: Eukaryota > Metazoa > Chordata > Aves > Piciformes > Picidae > Dryobates > Dryobates pubescens. The sequence goes on from NC_071633.1 coordinate 8,654,087, forward strand.
ATGGTCTGGTGATTTCACCAAGATTTCAGTGTGTTGAAAAAGGAAATTACTTTGAGCCACAGTGTTTTGGAGCTTCTTTGCTCTTATAGAAACTCCTCTGTACCCTCCTGCATTAATTAATTTTATATTTAAAGAAATATTAAATCAATCTCTTGGGGACCATCTCAGGCTGGAATAAAGTCATCAGAAATTGTATAAAACCTTAAGGTTTGCATGGCCAATGCTTAACTCCAGCAAATTCATAATTCTTTCTCTCTCCTAGTTACATATTTCCTGCAGCCAAGAGATGACTAAAGTGATTTAACTGAATTTCACACCTTTGCAGATAATAACTGAAAACAGCAAGCAAAATTGCAGGAAAGAAGCAAACATCTTTCTGCCCCTCCTAACAGGACTTGCTTCACAAAATAAACAACTTTCCCAGTACAAAAAGCAGTACAAATTCTATGATGTGAAATGAAAGCATGTGAGGATTCTTTTGTCAGTTTTGTTGTGTGGGGGTTTTTTGTTGTGTTTCTTTTTTGCTGTTGTTGGGTGGTGGTGGTGTTTTGTTTGTTGGGGTTTTTTAATTCATGTCATAAAACATAAATGTTTTTTGTGAAACAAGTGCCTGCTGCCTCTTTGCAGCCTTCAGTGGACCTTGCTTCATACATGCTAGAAAGAGCGGTGTCTAAATGTGTGGGCATCTTTTTCTGCCACAGGTCTGAAACCACAAATATTTGACAGTAAAGCATACAGAAACAGAGTCCTCATTCCTTCCTGTGACATTCAGTTCAGAACTGATGAAGTTCCCTTGTAGAAGGGTGGGTAAGACATTGCTCATTGTACTGGCATATGAAAAGAGACAGCATATCCAAGAAGGCAAAAACCAAGCCAAGAAGGCTCAGCTTCCTGTCTTGCTCCCCCTAGGACTGAGGAAAAGGGCTGGTGGAACTACATAAGGCCAGATGGAGAAAGAAGCTTTCACAGAGCTTAGCAAATGCTCCATCTCTTGAGAGTGAGACTTCCTCATCTCAGCCCTCCCTGCATGCCTTCCAGCCTTGTGCTGAGCCCAGGATTTGAACCATCTGTGCTAGATCTCCACAGTAATAATATCATGTCTTAGTTCACCAAAAAGTTGGAAAGAAACAATAAAAGATACAAAATGTAATGAAAGCCAGTGACAAACCCAATTAAGCAGCTGGAGAAAATAGTGGAAATGCATAACGTAGATCATCATTAGCATCTTCCATGTGTCAGTAATTTGACAGGCATACCCAAGGATGACTCAGATATTTCCAAATGTTTTTAAAACCTGAGTTGTTATTCACAACCATTCTAGAGATCCTTTGTTTTGTTATGTTGGTTATACACACCCTACAGTGATGGTTTTACTCTATACACAAAGACAAAAGTGCCAAGTCTGATCTCACAGAGACAAAATGGTTTTAAAAACAACATGACTTACTCTAAGCTGCTTCTGTACTATGAGTTGTTTCAGTGGCTATAAAAAGAGAAAAGAGGGTGGCAGAATTAGGTGCCATTCCAAGGACCTACGTTAATATGCATTTGACAAGTCCTTCAACAAATGGTGGTGAGAGGACATGAAAGTCAGCAATATTCCATAAAGATACAAGAGGAGTTAGTTTACTTATCCTTCTATCCCACGGGGTCATTAGCATTATTGTACATACTATTAATGCTACTTGCCTCTCTCAGGCTCATTATTTTATGTAACAGCTGTAAAAGTAACAGCCTTAGCACTATCATTGTTTCTACAGGAAGCAAGTTCACAGGAAAATGCCCAGATCAAGAAGCATTTATTGAATCTGGACCTCTGCTATTTTCTGTTTGACAGATTAATCCAGCTGCATCTATACAGTATTTTACCATTATAATATCAGTGCCCTCAGGAATGATGAATACTTTGAAATGCTAAGGTTAGATGAGTTTCCACCTCCAAAGTGCCTACCTTTAGGATGTGCTAAACAATGCCTTTTGAATGCATTCATCTCCCATGTAGGCCATCCATTTTAAGAAGTCTTAGTCATACAAACGATGACGAGTGGACCCACAGGTCCTGGTAGAAACTGCTTTTGTTGACTTCAGTTGCTTGGTATTTTGTGAACTGAATTTATGTGCCTCCCCTACTATTCATGGGACCAGATCATGCCAAAAATTCCAGCATGTTGCTCTTTGCCTCCTAAGACCTGTTTGCCTCTGGAAACAGAAGAGATTTTGAGAACTAAACCCTGTCCCAGAAGGATTAACAATGAAGTTGAAGAGGTTTGCATTTAAGTCTTTGAATGGATAATCAGATTCTAATCCAATTAATTGAATAAACAGATAGTATTAAGAAGACTTATCATAATACACCCTTTAATTTGTAGATACTGGGGTGGGTTCTTGTTTTGTTGTTGTTGGCTGATTGGTTTAGGTTTGGTTGGGTTTTGTTGTGGGTTTTTTTTTTGGGGGGGGGGGTTCAGGGGAGAGGGTTATTGCTTTAATTGTTATTTTTAGGTTTTTTTCCTCAGAGAGAAGGTAGGTCAGGAGACCATATTGCACTTTTTAATTTTTCCCTGCACAGCACATTTCACTGTCAATGTTTCACACTTCATTTTTTGGATAGTTTAAAGGCTCTTTATCTTCAATATCCCGGTGAAAGTTTTCCCCTCAAATTATTCATGGCAGCACTCCACTGACTCCAGTGGAAAACCAGAAAGGATCAATCTATTCTATGGCACTCTAAAAAAGTTAAAACACCACATAACTTTGCACAATTGTTGTACAATTAAACTATTGCTCACACACACACACACACACCCCATGTAACCAAATTATAAAAAGAGGAATCATGTAAAGCCTCACAAATTCTGATGCAGGCTCTAGTTCCTGTGCTGAACAAGGACAGCTTATTTTTGCCTATGATATCAGAAATCTTGTTTTCATTTGGATCACTCCAAGGCAAGAGAAATACTTTTTTCTTCTTCTCTGGTTAAACAGTTTATCCTTGCTTCACTTCCCACAGCCACAAAATGCAGGGCAAACTGCATCTTGTTCACTAAAAATAAATAGGAAAGCTCTGCAACAATATTCTGCTTTTCCCTCAGAATAAAACCAGAAAAGGGTCACTACTTCATGTTAGCTGATGCAAAGAATTATGGAAGTGATGCACCCCATCCAATTCTGTCTTTTGCCAGCTCTGCTCAGTCTATACTTTTTGCCCTGTCTACATTGCAATCATGTTAAATTGTGAGCAAACATGAATAATTTAATCATGAAATACCACCAAATCAATCATTGCAAAAGTAATGTGAAGTGGAAAGAAGAAACTCTTCTACTACAGGAAGTACTGGAGGTGGTGATGTTCTGCTTTCAGACGAGGGAACCACAACCAAAAAGGCAGCGCTTTATGTATGACCCTTGCTCCTCAGGTCCAACTTGCCATGTCTACCATCAAGAGTTTTCAAGTTGTCCTACCAACCATTGTGAAGATGGTGCTTGTTGTCATCAATGAACCAAAATTCATTTTTACAGAAGACAAGAGCTTTTACCCCACCCAGTGATGCGATAAGGGCTTTAATCAGGGAGAAAATAATCATGAACTCTTCAAACTCGACACAGGTTTAAGTGCAAAGCTTATGCATCTCAAAATCTGAACCACCATCTATGCTTCTCTAGAAAAAGTTGGCAAAAGGCAGAACTGTTTTTCACAGAACAGTATCAGCAAGGAGACAGTATGATCCTTAAAAAGATAGTGGGGAAGTACTGAAGGAAAAGCTCACAGATCTCTCCCATAAGAGGCCGTGATCAGGTGTGGTAGGTAAGGTATTCCTAGATATTCCTCTTGTATCTTAGCTTCAACTTCTAGACAAGATCTGGTTCTATATATATGACTCATGACATTCAGGTAGAAGTGGATAGATATACTTCGTTTTCCATTGCTCACACCTAAATTGTCTGTTTCTGCAAAGAATTCAGATAGTGCAAAGGCAGAAGAAGAGAATGGAAGAATAAATATATATACAGATATATATATATAAAAATATATAAATAAACCGATAAAGATTTTATTTTCATATCAATATAAAAGCATACCTAAAACATTGGAAAAATAACAGAAACTGCATCGCAGCTTCGTTGTATACATTCTGTTGTTACTCCTGTATGAGTGGTCCTGATGTATTCCTCATCCTGCTCCGCAGATACTTCTAATCTATCAAAGCATTAATAGATGTCAGACTGTCAAAACAACAGTATCTATATACAGCCTCTGCCAAAGTACATGTCTTCACATACACTCCCATATGTTTTGTTTAGTCTGTTATTAAATTAATCAAACATGGCAGCTACTGCTAATGGCTTGCTTTAATAAGCTGCATCCATCACCAGGCAGACAGGGTTTGTGTATGCTGCCACAGCTACATATGCTGAGCTCAGCTGCGGGCATGTTGGCGCTGCCCTCCCATGCAGCTCGCATTTATTCTGTTGCCACTAGTCAACATCTCCTATTTATCACCACCGGGAGATGCAGCAGCAGTCAGTGCTAGACTGACACACAGACTTGCCAGATTTGGTGCAAAAAGAATGGCAGAAATTTCACAATGCTGAATCAAAAAAAGTTGATTGTATAGCTCTCAAAAAAAAAAATAAAATATTAAAAATGCCCAAACACTCTGTCATGTTTTCCCAGCTCTTCAAAGGCAGTTATGTTTTCTCTCTAACACTGACACAGTTCTTGCAGTGCTACAGAAAAGCACGCTTGTAGGATTATTCTCATATTCTCAAGCACACAGCAGTTCTCACATTCCACACATTTCCCATTTCCATTGGAATTTGATTTTGATAGGTGAGTCATAGAACAGTGACTCCAGCTTAACCCATCTGACAGCATCCATCACTGGTCAGGATCATAAACAACAGCATCCTCTCAAAAACTAAATAATATACTTGACTGAAATACTCATCTGTCATGTATGCATTTTCCTCTCAAATAGCTTCACCTAATAACTCATGAAAGCCTTTAGTACATGAAAGTGACGAGATTAAACATGATGCCTTTTGATATACTTGTTCCCTTCCATCTCAGGAGAACAGTATTAGCTAAAGCCATTCATTTTATCTAAATGGATCTCTATAATGCTTCATCTGCTAAACAATTTCATTAAGTTCTCCATCTCTAGTAGAAATAAGGTATCATTTCAAACAGTCTGGGATTTTAGCTGCCTTTATCAGTACTGAGATGTAGCAAATCCATATTTATTCAGTCTAGCATAAATCAGATGATCTGCATGTTAAAAGACCTCTCGGCTCCTCATGAGGCTGTACTCATGAAGAACAAAATGGCCTTCTCTCAGCACTGCTGTTTCTCACGGCATTTGTGAAACACTGTGTGCCAGATGCAGACTAATAAAACAATAATTATGGTTGCATAAATGGAAAATAATTTCAAAGTAAATGGCCTATATGACAACCTTGAATCTCAAGCCCCATGGCTTTGCTCTTTTTCAGTCTTCTGAAACCAGTGTCTGTTAAAGAGGGGAGGCAGCTTTCATTGCACCATGCAAATATGGGAATACTTCTCCTGCCAAACTGAGAAGCAGAGGTGGAAATCTCTCTGCTTGGTATGAACATCCATAATTCTGGCATTGCCTTAATTTTCAAAGGTCGATTTGTTTCAGAAACATATACTGTAATGTTGTGTAAGCAGGGATCAAGGAGGTACTAGCTGATGGTTTTGAGGATAGGCAGGGTTAAATATTAAAACTTCTAAGGAAAACATAGAAGACAGAAATAACTATCTGCTCTCCAACATTTTCAAATCATTACTTCTGTTGAACACACAGCATATAAAATTTTACTTGACTGAAGATACTGTGTCCTTCAGCTCATAAACCAGCAGGAAATAACATGTTCTGGGGGGAAAAAATTGTAGGAAAAAAGTTGTCCATTTTCCATAAAACGGGTTCAGCACAGATACATCTTGGCCTCGTGTATCACAGCAGCATTACATATAACAGAGATATTTTTAGAATCAAGAAAGACAGTTCACACACTATAGCCCCTTGCAGCACACAATCACTCATCCAGCCCTTCTATCCATCTTATTCTCCTGGTGCATAACCCTGGGAGGCAGATTGGGGCTGAAGAGCAAGCTATGGCTTCCCACAGAGGAGGTTATTGGACAAGGAGACGCATCCAGAGCAGGTACTGATCGGAGGAGGAATAAAAGGCCTATGCCCCCTACTTATAATGCCCTGTGGGGTCTAGGGCTGTTAAAATATTCTAGGGCCTGGGTTTGGGTTTTTTCACTTCTGGTGTTGTTGGTTTTTTTCTTTTTCTGCAAACCAGAGGCATGATTTTGTTTCTGTTACCCATCTGACACGCACAGGAAGTTTTCATGCTGCCCACACAAGTGTTTTCATGCTGGATATTTAAATGCAGTAACAGTATTAGCATCAATTATTACAGCAAATCATGCCCTGATGAGGACACACAACACTTTCTAGGATTTAGCAAATGAAGTTTCAGTCAAGTGAAGCTTTCTAAAGAACGTAAATATCACCCTCAGAACAAGTTGTAGTTTTATTCTTAGCAGTAGGATTTAACCTACTTCTGTATCCCTCAGAATCTCTTTGAGGAAGCATCATGTTAGGGCCAAACGGGCCAAGCACAAACCCAGACAGACCCTCATGTGTCTAGACATGGTCCCACTCCCCCCACTCCTTCCTGCAGAAACTGGGGTAACGCAGGAAGAGGCACAAAAGAGAGGCCCCAGCACACCTGGGTAAACAAGTTTCCTTCTGGGGTAAGAGCACATGCACTGGCCACTGCTTCTCCCAGACCAGGCCTATGTTTCTGCCTTTCATGGCCACAGCCTGGCAGAACCCCTTTTCCTTGGGTAACTATGTGCTGGCTTCCGTTGTCCTGTTGCCCCAGTTGAATCTCAGGCAGGATATATATACAGGCTGATTCCTAGTCGCCTTTGCCTTGCCTTGCCTGAACCTGCTTTGCCTTGGACCTTACCTTGCTTGAAGCTGCCTTGCGTTGCCCCTCCTGGAGTTGCCCGGTCCAGAGCCTGGGATAAAAGCCATGAACCTACTGACTGCAAGCTAGAGAAGCCACGAGCCTTGGAGCTGGAGCCAAGCCTTGCTTCCCCTTGCAACTAGAACTCTGCTGTGCCTCAGTTTACCAGGAAAGCCAAGAGCCTTTCGCAATAGCATGGTAAACAGCCTGCTGTCCTGCTGAAGCCGGACCAGCCCCGAGACCGCGTGGCCTTCCCGCCGGCAACCAGCCGTGCCTGGCGCACGAGAGCGCCCCCAAAGCCTCAACAGCTAATACACAGCAGCAGCACTGCCTGCTTGGGTGGGATCACCTGTGAGTAATCAATTCATTGCCTCTTCGGCTTAACGGTTCTTGTCGAGTCTCCCCCGCGTGGGAGGAGGCTACAAAGAAATGATGTTAAAAATGGAAGCTTTTGTACAGCTGACAAGAAAGGTCGTTGGTTTTATTTTTTCCTGAAACAACAGAGTAAGGCTCTACAAAAGCTAGCTAGCTGAAGATACAAAGACTGAAAAATATTTATATTAACTGGGTTCAAAGAAATGAGAACAGCACAGAAAGTTCTATTCATTTGCACACATACTTGGGCTTTTTTAACCCTTAATCTGGAGAGAAAAGCCTAGTCTCAAAAAACAGTGTTCACCATGCCTCCTGGGCTGATTTTTAAGATGCTGGGGAACCATAGCACCCAGAGCTCCAGGCTAGAGAGGTTCCTCTAAGTAGTGATAGGAATCAACCCATGACAGTATGCAACGTGTGTAATATATTATCACATACTCTTCTATTTGAAACATTTCTGAAATATTATTTGATGTAATTCTCCTGTATTTATTATTGGTTTGGGACCATTGTCTCTTTAATCATGACTATCATCTAGCATCATTAAGAATCAAATTCTGACCTCAATAGGGATATAAGATTAGTCTGTGTAGAACAGAGATGATGTTTGAGAATAAAAGAGACAAGCTAGTACAATAGTTGTACAAGGTCTTTCATATCCATGCCCTTCAATCAGAAAAAATATGTTTTCTTTGTCAGATGGTCTTCAGCTGCTGCTTTCCTGACAGACATGAACAGGACATTTACTGCTCTCAGACTCCATATTCTGTGCCACAAATCTTTACCTCAAGTGTTACAGTGTAAAGACACACCTTTGACACAAGGATGAACCCACTAGAATGTGGTATCTCAAGCCCAGTGTATGTGTTTGTGATTCCACATGAGGGAATAAGGATTACACAAAGCTCTTACACCCAGCAGTGTTTTGTCTTTTGTACAAAGCTTTCAGACCCCTTCTAGCCCCAGGCACCTTAGAAACCATGGCCTGTACAAACAGTCAACTAGGAAAGACAGGGCCTACCAGGGCATGATTCAGATCTTCCGCAGAGTTCTGTAACAGGTATCTAAGATACCTTTTCTTGACTGAGTAGGCAGTGTTAGCTGGGACAAATCAGGGCCTCAGGCTTGAGATACCAGGGGAGGAACAGACTTGCACTGCACTAGTTAATGCATGTTCTGAAATCCCTATTTGTAGCTGAAGCTGCCAGGGAAACACAAGTGATCTGCCAGTGGTTAGAGGAACCAGAGATACACTTTGGTGGAGCCTGCTGGCCAGCCTGCATTCCTCTGGCTAGCTCCTTGCTGAATCACTTCTACTCTTCTTATATTTAACTTGCTCTTGCTTTTGACTGTTTTCTATTTGATTCTATTAGTACTCTTTTTTTCACTCCCCATGGTTTCTGTATCTCATTGGATTCAGCTGAAATGTAGAAGTACCTCAGAAAGATCAGGACACCTTTGTGTCATCCTGTCTTCCACGGTGTCTGGAGTATTTTCCTGTGCCAGATTTAATTATGTACACAATAATGTATTGTTACATATGTTTAATGGAGCACAGTAACAGACCTCCTGTCTCAGGTATTACTCCTGTCTGCTTTACTAATGTCCCTTTTCACTCATGGTTTCTGCTGTTCCACACTACATTCTCTTCTAAATGGAGGAAGGAAATTTTTGGGTTGTGTTTCTTGTTGGTTGCCTTTCCCCCCACCTCCATGTTAGGAAATACAGCTTCTACCTGCATAATGTTGCCTGCCACATTTTGACATTTAAGAGAGCAGAATTTAGCTTTATTGAAATTTCACTGTAATTCAAACTATTGTGCATGAAAGAATGCCTGAAACAGAAACCTATCACGTAAGTCTTCAGTGCAGTAGGATTCCTACATTTTAAACCCTAAATATTTTCTGAAGGGGAAGAAGTTTTATCCTTCATGATCAGAGCTCAGAGGTCATTGTTGAGCCTACACCAATGAAGTACAGAACCACTAAAACACTTAATTATGCCTTCTGAGCACTGCTCAAGTACTCAAGTACCAGTATTGACCTCTGAGGCTGCAGTGAAATCACATGTTTCTGGTCTGGCAGAAAGAGCTTTCCTGAGTAAATATTCATATTGCTGTGGGGAAACACATCTAATCTCTATATAATCTCTGTATAATTTTTATTATTATTATTTATAAGACAGTATAGTGAGTAAATAACAGCAACTAGATCTGCAAGCAGCATTAAGAAGCAGCTGGTTTCAGAGAGCAGTGAATTCAGCCTCCTTAAAATAAGAGAATGAAGACAGCAGCCTCCCACTACACTAAGCAGAACAAGATCTGTGGAGCCTGCGAAAAGCACTCTGAACATCTTCTCTAGGCTAAACACACACCTGTGGGCTTAACACCAAGCTGTTCCTTCTCCCCAGGACATATAGTTTATTTTTACAAGCAAGATCAGGTGGTCTTTTACCTTAGGCACTGTACAAGCACATAGCTAGAAGGAAATCACACTCTTCCAAAAGCTTAATATCTGAACGAAGCAGATAGGGAAAGAACTGTAGGCAATCACTGTGCAATGCAATATATTTGCACAAGTGTACAGATGCAAAGTATGTTTGTGGAAAGTGTGTTAATAGCTTTAAATAGGCTTTCTAACTCTTAACAGAAAACAAGAATTAATGTTTCTGTAGCTTCAGTAACATTTTAAAAAAAAAAGGTATTTTTCATTAAAGAAAAATTTGATCCAGAACAAATGCATCAACCTAGGTAGGTAACACAGTACCTGCAGAAGTATTTATGATACTTTAAAGCCAGGCTTGTCAAGATGCAAACACTTTCTAGAAACCATCTAAAAAAACTTTGAGCAGTTGCATTAGATCCAGTGAGATCCACAATGACACAGAGATAGCTTTGGCAACCATGCAGGTCCCTGACAAAAACTAAATAAGTAATGCCAATTCAGCTGCTGACTTGTTTTGGGTTTGGGGTGGGTTTGTTTTTGTTGTTGTTTGGGCTTTGTTTGAGATTTTTTTTTTTCCCTGTGTTTTTTTGTTGTTGGGTTTTGTGGGTTTTGTTGTTTGTTGGTTTTGGGGTTTGTTTATGAGGTGACCAATGTCTAAGGACTTTGCTCTGTGGACATCATCAAAGCAAAGCTCACACCCCACCTAAGGACAGGGAAAGGTAAATTGAACTTTTCCTATTTTGATGATAAGAGACTTGAGAAAGAAATATGAAGTTTATAACCCCACAGAAATTTAATTCCTCTGCAGTAACCTATAAGGTTTTAGGTGGTTTTAGACCTATTTGTTTTGGAGACTGCTCTTTCTTTCTTAGGTGTGGCAAAAAGATAGAAAACCCCCACAGCTTCAGTACATCTTCCAAGTCTACCAGATAGGATAATAAACTACCAGTCTCTATAGTCCTTCCTCTTCCTGGATCCTTACACAACAGCTGCAACAGAAATATACTCAGTTCAGATATTCCACAGCTTTACTCTCTACAGATATACTGAAGGAACAGGAAATTCCAGTTTACCTACCAGGCACAGTGAGGGTTTTTTTCAAATGACTTCTTACAGGACAGTAAGATATTTTTTTACAGTTAAAATAAAAGAAATTTGAAACCAGCAACTGTTTTTCCCACATATACAAGGGATTTCAAAAACACCCACACCCAAGGAGCTGAAAGAGTAGGTGCTCTGAGAAAAAGGCAATGACTGGATGTGGAAGATTAACAGAAATGGGTACTCTCCTTACTAACTCAGCCATATTCAAATGTTACAAGGACTCTAAGCAGTTGTCTGCTGGACACAAAATTTCATTTTTCTAGCAGTAGACAAGCAGATCATTCTCTAATTCAGTGTCTTTCTACTGCCATATTCTAGGCCACAGAAAATATAGTGTATACTATGCAGATAATATATATGAAGATATAATGGATGTCAAAAATGTTACATTAAAAATTATTTGTATTGTTATAAAAATTATAACCTAGCTATCATTTGGAAGAAAACTAACTATAAAAAGAAAATACATTTATGACCATTTGAGATCACCATTGTCTGCTTCTTCTCTTATGGAATAGGGAAATATTTGCCATTTGTAAAATGAGTTTAACTTCAAGGAAAAATATGTCATGACCAAGGAGTTGAACTCCTGAATTCTCGGCTCTTAATTATGCAGAAAGTGGAGAATGGGGGAGTCCCTCTGGTAAAATGGCAACAATACTGTAAAGCAGCAGTCATCTTATTTGGGTTGATACTTCTCTTAATGAATAAATACAGCATTAGTGGTCTTGAAATTGAAAAATTCATCAGAAGAAAAACTTCTGTATAAATAAAAAGTATTTGGATCATACTTTCAGACTTAAGATAAATGAACCCGTTTCCACAGGCTGGAACAAGCAGAGGGAAACATATACTGAACAATCACTGTGGAAATGGAAACTAAACTCACATTGCTTCAAACAATTTTTTGAAAGGTTTCAGCAAAGGTTATATAGGATTTCAAACACAGAAAGTAAACAGGACAAGAACTGGTATTATTGCTGGCATTTCCAGCAATTACTAATTTGAGTGCCTAAATACTGAGAAACGTCCACATAATTTCACTATTTAAATCCATTGATGGAAGGTGTATTGACATTTTAGGTCAGTCAATTTGCTTTCAGTTCAGGAATAAGTTTTCATCAAATTCTGCTAAGAGAGCTAAGAGAAAAAATATTTCAAGAACAGATGATTTGTGATTTCGCCTTCTGTTTGGGCAGAGGTGTGGGTTTTTCTTTTTCCATACTCCCTTGAGGAAAAGGAGGAGATAATGGTTAGAGCACACAGCAGTGACAGTGTGCCTTAGGTTCTTTTTTTCTTTTTCCTTTACACACACACACACTGACCTTGAGTAGGTCACTCTTGCAATACAACTCAGATTCTTTTGCTTCCATTTGAGGTCTGGGAGGACTTAAGCAGGGCAGTCAAGTAAGAGAACCCTTAAAATGAGAGCTCCAAAATCCAGAAGAAATGTGCCCATTATTTGTAAAGGTGATAGCTCACAATACATCAAGACAAAGCAAAACTAAAACTTGCTTAATGATAAGGAGAAAAAAAAAGAAGCATTACTTACTTATCAAAAAAGCCAAAACCAAACAAACACAAAACAAAACAACTGAACAAAAGAAACCAACCCCCAGAAAAAGTACTCACACAGCATGAGACATATTTTACAAAGCTTGAAGATCAGGTCTGACAGTAATGCAAAGCTTATGCTCTTTCCAGCACATAGTTTTAGAAGGCCATTTATATGATGTTCTTTGATCTGTGTAGATTGCCAGTCTTTTTATCAAAGCCTATTGGAACTTTGCTGATGAGATAATTGTAAAGTTAATAGATACAACATGAAGCTTGATTAAGAGCAGCCCACTTGATTTCAAGAATGGAAACAATCAGTACTCAATTGTCTTGCTGGAATTCATGCAATTTTGGAGGAAATATTTTGTTTAACAGAGTATCAGCTGGACCTAGGAACTTATCTTAGATTCAGACAATGATTTTCCCTTTCATATACCCGTGAGGGACTGGACATAGGGAAAAGTATCAAAGAGACTGGGCACCTGGGAAAATATAATTTACAGCCTTTTTGTTACCACCCAGACCACCATGCATATGTGCCTTTAACAAAGCACAGAACAGACAGTGCAGTTTTGTTTCTGAAAGAAAAAAAAAAAGCCTGAGCTTTTTCCTTCTGCTGGATGATTAGCAGAAGGCATCTAAAAGCAAGTGGGAATCACCCTGTGAACAGTTTGACCACTGTAGGGCTGCTTTAATTTGTAAAAAATTACAAACTACTATGCAACTCTTCTATATAGAGTAGAAGAAATCCCGCAACTACCCACTTCACAATTTACTTAAGACAAATACCTATTTCCAGTCAGACACGGCACAATATTATTTTGCACAAAGGCCTGGGAAGCTGCTTAAGTATGTACAAGAAAAGGTTGTTCTGCCAATGAAAACTGTGTTCACAGAAGGGACTCTGGTGCATGAGGTGTATTTTGCTGCTGTATAAATTGTGGCATTTCAGTATCTGGATTTTAGCTATTGCAGTGCTAGCTAACACTTTTAAATGCCCTCTTTCATTAAGAAAAAGAAATTATATTTTTTAGTTCCTGAAACAAATAAAATTAAAATCTGATCCCAAGCTTAGATCCTGCTGAGATAGACACTGGCAGGCAAAAGGCTAGAACCTCAAAAATCAGTGTGAAGCAGGAGCTTCTAAACATACTGCATCAACAACAACAACATTCAATGGTACAGTCCAGCTAGAAACTCGCATCCTGCGTTGTGATAGCTTTGAAGAGCACAGAAACAATTACAGAGACTGAGAAAGGGTTTATTCATCTCTGCCTGCTGAATGAAAAAACTCTGTCCAGGGCTGCTGCTGACAATTCTCAACAGTAAAAGTAGGTGTTAAATCTTGAATTGGTTTGAAGTCAGGCTCATTAAATTCAGAAATGAGGTACAAAGATGTTTTCAAAAAGGATGTGTGGACTTGGTCAATTTTTAATTACTTATCAAGGAGAGGTTTTCAGGTGAGGTCTTCTTCACGACTATGCAAAGCAATAAATGATACATTTACAACTGTTCTCATTTTCACGACAAATACCCAGAATTTAAAGGGAGTACAGAAATCAAAAGAAGGCTTGCCTTGGCCAGTGTTTATGTAACATTCTGTCTTCCAGCACGGAGATAGAAAACAGCAAAGCCATAACATTCTGTTCTCCTTAAAGGAAATAATCCGTGTATTTACATTCAAGCAAAACTAATGAGACCTTCTGTTCAAGTCATCTTAAAACTCTCTTGCACTCCAATCGCACAAAGATATGCTTTGATCAAAACCTGGCGTTCGTACAAGCAAGTTCAACTGCTGGAAGATTCTGCAGGTTACTGGTTCATTCTCTCATTAAATCTGGCTGCATCGATCCAATGAAAGTAAATCGATAGTGACAAAGTGATTTACTGACATTATCATTCATGCCAGTATATTTTATGCTACTGAGTGCATTAGGTTCTGGTTTGCTTTGGATCTGGAAAGCACCCTGGGAGGCTGCTGGCACCCCACTGCAGGTGCTCTCACTGACCTGCTGCAGTTCCCAAGTATCAGGCATCACTGCCTGACAAGTCCATGGAAGCAGCAGCAACAGAGCAGATGCCCACATCACCATAAGTGAATTTCAGGAAACAACGTCCTTCCCCACTACCTCTCAATAATCCTCCCTTTTCTGTCATGAGTAATACAGAAGTCCTTTACCCAGTGCCTAAAAGCTTTTTTCTCCCCCTCCCCCCACCCCCTTTTTTTTTTTTAAACAAAAAGTAAATGTCTGCCAAAATACTGTGGCATAAGCAAAGTACTGCCTTATGCCTCACCTGGTCATGGGGATGTGCTCATCCCACCCATCTCCGTGACCAGGAGACCATAATAGACATTGAAATGTAAATAAAGCACATAAACAAACACTCCAAAACCAGTACTCACTAAACCCTTGACACAGTTATAATCACAGTACTGTGTGCCTCTCAAGCTCCACCACCACATCACCACCCAACCTACAATACCAGGATCCCCTGGCACCAGAGTGCTGTGCCCAAGACAGCAGAATACATCATGCCCACCATGAAGTAGCACTAGGTGTTCTTTTGTACAGATGACAGGGAACTTTTATTTCCAGAACAACAGAAAAAGGAGTTTTTGAGCCTCAGAGAAAGGATGTCTTCGGAATGTCTTCTGTCTGAAGTTAGATTAGTTTCAGTAACCAATTACTGGGGGAAAAAAGACTTCCAGTAAACCTGGCAGAGATGTGACATGACAGTAGCATAGAGAAAGAAATAATTTGTGAGAGAATGGAGTAGGAAGCATGACGCATGATTACGTTACCATACTACGCATATGATATTATACAGCTGAGCTCACCAATTACACCTAACTCAGGAGTTTAACCCTGACCTGAGCTGAACAGATTCTACCCTTTGCTCTCCACCTCTCTTCTAAAGACATAAATGACTGGTACTCTTCTTCCAGAGCAGGAAACCTGGATAGATGCACTAGTACTCAGCAACAAGACTGCAGAACATATCAGTGCATATAACGTTGGATGCCACATTTGTGAAATATCCCCATGTATTTTGAGCTGCATTTCAATGACAGGCTAGCTCAGCCAGGCCCAAACCAGTTTGGTTGATTATTTTAAGTTACATATTCTCCCAGTACTTGAAAGATTTCAAATTCTGACAACCTATTACTGAGAAGTAGATTCTTTCTGATAAGAAGATCTAAGGCTTTGAATTTGGAATATTTCCTGTTACTAAGAGTAAAAAGCATTGAGAATTAAAAGTTTTAATTAATTCAACCTCCAGTTCAAGGTTTCATATTTTAAAATTTTCTACCTTTTTCTCATCCATGATCTAGAATTTTGTACTGATTTCCAAATCACTTAAAGGAATGAAAACTCTTCAGGACATAACTTTTTTCCCCATAGCTTCTTTCCCTGGCAAAACCAGAGAGGTTCAATCTCTTTTCACTGAACATCCTAAAAGCATTAGACTACGCAATCGTGCTCAGACAGCTGTACAAAGGAGTATCTGACTCCACAGATCTTAATTTTCTTTTCTGAAGCCAAGAGCAATCATTATGTGGACACTGTATATAAGCACGTTGAAATTAAGCCTCACCTCAGCTGAAACAGAGATAATTTCCTTTTGATGCAATACAACACAATCAACATCTGTGGGAAATAAAAGCCTCACATCAGGGCTTACATAGCACAAACAAAAGAGCAGCCCGAGGGGCAGATAATCAGTTTACACAGAGCTTACTGTACCCATGTTATCAAGATAGAAAACAGCAGCAGAAATTAGTCTGAAGTGAATATTCCTTCTAGTATTGCTCAGTGTGTCACCTAAGAGACCACAATGCATTGAGAATCACTACCCTTAGAAGGCTGCTCACACTTCTCATCTCAGCATGGAATAGGAGGTTAACTTCAAGCATGAACCAAGCAGGTATTTTCAGGTTCAGTTTTACACTTCTTCCTGTCACTAAAGGCAATCAAAGTCTTTGAACTGTTACTGCTATCACAAAGCCCCCCAGGAGAATACAGTAGCAAATAAAAAGACCTAGAGGATTAAGCACATTGGAAATAGTCTATGTACTGCAATTTGAAACTGCCAAACTGCCATTTCCTGCAATAACCTCTGTGGCAGTGGCTGCTTCTGCTGCTGTCATCACTGCGCTTGTATCCATCCCCATCCTCTCTTGCTGTGACATGGTGTCAGCAGCAGTGGAAAACCCAGTGACTGGTGACTAGAGCAGCAGTGGGGAAGATGTTAGGTGTGGGGGGGGCAGCAGCAGGTCATGGGTGCAGGCAGTCAGGTGACCGCAGGTTGGAAGGTCTCCACAACCCGTGTCAGCCAAAAACCAGGAGGCATGGAATTACTACAGGCTGACCCAGTGTTACAACTTTTACACAGAAACACTGATTTGCAGTTCTTTGATCAAAGACAAAACATGGAATAATGTCAATCCAGAACAAAAAAATGCTCCTGTTTTCTCCAAAAAGAAAGCATTTCTTCACCTGAAATAGAGTATTTGAATACCAAATTACATTTCATGTAATAGATCCCTCTTTTCACATTCAAAACTTGATTTTGAGAGTTTAAAAAACCCAAGCACATCTCAAAAGTGAAAAATTTTATGTATTTGTACCACATCTGTGAATCATTTGGGTTCAATAAAAATGGCCTTCAGTTAATGACCTAAGCATCCTTCAGTTAATTAACTATTTGTCCAAAATAATTTTCCTGGGTCAAACCATGGTCCCAGGTGATACCCACTTCTGTCCTACGAAAAGCTGTGAAGTACTCTCTCTCCCTCTGTCCCAGAGCCATCACATTAAATTGCATCTTTATTATAAAATACAGAACTTGCCACTACATTTTCTGAACTCTTTGGTATGCAGTTTGCTGTTTTTTTCAACATTACCATACAATGACATACAGAATACAGAATTAACCAGGTTGGAAAAGACCTTTGAGATTATTGAGTCCAACCTATCACCCAACACCATCACTAAACCATGGCACACAAAGCATCTGTTGCTGCTTTAGTCATAAAGGATATTTGTAACAGATTGAATGTTACCAAACTAGTCTGACATCAGAGGACTGAAGTCTAAAATATTTTCTCAGAGGAACAGAAGTCTGTAATTAACAATATGGTGTTAAAAGGTCTGAGAATGGCCATTTTATCTCTGTGACCTGTGCAGTGCCTGCCTTGAAAGCACTCCCCTAAAAGAAGCTTCAACAGCACTTTCTTAATTTAACAGTTAAGTATGGAAAGAAATTTTTATCCCACAGCAACTTCTGTCTGGAGACACTTGCTTGGAATACATCTAATTTTGGTTGGTTGGGTTTTCTTTAAAAAAAAAAAAAATCCTTAAGACAAATATCCCCATTAAATCAATTACTTCAGGCATAATTATGCTGATAGTTTACAATGTGTATTCTCTATTACTCTTTGATTATACAGAAACTGGGCATTCAGGAGGTGTCATGGGCCAGCAGGCATTATTCTGAGCAGGGACTGGCAAACCAGAGATTGCCATTTCACCATTACAGCATCCTCACTCCTCATGCTCTATATTCTCTATTGCTATCACCAAAGTAATGAAGAATCCGAGATGAAAAGTGGTAAAAAATGCAACATCAATGCTGTGAAATTTTCTGTTCCAGCTGCTTGCTCCTCACTTTAAATTACAATCTTCTGCACAGCCACAACATTATAAGCGATTGCATCAGAAGTGATTAAGATGAAGGATTATTAAACTGAGGGAGTCCTGGCTGGAGTACAGAGATGAACAGATGAGTAGCACTGATCCTGTATGTAAAATAAAGAAATAAAATACACAAACTACCAGATGTGACAAGCAAGTATTCCTCTCAACTTTGTTGAAGCTATTGTGGCTTACATGAGGTGAGAATTTGCTCTAAGGTTTAGAGCAGTAATTACATAAGCACAATTAATAATCTGCAAAGAATTGTTTTCTATGTTGTTACAAAGGTTTCTTCACCACAGTACAAGCAACACTTCAAAATACATGCAGCCTCCTCCCCAATGCCTTCAAATTCAGCCTCATACTATAACTGTTCACACATAAGACAGTCCTTGAAAAGTGAAGCCCTTCTAAAACAAAACTTAGAACTCTACCAGTTATTCACCAAGGATCTGACATACTTGTGTCAGATAACCGTTCTTCCCCTACTAAACAGTTCTATTGTTTATAACATTTACCAAGCAACTCATTTTCCAAATTCTTAGACTCCAGCTGCAGCTTTTACCTTCCCATGTCTACTGCTTAATGCTTCCATATAACAAGGCTAAGCGACTTTTTTCACGGGCAGTGCTCTAAACAGCAAACAAGATCTTTTCAGCTCTCCCACATGGCTAGCAGTCTTCAGTTTGCTAGCAAAAAAATTGCCTGCACATCTCCTTTACCACAAGCATTGAACTTAAGGCTTTGTATTTTTTTTCCAGGTTGATGGGAGAAACTGCAAGCCAGGCAGAGACAGACACAAGGAACTGGATGTGCTCATGAAGTCTTCTTTAGCGCAACAGGAACTACACTAGCATCACTCAAGTTTATGAAGTTAATTCTCCATGATTCAGCAAACATGAAGGCTTCCACTATGATGCTTTAGACAAATATCCTATAAGAAAACCCAAAATCTCAATATTAAGTCAATATTCTCCAGGAAGTGCCATTCTTTATTTTAAACCAGAGATGTTCAAACAATGCAATCCCTGAAAAACAAAACTGGTAGGCAGAAAGAAAGTGACTGAAGTAAAAATTTGTACCGTTACAAGGTCCTTTCTGCCAACAGAAAGTGACAGAGGTGGGTATTTCCTATATACTTAGAGCATCATGACTAGTAACATGACTTGAACACAGACAACTGGGTCATCAAGTCCAACTCACTGCTATCTCAGGCAATTATGTTCTATAAACCAGTTTGTACAGCCTCTTGTATGCTTTGTCTCTCCACTAATAACCCCTAGACAGTATTTTGCTTTATATAAGTCTTAAGGCTGAGTATAAAAAAGTATCAAAATCATGACGGTGCTTCAGTGAGTATTTGTGATGCTGCCGTACATGTGTAGCACTACAACACCCCAACAGAGATGCTGCAAGGTAATAAACCAGAAGGATTTAGTTACATCTTGGACACCAGTGTCACCATGTTTAATTCACATAGTCAATATTCTACTTTGCTAAGTAGCTACTTGCATACATGACCTTCTCAGGAGACCACGCTGCTAAAATGTAAGCAGCTGAACTGCACACTAACAATACACAGGCTGCCTTGCCAGTTGTATACATAATTGCTATAAATAGCACAAACCAAACAATTATGGTCACTTACCAGCCTAGAATTACTCCTTGTAGATTTTTGAAAACACAGTTCCTTTCCTACATATCTTAGGCCAAACTGGTGCCAGAATCACACAACTGAAAGAAACTCCCTCTCCATTACAAATCTCTATAGGAAAGGTATGTAACAGGATGAGAAGGCATACAAAGGAGTGTCTCTATAGTTGTACTGAACTCAATTCCAGTAGAGCCAATGAAAAAACTATGAGACAGCACTTGCATTATATTTCTCTTGCTTTACAACACACTGACATTTACTGAGCTTTATTGCTTCTGAAAGCATCCTTACAGCCATTCAATGAGATTTAAAAATCTTACAGTGACACAACCCTTATTGCATGTTAGATATTATTGAAGTCTCTCATGCATACTTAGGCCTAGCTTGAGCAAAGTTAAATATGTCTCAAAAACATTGCTATGCTGATGGCAATATTATTCACATAACAACTCTACCAAGAGACAACCCCTTAAGGGTGAAGCCACACTGAGTCAGACACTGTTTGTGCTGATAGCAAAAATTCATACCATGCCCTAGGAGCATACCATACTAATCAACAATGGAGAAGAAATGGAAGAGAAAAATGAAGTTACAAAGGCTCAAAGTTCATAGCCAAGCTTCTTTTAAATCATGGACCAGTATCCTGGTCCTTCAGCTGTCACATGAACTGAGCAAGGAAACAAAACACAAACTGTAATGCTACCTTAAATAAAATCTCAAAGACTTCTCCACTGCCCGAGGAATCTCAGAGCCACAGTCTTCTTGCTGCATCTGTCATTTTCAACCCTCACTAGTAACAGGTCCTTCAGATGGGAAAAACCTTAGCTGTAATTCATCTTCTAGTCCTTCCATGAACAGAATCATGGAGCATGCCAAATTTTCCCTGCTCCCACTTGCTGGCAGTCTTGCTCCAGATATAAAATGGAAAGCAGGGGAAACCAAAGGTCTGCTCTTGCTTTCTTTTTTCAAAAGCTATGACCTGAGGAAGCTAAACCATTCCCAATGGGGTAAAGCCATTCATTTAATGTGACATTTCATTCATTTTTTTTCTGTTTATAAGGGCAGCAAAATGCCATAATGGAAAAAAAAAAAAAGAATGGATACCCCCATTCTGTCCATCCCCTCTAGACACAGGGAATGGGTGAAACCAATGCAAAGTAAATTGTTTATGCAACATCAGAGAAAGCTGATTCCCATAGCAAACTAGCATTAAATTCCTTCCTCACTACCTAAACCCCAGAACCTCCTAGAAAGAAGTAATGAGAAACATTTAAAGGCATGTTGAATTATGGTCTATTTAGTAACCTGCTGTGCAAATGACTACCACATGAATAAATATGATGAATGCTACGCTGAACACACTTTTCCTCTTTTCAGAATGGATTGAGGTAAATAAGGCTATTTTAACTTGTTCAGAGCTAAAATGGCCCATCTCAACAGAAATATCTTCCTTATCTTTATTATTATCACCTGGAGCGTAGCCGTGCTCCTACCCACACATGTCTGCAAGGGAAATTAGGCATGTTACGGTGCTTAGAAAATTACACCATTCTACAACAATTCCATAACCTCTGCTTTGACCCACACTTTGAGGAATTGCTAGTTTCTTCACTACTGAACACACTGCTCATATCATGCGCAGCATATACATTTCAACACTACCACCTCAGACCCAGAGTATTTGCTTTTATTTCCCATTTTAAATGTGTCTTTAATCCCCTACTTATTAATTTCTTAGCATCTGAACAGGCAAACACACCACAGTTCATCTGGATCACCACTTAAGTCTTCAATTTACTGACTAGCTCCTCCTGCCTATTCACAGGCTTAAACCTCAATAACCACCACTGGCTTTATAGTTTCTAAAGCTATCTAATACCAAAGAGAGTCACTGCGTGAAAAAATTGTACTTTCTGCAAATAATAAACAAGGTTACTCAAGGGTACATAAATACAAACTCACACCTGGAAAAGGGAGAAAATTAATTTCTGATATGTGCATAGTTGCCCTAAGCTGCAGGACAATCCACACTGGTACAACATAGTAGATTCACCCATTATTTCTGTTGCTTCCACTGTCTGACAATTTCCTCTGCAGCCTGAGCTGCTGGTATCCATAGCAGCCATGCAACCCATCAGGGGCCTGACGAAAACACCCTCCAAGTGGGGACACAAAGTACAACAGACAAAGGAAAATAAAAATACTGCAACAGTTACAAGGCCTTGAAGTCAAAAGGGTTGCATTTCAATATTTAATTAGAAAAAGCATGCTAATTAGAGACCATCAAAAGTGAAACAGGTCAGAAAATGAAGGTACATGATAATTAATAAATGCTAAAAGCCAAAACCAAAACAGCCCCCAAACAGTAATTCTCTCACTAATGAGTAAATAACAAATCATGCATATTTTTAATGCCATTTCCCCCTATATTCATCTTGCATATGGGCAAATTACATGTTTAGGAGGCAGCAGAGAGGACACTTCAGCATGGGTAGGGAGCAGCTAGGGGAGAAGGGAGCAACTGCAGGGGCCTTTTCCCCAGGGACTCCTTTCTTAATTCCAGCCTCTATCAGCTTCCCCTGAATATAATTCAGTCAGTCATACAGAGGGAATGAACAATTTTGCAAAAACGTCACATTAAGATTCTGCCAGTGAAGAAAATTCTTTCAACTCCAGTGTTTTAGCCAGCAGTACTGAAGCCATGAAGGGGTCTGAGGGTGCTGATTGCACAGAGCAAAGCCCAGACTACCTCTACAGCAAACTGGGCCTGAGTTTGAGCAGTAAAAGTTTGAGGATTTGCTTGAGCTAGGAGACTGACAGCATGTGAGCTCAAAACATTTACAAATACCTTATCTTCTCCCTGAACAGGGAATACACCAGTACATGCTCAGACTGTAAATCTCCCTGTGGCATTTCTGGTACAAACTGGAGCAAAGGAATCCATCCCTTGTTATACCACCATCTCAATACCCACACAATTTCTGCTTAATAATAACCTTTTCCAAAGGCTTGGTCGCTGAACTCAAACACTTTTCTCCTGAACTTCCTGTTGCAGTAAAATCTTGTGGAAGATGTGAAAATAATACATGACAGGCGCCAGTGGCCATTAGTCAACAGATGGAGACCAATTGATTATAACCTGTGATGGATCAAGGCCTAAAACAATGGCTTATAGAGCTAGTTCTGTCAGATAGGCAGAAGACTGAGAGAAAAATACACTCTCAGAATGATCCTGATCATCTAGCTACTTGTATAATGTGAAGGAAAATACCATTGCAGTGCTTCACATGAACATTAATTCATTTTCTGCAGCAAATCTTGATAGGTCTGCAAGACCCAGGAGCGATTTGAACCCTGCAAGCTGAGGCAGACTGTAAACCCTGCCCAAATATTTTTTTTTCTACAGAAAGTAGGAAAAATGATAGAAGCCCAGGTGTTACATTTTAAATCTCTTAGTGTTTCTCTTCAAAATAGAGGACAGCTAAGATCACTTTCTAAGTCTTAAGATGAGGAAAACCACTTCAGGCTGAGAGTATGTTTAGGAAGCTGCTTGTAACTCCTCCTTGAACTGTTTCCCCACTTCTTTCTGTCTCATGCTTTGTGGTGCATGAGCTCTCTGCTAACCCTTCCGTAACTTCATTGCTAGGCTAGTAACAGGTACTTCCCAACAGCTTTCCTTCTCCTCCTTACAAGAAAACAGCAGGTCCTTGAGATGTTTTCAATGGTCTTTCTCATGTCGTGAAAAATGTGAAAATTCAAAGTCTATGGCTGTAACAAACCGGAATGTGAACTGCTGTGCTGGGATTTGAGAATTCCAATTTTATTTCCTAATCTTAAGCTTCTAATTATGCTTTTTCCTGCCTGGAAATAGAGCACAGTACTTCCTACATCTATGAGAAGCTTCACCAATTAAGCTTGAGTAACTCATGTCTTTAAAGCATCTTGAGATTATTATACAACAAGCAGTACAAAGCTGCATCAGTAGGTAAAGTTATTTGAATTAAATTTGCCTAGTATAAACTAAAAGGAGATCAAGCATCTGGATGGAAAATGTGTGAAATTATTAAATAAACAAGCCTGCATTTGAGTACTAAAAGGGAGCACAGTTAGAGTAATTATAGCCTTAGGTAACTGATAAAGGAATAGTATTTCACCTGAAATGTGTGTTAGAATTACTTAAATTACAATAGCCAGAATTATTCTTTAGAGAGAATTTCTAGGGAAAGCTCCCTTTTACACAAGCACTGTTTTGCCTATGAAGCTAGCACAAATGCCCTGCTCAAATACATAACCAATCATTTTAATCAGATACTCAAGAAAAGCCCCCACAGCCATGTACATTCTGTCCAGTGACCGCACTGCTAAGTGCTCATCACAAAATGTTAATTTCATTCCATTAAAAACATTCAAACAGCCTATATGATTTCAAATATCGTGTGCTGTTTCTCACTAATTTATCCAAAGAAATATTTTCCTTTACCTTTCATTTCATGTGAAGTTCAAAATTGTTCTGAAACTTGATGAAGACAAACACTTTGATGTTTCTTTGCGTTGGGAAAATCTTTACCCAATAAATTACAATTATGTAAATATTACCCCCCCTGGGGTATAAGTGCCTCTTTGAGGCATAAGATGATTAGAGAAGAAAAATTATTAGATTTGTCCATGACCATGCTATACTTTACTTCCTCGGGAAATTCTGTTATCAAAGGGTTTAATCCTATTGCTACTGAAGCAAGTAAATTTGGCCACTGAGTTAAATGGAAAAAGAATTCATTTCATCCATTCAGTCAGCACCCTAAAAGCCCAGATGGCAGTAACATCCCCGGTATGAATATTTAGTTACAGTTCTTAACACTGTTCTTCCACCATTGTGAATGCTTTGAGTATTAACATTCCCTTTTTGCTGACATGAAATCTTAAGCTTTTCTGAAAATAATGCAAAATGTTACTAAAGCCAGGGAACAGCTGGACAGCAAGAACACACCCACCCATAATCACATATTGTGGTTAGTGTAGCGGGATTGCCTGGTGATGGGGCAGCACAGTTACATTGCTTTTGACATTAACACTCAGTGGATGATGGCCTGTCCTGATGCTTGCAAGGCCATGACAATGATTACAGGATTTGTGTGATGCAGGCAACTGTGGCTGTGCAAGAACAGCACATACAAAGACAAGCATGCTAGGTTTTCTAACCTGGATTACATCACCAAGTCATTTCTGCCCCCCTTAAAAAAGGCAACTTGTACTCTGCTCCTGGAGGCCATTAGCTTTTGGAATCTGCTTGAGGTAGCACATAGTTTCCTCTGTTCCATCCATTGCTTGTATGATTATAAAAGACTCCAGCAGAGCTTAACCTTTCCTTAGGAGCAGACCAGCTGTTTTGTGATTTGGTGTAGCTGTTTCCTGACAGTTTTTCTCATTGTCAAAGACCACAAGGCAGACTGAATTCCCAAGGAATGCAAAGGCAAATAGTGTCCCTTGTTAGCAAGCAACACAGTAATGGCACAGTGGATTTGATACTTGTTTGTACGCATACAAGGTTTTCATGGGGAAAGGATGAAACAAACACTAACCGAAGATTAAAGCTTAATCCTTGAAGAGTGAGGTCAAAGAGAGTATAGTCTGCTGAATAATTTACACATGCATGTCCTGAATCATGTGGGCCAGCCTCTTTTCAGTGGTGCCCAGTGATAGGATGAGGGGCAATAGATACAAACTGGAACACAGGAAGTTACACCTCAACATGAGGAAAAAATTCTTTCCTGGGAGGGCGATGGAGCAGGATGCCCAGATAATTTGTGGAGTCTCCTTCTCTGTAGACTTTCAACACTCACCTGGAAGTGACCCTGTGTGGCCAATCTCTAACCTCTCTGAATGCTATTTGATCTTAATCAACATTTCTCACCCTTTTGAAGAGTAGTTGATATTGCACCAATGTCTAAATTTCTTTTCCTCTTTACAGGCAGTAGTGAGGATTTTCTCTACGCTCATATACCTGCTAGGCTTCTTCAAATAAACAGATATTATGCAGCCTATTTTAGCATAATTGTCACATACAGAAAACTGAAAAGACAACAGACCAATGTAGGGAAATGGAAGAAATATTACAAGATCCTGCTGCAAGCAGGCTAAATTAGATTTCAGTGTAGGCAGGTAGCTAAAAACATGACAAATTATTATTGTGTGGTATATGTTTCTTAAAATTGGAAGAGAATGGACCAAAACCAGCACTAAGAGGGCTGTTGCGATGCATGTGTTGGATGGAGAAATAACTACATTAGAAACATTCCAGATCCCTTTCAGCAGTAGAAATTCATGGAACGTTGTCAATTAGCCTGAAACACTTAGCACAATGTATTTGGAATTTGCACAATGGATGGTTTACATTATTTCTTAACAAAGGTCAGCACAAGAAAATAGTTTTCTTTAGCTTCTGTGACTATGTTCTTTACAAAGGTAAGCCAAAGAAAATATTACATCTATATTATAACAATAGCTGGGCATTTACTCCCACATTTAGGCTTCCAAACTTTGTCCAGAAGTGAAGCCCTTATTGAAAAGCCAAAAGGAACAATGCAGTAGGCACAGCCAGCAGTTCCACGGCAGTCAATGAGACTGCTCACAAGCTTTAAGTTGGTTCTTGGTAGACAAATAATGGTGAATATTGCCCTTGTTAAAAACCCTATTTCTTCCTACAGCACTGCACCAAAAGCTCACATGGCAGTGCTTCTCCATGACTAAAGATTGATTTGTGCAATGAGATAAATGACTTGCAAGTTTACAAATAACATCTTGTGACCTAAATATAAACATCTCAAATAGTAGAGGGTTATTTTTGAATTTGAGACACAAGGAACTTTACCAAAACCCTAAGTCATTGTACCACCTTTAGACTAATTTAGTATCAGCGTATTCCCCTGATGCCAATTCAGCCATCTGTCAAATTCCTTATGGAGCAAGAAGTCAAATACATTATACATTTTAAAAGCATAAAATATTCAGCAATGGGCAAGACCTCCCCCTGGTTACTCATTAATAAGCCACAGACTGATACAGTTGCATAGTTGTAACCACATGTTTTGCCTTCATGTTTTCACTATTTACTTTAGGAAAACATGGAATTATAACAAAATTATGTTCTTCCACTTACACCTCCTTTCAATTTAAAACTCAGCTTTTTCTCTGATCCAAACTTTATGAAAGCCCCTAACAAAGTCTTCGTCAGATAAAATTTACAATTCAAGAGAAATTCTTTGGTATTTGTCACCTGCAGAGCTCCTCCCTTCTTCATTAAATTAGTGTTATTAAACATAAAAGGATATTTATGCACTTTCTTCAGTGTAGATCTCCCCCCACCAAAAACATCCTGTTCCCCAGAAAATACTAGAAAACCTTTGGGGAGCCACAGATTGTACTTACATTGCAGTCCAAGATGTTTAAGATCATCCTCCTCCTTGTTATCATTACCTTGACTATGCTTTCCCCACAACAAAGGTATTCCTGTAGTGGGTGCAAAACCTTCCCAGAAACTTCTGTCATGACCAGCATTGCAGTGGAGACCACTGCATCAAGAGGCAATGGGAAACGAGGATGGAAACAGCTCAATTAACATGTAAAGCCAAGGGACAGCAACAAGCTGAGGCTCAGACAGAGAGAGCATGTGAGATAAATTACCAAGGAAGTGAAAGGACTGGTAGTGTTTCAGGTGGCGAGAAGGTGGTCCAAGGAGAAGGGAGGTGACCTGAGGTACCTTAGGCATACTTTGCCAAGAACTATGTAATGGTGTGGAAGGGGAGCTGGTGGAAAGAAGGTAAACACTGAGCTTGTATTTGAAACTAGATAGATTTGAAACAATAGAGGATTATTAAGTTATCTGTATATAATTAAAACAGAAACCATCTCATTTGCAAGCAGGGAAGTTCAGAATTAAAAATTCCTCTGAAAGAAGTTCTTCCTTAGATAGTTAGAACCATTTAAAGTCAGTAACAAGGATATGGTTGCTGGAAAACTTTTTTCTTTTTTTTTTTTTTTTTATTTCACTCTAGCAAACATTCCTAAAGTACTCCTTTTAAATGAGCTTGAAGATGATGAAATTACTATTTTCTTAGCTACAGTTTTGAATTTCATAGTGGCATTTATTAAATATTAATTTTAAATGCATAATTTATACCCATGGTTAGCATAGGTGAACAGTTCTGTTGCTCGTGACCTCTGGCTTGAGCATTTATCATCAGTCATATTTAGTCAAATGAAGGTTTAATTTTGTAACTCCTCATTACACCCAAGTTAGCCAAATACTTTGGCATCCATCTGCATTAGTATCAACAGAGTGCCTTGCTGACCATTCCTGGAAGCATTCAAAAGCCCATGCCAGAGGGAAGCCAGTCTCCTACATGCTCAGAAACCCTCCCATTTACATCTTTGGAGACTCAATAGTACACTAGGAAGACCTGCAGAAATTCGAGGCTGAGAGGCAAGAGAAACAGTTTCTCTAACTGCATTAACCAGAACTGATTTCACAAATGCCTCTGGTCCGTTTTTGTGCTGAGGCAGGATAGGCTGAACCACCTTTGGCAGTGATTCGTATTACTCTATTTAACACTACATTGAAATAGACTGTCAGTAATCATTCAGACAGTAACCAGAGCTCAAAGGAGACAGTAGCTAACAGCTGAGTTGAAAGAATAGTTTTAGTCAAGGCAATTTTTTCTTGTCAATTCACAGTACGAGAGGTGTAAAAGACAATATGGGACAAGGATTTTAAGAAAGAAATTACCAGTAGGTGAATACGTAAGAACTGACTGATATAAAGGCACTTACTGAGCTCCAGCCATGCATCAGTGAACCTCCAGTGCTAACTGAACAAAGCAAGAAACACATCTACAGGCTCCCAGGTTGGTGGCCCTGCATCAAACGTACCTGGCTGACATTACCCTTCCACATTTCAATACACTGTTGCAACATGGAGAATATTTCTTCCTTATGTTACCAGGTGATGCAGGACACTCACATTGGATTAAGCCCTATACATTAAGTCACTATATATTTCATAGGGTCAGATACTCTGAACAAATCAAAT
Source organism: Dryobates pubescens (assembly GCF_014839835.1). Taxonomy (NCBI): domain Eukaryota; kingdom Metazoa; phylum Chordata; class Aves; order Piciformes; family Picidae; genus Dryobates; species Dryobates pubescens. Next base: position 8,683,007 of record NC_071633.1, read on the forward strand.
AGGTATTAAAAACTCAACTTTAGTCTTGGATACATATAAGCATACAACTAAAAAAAACCCATTGCCAGTCATTTGCTTGTAACTGTTGTCTCCTGCTCACACAGCTCAAATACCAGAAGGAAACTGAAAGGAGCAGACAGAAATTGTATAATTTCCTCATTTAGTCCCTTTCCTACAAGAACCAAGGAAAGCACCAGAAAAAAACCCCTTTGTCCTGTGATACAATAGACATAAAAGTCAAAAAAGACCTGCCTAGTAACAAATTCTTTAGTATTAACATTTCAAAAATTGCCATCTCCCTATTGTATGCCAGTTATAAAAGGCAACTGAGAATACTTTTAAAATTGTGTTTTAGAATTTGTGAGCAGTTACATGGACATAAGATTGATCCAGCACCTCTAAAATCAATTCAGGTGGACTGGTACAAAGTTGGGGCAGAATCACAATAGGGAGAAGTTAACAATGGGCAGAAGTTAACAAGAGGGAGTGTCTTATTCAGCAAACATCAAGTATTGCCTTAAGTCTTGTGAAAATTTTAAAAGATGAGGATAAAATTTGCTCTAGCGAGTAGCAAGTAGCTACTCTACAAGTAGCAAATAGCCAGAAACAAATGTCTTATGCTCAAGTTCAATTTCATAACCTGCTTGCGTCAAAATTTGATGCTCTGATCTAAAGCCCATGCAGTATCTCAGTACCTTACTCAGCAGGGAACACAATGGAAAATAAGGGTAAAATTAATCCCCAGTGTCAAGTCATCCTCACCTAAAGAGTCAGCAGTCTTTCACTTGTTTCAGTGGTGGTTTTCCCACTACTGTAATAGAACATAGTGCTCTGTGTTTGTTAAAAGCTCTAAGTATAGAGGACTACAGGAAGGATTTAAAGAATACAGAACATTTCCCTGCTACCACACCTATGAATTGTAGGCAACTTTATCAGCACACTGTGCTGATTCAACTGCTCCTAAACTAACCCAAATTGGCCCTGCTGCTTTGAACTGGGCTATTTTTCACACTCACTTCAAATGTCCTTTCCCTAAACAGTCATTACAACTTGAAATTGAGCAAAGGCAGAAGTAAAAGTTCAAACTCTCATTTATTTTGATTAAATATGCTAGAAAAATCTCTCATGATACTCTGAATGGGAGAGCAGTGACTGAATTAGAAGGGAGTAAATTCTCACAGCTAAATGGGCCATTTGATAGATACTAAAATGGCATTTGTATGGTAGGACTGTCAGAACAAAAAGCACACAGAGGAAACTACATTATTCTGTACACACAAAGTAACCCCTTGTGTTCTTCTCCCCATCTGCTTTATTACAGCAATGAGTAGCTGAATAGACAGAGCTGTGCTTTGTTACTTTTACCCTATTGTATTGTATATTTTATTTATTTTGGTATGTATTATAGTTCAGAGCTTGTGAATACCAGTTACAGCAATGCCACTAACACTTCCTATGTAAGTTTTAGACCTGTCAGACATGAACAATTTATTGCAGTTGGTGGTCCAGACTTCTAAAGCATTGTTAAATGACACTGGCTCACTGCACAGGAGTGCCTTTCCCTCCATCCTCTCCATTTTACAACATAAGGAGTTTTTCACTATCAATTTATTTTATGGTGTTTTTTTTTCTATCAGAAATGCTACCAACTACCCTTATTGCTACTGTAGTTACGTCAGTCGCCTAAAAGACATGACTGAGAATCTTCAAGGTTCTCTCCTGCCAAAGCTGGCAGCTGAGGATGTAGCACTCCTCTAAAATTGCCATCCTGTACAGCAAAGTGTACTAGAGAGAAAAATAAGGAAATTGATATCATCTGCCAGATTAGAATAAAATAGGAATCTTTGATCTATTAGCAAACCTAGGAATAAAACAAACCCAGAAAGTAGAAAAATCCTGTCCCTCCAACAAATCTGTCAAATATTTTGTTGTCTACTTTAATTCAGAACATTTTTTGACTAATTTCCAATTCACATCTGCAGTAAAAAGGCTCGTTTTCATGATGTGTGCTAACAGCACTCCCCATTAATGTAGTCTTTTACAAGAAAAACACAACTATCTGCTGCCATTCAATATTACTTATTCATTTTATCTCTATGAATAATGAATAGAGCTTACCAAATATTGAAGGGCTTTAAAATGCTTTATTATTCTTTAGAGCTTTGCAATGCACTTAAGAAAAAAAAAATCAGGGGGTTGTTATTGTTGTTGGTTTGATTTTTTTTTTTACATAAAAATATGATGCTCCTTTAGGTCCATAGGTCTATTTAACAATACTAATATTGGTCCTGAATTCTTTCTTCTTGCAACAGAAGCTCATGATTAATTACCAACAACTCACAAAATCAAAGTATGGTTATATGATAATATATACCTATATTATCCTGAACAGATGGTTAAGTAATGTTGCATCTGACTTGCCATAATGGTTTACATTGGCTATTCAAGTCACATCTGCATTTATTGTATTTATTTATTTACAGAATATGTAAATACTTAGTGAATTTTACAAAACAGTTCTAAGGATGCTGCAGAAGAAAGAAGAAAAGAACAGCTCCTGTTATAGATGTCACAGAATATATGTGGTTGGAAGTGATTTTAAAGATCGTCCAGTCCAACCTTTGACCCATTATTGAAGGGCCACCACTAAGCCATTTCTCTAAGCACCAGGTCCACACACTGCTTGAAAACCCCCAAACTGATGACCCCACCACCATCCTGGGCAGACCATTCCAAAGTCTGCTAATCCTCTTAGTGAAGAAGTGTTTCCTCTTGGACATTTACCTTCTCACACTTCAGCTCTCCAACTCCACATGATTTAAATATTAGTGTTTTTTCTTTTACAGTTTATACCAGAAACATGGGTGCAACTATTTCCCCATCTCAAACATTAAGAAAGCTAAGCAGCATGTGGTCAAAAGGTTGAACCATTCCTGCAAGGTATAAGTGGTATATTTGAAGACTGCGAATATCTGAGACATAGCTATACTGAAATATATCTGCTTCAAGTTAATAAAACTGAAGGAATCAGATGTATTTGAGATTATTACAGATATTCACTGCCAGTAACAATTAAACCACAACAGGGAACTTAGGAGGAAGAAGAGAACTGCAAAATAAAATTTCAAGTGCTTACAAACTAATCATACATTTAAAGTCTATTCTACCAAAATCACATTGTAGTCATCACTCTGCTGTATTAGTAAAGAAATACATGCATCTGATGCAGACCGTTTCCATAAAACAAAACCAAAACCAAACCCCAACAATTTTAAAATCTTAATCACAGGCCCAAAATGTCACTGCAGAAGAGACAAAAATGGAAACCTCTTAGTATTTTAGGGAGATTCAGATAACATACAAACTGAGGGCATTTTTATAAAGATACATTGTTTGTAAAAGAGAAGCAGACAGCAGCTTTTGGATTCAGCACCTATTCAACTATTCTAAGTTTAGAGACTGGTCTTTGATTTGTAAATCATTGCAAACAGCCAGAGCTTCAGTAATCTAATAACAGAGCACACATCTGTCCTCTAGCAAATCACATTGGCACTTCCCACTTGGCATGGGTCCTGCTCTGCATCTACAGACTGACATGTGGAGTTCAAAGCAGCATTGCCAGTGGTCCTTTACTAACGTTTCCCAATTGTTCTAGATCCCTGACTCCAGTTACCAAAGTTAACCGGGCTTGTATATTTGATTCAGTAGAAACAAACTGTCTTCAGATGGCTTTGTTTTGTCAGAGACTGGGACCTTCTTAAGAGACAGGTTTCTTCTATTACAATGGTCTTTCATCAATAGAACTATGCTGCCTTACACCATTAATGGAAAAAAAAAAACATATGGAAAGTCACAACAGCCTTCTACAAACCTAGCATTTTAAGGATCACAAAGACATAAAGCACTTCTATCAGAAATCTGCAGGAGCCAACTGATATTTAAGTAATTAACAACAGCTAGGGTTTTCTCTCTAGAACAGCAATGTACAAATATATTTAATTGGCTAATATATAATATTAATTTATTAAATTCAAAGAAATCTCATTATTTGTACAAAGATGGCTTATTTAATAACACGAAAATGTTCACCAGCAGTGAAGAGTCAGTGGCTCAGTACAGAAAAATAAAAGACCACCGTATCTGAAGGCAAGAACACTTAATGTAGGGTTATTCAGAATACAAAACAAAACCAGATTCCTAAACACAGTCTTTTAGACTAGCCACTATATTTTGCTCTCCCTCTCTCTCTCTCTCTCTCTCTCTCTTACACACACACACAATTAACCTAGGAAACATTAGTGGGTTTCTAAGTCTTGATGGTTTCCTTATCTCCCAATATATATCTTATCTTTGACAGTATGTCAGGCCAGTAATGTATGGTCAAGGGAATAAAAGCTACATTTGAAAGATAAAAAGAACAAACTGACAAGGGGAAAAGCTGCAGCTACATAGGGCTTATAAGAATATATGCAACTTGTAACACAAGAGGTCATCCTTGTTGGAATGAATTGTAAACATAATAGCACTAAGCAGAGAGCTTACAGGAAAAGTATAAGCAATTAGGTTACCAGTTTGAGAAAACATGCAGGCTGAATTAGAATGTTAGACACAACAAAATCAGGTGTGGGTTGGGTTTTTTTTTAATAGTTTTTCTTCCTTTCTTGTAAAAGAATAAATTTATGCACATAGGTTCCTACAGCTCATTTTGATTCCTAACACGGTACCACCTTCCTTTAGTTTCCTTCTCCCAGTTTTCAGGTGATTTTGTTTAATATTATTAATTTAACTTTATTTAATTTGTTTTATATTCTCTTCATTTTCAACCTAATATCACATCTCTCTATTTACTCTTCTCCCACATGACTACATTATCTGCTTTATCATGGAATTTAGCTTTTCATCCTTAAATCTACTGATTTGCTCTCTAGACTAATTCCTTTTCGCTTTCTGTGATGCAGCCTGACCCTTTTATCAGCTACCCCATCAGTTTTCTGTCTTTCTTCTCTCTCTAAAATGATTCCTGAGATACTCTGTAGACCTACAGAGTTAAAGCAGAGATCCCCTTTAGATCATCAGTGTCTGGAGGAGAGAAATAACAATTCTTGACATCTAAAAAGATCATATTTCAAGGCTCTTCAGAAATCTTTCAGTACCACCAGAGTACTCTGTAGTTGTAGTTGATATTCTTTCAGGGAATCTCAAAACTTCCCAAATCCTTTGTTAACTTGAAAATCTAAGTAACTGAATGATGAAAGGTGCATTATTAGCCCCTTTCAGCACAAAAGAGAATCACAAGAGGCCGGAAGAATAAGGAAAAACAAAGAAAAATGATGCTTGCCTACCAGTCCCCAAAAACCAGACTATCAGGCCATATAAAAGCCTGCCAGTCAACTGGGTGTGAAGGTTTTTATAAATTAACCACAGCATAGACTTTCAGTCTACGGTCATGTGCAATGTGCTCCCAGCTATAGTTAAGCCAAAGTTCAATAATAAGCCCCAGAGTATCTTTAAATATACTGTACATTTGAGACTGCAGTGAGTTGTGGCTGTATTGAAGACATAAAGAGAATCTCCTGGTGACTTAAGATACACAATAAATTAGAAATTTATGAGTGCCAGTGAAAATACATTTAATAGCCATAAAATCAGTGCAATTCTAAAGAAACATTATTTTTCCAACACTGGGAACAAAATCACCCTTAATCCTTGCTCTAGCTTCAGTAACTCAGCTGTTAATCCAGTGTTGTGACATATTTTCCCATACAAAAGGCTGAACTAACAAAAGAAACAAATAAAACTCATGGTTAAACAGCTGATCAGAGACCTGATGGTTTTCAATATCCCCATCAGAGATCTAAACATGACTGCCCATGTCAGATAGCTCACATTCCCCCTACTTCATGGCACATGGCAGTCAGAGCTAAGAATCAAATCCTTTTCATTGTATCATCTGGCCCCTCACTGTAATATATACACAATAGAAAGCTTTCTCACACTATATTAGAGGTAGCAAGATAACATTTATTACAGGATTCAAAATGCCATTTAGCTATTTTCTACTTCAAAAAGTGAAAAGCAGAGACATCTTTGGCATTGTGAACCCTTGCCAGAAAAACAGGTAACTGTTGTTACCTGTATTCTTAAGCTAAGCAACCTAAAAAATAATAAGATGTTCACCCCGCCACGACCAGCGCACGCAAGATCTGAAACATAGTTCCTTGTTAAGAACTGTTCAGGGTGCCAACTGTTCCACTGCCACCATTTTATTTCCTCCTGCACTGACAACAAGTATCCCACTTGTTCACGGAAGATACCTAATGACAGATCTCTCTCCTGGAGGAGTATGTCCAAATACACCATTGTGTTGACTATTATAAACAGTTAATAACAGAGGTAATTTAGGAAGCAGCATTTTAAAAATAGCAGTAACCCCCCCAACTTTTTTCTAGTACAGCAAATATGAAACTGGAAAACTCAAGGGTAGATGCACAGTTCGTTCATTCACACCAGGTTGCCTCCATGAATGAGGAGAGGTGTTAGAGAGGAGACTTGGGACTACATGTGCCAGCATGTAATGTGAGATTTTTTTTCCAAGTGTCAGAAGGAGAAAATAAAGTTTTCTGCTTATTACTACCTGTTGTTCTTTGTCACCCTTGACATCCTTATTTTATCTTGGTTGGGTTGTTTTTTTGTTGTTTTGTTGTTTGTTTTTCTGTTTCCCATAAAGTACATATGAACTGTAACTTAACACTATAACTTTCAGGATTTTACAGGTAACAGAGTAGCAACCAGGGCCTTCAAACTCAAACAATCTCAAGTAATCTTAGCTCAGACAGCAGTATTTTCAGCCCAACTATGTCTCTTGCAGGAAAGAAAGTAATGATGTACATAAGTCATGTCTCAAACATGGATTGAAATTCCTGAGATTTTTAAAGCCAAAACCCAGTGTTTTTCATGTGGCATTAGTCACAGCAGTTCTAGCCCTTACAACGACTTTAAAACAGCACCTGGAAAACAACTGATATTTTCCTGACGCAGAATATATAATTTGAGAGTTCTAAAATACCACTAATTTGAAATGGCTCAGCAGTGCCTTATGGCAGCACGGGTTTAGCTCCCCAAAGCTTCCCTTTTCCTCAGCCACCTCAGAGGGGTGACATTTCCTGCAGTCCATTCTCCTTTGCTGAGCACATGTGGCGCGCTACAGGAGCTGCATGGCTGCACATTGGATGATGGGCTCTGACCCAGAAAGAAAGAAGCGTCTGATAAGATAAACTCTATCTGTCCTGAGTGAACAGCTACAGTGAACTTCAAACATAGCCACCAAAAACATTATCTGGGATGTATTTATTATTACTTTTGTAAAGGATTTCCAAGTAAACAAACATTCTCAATGCACACTGTCAACAGTACTGTTGAAAAGTGTCAGGCCAGATATCCTGATCACATTTTCAGACTTTTTAAATGTGGTGTGTTGGGGTTTTATGTTTTGGTTTGGGTTTGCTTGTTTGGTTGGTTAGTTGGTTGTTTTTTTAAGCTGACAGGATTTTTAAAGTTTTGATTATTATCTTAGCTAGAACATCTTTATTGAAACCTATTCTATGCAAAAACATTGTCCTTTGAAGAATTATGAGACAGCATATAAAAATCTTACTTCTTCTAACATTTATCTTTCCCAGCCACTCATAAGCAGCTCTTACTTCAATTGGAATATTCATGGGGTATAAATAATTAAAAGAGCATGAAAGTCACTAGAGCATAGGTAGAAAATTTACTCTCCTTGCTACTCTCTACTTTCAGTTAACTTTCTTACAACTGTTCAATAATTTGAAGCAAAATCCATCCTTTGAGAGAAACTGCTAAGCAACATTTCCAGTTAACAATGTACTCCATCTTTTAAATATACGCACTGTCACTGGATATTAATGTAATAGTCCCAGTCTCTGATGACATCACACTGCTGGCTATTAAAAGCTGGGGTAGCTGAAGAAATTCTTGCAAAATTAAGTATAATTTTTTTCCCTAAGTAGATGCAATGTGGAGGAAATTTTTAAACTCATTTCCAGTCTCTCCCAGGTCAGTTCTCTCTCTGTCAAACACAGCCGATTTTCCAAAACATCATCTGAGTAGTTCTCCACAGCCTTATAACTTTCCTTTGAGCCTCTCCAGGTAGCATTTAGTAGACAAAGTCTGGAGTTTATAAAAGGAACACACAACAATAAGAAATGAATAATTATGTTCTAAAAGTTCTGCCTCCTTATTAGGCAATATTTTCCCCAAACACCTGGGTTTTCTTAGTAACTGATCAACAAACATATTGCTGTAGAAACCATTACTATTGTAAGTGCATAATTAAGATTATATATAGCAGTCTTGAAAAAGTAGAACTCAAGGTAAATTCACTAATATTTTATGAGTTAAGTACCAATCCTTTCACTACAGTGTAGCATGTGTATGCTATTTATAGAAGCATGAATTGAAATAACACAGGTTTGTTCTTAGCTTAATGGCTATGTCTCCTTTGCTAACACCAGAATTTACAAGGAAGCCAGCAAACACTTGAGTGAATGTTTGGAAGAATTAGGGTATTAAAAACCCTTCCTTTATTCTCTCATATTGCTTTATGAAACTTTGATATAGTTCTTCAGTTTTATTTTGATTTATTTTGATTGTCTTTCTAAGCCACCTACCAAAATACACTGGACCTCCTCCAAAATCCCAAAACCTGTCTTCCAGAAGCACATGTTAGGAATGTAGTGAGATTAGTTTTATTGTGGATTAGTTTTATTCTGGGAGACTTTAGATGTTGATTATGCATCTACTTTATAAAACTTCTCTTGCAAGATTGCTGGTGAGCTTTTTGCTATGTTTGCCTCTTGCCTGGCAGAGCTAGCATGACAACACATGCTATTAAATAAGTTTGTCATCTTGAACATCTTTGCCTTTTAGAGCACAGAACATTAAGCTAAACTAAGCTTGCATTGAAAAAGCCATCAGTTTCACCAAGACAGGTTTACATGATGTAGTCAACATTTTACATTATCTGTCCTTTCTTCAGCTAATATGTTTTGATGTTAGACTGCTACAATAGAATCAGTCATCCACATCTATTTCTAAGCTATCCAGGCTTACAGTCAGATGACCCTCCTGTTACTACAATTCATATTCCTTTAATCATAGCAACAAGCACCATTATGATTAATTCATTCTAATAAGACAAACTTGCTTTCAATGCCGTTCCCTCAGCAGCTTTAGATAAATGGAAGAGAAGGTTATAAAAAACCCACTACAGTAAAAACAAACAAGGAGAAAAGAAAAGCAAACAACCCCCCCAAACCTCCAACAAACGAAAAACCAGCCCCTTGTCAGCCCTGAAGTAGACACAGCACTCCACGTGTCTTACAGGCATTGACCAGAGGGGAGAGGTGGGAAGAGTGCCAGCTTTACTCTCATTAATACAGCCCAGGATGCAGTTGCAAAACAGAAAGAAACTATGACATTGATTTAGGATCCTACAGATGAACTTCATGAAAAACAAATTGTTACAACACTTTCAAAAATGCATTACGGGAAATACAGCGAGTGGTTGTAATTAATATTAGCAATTAATATTAATAAAAATATATAGCAGGAAATTAATAAAGTCCAACAGACAAAAGACTGAGCAGCATTTTCCCCTTGGGTATAGTCTTTAGTAACAGATTCAGTCAATCATTCTCTGAAATTCTGCCATCAGGACAAACAGAATGTGTACAGGAAATTCAGGATGATAGTGTTTAAAAAACAAAGGAAAGGGCATTTCCAAAGCATTCATCTCTATCCAGCATTTAACAGATGCTTTGATTAGTTCTGAGAGACCCAGAATCAAGGAGCAGAACAAGAGGCTCTCTGCATTATTCTATCATCTCCCCTGTGGAAATTCCTGACTGTGTTAATGTTGGTAACAGCTTTTATGTTCTTACTAGCATCACTGATTCAAAGTGGTTTGAAATACAATTATAGTTTTCATAATAGTTATCCAGCCTATGTGGGAATTCACACATACCTCACAGGATGTTTTATGACCTTAAGGCAGAAACAGCTTAGAGCACAGTTTAACACTGCTGAATATTTGCTGACCAGAACTTTTCACCCTGCAAACTGACATTTTAGAGACATGTGGGCCCAGTGTCTTCAACAGATCCAGCGCTAAAAGTAGGCTGCATACAAGACAAGGAAAGGTGTACAGGATTGCAATAGTATTGCTCACCTGGAAGCATGTTTGGATGGCTTTTGATAGCTATCTCTGAACTCTAAAGACAGGCATTGAAGATTCCTGTGCACATCAGCCTCAAAGGCAAAGATTTAAGAAACCTTTCTTGCACATGCAGCATAGGAAGAGAAAGGAGATTCCAAAGTGTGGGGTACAAAGAGAAAAAGCAGCAGGGCTTTTTCCTAACAAGACTCCATTACATACTTCTAATTATGTTTGCTCAGATACAATAAAGGTATTTTTATTCAGGTTGATAATGAAATTACAAAGGCAGTACACATGGCAAGGAGTGTTTCCATAGCTATTGCAGTGTTCTTTTATAAGATGAATTATTAACATTAGTATTACTGCATTTTTGAAGGCAGGGGATGCAGAATTGTGAATTAACTGCTGACAATAAGGAAATGTTATGCATATTTGCAAAGCTGGTAGCAATAAAGCAACATTACTTCATGTTAGCAATTGTTAAGAATTATGCATGATCCTACAAAGGAGGCACAGTACATGCTTTAGCCTCTTTCTAACCCAGATAGTTCAAATATTGAATGAGAAGTACTGTCATGAGTTATTTACAAGTGGGTCATACAGAATTTTCCTTGCCAAAATTATTCAGCAAATATTATGCAAATAAATTTGAAAAGCATCTGGCTCAGAGCTACCAAGTTTTGTACATGGGTGTCATTTTATGTAAATTATCTCATAAACACATCAGTATGTTTCAAAATAAGAAATATGAATGGACAAACTGTTCTAACTTTACCAGTTGCAGCAGATGGCAGGATGCAGAATGCCTGGAGCCTGCCAGATAGATGGTTTCATCTGGAGAGGACAGCCTTGGAAGGCGTAGCATAAAGGATACTGATGACCATGATTTCCACCCACTATGACTATCCTTGTCTGTTTATATCTTACACATCCAAATAGAATAGATCCAGGTCTCAGACTTGCTGCCCAGAAGTGGGCATTCAGTTCTACTCTGGCAGCCCAGCTAAGGTGGGACATAGGAACAGATACATGCCTCAGCACAGAGGTATACCTATTTTCATCTGCTACTCCCAAGAGCATGTTTGGAGTGGTGGAGAAGGAAACAAGTACTGAAGATATTAAGTCTAGTCAAACCAGCCATGAGAATTAAAATTCCCCAGTTTAAAACCTCCAGTTCAATTCCTGGTAGTATCATCTCTTCCATACTGTAACTCAGACATATGATGGATCTCACTATTAGACTTGAACAAGGAAAAAGAGATCTTTTTTCACCACATCTTAGGATAAGCATTTCAAGAACTATAATGTACTGACTGTTGTCACTCAGGATTTGCTTGAATGTACATATGGAGAGCAGGAGCTATATGACTAGGTTAACTGAGGTGGTGGTGAGAAATGGAAGAAAACACAGATAAGTATGCAAGATAAATTTTGCATCACTTTGGAAGTTACTCATTTTATCTCACAGCAAAGACACTCTTAATGTAGGAGCTCTGGAGGACAAAGAGGAAAGAAGTTTGTGTTCTGGGGTAACAAACTCCTCTCAGACCTCTTAGAGGGGAAAAGCACTTCAAATTGTGATGAAGTCAACAGGCTCCATCCAGCCCCTAAAAAATTACTTCATACTGAGACTGAAAATGTGTACCTAGGGCCTCAAAGTTCTGCTCTTTTTATTTTTCATGTCAATACAATTTCATGCTCACATGCACACAAATTATGTATGGACTTAGAATATGAGTAGTCTCCAGCAGAGCACTGCTATGTTCAAAAAAGCTGGCACATTCAGAAACTAACTGCAAGGATGCTCATCTTTCTTCTCACTGTGACTCAATATGTTGCAGTACTGATTGCAAAGGATAGAGGTGATAATGTAAAGACACAGAAAAAGTTGGCCAAAAGCTCTAGCATCTGAGTACTTATCTTCCAGTAGAGTTTTACAACTTACATCCCACATAGGTGCTGCCAATAGCTCCAAAGGGAATTAAGTAAGGATTTTTTACAAGGATTTCCTGTACTTAGAAGCCACCATAGTTATCATATGTTGCTTCTTAAATCCTGCTTTCTGAATGCCTGAGCATAGCTGTTTCTGATTGACTCAGAAATTGCCTTAAAGGAAAAAAAAAAAAGGAAGAGAGACACAGAGAGAGAGTGAGAGAGCAATTTCCTTGTACTGGACAACACCACTTCAATCTGATGACTCTCAGGTCTTGCTTCCAATGTATTGCATATAACATCAGAGTAACTGCAGAGGAAGGTTTCTTTTTGGTATACAGTATACCTTAAGGTAATGAAGGTGGGGTTTTATGGGTTTTATTCATAAAAAGTAAATAATTACAGGAAATTATCCAAGCCATTAAGATCTTTTCTCTGACTCTTCAGCAGAAGCTCTGTATTTGATTACTTTTCATATTTATCTTTATCACATGTTGGTTTATATGTATCTAAGATCACTACTGATAGCATGTACTATATTCCAGGAATGCGCTACTTAGATCTGGTCTAAGTAAAATGCAAATAACATTTCTTATGTAATGACTTCTGAGTAGTCATGATAAAACATAGGAAGTCACAAGCATACTTGCTCTGGGAGACTGGAGTTACATTGCAAAAATAATAGCAATTGTCTCCGCATTTGTTTCCATGCAGCAAGGCGAAAGAAGCAGCTGGACAATATGTTAACACACTGGATGTTTCCCAATATCCACTTGGACACATCTCTTGTATCTCTTCCCCGCAAAAAACACTTACACAAGTAGAATCAGCACTTCCATTGCTTCTTGAGTTGCAGTTCAATCTAGCACTTTTGTTATCACCCAAAAATGGATTCTAGCAACAGCCTCAATATCCCAACACAGCAAACATATCATCCTTCCTTTCCTGTTTAAACCAATGAGCAAGGTCAAGCTAATGTTTCTTGGAAACTGCAAAACTTCAGCATCCTTCTTTAACCTTAGTGTGCCGCACTGAGTAGTCTGGACAAACTGTCTCTGCTTAAGTTTCTGTAGAACCAAGACAGGTCAATAACAGCTGGCAAATTACCTTCCCCTGGCACTAGAGCAGTAACAACAAACCAACTACAAAAATTAGTTGCTTTCCTAGGAAAAGCATCCTGGTAGAATTCTGCTTTCCCAGTTAAGTAATAGTTGGGGGTTTTAAGACAATACATTTATATATATAATAAAATCTTCAGAACTGGTCCCTTTAGTATTTAACAGATAGTACAGCATCAATTCATGCAGACAAAATAACAGGTGACAGCTGAAATAACCCAAATATATCTCTTTCTCTCACTATTAAAACTTCACAAATATCTCTTAAGATCAGATTAAAAATACCAATATACTCAGTTAGCAGTTAGCTTTTTTGAGACAGTATTTACAAATGCTCTCAAAACCCAAGTGCTAGGCTAATCTAGTAAGACATCCAAAGCATCTTTAATTAAAAAGAAGTTTCATATTGAACATGCCACCTTGCTGATAAGAAGCTACACATAACCTCGACTCATGCAAATAATTCACAGTATTATGCATAGTTTTAAAGTGGTAGTGTTTATATAAACTCTTAAGAAAACTAAGCATTGTTATTAGGACAAAACATCTGGATTTGCTTTCATTTTCCAGCTTCTTTTCCGAGAACCTTTTAGGTGGGATAAAAATATTTTAAGCAAAACTGCAGTTAGTTGCTATTATAACTTTGACTAAACATATAAAATAAAACGCATCTATCTGCAGAGATACCCCAAGAAGCAAAGATCTATCACAAGTAATAAAATGCTGACATCAAATAATTACCTTAATGAAAGCAGAAAGGCAGAAAGTTTATCTTCAACTGAAATTCGAACTGTCACTTCAATACATTTCTATTATGTAACATTTTAAAATTCTATTATTTCTGTTTTCTTTTTGCTGTTAAGAACTCATACCAGCACCATAGATAAAACTTGAAAGTAGGTAAATAAAATAAAATATCTTAGATGCATATAGGTAAATCAGGGTTTTATTTGAAAATGAAACAACCTCAGACCACCTGCAGCCAGCAAAGATTTGTTGAACAGCTTCAGCCCCCTCTTAAGTACACCCATTTGCTTTGATCATTACTCCCAATAAGTCTAAAAACCTGATAGTATTAGCAATAAATAAATAAATAAATATTCATAAATAAATAATTATTCAATAATTATTGTTAGATCAATCCCAAACCATTAAAATACTTTAGCAAGAAGGTGAGACAATTCACAACTGATTTTCATGGAAAGCAAATTAAACAACATGGGGTTATTCATCTAATTCAGAAAGGACAACAAGTCAATGTGCATACTTTGTAAATAAAAAATAAATAATGGTTCTCTTATGTCCACTTCCTGCAATAGTTTTCTCCAATCCCCACAGAGAAAAATCTGATGCAGGCAGGGAAGTGCCTTCATAGTACTTCATAGATAAATTCCTATTTTTCACAAATACTTCACCACTACTTCAGTGTTCATCAGGACACATGAACATGAAAGTAACTAAAGATCAAGTCCTAAGCTGGAAAGTCACAGAAACAACAGGTATGCAAACTATTCCAATTCTATTACAATTTCTTGCTACCTAACATCTGCCACACAACTCACTCAACTCCCTAACATCTGCTACACAACTCACTCACCTCCACTGTTTTCAGCGATTGACTTCTGCTGAAAGCAGAACTCAACAATGCAAAGCATGAACCCCTAGAATCATCATTCAGCAGACAAAGTCACAAGATCCTTAATGATGAACTGCAGTTAGTTGGCATGGTGATAGGAGAAAGCCTCCTGACCAGGAGAAAATGGGATACAGAACATTGCTGGAAATACTGTCCTTCGACTCCATCATCACGAACAGCCTCCACAAGCCAAATAAAAACTACCACACATGACACGGCACAGAAAGGAAAAGCATGCTTTACCAGCAGGGCAATTCTTCCTAATTTTTCACTAGTTAATTTTTCAGAATACAGCAGCCTTGGAGGCTGCATTTTCCACAAGAAGCAATGTGCATTGTCATGCTATACTAAATACAAAATCATCAATGGTACCAAAGAACTGACGGGCCAGTTGGACAGCCTTAGCCCACAATGAAATTGCATGTGTGAAATAAATTAGCTCTAGAGGCACACAGGACAGCATAAACATAGCCACCATTCTAGAATGGTGCAACATGCTGCTAGCAATGAAACTAGCTATTTCTATAGAAAATGTTCAGCAATGTGTTTGAAGAAAAAAAAAACCCCAACCAAAAGATACCATCTTCACAGAGGTACATATGTCTGGTGCTAGCTCTTTCAACCAGAGGACTTTCAGACTGTCTTAGCATGTGATTCCTCTAATTGGCTTCAATTGATATAGGATTTTTGTTCACCTGGATTTTCCACAAGTTGAAATTCATACCAATACACTGCTCTGTTCAGTCTTGGAAGTGGCTTTGTTCTAGTTCTCTTAAAAGTCTAGCACTAAAGCAAACCTTGTGGTTTCTCTTTGCAAGCAAAGGATGGCATAAAGGACACTAGGAGTTAAGAAGCTCAAGTCCTTGCTGTTACCTATATGGCATCTGGAGAGGAATCAAAGATAGACCAAAGCATGGTATAATTAATTTGTATACATTGCAGGAACAATTTTAGCATCTTGAAGTACATGTATTACAGCGTATCTATATGTACATATTCTACTTGGGAACATTCCTACTACACTATCATCTTTCTAACTCTTAAAAACAAGTCATAAGGTTGATAATTGTGATAGAGATTAAACCCAAGTAGGCTCACTGTAGGTGGACATTTTCCTTGTGTTAAACACTAAACTGTACAAGAAACATCCTAGTAAATAAGGATGCTTAGAGACAAGCTGAAGTGTTTCTGACCTACAGTTATCACTCTCAGCACCTTCCCATGTTCATTGTCCTTGCAGTGCAGCACTAGCATCTCCTTGGGAATAGCAACTACCTCAATGACATATATTATAAATGAGCTTTTTACCATTAGTAGTCTAAATTTTATGGAGAGAATACATTCTACAAAGCTTTTATTTAAAATATTTGCATAGAAACAACCTTGTACTGAAGAGAAGGAACGACAAAACACGGAGAAATTCCACCAGCTGTCAGGTGTACAAAGCCAAAGGTTTCTGATTAAAATGCAAGATGCTTGAGGCAAATTGCCTATCCAATTAAGAGTGCTGCTATTGTTCCTCCACTATAAGACACCCTTGCCTTAGCAGAAGGCAGAAAGTCATTATACAATGGTTAATGCCTCAGTGTCTAGGTAGCTATCCTTTGGGAAACAAAAAAAATATTTATATAAAAATACAGGCAACAGATATAGCTCGAGTAATTTTATATTCTGGTTTCCAAGGAAACAGTTGACCTCTCTGTGCTTCTCCTAACATGTATATCAAAGTCATATCATAGCAAGTAAAGCCATAAAAAATCATAAGAAAGTAGCTTGATGCTACAGAGACAATCAGCTCCTCAAAGCTGAAGTTAGCCTGAAGCATAACAACTTGGGTAGTTTGTCTACCCCTACAGCTTCACTACTGCTGTCAGTTTACAAGCTTCTTTTTAACAGAGCATTCACTGCAACAGATACTCCCAATCTACTTTTAAAAAGGAAAAATACAGGTAAGAAAGATTCCAATATGGAAACAGAAACCGTATACTACAACTAACAAACAATCAGGGCAGTAATCTAACTTTAGCATACATCAGGCAAAACTTCCTGTGATCTGAAATCCATCCTTTCACAGCCCATCAGCAATTCTTTGATTCAACATTCATGTTGTATCAGCTATTCTCTATTCCAGTCTTCCAGAATCTCTGGAGGATTCTGCTTTCTGCCTCAGCCAGGCTTAGGAAACCTACTGGAGCCCACAGTACATATAATCACATTTTCAATGCCCTCCTAATCTACAAAACCCAGATTTGTTTTGGCAAAGTATGCAGCAAATGAGATTCTCCGTCTTCCCCCACTTCCCTATCATCACTCACACATTTACAACATACTGGGTGAAAACCAAACCAGCTTTTTCTTGGAGAAATTGCTTTGAGTTTCTCCAGTTAAAGTTTACTGTCCACTCCCAGGTGCCTGCATACATTTTGCCCTCCTGTGTCCCCTACCCTCACTTTCCTGTTGTCTCTTCCAAACATTCATTTCATACAGAATGTTACAATAATTATGGGGATAGTGAGCTGCAGGACTCTCATGAGCTGCTGTGAGAAAACAGCAAGCAAATAGCAAACCTGGGGTAACGTCACAACCTGACGTCAGAAGGAGTGTTCATGGGATGTTCTTTAGGGATACCTAAGGAGTGAGTGAGGCAAACTGACACTAAAATGGCTGAATGATTGGCAATTTACTGATTACAAGTTAGTGCAGATCACTTTGACCATACAGTGTTTCTTAAGGCACGCAAGTGGATTACCTAGTACGTGCCAGAGAGAAAGAAAATGTGAGAGTGAATGAGGGAGAAAACAGATAAGATCAGACGTAAGAAAAGTATCACTACTCCAGGTTCCAGTGGTGTCCCACATGGTCAATGTGGTTTTGGTGGTGAGCACACACCCATGATTCTGCCTCTTATTCCTGAATACTAAGTTGGGGGAAGCAGAGAAGCAGTCTGAGACAAACTTCTGTGATGGCAGAGAAATGGTTTGTGCAGAACAAACTTCTATGGAGCTTCTACAAGTAAAGTAGGACTAATTTCAGCCTGACCTAATCTATTTTAGCTGACAGCAATAAAAGGAAATCAGGAGAACATCAAAATATGTGAAAGCTCTGGATACCAGTTCTACTTTGTAATTGTGCAGTAGTAGATGAACAGGTTCTTTGTGGTGTTTCCAAGATCAGTTTTAGAGCCCTGTCTACTTGCGTGGTAAGACTTTAAAAGATTCACAGCTGTGGCTGGTAAGTCCTTGCATCCCAAACACGTATTTGGGCATAGGCTAAGCAAAAAATGCATTAAATGTGTTGGGGAAAAAACTTTGTTTCAGGTGACAAAATCAAGGTGGAAGTGACTGTTATTTTGGACCTGACTAATAAAACATTTGAGAATATAAATGTGTGAAGGTGTTTTGAATGAGATCATGAGAGATGAGCCCATGATTCTGAAAAAAATAGGAAGTGAGAGAAGCTGAACAGCAACAAGGCAGCTATAGGTCAAACTCACAGAACCATTAAATGAAATGCAATGCTAACTAACACAAGAGAAAAATATCAGCATGTAATGGCAGAACTGGGACTTGCAGTGCAAAATGGATTAACAAAAAGACACAAGCAGCAGTAAGAAACATAAATACAATACCTAGAAAAATGCAATTCCAGTATTTGCCCAATAAGGCAAATAAATGCAAAACCTCCAACCACATTCAGTAGCTGTTTTACTTAATCTCCAAAGAATACCAAGTGCTCAGATATTAAGCACAACTGGTAATAAAACAGATTAAAGAAGTTTAAAAAATACTGGAAAAAAACCTCAAACAAATGGATCCCCCCCCCAAAACCAACACTACACAAAACTGCAACATACACAGTCATAAAAGTATTTTACTGAAAAAAGATATCTATTCTATTCCCCTTGATCCTGCAGCTGGCAAAACATACACAAGACAAAGGAAGAGAAACCCCCTCACTGAAGTGGCCTCGTAGTGCCTCTGGCATCAAGCAGGGCTTTGATCCACTACCAGCTTTACAACACAATTGTCACTCGGGTCCTTTTGCTCACCACCTTCTTGGATCATGTACTTTCCACTGTTACAGACTGAGTTTTACAGACAGATGTAATCAGCCTTCTTTCCACTACAGAATTTTACAAATTTTATGTCAGTTTGTTGACAAATACATACTGCAGTATCCTATTCTACCTCCTGACTAGTCAGGTACACCTTACACTCCTATGTGGTTTGTAATTGTCTCCTTTCCAATTGTTTGCATAAACTACAGTCTTTCACTTGGTGTAGGACAAACAAATAGAGCCACTACTCACAGAAATTTATTTTTATAGAGAAAATTATTAAAGAAACATTCTTGTGTTTCCCTGTCTTCAAGACTCTCTGAGAAATGTATAGAGCTCATTGATACAGCATCTCCCTGCTCCTGTGAGCTCTCTCATTATACAGATAGAAATGAGAACAAAGCAAATCAGAAATCAGATGTTTGCTCACAGTCTTGTGCTCCTTCTTAATTCTCCTTGGAAGCACAGCCTCACCTAATTATGAGATTCTCACAGCTCTATGGTACAACCTGACAGAGGTATGTACATCATGACAGAAACAAGATGAGAAACAGGGATTTTGCACTGATATCTCTGCGACAGGGGATTTTTCAGTATGCCTGTGCTGATGATACAGAAGGTTACATAAATAGACAGAAAAACCAGGCTAGACCAGAAGGGATGTGACACATAGACAAACACATTTAGGGGTACAAGACTTGCAGCACCGTCAGCAGAAAGCCCAAGGCAAAATGGTATTTCATTGAGGTAAATTACATAGCATGGAGGAAGGCTAAGCAAGGCTATCAATCCTTTTAATCTCATTTTTAAAAAGTTTAAAAGATTGCTGCATATAGCTTACAGAAAGGTCAGACTAGTACAAACCTCAGCCATGGAATTCTCACTCACACTTCTGCTTTTATAAAAGGTTCTTCTCGTTCCTACTGACAAGCAACAAAGCATTTGTCTGTGTTCAAAAGTCCTCCAACTAAAAGCATAGTAACAGATTCAAGATCAAAAGATGACATATAATTTGGCTAAGAGTGAGGAGTTTTCTTGACTACAATCAAAGCTCTTTAGGTCCACGCCCTTTATGATTTACCAATATATTTGCAACTGTATGTCAATCTCAATCCAAGGGATGTAAAGGACCTTTACCTGCAGTAGAGCATATTGTGGAATTTGCTATGCTCTCTCTCACTTATTCCAGGATAGCACAGGATTCCTGTAGCAGAGCCTTCCAGGGATTCACAACTCCTAGGTGCAACTCCATAGCTTAACATCACTGAACATCATTGTCTTCAGTCAGCAACCTCATGATCTCTGAAGGCAGCAAGTCCTTAGCACTCAGAACATCCGTAGCACTGCAGTTACTGCCAGTATTTCCTTGTGTTTCTTGCCATCCACTTTTCAAAAGAGTTAAAAGTTGACCATAATAATCTGTATGTAGTTAGTGCATGCCTGCTTGTTAGAGAGCATTTACTGAAATCTTCTCATAAAACTCATCTATCCTAACAGGAGGTCACTGAAGTGTGCTAAGATCTCAGTTTGAAAACGTGAGATTTGAAAACTGATTTCCCATTGCAGAAGTTGTTTTAACAAACTGTTTATAGATTAATCTATGTTTGCTGCTCCCAGTCTACTCTGAGAACAGTAACCTTCCCAGCTAAATTCTACAGCTAGGATATTGCACTTAATTCACAGCAAGTGATTTGAATAAACAGTAATCTTGGCTCTTGCAAGATGGAATACTTTTTATAAATACATTTCATCTTCACAAGGGTTAAATATTTGAAAATTCTACAATTCAGCTGGTTGCAGAAACGTACTTGAGCAGCTGCTTAGAAACATTCCCTCTTGAGAAGTATTGTTGAATACATCAGTGAGAATGTGCTTAGACTGAATTAAGTTTATATGAGAAATCATGGTAGGTATACAGGTTTTCTAACTAGCTTATCATGTGTCCAGTGAGGAAGGCTGTACTGCACACATATATACTGCTTCTCTTGGATGAAAGCCAGATTTTCAAAGCAATCAGCTGCCATAGCAGGTTGACATATTTTTCAAGACAGTACAGCACACAAATTACTCCCTGTGTTACTCCTAAAGAGAGGAGCCTCTTGGAAAAAGCTAGCCCCAAGGAAAGGGAAGAGGTGGAGGGTTTGAGCCTTTTCCCTTATGCTCTGAAAATGTAGTGTAACTGCATGGGGACAGGTGACCTAAAAAAAAATGGTTTTCATTGGTCCTATTAGTATATATGATGTGTTTAAAAAAAGAGATAGTCAGCTCTAAGTGCAAAAATATGTTTATGTATGTTGAGTTGTTTGTCTAAATATATTATTTCTGCATGCTTTTCAATTAACATTTTAGTTGCAATTTGTACTGCTTAGTTATAAACTATTTATCAAAGCAAGCACAGCAGAGAAAGTAAGAGTTACATATTACAAGGCTAAATAGTTTAAGAGAGGGTCTGAGTTCTAGAAAACACAATAAGGAACTAAATTTAGTACTCCACACACAACTGCCTCAAGGTTAGGAAGAGGACAGGAGCAGATGGACTAATTAGTACAAAGGTTATGGATCAGCATGAAAGGGGCTGTAAAGCTAGAATTAGTACTGTATTAGTCCTCTGTTTTGGACAACAAAAAATACTTGGCTGGCTATTTAGAGAATCAAGTTGGTACCACTGGACTAGGCTTATTGCTTGGAATAAGGGTCAGACCCAACTATGAACTGGGATCAGCAAAGCTAAGGCTAAAGACCTAAAACGATAATTGATGCTAGCTGTGCTAAATGAGAAAAAAGCCATCTTTGTATAGGAATTTGGAGTATGTTTAACCTTCACTCATTGCTTCAATTGAACAGCTTCCAGAGAACAATATTCCAAAATGTAGCTCTAACTCCAGTTGTAACCTGAGTAAGAGATACAGCTTCTATTTTTTTTTGCTATCTGATATGTTTATGTTGAAAGCACAAGTTAATGACTTACAAATTAAATTGGAAGTGCAAGTCATATGGTCAGGGACATATTCAGGGATGAGGGGGAAAAGCCTTTAGCACCAGATCTTTAAAAGAGTTTCTAGCATGGTAAGACAAATAACACCCCCACAGTCATGGCTTAGACTGGGGATAGGGGCTACTGAAGAAAGGAGAGCCTAAAGTTAGATAACTAAAATGCAAGACCACAGGTAAAAGGATTATTAAAATATATTAATAACATTAGAAGCTATTCTAGACATATGATTTATACCTGCCTCATTTTAGCCCAACAAAGTGTTCAAAAATCCAGCATGCATTTTGCTCTTTCCCAAATCCTGCAGACTGGACTGTACCTTCCTCTTCTTTCCACAGCACTCACTTCAGCAACACAAGCCCTACTAGATCCAGCACTACCTTCAGTTCTATAGATTCTCCCAAGATGAGAGTTGGAGGAAGCAGGGCTAAATGAACCATCACTCCAGTTAAGGCAGATACTGATTAGCCCTGTGACTACAATTAGAGTTAGTGTTTAGGAAAGTAGAGAAGCAGGAGTGAGATGAATGCTGCAGGTTAAGAGCCTTCAGGGTGATGTGAGAACTGGCTGTAAAGTCTCACTGCATTACTGAAGGAGAGGATTTAGAGGAAGGCTAGAGCTTGAAAAAGGAGAGCATATGCAGTTCAGAGACAGGTCTGGACATGCTCATGTGGCTAAAACAAGAGCATGAAGAAACAGAAATACAACGTCTCTCCTTCTAAAGCAGGTATGAGACTCATGAGTACAGCTTAGGCTGTGACTAGTCAGGAAAAGAGACTCTAGAGGTGAAGTTAGTCGTGGATCATGAAAGATGTAAAAAGAGTGAGTTACTACTCCTGCTAAAGCAGGTACAGAGCCTCTGGCAACAATCCAGAGAAGAGGCTAGGTGGGTTTAAAGTTGCAAATGGGCAGCTGGAGAGATAAAATCAGGTATGGAGGAAGCAGAGGGAATTAAGCTACCACTCTTTTTAAGATGGATACCAGTTTATGCTAGAGATAAAGCTGGATTTAGCGTAGGATTAAATCTTTGGAAATAGGAGCCCACAGAGGGCTAATATGGCTCCTCAAGTGCTAAGGCAGGTGTAGGGCCAGGTTGATTAGCATTTGTCCCACAGCACAGGCTCTGCCTCCTCAAAGTTCTAATACATTGGGAAAAGTCTAAAGGCCTAGCAGACACATCTGCCATAAAAGATGGAAGCTTTAGACTCAAGTAATGCTATACATGAATATCACAAAAAAAGTCAGTGCTTCAAAAAAAGGAATTGATCATAAATAGCTTTCAATAACGTGCTCTTGCTTTTACCAGTTAACAGATTCTTAATACATCTTAAGTAGTGCAGATGGTAGAAAAGACATGGGCTTCATATTTCAGATGCTGCCTATTAACTTCTAAGCATCTCTTGAAAGGCAGACATTGTGAGGTTGAAGTAGTTACAGACTTGTGCTAAAGCAGAAGGGTAAATTTTGCCTTAGAATAGAGAAAAAACTCTATCCTCTCCCACAACAGCTCTGAACAATTTAATTTTTATTTTTTTTTCATTTTGGGCAGATGGTTATAAAACATGAGAATTGCCTGTAATTGGAGGATTCTGTGAACTCAAGTAGATGACTGATTAATGCTTTTGTTCAGGTAGTTAGCCTTAACTGGGCTAAAATCAGGTTAGCGGTTATGGTTACATTCCTCACAATTTAATAGTTATCTCTAAGAAAACATACTATAAAGACCCAGCTGTTCCTGAAAATTCACTAGAGACTGTTTTTTAGTCCTTTCCTTTTCCTAATGAGGAAAAAAATTGAGGAAAAAAAAACACACCACAGCATTTGTAGCACCTGACAACTCAGCAGGAAGTTTTCTATTCTTATAAGTGGGAAAAACCAGTTGTTTAAGAATCTACTTAAATGGTGCACATTAAGAAGTCTTTCAGAATCCACTAGATTTGCACACACAGAAGCAGATACACAGATGAAAATTCCCATCCTAAATTTCACTCTTTTATCTGACCCCACATGAGAAAATTACAGTATCATAATTTCTTTTGTCTTGGCATTTACAGTTCTTCTGGTGATCCACCCATCTTCTTCTCCCCTCAAGCTTCTAAGTACCAGGTTTATAATCCTACCTACTGGAGTGTAGTTATATACATCTCCCTGGTTTTAATTTCATAGCAGTTTCTTTCATAATTCCAGTGCTCTTAGACTTACAGCACTTCCTCTGCATTACTTTGTGCTGCCCTGTACATTCTCTGTTCTTACTGATTTTATTCAGAGTTTATGCTCAGCATCTTTCAGAACATAATCTTATTTTATAGACATAGGTTCTAATACTTTCTTAGGGCTTGTGCGATTATTTGTGTGTTCCTTGGTTGAGATGATGTACAGTGCTCTAAGAGTCAATGATGTGGCACCACTGAGTCTCTCCTGCAGCAGCTGCATTCAGTAGCTCAGATGGATGTAGCTGTGATAATAACTGAAGGAGAAGCAGCTTGTCACCTTGTTCATCCCGTGATACAAAACACCTGATGATTCTGCTGAATGGACATTAATGGTCCTATGACCTTCAGCATGTCCCGAAGGAGACATCTCCAGTCTCACAGTTTAAATATACTTCCAATTATCTTAGCTGTGCCCAAAGTGAAACTATTTTATCCCAGAGTTCAGGTTGTCCTGAGTTTAGGAACCTCTCCCACTTTTTCAAAATAGCTAAAGTACTGTTTTCCCTAACCTCTGCTCATTAGGCTGGCTTGGACCACCCGGGGGGATATCAGAACAAATTCCACTGTGCAGGCTTGAGATGGAGAAGCACATTCTTGGAAACAAGAATTATATTGTATAACCTTGCTGTTAAGTATTCTTTTAGGTAAGCCTGCCACATCAACTGTCTGGGAAAAGAAGTCTGCACACCGTTCAAAGAAAGTGAGATATAGTGGCATTGTTATGCTCACAATGTAACTATAAGTAAACCATTTTATGTCCATAGGCAAGCATAAAATGCATGAGTAAGCCTGGAAATATTACAAAACACGATCAATGCAACACAAAAACTGTATCTAAATTCAACTCCTTAAAAGCCACCCATTTCCTGGGGCCATGTAAAGATATTATAAACAATACAAAGAATGCTTTAAAACTGTATTAAAAAAAAGAGAAAAAACATATTGGAAACTGCTTTGTGTGCAACCACACACACTTACTGGGTTTTTCCCCTGTGACATAAACAAATACTATCACACTTAAGGATTTCAGTTTAAAACAAAGAAATAAACAATAAACTGCAAATGGCACAGAATTTATTATGTTGCCTTAGATCTACAAGGTTTTTTTAAAAGCCTTACATTCCACAAGGAAATTAAAGTTAACATGGAGAGCTAAGAGGAAGAGTAAGTGTGATGTATACCAAAGAGAAATCTCACCACTAAAGTAAAACAAGGTGCATTGGAAGAGGCTTCCCCATTATGTTTTACTTCTCCCCTGACAAAAATAATGAAAGTATTATTCTGTGTGCTTATGGAATTATAAAGAATTGGTCTGGATGATGGTTTAGAATATTTAATCCCTTCACATCAGCAAAGGGATTCATCGCCAAAGAAAGCAAGCAGCAGAGTGAATGCTGTAATCTTTTTCTTTAAAAACACAGTTGGCACAGAAATTGTCCATTTTACTCAGGAGGATGCAATTACATTTCAGCTTTCATGTAAAGCTGGCTTTGTGAAATTGAAAAGCCTGTGTATGAACAGAAACATAACAGCAGGGAAAAAAACAAAGACTATAGCTGTCCATGGATCATTTCTCCTTCTCCACATGGTTTGAGGGAAAAAATAGCTGGGAGAAACCAATCTGCAGTAAGCAACTTCATATCAGCCATGCTGACCTAATGGCAACAAGGAGTCTAGTACTGAAGAGTTCAGGCTCCTGGGGAAAGCAGATAATCAGCTCCTCATTTCTTTAAGTAAAGATTTTATGAGCTTCACAAGAGAAAAAAAGCACCATAGAAAACCAAACCAAAACAAAGCAAAACAAAATAAAACCCCAAACCAAACCAAACCAAACAAAAAGCAAAACAGGAAGTCATCTTGGTCTCATGGGGGGAAGAAGAATCTTGCTAGTCAATCCAAAGCCAGCAGCTTGTAATTACAATGGAAAGCCTTTTACCCTGTCAAAACCTTAGAAAGACTGCAACATAAATTGCCAGGAATGCTTTGACTGAACAAGTTTATGAAGAAAAGAAGAAAAGAAAAGAAGAAAAGAAAAGAAGAGGAAAAAAAAGAAGAGAAAAAAAAGAAAAGAAAAGAAAAGAAAAAAGAAAAGAAAAGAAAAGAAAAGAAAAGAAAAGAAAAGAAAAGAAAAGAAAAGAAAAGAAAAGAAAAGAAAAGAAAAGAAAAAAGAAAAGAAAAGACAACCAAAACCCTCAAACAAACACATTTCTGTGAGAGTGGCAAGAAAAACATTAAAAGATAGGATTTATTGCCTCTCGGCTGGATATAGCAAAACTAGCTGTGAGGAAACTTACATAGAAGGATGTATCAGACATTTGATTAATGGTGCTCTCTTCCTAAGATTTGTTCCAACTGTCAAAGTCTTTGGCTAAATTAACATGGTCCCATTTTTACTACCAAAACCCCCCCAAACAAACTGAAAACCAAAATCCAACCAAACCAAAACCCCCACACACACCACCACCAAAAAAACCCCCAACGTTTCCTGTACAGACTGGTACAGAAGTTATGATGAAACTCCTCAAAATTTCAAAAAAAATTGCAATGACATTTCTCATCACACTACAATTAACAGAAGTAAGGTCTGGATTCAGATACAAACTATAAATACAACTTTAAGGTCAAAAACTGTCAGCTTCAGAAGTTACACTCTGATTATGTAAGTTCTCAATGTGAGAAGCAGCAAACTGAGTCAGAGGACTCTTTCTACATTCATACATTATGTTCTGGGACATAATTCTTGACTTGTCAATTACTGAAGCCTTTACCCTATGCTTTTGATACTTTGATCAAACATGTTAAAGAACTCCTGTGACACACACATAGGCATTGGGAAAAAATACAATGCTCATATTTTATCAGAATTTCTCTTTGTTTTATGAGTATCAAGTTGTTGGACAGAACAAAAAGTTCAAAGATCTGTTTGATGAATATCTTTAAAATACCTAGTTTCTATTGATATGAAATATGACACTTTTGACAGTTCAGTGAGAACTATCAATAATAAAAAATTGCATCACACATTCCTTAGTTTGCTTTCATTGTGTGTATGATAAACATACACTGAAAAAAGTCTAACTGAGGAAAGTGAAATAGGCTCTGGCTACCCACTAAATTCTCTCCAAACTCAATGGGAACTTAAAACTATGACTGATTCACTGGTTAGGTTTGAACTGCATTTACAAGTGCAAACTATGGTCCAGAGGACTATATGAGATCACAGGCAAATCTCAGAACTGAAAATGTTCCTTTTGCAACAAAAAACCCTCAAATATAGACACCCAGACAGAACACTTTGCTTTTACCCCATTTTATGAACAAAGGCTGTTAAGCAGTGTAAATAATAGTCACCATGGTCTTCACAATGAATTTGGTGGGAATTGCACTGGATGTTAAATGGTCTGAGATGAGATGCTTTTGAAAGAATTACAACAAACTTTTATGTTTTGTCTAAGCTTAACATATATTCAACAGCAGCTGCAAAGGTATGCTTATTTACTCAAGAAAACATACATTAAATCAAAATAAATTTTCACTGAACTAAACAACTTCTTAGGCATCAAGAAAAAACTATATGCATTAAAGACAAAAATGTGTTGTCCACTTGAATGTCTTCCTTCCAGTTGCACAGCCTTCTATTGCATAGAAAACGGCATTTTCTTTACTATTTGTTGAGTTAATTATATTTTGTCCCACTTTCCTATGAAATACTTCTAAAGAAGCTGGAAAATCTAACAAACCGCTCCACAGTCAAAAATTTATTCTCTTTCTTTAGAAAAGCTTATAAACCCTTCTATATCTTTTGGCATTTGCTCAGAGGTCATGCTTACAAACTTTGTTTTCTAAGATTTTTTGTCTGTTTGTTTCTCTTTTCTGGAGGCTCTTCGGCTTTTCTAAATCTCAAATTACAGAATCCAAAACTTGCAGTAGAGGAAGCCTCAGTAATTTCAAATCAGTACAATCATGTCCCTTGTCCTTCATGTAGTATTCCTGATCATAAATTGCAGAATCACTTTTACTTCTTTTTGCAATAGCTTCACATTGTCAGCTCACTCTGTTTGCTTTTCCCTATGACCTTAAGTTTGTTTTCCATCTCCTGCTCTACTCAGTTATTCCAAACAGCACAAGCTCAGGGTGGATAATGCATTCTTCACCTTCCACTTTCTGATATGGGGGAATGGGGACATCTACTTTTACACATAATCCATGGGGACAGACACATACCTCAAACAAATTCCAAATAGCTCAGTCATTGACCAAGAAGCTTGCTGAAGTCAGCCCTTTCCCAGTACCGCTGCAGAAACAGGCCAACGGAATACTGGGACCAGCACAATATTTTACATTTCCCCCCTGTTTCCTCAAGACCAAAAGGTGGACCTCACCATTTACCTGCAATACCCTTTGGAATCTTCTCCAAAAGACAGACAATATTCCAAGAGGTTAAAATCAAAAGATACAGTAGACAAAATGACAGGAGCTCAATATAACAGCATCTGGTTAAGATCTTGTTCAAAAGAGGCAAGACCAGGAGTCAGTTCTTTGCAGAAAAGGCTTTTGCCCACAGATTGTAGCTCACAGACCAACTTAACAACCCACTTACAGATACCTTGTGCCCTCCACCTTGCTAAAGCAACCTCATCCCTTCTGGTTGAAAAGATACTGTTTTGATGAAAAGAACTAAAAATTCACAGTGCCTAAAGAATGAACAAGGCTCTTAAAGTTAACAGTAGCTGACATAGGATGGGGAGTATTTGCATGATAGTTTCACTATATAACAAGAAAAAACACGGAACAATGAACCTCAGTTTCCTGTATAGTG
Source organism: Dryobates pubescens (assembly GCF_014839835.1). Lineage (NCBI taxonomy): Eukaryota > Metazoa > Chordata > Aves > Piciformes > Picidae > Dryobates > Dryobates pubescens. Next base: position 8,712,011 of record NC_071633.1, read on the forward strand.
GTTTACTGTGCATATTTCTATCTGGAATAATTAATAGCGAGTGAAAACCCTTCTCATACAGCAACCTAGGTGCTTGCCACTCTTTATTTCTTAGCAAACAACCCATATGTTTTCCAGACACTGATCATGTGTAAGAATTTATTTTTATCATAAACTCTGGTATAACATGGAAGTTCAACTGCTGCCAATTTCCAGTTTTCCCTAGATTTAGGTAACAATATATTTTGGGAGTATGACTCAAGAAATCATTCACATGAGCAAGTAAAGCAGGTGGCCAGGACCTACCACGTGGCATCATCTTCATCAGAATATCCTCAGAGAAGGAAACATAATTCTTAACTGTTTGTGGAGACGATCAGAGGGTGGGATAAAGAGTGTGTTAAGGTATAGGTTGCAGTTATTACAGCCAACAAAGCAAACTGCAGAGTATATTGCCTCAGTATCGCATATATATATAGATATTTATTTAAAAACACACAATCTTCTGATCAAGGATTTATCACTGTGTTGCCTGCTAGAGTCAAAGAAACTCATTTACATACGGTTCCTCAGTCATAAGTTTAAGTTATGGCATGACAAAGAAGCAGCTTACCTGCTTTTCCCTCAAAACTGTCTTATCCATCAGCATAGCTCATTTCTTCACTAGTTTCAGCTGCAAGAGAATAAAACTTTTCACCAATCCACAAGGGGACATGTGGATTTATTTTACTTGCAAGCAGATCCCATCTGATATATCATTTAATTAAAAATGGTTTCTAGACCTAACTATCTTTCAAAGAAGGCCATGACTGCAGTAACACTAGTGTTATCTATAATTTACACAGCATTAAATTACCAGAAGCCAAAAAAGGGTTTTCTTTTAGCTGTTTGGGTTTTTTTCTTGTTTAGTTGAAGGGTCTGTAACCTTTTACGTTTCAAAGCTAAAGGACTATATCCTCCCCACTGAAAGCTATTTTCTTATCATTCTCTCACAAATTCATCAAGCTATGAGCCATAAAACATTTTTATTCCTTCTTTTGCTTAGGGAACAGTAACATGTAGCTGTAAGCTGCTGAATGGAAATACATTAGCAGAGCTTTCCTGCAGTCCACATTACGACTGAGCTCTTACATATATGCTCCTATGAACTGTACCACTGAGTGAAAACATCAATAAGAGTTAATTATATAAAGGTTCTACTGGACAGGATGATGCCAATTTTCAAACTAATTTTTATTGCAGATGATTCTGCTTCTTGAACTAGGCAAAAAATGCTTTAGAGATAATAACATTTACTTTATCCAGTGGCTTTAAGATTTGCTAAGCCTGGTTCAGGTTTTATATACAGTCCTGAATACTAGCTAGACCAATTTTTTTCTGAAAAGCTACTTTCAGTGACTGTCACATCATCATTCCTTCTCGTGAAAAATGGGCTCTATTTTCTATACATTTATAAATACTCAAATGATACAAGGATTTTATTATTATTTTTTGTTATTGACTGTAGATATATAAAGAACTAATTCCTTTCTTGTTATCATTTGCCTCCCATTAGCATGTTAATATAAATAACAAGCTTTGTGGATGTATTTGGAATGAGTACGACACCCGTATGATATCAAGCTTTCATCTACCTTAAGGATTTGGGTGCTTCAGCACATGAGGGGAGGATACTAGGGAGAGTGCCTTGGAAAGAAACAGTGCAATAGTTGTTAATCCAGGAACACTCATTTTAGCATATACCCTTTTTTTTCCTGAACAGTAGTCCAGAAAGCAATGTGGAGATCAACACTTTTCTCTTCAGCCAAGAATAACTCCAGTTATTAGAAGGCAAGTCAGTGCTATGTCTCTAATCTAGCTACAGTTACAGTGCAGTTGAGGGAACATACTTCAGGAGTAAAAGGAAGACATCACAGGTGATGATTTGGTTATTGGACTATCCTTCACTTGCAATGTAAAACTGAAGTGTTCATTTGATTGTTCATATCTGGGATGTAAACTTCCTTCTTTTACACCATGCCTTCTTGTATGTTTTCAAGGTTAAAACAGCAGTAATAAAAGCATCATCAACTGACAGGTAAACATAAGAGAAAATGTCACAAATAATAACCCATAGAACAAACAAAACCCACCAGACCTTAGATGTCCAAGAAGAGGGCTTCATGCTCAACATGCTGACTCCATCAATTTTCATTGGACTCCCTTCAACTTTCAGGTGCAGGGTCAAATTCTGAGTCATAGCTGCATATATATATGCAGAACTTCATCTAGAAAGGAACTCAGGGTTGTGTGCTAGCTATGGCTTCCCTTGGTAGCAGAAAGGTCTTTTGGCACTACTTCCTATGTTTATTTGCAATATCAGAGAGCTGCCATTAAAGGATAGAAAGGTAGACAAACCTGCAGCATCCAAAGGGGACATAAAACCCACTGACTGCAAAGACAGGACTTTAAATCCATGCGCGCAGTCAATAACAAAAACCACAGACCACAGAGTTGGGAATTCAACAATTCCCCTCAAGCTCAATTCACTCTCAGGACTGAATTATTCAGTAAACTTTTTTTTCCCAGTAGTGTTTGTAAAAGTTGTCAAGGAAGAGATTGTCAAATTAGAATTAAAGTCAATCAGAAAAGAAGATGTGTTTTCCTCCCTCTTTATCTACTTTTGAGGGAGCTTTCTTAAGATAGATTAAAATTTCACATGACAAGCTACAGAACCCAGATTCCTCTCTATTAACAAGTGCAGGGTGCGAAGATCAAGAGGTCATGCTATAAAGAGGTCATGACAGTGATCAATCATCTGAACTATCTTGGAATCAGGTCACACTGTTTACATTCTCTTCTACTTTGAGCTTGCATCTCTTTCTCTTCCCTTGGCAATAAAGCCTTGTCCAATGGCAACATGGGGAAAAAACAACCAAACAAATCCCCCCCCCAAAAATCCTGCTGATGAGCTACAGTAGACTGAAAATAGTTGTATTGCTTTTTCTCACAACCATTATTCAAACAACTCTTCCATTATCTATGCCCCTTCAACTCACTGGAAGGTAGCTTCAACACACTGGAAAGTAGCTTCAACTCACAAAAGGTAGCTGAGTTCCAGCTGTATCAGGACATCGTCCGTCAGACATGTATTCCAAATCCTCTAAGACAGCACATTTTCTAATGATGCTTGATAGTATCTAAGAGATTTGATATTGCTCTTCCCTCAAGACTGCTGTGAGAAAGCAGCCTACCTACCATCATTCACAAAACTCCATAATGGCATTTTGCTCATTCTGACATAGAAATAGCTTACAGGCCTCCTGCAGAGGAAAGCTCTAAGCTAGCTTTTAACGCTGGGTTTATGCATTATGTTTTAAAAGTCTGAACAGATATCAATAAATGGCATGTGATTCCACAGAGAAAGCCTTAAGACCTTATAAATACTATCACACACAACCATCCCTTCTTGTGTTCCTTCAGCACAGTATTTAATATTAATCTCAGTATCTTTAAATGTTTCCATATTAGTAGATGCATGCAAGCACAGCTATAGAAGTTTTGTAAGACATTCTCAGAATCACACAGAATTACAGAATGATAGAGGTTGGAGTGATAATATCATCTTCCTTCTAGTTAACTCTGACCTTTTCCCATGTGGCCTCCAGCAGTCAATGAAGAGTAAAGAGCCCAGTAGGGGTACACCTATTTTCTAACTAATGCCTCTCAAGAGCGAAGCTGCCCAGAGAAGCAGTCTCATGAAAACTCAGTAGTAGTTACCCACGTTACTATTTCTAACATGGTCACCACAGCATTTTCTACTATTGGTATAGTATAGCATAAAAGAGCATTAAGAACAAAAGGTGAAGAGTATACGCACCTATGAAAGGCAGCAAAGCAGAAAATCTGGCACAGCCAATAAGAGAAAGATTTGATAGATTTATCAATCTTTGATCCTGCACTGGCATTTCCCTTCTACAGCCTGGACTTCAGGTGGCTGCCTTAAGCACAATGGCATCCTTTAACCACAACAATGTCCCCTTTGATCTCTGCATTTTTGTCCTACTCTTTAGTCACAGAGTTCAGCCACTTTGACTTTGGGGAAGAAAAAAAAAAGAAGAACAAACAAATAAACAACCCCCCCAAAACAAACCTTGTTTGTCATGTTGCGTTTAGCCCTACAAGTTTCCTTGATTTCCCTGAACACATGTGGCCTCTCTCTTACATTTTTTAAAAGAAAAATCTATTAACATGAAAAGCTATATCTGCCTATTTGTCATTCAAACAATCATAAATACTTGATAGAAATACTTGGTAAGTTCTAGTTGCAGCACATCTATAATAAAAATCCTGATGAAAGTTGCCTTAGTTTCTTTCAGAAAGGCATTCATTTCATGAACGCTGTAGCTTTGAAGATGATTTCATTGCCAAGCAACCCTTGTGTTACTGCCAGAACACAGGGGAAAAGCTTTATTTCAAGAAGAGAAAGAAGAATGTGTCAACTGATGATGACAGAACCATTGTAGGTCAAACAGTTAAACTTATTTTGACTGCATGTGCAGCAGGCTTAGGGATTCTTTTTCTAATGTCTGAATACACTGTATAGTGTGAGGGCAGCTCTAAGCTAAACAGTAAAACCAGACTTACTGTCTGTACAAGTTCTATCTCTTGTGATAAGTTGAACAAGAGTGTCTGAATGCATCCTGCAATGCACTTTGCAGACCTAAGTTACTCGGCACAGCATTCACTAGGGATCTCACACATAACAGCCCTCTGAATGAGCAAAATCTGCAGCTGATACGTGAATAAACTCACCACAACTTGGAGTGCCTGCAAGAACAGAATCATAAAATCGATGCCAATAAAATGAGAGATATAATCCAGTTTTCACAACCAACCACAGCAAGAAAAGGTTGTGTTTGCTTTGAGACATAAAATCACATTTACTCCTGTTGTCTCCAGAAAGAGACATGGATGTTTGCTTAGGAAGTGCATTTAGTACCTGCTCAAAGTTTTTGAGAATAGATGCCTTTGTTCACTAACAGTGATGTCCAAACAATTTCATGATCCACCAGACTAAAAAAATTTCCAGCCCTCACCATCTGCATTACAAACATCTCAGCACTTTCAAATTGCTGTTATTTTAACATAAAAGAATACTTTTTAGTTATGGGAGAAAGACAAAGAATTTATCTCTTCAGCAGCAGGCTGTCCAGAGCTCACTCTGTGGCAGGCAAGGATCCCAGGCTAGTGATGGATAGGCTTGGGGGCCCACAGGATAAAACCCACACTTAAGTAACTGCATTAATATCACTTTGTCTGTCCCAGACAGAGTACAACCTATAGAACAGCAAAGCCATCTAGGTCACGAGAATGTAGCCCAATAATCTGCTTAAATGAGTCACAATGCACAAATTGTATGGTAATTCAAAACTTGGTCACAAATGATCTCTAGAGAGCTTGGACCATACCTCTCTAATGTCTCTGTCACTGGTCCTTGATAATTCTTACCTTTCCTCTTCTTTATTACATATTGCCAGCATTGGCCAGGACTTGATTTTGTATCATGGATTTAAGTTTGCATACTAGTTTCTACTCCTAGAGAGCTTATATGCCTACATACCTACAAATAATTCACTTGACCTCTTAAAGCTCTTTTTCCCCAAAAATTATTTTCTTACATCTGCTTTTACCAAATTATTTAATTTTTACCTCCTTTATCTGAAGTAGGAAGAGGAGCAGTACCACTAAAGCCTTGTCTTGAGCTTCAGAGAAAGACTTGTGAGTGACAGAACCTCTTCAGAACTGTGTGTCCACCCCCCTGGAAACTTGGAGAAACAATACAGTCATATTGGCATTTCCATCACCAAGGTAAATATTTGTGCAGCATTTATTGAGTGTAGTAGGAAATCTCCTTATGCTTACATGTAAAAATATACATAATTAAAATCTCTAGTCTTCAAAAATATGACCATAACAACAAAAGCTGTATACCATTTTATTACCTATTATTAATTCCCAATAACAACAAACTAATGTGAAAGAGTTACATATTTACTGATAGAATTATACCTGGCTTATGCAGTAATGTATAAGTGAGGAAAAAAATGTAATGCCTTTGAGACACAAGCAATGCTGCCAAGGCACTAGGACACAAGAAATAACAATAGTAAACAGCTTTTGCTGTTAACATCCACTCCATTTGCAGAATGCATCTTAGGTTATTTCAGTGGCATACTTTTTTCCTTAAAGAAAAAAGCTTCTGCTGGAAGATGTTGCTCTACACTATTTCTAGAACTGTTATGAGCAGTCTTTCAACAGTAGGCTGAACATCCACAGCAGTCTGAACTTTCCAAACTCACCATGGCCTCTGACATTTGCTTAAACTATTATAAAAAGGAGAGAGAAAGAAAAAACATCAAGTTAAATGGAGCAGCCAGTTCTCAGCTTTTCCCCTCCTGACACCCACCAGCCTCCCTGCCCACAAATGCAGAAAGTGAAGCAGCACCTTACAAATCCCCTACTTGACAGGATAAACATGCTTAATGAGTCCTTACCCTGCACCTCCTCCAGGGAGGCTCTCCTGTCTTCCCTTCAAGCTAGGGCCGGTTCTCAGCCCAGGGTTTCTCATACGTGTTTAGCTCTTTCTGAGCCATCACCCAAGCCAAAACAGGTACCTGCTGCAGAACACCATTCTGTCCTGAGCAAGCATCAAACACTTTATCTTGTGCTAGGTTCCCAGCAGGTAGGGCATACCTTACTTGTAATTTCCAGACAATTAGCTAAGTGAACGGAATAATATCCTAAGAGGGGCAGGCAGAACACATGAAAAACATACGGTATTTAACAAACTATTAACTGTAAACGCGGGCCAGCAAAGAGCAGGTTTGGGCCTGGCCAGTGATGGAGAGGAGGAGGATGAGGAACTGTCCGTCAGGACCCGCGCTTAGGACCGTCCTTCACCAGACCCTACTGCGCCTGTGAAGTTCTCTCCCTCTCCTGTTTCCAGACTCGCCTAGGATCTTAGCGCCGGGGGTGCCCCGAGCAGAGCCCGCCGCCGAGCGAGGCTCCTCGGGTTGGACGGGGGTCGGGGCGCGGGACGGAAAGGGGCGCGGCGACCAGCCCGGTTAGGAGGAGGCACAGCCGCCCCCCCCCCCCCGCCCTCCCCGCTCGCTCCCGCCGTGGGAGAGAGCTGCGACAGCGAGGCTGGGCGGTCGCGGCGCCGGCCCTCCCCGCCTCGCATTCAACTGGTGGGACCCCCTCCTTCTCGGCCCCCAGCAGCGGCGCGCAGGCGGCGGGACGAAGCCGGCAGCGGGGCGGCTCGGCCCGGCCCGGCGGGGCGGGCGCCGCTGGCAGAAGGATGATGCGGGCGGCGGCCCCGCGGCGCGGGCGGCTGCAGGCGGGCGGCGGGCAGCGGCGCGGCGCCTGAGCGCAGGGCTCCGCTCCGCTCCCGAGGATGCTGCGGGGCGATGCCCGGCGACAGGGAGGACGAGATTTGCCAGAAAGCTCTGCAGCTGCTGGCCGAGCTGTGCTCCGTCGGGGCGGTGGAAAACGAGAACTGCCGGGATTTCATCTACTACCTGCGGGACAGAGCCCGGCCCCGCCTCACCGACTCAGGTACGGCCGCCGCCGTTCGGGCTGCGGGCTGAGCGCGGGCACCGGCGGCCTCCCCAGTGCCCTGGCTACAGGAGGAGGGTGAACGTCCTCGAGCATCCCTCGGAGGCCGGGTGCCGTGGGGCGAGGCCTGCCGGCACGGCGGGAACTATCCCCCGGGTGCGAACAGCCAGGAAGAGAAGGCGGAAAGGAGAAGGGAGGTCCCCCAGGAGCCAGGGGTTTTGAGGGCATTTGCTCCAGTCTGACTGGGGTAGGACGCTCTGCCGGGCTCGGCTGCTCGCCGTTGCGGCCGGTGTTGCCGGATCTCCGTTACAGGCGCCCGGCACCCAGCTGTTGGGTTTGCGAGCCCCTCGTGGGGCAGCTTCCCCGCCACAGCGGGTGCGGGCAGCGCGGGGGGCGGGCAGGGCTGGCAGCTCCGTCCCTCGGCTTGGCTCGGCTCGGCTCAGCTCAGCCTGGCCGCGGGGCGGGTCGGAGCTTCCCTGCCCGCCGCTGCCTCCTCCGTAGCTTGCTGCAGTGTCACGAGCCGAGGGGCAGCTGCTGTGCTCCGGGAGCCCTCCTTAGCACTCTGGGTTTAGTTGTAAGACAGGGGGGGTTCGTAGCTCAGTTGAAATGCGACAGAATTTAACCTAACTTTCCAGTTCTGTGTTTTGCCAGCTAAAAAGGCTGTTTCTTGGATTTCTGTAGCATATGCAGGTGGTGTAGGTCTGACAAGACGTACACTGAGGTTTTGTGTATGTGCGTGTGTCTGGGTTATAGTCGCTTTTTGTTATCTTGGCATACCACTCTGACTGAAAAACTTTAACTCGAGGGAAAAAAATGTTGAAAGCTGCAAAAAAATGTTGAAAGATTGATGATGCCCTGTAAATCTCTGCCTGTAAGGGAGAGGCACATTACAATTTCTAGTAGGAGTTTATTATATTTGTTTTTACATCCTCGAGTTGAGTTTGCTCAGTATGAGGAGACATTTAGAGAGTTAAAAGTTTATAAACGTTTGCTGTACTGGAAAGCTTTGCTGTTAGATCAGCTGATCATCACAGCACGGTATTAATTCCTTTAGTATTCTCCAAAATAAATCAGTTAATTTTGTATAGGGCAGCCTAATGACACTCTGTTCTTTAATATATTTCTGTAATCCAGTGAGTCTAGAATCAAGAGTGCAACTCACCGACAAATGTTTGGATGTGCTGCTAAAAGGCCCAGAAGAAACAAAACAAAGTATTTATTTGTAAAAAAGATCTGCAATCACAATAAATGAGTAAGGAAATTTCTGACATTCAGCTGACTTGTATCCAACCTATTTGCAGTCATTCTGGCTTTTACTCACTTCAGAATATTCAAATGAAAGCGATTTGTGCAATGTTTAGTAAGGATTCTTTAGGCAAATTTAACTGTTTTGTGCATAAAAGCAGATCTAATTGCTTTGTTCACATAAGCAGTCATTTTTGTGACAGACACCTGTGATTTTCTGTAATTTTCATTTACCAAGGGATCAATCACATATTTGTATATCAGGTGATGATTCCAAAAGTGTCTGCTTAAATCAGGGCTCACTTTGAATAGTAAATTACTTGAAATGCATATAGAGACTTTAACCTCAGCTAGTTGGATAATAGCTTTTCAGATTTCCTTCAGAAGCTACCTGCTTTTTTTCTATCAGCCTTGGGCAAAAAGAGTACCTGGCATCTGTTTGGGAGCATGTTTAAACGTAGCATGTTCAGTAAAAATTTATCACCTCTACCTAAGGATAAAACAAAATCTGTATCTATTTCAACCTGTTTTGCTTAAACAATTATTATACAACAGCCTGCCAGTATTGTTGCAAACCTGCTCAATTACATAGAGCAGCGGTCCCTGACCTCTGCCAGCTGATACGCAGCAGCAGGGAGCAGTTACACTGCAGGCAACGTCTTCCTATTGGCCTGAATTTTAACATTTTTATTTTTTGCCACTGCAACCAGTCTCAGAGGGTCTAGCAGGCAACATGTTATCCATAAGCCCTGATTTGGAAACTACTTCTGTAGGGTAGCAGTGTCAGGAATTTATTAAATTGCCTCATCTTAACATTTCTTTGATTAAAATTCATCTACTGTCCCAGTGAACTGGCTGCCCATGTAGTTTGTTTAGTTGCTCCTTGGGTGTGATAGCATGGGCTGTAAGAAGACTGAATACATGGCTTCCAAAAGAAATAACATGATTCATAGTCAAAGGATAGTATATTGACTAAATCCATCTTGATTTACATAGTGAGTTTCATTGACTTAACAAGGGTGAAATAGTATTAAGAAGCCCTGACAGCTGATCCATTCACTTTACAGCCACTAGTGGTCTAAACATGTGAATGTAGTCTGAACAGGGGTGTGTAGAAAACCTGTATTGAAAGACAGCATCTTCTTGGCAGACTTAGGCAATCTTTGTTGTGAATTGCCCCTCCACCCTGTGTGACGGTGATCTGATTAGGAGAACTGAGCAACTTCCACCTAGGCCAGCCAAAACACCAATCTAAAAATGTGTACAACTTTGTAAGAGTTAGGAAAAGTGCAGCTAGAAAACAAACATGATTAGCTTTTGTACAGGATTTAAAGCATTTCCCCATGCTTATAGAAGCTTTTCTGCCATAAAGTGGCTACTTGCCTAAGTCCAACTACATGATGGATACAGCTGATTTTACAGCACATTTGATTTGAGCCATGCATGGATGATGGCTTTGTTATGGGAGTGGTAGGGGACTATACAGGTACAGTAGGTACTGAAAAAAATCAAACCTAATTGAGGCACTGAGCAAGCTAAGGGGTTGCTGAGCCTCATATCAGGCTTCGTTTACAAACTTAACCTCCTGGTGCCCCTCAGTCCCAGCACTGAGCAGCCAGATCCCTAGAGATCCACCCATTTATTCCTGGCATCTGATGCAGTTGACTGTGTGGCACCCTGCCGTCTGAGTGGTGTGTGACTCAGACTAGGAGGGCAGGAGGGAAGGGGGACAGGAGGGGACTGGATGCTTGTGGTGTGCACAGCATCTTTACTTTTCATGTAATTTGCCTTATTATGGGAAGCACTGCAAAGTGCTTAGAGCATAGTTTCAAGGGCTAATGAGTTCCAGGTTTAATGCATCAGTCCGCTGGATTTAAAGGGTGACATGGGCGAGTCAGATTTTAAAGGGTTTTCAGAAAAGTAAAAGTGAAAATTAGGTATTTAGTGAAAAATCTTCATTTGGTTCACAAATGTTTATGTCAGAGCACCCTTTAAAATCCCAATAAGCATCCTTAAGCATTTGGATACCTTAATAAGGTAATATCTTCTTCTGTTCCATTCCTCTGTTCCCTATTTGCAGAGTGTTGATAACAGTCTGTATCATAGAAGGATTTTATGAGGGTAAATTGCTCAGTCTGAGTATACCAAGTACATAATGCATAAGGCAGACTCCTATGGATATTAAAGTGTAAACCATGTAAAGCATTTGAAAACAATCACTGAAGATAATTTAATATCACCCCATGACACTAGATAAAGTAAATACTGTAGATGAGGAATGGAAGTTGCTTGACTAGAATAATTACACTAATGTGTAAAAAATACCAACGAAACCCAACCCAACACAAATCAAAACCCAAACAAACACAAAGGCAGAAAATCTTAATAGAGGACATTAAAAGAGAATTAAAGACCAAAATAAGTATAATTTTCTTGTGGACTATTTCCTGAATAGATTTTCATTGCAACAAAAACTTGGTGTGGCATGAATTGAAGCTGGCAGAAAGGGTATATAAGTTTTTGTGCATGTGACTGTGGATCTTTTAAAAGATGAATACTTTGGTGGGGCAAGAAACCATCAGGAGGCAGAGTTACATGGTTTTGATTTAGGATAGTTTAGAGATTGGCATAGAAGAGAGGACGTTTTTCAGTGGTTGGATGAAGTGCCCTGGTTTTGGTCTATCTAGTGCCCAGCCATGAATTACACATCCATGGTAGGTAGCTGCTTTGGAGTTGCATTCAGGCATTTGAGAAATGCTCTTAAAGCTTCTGCCACTGGGTCTCTTGGGAATTTTTCTGTTGTTCTGTAGTGAGTCTTTTGTTTTTAAAAAGCCAGCTTCCCAGAGATGGCAGTGGTAGGCTGCCATTGCTCTTTGTAGACCTGAAGGATTTCTGCACTACCTTTGGTTGTAGTGTTTGTAGTTGTCGCTGACAACTTCAGAGCAGCTTGTGCTGCTTCCAGTGACTGCTAAATAGAACAGAGAAGTGTTTAACATGTCATATGTTTGCTGGTGTTTGCTAAATACCAGTAAAATTAAGTTATATAAAGGAAAAGTGTAAAAGAGTTGCACACCAAGACAACCTTACGCAAAAGTTTCTACAGATAGAGTTTTTCTTTGTTTAGTTATAAAGTATGCAGCCCTTGAAAATGTGGAATAAAAAATCTGAAAAGGTCAGAAGAAATTGTTCTGTACTTAAGGACTGGATGGAAAAAAGATGCTTCCAAAGATAAGGGATATAGAAACAGGCTAGGCCATTTAAAGTCAAGTTTGCTCTCCTTTTCTGTTGTATTGCATTGCACGCCATGAGGATAAGCCAGCAAGGTCTTAAAATATTTGTAGTTATGTGCTTTCAAATTAACTAATAGATGCTAAAACAGAACATATGGTGAATATTGTAGGTATAGTGATGGCCATTGGGCATAAACTCTGCTACAGGTCATTAGTGTGAAATGGATATTATACCATGACAGAAAGTCAGATTTTAGTACTTGGTGGAGGGAGGTACAGATAGTCAGCAATCAACAATCTAAAACGTATGGGCATGGAAACGTGATAGATATTGAAGACAAAGTATGAGAAGGTGCAGTTACAGTCTTGCAGTAGAATTTAAGAATGTTATTAATCAGTCCTTTATTTTTTAACATCTACTTTCAACTTCAGGAAACAGAAAAGCACTAAGAAACAAAAAGGCTTAACTGGCATAAAGGTGGCCTCCCAGCACAGTGGTGGAATGTGAGAACAAATGGTTTCTATGAAGAGTGCCATTCCACAAGACTGATCATTCCCTAGAAAGCTAATACTCACAATTACAGTCTCAAGCTGCACCAGGGGAGGTTTAGGCTGGATGTTAGGAAGAATTTCTTCATAGAAAGAGAGATTGGCCATTGAAATGTGCTGCCCAGGGAGGTGGTGGAGTCACCATCACTGGAGGTGTTCAGGAAGAGACTGGATGGGGTGCTTAATGCCATAGTTTCGTTGATTAGATGGTGTTGGATGATAGGTTGGACTAGATGATCTCAAAGGTCTCTTCCAACCTGGTTAATTCTATTCTATTCTATTCTATTCTATTCTATTCTATTCTATTCTATTCTATTCTATTCTATTCTATTCTATTCTATTCTATTCTATTCTATTCTATATAGCATCCCAGCAAGCTTTCCTTTAATTCAGAACTTAATTTGATAACAAAACCTGTCTTCAGAAAGTAGTTTCATTTCTTAATACGGTGTTTTCAAGTTTTTGTATCTTGGGTGATTTAGTGGTTTATCCCCCCGACCCACCAACATTTCCAGGAACTTACCAAGCTGCAGAGTTTCATCAATATGCCAAGTGCCTATAGATTTCTCTAGAGAAATACTGAAAGTGTTTACAATTTGTAAAGACGTGAAAAAGTTTTGACTGGGCGAAATAACTCTCAGTTTGTGTTTTATTTTAGTCATTATGAGACATTGCTTTCCATATTTTTATTTTCCTCTTGCAAAGCAAATGTGAGATGCTACAACTCCAAACTGATAGTATTCTGTATGTTGTGCTACTGCAAAACTCTTTGCCAAATAGAGGGCACATGGGAATCGTGTTCACTTGACATGATGTCAAATCAATGAAGTGTGAGGCCCAAGGTCCTTTGGGTTTCAAGAACCAAAGTGCCAGTTCAAGAGTTAAAAAAAACATGCTGTACTTTTGAATAAAAGTGTGCATTGTTTTTCTCTTTTGAAAAATCAGGTACAAATTTGCAGAAGCTGAAAATAATTACTTCCTGTTGCTTGCATCCTCAGATGCTCTGCTAGTTTAATTCCATTTAAACAAATAGACTCTCAGAGATTTTCCTGTCACACTGAGAGAGTTCAGTATTGTGGGGGTTTTGTCTTAAACAGATAGCTAAACTTTGAAACAAACTGCAAAAAAAAGGAGCAAATTTTGTTAAAAGGGACTACCTTTGCCCTTAATATTATAGCTATAATTAAATTATTTTAAATAAAATAAAGATTTTAATTTAATTGCAGGAAACTTTTTGCTGTAATAGATTGTTGGTCTTTTTTCCTGGTAACTTAAAGATGTATAGATGTTGAAGTTATGATTTACACTACAGAACCAAAGAAAAGGAAGACTACAAAGATAATTCTTAAGATAAAACTGATCTTGAGCTTTGATCATGTTGGAGCATATAGTCACAAAATCACAGAATAACCAAGGTTAGAAGAGACCTCAAAGATCATCAAGTCCAACCTGTCACCACAGACCTCATGACTAAAGCATGGCACCAAGTGCCACATCCAGTCCCCTCTTGAACACCTCCAGGGATGGTGGCTAGTCATATTAACCACTGTTCAAACATGAAATGATCTTGGCACTACTGAAATCACTTGACATTTTTCAGGGGTGTAAAGCTACTTCACTGTAGTAGTACTTTCCTTTAACTTGAGAAGACAAACTACTGTCCTGTCCCTGGTCTTGGACATTGTGGGGAGAAGTAAGTTTAACTCTTATGAGAAAAACATACAAGGAAGGGGACTTCTAGCCCTTCTTTGCCTCTGCATCCACATTCATTATTGGTGTGGAAAGCAAGAACTTTCTGTCTTCTATTGCCATTTTAGATTTACTTCTCACTTATTTGGGAATTACACCAAATATGTGTTCTTTATTGCGTGCACTTAGCACTGAAATTATAGTATAATAGTGTTATGCTTGTGTTAGACTGCTGCCAACTACATCCTTTTGTATTTAATGGAGTACGTTTACTTGTGTGTTTACTATAGTCACTGTGCACATCCAAATAATATTTATTTACTTGCAACCATATTTGTGAAGTAATCCTAGAAGTTAGAATAGAGTACTGATTGAATCAGAAGTCAGTTATTTCTACAGTCATCCCACAGTTTTTGCCAGTGTCTCCAAATGTGCAGTGAACATTGAAGAAAATGGTTATTTTGAACTGTGAGTAACAAAAAATATACATAACTGAATATAACCTGAAGAGTAATAACAAAAACATCAACCTTTTAAAAATCAGGATGGCTAAACAGCACACAGTCTGTCTTACACCTGAATTCTCATCTTAAATGCAGGTTTTGCTGATGAAAAACAGTAGGCTAAATTTAGTCCCTGTACGTATGACTGTGCTTGTCACTAAAACTTCAGCACTGCATTTGCCATAACTTATTTCAATGGGATTTGCACATTCCTCCTAGAGAGGGGGAAGAGGGAAAAGAACTTGCTAACTATAGCTTCCTAAGAAATATCCATAAGCCTTCCACAGGCAACAGTTAACATTTGGACACACAAAGCTCTGCTCACTAAAGTAGAGGTGTTACTGTAATGGATTTATGGATCATTAACTCCTCAAAATCCCCATGAACCTGGGTTACAATAGCGCTGTTTCTTAGTACTGGAAAAGTTCTGAATTGTTACATTTTTTGTATGATCCATGCATTTAGTGACCCAAGTACAAATGATAGGCCACATGTCACTCCAGATAGCTTTCTGGAAATTTCCTTTCCAAACTAATTGGTGAGAGTTTAATTACACTGACAATTCAGAGACCTAGAAATGTGAAGTCCGAAATTATTGTTGTCATAACAGAGATCTAGCTAAATTCAGTCTTGAGGCCATGTATCACCATAGTGTGCAATAAGTTGAGATTGAAAATAAGCTGCAATTTATGTATCTATGTTTAAAACCACATTTGTAGGGTTTAGCTCTCCTCCACTAAAAATAATGGTCATTGTTGTTTTAGTGCAAAGCTGTACTTCAGAACATTGTATTGTGCATCTCTTGCTATATTTTGTCATGAATTTAAGATCCTTTGTGGCGTTACTTAGATCAAAGAGATGAAGAGAGATTCTTTCGGTCTAAAGCTTTATGTTGCTTTCATATTGTTAACAAAATTTTAGTTCAAGGAATAAGAATTTGGAATAATTAATTACAGATGGAAGGATTTTTCATAAAAACATTGTCAGTAGCAGCTTACAAAATCTGTAATTCCTAAAGTTCATTTTACAAGATAAATGGTTTTTGCATTTTCTGTAGTGCTATTAAGTAGTGCATTTATTTGGAGAATACAGAAATAATTCTGTCACTTAAAGAAAATGTTATGTACAACAGCTGGTGGTTTGCACATTTGTTACAGTTTGGCTTCCTTTGGCAGACGTGTGCTACTGGATTTTATCTTGTATACATCCTGTGGTTATTTGGAATTCAGAAATACAGTGGATGCAGTTGAAACTGGCATATGTGTATGTCTCAGCCAATTTACAATCCACATGTGTCTACCAAAGATAAACATTGAAAGAGTCCAAGAATACATAATCTGTCAACAAAAGCTTTTGGATGCTTGATATAAATCCACCAAACTAAAAGATAAGTCAGGCACTTACAATTTTGGAGTTAAAGCTTTCAACAACTATCTAAATTTATAGGAATTAGGATTTGAAATAGCGCCATTCCTTCCAGTGTATTTTCTCTCTCTTTTGTTTTTTCAGTTTAGTTCACACATACCTGACTGACTTCCTTGGAAATATATTTCCTCGGTTTATTAAGTTGCCATCAGGAAGTTTGTTCAAAGCTTTTTCATTCTATCGTTACTGTCTGTGAAACTCCCCAAATACTTCCTTCTCCTATGTGATGGAACTTTTTTGTGTTCATACAAAACACTTTGTGTCTGGTTTCTCCATTGGTTCTCTAGGTTATGTGTGTGTGTGTGTATATATATATATATACACATACACACACTTGTGTTTCAGATGGTTGTTCACATCAATGTTCTCATCGCATTGCT
This sequence comes from Dryobates pubescens, assembly GCF_014839835.1. Taxonomy (NCBI): domain Eukaryota; kingdom Metazoa; phylum Chordata; class Aves; order Piciformes; family Picidae; genus Dryobates; species Dryobates pubescens. The sequence goes on from NC_071633.1 coordinate 8,728,607, forward strand.
CAAGCAGCCTCTCATTTTATTTAGTGCCCATTTCCCTAAAAGTTCTTATTTCATCTGTGTTCTCTGACCTCAATGGTATGGTTTGTTCTCTCCTCATATTTAGCATAATTTCAGAATGCAGTTGTTCTGCTGTTTAATCAATCAATGGATAATGTTTGACTCATCTTTCACACAGATTATCTCGCTGGGCATTTGGTCACAGTTAGATAAAGTTCTCTTTAGACATCTCTTTTAAAACTTTCTACTTATTTTGTGATTTCCAAGAGGCTCATGCCTACAGACTTAAATAGTTTCATTACTTATTAAGATATTTCAAAAGGTGTAATTACAAATCATAATTCAGTAATAATTATCTTACTATATTATATATAAAGGAGTGTACAATGCTAATTAGAAAATTATCAGTAATAGTAATAATAATAATAATAATATCAGTAAGTCTTACAAACTTCTGGTTTTCATTTGTAGTAGGAGTTTTACCCATTTAAAAGGGAAGTTTCTTAATTATATTTTTTCCAGCAAAGTCTAATGGATAAAATTAATTCCTAGTTATTCTAGTTATTCTGTCTGGTTGTTTTTTGGGGGTTGCTTGGTTGATTGGTTTGGTTGGTTTGGTTGGGGTTTTTTTTGGTTGGTTGGGGTTTTTTTTAAACCTACCATAAATAGGGTGATCTCAAGTATTCATTAGGCTAAGGTTTTGTGCACAGCATAAAGGAAGAGAGTGTTTCCTGAGTCTGGCTACAAGGAAATAAAGCAGGTATTGAGTTGGTTTTATTCTATTCCCCATAGCAGGGCTGATGCTGATGTAGGATATGTAGCGGTGGCATTATGGCAGTTTTAACCTGCTGAAAAATTAGCAACCAAATATGGAAAGCTCTGAACAGAAAATTCTTTTATCAGTACTACTGTTTAAGCTTTACCAATTTGCTTTGAGTAGTACAAAGCACAAGTCTAATAAATCAGTAGATCGAATTTTGTTTAATTCTATAATTGTCACCTCTTCTGCAGTAGACCATGCCATAAGGAAAGGTGCCTGTTTCTGCTGTTGCCACTAATGCATCCATGGGAACAAAAGTCTAACTTAAACTTTGGGTTTTCTTATATTTTTTTTAATTGATAAATGTTAATGGTGATTGATGAATCAAAAAAATAAAAGGAGACCAGAAATTAGGCTTAGCTTGTAGACAGAAAGGTGAAGGGTTGACCTGTTTTTTCGGTTTGATTTGTTCTAAATGCAGAGCTATTTCACAAAGAGCGGTGAAGTCTCCTGGTGCAGCAGGCATGAGCATGAAGCCTGATGCTTGTACTGCTTGGGAAACGGACGTGAGGGGCAGAACAGGTGGCCAAGGCTCTGAAGAGGGAAACATCACTTCCCATAGTGTTTTTAGTGTATCAAAGAGCACCAAGCAAATTTGTGGTCACTCAGAAGTTAACTGAGTTGAAGCACGGAATTTCAGAACGCACCTAAGGAAAAAAGTAGGATATAGCTGCTTATCAGTAGATAGGAAAAGTAGTAGCTATAGCTTGTTATAGTATACTCCATTGTAAGAAAGTGTATTTCTGGTTTATATTACACTAACATTTGCCTTTTTTTTTTTTTCCCCTCCGCCTCCTGAATTCAAAAGACTTTTGAGCTTGTTTGGGGAGTTTGCTGTAGAAAAAGATAAAAGCAGATGTGTTCAAATGCATTAGCTGCCTTGGGGTCTCATGAAATGGTCATTGCTTATTTGTTTTTTACAGGGTTGGGTTTTGAGGGTTCCTGGTTTGGCAAGTCTGCCAGAGAAAGCATGATCTGACACTGGCAGCAGGGCTGCGGCTAGCAAGGAGGAGAAAGCTTGGCCATTGTGGTTTCACATAATAAGGAAAACCTGTCACCTTCTCTCTTTCCTGTGCAGCAGCATCACTGTGCCTGCCAGCTTCTGTTAACTGCAGAAGGTGTAACTTTTTTATACCTCTGCTCAATCTAAAGTTACTGTCTTTCTCCTGCCTGCCTTATTCATTCTCCACCTGTCTTTTCTTCTGTTGTTGTTACATTATAAAGAGTGATTTCACTAGTCAAGGTGATTTCTTTCCTACTGCTGCTGTGAGCCAGTGATGATAAAATAGCTAAAAGCAGTGCCCAAAATAGCAGTGCACAGGTATAAGTTTGCCAGAGATTTCATAGTAATTACCATATCTGTCCTTCTGTGATGTAGTGTTACAAGTGAGACCCAGCACTGCTCTTTCTTCCTTTGATGTATTTTGGTTCCTCCTTTTCTGTTTTGCTTGGGTGCTGGAAACCAGAACAGACCTTAATAGCAAGAGAATCAGCAGTACCTCCAGCCACCTCAAATTTTTTTTCCCTTCTGGAATTGGAGGGGGAGCAATTTTCTCCTACAAGAACATCTAAAATCCAGTCTCAGGATTAAATTCTCATCTTAAAGGTCCTGTGCACCATGAGAAGGAATAGACATTTTGTTAAAATGGAAGTTCTGGGATTTGATATTTTCAGTAGTTTGTCTGTTTTTTCTGTACCCCTTGTCATGAGGAAGATTTCCAGCGGTAGTTGTTGCCATGGTACTAGGGAGGATGAGGTGTCTACTCCAATCTTAAAACTAAAAAAGTAAAAAAATCTTATGTTTGTATTGTGAAAAATGATCTCTTCTGACAAGTAGGGCTTGTTTATGCAGAGTGAATACAGCACCACTTGTCTTACTCCAAACTGGAGAGAGGCTCTTCAGGTCATTCCCTATGTGTCAAGGCAAATGTGAGCTTCAGCCATGCTGGAAAAGCCTTAGAATTAGGTCTGTCCTTCCATTCCCTCGTTAGCTGTTCAAATGAACAACCGCTTCACGCCCTGCCGAGCAGCTGATTGGCCTTGGAGGGAAGAAGCTTCTGAAGCAGTATTAATGTTTCATTCAAAATCCTGAGAGCCAGGGAGAAGGAGAGGGGAATTAGGGGAATCAGGACGGCCTTTTATTTCACCAGGCCTTTTTCTCTTGAGCAGTATCTCAAATTGTTTCCCACACTGGATATGCTTTCAGGGTGGTCTTGCTGACTTAGTGAGCTGTTTTTGCCAAGGGTAAATTTAACATTGTATAGAGATGAGTTCATCCCTCTTCTCTTTGCTTTTCTCTTTCCATTCTCCATTCTCCATTCCTCCTCCCAGGTCTTAACAGTGTCTAGTATGACATACGCTGTACAGGAGATGGAGGAGCAAAGGAACTGTGCAGTCCCTTCATCCTCTGATATTTTCACTGCTGCATTGAGACCTAGTACATTTACCATGTAAAATCCCCTTTTATTTTCTCTGTAAACAAAACAGAAAGCTGTAAAATTAGTGCCTTAAAATGCTATCTCAAACAGGGGAAAAAAAAAATAGGATAAAGCAATCAGTTGAGGAATGTAGTGCAGTGTGTGACAGCAAGAACAGCCAGCTGCATCTGGGAAATACAGAAGTCCTTGGACTCCAGCATCCAAACCTGTAAAGGAGGAGCAGTTCTTCATTTTCTGTAGCAGTCCCAGCAGTTTGAAATATGATTGGCAGCCATTGCAGTGTTTTTATCGCAATCATAACATCATTGATGTTAAAAGAAGCATCACCTCAAACTGGGTATTCGCATAAGAACATGGATTCATGTAAATGGTATAGCACCTGCCAAAGTTATTAAAACTGGAAATGTTGCTAACAAATAAAACCAGTTTTCTTATGATAGGAGTGCAAAAAATGTTAATTAAAGGAGTGTTGCAGAACTAATTCTTGATTAAGGATTGCTTTTATGATGTTTCAAACAGAAATGTTCCTGGTAAATAACAGCAAACAGATGCTAAGTCCTTAAGTATTTTAAATATTGCTTATTCTTTTACCTGTCTTTGGAAAACAGGAGGAGAGGCATTAAAAAAAAAAAAAAAGGCAAGCTTTTACAGAGTATTTCCTGACTCAGCAATTGAATGAAGGGAGTGATGCTGACAGGCTTGGTTCAAGGTAATGGGAGGCTTAGCCCCAGCCAGGGAGGACTGTGAACATATAAAATAGCAGAGGAGATGCCTGTCTGTAATTCTGCAAAGCAAATATTAGTCCACAATATGTTAATGCCAACTTAAACCATGTAAATACAAACTTGTTTGATTCAGGGATGCTGTTCAGAGATGGTAGCATGGTTTAGCTGACTAGAACAGATTATTAGCTGGGGCTGTGAAAACTAAGGCTCTTTTCGTAACTGTGCCTGTCACTTGGTGTGTGATGTTGGAGAAATCTCTCAGTGTTGCTTTCCCCTGCCTTTTCAGTTGCCTTGCAGTACTGAAACACAGTTAAAATTCCAGCTAATTCCCTGTCTGTAATCAGTAGAGAAAACAGGGCATGTCTCAAGTGTCATGTCAGTAAAGCACTGAGCAGAAAACTGCCTAAAAAGCAGTCAAGAGAAAACAGTAGGCCTAAGGACATGGGTGGAAAAGTAGCTTCCTGAATATGGTGTGCTCTGTTTTCACAGTGAAGAGGAAACTAGACCCTCTGCTTTGTTGAGGCCTCTCAGCACTTTACGCTTATAAATAATAAACAGAATGTATTTTCCTTCTGTGTAGGTTAGCAAACAGAAATGTGCCTCTGTTGCCAGCAAGGAAGCCATAATTGAGAGGCAGAGATTTGACGGAGTACACATTCAAGTGGGTATAAATAAAAGCATAAGGAGGATTTTGAAACCTGTTTATGTGCTGGGCTTAATCTGAATGTTTAGCTGTGGAATTGCTTCTTGATATCTGTTCACAGGCTTGGATTTATGTTTTCAAACCTTAATCCCTCCCCACACTGTAGTCTGCATCCAACTGCAAGAGGACTAACAAGGTAACTTTCAGTTGTCTTTTGAATATCCCATCATTTTGCTGTTTACTGCCCCTTCTTGGCATAAGAGTTTCAAATGGTTACTTTCATGGCCTGGGTTGGATTGCAGATGCACAAAGGGCTATATGATGGTAACCCTGTTCGCATTATTGTAGTAGAAATGCACAATACAGCATAAGTATCTTGGAGGGAGAGGCCTTTCTAATGTACCCCCAATGTCCAGTTTGCCTCACGCACACAATTAATCAGTGCATTTTTACTGAATTTAGTCAGTTCAGTATGTCTCAACATGCATGTTTTGCTCATATTTAGGAAACATAAAATGAACCACTTGCCCCTTACATAAAAGTTCTCTAGAGATACTGATTAACACTGAGGTAACTCTACTCAGCAACCTGCTAAACTGGAAGTTTGGAACATACAGCTCTTTGAAGTGCATGGACCTTTTCCCTCCTTCCTTCCCCCCTTCTGTTATTCTTCCTTTTTGTAATTTTTTTTTTCTTCTTTTTCCCTTCTCCTTACAAGTGAGATGTTTTCTGTTTTCTTAAGATTCAGATTTTAGTACTTCCAAAAACTACTCTTTTTTGCTTACATTCGAGTTTCTGTGATTTGGGGGCACAACTTAATCCTCCTGACAAACCAGAGCCACTCTATCTGACCTCATAACTACTGCTTTTACTCAAAATGATCTCTGAGACTAGCATTTTCAAAGAAACTGACATGAGGGAAATTACTTGTACCCTACTGAAGCTGAGTGGGGATTTGATATAGAAGACCTTCATGGTTTTTTTTTTTTTGTATCCAAGACTTACAGTTTGTGTTTGCATAAAATATGAAATGACTGCTTCTGTTCAAAAGATTTACCCCAGTGTAATAGTGATAGATTTCGAACGGTCTCATTTATTTCATTTTGTCTTACTAGAACAATAACTGTCTGCTGTAAGGAGCATAATTACAAGAATTAAGAAATTCTTCCTTATGAATATGAGAATATGATAAATTTTCTGCTCAATGCTATGCACTGTCAGTGAAAGTTAGAGATCTACAGTGTGAAAGTTAATTTTTGCTAACTTAGTCAGTCAAATATAGGTTGTTAAATGTCAACCCAATAGTGGGAATAGTGTGGGAAAGGTGGGAAAGGCAGTGGAATCACAGACACTTCCTGAGAGAGGATGTATACAAGCACCTGACTCTAAAGAGAAGATTCAAAATAATGCTCGTGTAACATCGTTTGAGGTATATTTTTCCATAATACAGTCAAACTATCAGAAGTGTGGGTTTAGTTTGTTGGGTTTTGGTTTTTTTCTAATTTCATTATTTACTTTAGGGAGTCATGTGAGGCCAGGATAAGGAGTAGAAATTGGTGGGTGTCTTCTCTACACAGGGATACTGGATGACAAAGAAAAAAATAGTGAGTGTTCAAAGAAATTACCCTAACATCATTCAGCTGAAGTAGCTGAAAAATTAGCAAATCCCATCAGTGCATTCCAGTTAGCAAGGAAAGTGGGTTGTAGCAGTCTCTGGGGAGCTGAGAAGAAACCCTATTACTATTTTTAGTTGCATGTTTTTTTCTGGTGA